>NW_027072124.1:1368398-2736797 GCF_028829755.1 Penicillium solitum | reverse complement strand
TTCTACTCTTCCCACAACAGAACAAGAACCACATAATTGAATTCTATGGATGGTGTGCTGATGTTTTCCATGATATTCTAATCACTTGACGACCTCGGCTCTCATTACGTTGGGGTCAACCTCGGCTCTCATTACGTTGGGGTCAACCACGTGGGTCACAACCAAATCTTGAATAGCCAAGCAATCAAACTTTGACTGGGTTCCCCAACAGTGGCAAACTTCTTCAGACCGTCCAGTTCTTTTTCGACTTCCGAGAAAATACTTTTGTCCGACAATGATAGTAAAATGTAAAAGATATCCTAGGCACGCATTCTTTCACCGTGCCAAAAGACCACTACATCTGACCCCTTGTTCAGATATGTCTAGAACTAATACATACTAGAAGTTTCGTTAAATATGTCATAATGCAACGGGTGCATTTATCGATGACGTGAAACTACAGGAAAAGCAGAAGAAGGTGGTTTTTCAATTTCTATGGAGAGCCCGCTATATTAAGAAAGAGGCACTGAATGACAGATAAAGATGCGGAAAATGGTTAAAGCTTTCAGATAGAAAGCAAAATACAGCGGGACAAAGGCCTGAGGTACAGGCAAACAAGCATAGCCTGAAACACAGGACCCATGCCCAACCAAGCAGGCCGAAGCAGATGCCTGATTAGGCCAGCAAGATGAGGTACATCGCAGAAACGGCTCTCTGTTATCTCCATAAGAGATCAGTGTATCTTCCAAGCGCGGTATGAATCTCGCCCTCGAAACAGTTGTTGACGCCGTCCCATCCCAGTTTCAATTGAGCAACTTTCAAATCCCTTTTGCGCCGTGCCTCAATTTCTTGCCAGATTAAACGAGAAGTTTTTGCTTCCTCAGATCCAGTAGGGCTAGAGCCTATCTCGGTATCTATAGACGGAAGCAGGCTACATTCCTTTAGCATTTTTTCTGGAGGGAAAGTTTTCCTCCCTTGCTTGAACACGTATCGCGACACTGCAGACGCGAATACACTTCGGCGCTTCTTCTCTTGCATCACCGCGGCTCCATTCTCCATCGAACGAGATGGTATCTCGGCACTATCCTTTTGGAGATAGAATTGTTTTGGCCGATAGGCGCCCCGGACGACAAAATGCGTCACGATATAGATCCATTTCTCATCCCAACTCAGAACACGCGACCAAACTTCAAATGGCTGATACGGCTTGATCTCTCTGTGAAAAACACACTGAACACCACTTAAGATCATGACTGCAGTATTGTGCGTTGGACGGAACGACAGCCGCTGGCTGAACAGGAGAAGACTAAGGTTGCCCCGCGAGATATCCATGTCGGTGAAGTATGTCGAATTGGATTTGTGTATATTGTAATCGCATTCGCTCAGGGGTGACCTTGTACGGTGAATAGCGGGAAGAAAGATACATTCTGGGCTCAGGTGGTCGATAGTGACAGGGGCGATGAAGAGTCGAGTCAAAAGCGTTCGGATAAACCGAAACTGTGTATAATTTGTTAGTGACATGACTTTCTATAGGTTCGGTTGTAGCAAAATACTCACATGCCATACCCATGGCAGGTTCTTGTATGCAAGTAGTAAAATCACCAGAACTGCGATAACCGTTGGTGTATCAAGCGCGAAGTTGGCCATTTTATTGTCAGAGATAATAGTGAAAGGAGATTACCGGAGACGAGAAGACAAAATCCAGGAAAGGGATCCTATCTTTTGTAATAAGAAACATGATCCCAGTTTCACTTTGTTGAGAATATCCCCAACGTACGTGTCTAGATGTCGTTGATTAGAATATCTCGGCATTCCAATCTATGCCCTCCCTACAAGGGCGCTTCTGGTTATAAATAGTATTCAATTCGCCAGCAACCAGCCTTATACTTATGATTTTTACACTTCTGTCTCTATTTTGATGTCCGGTCTTACATCCATAATGGTTGAGACGGTCTCGATTTACAACGCCCATCAACTCGCATATCTTGCCGTGGGTCTCTCTGTAATCTATATTCTGGCCGTGAGGAAATATCGTTACCAACGAGCCAGTTCTGCTGAAACAAAATATTACCAAAATGGACGTCCATTATCGGAGATGACTGTGAAAGAAGCCCATGAGGTGGTGCGCAATCTACGGGAATTGGAATTTCCATTCTCAATGCACCTCTCTATGAAACTATCTCTGCTGAAGGTTTTGCTTTCTAGATATCTCCGTATCCGCTTTATGTGCTAATTAGTTTCTCTTATCAGACTGGTTCAATTCCCACGATGGCTAAGTTGTTTGTCGCAACTAGACAACTAAACGACAAAAATGCGTCAAAACGGGCAGCAGACACAGAAATCATTCTGAACGAGGTTCACGACAGAGAACCTGGGTCCGACTCTCATCTGCTTGGAATTTCCCGCATGAACTATCTGCACGCCCGATTCCGGAAAGCCGGCAAGATTCTGGATGATGATATGCTACATACTCTGGGCTCTGCTGTGCTCGATATTTTCCAAACCATTGGCTCGATCGAATGGCGAGATCTCACACACGTCGAAAAGTGTGCGATTGGTGTTTTTCATAAAGCTCTTGGTGACGCCATGGAAATCCCGTTCACCCATCTCCCGTCACAGAAGGACGGTTGGAGAGATGGGATCCATTTTGCTGAGGAGATTATGGACTGGACATTGCAATACGAAAGGCGAGTTGCTGAGCCGACCAACGCTACTCGCGAGATCGGACGGCAGCTCATGAATCTGGCCACATTCCATCTTCCGTCTGCGTTGAAACCATTTGGAGAGCGAATGATTGCTTCTAGGGTGGAGGGTTATGTGCAGGAGAGTATGGGGTATGTGCCAACGATCGTTGGAAGTGGCTTAGAGTAGATGCTGACGGTGGTGACAGATTTCGGAAGCCAACAAGCCTTCATTACACTCTGATGGGAGTTGTTTTTAACGTCCGAAAATTTATTTTACGATATTTAAGCTTCCCCCGGCCAGAGAGCAAGAAAGTCCACATGCTCAGTAGCTCTCCAGACCCGGTCACCGGTCTGTACACAGCCAACTTCTGGATTGCCCATCCTTGGTATGTGAAGCCAACCTTTTCTAATCGGTGGAGTTTCAAGGCTATTTTGGCATGGACAACAGGTGGGACTTCTCTGACGGACGGGGGTCCATGGCGAGCGGACGGTTATGACCTGAGAACTATTGGCCCGACTGCCCAGGAGACACGCGGAGCAGATGAAATGGAGGAGATATTTGCAGACTTGAAGAAGCAAGGATATGCTGGTGGATGCCCGTTTCATTCCTGAATTCCAGGCCCGATATCTCTGTTCTCTCACATGTTACATTTTTCAACAAAGTAGGTTTGTGGTAAGGACAGTCTCGAAAATACACGAGATACCATCAGGCCTAGGATAGCTCCGTGTGGGGGACGGATTGTTCCGCTCTTTATTATTGTGTAGGGACACCACCACCCTTGAGCCCAATGACTCTTTGAAAGAATGCTATAAGTTCAAACCGACCTTAAATTATTGAGTGACAAGATACATATTCAAAAGGATTGATGTCAAATTGTGATCATGTCGAATATTTCAATGTATCTCAAAGCGTACCCTCGTGGTTCGTTCAACCAGCTGCAAAATGGTCCTGGATCTCCCTTTCTGCCTTTGCTACACTCCGAGTACACTTCAATCAAACAATCTTTGATGTACCTTGGGCAGGCCAAGTGAGCAATTCCTCGCTAGGTCAAACGTACGTACCAGAGTGCCACCGCTAACTCCCTGAATAGCTGTGAAGCAATAGGAATAGTTCCGCTCACTTTTCCAGGTTGCAATAGGTAAACACAACCGACTTAGTGGTCTATGATTCCAAATTATTCAGTATCATAGGCGCTGAAGCCACGATTGAGCATGTCCAGAAGCTCGCTTACCAGTCCCACAGGCGCCCTGTTACATTCATAATACTATACAGCTGTTCTTTGTTGAATGGGACCCACTTGGTGGCAATGATGGTACTCAAAAATGGCAATATCTGCTGGATGTGGATACCAATAGCATCAAAAAGATAGTAACTGACCCGCCAACCTTCAACGTCCACGGCTATGTGTCATACCAGGGTCATCTTTATGTTGCGACCGATGGTGCTGGAAGAAGTGAGAGCGGCAGTCTGGTTCAAATTGATCCGTTCTCTGAAGAAAAAGGTTCTTCTAAATAATTTTTTCGGGCAGCCGTTTGCTGGGTTTGATGATCTAGAGATGGATCAAGAAAGAAACTTCTACCTAACAGACTCCAAAGCAGGATGGGTATGTGACAAAGTATTGAATTGTGCTCTGGCTTTTCTTGTTTTACCGCAAAATAGTGAATTATACTGACTTGCTATCTTCTCCTAGGGCCGTGAAATCGCCAACTTCACCCCTCCAACCAATCCATCGATCTACTTCATCAGGAACTTGATAATGCAGTCGAAGGTTATCTGGACAACAGAAGTCAACGCAAATGGAGTAGCCATCTCTCCAGATGGGAAAACGCTCTACATTCCGGATACGGGCGTCTCCAATTTTCGACCCTCAAACAAGAACCCTTACGGCAAACGAATTTTATGGGCATTCGACATGTCCTGATCAGGAGCAGTGCTCACCAACCAGCGTATATTGGGGAATCCAGTGTCATATTTCTATGATGGGATCCGCGCATCAAGGGAAGGACGGCTATATGCAGGTTCCGGTGATGGAGTGGATGGGATTGAGCCGGATACTGGGTTTGTGCTGGGGAGTATTCCGGTTGGAGGGGGATCAAACGTGGCAGTGAGCCTGGCATTTGGGGGGCATGGGATGTGGATTGTTGGTAAGGGGAAAGTTTGGCATGTAAAGAATATCAAGGCTCAGTTGATGCGGGATTGGTAGGACCGTGCTACTCTTTAATATTACTCACTGGGACGATAGATTAACTAAACAAATCAGTTAATAAGGTCCACTAAAATTGACTCCCGGTAGCCTTCGGTTATACATACATTTGGTCCAACAAGCATAAGTTCAGACTCCCATCGCGGCAGAAGAAAGAACTTGTGACGCGTATGTCTCATAACAGAAGACTCCCAAAGCAACTCCAGCAAAAAAATCCGTGAAAATCGTCAAAATCCAGAACCATGGGATCTGAGGAACTCCTCCAAAGAAGTGAGCCGGTGTGCGGATGCCCAGGGTTGCATAGCTGCCAAGATACAGAAGCGATTTTCGATATTTACCAGACATGTACAGCCTGTATCCATAGAATCCGCAAAAAGTGTGAAATGGATAGGAAATGACTATCCCAATGCGATATGCTTTGGGGCTTTCGTAGATGAAAGGAACTGGAGGATAGTCTGCGGCCCGAGCGTAATTGTGCGTGTAGTGAATGGTGGTTGTAAACATCAAACAGAAAAGGAGCATTCGCAGGCGAGGCAGTTCTGCAAAAGACGAATGTGTAACGGTCTCCGAAGACATGATTATCGGGTCCTTATTTTGGATTTTTGGTCCAAGTTGTTTTCGAGGGATTAAAGCAGCGAGACGAATGGATAAGCGTGCTAAGGGTGCAATAGCCAACAAAGCTTGCGATCAGGGCGACAGAGAATATAAACCTTCGTTCAAACCAGTAAGTAATATTTTAAAAGTCACTCCAAGTGATATGTTCTTCGGTCTCACAATTGGAAGAAACCGAGGTATTAGAATATCGTTTGTCTTCCGAGTCACCCAGATATTCTAATCAAGCAAGAAGCACCTCGGTGAATTTGATCATTCATTAGCCAGCTGCCTCTGCAACATGTAGGCAAAACTGAAGATTGGCCTTGGTTTCCAAAGGGCCTTATTGCAGTATCGGCACAATCATAGAAATATAATCAACAAAATCTGCAGCAGTGATTGAACTTGCCGAAACTCTACCAGTAAGATCATTTTAGTGAGCCTAGCGCGCATTAAGAAAATAATGTATATCTTAGCTAGTTTTCAACAACTTCTATAGATCATTTCATGATTATAATAGCAAAGGGTGAGAATATGAAGCCTTCCAAAGGTTTATTGCTACCTCGGCATATTCATGATTCATGATCATGATTCTTCCTTATATAAATATCATGAACGTTCCAAAATATTGAATTGATTCATATTTGGTTTATACTCATGGTATCCCAGCTAGTTGATATTTGTTCCATACCCTCAAGCATTTCATTGACAGCCAATGAACGACTCCGACATTACCCTCAACCGCCAAATCGGCGTTAAAGCTATACGGCCTGGCTGCTATCGTTCTACTGTCAATCCGACACGAATGGGCAAGCTCTCATCGACTGCATTCGGAGGGAACTTGTTGGCAATTGCAGTGAATTCGACATACCAGACTGTTTCATGTCTTCACCACTTATATTCCATTTGTGGGCACTTCCTCCGTCCCGCCACAACAGACCGCAAGCTGATTTGCGAGGTGGAAAATGTACGGGATGGCAGGAGCTTCCAGACGCGAGTCGTAAGAGTCAGCCAGGAAGAAGATGATGGTTCGATGAGAGTATGCCTCGTTGCATCGGCCGATTTCCATGTCGAGGAATCCGCATCTATGGTCACATACAGCCTTCTCCCGCAATCTAGTGCATCGGCGCCTCTGGCGTCGGTCAATACGAAGCATTCTGCGCACCATAGATATGGTCTTTACAAGTATATTGAAAAATTCACGGAAGTTCAACCAATCTTCCTTCAAGAAGGCGACAGAGACCGAATTCCAGAGACCGCTCCGTCAGTGATATCCAGCGAAAGATTTCGAGTGCGGGGTCCGCTGGAAAGTCAGGCTGAAGAGCTGTCCGCTCTTGCTTTCTACATGGATCGAGGTCTTGCGTACATCCCTGCAAATCATAGTGGATATGAATTGCTAGACGCAAGTGCTTGTGCCACTTTGGATTTTGCTCTGCGGATATTCCGGCCACAAATCACCCTAAAGAATTGGCATGTCTCAGAACAGCGAACTGTTGTTGCAAACAAAGCCAGGGCTTTTAGTGAGGGGCAAGTGTGGGATGAGAATGGAATTCTCATTGCCAGCATGACCCAGCAAACTATGCTGCGTCCTAAACCAGGGTTTATACCGCGAATTTGATTAACAATTCAATTCGCAAATAAACGCCTCATCCTTCTAGTCCGATTAGGCGTCCACCTAGGTCAACCTAGCTTAGCATACTCCTTTTGTTTTCTTGTTTTTATGTGTCTTAGGCGTTCCTCCGTCTGCTTGCCATTTTCTGTTTACCCACTAGCCCAATGGATAGGAGACGACTACGGTACAACGCTAGCGCTATTAAGTGGGTCTAGTAACGTTTGCCCGAGTCCACGTGGCACGTGCATGTACAGGAAGTAGTAGTAGTAGTAGTAGTAGTGTTCATTTACCCTGTCCCCTCGCGAACGATATGCAGGATACAACAACTATATATCCGAGTATGTACTTTTAGAATGATCCACTTTCTGACATGAACTTAGAGCCTCGTCACGGCCTACCCTGGCCCATTGCCGCTCCCGTTGTTAGGCTGCCCTTGTGGCGCACGACTGCGAAACCTCTGCGACGCCTCGGCGAAGTCCAATACGGCCTGAACCGTCTTCGCCCTCGAGACGCTGTCTGGATTACCTCTCTCACCTTCGGTTGAGCCTCCCAGCAGACTCGACACGCTGTTCAACGCGTCCCCAACACTTCTTCTTAATTCTATCCGCAAGTCTCGTAATTTTGGACATTCCAGCAACACGTGGCTGACCGTCTCCTGCGCGCCGCACTCGCATCGATCATCGTCCCGGAAGCCAAATTTCTTGGCGTAAGTGGATAACCAGTTGTGGCCCGTGCGCAGCTGAGTGAGCAGGTATGCTCGGTTCCTGGGCAAGCTTCCGTACATTTTCCTGGTGTACCTCGCTGGTAGCGCGCCGTCCACCTTCCGTAGGTGCGCGCCTTTGGTGCTTAACTTCCACTCCTGCTCCCACTGAGCATGGGTTTTGCTGCGGAGAAAGGCGTTCTCTCTCGTCAGCAGCGACCGGAAAGGATGGGTTTTGCCCGTGTTGTTGTTCAGAGGTATGGATTGACTTGTTATTTCAGAGGGATACATGAGCCTATATATACAACAATTAGCCAAGTTGATTTCCAATCAACTTGGTCGTCTGTATTGACACTTCGGAGCTAATTCCGACGGTGCGGCTTGGTTCCTGATCTGCACCAGCCTCATATCACAACATTCCCCCTCAGGATCGCTTTGCTGGCAAGGCGATACTGGATTAACGCTGTGCAGGCAAGCCTCGGTAAAACCACTCAAAAAACCTTCGTGGGAAAATAAAGTGGAAAGAGCGCCTGCGCTGTCACATTTGTTGCCTCCGAGTCTCCAAGGCTTCGATTCCTAGAAGACTACAGAACTTGGTAAAAGCCGTAGGTCCCAACGGCTTGGTGAGACCGTCAGCGGCCTGTTCCGCAGTAGGAACATATTGAAGACCAATCTCGCCAGCATTCAGCACTGCTCGCTGATAATGGAATTTCACATTGAAATGTTTGGTCCGTTTGTGGAACTCGGGATTGCGCGAGAGGGCAATAGCGGACTGGTTGTCAGCCATGATGTTGGTGACCGGGGACCGATACAGTTGCGTCTCGGCCAGAAAGGTGCGGAGCTATTGCAAATGCAGAATGGCATTGTATTGCCCGATGTATTCGGCATGAGTTGTAGACGTGGCTACTTCCCCCTGTCTCTTGGACGACCAGGAAACCGGCGCACCCGTAAGTTGGAATACGTACCCGGACGTCGAGTAGGCTCCATCAGTGACGACAGAGCCGCTAAAGTCGGCATCCGTGTATCCAATCAATTGTCCGCTGCGGTATGTGATGCGATGGTATTGTGTGGCTTTGACATAGCGAAGCAATCGCTGTAGGGCGACCTGGTGGTGCGATTGCGGCTGAGACGTGAAGCGACTCAACGTGCCCAGCGTAAACGCGATGTCCGGTCGCGTTCCAACTATCAGATATATCAACGAACCGATGGCGGTTGTAAATCGTGCTTTGGCTTCCTCGTCTGGAGGTGCTTCGTCCGGATAATGATTCAAAACTTGCTTGGGATTCATCGGGGTAGTCTTTGCCTGATAGGTTTCTATGCCAAAGTTAGACAGAATCTTTTGGATGTACTGGTGTTGGTGAATAGAAACACCTCCGTCGGTATGATAGTCGAATTGGATTCCGAGGAATGAACGCGGAGTTCTAAGGTCGTTTAATTGAAACTCCTTCTCTAATGCTTGTTGCACTTGTTTGATTTCGTGCGAATTGGCTGCCGTAATGAGAAAGTTATCGATATAGATATAGACCACGCAATCGGATTTGTAGAATACGCAGTTGTCCGATTCTGCTATGGTGAAGCTATGGGCGGCCAGTACGCGGTGGACGTATTGGTACCAAATCTGTGGGGCCTGTTTGAGTCCATACAAAGAGCGGCGAAGCCGGTATACGTAGTCTGGCTCTTCGAATCCTTCGGGCAACTCTATGTAGATGGAAGAGTCCACGTCACCGTGTAAGAACGCCGTGACGGCGTCGAATTGGTGAAGCTTCTATCCGCGTAATGCGGCGCTGGCAATGATGTAGCGGACCGAGTCTATTCGTGATATAGCAGCAAACGTTTCGTGATAGTCGATGCCATGTTTCTGCCGATATCCTTTGATCACTAATCGCGCTTTGCGCGTTCCGTTGACTTTAGTCTTGAAGACCTATTTGCAGCCAATCATATGATCTCCGGCGGGAACGTCCTCTCGTCGAACCTTTTCCTATGTTCCGTGTTCGAGAAGCGACGTATATTCTTTCTGGATGGCAGCCCACTATTCCAGCTGATCTGAACCCGATACAGCTTCCCGAAAGGCTACCGGGTCGACTTGCCTGGCCGGTGCGGGATTCAATGTGCCTGTTGAGTATACCTTGCCTAATGACTCTAGAAGACGCCGTGAAGGTCGTCTTCTGCGGCTATAGATGGAATAGCCGAGGTCCTGTGTGGACTCTGCTTCCTGTTTAGTTGGATTGACCGGTGGAGGTATTTCCTCCCCATGCTGAGACGGCGTTTTCTCTTGCTCGGATGAAAAGGGTAAAGGCGATACCGGTGGTGTCGGCAGCCTATTAGCCAAGGAGGGTACTGACGGAAAGACCGATGATGGAGGAGCGTTGTCTGGGAGGTCGTTGCCTGATTCCCCCTCGATGAGTGGCGCCACAGGGGTCCTCTTATCGAACTCGATATCACGGGAAAAGACGGTCTTTCCGGAATGGATCTCATACAGTTTGTACTGATTCGGCTCATAGTAACCTAGCAATCGGTACTCGGACGACCTGGGTCCGAGCTTTGCTCGATGCTCTTTGGGAATCAACACCCATGCGCGGGAGCCGATCCGTCGTAGATGTAATAACGAGGGCGGCTTCCCGTACAATATTTCGAACGGTGTCTTCTTCTGTAAAATCGATACTGGTACGCGCAGCTTTAGGTAGACCACCGTGTCTATAAGCTCGGTCCACTAGGAAGGAGAAAGTTTCGTATCGGATAGGAGCGTGTTAATCCGCTCCCGGATAGTGCGATTCGTGCGTTCGGCCAAACTATTCTGCCCTTTGCAGTATAGCGGTGAGGTGTCGAACTCAACTCCCTGGCTCTCGAGGTATGTTCCGATCGGCAGGTATTCTCTCCCATTGTCGGTGAGGAACCTCTTGATCTAGGCGCCGAACTGTCGGTGCACCTAGGCCTCAAACTGTTAGAACTTCTGGAGCGCTTCATACTTCCATCTTATGGCATATACCTACGAGCCGCGAGAATAATCGTTAGTAAAGGTGATCACGTACCTAGAGCCATCTTAGGCGATCGGCATCTCTATGATGTCCGAATGGATCATTTCAAAGATTCTCGTTGAATGCAGACGTGGCCGTCTTACACGGGAGTTCCTCTTCTGATGCTGCTTACCCGACATACACGCTAGGCACTGCGGCGTTACCAGCAGCTGCGCCTGCGTCAGCGGTCGGTACGGAGTGCCGGTCTACCGGAGGACCACCCTCAAGTCTCCCCGGTTCAGATGTCCCATCCGAGCGTGCCACATCGCTTCGGAGGCCTGGTCCACTCCTTTGCACGCATCTTCTTCGAGTATCACAGCTTCACCACCGAGTTCAGAGGTTGACGTTGCGCATTGTGCGTCACTTGACTCCTAAGGGTCGTCGACGTCCATGGCCACCGCCTGCGGTTCTAGGGAATCTGCATAGCCACGGGTCGCCGGCGCCCTCGCCAGTTGGACTCGCTCTCGAGATCTTCTGCTCACATGGCACCGCAGGATCAACAGATCCTCCTCTGTATAGTAGGCAGTCCCCACGGTCCGTCCTCGGCGTTGCACAAAGACGTTCTGCGGGTGCGCTGCCACCGAGTAGCGGTCTCGTAATAATTTCGGCACGCTGATTAGGTTCATCCCGACGTGTGGCGCGAAGTATACATTCTTTAACACCAGGGGTTGGTTGAACTTCCCCCGGAGCGTGAGCTTTACCGTACCAATCCCTTCGGCTTCCACTGGATCACCCGCCGTGTCCAACATCTCGCGGTGGGGCCGCAGACTGCTGAAGCAGCTCCGGTCCCAGCAGATGTGGCTGGTGGCGGCCGAGTCCAGGATCTACCGGGGTTACGGTGCGTGGGTATAGAGGGTCGTCACCCTCGCCCTCACGATATTGATCCTCGGTCTCTTGGAAGTCGGCGGGCCCTGCCGATCTTCTCTCTAGCTTAACGGTATATTATACATGTTGTTTCTTAGTGAGCCGGAAGCACTCCGTTCGGCCTTCAGGGCATAGTCCCTAGGCGGGTGTGTTTCGCGCTGTTTCTTCTAGCACTCCGCGACCACATGGCCGCGCTTCTTGCAGTAGGTACATTTCTTGGGATTTCTCTGCACTACATTGATTGATGGCCCTAGGACTCCCTGCGGGGGCACGGGAGACTCCTTTCGTCGGACCGTCTGCTCGGCGTTGGATAGCCGATTTCTGATCGTGGTCGGGTTGACCGGATCCTTATCATTCTGGATCGCATCCACAACCAGGATGTATTCCGGTCCGATCTGCGTGAGCAGAATCGCAATATGTGTCTTGTCACCGATTGATCCTGGAGCGATGGCATTCAATCGATGTACGAGTAGCCGTACGCGATCAACAAAATCACGCGCACTGGCGCATCGTTCGCCGGTTGTCTCGCGAAGTTGAGCAAATAGTTCGCAGAAGGTGGCGAGTTCCATACGCCGGTACCGTTCTTCAAGTTCATTCCAGAGGTCACGAGATGTCTCTAGTCCCGCGACATGAATGCTGATTGTTGTAGCATGTGTATGTTGGTTGTATTGTTGTGGAGTTGTGTGGGTCACAATCCAGTAATATAGATACAGGTCTAACCCTAATGCATGAGTAGTGCGTATCAGGATGACAGAACAATACCATCAAAACAGGTGCTCCAACACTCCCACTCAGCCTGACTACGCGATACTCTTAAAATTGACAGGATCTCCCACTCGTAGTCTGGCTCTTCTAACGAGCCTCATTAAAAACCTTGATCGCGTGCAAAATCTCTTATGAAGAGTAAAATCACCGGTCAGAGGACAAAAAGAGTGCTCGTTCTTAGGCGAATCCTTTCCGCAATCCTAACGAGAGGGTATGTTTCTGGTACAATTCACGCGAGAGTGCCTTAGTCAAAATGTCTGCCGTCATATCTGTTGTGCGAATATATTCGAGTCGCAGAATGCCATTAGCTAGAGCTTCTCGTGTGATGTGGTATCTGATGTCGATGTATTTTGATCGAGGGGAGACGTCCCGGCCTGACTACGCTGTGGTGATTGCGCTTTGGTTGTCGGTATACAAGGTTGTTGGGTGAGTTGGATGAATGCCCGGATGAATGTCTGCAACTAAGCGTCGAAGATAACTGGTTTTATAGCTCGCGTTTGCTATTACGATGTACTCGGCTTGATGAGTGGATCGAGCGACGAGTGATTGTTGCTTCGATTGCTAGTGTATATAGGCCCCGTTGAGGAGAAATGCATATCCACTTGTAGAGCGTCGATTATCGACGTCTGCAGTAAAGTCTGAATCGGTGTATCTATAAAGCTCTGTGTCTCTTCCACCATATACTAGACCTAAATCATTGGTGTATTTGAGGTATCGTAGAGTATGTTTCGCCGCTTCTATGTGCTTGGTCGTTGGATTTGCGTTGAATTTGGAGAGACGTGATAGCGTGAAAGCAAGATCTGGTCGTGTTGCTGTTATGAGGTATATCAGATCTCCTACTATCGCTTGGTATTGCTTTCTATCGTCGAAGTCGAGGGTCTTTTCGTTTTCTCGTGATTCATGAAGGTCAATCTTGACCGAGAGGGGTGTTGTGATTCCGTGACTGCTGGACATTCCGAATCGTCCTAATAGCTTCTCGACGTAACGGTTCTGATGAATTCGGATTTGGTTTTGGTGTCTTTCGATCTGCATGCCAAGAAAGAGTGATATCTTTCCTAGGTCTTTTATGTGATACAGCTTTATGAGTTCTTGTTTCATCTGCGAGATGTACTCTTGTGGACCAGTAAGAAGGATGTCATCAACGTAGAGAAGTAAAATGCACTGAACGTGAGTGGAGATATAAATATTGGAGTCCTCGGTAGAGCGACGAAATCCGAGAGTTATCAGCTTCTTATCAATGTTAGAGTACTATTTAAGAGGGGATTGTTTCAGACCGTAAAGAGTTCGAAGTAGACGTAATGCCTTGCCATCTTTAACCTCTATGCCTTCTGGAGGCTCTATGTAGATCTCTTCAGCTAAGTGGGGGTTGAGGAAAGCAGTGATTACATCAAGCTGCTCTATCTCCCACTGAAACCAGGTCGCGAGGGCTAGTAGTAGCCTTACTGACGTCAACCTTGTAATAGGCGCGTATGTCTCTCGATAATGTACTCCATACTCTTGCTTATAGCCTTTTGTAACCAGGCGAGCTTTATGATGTATGTTCCCCTGCGTATCGTACTTTGTCTTGAACACCCATTTGCAGCCAATCGCAGTCTTATCTAAGGGTAAGGGGATGACTTCATATGTTTGATTCTTTTGGTGCGCGGAAAACTCTTCGCGTATGGCTCGAGACCAATTGACGGGATCCACCTGTATTGCAGTGTGAAAATCTAGTGGATCGCCTGCTACGTCCACTCGGAGCCTGCTAGCTGGCTTTTTCACTGAGCTCGGCTCCGCGCCGCCCTTGGATAGATCCTCCCTACTCCGCCGAGCCGCGAGAGCAGTTGCGCGTGGAGGTAATATGAGGTTATACACAGAATAGTCATGTGGTGGCTCAATTCCATAGATCTTAAAACTCAGAAGCTCTGGTTCTTTCTCAGTAACTTTAACATAAAGATCATGGAAGCTTGCTTGCACAATATTGGCCACAGCGCGTGGCCTATCAATTTGCCATAAGGGATGGTATTGCAGGTTTTGTGACTCGACAGGGATTCCTGGAAATTGTTCTTTATCAAATATCACTTGTCCAGAATTGAAGGTTCTTTTTGCCTCAATGTCATATACCTTCCAAACCTTTGTTGTGTTATGAATGTAACCTATGAATAGGGACCTTCTTATGCGTGATTGCCAAGCTGAACGCTGTGCGGGCGGGACGAGTATATAGGCTAAACAGCTAAACGGTTTGAGATGATTATATCTAGGGGTTAAATTTGGGTAGAGACCAATGAGTGGTACTTTGCCATCGAATGTATGCGAGGGGGACAGATTACGCGTGTAGGTAGCAGTTGCTACAGCTTCACCCCAGAATTCTTCGCGATCCTGCAGGCTCGCTCCTGTAAGTATGGTCCTTGCCATTTCTTTCAGTGTCCGAATTGTCCTCTCGCTTATACCGTTCATGTGTGGAGTATTTGGAGGGCTAAACTCATGTTGGATTCCTTCGTTGACTATGTACTTATGCCAGTATTGGTTGGCAAATTCTCTAGTGCCGTTGTCGGTGCGAATCCTCTTTACCGTCGCACCAAATTGAGTCTTGATCTATATATGGTAGGCACGGAAAGCTTCGATGGTCTCCTTCATGCTTTTGCCCTTTAAGAAGTATGTGTGGGTATATCGTGTGAAATCGTCAACGAAAACAAGAAAGTACCGATAACCACCTAAAGAGGTAGGCAGCAGACCACTGAGATTAGAATGAATGAAATTAAACGGTTTTGTCGCTCTCTCTTGAGGATTCCTGTTGTAGGTGGCATGCTGCTTTCCTGCCATGTATGAGGCACATCGAGATATTTGCTTTGGCAGTTGGATCTTGGTAATCTTTGAGACATCTTTGAGATTCAAATGAGTAAGTCGTTGATGCCAAATGGTGATTGGGTGGTAATTGTTAAACTTTGTATTGAACGCCGACGCGGGTAAATTCAGCTGATAGAGATTGGATTGAAGTTGGCTTGCAGTGGCAAGTAGTTTTTTATCGCGTCGGATCTTGCATTGACCACCAGCAAAGATAACTTCTAGTCCCATATTGTCTAATGAACGCACAGATATCAGATTTGTGCTGAGTTGAGGTACCTACTAGACTTCCTTTAGGTCGATAGAAGCTAAGTTTGTCCGAATGTGGAGAACGCTACTTCCGAATGCTTTGACGTGCGATCTATCGCCAATTGTGACTTGACGAGTTTGGTGAAATCTTTTGAAATTTGTGAGGGCAGATCTTGTGTGAGTCATTGTATGGCTGGCTCTAGAGTCAAGGATCTATTCATTTGCGGAGGATGTGCCATGAATCGCTATGTGAGCAAATCTATCTTCCACAAAGTTGCTGTCTGATCTGGGTAGCGACTGAGCTGTGTTTGTTGATGTAGCGGCTCTATCCTCTGCGGTGTAATTTGTACCACGAGGAATTCGAGATAGCCGACCTTGATTCTGTTTGTCTTCTTCTTCTCGTCGTTGGAGCTCCTAACAGTCCGACTTGGTGTGGCCTCTTCGTCCACAATGGTAGTAGTAGATTGTCTGCCGGGAACTTGCAGGTTGTTGTCTTCGATTATATGGCTCAGATCTGTATCGATTGCCTCTTCCTCTTCGTGATTGGAATGGTCTTCGAGGTCGAGTGTGAGAAATTAGTGCGGTTCCGGAGCCATTCGCAGCTCCGACCGGTAATTGATTCTCGAAGTCGAGGAGTTGTTGTAAAGCTGTCTGGTAGTCGAGATTTGGGATTCGTTGGATGTGAGAAACTGTGATCTCAAAACGTTTGGGAAGTGTGCTGAGCAATTTGGCGATTCTTTCTAATTCAGAAAGCTCCGAACCGGTGCCGAGCAGGCGTTGGTTGTAGGTGTCAAGGCGGGCAGACCAAGTCTGAATATTGTCGTTTTCTTTGAAGGATTCACCCCCAAGTTGTTGACGTACAGCCCAAATATTGTAGTTGTTTCTTCCTCCTAGTCGCCGTTCGAGTTCCAGCCATATGTCTCGCGGGTCTCGACGAACAGCTGTAACGATGCTGTGAAAGTCGCTGTGGATATGATTCCAGATCCATTGTATTGCCTTTTCTCTAGCTTGTCGGTAGTCTTTAACGCTCTGGGTATAGGTTGTGATTTCAGCTGCTCGAGTTGTGATAGGGATCTCGGGAACAGGCTCGGTGCCTTCAACGATCCCCAGTGCTCCGATGCCGATAAGTTGAACTTCGGCGTCTAATCTCCAGGAATGGTAATTCGTTCGAATGAGTTTTGGATGTCCTGATTCACTATCCATGGTGAGCAAAGAGGGCTCATAACCTGTTGTAGCACGTGTATGTTGGTTGTATTGTTGTGGAGTTGTGTGGGTCACAATCCAGTGATATAGATACAGGTCTAACCCTAATGCATGAGTAGTGCGTATCAGGATGACAGAACAATACCATCGAAACAGGTGCTCCAACACAAACTTTATCTTGCGTGACGCCATACCCTTTATGGTAAGCTTACCCCTGACTAACACTCTCGGCAGTACCTCAGTACAGTAATATTTAATGGCAAATATCCTAGCTGACAGGGAATTTGGTGGGTTGTCTGGTCACTCAATCTTTCACCTCCTTTCCCCTTTCAATGAAACTCGTTTACACTTCTTCTCTACTGAGCGAAGAGATACGTTGAATCAGTACTAGCGGGGTGGAATATATGATCAAAATCGCTTTATCCATTCTACTGACGCGCTCGATATCAGTTTCATCCCTTTACTCTCTTGAATTCTTCGTCAAACTCTGTTTTATGAGGGCTATCCCTTTTATGGTTACCCTACCTGTTACCCACATGGTTGGCAGTATCTCAGTATGTCAATAGGTCATGGTATGAAAACAGGTGTCGTATCGTGGTTTCATGGGCTATGCGCTATCTAAAACCAGTTACTTGCAAAAAAATCGAACCAATTGGTTGACAGAGCATGCTGTCGGTCGTCCGGCCATTTTTTTCACCCTTCAATCAACCACGTTGACTGCCTGCAAGTAACAGGCGGACCGGTGTAGACATGCGTCCTAACTGTACAATATCGATAGATAAAGAAATTCTTTTAGAACGAATTTCCTGTCCTACAAAATATCGGCCATTTTAATCCTTGCTCACCCCTTTGCTCAGCGGGCGGGCGAAAAGAATTTGGTCAGGTCGGGGGGATGCTGGGATATTGGGAAATGCACGTGACCCCGCAGACTCATAGTTCCTAGGAGCCTGGGTGTTTCTGGAAGACCTATTTGATAACTGCGGGTCCTCAGTTTCGCCGCCTAGATGAACCAGTATACTAGTTCATGAATGCTAGATCGTGCGCCTATTCTATCCTAGGTGGTTGCTAACTGGAGGGCCCAGGCATTTCAATATATTGATCTCCGGCCTTACAGTAGAACTCATCATTGCATCACACGTTTCCTGATTTGAGACCTAAAACTTCCCTACTTCTACCTGTAACTGAAGATTCTGGAAAGAATAGAATGGGTTATTCGCCCCAAAATATATGTAGGAAAGGTGCGGGGATCTGACGCAGTATAAAACCGATCAATGGGTGGTAATTGGGCTCTGTTTTGTGAACGCGAGAAATAGGACACGACCTGAAGAACAGCCAATCGCCAGACTTGTTGCAGACATAGCAAAAAGATCGGGATTAGTTGGTCGATATTCGACGGGCAACCAAAGGAGGTTTACTCCCTTATAGGTTATCCAGCAACGGTCATCATTCAGGCCATACCCGTAATGTTCTGGCAAGGTTGAAGACTGAGGAATAGACGTGACGGTACCAGTGCATCCCAGATCGAATGTAGCAAGCGACGTGTGTAGATAATTGAAGTTGACTTGATCAAATCGAAGGAAGTAGGGGGAGCTGATATGGAGGGTTGACGCGCACTGGCCGGTGGCCGGATCCCAGATCCTAACCGTCCGATCACGTGACGCTGATGCGAGTCGGCTTCCATCTTGCGACCAGGCAATCATGTTGACAGACTCGCTATGCCCCTCGAGGGTTAAAACGCACTGGCCGGTGGCCGGATCCCAGATCCTAACGGTGTTGTCAGAGGACCCTGAAGCGAGTTGGCTGCCATCTTGCGACCAGGTAATCGAGCGAACCGAATTCCTATGCCCTTCGAGGGTTGACGCGCACTGGCCGGTGGCCGAATCCCAGATCCTAACGGTCTTGTCAGAGGACCCTGATGCGAGTTGACTTCCATCTTGCGACCAGGCAACCGAGACGACCGAATCGCTATGCCCCTCGAGGGTTGACGCGCACTGGCCGGTGACCGGATCCCAGATTCTAACAGTGTTATCATCTGACGCTGATGCGAGTCGGCTTTCATCTTGCGACCAGACAACCGAGACGACCGAATCGCTATGCCCCTCGAGCGTTGACACGCACTGGCCAGTGGCCGGATCCCAGATCCTAATGGTCTGATCAGAGGACCCTGATGCGAGTCGGCTTCGATCTTGCGACCAGGCAATTATGTTGATCGAATCGCTATGCCTATCGAGGGTTGACGCGCACTGGCCGGTGGCCGGATCCCAGATCCTGACAGTCCTATCCCGAGACGCTGATGCGAGTCGACTTCCATCTTGCGACCAGGCAACCGAGACGACCGAATCGCTATGCCCCTCGAGGGTTGACGCGCACTGACCGGTGGCCGGATCCCAGACTCTAACGGTGTTATCATCTGACGCTGATATGAGTCGGCTTCTATCTTGCGACCAGGCAATTAAGTTGACCGAATTGCTATGCCCCTCGAGGGTTAAAACGCACTGGCCGGTGGCCGGTTCCCAGATTTTGATAGTCTGATCACATGACGCTGATGCGAGTCGACTTTGATCTTGCGACCAGGCAATCGAAATGACTGAGTCGCTATGCCCCTCGAGGGTTGACGCGCACTGGCCGGTGGCCGGATTCCAGATTTTAACGGTGTTATCATCTGACGCTGATATGAGTCGGCTTCTATCTTGCGACCAGGCAATCATGTTGACCGAATCGCTATGCCCCTCGAGGGTTAAAACGCACTGACCAGTAGCCGGATCCCAGATCCTAATGGTCTGATCAGAAGACCCTGATGCCAATCGGCTCCCATCTTGCGACCAGACAACCGAGATGATCGAATCGCTATGCCCCTCGAGCGATGACACGCACTGGCCAGTGGCCGGATCCCAGATCCTAATAGTCTGATCATATGACGCTGATGCGAGTCGGCTTCCGTCTTGTGACCAGGCAATCGAAACGACCCAATAGCTATGCCCCTCAAGGGTTGACGCGCACTGGCCGGTGGCCGGATTCCAAATTTTGACGGTGTTATCATCTGACGCTGATGCGAGCCGGCTTCCATCTTGCGACCAGGTAATCATGTTGACCGAATCGCTATGTCCCTCGAGGGTTAAAACGCACTGGCCGGTGGCCGGATCCCAGATCCTAATAGACTGATCATATGACGCTGATGCGAGTCGGCTCCCATTTTGCGACCAGACGACCGAGACGACCGAACGGCTATGCCCCTCAAGGGTTTGAAGACATGAACTCCAATCCTTGTCCACCAATGGCTCATTCAATACCCAACATGGTCTTTCCCCTCGATAACATATTCTCGTGAGGCTCAACATAGGGCTAAAAATCAGGGGGGAACTGTATACCTGAAGTGGGCTACTTTCAACTGCTTGTCTGTGGTATTGAATGAATCGGGAGGCGTCCTGAACTCGATGTAAAAGGGCAGCTGGCTTTCCTTTTTTCTATTGCAGTGTCATTATGTCAGAAGTGGAGATATTTTTTAAACCAACGACTCACTCGAAATAAGGCATCAAGCTTTAGTATAGCTGCTATACCTTGTGATATACTTCCTAGAATGCTCAGTGCTTCAACCCAATGAAGGAATTTTTCTCGTAGGAAATCATCCACACACCCTCTCTCATCAACACCAAGATCATCTTTTTCATAGCATCCGCTATGGTGAAGATGGTCAACCCAATAGACACACGCATACTTTGCAGCTGCTAATGGATTCGGACTAGGTGGTTTGATTTCCTCGATCGGGCACCCAGGAAGCTTAAGTTGAAGTATGTCGCGCCGAAGTGACTTAAACATGATTTGAAGAGAACGAGAGAAAACTTCATGGTGTTCAGCCTCCATACCTCCAGGGAAGACCCCATTTTGCGTCTCTCTGAGTAGAAACTCCTTTGCAGACTGATGGACGAAAATGACAGTGTCTTCACGTACAGCCAAAAACGAACCACAAGTCGCGATAATCTCTGATAGGGCTTCGGAGTCATTAGAGAGTTCATCAGGTAGTTCAACAAGAGAAGACAATTCGTCAAACGCGATAGGCCGATACACTATGGACATAACAGCCAGTATCCGCTTGCAGGTCTCGGCATCTTCCGAGTTCCGAACTTGATCGATCATCCGACCGTACAAGGCATTCAGTCCAGGAGGAAATGCCTCCAACTTCTTATGAGCGTGCCACCGCGATGTTCTATCAAGATCTTGACAGACTAAGGCTACCCAAAGGAATGTTCCTTGCGAGTTGGATGACAAGTGACGGCAGACCGTATCACGAGTTTCATCGCTATACTTCTTCACTTTCGCTAGGTAGTGAATCTTGTGTTGAATGAATTTGCTCACAGCTTCAGATACAGACGCATCATTGAGCTCTAAAGAGATCGGAGTGGTATGGGTAGTGTCAAGACGCTCTTCAATATCAGGCCAGTTGCGGCTCGAGACAATCCACTTTATCTGTGGGTAAGCAGACGAAACCTGAGTAATCAAGTCGAGAAGGGAAGGTAGTCCTGTTATGCATTCGTCCAGCGCGTCAATAATCAAAAAGGTGCTCTGTAAAATCGGGTCTTTCAGAATATCCCTGAAAATCCGCGAAAGAGCGTTCCATGCGTTCATATCCTCGAACAATGCCTTTCCCGCGTGGTCATACAGAATTTTCACATGGGAGAGAAGAAATGGCTGCTTTTTGACAAGCGAATATATTAAGCCACGGAGAACAGCCGTGGCATTGTTGATTCGCACATCGGTAGCTTGGCAAAAAAAGAACGAGATATTCGCAGTGTCCCCAAATAATCGTGTCAATTCATCGATGATACCGCACAGCAGCATTGTCTTTCCTTTGCCCGGATCACCTCTGATCCAGAGCAGACAGTCGCTCTGGTCGTCTTGCCATTGTTGAAACTCCTTGTTGTCTAGAATCCAGCAGTAGGAGTCTTTGAGCAGCCCTCCGTTGGTGTTCTGAATACGATTCTTGTCATGGAGAGGATCGGTCGTCCGCAGATCCCGCAGGCACGCCTGATTCAATGATGTTTCCGATTGTACTTAGGTAGACATACCAATCAGTCACACTCATCTATAATTATACTCCTACTCACGGAACTGATTAGTGATGTGACCAAGGTTTTGCCCAACCTGGAACCCAGAGTTTGAACCGTCATATGACGTCGTGTATGCCATTATTGTAGCTTTGTGATTTTGAGAAGAGGCAGTAGCGAGCTTATGGCTGAGTCGTCAAAGTACCCCGCTGTCAGGTGACCTATCAAGCGACAAGGGAGAGAAGACTCGTCGTTCTAACATCCGGCTCCTTGTTCTGTCAAAGACGCATTATGTATAATTTTCTACATTGTGATATTTGCGTAACTTCGGCCAATAATATTTTATCCACCTTGCGTAAGAAGGAATGCTGTCAATATGAAGTAGTGACTGTGAGGGCATCGAGATATAGGGTATCAATCGTATGGTTATTTCCAATATATTACAACGTAGCTGATCATGTGATTTTGGGTTACAGTACGATTCGGGATTTTGAAATTGGTTAAATTAAAACAGAGACTAGCGTGTTTCAGGATTGAGTTCAGGAAAGAATCAAACAGAGTCAAATGGTGAAACTGATTTCGAGCGCGTCTGTACAAAAACTTGATCACTGTATATCTTTGAGGAAACAGACTGTATCACATTAAGATATCTACAAGAATTCGGCCATATATGAACTGTGGGACTGTACACGAAACAATCTTTGAGGTGCCTCCTAGGGTGGACGCGGTAATTGTTACTCGACGCAAGGGATCAGAAATGTCGGGACGGGCCGAGACGCGAACCCCTGATCCGCCCGACCGCGACGAACACGAAAAGTCACCGCCACGATTATTGAGACCGAGACGCATCACCAGACCGCGTAACAACTATGGCCAAGAGCAAGAAATCGAAACCCAGCAGGGAAATACGCGCTCTCAGCAGAAGGAGAGAACCCGGGGCAAGCCAGTAGCCCAAAGTGAAGCGGTGACTTCGGACGACGCGTCGACTGAGAGCGACAACACGAACGTCGCCAATCTTGTGAAAGAGCTCGTGAAACTTAGGAGAGACATCAAACGGCGAGATGATTCGCATAGAGAGGAGATGCAGAAAATGCAAGAAGAACTGCAGAAAGTCAAGGGAGAATTTAGCGCCGCCCTTGCAGAGGTTCAACAGGAGCTGCAGACCTTGGCAGAGAGACCCCTTCCCGAACCATGCGCGCAGAACGGCCACGATGAGATCCTGCGCGAGATCCGATCCTTACGCGAAGAAAACAGCACCCCCGCCCCCGCAAGCTCCCCGTCCTATGCAGATATCGCCCGTACCCTCCAACTCAGTCACCCGAGCAACATACGGACTCTTTCAACGTTGAACACAACACCAACCACTTTCACCGACACATTGTACTGCACGATAGACACCTCGAAGATAGCCGAAAGCGAAAGTGAGAAGGCATCCGCGGGTTCAATCAGGGCCACAATCGAGACAGAGATCCGAAAGTTGGATGATCACACTCACTGGCGCTGCCGCGCGGTCACTGTAAGTCCAAGAGATACCAACCGGATCAGAATCGCGTGTCGCGATGAAGCCGAACACCAGCTAGTGAAGAAAGTGGCGGAAACAAAGATCGGTGCGGGAGCCCGGGTGCTCCGGGATGAGCTCTACCCGATTAAGGTTGACAGCGTCAAGAGGACCGCAGTACTGGATGAGAACCATGAAATTCTGATAGGAGCGGCGGCAGCCCTGGGTGAGGAGAACGAAACTACTGTCGCCAAAATGACGTGGCTGAGCAGCAGGGAAACCGCAAAGCCCTATGGATCGATGGTCGTGTACCTAACCAAAGGGACTGATGCACGGAGACTCCTGGCCGATGGATACTTCCATGTCGGAGGAGAATCCGGAACAACCAGCGTTTTTGAATATCGACCACGACCGGTGCAATGCTACAACTGCCAGGAGATTGGTCACAAGGCATTCCAATGCAAGAAGATCCAGAAGTGCGCAAAATGCGCGACGGAGGGCCATCACCACAGTCGCTGTGATCACACGGTTCCAAAGTGCGTTCCATGCGGTGGACCACACGAATCGTATAGCAAGAACTGCCGGAAACTCTACCCGTCACGTCATGAATAAAACACTCCGAATGATCCAATTGAATGTGAGGAAGCAGGGCGCTGTGCATGAGAGCTTAATGAATGACGAAGACACTCAGAATGCCGTGGCATTAGCGATTCAGGAACCCCAAGCGAGGAGGATTCAAGGCCGGCTCTTGACCACCCCGATGGGACACCACAAATGGACCAAGATGGTGCCCTCCACCTGGAGGGAAGGGAGATGGGCAATCCGAAGCATGCTTTGGATCAATAGGGATGTGGAAGCGGAGCAAGTGCGGATCGAGTCGCCAGATCTGACAGCGGCCGTGATTCGGCTTCCCGAACGACTGGTATTTATAGCATCAGTTTACGTGGAAGGAGGGGTGGCTTCTGCGCTGAGCGACGCTTGCGATCACCTGAGAAAGGCAATTGCAAAGGTGCGGCGAGACACGGGCGCTGTGGTGGAGGTCATGATTGTGGGAGACTTTAACCGCCATGATCAACTCTGGGGAGGAGACGAGGTGTCCCTGGGAAGACAGGGTGAAGCGGATCCAATCATTGACCTCATGAACGAGCTTGCTCTTAGCAGCTTACTCAAACGAGGTACAAAGACATGGCATGGTGGTGGACAGAGCGGGGACTGCGAGTCGACCATCGACCTCGTCCTGGCCTCCGATAATTTGACCGACTCAATGATCAAATGTGCGGTACATGGGACAGAGCACGGCTCGGATCACCGTGCCATTGAGACTGTGTTCGATGCACCGTGGCCAATCCCAAAGTATCAGGAACGGCTTCTACTGAAGAACGCGCCATGGAACGAGATTAATGCTAGAATCGCGAGCACCCTGGCCGCCACTCCGTCGGAAGGCACAGTACAGCAGAAAACCGATCGACTGATGTCTGCGGTCTCGGACGCGGTGCACGATTTAACTCCAAGAGCGAAGCCGTCACCACACGCGAAGAGGTGGTGGACAACTGATCTGACACAACTGCGTCATATATACACATACTGGCGAAATCACGCTCGTTCGGAGCGACGGGCGGGGCGAAAAGCACCTCGGCTCGAAAAGATGGCCCAGGATGCGGCGAAACAATACCATGATGCCATCCGTAAACAAAAGAAGAAGCACTGGAATGAGTTTCTCGCAGACAACGACAACATATGGACAGCAGCGAAGTATCTGAAGTCCGGGGAGGATGCGGCATTTGGAAAATTACCGCAGCTCGTCAGAGCAGATGGGACCACCACCGCTGACCACTTGGAGCAAGCAGAGGAGTTGCTGTCCAAATTCTTCCCGCCCCTGCCGGACAACATTGACGATGAAGGGACCAGACCACAAAGAGAGCCAGTGGAGATGCCGGCCATCACCCTGGAGGAGGTAGAACGACAGCTTCTTGCAGCGAAATCGTGGAAGGCACCGGGAGAGGACGGCCTGCCGGCGATAGTTTGGAAGATGACGTGGCCCACGGTCAAGTACCGGGTCCTTGAACTATTCCAGGCGTCGCTGGCAGAAGGCTCGTTGCCAAGACAGTGGAGACACGCGAAGATCATACCGCTCAAAAAACCGAATAAAGAAAATTACACTATTGCAAAATCATGGAGACCGATCTCACTCCTAGCGACACTGGGCAAGATACTGGAATCAGTAGTTGCAGAAAGGATCTCACACGCGGTGGAAACCCACGGCTTGCTCCCGACCAGCCACTTTGGAGCCCGGAAACAGCGGTCCGCGGAGCAAGCACTCTTGCTCTTGCAAGAACAGATCTACACGGCGTGGCGGGGCCGACGGGTATTGAGCCTGATCAGCTTCGATGTCAAAGGAGCCTACAACGGAGTGTGCAAAGAACGATTGCTCCAAAGGATGAAAGCACGAGGCATACCGGAGGATCTGCTCCGGTGGGTTGAGGCGTTCTGTTCGGAACGAACGGCGAACATCCAGATCAACGGGCAATTGTCGGAGGTCCAAAGCCTGCCACAGGCTGGGTTACCGCAGGGCTCGCCCCTGTCCCCGATCCTATTTCTCTTCTTCAACGCAGACCTCGTGCAAAGACAGATCGATAGCCAAGGAGGAGCGGTCGCTTTTGTGGATGATTTTACCGCATGGGTGACCGGGTCAACCGCGCAGAGTAACCGGGAAGAGATCGAAGCAATTATCAATGAAGCCCTCGACTGGGAAAGGAGAAGCGGAGCGACCTTTGAAGCTGAAAAGACAGCTATCATACACTTTGCCCCCAAGACGCGTAAATCGGACCACGATCCATTCACCATCAAGGGACAGACGGTTGTACCCCAAGACCACGTCAAGATCCTGGGATTATTGATGGACACGAGACTCAAGTACAAGGAACATATTGCAAGGGCCGCTTCCAAGGGCCTGGAAGCAGCGATGGAGCTTCGGCGACTTCGGGGCCTAACCCCAGCAGCAGCGCGGCAGCTATTCACCTCGACGGTGGCGCCGGTCGTGGACTACGCCTCCAATGTCTGGATGCACGCGTGCAAGGATAAAGCCATGGGACCGATTAACCGAGTCCAAAGAGTAGGAGCACAAGCCATTGTGGGGATATTTCTCACGGTCGCGACCAGCGTAGCAGAGGCGGAGGCCTATATTGCCACTGCGCAGCATCGATTCTGGAGACGGGCCGCTAAGATGTGGACGGACATACACACTCTACCGGAAACCAATCCTCTCCGCAGAAATACAGATCGGATCAGGAAGTTCAGAAGATACCACCGCTCGCCGTTGTATCAGGTAGCCGATGCGCTCAAGCATATCGACATGGAAACACTAGAAACCATCAATCCGTTCACATTGGCACCATGGGAAGCACGCGTACAGGCTGGCGTTGAAGCAACTCCGCAGTCACCGATCGTACTAGGCGGGTTAATGCAGATCGCAACCAGCAGTTCGGCTCGGAACGAGCTGGTCGGATTTGGGGTGGCGATCGAGAGGCAGCCACCTCGGTATCGAAAACTGAGATTGAAGACCCTTTCCGTCACATTGGGTGCAAGAGCAGAGCAAAATCCGTTCTCCGCGGAGCTAGCAGCGATGGCACATGCATTGAACATGGTAGTTGGAGTGAAGGATTACCGGATTACGCTACTCACGAGCAACAAAGCGGCGGCTCTGACACTAAGGAACCCTCGACAACAGTCAGGTCAGGAATTCGTCTACCAACTGTACAAGTTGATGAGAAAACTGAGGAGAAATGGAAACCAGATCAACGTCCGGTGGATCTCAACGAGTGAAGACAATAAACTGCGGGGTCTGGCCAAGGAACAGGCCAGAGCCGCGACACAAGAAGATGCTGTCCCGCAAAAGCAGGTCCCAAGGATGAAGTCAACAACACTCAATATTGCACGGTCCTAAGCAGTTCCCAACAATGACCTACCAGCGAATATAGGGAGACACGCAAAACGAGTTGATGTAGCACTCCCAGGCAAACACACCCGGCAACTGTATGACCGATTATCGTGGAAAGAAGCGAGCGTGCTGGCTCAACTCCGAACCGGCATGGCAAGACTCAATGGATATCTATATCGAATCAACGTAGCAGACACGGACCAGTGTGCGTGTGGACAAGCGAGAGAGACCGTGGAGCACTTCCTATTTCGATGTCAAAAATGGACGGCGCACCGGACGGAACTACTACAATGTACCAACACCCACCGTGGAAATATATCCTTCTTCCTAGGAGGAAAGTCGCCTTCCGATGATCAGAAGTGGACGCCGAACTTAGAGGCAGTACGGGCCTCAATACGATTCGCCATCGCCACCGGCCGACTCGAGGCCACCTGACCATGCCAACGTACATAAATCACCCCCTTTCGCCGTTCTAACCCACCAACCACCTCGTGTTACCGATGGTAGACGCGCTTCAACTGCCGAAAATAGGATGTTGAACACTTGGAGAAATGCCTTCAAGCCAGCCTACTAACAAAATTACTAACTCGCGAGGATCCGCTGCGATACGGACATCTGAGATGACATATATTGCAAGGCTTTATGTATGGGCTCTGAGGAGACACAGTACTATATATATTATGACATGTAAAGTAGATCAGAGATAGTTGCCCTTTCGGCTTAGCCGCCGGGCGTTAATAAATTGTGTGTGTGTGTGTGTGTGTACCAGCGAGGTACACCAGGAAAATGTACGGAAGCTTGCCCAGGAACCGAGCATACCTGCTCACTCAGCTGCGCACGGGCCACAACTGGTTATCCACGTACGCCAAGAAATTTGGCTTCCGGGACGATGATCGATGCGAGTGCGGCGCGCAGGAGACGGTCAGCCACGTGTTGCTGGAATGTCCAAAACTACGAGAGTTGCGGATAGAATTAAGAAGAAGTGTTGGGGACGCGTTGAACAGCGTGTCGAGTCTGCTGGGAGGCTCAACCGAAGGTGAGAGGTAATCCAGACACCGTCTCGAGGGCGAAGACGGTTCAGGCCGTATTGGACTTCGCCGAGGCGTCACAGAGGTTTCGCAGTCGTGCGCCACAAAGGCAGCCTAACAGCGGGAGCGGCAATGGGCCAGGGCAGGCCGTGACGAGGCTCTAAGATTCAGTCAGAAAGTGGACCACTCTACATGTACTTCATTCATGATATCTAGTTGTTGTATCCCGCATATCGTTCGCGAAGTTGGGTTCTAAACCATAACCCACTAGGCTGGGTACGGATTCGTATTTTGGTCTAGTTGGGAAATCAACTCGCGAGGGGACAGGGTAAATGAATCCTACTACTACTACTACTGTCTGTATTATCGAGACCAGTCTGCGTCAATCTAACGACCTCTAGCAAACAAGTCTCTTACTGTACAAAGACATACATAATTACTCTATACAGTATGAATGGATGATTTCATTTAGCCTGACTCCTAGCTTTTATTTGATTATAGGCCACTATCCACTAGACTTGGTACGCATTTATATTTAATCTAGTTGGTGAGCCAGTTCTTTTGGCGATATACGTGATCGGATTGTCCGTGAAGGCTCACGTATGTCAATGTTTATGAGGACCTTTCGGTTGTCTCCGAAAGTGTACTTGTTTGCTTGACTCCTGTAATGTAAAACGCTGGAAAGATATCAATTATGATGAAATTGGATGGAAGAGGAACGACGGAGTCTCGATATTTAGAGCAACAGATAAGAAGATTATGGAAGTTCATTCTGGCCCCTTGGCTGAGCCTTTTGACCAATGCCCCTTCAGCGTGTTTTCGGTGCTTTAATGAACCAGTTTTAGTTTGCGGATCTAAAACGAGGTGGGGAAGGTATTTCAAAGCAAAAAACTTACGATCAATAAGAGAAGAAGGAACGAATAGCGGCGTTGACACATAGGTCGGTTACTTCACTCGGAATAACATCCTCGTAAGGAGGGTTGCAGTTGCAGCTCGTGCTCAATGTAATGTTGTTGCCACTGTCGGTAGAGACCTTAACCGATTCCGTGCCGGTTCCCAGAGTCTGGCACCCGGCTTCGAAGCCTCCAACCTCTTTTCCCGCGCCTGAACAATCAATTGTGGAGTAGTAAGTAACTGACCACAGAGCAGATGCTGAAGTGGCTAGTCTAAGTACGAAAGGGGTTTCGAAACGCATGATTTCGATGTTTAGGTGAAATTATTGTATGATATGCATAAACCAAATTGAGAGTCAGAATACGGTAGAAATTCCCTTGTTATATCTCCTTCCAAGGCGGAGTTGCACCTTCACAGGCAATACAATGGGGTCTACGGGGCTAAAACGCGGCCGAGCTCTCCCAACCACTCTCTCCGAACGTAGCTCCTGTGCTTTGGTCCACGGCTCAGTGGGAATAGCGACCTTACGTACATACCACCGGAGCCTAGGTCTTTTCACACAGCAATCTCTAGAGGTGCTTGCATCTTTCACCACACTCGAGCTTCGAGGAACGCCGTCAGAAGCACGTCGTCAATTTAACGCGGTTAACCCCATCGGCCCCAACGCACTCTAGGCTCGGTTGAACGTTCATGTGCGCATGCGTGGACATTTTAGTGATTATAAACATCCTCATTAGAGGAAATCCATCAGCTCAGCTATTCTGGGGGATGTTGAAAATCCATGTTTATGCACCCCCTGTTTACCCTTCCACGAGTTTTTGACACAAAGTGAATTGGTGGTGGTATTTTTACGAAGACCAGGAGCCATGGTATACTCTGACACTATACGAGGCACCCTTCTTAGAGAGCTGTGTGTCATCGGGATTTTGTGTATATTTTGAAATCATGTGGAAGCTTGGGCCGATTCCTGACGTTGAGGCTGTGCAAAACGTTTATAAAGCCGGTCAAAATTTAACTAACTGTGTTGGTTGGATGGCACGGTGTGTGAATGAATAAGATGGTTGGAATGGCGACACTAATCGCTGTAATTGCCATGATTAAATCGCAGCTTTTAAGACAAGCCTGTGACTGTTGCGTTCTTGACCTGTATCAATTGCATCTTTTGCACGCTCAAACCTCCCATCATCACTTTACTTTGAACAACGGGATCTTTCAAATCAACTAAGGCGCGTATGTTAGATTTTCGTAGATACCAAAAGCAGGTGATATTTCAAATCAGTCTTGTTGAGTGTTGAGATCAGCTAGTCAAAAGTCGTTTGTTCTGCGGTTTTCTTGGAGGATTGGTATTGTGCCCACAAACCAAGAAAAGCGGTCTAACGTGCTGAATTCTAAATGCCTGGCTACACGAAGCCTCTTGAAACGTCGTATGATACGGTATTGAGCCCAATGTGTACATTACCTTACTTCTGCGGTTAGTTTCTTTGCTCTTACGTAATCGTGGCTGTGGCGATGCAAAATTGTATCGATCTGTAAAATGTATCGTAAGTTATATTCGGTTTGCTGTATTGGGGTTTCCACAAATATCCAAGTGCAATTGCATACAGTGTCATTTCTCCTTTTAATTGGTATCATCTCTGAGGAATTCTGGGCATACTGTAGACCCCTAGTTCATGTCATGACTTTTCTGATCGAAGGGTTTGGGCTTGTTGGAGGGGGAGATGGTCGACTAGAGAGCAAGAAAAGGACAACCTAGAATGTCTTTACTCCGCGGACGTTTCAATTGGGTAGAATCTGAAAAAAGGTGCTAAACCCCATGCATTATACTGCCACTTGATCATCTTCTACGCCCTGGTTTGTAGAGAAATTATCGGATGTACATTGTGAATAGAACAGAAAAGGTATATGAAGCAATTATGCTATGGCGCCATTTCCCAGTAAAGCATACTCGAAGGCTTTTTTTTCTTCGATCCCGAGAAAACCTAGAAACCCGCCTGAATACGTTGGGCTTCTGTAAAGTAGCGAACATGGTGAACATCTTCCGCATGGCGTTTGAGCGCTTTATGTCCACTCAACACAAGCTGGCAATATCTGTCAGGACAGGTTATGAGCTCAGTTGGCTTGTATTTCCGAAGATGCTTTTCGAAATGTTCTCGAGCTTTTCGGGATGAGGCAAAGTAGCACTGGTACTGCGGTTCAAAAATGCAGAAAAGGCAATGTCGATTGGTGAGCGAGATGGGACAGCCTCGGGGTTCTGGTGATGAAGAGGACTCTGTTTCCGCCGAAGGCAGTTCTTTTGGTAGCGAAACTATGTTGCTGCCGATGGCATATTCGGTTTGTCTCTCAGGGTTAAATCTTTCGGGTGGTACTTTCCGAACACGGCCAAGCTCAATCAGAGCATTGACCAGAGTGACTCGCTGTGCCATATCATTTTTCTCTGAAAGATCTTGCATGGATATTTGCATCAATTCCGCTACCTGACGACGCTCATCCAAACGATGAACGATCTTCTCGGGCGCATAAGCCTGCTTGTCAATATCCAAAAGCGAGGGATCGAGCTGTCTGTTGATCTCAAGAGTATCGATCGTGGAAAAGAATTCACCACGAGCTCCTTCAAATGTGTCTTTCTTCAATTTTGCCTTGGCACATCGCAATGCAGCTTCCGTCTTGGCTTTGAGCTCTCCGATTTTGGTGCCAGCCGCGTTCTTCATAGATCCATACATCTCTTTGGCTTCTTTGGCAAGAGAATCGCGCATTTCTTGCAGGCCAACTATCTCAGGGTGAGTTGAAAGTGAAGCTCGCGTAGTGGCAGGCAAATCGTCGTAATGAGAAGGAGCTCGAGGGTCGATATAGCGGCTTTGGTGACTCAGAATGTTCATCAATGCGTCCTCCGAAGGTATCCCAAGAAATGCGGCTTGAACATGGGACTGGACACGCTGATTCATATATGTCTGAAAGGTGCTAGCATATACATGGCCCATCACCTGTTGGAGCAAAGGAAGAGGTGCAGTTTCTGAACAGAGTGCCTGCGTCAGCTTTGGAAGTACAATTTATGTTGTATGGGAACTTACTTTCAACAGCCTCACCGGTGCCACGCCGGAGATCGTAAGGTTTCATAGCACGGGGCATGCCCACTGCGAGACTCAACCTTTCAAGATAATATAGATACGTGTGGTATTTGAGGGGTTTGATCTCATGGGTGCTGATACCACAATGGGTCGATATCGGCTGACGGCAGATAGGCAAATTGAGCTTTTCTTTCACAAACCTCAACTGCAAGGAGTGGCGCGGCGATTCTACCCGGGAGGCAAAAATGTCCTCGATCGAGCGAATTTTGCTCTCGAACGCTCCATCGAGGAAGGCCATAGCGACCACAAGCATGACAATGTCAAAGAATGGCTGTTTCACTTCAGACATTAAGAATATTTTCCTTCACCATGCGATCAGCCTCGCATAGGAAAGGCAGGGTACCTAATGGATCTTCACTCACTTTTTTGGTCTTTTATCATGGCCCTTGGTATGTTTTAAATCAACTTCCATCACGAGATGATCACGGATACCACCGGGATTCGGTAGAAGTATCAGGCTTATCTGGCCGTAGCAAAGTGTTTTTAGATCCTCGTCTCTGAGATCCCATTCATCCATTTTATCGGTTTCAGTAGCGTCAACCTCACTCACACTTCCAAAGAAGCGCTGGACATTAGTCTGCTCGTTCTTTTCAACATACACCAATGCCCCCGGTCGGCTTGCAGTATAAGCCGACACGAGTAAGACGAAAGCGAGCTGGATGATTTGCCGGCCGTCCGGATATGGCGTAGTATCTTTCGTCCAGTGGTAATGAAGCACAATGTACAAATCATCGACGTTCATGACGGGCTTTTCCTCAACAGACCTATCCAGATTGAAACGTTCAACTAGGTCTTTGTTCATGTACTATCACCCTTCTGTCAGAAAATAAAAAGAGCAGAGAGCAAGAAAAACCCACATCATTGATATCCTGGCAGCTTTTCGCGTGGAGGCTACGCCCCACCGCTTTGCGATAGAGCTGGCACCATAACCGCCAGTTCTCGTGCAGGCTGCTGAACTTTTTTATTTTAGAGTTGTGCAGTATCCACTCAAGAAATATCATCACATCCTCTTTCCTTGCTGCGTGGAGAGACTTCAAGTACTCCTTTTTCCCTAGAAAGTCACAATGCCTGGGCTTTGATCAGCGCGATATTCCGGGATATTATAAGAAAAGACGCCTACTTAATCCATCTTCTCTTGATGTATTCAATGTTGTTCTTCGTGGATACAGCATGTCGCTTTTGAATTATGCTCTTCTCTAGTTGTCGGCGGCGCTGAACATAATACTCCGGGCTAGGTACTATCTTTGCCTTCATGCGGGAAGCGTAAGAGTCTGAAACAGTCATGGCTTCAGGTAGCAATAAGCCTAGCAGATGCCAGAGAATAGTGGCACGTTTCAGGAAACTGAATGGGAAAGAAGCTGGTTGGTATGGCGATAATGACAGTTGCCCAGAAGGAAGGTTGGAGAGATACAATGTAGAAAAGACTGTTGCTGGTGAGTTGGACTGTAGAAAGGCTACGAGATGATGGGGAGGGGGGGCGACCATTTAAATATTGAGAACCGGTCTTGATGGCTCCGCAAGACAGACGATTTATCATCTTTGTCTGGAGCGGCTACAAACGGACTGAAGGATACTGAGCATCACGTCATCACTGATCAATTGCCCTGAGCATACTGAGCGAAGGGTGAGCAGATCACTGAGCAGCCCTGAGCATACTGAGTGAAGGGTGAGCAGATCACTGAGCAGCCCTGAGTGCTCAGTGATCAAAAGTACATTATGCACACGTGATGTTATGATGACTAAGATTTTGGTAAAAAGGGAGCTTAAACCGGCGTCCAAGGTAGCCATTTACGGCAGCCGATTTACCGTCAATTAGCGTTGTCATGTAGTAAATTAAAGGGATAGTTGCATTGGTTTTCATTCATCTGTCATTCTCTGCATATGGTCGACGAGTAGTACTTCACAGCTCACGACAATTCTTCGGTATTATAAAACAATAATATATAAACTATATATAATGAGCTCGGATATATCGCTCTATATATTGTAAAAATACGATGCTTGAAGGACTAGGTAGTTGCTAGATATATATATAGAAGAACTCACATCAATTTCAAAAGTCGACCGCAATTAATCAGAAAATCATTGCATTAGATTAATATTTCCCTAATAATACCCAACTATGTTCAAAACTAGTTTGAAACTACTTTCTACTATCTCTTGACTAGCACTGGAATAAACTTGGAGAGTCTCCCAAGTCAGCCCATATAGCAAGAGTAGTTCAGTACCGCGGCATTTCTCGCCCCTTCCAAAATATTACCTCTCTCTTAGCCTTCTTGACTGTTGCGATGCTGCCTTTTCCGTGAGGACCACCGAATCCCGTTTATCTGCCCTAACTGACAGATTCAAGATACATCTTCAAAGTTGGCCCTCGCATTCGGACTAAGAGTCGCTTTACTGCAACACAAAAAGAAGATTCGGCTGGAGATGAATTATAAGAGATGGACAAAGTACGCTACCTAATATAAATTGAAATGGCAGGTGATACAAAGACAAGCCTGCATACTCCGTACAGTATGCTCAATGGAAGGAGTATATAATCACATTTCTTCCCTCGTGGGTCTCCTAGTTCGCACTCAAAATTAATAGCCCTAGTAGCCATGGTGCAACCAAACATGTTCTGAGCTCAACTCCCCGAAAATAAACCCATAATATGCCATCAATCCCACCGAAATTAGAATGAAATGAAAAAAAGCAAATCCTATTTTGCACCCCATGATTGTGGACTACCCTAACAATAAAGAAATGAAAACACCCATGTCAAGTACCATACATTGGAACAAAAGAAGATCAAATTCGACGGAGGCCGTGGTAACCCCCAGGGCCAAAATGCAAAGTCATAGATAATTCCCCCGCGGAGTACCAACTACAGAACCATCGTTTCATCATTATCCACATCCTTCTCTTCATCAAGACCAAATTCCCAGTCCCCACGCTCAATCCGGCTGACGCGGTCGAGCTCAGACTGGAATTCGCGACGCAGATGCTCAAGTGTGACGATGATACGACGCTTCAGCAAGTGGTTGGTGGCAGGGACTTCAAAGGACACGATGCTGTTACGCCGTTCGATGGCGGAAGATTTACTGCTTCCTCTGCGGTGGGCGGGTGCGAAAGCCACAGCATTGGATGATCGGCGCTTGCCCCCGAGCGGTGTGGGGGAGGCCGGGTCGACATCCTCCATAGAGACGTTTCCGTCTTCGTCGACTTCTGTGCTTGGGCGTCTTTCGTGGGGAGAAATCAAAGCGGCGCTGATTGAGGGTCCGTTCTCGACGAGGATATATGCTTCACTTTTGTCGACACAGGCGAGGAGGTTGATTAGCGACAACAACTCCTGGCGGATTTCCTTGCTTTCGGCATCGTCTTCCTCAACTGGTGACCGGGCTGCATCTTCCGCTTCCCTGTTTTTGAGAGCGAGGGCTGATGACGGCGCATCTCGTGCTTTGCGGAGGCGCTGGACGTTGCGGTAGGCGATTTCCGCGGCGCCGCGGTAGTCACTGCGGGCAATGCGATAGGCTTGGAGAATGCGGGTGTAGTCGGGGGTGGCTGGGAAAATTTTGTTGTCCGCATCCAACCAGGATACATTGGTGGTCTGTTTGCGGGTCAGGTGAACGAGAATCTCGTCAATGAAAGATGCGATGTTAGGCACGAGTGAAGTAGGGAAACGGAGAATCTGCTTCAGACCAGCTGTGCCCGGCCCGGAGACTGCCAGGATGGTGGAGACGAGTTCAGAAAGCTGGGTTCTTTGTAATTTGAGATCCTGCAACCTAGCCAGAGCGGAGTATGCCTGGTCAAACTGGCAAGTCTTAAGAGCACCAGTAAACAGACGAGACAGCAGATCGTCGCGTACGGTCGGGTATTCGGAGTCTTGCTCAGCCCAAACTTCAGAGTCGAGGGCCTGCAGCGCCAGGCTGGCAAAGTCCGCGACATGGGAGTATGAGCGCACTTTTTCAAAAATTGACAGAATGTGCTGGTAGTACTTGGCAAGACCGTTGTGGAAGCAGTCAACATCGAGGAGGTCTAAAAGCTCTGCTGACATGTCGGAAAGATTGCCCATTGGCTTGCCGCAAGCTGCATTTGGGGTTAGCTGAATTACACCAACAGGAGAAAATCACTGGGAGATACGCACAAAGCAAATAAGCTGCCTTCCGGAAGTAGATTGCTGCAGTATCGAATTCCGACATAGCCACATGCAAACGACCCTTGACATAAGTTGACCAGGAAGTACTTGCCTGGAAACGAAGGAAATCCCATGCAAGATCGATGTTGTTCTTGGCGATCAGGTCACACTGGATGTGGGCCACCGCGTTTTGATAGTTCACCTCACCTTCGCGGGTAATCCAGGCCACAACATCTCTGATCCCCAACGTCAAGGTGTAGCTTTGTGGGGAGTCAATCGCTTGCTGGGGCTTGATATCGGTAACAAAAAGATCCTCCAGAATGCTTGCAGTTCGTTGACTATTGGCCTTCGAGCTGTCTTTCGATGAATATCTCTGCAGTGGATCAACATGGGACTTGCTCGCGCGGTCGGGACATTTGCGGACATTCGAGCTGAGCCAGGCCATCATCTCATATTCACGTAGAAGATCAACAAGCATTGAGAAAAGGTCGGATGCATCGAAGTCGGACTTGCTTGTTTGTTCCCATTCGCCATCCACAAATGTGACTAGGATGAGTAGATCGAAAAAGATTTGACGAGAGATAGAAATAGTCTCCTGCGCACCACTGACAAGAACTCGGGCGCCAAAGCAGGTTGAAGAAAGTTCCGAGTCTTCTCCGCAGAAGTGAAGGGAGGCAGTCTGGATAATGGCAAGGAACGCGTCCATGGACAAGCAATCGGTTCTCATGTGTTCACTCAAAGCCGCGTCTAGGGTGTCAAAGGATTTGTTGGAAATTTGATTGGCAAAGTCAGAGCGCTCTCGAAAGTTCTCCATGCGGTCCAAGATCGACGAAGAAGGCTCAGAAAATATTTCGGCCTGGAGAGCGGCTCGGCACGCCCCCTCAAGCTCTGGGGAGAATCTTTTCCGGAAATCCGATGCCACTTTCAACAATCCAGAGGCTGTTTCGAAATTCGGGCCCAACTCTCTTGAAACATTGCGATGCCTCCAACGGTCCACCATCTTCGGCACTCCTTCGCTGAGTTCCGAGCTGGAATTGTGCAAGAACAATTCAGTAATACTGCATTCCCGCACCACAGCGCAGGAGTCAGACAGAAGGAGCCATGGCATATCAGTGAATGAGTCGTAGGCGAGAGAAATTGGTTCGAACCGGCGCTTGTTAAGGTCTTCCGCAACTTGCGAGAACTGACGCCACTTTGAGTCTGTATCTGAAGTATACCGGGAGTAGTCCATCTCCTCGTCAGCGAATTTGCGAAGAGAGACTGCCGCTGCTATTGTCGAGCAGAGTCGTTCCGCCAAAGGCAAGCTCTTTTTCAGCCCTCCAGATGAAGTTGACGAAAGTGGCTTGATGGCCTCCTGGTAAACAGCCAGAGCAGTCTCAAGGACTTCCGGCAGATATCTATTCGGCTGCAGGAGATACTGTAGCCACTTTTCAGTGGGGTCCACCACATCATCCACAACCAGAGGTGGTGGCAGTTCTTGTCGATGGGTTTCAAATGTTGTCGAGACCCAGTTGGAGGCCCAATCTGTAACTAGAGTTTGGAGGTTGAAATGGAGGGTATAGAGTTGGTAAAGCCCGTGGTTTCTCCAGAGCACCCACAACTCCATCCCCTTGCCCTCTTCCCGAGATTTGACTTGGAAATCAGCGATGTTCCAGAACATGTTGCCTGTGGCATCCGGGTCGACGGGTCGAAAGACATCGTCTGCGAAGAGTTCCTCAATAATGAGTTCGGATGTTAGGCCACCCTTAACAGCCCAAAACTTGAACTTTCCGTCCTCAAATGGCGAGTATGTGACGACGTAGAAGCGATGTCCACCATCCATAGCCCGCTCGGCGTTGAAGACACGCATAAATGATGTCTCAGCGGGGTTCAACGTGTAAGGTACAAGATCCGGGTCCTGAAGTGAGCGTCCCAGGAGATCCTTTGTGGCCGCTAGCTTGTTTGTCGCGAGGTTCCAAATCTTAAGAGTGTGGTTCAAACAAATCGCGAAGACATATGTCTCGTCGGAGGTAGTGGCAATGGCATTGGCGACATTCAAATCGAGGTTGCGTCCGTCGTGTTTGATCGAGGAGGGTGCGTTCCATTTGACGAGGCCTCGAATCGAAGAGCCCCATGTTCGTTCGTCAAAAGTGAGAGGAGACCAGTGAGAACCTGATTTCAGAAAAAAATTAATAAAACGTGTGTCGCAAGAGTAGCAAGACCGAGAAAAACCACTCACCATCGTCGCCAGCTCTCCGGGTCAGTCGCAGGAGCGCGCCATTATCGAGAGAGATGAATAACTCCAGGGGACTGCTCGCGTGTAGTCGGTGGGGGTTCGAAAAGGCCAAGGGAGCGGGGAGGCATGTCTTGCACCAATCCCTGACATTTTCATCGATTGAGGAGGTCCGGCGGAAGAATTCGGGGCGTAGAGATAGGGTGTGGAGGTGCTTGGATTCGGTGATCACAAAGACATTGATGAGTTCGTGATCCTCCGAGTCGGACAATTCAACACCAAAGGGGAGAATCCGCTCCTGGAAATCCAGTCGCAGGGTCACATTGTATTCATAAACTTCCATCCCACCCTTCGTCAGGTCCGCGCACTGGATCTCCAGCACTTTGTTGTCGTTGATGACCCTCCACAGGAACGTCCTCGGGTAGACCCTGCGCTTCCGGAAGTAGATCTCACCCTGTGTCGCGAGGTGACGTCTGGCGAATTCATCTTCATCTTTCGCGATTGGCAGTTCCTGGTCGGAGGATGAGATCGAAAAGCGTGGACGACGGATCGCGGTCTCTTGAGTCGGAATCTGGATGTTGGCGACCGTGGTCGGCGAATAGGGCCGAAGGTCGACCCTTGAGTCTTTGTAAATTTTCGCCATGATCGATTGACGTGTGTCAACTTAGCACTCCATGGCCGGGGAAGTAGAAAGGTTGGAAGATCGAAGGGCGGGAAGCTGGAGCTCTCAAAAAACATGGGAAGTCTTGGCGCGATAAAAGGCCTGAGATTGATGGCTTCCGCCCTTTTACTCTTACACTTGGATCAACTTGTATGTTTTACTCTATATTCCAAGGCTCTTATATTATTATTGATCTTTCAAAAATTAAGAATAAACAGAGATTATTGCTTTCTAGATCCGCTACTATCAAAAAAAAAAAAAAAAAGAACCTGAGATGCCATGAGGCGCTCTAACCACATAAACAGCTATTGAATGTAATGCTCATCAAGTCAATAACATCGTGTCAGACAACAAAATAAGCACAACCTTGAGAGCAAGGCTGACTCACTTATCTTCCAAATCCTTTTCACTAGGATCACCAATACCATTATCATTGATGGCGAAAAGGCAATCACTCTCTGGAAGACAAGGGCTATCATAAATCTTGCAAATTCGAGTCTCACCACGGCCCTTCTTCAAACTGAGTCGAGTGGTACTGGCATGAGCGATGATATTACCACCAATAGGTTTCTTAGGATCCGGGTTAAACATGGCACTGGGCCCACCATCAACTTGGGCAACGACCTGGTTTGTGATCACGACTGCGATGCCAAATTCATCCGCCAGGCGTTGCAATGTACGCATGAACTTAGCCAAATGAGTCTGCCGTGAGGCGAGCTCACCACGACCGTTGAAATCCGTTCGGTACAGAGATGTCGCCGAGTCAACCACCAAGAGAGAGAATCGCGTCTCACACATCATCTGGGAGGCCTGGTTAAGCAGCTGAAGCTGATGATCTGAGTTGTATGCTCGTGCATATGCCACATTATCGAGGACCTCCTCTCCAACAAGACCGTATCTCTGCGCGACCGCAAGCAATCGCACTGGACGGAAAGTTCCCTCTGTATCGATGTAAAGACACTTGCCCTCGCCGCCGCCCATATCAAAAGGGAGCTGGCAGGTCACCGCGAGAGTGTGGCAAATCTGACTCTTTCCCGTTCTGAACTCTCCGAAAATCTCCGTGATCGATCCCGTTTCAACACCACCTCCGAGTAATGTGTCCAGTCGCTTGGATCCCGTTGTGATCGAGATGAGCTCGCTTCTTCGGGCATGCATTTCGGTCGCCGTTGTGAAACCCATGGGCACCAGTTTTGAGGCTAATCAGCACGTTCTCATTAGCAACCCAATCCTCAATGTAGAGCTGTAGTCCATTGCAGAAAAGGAGGACTTACCTTCTACTAGGATCTTGGTGGCCTTTTGTTCCGAGATACCCTTGATCTGTTCCAACAACCGCTTGGGCCTACAAGTCACAGTGGGTGTTAGCGAGATTGAGATGGACATGGCAATGGATATAGCAGAGCTGGCGCTGGGTAAAATAAAGCCGCAATGAGCGTGAAGATCATGGAGACGTACGTGTAGGCGACAGACTCGACGGTGTTATACCCTGCATCCACGAACAACTTAATGTCCCTAGCAGTCAAGCCAGAAACACCCTATTACAACAAAGTTAGTATAAAAGTCCAACATTCTGCAGCAAAAGTATATCGTGGCATTCACTCACGTCGAGCGCAGAAAGCGGGGTTGGGGCACCAGGACCAGGAAGCCCATTATCCTCGAATTGCTCTTCTCCCTCCATACTAGCAGTACTATGCCTTGTTTCTTGATCTTATCGGGATCTTGATGCCTCTTTAGCAGGGTCTCTTGACTCGAAAGCACGGATGATGGATCCACTAAAAAAGACGCGTTTGGGTGAGATGAGTACTCGCTCTCCTCAATTTGAATATCAAACAAAGCCAGGGATCTCAATCAACCAACAAACAAACAGGCAGTCTCTGGTTATGCAAAGGTCTGAAAAGTCTGAAGCGTCTGTTTGTGGCAAAAAGGTCAGGATGACTCCGAGTCAACAAATCGGACGCGTCGAATGGATCGCGAGATCACGTGGGGTGCTGCCTGGAGCCTTTCCGGTTTTGGAGAAGCAACACTGTTTCTCTTTCAAATGGACATGTATCTATATTTTGTTTTTCTTATGCTATCTTAAGATTAAGTGGTCAGCAAGGGTCTTGATTGGGGTGGATCAATTACTGTATACCTCGTGGACCGGATGCCATTGGTTCAATATGCAATAATAAAAGGTGTAAGAATACAAATCCTGCACTGAACTGCATGCTGAACCCCACCTGTCGATCAAAACATATTCTCTCGAGGTTCTTTTTGAGTCCTGGGACTAGTGCTGGAACACTGCCCAGCTACCGCAACGCCATATCCAAATCAATGCTAAATGTCCGAGCAAAAGCATGTGTCGAAGGTCTTACAAGGTGTTTGTTTCGGTTTCCTTGCGAGATAATGAGCTTTGTTGTGAACCGCATCTCCCTACTGTTGATTTCCAGGAGAATTGAGCCACGGACGAAAAGGACGAAGCAACGACTTCCGGAACCGTCTCTGGTACTGGCGCAGAGCCGGGTTGAACTCCAGCTCCTCGTCTGGCAGCCCCATTTGGACATTGTCGTTGAAGATCTGGCTCATCCTGCGTCGGAACTCTTCGGATGATCGCCGACGAAGACGTTCTATGAATGAGTCACATTAGTTTCTCTGTTCAATCCCTACATCATGGCAAAATTCGACTTACTCATGGATCGTGAGCTCCGCTTGTTCTCCGATGAAAGACCAGAAGATGACTCACTCATGGCCGGGACATAGTCCATGTCCTCATCAGCGCCATCCAATCCTACTCGGCGGTCCTTCGTGTCGGGATTAGAGGGTGTGGGTGTACCGAATATCCGCGTGTGGAAGCTAACACGCTTTTCCCTGCCTGGTGTGTCCCTCAAGCCGATCGGTGACTCCTCCCGTGCAGGTGATATGCGCATGGCATTTGGATTGATCGGCAGACTGGCTCGACTATGGCGCCCAGCGGGTCTATGGTTCTCGTAGACGAAGCCTGTGGAAGCTAGGTCAAGTTCGGAAACGACTTCACGTCGGGCAACCGGTGGCATAGGCTTTGGGCTGATCATAGGACTCTGAGATCCTGCCGATGACTTGGAGGTGTCAACTATACTATGAAACGACCTTGGCGGTGGACTGGCCGGCTGACTTGGAACAGGAGTTGCAGGCTGGCAGGGACTTTGCGTGGGTGTGTTGGGAGCTGAAACCCAGATTCCTTCAACCTCTACTCCTCTTTCCAAAGCTCTGGCGCCGAAAGGGATGTCATCCTTGTGCAGCATTGGGTACACCTCGGCTTCCTCCTCTCGTTGTTTTTCCTCTGTCGCGGCGTATTTGCTGATCATCCAACGATTCCACCCGAGGACGCAAAAAGCGTATAGAAGCACCAGGGCCTGCAAAGCTTGTCAGTGTTTGTATTTGCGGCGTTACCATCAAGTCACGTACGATCAGCATAGCTAGTACCTATCACCGACAATAGTCAGTAGGAGATCTCCGTGATCATCATTTGCATACTTACCACGCTCAGCTTCTCCCATAGCTCCCAGTCCACCCAGAACGCCATAGTGGCTGGTTACTTTGAGATGTACTCGGGCTTTACCTAGGGGAGGGACATCCGAGTAAGAGTGTTCAGAGTTTGTTTTGGGGCATGAAAAATAATCACAGATAAAACTGGGATGGGAAATGTTCTTAGGTTCAGAGATGAGAGCAGACGCGATCTGTTTGGGGCAACAGGGAAAGGACCCCAATGTAGGTGATGGCAGTGATGGCAGTGATGGCAGGAACGCCTACTCAATGCACGACCGAATATCATTTCTACAACAATCTCTCTGCACTTTTCCCCATTCTTATCTTTCTCTTTTCCTTTTCTCTTCTTTTTTTTTCATATCCGTGGTCTTTATCTAAATAGGACAAACATGTGAGTATACAATCTCGTTTGTGACTACACTACATGCATGGATGTAAATCTGACTTGAATTAGGCATCATATGAATCGTAGCTATGACGGCAGCTATTAAATGAGAGGACAAAAAGAATTCCTAGTATTGATTGGGCATACAAAAAAAGAAAAAGCAAAAAAGAAATCTCTCCCTCGGGGAATCGAACCCCGGTCTCCCGCGCTTATCGGTATTAATGACAAGCGGAAATCATCACCACTAGACCAAGGAAGATGCGATGGTTGAGTTACTGCTCGACCACTTGGCTGGTTGATGGAAATACCTGCTCATCTGTGCTATATGAGCCAAAGCTTGTCGGGAGTTAACTGGGTATTTCGAGGGACAAAGACATGATAAATTTGACATTTTAATCAGTGTTTCTCTAGAATTTCAATATTTTTTTTTAAGGCACTTCTCTCTTTTCATTTGTTACAACCTTGGATTATAGCCTAGGTGTACTAAGGGGTGTGGAAACAAATTGGCTCAGACACAGTTGATTATATATATTGTCATCGACCACAGCCGACACATGACTAACCTAAACAACATAAACCCATTAAGATGATTTCACATTAAGACGATTTCATTTCATAACACTGCAATGAACCCCAGGCCTTTCCCTGTTGAGGAGACATAAATCCAGTCTTGACAGACTGACAGCCCTTGAAAGACGCATAGGTCTCTCCTAACCAGTCATCGTCCGCGCATGTCTTCCCCGAATACATGCTACACTTGCCGCTTTTGAGAAACCATGACTTGGGTTTCGTGAGTTTACTGGAGGCACAGGTGCCCCAGTTGAGACCACCGTCAGACCACCATCGACAGGACGTAGTACTATCCGAGATTTTGGTGTGGGTATCATCCGCGAGAACAATGCAGTGGTTAGCATGTTGGTCTTCATGTCCCTGAACAGTGAAGTAATCCCCTTCGCACTTATGATTTGTATAGGCTGACATTTGCCAAGTTGGAGTCGGAGCAGCACTGCTTGGAGCTGGGACTAATTTTATGCTAGTCAAAGTCACCATGTTTGCTTTCGCAGTAGATTTGGAGGTAGTTGTTGTTTTGGAGGTATTCGTTGTTTTGGACGTAGTAGTCTGTGAAGTAGTCGGCTTCAAAGTGCTCGTCTTTGAGGTAGTCGTCTTTGTAGTGGTACTTTGGGTTGTGGCTTTGTTTTGTGTACTCTTCGGTCCACAGCTAAAGATACAACTGGCGCTTGCATCACAAAAGGCAGAGGTAGTACCACATTGTCCCGACTTAGCACACTGTAAATATAGTCAGTAGGAGTTAACCAGATGGGCAATTTGGACAACTATAACACTCACGCATTGGTTTGAAGGGCACGGATTAAGAGAGGCGAGATCGCCATATTTGGCAGGGCGTTGTGTCCCAGGAACCTGGGGACCGCAGACAGCATTTGGGAGAGCAACTGGCATAGGAAGGGCACCGGAGCTGAGGCAGACAAAATCGCCTTGCTTCAATCTGGCACAACCCGGCCAGCCCCAGGATCCGACATTCCAAGTCTCGATATTGCTGGTGGTAATCTGGTAGCGCTCAGCAAGTCTTGCGCAGGTATCGTGCTCCTGAATGATGTAGGTGTAGCAGATACCATCGGCACCCGGCGCAAGTGGACTGCGCTTGTTGAGTGAATGGCCATGGGAGTCGCCAAAGCCGTGCCCGGATTGGGCTGTTGCTAGGTGAACAAGGAACAGAGAGAGGAGGATATGAACGGAATTCATTGCATTGAGAATATCCTTGAACATGACTCTATCGAGGAGATTGGCCCATCCTTTATAAATAGTTGAATATGTGGAAAAAATAAATATTTCGAGATTGCCTAGTTTGATTCAGATGAACACTGTCGGAACATGAACATGAAACATAACCATCGAGTTCAGTTCATTGTTCAACTGCAGACCCTAGGAACCCTACAAGGTTCTATCCTATCGTATCTATCGACCGGCAAGTATAAACAATCAATTTTCAACAAAGAAAGATATCGCACCCAACATATCATCATTTTCGGGTTGCCCTTTATTACCTTACATATGAGGTCCAAGATGGAGGGAATGTGGAAGGGCGAAAATCAATATGTAATTCTCAAGCAAGTACGATGCATGGAAAGTTGCGTATATAGAAAACGCCCAAATGCACCAAAATCCAGATATCAAAAGGGGCAACATTAGAAGAAAATCAACGCAAGTCTTGGCTAGAGAATGTGTGGATGTAGATTTTTCTTTTTTAAAAAAGGGCAAAGTGAAAGATGCCAGATCCCGGATAGAGCTGAAAGAAAGCCCGAGAGAAAACCCAGAGAGAGAGTCAAGGACAAAGAGTATATTCAGAAGTGAATAGACTCATTGGCGCCCGCGCCTCTGGCGACACTATTGAGACTATATCCCCAAACAGTACTCAATAGTGCTGATGAAGTCACATATTTTCTATTATAACACCAGAGGCAAAAACCTCTTTCAGCTCCCAAGTCATGCGAAAGTCCATCAGGCGATTTCCTTTGGTGCCATGTTTATCTCGGGGAGACTTGAATATTGGGGATACAGGGTTCCTTGTACTGACAACCTATTCAATGGTGACATGTCTGATACAGAGTAGTTATTAGGGCAAGCCAAGAGAAGTTGAAAGGAAAGTAGCCGAAGGGAGAAATAGCTGAGAATACGAATGACAGTTAGCAAAACAGGCACGGGAACAGGGCTGATTATACTCCGTAGAGGAGCAGATACATCTGCAAATACGCTAGCAATAGCACAAAAGTGGGCCTATGATATGCATGAGACAAGTTGCAGCAAATCGCATCTATCCGATAAGACTCGAAAATTCATGTTATGTTATCAACTGTTGCAAGCTGATTAGAATCATATGTTAAAGTTCAAGCGCCGTGGCTTGAGCATCCGGGGCATGAGGGAATTGTGCCGGACTATTATTCACCTGAGGCACAATTTATCTCACGTCTTATGATTTGTTGGGGAGGGATGGCGGCATCACTATCCAATGACCTCACGTTCAATTCGGACATTATTATCGAATGAAGTTAGCGTGAACTAGGTTGTCTGCACGCGAAGTCTGCACGACCTGCACGAAGGAACTCCGATGCAGGGGCACTGTTACTCCTCACCCGGACTGGGGGGGTGGAATATGGTTACCTTGTCTTGTTCCTGGATCCCAGTCTTCTTTTAACATGATATCCGATACCCCATAACCAGGCACACAATTTTATAACTACGTTATTCTGAGTATACATAATCCGTGAGTATTTAAATTGTTAGTATATCCAAATTATTCCCAAGTCCACATTTATACACCTCTCCCGCCTTTTTTTCCTGGGCATTATTTGCTTGTTGAAAGCTTGGCACTCTTATCACTGACAGACTAATGGCTAGGCGACAAGGCTATATTAGCTTCTAAGCCACAGTCACATCAAGTTGCTGTTGCTTACTTTGTGCTAGTAATTATCGGCGATGCGCCCTGAAGAGAGCGATCACTTCCCCATTAGTCCGGGGTTATCATTCCATTATTCCACGATGCTTGTTAATCTATATCATCATCTCTAGGCTCCGTCGGGAATCCGGAGGACTAGAGCTTGTATCATTTTAGCGTCCATGGGAAATAGACAATGCCATTGGACTCATACCCTAGTGTTTGCTGATTATGCGTGGACCTGATGCACGAAATAGGAGCAATTGAAAGTTCTCGGAACTTGTGACCTGACCTTCCCAGCAATTGCCCGGATAAAGTGAAATTCTTCAGGCTACGCTCCATCTTGGGTTTATCCATCGGTCTCCGACGGTATCAGAAGATATGAGGCGATGTTACATTGATGAAGATGCGTTGAATGTGCATTAGCTTGAGTAATTGGGACTTATTGTCTTTTGAAAGATACTCTTCAGCGAAGCTACAACTAGACACGACAGCTATATAAACGGCCATTTCCCTGCAGTTATATTGTTATTCACACAGCCAAGCAAGCTCCAGTTCTTTCCACCAAACAGTTCAACCGTCCAACCTGCACCATGAAGTTCTCCGCTACCATCCTCAGCGCCGCGTTGCTCACAACTTCGGCCATTGCCTCTCCTCTCACCGAGCGCCGCTCAGCTCGCAACGCTGCCCGCGCTGCGGCCCGAACTGACCGTATCAGCCGTCCGGCTTACAAGCCAGACACCAAGGAGCTTCTCAACCTGAATGCGACAACCCAGGAGCAGTACAGCTCAAACTGGGCCGGTGCTGTCCTTATTGGCAGCAAATACACCTCGGTCAGCGGAGAGTTCACCGTCCCCACGCCGAAGCTCCCCTCGGGTTCTTCGTCTGGCGAGCAGTACTGCGCCTCTGCCTGGGTCGGTATTGACGGCGACACCTGCAGCAGCGCTATCCTCCAGACTGGAGTTGACTTCTGTATCGAGGATGGCGAGGTTTCCTACGATTCCTGGTATGAGTGGTACCCGGATTATGCTTACGACTTCTCCGGCATCACGATCTCCGCTGGAGATGTGATCAAGCTCACTGTCACCGCTGCCTCGAAGAACTCCGGTTCTGCCGTCATCGAGAATGTCACTTCAGGCAAGACTGTCACCCACAAGTTCAGCGGTGTTGATGATGGAGACCTCTGCGAAACCAACGCCGAATGGATTGTCGAGGACTTTGAGAGCGGTGGCGAGTTGGTTCCCTTCACCAACTTCGGAACTGTGACATTCACCAAGGCAGAGGCCACATCTGGTGGCGAGACTGTTGGCCCATCTGGATCTACTATCATGGATATCAAGCAGAGCGGCAGTGTTTTGACCAAGTCTTCTGCTACTAGCAACAGTGTTACTGTGAGCTATGTCTAAGGTTAGACAGAATGATTCAATCAACCCTTGCTGCCGCATTGGATGGTTGGGAACGCAACACTTGACTGCACTGGTATGTGAAGGAGGACTGGGAGAATGCGAAGGAAACAGATTTTGGCAAACAACGGGTGATTATATGTGCTATCCTTCTTTGTGGTAAATATATTGGAAGCAAATCAAACTCACTTTGCCTTGATTGATATCATGGCCTTGTTCCAGGTAGAGAGGGGGGTTACTGGCTTAGTCGTGTAGTGGCATCAGATTGTGCGTAGTCCTCAAAAATGGATCTTGTAGGTGCAGTTTACCTAGACTAATTTTCTCCAGACTCATTCATAGTCACCAAAAATCACCAAAATATACAACGGCATGTCTTAATTTACATAGACCCAAACCTCTTCATTTTAAGGATTCCAAGCATCATCACTGAATTCGTAGTTGAATTGTTGAACAAACTCTCAATCAAAATAAGTTGACTGGTTGAGACGCAAACCGCTTAGTATCAATAGAACACCGTTATATCTTTAATAGTAAGGGCCGTTATCCTAGGTTTCTGAACTATTTCCGTTATCGAGGCCTCTCATTATACTGTCAAAGAAAGCCATATCGACACCCTGGAATGCCCAGTCGTCCACCCCGGCAGTTAGCCCAGGATCCTGATAGTTCTGCAGGAGGGCACCAGAAACGGTATCCTGATATCGCGACTTGAGTTGCGCAGACGGACCATTAGCACTATTGATAGAGTTGTACTCCGCTTCGGTCATTGGCCTAGGAAATGCAGTTCCATCGAAGCGACCAGAGCCAAGATCACGGACTGCAGCTTCCGAGCTGTCGGTGTTATGCACACCAATCACCGGAGCGTAGGGTTGCCCATCACTTGAAGGAGGTTGTGCAATGGTCATTTCCCTTGAAACAACGCCCTGACGGGCAATCCTGACGATGCCAAAGTAAGGTATTTGCACCCGAACAACGCCATTGTCGTTTTCGCCTGACTGACACACTGCACTTTCTGGTGTCTGAACGCTGACGCTCTCCGTACTGACGCCATCTGCTGCTTCGGAATCGATGGCCAGCAACTTATGCAATAAGTCCGCACTTTGGGCACTTAGGGTATCTCCATTAACACGACTGATTTGTTCCATGTTCACCTGCGCCTGCTCTATCATGGCACGATCACTAAGATATTGGTGCGCTAAGAGGTTGCTGGTCTGTGCAAAACGATGGCTGTCAAGATGCCCCAGAAGTAGTGTAATAGCGGCCATGAGTGCAAAAAAGTCAACTGTCCGACAGCAGGAATTATTCCTGTTGTAGCCACGAAACATGATGAATCGCAAGAGAACCTCCCTTGAGGCATTCACGCAGGTCATTCTGGAATATTCATACTTTCGTTCAGGTGATGAGCGAAGCATGTAAGGCAGATGGAGCTGATTGAGCAAGTTATAATGATACAACTGGCTGAACAGCCGTCCCATATCCAAAAAGAGAGCTTGTGGGTCATCCGTGACACTGTCTAGGTTTGGCATAAGCCACCACTTGCTAGCCATGCTTCTACCCGCTTTCTGTAGCTCCAAGTCCAGGGTTTGTGTCAGGGTAAAGTCATTACCGCACGGGTCAGACTCGTTGCGCTCCAATATGCGAGACGCGAGAGTACAGTGCATCCGCTCTAGGCGGCCCATCGGGATGTCATCTCTGAATGCTGTGCCAGTGGCCATGCTCTGATCGAAGGAGCCTTGCGTAAGACCCAGCATGAGACACAAATTACGATCGAGGGAGACAATTCGAAACCACATGAACTGTGGATGGGCTTTCGTTTTGTGGTCGAGAACCTTGTACTTTGCTCGGCTTTGACTTTGGTGGATGTTCATCATTTGCGCAATAGCCATAGCCCTCCGGTTCGCTATCCAGCTTCGTCGTAGATTTCCACCGTTTTGGTAGTACATGCTTTCCAACATAACACACTCCAGTCCTTCAATGCTGCCAAAAAACTCGTCGTTTGTCGTGACCAAATTAATAGCAGTTCCTGCTAATCGTTCCATCAGGGCGGGGAGGGATTCCGGCGAATTGTTTATCGCCCCAAGAAAATTAGCGTGGAGATGCTGCAGGAAAGTAGCAATGTAAAGCATATGTCTTGCGATTAGCACTGGGTGCGAACTGGGGCTAGGTATTTCGAGTAAACTGTCTGGCGACTTGAGGCCGTTCTGCTCGAGGACAGCATATGGAGTGTTCATCATCTCATAAAAAAGTATAGCTTTTCTACCGCGAGCATTGTATATCATCTCGATAACTTGTCGTGAGGGCAAGGACTCGTGCAATCTTTGAGATAGCTTTTCATATTTCCCCTCAGCATCAGCCGGGCCACGATCCTAATAAAATAAGTGACAGTTCATCATACACTGAACATAAAAAGATATAACTATACGTACATCTGAAGGTTTGCATAAAGACAAGAAACGTGGATATTCTTGGTCTATTGACGCAGCATCTGGAGTAGGGAGTCCATGACTAGGTGTCGGAATTTCGCTAGTTGCAGGTACTTCTACTCCCCCATGACGGTCCAGCTTCCTGATCAGTTGCTCAACCAAGGCCTCAACTCTCGCAACACGATCTTTATCTTTACCACTGTGTCGTCCCTTCCTCTCGCGATGTCCTGCGTTCTCTCTTCGATCAACAAACTCAAACTCCTGGCTCACACATTTGGACCCTCGCTGCTGGCAGCCAATGCAGATGGCATCGGCATCGGCTGGAGAGTTAGGGTCTGCATACACACATTTCATCTTGCGCTTTTTGCATTCCCAGCAACTCTTAGTCCCTTTGCGGATCTTCCTCCGCTTCGGGTCTGATTCGGTGGTGATCTCGTAATCCATATCCGCATCCATGAATAGAGCCAGTCCGTCAGTCACGGCTTTTTGGTTGCGGAGGCCGTAAAAGATGATGGAAGGTAAACAGAGCAATCGGACCGCCGGCGGGGGAATGCCCGCGGGCTTAGGGACAGCTGACTCAGCGGATGTTTTTCGACCGCCGCGAAATGCAACAGGCGGCGGACAAAAGCCCCTTTGTATTTACATTAATATATTACATTTTACATTTAGTGAGTAGGCGCAGGTGAATCATTTTGTAGCGGGGGGATTTCTGATACTCAATTATTCAGGAAGGAGTAATACGGGAGGAGGTGTCAATGTTCACAAAAAGGTCTACTAGTAGTAGTCACCTAGGTAGTTAGTAACAACTTCATACCGAGTCAGAAACCGGACACTTTAGACAATATATGGACCTATATTCTCTATCCAGCATTACTTGTCGCTAGTGGCCCCCGTATCCCGGTCCCACTGTACGGCGATCGAAACGTGCTACGGCGGGCCAGTGACTGTTTACTTAACTCGTTCCTCCGTCCGAACGTCTGGAAGAAGCTCCGCCGGGGACAGGCTTGAATTCGGGCGAGATGTGCAATACATGCTTTTAAAAGGTATTAAACAGGCTCCGAAAAGCCTCATCTCCATGTGAAACTATTATTATTTACTTCAATTTGTCCTGCCGTGTCGAGCATATTATTCCTCTGCAATTGTCAACCGGTAACACTCCATTACTATTAGCGGAAATGTTTTCAACATTCGACGTGGAAAAGGAGCGACAGAACGCAGAATCAAGCGTACAGTCCTCAATAACCAACGGTCCTTCTGTGACCAATTTAGAGAGCGAGAATCATAATGCTCCAAATGACCAAGACACTTCTGACCTACCGGAAAAGGTAGATTCTGAAGAACCGGACCTAGACGACGAAGCACAGTATCCTCATGGTTTCAAACTATTCATCATTGTTGCGGCTCTTGGTATGAGCATCTTTTTAGTTGCCCTCGACATGGTATGTCTCACAATCCCTCAGTGAGGAGAGGAGCCTCTCTTCAAAGTGTCATCATCATCTAATGTCAAAGTTAAATAAATAGACGATTGTAGCGACAGCTATTCCAAAAATCACCGATCAGTTCCACAGCCTCAATGATGCCAGTTGGTATGGTTCGGCTTTCTTTATGACTACTGGAGGCTTCCAGTCAACCTGGGGAAAGGTTTACAAATTCTTCCCGTTGAGAATCTCGTTCCTGCTTGCGGTTTTCATTTTCGAGCTTGGAAGCTTGATTTGTGGAGTGGCTCCAAATTCCGTGGCACTGATTGTCGGTCGTGCAATTGCTGGAATCGGTGCGGCTGGTATTGGGAGTGGGGCCTTCATTATCATCGCTTTCATTGCCAGTCCAAAAAGGCGGCCACTCTTCACCGGTATTATTGGCATGTCTTACGGTATAGCGTCGGTCGTTGGACCCCTTGTTGGTGGTGCATTCGCTGATAAAGTAACTTGGAGGTGGTGTGAGTACTTCTGCTACTCCCTTGATCAACTTAATTAGTTGTTCTCCACTGGAAGCTGGACTTCGCTGACATTTTCTTTTCGTCTAGGCTTTTACATCAATTTGCCCGTCGGAGGCATCGCGGCCACTTCCATTATTTTCTTCTTTCATACACCTGCCAGAGCTTCAACAACCAAGGCTACATTCAAGGAGAAGCTTCTGCAGATAGATCCTATCGGGACAATCCTTCTCATCTGTACCATCACTTCATATATCTTGCCACTGCAGTTTGGCGGACAGACGAAAGCATGGAACTCCAGCACTGTGATCGGTCTTCTTGTTGGCTTCCCTCTCATGATTATTGCCTTCATGACATGGGAATGGTTCCAAGGAGAACGGGCAGCCTTTCCGCCGCGCTTGATGTCGAACCGCCTCATCCTTGTGAATTCAATCTACGCGTTTCTTTTCGCCGGTTCGTACTTCATCATGGTCTATTACCTTCCTTACTACTTCCAGAGCATTCAAAACGTGAATCCTACTATGTCGGGTGTACGGAACCTTCCTTTGATTGTCTCGATGTCGTTAGCTATCATTGTCTCTGGTGGCAGCATCACCAAAACTGGTCATACTGCCCCTCTTATGGTTGTCGGTGGGGTCCTTGCAACCATCGGTTCGGGGCTGTTATACTCGCTGGACATCGGTACAAGCACAGGCAAGTGGATTGGATACCAAATCGTCGGCGGAGTTGGATGGGGATTGGCCTATCAGGTCCCCATCAATGCGGTGCATGGTGCAGTGGTTCCCAGTGATATTGCAACCGTGACGGGTGTTATCGTCTGTGAGTAGTTTTCCTACTACTTCTCGATTATCAGATAAAACCCTGCTAACACACCTCGTCCCTCAGTCTTCCAAACTGTCGGGGGTGCGGTTTTCGTGGCTGCAGCACAAGGTGCCTTTGTCAACCAGATTATCATCAAACTTGCCGCAACCGCACCGAGCACCAACTCAGCCTTGGTGGTCTCGACTGGTGCGAGCGAGCTGCGAGACGTCTTTACAGCTGAGCAGATGAGTGCTATTTTGCCTGCTTACATGACTGGTCTCAAGGTCGCTTACGCCATTTCGATCGCTGCGGCGGGAATCGCTTTCTGTCTCAGCCCCTTCAACAACTTTAAGAAAATCGACGCCCATGCAGCAACAGAAGGCTCTGAGAATCCCCCCATCGGTGTGGATGTGGCTGTGTAATCGCCCAGCTTTTGTCAAGTCTCCTTTCTGTGGTATATTTAGATCCGTGTTTTGAGGTGCCTCGGGTTTGTGTCTAGCACCCGGGCGCAGCCAGGGGTTTAGCTTAGTATGGACTAGCGGGAACTTGGAAAATTAGCAATGTATTATAGGTGGATCAAGTGAGGCTGACCAGACGGTACGGAAATTCAGAGCTTCATACGGAGTACATTTCGTTGGCCAATCTGCTAGGTTCCAGGGTGGATGAAAGGAGTGAAATGAAATATATATAACTACCAAACTGTTTTAGCATTTGATAGACATGTCAGCCGTACATAGGAAATTGCAGATCAACGGAAGATCATCAATCACCCTGGAAGCCGTGTAAGTTCGTAATTTACTGTGAAAGTTTCGACGAGGGGTTATGGAGGGGGGCCTTATGTATTTACTTCAAACCCCTGCACCCGACCTCAAAAAAGGTATTCCACCCACTCGAACCGACGATCAACGGAAAATCGTTCCGATTAGATCACTTCTGTGTTTCTAAAATGGCCGAGGTGGTTGGTACTGTGGCAGCGGTCTTGCAACTGGCCCAAGCAGCCGCGACAACGGCTCTCCAAGTTTACGATTTCTTTTCGGTGATCAAAAATGCCCCTCGAGAGATCCGCAACATCAGTAAAGATGTCCATGCATTTTACACGCTTCTCAATAATCTGGCAACATCATTACTGAGTCCCAGTGTTGTAGCCGTTGTTGATAGAGATGTTGAGATTGAGACCGCACTCAAAACCTTACTTGATCCGATGAAGAACTGTCGTGCAGTCTTGAACCGAATGAAAGATAAACTCAGTCCACATCTGAAGACAGATGGGTCTGCTGTTCAGGTCTCAAGTGAAGATTCAGAAGGTGGCAGTCCGATTCTAGTTGAACGATTGCGAATCCGAAGTGCGAATGTGAGCTGGTACTTCAGAAGGAAAGAGGTTTTCGCTACAGCAATCGAGCTGGAACGAACTAAAGCGACGGTTGGGACTACTATGGGTAGTATCACTATGTAGGTTGCAAATCCTTTTCCGTTCAGACCCACCCTATACAGTTCAAAGCACGACTATTTGAATGCGTGGCTGATTTTTGACAGGCTTTTGGTGTTAAAGGGGGCAAGTTTGAAGGAAGATCACAAAGTAATAGCCTATAAGCATGAGTTTGATGAAGACGTTGGGTCAGCGTTGAATGTTTACGCCACTTCCGTTATCGAAGTCCAACAGGACGGCGGATCAATCGACAAATCCACGGAATCTTACACCACAAAAGTGGACAAACCAACCACTTCTGTTTTGGCGGATCCGGTATTAGCCGAAGAGCTAAAAATAGGAGTCAGCAGCAAGTCAAAGTTTGTTGTGGAAGCTCTCCTTCAACATATACACGTTGATGTTCGAGACCGAGACGGCAGAACTGCATTATCCCACGCTTCGGAGAATGGAAATCTTGAGATCGCAGAGTTCCTTCTTGAAAAAGGCGCTCTAGTATCGACCCGGCAGTACAGCTGTAGTAACCAGCATCGCCACAGCGGAAAGAGCCCAATACATTGGGCGGCAATGGAAGGACACAAACACATTGTCGAGCTACTTCTGCGATATGGTGCTAATCCAAACGCGAGGACAACATCTGGACGCACCCCCTTACAAGAAGCTGCTGCTGCGCGTCACGATGAGCTTGTGGCATTTTTGGTGTCTAAAAAGGTGGACATTAACAGCCAGGCTTACTCCGATGTATGTGTATGGTCTAATCCCTATAAAGAGCATCTAAAAAGCTAAAAGGATTTTTGATAGGGCTGGTCACCTTTGCACGAGGCTATTTATTGGCGAAATATTCAAATGGTTAGACTTTTAGTTGGCCATGGTGCTCTCTTGAATGCTCACCTGACAAGCTCCAAAGCACCACTCCATATGGCCGTGGTTCAACAAAACATCCCCTTAATGGAGATACTACTCAAAGCCGGAGCTGATCCGGATGTCCTGATGAATGAAGATATCACGCCTCTTCATTTAGCAGCAGCAGCAGGATGGATTCAGGGCATTGAGCTGCTCATTCAGCTCGGCGCTGAGGTTAATGCCAGAGATTCTTTAACACTCGAGACACCGCTTCACAAGGCAGCGAGAAACCGTGAGGTGCATGCCATAAAGAAGCTTCTCGAACTGGGGGCGAATCAGCCAGCAATGAATTGTGATGGGCAGAACTATGAAGATATCTTGAACTGCGCTCAGTTTAATTCAAAAGACTGGGCCGTGGACAACTCTCGGGGGGCATATCTTATGTCATTACACTCGGGTACTATAAATTGAAAAGTCATCTCTATGACCTTTAATTTTTTTGTACGGTCTACGGCAGTTCATACCCGCCTACAGGTTAAAACCATGGCATGTAATCGTCCAATGTGAGCTGGTCATCCATATGATCGAAGCCTTGCACATTAAGAGTGACAGCATTACAATTCCACAGAGCCTGAACGATATAAAGATCAACCACCGAATACATTATGTAGCTATACATATGGGAATGTATCGATACTGAATACCATGTCTCATTTACTTTCTCTCCTTGGGCCTGCATGTGAAGTCGGAATGGAAACCTGACCGTAAGAAAGGTTTCTATTGAGTAGATAACACCGACTATAGGAATTAGAGTAAGGATTCCTCTTCCAGAATACAGGGGTTCCTATCTGGCCCTCTGTCCCCTGTCACTTTGCCAGGGGAACAACGACCGATCCAAAAGAAGGGGCGCTCAGAGAATGAGCGACTACGCGCATGATACATATGACGGGATCTGAGAGAGATCATATGAAATTCGACTGTGTTCTGGCAGGAATCCATAGAGAGTAGGGGGGAACTTCCAGGAAACGCATAATATAGTCACCACTTAAAGTAATTTCAATTGACCCTTGTGAAAATTCGTCCTTAAGAGCACTGTTTCAGATATTCTTCAAATCTCTGTTGAACATACATACATGCATGACATGCTTGTTTGACAGACTGAGCCTTACTTCGGATAGTTTAACAGGGTATATAAACCCTGTATTGTTAGTTTCAATAATTAATGATTTCCTCTTCTGCTTTCTCCCCACTGTAGTATTCACTACAACAGTTCTTAAGAGCACTGTTTCAGATATTCTTCAAATCTCAATTAATTAGCACTCACTATATAAGTTCTAGGATATTCCTAAAGATATAAGCTCGAACATATAAGCGCATAAGCGTTGGCTATCTCTATCGCAGTATTAATCTTGCCTGCAGAGTCATGAGCTTTGCTCTTTCCCTTTTTGGGTGAGAGGTGGCAATCAGTTGCTCGTGGAAACGCGGTTTTGTGGATGAAATGTTTGCCTTTGGTCCTCCTAGTCAGTCTGCATCTCTTCCTTCTTCCTTCTTCCTTCCTTCTTCCCTCCGCACTTCGTATCCAAACCCTCGATACCGTCTCAAAGGCAAGCCTCCTCGGCAGCATGGAAATATTTGTGGGACAACAGGCTGACTACCTCTTGTTGAGTTACAGATCGGACATCGAATCATTTACGACCAAATCAATCATTATTACCACCAATAGTCAGATACATCCCCATCGACGACCGCAATATAAAGGCAAAGCTAACAAGGAAAAGTGACCCATCCTCGGCCAATCCCGACATTCACAGATGATCAACTCGAGCTGCTCACCCAGCTGCGAGAACGCAGAGGCGACCGAGAATACGCCAAGGAAAGAATCATGGAAGACGCCCAGGCCATCATGAGAATGGCCGCCAGGGTAGCCAGCCTCCAACGGGGAGAAATCCCACACACCTCGGCCCTTATTCCGGCCGTTATGAAAGCTCTCGAGGCACGTATGTTAGAAATTCTGCAAGAAGCGGTTGATCTGTCGGTCGAGGCACATATCGATGCATGGACCGACTGTTGGATTTTCGACACCGTTGGTTAGAAGAGATATTCGAAGCAATAGTGCAGGGGCCTCTTGAAGTACGGGGAATTTGGCGTTAATTCCCACTAGGATCATTCCCCCAATGGCCCCGCCTACAATACAGACCATTTCACCCTTTATAACGCCATTCTATTATCTACCTTTTCTTTCTTGGTAAAGTTTTAAGATTGGCCTTCTTCGCTTTAGGCCTTAGTCTCACTTCGCTCTTACAGTTTGTTGATATCTCTCCTCAACTTACTCTCCATGAAATGTCATTTCACTTCTTCCTTGTAAGAATTACTATTTAAGATCTAAGATGCTGTCTGTGCTTTTCTTTCTTTTCCTTACATAGCTTTCTTATTACCAAAAGCCACGTTGATACCAAGGCTGATAATGCATTTTTGAATCTTGGTTATATAGCCCTTAACTGCCTATATATATATAGCGTTCGTTAAATATCTCCTTTTTCTTACTTTGGGTTGATATTATCCTCACTCTCCTTCTATCAAAAATCGTTCTGCTGTCAACTATGGCTCATTTTATACATACATACATACATACATACATACATACATACTAATTATACAGGTCATCCTACCTAGGTCAATAAAGGATGTAGGGAGATTGCATTTTGTCAAGCCTCATTGCCTGGGCAGGCGTACGTTCTCTCTCCTCGTTATCATAATCGCACCTTCCTCGTGGCAACGCGTTTCGTGTCGCAGTCCTGGGGTAATTCCTACTTAATATGCCCCATTTTTCTCTCTTCTTCCCTCCGTTCTTCAACGATCGTTGGAATCCTATCTGTGAGTAACCCTTTCTGAGGTATGATCTGTTCGACCATAAGAGAGGTTAAGCGCAAACAAAGAGCTGACATACACCGATTGAGTTACAGCGCGACTATCACGGCAAATCCACCTAAAATCTTGTTAAAATCTTCACAACAGCTCAAGTGGGAAACACCGTCCTCGCTTTGACGATCCATACTTAACCACGTCTTAAAAAGCAAGCTGATAAGCCAAAGTAGCCAATGAATAGTGGATGGGAGCGTTGACAGACCAACAACTTCATAAGCTTACCTGAGTGATACTCCGACAAGATCGACGAGCTAGCCTTCTGCAGGCAATTCTTATGGAGGCGTTCATCGCTATGTGGCGGGTGTGCGGTAACGTGGGCCGGTATGCCTCTACCTATGAAGCACTCACTGTCGGCATTCGCTGGCGCATGGAACTTAGGATACCTTTCCTAACGCATCAGATGATGGCCCTCTACCTCGAGGAGGCAAAAGATTGCGACATTGAAGAGGAGATTCTAGAAGGTTACCGATATGAGGATTCGGGAGAATAGGACCCTCACACTGGCCATACCCAATCGCCTTTATTGTGCTCCCCAGGTTGAGATACAATATCGGACCCCCAATCGTGTCATAAAAGCAGAACTGATGAGGAAAAGCCCACGAACAGTGGAATTGTGGCGCTGGATAACAAACGTCTCTAACTAATTGCTCAGATACCGGGTCGCATCATGCGAACCCAGCGCCAGGGAGAAATAACGGAGGAGGAATGCGGTATTACGCGCTTCGTCTGTGTGTTCGTTGCTCAATGTTCTAACAACCACTAGACCCCTCGCCTTATTTCCAATCCACACTAGAGGTATAAATGATGGTTCTCCTCAACCGAATGCTAGAACTTCTGCATGAGGAGGAGGTTGACCGTGACTTGGAGGAAGGTATCCGGTGCCATGTGGAATGAAATCCTAGGAACGGAATTCGCCCGTATCAGGTTGTAGCTGAATATTCAAATATCTGTGAGATTGTCCCTAGCTAGCTGAACAACTGCGTAATTCGACCAAAGTGTAGTCGGCCCTCGGCGCTTGTTGGCAATGCTCTCTGGGAATTCATGGCTGTAAAGACCCATAGTACTGCGCAATCAGGATGGAAAGGGCTGCATAGATCTGGACTTTTCTGTTATACAATTTACATCCCCATAAACTTCACGTTGGGGCGGGATATATAATTAAATAAAGTCGATTGCTTAAGTGTGAAAATTATCTCATACCTTGGAGAACTCGAACACCCTCCACTGGGTCCGAGCCCATCAATACCTCCTTAAAGACTGTATCCTTTTGCAATTCTATCATCAAGCTTCTCGCATGAGTTTCATCTCTAGCTAGGAACGCGCACGTTGACCCCGAGCCGCTCATGAGACTAGCAACCGCACCAGCAGTCTTTCCAAAGCGTAGGGCGATCTCAACATCTGGCAGCAGCTGTATGGATGGGCCTTCGAGGTCATTAACAAGCGCAGATAGCAAATCCTCCGGATGAGATGCCCCCCAAGGAAGTTCAATGCAATTTTGCCGGTTTTTCAAATAAATCTCCTCGGCAGACGGAGACGGAGACCCAGCCAATGTGTGATCGAATCTCTCAAACACCGATTTTGTTGACAGACCTGCAGCAGGCACACCTAGAACCCAGTTCCATACATAGTTACTAGTCTGCACATTCACGAGTGGCCTCTTATGTCCCAAGCCAAAGGCCATCATACCTTTGATAAAAAAAGGTACGTCTTCTCCTAGATTTGCGCCCAACACCGTAAGGTCATCGTCACAGACATTCATTCCCCATAGGATGTTACAACCGACAAGGGCGGCCGCTGCAGCTGCACTTCCACCACCCAACCCGGCTTGTGTGGGTATCGCCTTGATTAGGTCGAAATGGACATGCGGTTCAAAGCCTACATGGTCCCCGAGAGCTTGCGCTGCTCTGAGGACCAGGTTGGGACCGTCTTTTGGAATTCGCTCACTCTCCGTCCCTGCTACACTAATCGTGGGACCTGCGGGGTTGTGTGAGATATGCAGAGTGTCATATATCGATATCGCCTGGTAGACTAGTGTGATATCGTGGTATTGATCTTCTCGGAGAGGCCCGACTCAGAGCTGTGGGTTCAGCTTGGCGGGGACTTGGAGGGAAATTGATCGAGTGGCGTAACTCATTTTGTGTTTCTTTTCTCAAGCCCCGAAGTTGATATATATGATGAGTAGGGATGTAGGTATCTTAGAAGAAAAATAATTCAAAGAGAGTCATAAAGGGAAGGTGCTCACGCGATATGTGGCAAGCGAAGGGATCAAAGCAGATCTCAGGAGTGCAGATCGTACAGATCGTTCCTCAGGCCGCAGATCTTGGAGGGGTATGTCTATAGCTGTTTCTGCATCTATTTGTGAATACACCCGTGGACTATTTGAAATCCTAAAATCCTATTAAAAATGAGCACTTTAACAGAAAATCCCACGATCGGTATCGTTATACCAGCTGCTGGTCGCGGTACACGTGCAGGTGAAGGCTGCCAAAAGGCCTATCGCCGAATCGGGGGCGATACGGTGCTTAATCGTGTTCTGAAGCTGTTCCGGTCATGGAATACCCATTTTCCGATTGTCATCGTTCATCATGGGGATGATACATCTTTGCTCGAAGCTTCCATAGACCGTGACTCTAACATCCATACCACCACAGAGGGTGTCAAACGACAGGCATCCGTCCTCCATGGCTTACGCTTCCTTTCGTCTCTCCCGAAGAGCCCTTCCCACGTCTTCATCCATGACGCAGCGCGCCCATTTGCATCTCACACTCTACTCAATAATGTCTTGGAATCCCTTATTAAGGAGCCCTTAACAGGTGTGATTCCTGTCATTGCAGTGTCCGATACGCTCAAAAAGACCGACTCAAACGGCCTGATTAAGGCAACAGTTCCACGCGATGGCCTGTTCCGCACCCAAACCCCGCAGGAATTTACATTACAGACAATCCTGTATCTCCACGAAAGAGCAGCTACATCTGCTTCATTGTACACGGATAACGCCTCACTCTTAGAGGAAGCAGGACCGCCTGTTCGCATCGTACAAGGCGATTCACAAAATATCAAATTGACATTGAGATGCACAGCTGCGAACTTACTGTCGAGTATGACCACGGACTCAGATGTGACATGTGGGATAGGCGCTGACACAATAATCATACCCTCTGTTGACGATTATTTCAACCTTATGAACAATGGAAACATCGACTTTGGACTTGTAGGCTCTTGGTTCGTACGAAAATAGGAGGACAAAGCATAGTCATAGCTTTTATTCAGCTAAGTGGATGAGAGGGCGAGCAAAGCCAAAGTCTCTTTCCTGAATTAGAACGCCCCAAAGTCTTGGGTCGATAGTCCAAGCACACCCTACGCGTTCTAAGACTCCAATGGCCCAAATTCGCCGCGGTCAGGGCGGATTTGGAAGGGGGAAGTGGCCTGCGCAATTTCGAGCATCTGCTTAGCTGTATAGTAATTTTCGTACATCAATAAAACATATCGGATTCATGCTTCACCACTTAAAATTGGTTGCTTTGTAGTTTTAAAGCGCTTATATATAAGCTTTGTTTAGTAGAAAATTCTGCTTAATATAGTCATATCGACAAGACTGATTTTTTTGTAGCATACCCACAACCTCGCACGGATGCATTCAATTTGAAAACAATAAAAAGCAGGTTCCAAGTAGCCACTTTAGTGCTATGTAGTTGATCCGGAAGTGTAAAGTAATGCTTTGGAAGCTAAATATTCGGTTTCGGACGCCTACAAGTATAATACTTGAAATGCCTATAACTAAGGCGAAGTTTGAAAAACAAGACGATTCGTTAAAAGATTACTGAAATATTGATCGTAAAAATCCTCCTATACGTGAAAAATAAACCATTAGCAAGATTTGTAAAGCGGCATAAGGTGGGGATGAATTAGACAGTAATGCTTGAAGAAAACAAGCATTTACAGGCAGCAAATGAAAAAGTAGAAGAAAAACACCGATGATCAACTAAGCAAGCTCCGCCGCCCCCTTTTTATTCCTCGGACATTCGTCCAATCATACGTAATTGCGTCAAACTGCGTACGTATAAGCTCGTCGATCTCCCGCCTATCCATGAATCTTTGGACCTTTATTGACTAACCAGAACCAAACGGTTTTAAACAAGATAGAAAGAGTCATGTCGATCTTCATGTCGACCTTTCTAAGCGAATTGCGTAATAAGCGGGAATCCCACTGTTCTAATTCTAATCAACCCTAATTGGACTGTAATGGAGCCGGGCTTGTGGGGAAGCATTTGGATCTCTCAACATATCCACCGTCTCTATCCATATAGGAGACACCGACGCACGCCCCGTGTAGAAATGATATATTTATATTTTGGTTATTCCGAATAAGATCAACATTACTGATTGAGATACACTATACGATCTTAATTATTACATCAATATTTACTATGGCCACGTAGAGTAGTTCTCTATGTACTTTGTATACCCCGTATAACACTAAAACTGGGGGTCTGATATATTCCTGCTCTAGACCACCATGAAAGAAGGCTATGTAAAGCTCTAGAGAAAAGCTAGTCAAGCCTAACAAATCTTAAGGTTTAATGCTAACTAAAAGTAGTTGCAACCTAGTCCAAGCTAATACAGCGATTCGTTTCTGGGTTTTTGAATATAATCATATTCCAGACCAGCCTTGAAGAATATGACGCGTCAATTGGATCGTCATTCCTTTCTTCAATGTCGTGACAAAGTTGAGTTCATCCAAAACATTAAGGAGGATCTCTGGGGTTCAAAGGTATAAAGAGGCGGTCTTCACATAGTCTTCCATTCATCATCACCCTCATCCAAACACTTCCAAACCAAAGACACTTTCAATTCTTTCTTTCTATATCAAATTACCTACTGCCAAAATGAAGGTTACCGCTATTCTCGCTACTCTGATGGCCGCTGGCCTTGTTGCCGGTGCTCCTCCTGCTGATCGTATGTATACTAGCATATGCAAATAATTGCTGGACCAAGTGTTTTATTAACGCTATTCCTAGGCCTCACTGATGTCCAGGGAAACCCCCTGCAGGGGACCGCTGCAGCTGAAGTTGCTTTGCCCCCGGCTCACGCTGGCAAGGACAATGGCAAGCGGGACGAAGTTTCTCCTCCTAAGGACGGCAAGCCTCCCAAGGACGGCAAACTCCCCAAGGATGTCAAGGACAATGGCAAGCGGGACCAAGTTCCTCCTCCTCCCAAGGACGGCAAGCCTCCCAAGGACGGCAAGCCTCCCAAGGACGGCAAGCCTCCCAAGGACGGGAAACTTCCCAAGGATGTCAAGGACAATGGCAAGCGGGACCAAGTTCCTCCTCCTCCCAAGGACGGCAAACTTCCCAAGAACGTCAAGCCCGCCCCTCAAGGCAACTAAATCTATCGAAGGAAGATAGATTTTCAAATTTCTTGAAGTGAATGTTTGTCCTTGATCTAGATCCAAGAACAAATTTACATTCGAGGAAAGGTGTGTTCTTTGTTTTTTGAGAATTCAGGGTACCATAATAATTCTGTTCTTCTATTACTATCCATGTATACCTAGGTATATGTATCTAACTTCATACACTCTTTATTTTGCTAAAATAAAGCTCCTTTGTTCTTATTCGTAGCTAGATTCCGCCAAATGGGGACTCATAGGACTAGACAGACCTCTTCCCATTTCCTATTCTCATGATCCCATTAGGAATCCTTTAGCCTTTCCATCTATGAGGTTCCCATTCATATATGATTATCAGTAGAATATGTAAATTATGGTCTAACAATATATACATTTATTCTCTTATTCCCTTTTATTATATCTTTGTCTTTCTCGATATTCATGCACTATAATATGTTCTTGTGGACGAAAGCGAGCTGCTTACTCCGTGCTTTCACGTCATAAAAAAACCAAACTATGGATTCCCATAATATATATGATCTATAGTAGTAAAGGGTTTGGAAGTTAGTTCCCACAAAAATACTTTATTCTCATGATTTAGAATTAGGGCAATTTACACATTCTCCCTCAAACTATACTGCGTACATGCAAGGCCACGAGTTTTGAGCGTGTTATTGCTAACTCTAGGCTGGATTCTACTAAACAAAGAATAAGGAGTAAGGTGCACAGAGCATATATAGGACGGGGGTAGTAAGTCACAAAGTAAAGGGTAAGCGTCGTGGAAAGTCTCATCTCTATTACCGACGTATTCCATTTAATCAAGCACCAAATGCTGCGTAAACGAGTCATTGGACAAGAAGAGGGAATTGGTATCCAATATATTGCGCAGCACTCTCTCATTCCCGGCGGCAGTAGCGAGAACCAGTAGACAGAGATATTCGTCGTATTCTTTGACGAGTGCAGACAGATCGAGCTTTTCCATGATGAGTGGTATCATGTATTTCCCATGTAGTGCCATATCTCTCCATTAGGGGAATTTCCCAAGATTTGGCGTTCCGATCCTTTCTAATAAGGATAATACAACGCTTCAATCGAAGCAAGATGTACGCACAGCTTCAAGCAACAGAGACTTAGTCTATTCAGACCCATCCCCACTTCCAAGCTGTTCGATTTTAGCCAAGATTTTCTCGAAAATGATGCAGAACCCCACAAAATTCAGCCCCGATTTCGAGAATCTCTAGGAGTCTCTTAGTTTACGACGCTATTTCCCGCTTCTATTTTTTAAAAAAAGTATAGGCTTCTCCATTCCTTCAAGGTATAATTACTACTAGGTGTTAATATATTATAGTTTAGAGAGATAGTGTTTGTATACCTTCTTTTGCTACTCCGTATTTTTATAGAAAGCACTTATTATTCACAAGCTATGTTGATTGAGCCGTATTTTATGTGATGGTTTATAAACCCCTGAAGTATATTGTATTTTTCTATAATAATCATGCCTTTCCCTACTCTTACTAACGAAATAATTTTTCAACTTTTATTCTATCTCGATTCAGTTAGAACTAAACGTAGTATCCTAATCTTTGAATTCCTATATCTACCCGCTAACAAGGCTCTATATTTATAACTACCCAAGAACATTAGTAGATTTACACTGAAATATCTAGTAGGAAATGGTAACGTAGATTACGCCTCCTAATTGACTATAGAGTAAAGATTAATTCTATTCCCGGAAAGAGCGAAATTGGTAATTTAATTGTATACGTAATAAGATTAACGTATTTAGAGCTTTACAAGTCCCGCAGCACCAAGGCAATTTTGGTGCTACGATATGGTGCTACGACTCTTCATCGTAAGAGCTAGAAGCACTTAACCCAAGTATCTGCAATAAAAACTGGTAAATATTCTTTCGAAAGTCTTAACGTTTAGTATACAATAGAGGCCGGATTTATAGGGACAACATATGCTAATATAAGCAAAGGAAAGGGGAGGCTAGAGAGAAGGAAAGAGGTCCTACAAGATAGAGGAAACAGTTGCTAACTAGAAAAGCTCAGCCTAATAATAAACACGACGTTCAACAGTAAGCGGTAAAAGAGGAGATGCTATTAGTAGGAGCCGTCTTCTCCATCCCCCGAAGCAAAGAAATACCAGGGTTAGCCTTGAATATACCCATATTGTCTAATATATTATGTGATACGATTAGCAGTTGTTAGCCGAGATATCTGAACAGTGTAATCTTCTATGAAGTCCCGTTCCTAGGAAAGTCTGTTCTACTATATTGGCAACGGAGCGCGCTGCACCGAAACCGCAAGGATAAGAGCAAGTTTCGTAGACCCACGTTTACCGAAAAGGACACCAATAGTCAATCAATCCCCCGCCTTCACCTAGTGCGTGTTATCCTATATTTATTTGACAAGAGGTATCAAATACTCATTAATATTCAGTATATGGATTGGGAGTAACGGCGCTCGAATTTGCCAGTACCTGGTTGGCGTTTCATCATATAGGGCATTTCATCTAACCGGGATAGGGGTTAACTAGTCAAGAAGAGATTCTCTTTGGAGCATTTGCACATTTGTGACGTATGCGTTTCGAGAAGCAGCCTATTGTGATCAAAACAATATGCGTGAGAAAAAATCAGTACGGGAGGGGAAGGACACGTCAGCGGTTCAGGGGTCTGTAGGATATTCAGGTGGAGAATAGTGGTATTCAGGGCGTTTAGGTGAATGGGCTGAATGGACTGAAGAGTAGGGCGGCAAGAGGGGATTTCCTAACGAATCAAAAAAAAAAATAAGAAACAAAAACAAAATATACAACAGTGAGGATTCGCTGGTGGTCACCCACCCAACTACTAACTCACCGGCGTGTGGCTTAAGTACGGCTGAGCGGACGGGAAGCCCTGTTTTCCACACCCTATGGTCGTATGTACCAGGTTAAGTGTTGGAAAGCAAGGTGATGTGAACCCAAAGGCTCCATGGATATTGAAATAGACAAGAAGGGTATGCGTAATTGTATAGCCGACGACATCGAGACGTCCGGGACCCTAGGGACGATCACGCCTGCTCGCTTCAGCGAAAAGTACCGCAAGAAGAGCGGCTCTGAACACAGTGAAGGATGTAGTATAATGATAATGGAAAGTTATAAATAAGGTGGAATATTCTAAAGCAACGCAACCCCCCCGGGGCTGTGGAAGATGAGATTATGTAATTGAGATGAACCACGCCAAATATAATACAGGAATATGATACAAGAATGTCTAATGATCTCCCTCCCAAAGAAAGAAAAAGAACCAGATCTATCGGTAGTGTACAGAGTTGTGTTTTGACCTAAGCACCGGTGACCCTCAGCACAAATTCATATACGCCAAGCGTGATGATAGCTGAGGGCAAAGAACGGAGCATGTGAGGAGCGAGGCCTCCATACAAGCCCGCCATACCTTCTTCTTTGGCGATAGTACGGAAGCATTGCACTAGGCCTGTGTATTTGGGCTGGCCATGTTCCACAGGTGCCTGGCGCAATCGTGTTCGGATAACCTAAAAATCTAAGTGTGAGTGTGAGACGAAAACAATTGCCTTGGAGTGGCGTACCTCATGGGGATATGTGATTAGACCTGCCACTAGCTTAGCGGAAGAGGCGGCACCACTAGTACTGACCCAATGGAAAACTTCGTTCCAGAAGGGAGTCCGTGGTCCCTCGGTAGCTTCTAATGACCGATTGAGCCGAGTTTTCAACTGTTCATAGAGCACCAAGTGTAGAGCCGTTTCAATCGAGCCCAGATAGCTTGCACTCAATCCTCTGTAAAAGCCACCCAGCCCTTCGGTCCGCATGACTTGCCTGATGCAATCAATACTATTGCGATATCGACGAGTCGAAGCACCACCGGTGTTTGTTTGTGTTTTGTCAAGTTGTAGTCGTGTTTTGACAAGCCATATTGGATTTGTTGCCGTAGAAGTTGCGAGACCTGCGCAGATTGCGGCTTGAGCGTGGACCATAGCGGAGTCTTCCGTGTGTCCCATGAGTTGGGCTCCCACGCGTTTGCAATTGCCGTATACGTAAAACTTGATCGCGGTCGCCGGGACTACACCCGCCATGCTTGGACCGAGGCCTCGAAAGAAAGCCCGCCATCCTTCGGCACGATAGATGGAATTGATAATCCGCAGCGTTTTATGATTTGATCGTTGAGGGCGTGAGGAGGCATCGGAGCCCCTATTTTGTGGTTGGTAAAAATCGGACTGAAGGCGTGTTCGTAAGACATCAAGAGGCGAAGTCACTATCGCAGTAGCCATTCCGCCGCTCCTAGATAGATGTCAGAAGAATGAAAGATGATAGTAGCTGGAGAAGACATACGCGCCAGCAAGAAGGTGCACCCAAGAACTGACGGCCTTCTTTGTCGTGAGAACAGGGATACTCTGTTCCTCTCCTTCTGTAGGACCATACCGAGCCTGTGCTTTACCCTCCATATTTGCGTAGTATTTTGATGAAGATTGAGATCGCGAAGGGCGAGTCTGGACACTTTTTTCCGGGGATATGCTTTTCCGCGATTCAGATACAAGGATCACGTGAATGCTCTTATCATCACGTGGCACTCCCTCCTATCACATCACATCTATTGTAATCCTGACAATTCCCCGGGGCCAACCTTGGAGACCTTGATATGTACCTACTAGGTAGGCCAAAAGATCATAATCAAGTCGTCTGATTATGTATCGATGCAGCTGTATGTATATCGGAATCATGCATAAATACCCTTCCGAGAAATCGTGGCCTTAGTGCCTGCAGCGTTGGGTCAGCTGACCGCCCTAGCAGTGGTATTGTGGGCGGCCCAATTTCGCTCTCTCTCTCTCTGTCCAAAATGACACCTTATCTTTCTCTTTTGCCAGGTTAATCACATGTTCAAAAACTCTCTACGCATTGTATTATCGTAATTGCGAGAGGAAGAGTGCTAACTTTGACCAAAGCGCACACAGCATGGTCCATCCTATCAAGATCCACAGCGCCTCTGCTTTTTTTGCTTTATAAACCCCATCCATCAAGGCTGATGTATATAAATCAGTGCCAAGATAATTAATTCATCGAAAAATACAGACCCCACAAGAGGAAGCGAATTGTAATCTCCTGTAGAGAGTGTCATCGGCGCAAGCAAAAAGCAGGGTCATCTACGCAAGCGCATAAACAAGAAAAAGAAAGCCACCGAAGATTGAATAGTGTGACCGCCAGTATCCGTGCTGCAACTGCACCAAACGGGGAACGCTGGTATTTAGACTTCTAGATGCAATGTTACTTTTAGTCTGATTAGCCACCGCAGGATCTTTGTCATTATGATGCTTCACTGAAGGGCTGCCAACCCACCCAAAGCAGTTCTCGTGTGAGAGGCCCCTCGAAAATTAGCTATAGTACCAACATGGTACGTTTATACCCACTTGCTGGACTGAGCCCTGGGTTCGCTAGCGAATCTCAGGGCAAGATCAGAGATTTTGGATACTCCAGCCACGGCAATCACAACTCCATGAGCTTACTACGCACCGTAGAGCTCTATGGAGGTCAGGATACGAGCCCAGTCAGCTCCTCTGCCATAAACCGACCCCCATTCCCAAGCGACGTAGACCGCAAGTACAGGGAATTAGTCCGCCAGCTGCCTTCGAAGTCCAAGCGGGTGTGCTACACGCCGCGTTTCTGAAAAGTAGTGGCAATGTTTTTGAAGCCTAGCATACGCTTGGGCCAGCAATCCGCGATGCGTAGGAAATTGGCCTACATACCGGACAAATCATGTCATTTGGGCCCGCGAGAGAGAAAATACCAGTCTCATCGGCCATAGAATTTGGGTGATCTTGCACATTAGGGACGTCCACATGGCTGTCGTTCTCGGTCGACCGATTACCACCGAGCTCCAAATAGATCGCTTCGCCGGTACGATACAGGGCGATGAAAAGTGACGAGAGTTATTCTCGCATTGGCAAACGGAGACTGATTTCCCTCGACCATTTGACCTCATCCTCGCTGGCTTTCATGTGGCCTATCGATATTTCAAGGACATTCACAAACTGGAACATAACGGTGCCCGCCCCCGAGACTACCCTATGGTTGAATATATTCACGAGGCAATAGAGACAAATTTAGAACTTTTACCGTCTTAGTGCCGTCTGGAAAACCCAGATCCGAAGTTTGATCGAATTCACGGGTGTCAATGGCTACCTATTTCCCGAGAAGCACTTTTGTCGCTCATTCACATTGTTCTACTCGCAATTCATCGACCATACATAGTCTCTGTTGCCAACAGTCGCACACAAGCCCTCAAAACCGGAATATCTATTCTTCGTACACAGGAACGACTATTCCAACAGTCAAAGCCGCATCATTGCAAAGTGTTCAATCCTATCTACGCTTCTTTCGATACGATTGTTCTCATTGCAGCACTCTGTCTTGTTTTCCCGAGTGAGAATTATGAACGACGATCAGAGTGTATTAGTTTTTATCTGGAAATATTAATATTAAGAAAGCTTTAGGCTAAGACGCTATAAATGTCTTATGATATAAATTGGGTTGACATAGGCCCAGTTTTCCCGATTGAAGACCTGCAGTAATGTCCTTTGCTTGTAAAATCGATTTACACTTGGATCCAAAAGGTCATGCAAGCCTGTCGAATCTCGAGAAAACCGTCCTCTTTGTGCTCGTCTCTGGAAGAAACTCCCGACGAGAGCGCTGCCCGCCAACCAAACGCTCGAAAGCCTGCACAAAATGAGAGATTGGTACCTTTCCATCAACAAAGACCACGTTTCGGAACAATTGCACAACTGAACTCCAAAGCCCTACAGGCCGTGAAAGAAGACATGTAGTATGCTTCAAGAAGGCGGTGAGGTAATATCAAATGAGAGAGTTATGAACCGGTGGCATACTTTGTCGCTCGTACACTTGCAAAGCAATGCACTATTTATATATACGGCGTACGATAGCGAGGAGAGAAGGAAGAACGGAAAGCATAGGGGAAGATGGTCGTGTTTGTAGGACAAAGGAAGCATTGAGCAAAGAAGGATAGGATAATTCATGTTTTAGAAGTAAAAATTACCGGGAAAAGGTACATAGTAGCCTTGAAAGTGCCTAGTATTATTAGAAGAGAGCTTGCACTATACTATTTCGTATACCTCCTCACGACGTTTACGCAAGTACAATTGGCTTATTAACAAGAATTGAGACAGGAGGAAAATGGTATGATTTCAATAAAATAACGATCGTAAAGTGAGAAAAGCAAGAAGGGATGCAATCGATCAAAACAATTTACATGTGCAGAAAGACTACAGACACACATAACAGATCAAAGTTTGCTGGAGACAAGGTAGGGAATGTTCTTGGCTTCATACAGATCCTTGTGCTCAGACTTGATGATATCCGCACCCTAGTTATACGTTAGTGTTGTTCTAGCAGCCCGTGGATTTCTTACTAACCTTCTCGCCAATCATGTAGACCGAGTTTTGAATACGGCAATCAGGAATCACAGGGATGACAGAAGCATCTGCAATTCTGAGGTTGCGCACTCCGTGAACTCGCAGCTTTGAGTCAACAACACCCTGGTGGATGCTCTTCGAGAGACGTGCGGTACCGCATGGATCTATAAAGTAAATCGTTAAACTTGTTTCGAAATATTTGAAGGGATAAACTTACGGAATCCAGTCTGGCTGCGGTCCAGAACAGCGCGGTTCATATCATCATCGGAATCAAGGGGCATCTTCCAGGGGTACTCCGAGATAACAATGTCCTTGAACCCAGCACCCTTGGTCAAAAGATCATATGTCCAACGCACACCCTCGCGCATGGCCAGAATGTCCAAGTCATTGCCAAAGAAGTTGAGGTTGATGTTCGGCTGGACCTGTGCATTCGAGTTGTTCAGGGTAACTTCACCCTCGGACAACGGTCGCAGCAGATCAACAATGACAGTCATGTGGCTGCCCTTCTCGGGCATAGGATAATGCCACTGGAATGCGGAGCTGAACAAGCCGACAAAGTCCAGCTCGAAGTGAGGTTGTCCTGCTGGGCCGAAAGGATCCAGTCCGCCATTAGCGGCCTTGGCCTCGCGGTAGGCAGGATACCTCTCCAGGCGTTCGTCAATTCGAGGGAATCCAACAAGTTCCAAGAATCCAGAGCTTGCGGGGCCAGTCTTGTCCTTCTGGTAGGTGGACAGTGCCTTGTCATTGAGAGGACCGGCGCGGAGGATATGGTTATCCAAACTGTACCCTTCCTTGACCTCAAGAACAAAAGGCACAATCGGGTGGTCCAACAGATGCTGACCGACGTGAGGGGACTCCACAATGGGGGTAATTCCGTGTTTAGCCAGTTCCCCTGCTGGGCCGACTCCGCTGAGCATGAGAAGCTTGGGAGTTTCAAAGACACCCTGAGACAGGATAACTTCTCGGCTGGCGTAGACACTTATCTCCTGATCGACAGTGTCGCTTATCACAGTGACGCCGGAGCAGATACGGGTGGCAGGGTCGATAAGCAGCTTCTTCGAGTGAACGCCGTAGAGGATTGTCACGTTAGGCTTGTTCTTCAGGTAGAGGAAACTACCCTGGCGCTCGCCTTGGTGGATGGTATCAACACAGTGGGTGAGACCCTTCATCTTGCCGGAGTAGATGTCCTCGGTCAGAGGCTCACCCTTGGAAACCCAGGCCTCAGTGAGCGCATCACGGAACGGCTTCATCTCCGGAACTAAGTCAGCATGGGAGATCTGCACAGGGCCTCCAGTTCCAATCTTGCTCAGTTCGGCCGGATACAACTTCTCGTCGTCATGGTAGGTGGCGCATTTGCGGAGGTACTCCACACAGGAGTCCCAGTTCCAATCGCGGCCACCGAAGGCCTCCCAGTCGTCGAAGGTAGGCTTCGAGCCAGGAATCCAGGTGAAGTAGTTGGCACACGAACTGCCACCGAGGGCCTTTCCGCGGGTGTTGGGCTTTTCAACACGCTCATAATCATCGCGTTTGATCATAGTTGTCTTGTAAGACCAGTCGTACTTGCTTCCGCGAAGGGTGAAAGCCTTCGACGGGGTGGTGATTTGCTCGATCTGATCAGGGTTGGGGATGCCAGCTTCGACAACCAGAATACGGACGTCTGGGTTCTCAGCAAGGCGACCAGCAATTGCATTGCCAGCAGTACCACCGCCGACAATGATAAAGTCGTACTCAGAGCCGTTCGAAACAAAAGCCATGGTTTGAGAATGGTTGTTTTTGAGGATAAGAGAATAGTTTGAGAGTGAGGTTTGTTCAATAGCTGTGAGACTGTAAGATTGTGTTTGTGTGTGTTGAGTAGAAATGGGCGAGGCATTGCCTCGATTTTATATTCCACTCTTCATCGCGAGAATATTGCAAAAATGGTCTTGCCGCTCTTCCGGGTTACTAGGAACATCTTGGCCAGAGCAGATCCTTGAACCTTGAATTGGTAGGGCTGATAGAAGGGTGGCTTGCATGTAACCGTGCATGAAGGTGAAGAAATGTGTTCTAGAAGGAACGTAAGCTCCAAGAGTGACGTTTCCCATCCCCTCATGAGGGGAAAAACCCTCCCCGCACGAGGTGGTCAGATCCTCTGACCAATCAGAGTCGCGGCAAATGTTATCGGGGACGGCCAGAACTCGGCCTTGGCTCGGTGACCGCCTTTTGCGCTCGATCGGCATGAGGCTTTTCAAAAACGCCGTTTCGACTTTGATTTTCTCTTAAGCCCCTCACGTCAAGATGTAACGGACGGATGTTGGAGACTCATTTGGGGTTTCCCTCATGAGGGGGGTTGGTGTCAAGCTCTTGATTCCTCTGAGGGACCAACTTGATAAAAGGAAGGCTGTTTCCCAGAAGACGGATCATTTATAGCATACATACTACCAATTGAAGTCGAATTCTCCAGACAAACAATTACAATGACGAACGATACTTTTACGTTGGCAGAAGGTATAGTACCAAATATATTAAAAGCAACTTGACTACTCTGAGTCTCTGACACCAGACAGGCCAGCCAATTGCAGACCCATCCGTCAGCACCACGTTACCTACTTTTGGTGGCGGCGGCCTTACGACACTGGGTGACACGCTTCTCATTGAGACACTTTCGCATTTCAACCGCGAGCGTATCCCCGAAAGGTATGCGACCATTCAATTTGATGCTTGGAAGGAAAATATATTCTAACGCTGAACAGAGTCGTTCATGCTAAAGCTGCAGGCGCTTGGGGAGAATTTGAGGTTACAAATGACATTTCTTCCCTCACGTCGGCCAAATTCCTCAATGGTGTTGGAAAGAAAACTCCTGTTTTATTCCGTTTAAGCACTACTGGTGGTGAAAAGGGTAGTGCAGACACTGTCCGCGATGTGCGAGGCTTTTCTGTCAAGTTCTTCACAGAGGAAGGTAACCATGATATTGTAGGGAACCACATCGTAAGTGTTCACCGTCGACTCTTACATTTTATATTCTAATGTCCCCGAAGCCAGTGTTCTTTGTTCGCGATCCGGTTAGGTTTCCTTCTCTCAACAGAAGCCATAAGAGACATCCTGCCACCAACCGGCCGGATTGGACCATGGTGAGTGCCAATTGAAGATTTCATATTTCGGATGAAGCTAACCGTTTAGTTCTGGGATTTCCACGCAAACCAACCGGAAAGTGTTCATGCTTTGATGCACCTTTTTGGCAACCGGGGTATTCCTGATTCCATCCGTCGAGTGACAGGCTTCGGTGTACATACCTTCAAGATGGTGTCGGCTGATGGTGGCTTCCGCTACTGCAAGTTCCACTTCCGCCCAACCCAGAATATCACACACTTCTCCGGCCAGGAAGGTACTCGCATGGCTGGCGCAAACGCCGACTTCCACAATCAAGATCTGTGGGACGCTATTGCACGAGGAGACTTGCCGGCCTGGAAACTATTCGTGCAGATCATGGAACCCGAGCGGGCTGAAACCTACGGCCGCGCTCTGTTTGATATCACCAAAGTTTGGCCCCACAAAGAGTTCCCCTTGATCGAAGTTGGTCAAATGACTCTCAACAAGAATGTGAGTGGCTCTTTATCTTAGACACGAAGCAAGTGCTAACAACAGCCCCAGCCCGAAAACTATTTTGCCGAGATCGAGCAAGCCGCATTTTCGCCTTCTAACATGGTACCTGGGATTGCAGTGACACCTGATCCTAGTAAGTACACACTAATGTTGTCGTCAGAGCGGGACAGAGTATTAACAACTTTCGCCTATACAGTGTTGCAGGCGCGCATGTTCGCTTACCCCGACGCTCAACGATACCGTCTGGGAGTGAACTACACACAGCTTCCTCCAAACCGGGCAATCTGCCCTGTATACGCGCCATTCGAGCGCGACGGCATGGGAACTGTGACCCGAAACTATGGTGGTGACCCAAACTATGTAAAGAGTTCACTGGGCACTGGTATTCCCAGCCAGACTGTTTCCAACGTACGACACACTGAGCGCATCTTGCGAAACGCTGTTCTCGGTCAGAATGAGATTCTAGTTGATGACGAAGATTTCCTTCAGCCACGAGAGCTGTGGAAAAGGGTCTTTGATGAGGCCGAGAGAAGGCAGTGGGTGTCAAATGTGTCGGAGACTTTGGAAGACGTGCCTGATCAGCTCAAGGATGCTGTCACTGCCATGTTCGGCAAGGTCGATGCCCGGATTGGTCAATTGTTGGAAGCGAAGGCCAAGAACAGTTCGCGTCTTTAGCTGCCTGATTCTTTAGACTTTTGACCTTGTTCCATTATATATATATAGACTATATTCTATAGATTATGCTACTAAACTCCTTAACATACTTTTCTTACATCCCTACACCAAACCCTCAACATTCTATCAACCTGTCGCACACGAGACATGATACATACGACCATAGGGTGTGGAAAACAGGGCTTCCCGTCCGCTCAGCCGTACTTAAGCCACACGCCGGTGAGTTAGTAGTTGGGTGGGTGACCACCAGCGAATCCTCACTGTTGTATGTTTTTTTTTATTGTATAAATATATATTGTTCAATGAAGGTGAAAAGCGTAGTAGCTCTTTTCTTGTTTAACTTCTCGGATTTGCAGATGTTGTGTTATTTCGCATGCAGGCTGAACAGTTGGCGAAGAGCGATAAGAGACTTGGAATTTCTTTAGATATATTAACACACGCGAGCTGGTGCCTGGGGATGCCATTAAACGTTTTAACTAACCCCTTATAATGCATACTCCTGGTAATTGTAGTCCTGAAGTGCCACAGAGACATTCGGACTGATCTTTTGCTAAACTCCCCCAATGTCAGTTTGAGATAATCCGATAGAGGTATAAAGTTGGGAATAAATGGGAGAAACCTAGAAGCAAGTAGCACTATGAAATTTGTAAATTAGTCAAAGCTAGTCCGGTGTCTAGATGTCTTGTCGCCATTAGAAGACTGGCTTGCGTCAACGCTAGTCACTTCGAACTCTTGACGAACATGTACAACGCTCAAGGGCGACATAGGCACCTCATCATTGGCGGGTGCTTCGATATCCCCGACAGACCGTGACAGATCTTAGCTATACCCCTCTTTTGACCTTTTCAGAATGGGTTCGTTCGTATCATTGTAAACGGCCCTTGCAGAGGAGCTCTGATTCTGCGAGGGGACGAAGAGCTGCCGGAGAGACATCGACCTCAACAAAGCTCCAGAAACATAGCTAGTCGATATTCATCTGACCGTCATAGGTCATCCCGACGGCCACTCGGAGTATAGCGGTGACCATAATGAAGATAGTCGCAGAGAAAACGCTGAGCAGGATGAGCTTTTTGCGGAGCGAGATTCGTGTTTTCCATAGCGCAAGGAAGGGAATAGACAGGACTAAAATATAAAATATTGTTTGGTTAAACGGCAAGCTTAATTTTCCAGTATGATGGCAATGAACTTACTCATCAAGTCCGTGATAACATCCCCAGCACAGTTGGCCCAGTACATGCGATTCTCATAATGAACGTGATCAGGCTGGGGACATTCAGCTGCAGAGTTCAGTGTTAGGGCAAGTCTATTGCAATTCGAGCTCGCTTGTCATTACTGACGATATAATCCAGCTCTCCCAAACTGCATTCGTATTCGATATCGGCCACCGATGCAATATAGACACTCGCTGTACAGAAAAGGACCACAAACCACCAGATACGGAGAGACTTGACCTTGGCACTGATTCAGTAGAAGAATTCCATGAATGAGATTTTAACACACCACAGCGACGAGTAAAATAATATCTCAAATGCATAATACCCCAAAGCGATATCACTCGATAGTAGGAATGAGGTTGAAAGAGCGCCTATGGTCTAATACTGGAGATACCCGTGGACAGATCTAGAAGGTGGGGGGTACCTATGGAGCCACAGAGTGGGACATGCCCCACTTTGAGCTGACTTTCTGCCCGATATTTCAGGAACCCTTTTCACCTGCATCACTATGTAACATATGGAGTTTCTATATTCTTCCTGTTCTCTTCCATTCCTTCCACTTTTCTCTTTCTATAGGACTAGAATTCATGCAAACACTCATTTGATCAAAGCCCCGAGATTTCCGAGGTTCCAAGCTTTGCAATGAATCCTGACCGTCCAAACAGGCAACTACCCGTGGACTATCAGCGCGGATCTATCACCTCAGCCTACCTGGCAATCCCCTATAGGGATTGACACAAGGTAGAGTCACATCCACCAGCCCTAGCTCTAACGATGAGTGTATACCTAGGTAGGGTAGGCTCGATGTGAAGACCGTGGGATATGTCAGAGATTTGACTCTTGGAACCTTCGGGCCGAGCCTGTGTTACGCGTTAACCTTTATCTGCCCAGGCGTGTTGCGACCTTGGACCATCTGAGCGTATTACATCGTGGAAGGAACTATTTCGGAGGAAAGAGCAAACGACTCAAGCCTCAGTGGATTGCGCCATCGCACAATCCATGGTAGATATATCCTCTGTCTGCTATATCTTCTGTGTTTTCTTTTTTCCCTTCCTCATTTCCTGAGTTTTGTTGTTTCATCTAACGTGACACAAATAGCGCAGGCTCTATCAATATTTCATCATCATACTGTATTTCAGTCATGCCTGATCCACTTACACACGGTGTTGGTATCGCGGTATCCACCCCAGAGCCTATCGATGAGAAGGCTGTCACGGTTCTAGGAAAGGATGAGGCCCAAGTTAGTGGCAACGAGTTGTTTGTTGAAAATTCCCGCGACTCTGCAGATGCTGTCATTATCACTGGAGCCGATGTGGCCGCTCATCTCTTGCCGATGAGAGATGACTTCGACCCTACTTTGACATTTCGAGCTGCTATTCTGGGCTCTGGTCTCGCGGCCTTCCTGGCTATCATGACCCAGATTTACGCTGTAAGTGAATCTGCACATCGCTTCATTATTTACTACCCCAGGTCTGCTAATATATGTATTCTTAGTTCAAACCGACCCAAGTAAACATTTCAGGTGTTTTTCTCGTTCTTGTTTCCTACTTTATCGGTACCGCCTGGGCCAAATTTCTCCCTCGCGGTGATGAGTTTGAAGCGAGATGGAGAGAACAAAATGGGCAGATCAGACCCCCTTGGTGGATCACAGTCATTAAGTTTGTGAATCCTGGGCCGTTCGGTCTTAAGGAGCATTCGATCTCTGTGATCACCGCCACGGCAGCCGGGTATGTTACGGATGCCACGGCAGTGTTTGCGGCACAAAAGCTGTTATACGATCTTCCTTTGAGCGCCACCACTATCATCCTGGGCATTATCTCTATCGGCCTCTTTGGCTGTGGCCTCTGTGGATTCATGCGGTCCTTTGCTGTCTGGGATGTTGAGGCTGTCTATTGGGGGAAACTGCCTGTTGTGAAAACTCTCCAAGGGCTTCACTGGGAGCAAGTCGAGAACTCAAAGCGACTGAAATATTTCTGGTATGCCTTCACGGGTATGTCTCTTTATGAGATCTTCCCAGCATACATATTTCCATGGCTGAACTCCGTCTCCATTCCGGTATGTACTACCTTCTAGCAACATCCCCTCCACTCTCTGACTAGACTACAAACTCTTAGTGTTTGGCTTCACAGAAAGCAACTGGCAAAAAAGGTGCCATACTCACCAACCTTTTCGGTGGTGCTACTGCCAATGAAGGCTTGGGTCTCTTCTCTTTGTCCTTTGACTGGCAATATGTGAGTTGGCGTATGACCCCCCAGTGATACTGGATACTAACCAACACGGCTTCCGAACTCAGATCACATCATACTCAACCGCTATTCCTCTTAAGTTGGTACTTCATACTTTCGTGGGAACTGGAATCTGCGCCATGGTGATGATTGGTATCTACTTCGGAAATGGCTGGGGTTCAAGATCACTCCCGTTCATGGCGACCAACCTTCTCATGGCCAATGGTACAGAATATCCAGTGAGAGAAACTTTTCTCGGTGGCTTGCTCGACGAATCAGTCATTGAAAAGCATGGACTACCCCAGCTTACTGGGTCCTTTGCATTTGGTCTGTTTACGGCCAACGCTGCAGTGAGTGTAATACCTCTATCATGAAGTCAGACGCTCACGGGTTTCTAGATTGGTGCCCTGATTCTTCACTGCATCCTCTTCTGGGGCAAAGGTATTTGGGGAGTATATCAACGGGCCAAGGAAGGTAATCATGATGATCCGCATCACACCCACATGGCCAAGCACTACAAGGACACCCCATGGTGGTGCTTCGCTGGCATTATCATCATCAGCTTTGTTCTTGGTCTTATCGTGGTGATCAAAGAGAATATCACTCTTCCGGTCTGGGCGTACATAGTCGCGCTAGCGCTAGGAATTTTAATTTCTCCTTTCGTGTCGAAGACTCAGCTTTGGAATTTCTCTGACCAATATTATGTTCCAGAGCGTCATCCTCTTTGCTCGCTTCGGAAACGGCATTGCTACCAATAACCTGTCGAAGATGCTGGCTGGGCTCATGCTTCCTGGGCGCCCAGTTGGTAATATGTATTTCGCTGCTTGGTCGCACAATGTTGTCATGTCTTCAGTCTCCGTGTCCACTGATCTCAAGCTAGGCGAATACCTGAAAATCCCCCTTAGAACCATGCTTTGGACCCAAATGTATGGCATCGTACTCGGGGAATTCATCAACTATGCTATTTTGTCTTCCATCATCTCAGCCAACCGGGATCTTCTTGCCGAAGGCAATGGAAACTCTTCCTGGAGCGGTGCGACAATGCAAGCTTTCAACACGAAGGCGGCCTCCTGGGCCCTGGCTCCCTATTTGTACAAGCTCGGTGCGAAGTATGAGATGATTCCTATTGCCCTAGCCGTTGGTGCTGCTGCGGTGATTGTACATCACCTTTGCTACCTGGTCAGCGACCCCAAAATAGTCCAAGACTCTTCAACTAGTTGATCCTGACCCATTCTTGCGTTTTAGTTTATCCCCAAAATCGGAAGGTTTGACCTTTCGGACATCAACCTCCCACAATTCATCCAGTATGCTGGCAATATCTCAACCCTGCCACTGACGGGCACCATTCTTAGTGGACTACTCTGTGGCTTGTTTACCCAAGCCTACCTTCGGAATTACCACCCACGCATCTTCAGAAACTATTCATACATTATTGCGGGGGCGTTCGACGCCGGAAGCCTCTTTGTTGTCTTCATTCTCTCTTTCGCTGTGTACGGAGCTGGTGGACCGTCCCATCCCTTTCCGCTGTGGTGGGGAAATAACCAGGAGGGCCACGTTGACTGGTGTCCCGTCTCGAAATAAAAAGGTCCCAGACAACGGCATGTGATGGGACAGTAAAGTCATGAAGTGCGTTGAGCACAAATATCCTTTTCTGATGCCTTCACACATGTTTTACCTCCCTAAAACGCTGGTCGTAATGGCAGGCTCCCAGTGAATGGATGCACGACGGATCCTGAGCTTTAACGTAATGCATCCGCCATGGTTATTGTTTTATGATGGATTAACTATCACTATCTCATCGCTACAGTCGTTTTTTTCTCGGCCCGTATTTGATCACAACTTGTGGGAGTGTAGTCTTCCTTATGGTATGACGCCGATTTTGTACGCATTGTGGGATAGTCTTTCATAACAAGTCCAGTGCATTACTTGAAACCCGAATATCAGGAAGCCTGAGAAACAGCTACAGAATCTATCCCAAGGAACTACCGAGGAACCGAGTATGACTTCTGATATGAAGTAGGCTTGCATGAACTGTCTAGACTTTTGCCGACGAGTGAAAGGCGAGGTTGGTCCTTTACGCATCACGCAATGGTTGCAGTAGAAGGTGAATCTCAAAACGAGATAAGCATCAAGCGACGATATTTAAGCGATTTTGAAGAACCAATAACAAGAGATTAGTTGAATGATAAAGCATTAGCCCAAATGGCGTGTCTAAATTTCCGAATGATGCAAGTCGCTTGGACCCCGCCTCTAAAGCTAACCCGGCAAGTCTCAGTATTATCCCACATACCATACATACTCATTGCCGGAAGAACATGGAAGTATTTGTGACGCTAATTGTATAAGCTGGACGTTGTTCTGGAGCTAAATCGTTTAATATGCAATTGTCTCATTCACGCCTGTGGGCACAACATAACAACTCTCCCTAGGGCAGAATTGCGTGACGGCAATTGCAACAATGCGTAATTTCTCCAGAACTATAAAGGCTGCAGTAGATATTTTCACGATGCTACTCGAAATCACTTTCTACGAGGTTCCACATTTGTCTCTTCCTGCAATCCCAAAAGATGTCTATAGAGGAAAAAAAGACAGCGCAGGTTGCTGCTAGTAGTGCAGATGGCTCAGACGAAGAGGGCCAGAAAAATGAACTAAGCAAAGGAGAAGGTACCTTTGAGGCCAGTGAAGGCCATCACTTCTACCGGCCCATTGACAGTTATGAGGGACTCCATCGCTGGGATCCCGATTTTCAATGGACGGAGACGGAAGAGAAAAGAATTGTCAGGAAGGTCAGTTAATCATTCTATTGTCACGACCCAATTGCCAATTAACCAGCTTTGGATAGATTGATGCTCGTGTCTGTACTTTTGCCTGCGTCACCTTCTTTGCATTGCAGCTGGATCGAGGAAACATCAGCCAGGCACTGTCCAGTACGTTTTTACAAGATCTTAAAATGACCACCAACGATTACAACTTGGGTCAGACCATATTTTTGGTCTGCTTCTTGTTGGCTGAGATGCCCTCCCAGCTACTCTCCAAGAGAATCGGGCCAGACCGTTGGATTCCTGTTCAAATTGTTTCATGGAGTCTAGTCGCGGCTTGCCAGGCCTTTTTAACAGGTCGAGGCTCATATCTGGGCTGTCGAGCTTTGCTAGGGTTCTTAGAAGGTGGTTTGTGAGTATTCAAATTTCCCACATTTCCCACAGCTTACCATGGAACTAACCGCCGGTTGTAGTATACCTGACACAATTCTTTTCTTGTCGTTCTTCTACAAGTCCAGTGAGCTGCCCAGAATATTGACAGCTTTCTGGATTTCCTTAACTACCGCTGGAATCGTTGGTTCATTCCTAGCCTTTGGCCTCCTTCACATCACCGATGCCGATGGCAGTGGTGCCTGGAGATATCTATTTGCGTACGAGGGTCTCATAACCGGTGTGATTGGAATCATCGCGTATTTTTGGATGCCAGCTTCGCCCGTACAAACCAAGGGGGGTTTCCGCGGAAAGAACGGATGGTTTACGGAGCATGAAGAGAAGATTATGGTGAACCGGGTTATTCGGGATGATCCCAGTAAGGGCAGTATGCACAACCGACAAGCCGTTACCCTACGGCTCTTTTGGGAGTCGCTCAAGGATTACCATATGTGGCCCATTTACGCTCTCGGTCTGGTCTGGATGATTCCGACGAATCCAGCACAAGGGTATCTAACGCTACAACTGCGATCCCAGGGATTCACAACATTCCAGACCAATTTATTGGTAATTCCATCGGCTGTAGTTACGATTATCACCATGATAGCCATTACCTGGGTTGCGGAGCGCACAAACCAGCGTCTACTTTGGGGCGTGGGAGTGGAATTCTGGAACCTAGTCCTGCTGATTGCTCTGGAGGTACTTCCTGAAAAGAGCATGCCTTGGCCGCGTTGGGCGATACTCACACTTCTTGTTGGTTCGCCGAGTATTCATCCTGTTGTGGTGGCCTTGACTTCGCGGAATGCCGGATCTGTGCGGACTCGCACTGTTGCCTCTGCATTATATAATATATCTGTACAATTGAGCAGCATTGCCAGTGCTAATGTGAGTTCCAGTCCTTGTCTTTCCGCTCCTTCCTTTGCGGCTACCAATGGGTAGGGAATACATTCACGATTTGGGATGCTAACAATTCTGAACAGGTGTACCAAGAAAAGGATGCGCCGTACTACAAAAATGGAAACAAAGTTCTTATCGCGTTGGCTGTCGTCAGTGGATTCCTTTTTGTGGGCGCCAAATTCTACTACGATTGGTGGAATAAGTACATATCTCATACTTGCAAACATTAACATGCAGCATACTTGCTAACTTACGTACAGGCATAACTCTACAAAATGGGACGCTATGACGAGCGAGCAAAGAGAGCTTTACTTGCGTGAAAACCCGGTATTGACCAACAAGAGGTTCGTTAGCGCTATAGGGTATACCTACTTCCAGTCCCTACCCACTAACCATCTTGTACAGAATTGACTTCCGGTTTGCTCGTTAGAGATGCAAATCTACGGGATAAATTCCAAAGATTCGACATTATTAGACATTTTAGTGTTGCGATGGAATAAACTTCAGGTTGGTCCATAGTAAGAGGGACAAAGATGCGTTGTTCATAGCAAATCGATTAGAACATAATGATTTTGTCCAAAAAGGAAAATTGATTTAAGTTCTGATTATCAATCAGAGTTTAACCCCTGGGCTTGCAGGAAAGGATTAATTTGACAAGTTGATATGCAGACTCGTGAGGTTAGTGTCACATATTGCACCATCATGGCTCAAATGAGGTTGTCTGCGGCTATCTTAGCGCCATGCATTCATATTACAAGATGTCGTCAGTGAGGGGTCTGGATATGTTTATCTTCAGAGATTCTACAGTTCCCAATGAAATCACAATTTATCCAAAATGGATAAATCGTTGCGTATGCATGATTCTAAATTGGGCTTGTCGAAACGAAGCATGTACGATTGTATGAACCTTTATTCTCTCGAGGTATTTGAATATTTATCTAATAGCAGCTTACGCCTTGGATTCACCCTCCTGTGGGACGTAAGGTGTCTCATAAGGGCGTTCAGCCTGGGGGGTAATGCGCGCCAAGTGACGACGCTCCCCAGTCGTCCAGTCAACAATCGCAGAATGGGCCGTGACACGGTTCTATATTGCATACACATTAGTATTTTGAACTGCTGATAAATAGGTCAAGAAACCACTCACATCCCAGACAACAACAGTCTTCGGGGCCCATCGAATACGAGCTTGATAGTCAATGCCACGACCCACATGGGCCAGTAGGAACCCTAGAAGGGCATCGCTCTCTTCCTTCTTGAGTCCGACAATACTGCGAGTGACTAGTCTTGGTGTAAGCAGTGGCTAATTTCGCTAAGAACACGAGAGAATACTTACAGCCACCATTGACGAAAAGCGCTTTCTCGCCAGTCACGGGATGGGTTCGAATAAGAGGATGCTCGGTTTTCACCGGGTCCCGTCTATCAACTCCACCACGTTTTAGACTAAACTCAGCCTGCTCAAATCCGGAATGCACAGCCTTCAAGCCGTGAAGACGCTCCTTGAGCGCTGGCGAAAGCCGGTTATAGGCCTCAACTTGGTTGACGAAGGCAGTGTCCCCACCCACTTCAGGGTTATCAAGCACATATAGGAACGTGGTACCAGGTGGCTGCTGCTCGTATGTGACATCAGAATGCCATGCGACACTGCTGTTCTTCGTCGCGAGATATTCATCAAATTCCCACGCATTGTTGTTCCGGTGAACGAGATGAACCTCAGGATATCCCTCTGGGGCTCCGCTAGTTGGGTGGATATGATGGCGGCCAAAGTAGCCTCCAAAATCGAGGGCCTCTTGGATTGGCAGGTCGGCGAGATCTTGGTCTCTGAAGGCGACAACTTTACGTTGGGCGACGAGCAGAGCAAGCTGATCTTTTCCGGCAGCAGTGAGTTTGCTTAGCTGAACGCCTGTAATCTCAGACCCGGTAGTTGGAGTCAATTTTTTAATCTTGGAGCCCTCGGTAAGGAGGTCTTTAAAGGAGGGGTCGGCGTCTTTCCCGTGGTCGACGTGGGTAAAGGGCTCAAGGGGCGGGTATTTCTCGCCATAGTCCCACACAGGCAGGTAGTTTGGATACTGCATCGTTGTCAGGTCAAGCTATATGTGGAGAGACTCAAAGGCCTAGTCATGACCTACGCTAGCAGTAGTGTTTCCCCCTTCCTCGTCAATGATTCTTCTCACTCTAGCTTTTGTCTCGGTTGTTCCAGGAGCGGCCTTTACAGGAACAACGACTTCTGCAGTGGGGGTTTGGGCGATAGATGGTGCCATGTTGTGCTGAGATATTGGTAAGTTGTGTCGTTATCAAGTTTGAGCAATTATTCCTCGAGATCTGTGAGCAGCCACTGCTTAAATACCACCGATTCTCAATTGTTATTTGCTTCGCGCCATTTTATTGTAGAATCACGTATGGATTCCTTCGTGTCAGATACAAGCGACAGTCACAAGCCATCGTATGAAAAGGTCGGGTACACAGAACACATCAACATTAATGCCGTGATATCCGTCCTATAGAATGACAAATTTACCATCGTAACTTGAGAACCGACCAAACCTGACGTGCTATCTCTGACAATAACACCATGCGCTTGCCAATGGTTGGGGAAGGTATCGAGTGGTCTTGGGCGCATTGAAATGCTGACATGGCGTGATATGATGCAAGTGACAACCCCGCAAAAGGCTGCCGAGGACTATATCCATAATTATGCATATCAGGGTCTGCCATAGCAATGACAGACGTAGCATAAAAATCTAGATAGTAAAACCGCGACCGTAGGTATTATTTAGATCATTGTTCCGTAAAGCAGGCGAAGTTCTGAGTTATACTGCAACGTGCCTTGTGAATACATAAGTTGAGTTTCCTAATTTTTTTCTCTATAGAGAGGGAAGTACGAATAGAGAGGAATAACATTGGCGGGAGCCTTTGTCACTTAGACTGAGGGACCGCGCGGCGATGACCAGTCGGATATTTTAATATATACATTTAAAAGTAGGTCTAGTAGCCAAAGTATCGAAAAGTTTCATTAACGTGCTACATTGGGATGTTACCTTTCTCTGGGGTGTTATGAGTGGGCATCGACCCTTGACTAGGCCTGATGAGAAGAGATTCAAGGTAAACATGTGCACGTTCGGTGCAGTAAATAGGCGCGGAATGACTAGGATCATCAGACCTAGCGGGCTGCCGAATATCGTACTGGACTGGTGTCCCTCTACTCCCCGCAATCGGCTGCTGGATTTCTCGAAAGTGCCAAATCAAGTTCTGTCATTCGAATGGTTGAAGGACAGACACATCTGATACCGTCAGTTGAAGTCTGTCGGCCACTGAGAATACTACTGGCTAGCCGGCAAAATATGTGCTCTGAAGATTGGAGAAACCAGTCCGTCAAACGGCTCCTTCCCGTCCGATGAAATCATTAGACTGCGTTTCGCGTTTTTTTTTTCGACTTTTATGTTATACGGTGGACGAATCATTGTCGACGTCAGTGTGGCTGGGTCGATTCGCGGCCTTGTTTAGGAAGGGATGGGGGATAGGTTTGTGATGCTGGATGTGACCAGTGGGGTCAATAGGTTTGTGCATGGCTGGACTGTCACTTTTCGATCGCGTCGCGGGTTTCATTGTCTTACGGAGGAGGCCGCATGGGATTCAATCAGGTATGGGAACCGAATGGAGAGGATACCGAGAACACAGGTGAAGTACGGAAAAGTGACTTCATAATTGAGAGGAGTAAAAGAGGTCAGGGGATCGAGTGTTTTCCCAGATTCTGAGATTCTGTTAGGATCGCATGGTTTCCATTGGGTAGTACTAATTACTAGCTAAATGCAGAATGTATTACATCAGCGCCAAGCATGGGCTTGGCCTCCAATAAAACCCCTGAGTGCTTACTAACTAGCAAGTAGTAGTAAGCACTCGCTACCAGGTACTTGCTCCAGTACTAGGAATCTAGCGCCTGAGGCACCAATAAGTTGTGGCCTCAGGCACGGAGAGTAAGCAAACCCTCCAAACCTCTCGGAAGCACAATTCCATGAATTCTTTGTCACGTGATTAGCGTCCATATTCGTACTAGAGAACGAAATAAGGAAACGATTCTTCCTTTTTTTTAAAGAAAACATCTGGATTCCTATCACTCTACTCAGTTTAAAACTCGAAATTTATCTACCTGTGTTAGAGACTCCAACCCCCATCCCATTTCATGTCGTCAAAAATAGAACCATAGTCAACCCTACCTTTACTCGCTCCACTAGGCTAAATATATATATTTCTCAACTTTTCTTTCTTGGATCATATGTTAACTCCCAGCTTCTTTTTGTTCTTTGATGTTGGGAAAGCATCTCCAAGCTGACCATCAAAGCTTTCCTATCGTTCATTCTGGTTTCTCCACAATGAAAGCGAGCGAAAAGAGTATAGAGAAACATAGTTGTAAGATACGAGTCTTGTGGCTTACAGCCATCCTCTCCGAGGATATATTCTTTGTTGTAGCTATAACGTGTCTTTGAGACATTGACCCCAAATCCACTCCATCCCAAGTGTACGTTTTCTCTCATTGTCTAAAGTATTTCTTTATTTTCCTCGTTAGCTTGGTTCTATTGCTTCAGGTATTTATATATTATCACCCTCCGACTTGGTTGTGCATTGGCATCGAGGCATTTTTAATTTGCGAGACTCAATTTTCATATTATCTTCAACATGTCGGACCGGTACAACTTTCGACGTAGTACTCGCGTGAAGCAACTACCACCCCACCGCCATAGGGGCTCGCCACAAGATCCAACTCCACGCATAGCGCTCAAGATAGAAGAGCTAGACCTTGAAAAGTCCTACGCTGGCACTTTCGTGCCACGTAAACGACAGAGGCCAAAGAAAAGCAGACCATGGGGCAAACGGACAGGAACCGACCCCATTACCGACCCAGCTAAGCTTCCTCGCAGGTGGCATATGAAGGAAGACGATCTTGAACTTAAGTGAGGCGACATTCAATTTAATTGTCCATGCAAACAACAAGCTAATTGGAATCCAATAGCGATATCGATGGTCAAATCGAAAGATGTCATGAGAGAATTGCTGAAAACATAATGCCCCATGTTTTTGAGCAAAGGTTACAGGACTATACAGCTGCAAAGGCCAAAGAGGAGTGAGTCAGCTATCTTGATATTGATTCTGCACAGATTCACACCTTGTTCTACTGTAGCGAGATGAGGTTCCCAGGGTCTGAAGACCTCAGCTGGGAGACCGTCCGACGGGTGCATGAATTGGAAATGATGAAGACAGATGTGGCGAGCACTACGGATGACTCCGAGCAGCTTCCTAACATCGAGGCTCTCTTGGAAGCATACAAATCGGGTGACCTTGATTGGAATACCGGTCTTGTTACATATTGGTTGAAGGGCGCCCAGATTTCTCAACCAAGACCATTTGACTGGCATGAATTTGAAGCGATTAATTCCCACCACCAAGGTTACAAAGGCTTTTGGGTGGAAGGGGTAATGCGATCACACTATATTCACATTCACAATACCCAAAACTGATAGGGGTAAGTTCCATACTTATGGCTCAACCCTCTTCCAAGTTTTGCTAACTCTTTTATCTAGTTGACTTTAGCAATCCGCCTTCCGGGAATAGCGTGGTTTGCCGAGTTGGACTTTATCCACGATACCGGGTGCACTAGGATGACCGTGTTCCAAGCGGATCTTAGTGTGCTTCTTGGTCCTTTTGGCGGAGCTGTTGGGCCAAGAGTACCGGTCGTCTGCATTTCAACATGCAGTACTGGTAATGGCCTCGTAACTAGGGAAATGATTGAAGCAGAAGTCACTATCCTTGATAGAAATCGCCAAAGAATGATCCCTTGGTCTAGAACCTTTTGCAATCTCGTTCCAGGAGCCTGGTCACCCAATACCGCCCCCCGACTAGACGGCCCAATTGTGTCAGATTTGTTATACGTGGCAAGCGTACCTGATGGCTTCCGTGAGCTATATGTCTCAACCACGAGATTTGAACTTGGCCTGCCAGATCTGAATCTTGCTACCAACCCTGGACGGCATAATCCAATAGCAGTCAATCCCTTGGCCCCAGGAACATTCGCCACTACATATGGCCCTTGGTTAGCTCCGATGGGAGGACAGATTGGGTTTCCTCCAGCAGCACCTGGAGTTCCTTGAGAGTCTGCCAAACCTGTCATTGCTTTTCCAGACTGTCACTTGTGCTGGAACCCTCTCATCACCTGTTATCCCTTTGTTTTCTTTTGTGTTGCTTGGAGTGTGTCGCTGTCCAGATTTAGTCTAGTTTTCGATGTTTTGTTGAGCTTTCCTCTTGTCATATTTGTGTTTTACCCGCGCAACCCAACAATACCAATAAACACTTAAGACATATATTTTTATGTTAATATAATACTTTTGTTAGTTTATATCCAATCCAGGGCCGCAATACCTGTGTCATCAATTTCCTTTTCATCTAATGACGTGCCTCGCTTGCATGATTTTCTGATACTGGTGATACCTAGTTAGTTAGATAGTTAGACTTCGGAATGAGCCGTCTTAATGCTATAATCATCCAGAAACAGAAATGACCTGTCCGTCCTCGTGACAAGGTAATTCTTTTGCGGTTCGTTTTCTTAATACGCATGCGGTTTCATAGCTGGGGAGCAGCAATATTGCATGCTAGTGGATGCCGATCTAACCAATATCTAGGGTAAAGTGGCCCATGCAGATCGTCGGGTACCTGGCGCTGATTCGTTTTCCTCCCTTGTTCCTCCCTTGTCGCACCCCTTCCCCTCCCGTCTTAGACCAAAGCTCACTATCACGGGTTACTTCCAGAAACTTCCTACAAGAGAAAATGGATTTACATAGACAGCAAAAGTTTTACTCAGTAAACAAATGTATAATAATTATTCTATTCCTCAGTAGTTGCTGCCATGCCTCCGGCCACGATCGACACACGTGGTACGACCCACATCAAGTAGTTCTCCCTCCCTTCTATCCCTACTCTCCCGTCCGCTCGTTCCACATCAAAACGCAGTCGCAATTTACTATAACCGGTATTATCCACATGGAGCAAGTGTTGAACAGTGAAAAGTTTGCCTCATCCGAAAATCATGACTTGAGAGACAGCTAAGCTAGTCTTGCGGTCCGCGCCAATATGCCTGAAACTAGCCAAGCTGTGACTGGGTTCCAGAACGGAAGCCCGATTATTTGCGGTCCCATTTAGCCCCACGCCGCTTCTTTTGTCCTGCGAGTGACCGGGGATATAGACTAGCTGCAAATAAGCGCGTGTGCGGAATACTAGCGTAGCGCAACTAGTGCCAATTTAACAACGCTTGCAATGCAGGGCCCACAGTTAATTACCACCATGGGAAGTCTCTAAGACAGATAGAACAATACCTTTGTAGAAAACTTTTTCCGTTCCCCCGGAGCTTTCCATTTTTAAACTCTACCTTTCCCACGGGCTGCAATTTTCGAGCCAAACTCATCCATCCATCATGACTATCAATGAGAAGGGAAGCGTGAATGACACAGAGCTGGGAAGCCCTAGGGACTCCAGCGAGGAGCACGAAGTCTTCAAGAAGACCGAGGATGGCGTCAGCTTCCGCGGTGTTGGCTGGTTCAAGGCGTGTATTATCTTCGTGAAGGTCCTCTTCGCGACGGGTGTGCTGTCGCTGCCAGCTTCATTGTACTCCCTCGGTGCGGTGGGTGGCTCGATCAGTATCGTCGCATGGGGCGCATTCAACACTTACTCTTTCGTGATTCTGGGCAACTTCCGCAAGAAGCATCCTCACTGCCACTCCATCGCCGACATGGCGGAAGTTGCTGGCGGTTTCTTCGCGAAGGAGCTTACCGGCATCCTCTTTCTCATCGGCTACGTTCTTGTGACGGGAAGTGGTATCATTGGAGTCTCAACTGCGTTGAACGCCCTGTCCCACCACTCTGCGTGCACTGTCTGGTGGTCATTGATCGGAGCGGTTGTGATCATCGCGACAGCTTCGGTACGCAAACTCCAGCATGTGGGCTGGCTCACATATGCAGGATTTATTTCGATCTATGCCGCAGTTCTGATCGTTGTCATCGGAGTCACAACCCGCGACCGGCCGGCCGCCGCACCCCAGGAGGGCCCTTATGACCTGGGCTATGTGGCTATCAACAACCCCGGATTTGCTGCTGGCATGGTTGCTTCCAGCACTATCTTCGTCTCCACGGCTGGTACTAGCGCCTTCATCCCGGTGATGTCGGAGATGCGCAACCCGAAGGATTACAAGAAGGCGTTGTATCTGTGCATGATTGTGGTTAATGCGTCGTACCTTGCATTCAGCTTGGTTGTCTATCGTTGGTGTGGACAGTGGGTGGCTAGTCCGTCTTTGGGTGTATGTATCATCTCTCTGGTGGCAGTATCGGGTATAACTAACTGATTCCTTTTTTTATCCACAGAGCGCTGGACAGACGATCAAGATGGTATCTTATGGTGTTGCACTGCTAGGACTGGTCGTGAGCGCCACGATCTACTTGCATGTGAGTATCTTTCTCGCGACTCATGCGTTCAGAACTGACTTTACAATTTAGATCGCCGCCAAATATATCTTTGTCCGTATCCTGGGCAACACACGTCATTTGCAAGCCAACACTGTCGTTCATTGGGTCACTTGGATGAGCTGCACGATCGGTCTCGGTGCTATTTCCTTTATCCTTAGCGAGACTATCCCTATCTTCAACTACCTGGTTGCCCTGATTGGGTCCGTTTGCTTCGCCCCTCTGGCCATGTGCCTTCCTGGTTTCTTGTGGCTACACAGCAACAGTCACTACCGGAAGGGTACACTTGTGCAGAAGGTGATCTACCTGCTGCACTGGGGAATGGTACTTCTTGGAATTTTCTTCCTTGTTGGTGCGACTTACGGTGTCGTTATTCAGATCATTGATGCTTATGCAACGGGAATGATTGGTATGTTTTGGTGTATCCTAACAGTGGAGAACTTGCGACTAACCCTTTCTTATCAGGCTCCTCTTTCAGCTGCCTAGACAACTCGAACTCCTCGTGAGCATTGTCTTTCGGGAAAATACTGTGTTTTGTCAAGCTGCTTGGGATCGGCTTGGAGTATTGATATATACGCTCAACACCTGGTGTGAATGGTTATAATGAGTGGTGGTAATGAATGGTGGTTATGAGGGAATTATATAATGAGGGCCCGGGTGGTCAATATGGATGTAATGAGTTGTTATGGAATGGTATCAAATTCTGTTTTTTTTTTTCTCCAAAGACTCGCCTAACACACACACACGCTTAGTGCCGCTATGACAAACGCTAGTCCCCGGCTAATGTAGGTACCGTCTCCACCTTTACCCAAACCTGGTCATCGCGTGGTTCACGGACGGAGTTCCGCGAGCTTGGGAACCCAGTTCTAACCGCATTAGGCATGGAGTTTGTCTATCAAAACTTTGATTCCTTCCCGCTTCCTTTTTTTGGCCAGACATGAGATTTTCTTGTGCAACACCCCGAGGTACTGGTCCCGCTTTCTTGTCACACACCATTCTCTGAGTGCTCTGGACTCAATCATCACTAAATTCCAGATCCCGGGCATTCCGTATGGATCCACCCGCGTCGGTCCACTACTTTGAAGCTGCGCGGCCTCGTGGCCGCGGATACGGGAACTGAAATTCGTGTCTTTAGCGATGGCTTATCGAAGCTGCCAGCCGCTGCCGATCTTAAGCAGCTCGCGATACGACTACTTCATCCCGAGTCGCGCGACCCCGAGGTGGAGCTCGCTACCAAGTACTCCGTACAGAATTTCGATAACCAACACTTGAATGTTGTTAGCCTCTGCAATATCGAATTCAACATATACGAAGACGGCCTTTGAAGGGGTGGAAACCAGGGATCCCCACCCGCTCCGCCGTACTTGGCCTACACGTGTGTGAGTTAGTAGGTTATCGCCAACAAATCTTGGGGGTTGGTCTCCCGGCAGAGACATCCACTGGTATCCCATATCTGCGAGTGTCTCGTCTGCGCTCAAGTTGGGACATAAATTCCAGCCGATCTTTCCATATATTCGCAGTCAAAAAACCGTGGACCTTGACAGGCTCCACCTTTCACAAGTCAGGGTTCTTACCAGGAGGAGCACGTTCGCACTCAAATGTTCATTTCGAGTCTCCTTTTATACCTTCCTTGCTCTTAAACCAGGGAATTGTGTTCGTTAATAACATCCGAATGACCGAAAGCTTTTATTATTCGACTGCCCCGGTTATGGTCGGTTGTCCCCTTTTAGGTTACCGGCTTGGCAATAATCTCGGCTGCAATCCTTTGTCGAGGCGAACGCGGGGTATCCTATACCGGCCTACCATAGAAACGAAAAATTACCTCGGATATGTTGTAGATACAGCTAGACAGGCTGTTGCTATAAGTGGCATAACTAAGGTCCCTTGTCAACGCGACATTTTCAGAATCAACCAACACCCCCAATAATACTCTGTACACCTACAGTTTAGTTGACAATGCCTCTTCCTAAATATACCTACAACGGCCCAATCGACCACACAGTGGTTCCCGATCTAGCCAATGCCAAAGGTAAATCCGTCATCATTACCGGAGGCGCAAATGGAATGGGCGAGGCCATGGTGCGCGCCTTTACTGAGGTCGGCGCCTTTGTCACCTTTGGTGACCTTCACCCCAGAGGAGACGATCTCGCTAAGGAATTGAACGCAAATGGTGAAACTGCCGCGTTCGTCAAATGCGACATTACAGACTGGGACAGTTTGATTACACTCTTCGAGACGGCCAAATCCAAGAGTCCGCATAACAGCGTTGATATTGTCATTGCCAATGCGGGAATCTCTCGTGCCTCTGGTGACAGTCTATGGAACCTCGATGGTAAGTCTGTCTATATCTGGTAACTTTAAGTTCAAGATGCTCGAAATTTGGCCGTGTATACTTCCATACAACCAAGGCACTGACAGTCCATAGACCCTAACGGGGAACCCACCAAACCCAATCTCAATATTGTCCGTGTCAACATGGACGGGACATTCTATACCTGGAAACTCGCAGTTCATTATTTCAGGAAACAACCCGATACCGAGGACCGAGACCGATGCTTCATCATGACAGGAAGCATGGTTGCATACATCGATTCACCGGTAAATATGCCGTCTGATACTTCCTTGAATTACTCATCCTTTATAACTACAAGTAATTCAGTGACTAATCCACCGCGCTAGGGAAACTGGGAATACACAGCGACTAAGTATGGCCTCCGGGGCTTCATGAAGACCGTGCGCCGAAACAGTTGGGAGCAAGGAATCCGAATCAACTACGTCGCGCCATGCTGGATCAAAAGTGCCATTCGTACCAAGGAATACGAGGATTGGCTGATTGAGCGTGGTGTCGAGTTTGGCGAACAGGCCGATTGTGCCGGTGCAATGATGCGAGTCGCCTGCGATAAATCCATCAACGGTATGTCAACTCACACTTCTCCTCTTTGTAATTTGTCTTTAGACAAGATATTATCGCGATATTACGGCTAACGCTGCCCTACCAGGACGCTCACTCATGATTACCCCGAGGGCGTTTGCCAAGGAGGGATTCGTGGATGTAAACAAGGAAGACTATTCCGACCCCAAAGACGAGTACTTTGCCAAGAAGCAAGCGTCGCAGTTGGTCATTATCGAAGATAAATGGCTGGATGATTATAAAGTGAGGATTTACAAAGATTGAGTCGCATTTCACTGCTGACTCGGAGCAGAGACAGGGTCAAGGGCGGAGATCGTGAGCAGCAGGTTTTACTATAGTGGCATATCTGGTCTAGTCTTGGAATCAAATTCAGTTTCAATTTTTAAAATTCCTTTGTTGGATAGTAATCATCATGCGCCCATATTTTTCATTTGCAATATATCTGCATAACCGCCCTATCGGCGTTTTCAATACGTTCGTATAGTAGCTCCATACGATATTCCGGAGAATGCTTCGGTACAAAGCAAACGGTCGTTCGGTATGACCGGCTATGTCGGCTGCGCACGGCTAAACGGAGGATCCCGCTAAAGAGTAGTAATTAGGACGACTCTAGACCATATACATATAAGGCGACCATAATTGGGACATTGGCACACACCAACTCATACAGTATAGATCAGTACATCATGACAGTTTCTGCAAGCATAAACATCCCGTCGTCCATGTACGCGTGAAGGAAGCATAAGGGAAACCCCGATCCTGTGAGTAACCGCATATTCACTAAGAGTAAGCGTTGCTAACAACCACACTGGTCTGGGAAGAGGTCCCGGTCCCTGAAACTCCAAAGGGAGGATTCTTAGTGAAGTTGCTAGCCTCTGGGGGTGAGTATTTGACGACTATTCTTGGGTTCCAACATCACATCTTCTGGAGATCCTAATATCTGTTTGCTAGTGTGTCACAGCGACCATTCACTTCTCACGAGTGAGAAGCAGCGCCCTTGGTTTCAAGATAAATACATCCTGGTATGCTGGTCATGTCTTGTGCATCAAGATGCCGGAAATTCAAAATGTTGACCAAATTTCCTCGCTTCAAGGGTCATGAAGGATGTGCCGAGATTGTACAGATTGGCGACCAAGTGAAAGACGCGGGTTTCAGCGTGGTAGGTCTTCCAGAGTTATTTCTAGAAGATATATTAGGCCTAACAACATGAATAGGGAGATAGAATCGCGACTATCGCTGTCCCTGGCTGTGGATCAAAGAGCTGCGCAGAGTGCTCACGGGATCTCGCTCAGCTATGTGAGCAAGCCCACCACGCCGGTATTGGTCAGGACGGCTTCTATGCACCATATGCCGCGCTTGACCTTCGAGCAGTGGTTCACGTCCCCGAAGGTTTGTTTCCAGGATAGTGTTATGCGGCTTGGTCTAACATAACTGGCAGGAATTCCGTCATCCGTAGCAGCAGTGGCAACGGATGCTGTCAAAACGAGTTATCACGCCATTGTAAGACGCGCTGAGGTCAAGGCTAATGAGACAGTCTTTCTGTTTGGTCTTGGGGGCCTCGGGTTTAATGCGTTGCAAATTGTTCTGCATATCGGGGCTCGAGTTATTGTGTCTGATATTCGACAAGAACGGTTGGAGGAGGCTGCAAAGTGGGGCGTTCCTCGACAGGATCTAGTACCAGCTGGGAAGTCAGTACAGGATTTCGTGCGTGAAAATGCGTTGCAGGGCAAGATTGACACCACACTTGATTTTGTGGGAACACACCAGACTTTCCAGGATGCACAAAACATTGGTAAGTATTGCGCAACGGAATTATTTGACGGTGCTGACCATTCCCTTAGTTCGAAGAGGAGGAAAGCTTCTCTGTGTTGGTACTATCGATGAGGAGAACACAGTCGACATGAAGATTGGCATTCAGAAAAGACTGAGCATTATCTTTACGTACGGCGGACAATGGAGAGATCTGAAAGAAGTCCTGGATTTGATCTCGAAGGGAATAATTCAGCCGCAGGTTGAAACTGCTGACTTGAAGGAATTCCCCAATATCTTGAAGAGTGTTTGTGATGGAAAGGTCAAATCCCGGGTTGCCTTGTTGCATGAGTAGCACCCCAGCCATATCGCATTGAACAACTTTATATTCCTCTCAAATTATATGTAGATATATTTATCTCATAATCCTTGTGAATCCTACGATAAGCTCCTAATGTTGGGTATTCCTTTTCCCCCCAATTAACCTTCTATTGACATGATGTAGCGCCATCAAAATTATGTGGCTTCAATCGCCAGCTGCCAATTGCCCCAAATCTTACTAGGTCATCAAATGTTTACTTAAATCTTTAAATGATATTGTAGCATTTGCTTTGACAAACATGGGGACTGTACGCAGCCAAATGCGGTATATATTTCCACACATCCTGATGGAACACGCGAGCATTGTGACAGACTTATAACCCTCACCTAAATAATTGAGATGGTCTCCTTTACAAGCCTTTCGACTTCCAAAAAGGTTCCAGGTCCCGGAACCAAGTCCACTTGACATTTTGGGCCCATCCCTTCTCCTTCCAAGCGTTAAGACTCAATGGGAAATGATCGACCCCATCTCTAACACTCGCATCATGTGCAATGATAACAAATATGTTCTCGTCGCAATCCAATTCTTGTAATTGGTCACGAGTCTTTTGTGCAAGGGGGATATCATGACCGAAGCACATTTCGTACATCGTATCTGTTGGTTTCCTTCCCCTAGTGTGCTGCAAATCATCGAAAACACTTCCCGGGCAGAAGGGTATATCGCTTTGTGTGTTGTACGGATGGGGAGATATTTCTGGGGGCACAGGAAGATATTTTGACGGTCGAAAGATGCCCGCATAATGACAAATGTCTCCTCCCATCATCACGAAGGTAGGTGGATTTGCAGTCGTTCGCGCTAAACCGCAAAGATGTCCAATTGCATGTCCTGGACTGTCTAAGAGGTAGAATGACCCATCGCCGAAGTAATCGACAGCAGGGAATTTCCCAATACGTAGGGCATCAGGACCATCGAATCGGATCTCACGCAGGGATCGACCACTACAATAAGTTAGATTCAAAATCTGAAAGGGAATCAAGATTATTCCGCAATGACACTAGAACTTACGCATAATCACTCTCCCGGATGGGGGATTTGGGATTAGCAGGATAACCAGGCAACATGGCGTCCTTGAACCCAGCTCCCACGATCAAATCAGTGCTGCTAGGGAAACTTGATGGGTCACCTATGTGGTCCCAATGCCAATGGCTGTAAAGTCGCTGTTAGTTCTCTGTTAAAAGGTTGCAATACTTTTGGAATTAAATACCTCCAGATAACTGCATTAATGCTCTCTCCAGGGATGCCGTTCTCTTCCAAAATATCCACCACGTTCTTTGATACTTGTATGTCGTAATTTGTTGTTGGTATATAATTTGCAACAACGGGAGCATAGTTTTGATAATCCTTCCGGATTCCCAGATCAAACACCAACTTTTGACCTGAGGGATGTTCCAAAAGGAACGTCAAAACAGGCCCTGGTTTCTTTGTTTCCACGCCAGGTACAGGTGGTTCCATGAACCGTTTGATGATAGCTGGACCGAAATTGACGGGGACGATCATTTTCACGCTCACCACCTCCTTGCCAGGAGGCAGCTCGATAAGTGGTCGACTAGTTGCCATGTTTATTTGGAGTTAGGATCTTCTTTCAACTTCAAGCAAATATGATACATACGCCTTTTCTTTATGCGACCTGCAGTCTACGCGATGTGGAACGCCCCGCTCTTGGGCGGTATCGGCCGTGTTGGGACACTATCGGTATTTCCGGATTTGGATAACCATCGCGAGTCTCCCCCCACATCTTCGGCTCCCATGTCCTCGATTATTTCGCAGGTTCTAGCCTTCCATGGTTTGGTCTCGTATTCATACGCACTTCCCCGCATTTATGCCCCCGCGTTTTCGGGGGCTAAACGCTCGTAGCATCACCTGCTCATCATGGACGGCTGTAAAGCTTTAATAAACATTCCGGCTATCCCATCGGTAATCCTGCTAGGGAGTTTCCGTCGGCTGTCTTATTATGCCTACATGATAATAACACTATTACGCACACGACGGAGGTCAATCATGCCCAGAGATTGGCACTCTGCAGCTCGGTATGGATCTCTTCCCCAGGAATCCAGTACGATATGTCCGGAGATAAAAAGGGGCTCCCAGCCATCGCCGTGAGGGCTGCTTTGGTCTTCTAACACGCAAGCTAATTCTATTCAGAAATTTACTATGACCTCAATTAAGGAAGATGTCTCCCACATTTCGAATGGCGAAGAGGGAGACTTGAAAAAGCTCGACACCGCGCACGGAGATGAAGCGATCAAGGTCCTCGCTGTATATGAGGGTGATCAAACCTGGACTCCAGAAGAGGAGAACAAGCTGCGCAGGAAGATTGACCTGAAGCTGCTCCCTGTCCTGTGTGTCACCTATGCATTTCTTTATGCTGACAAGGTCCTTCTTGGACAAGCGGTATGACCATCCCCTGGCCTAGAATACTCCATAAACTGATGATCCTTCCAGGCTCTCTTTGGGATCAAAGATGACCTGGGCTTGAACAGCGGAAATCGCTTCTCCATGGCTTCTTCTATCTTCTACCTTGGATTTATCTTGGGCGCTTATCCAGTTACCTTCCTGGCCCAGAGATTTCCCATTGAGCGCGTTACTTCTATTGCCATCGTAGTTTGGGGAACTACTTTGATCCTCACACCGGCTTGTACGAACTTCCATGGATTATACGCGCAAAGGTTCTTCCTCGGTTTCACTGAGGCCGGCATCAGTCCGATCTTTATGATGATCGTCGTATGTGACCTTTTTCTGCTCCCATCAAACGATATCGGCTAACCGCGATCTAGGGTGGATGGTACAAAAAGGATGAACAATCCCTGAGAATGGGGTATGAGCTCGCATCAACGGCGTGTCGATTTGACCTTTAGCTGACTCGCTTCTAGTGCTTGGTACTCATGCACAGGTTACGTCTCCATCTTCTCGCCTCTTGTTAACTACGCACTTGGGCATCTCGGAGGAAGTCTTTCCCCTTGGTTCTATATGTACTTTTTTGCTGGGGGGCTCACCATCATCTGCGGTGTCCTGATTTACTTTGTCCTCCCATCCGATCCTATCCGAGCCAAGGGTTTCAACGACAGGGAGCGATTTATTGCGGTATCTCGCATGAGGACGAACAATTCTGGAGTCAGAAACACTCATTTCAAAGGTGGCCAGGCCATTGAGCTCCTGACTGATATCAAGTTCTGGCTTATCTTCTTCTACGCCCTGTGTGGTATGTTCGCTAATGCCCCAATCTCGACTTTCCAGGCTATCATCATTGATGGCTTTGGCTTTAACCCACTCAACTCGTTGCTTCTCATGATCCCTTCTGGCGTTTATGCTGGTACCATGATGTTGATCACAACATACCTGGCTTACAAATTCCCTGGCTGGCGTGCATATATCGTTATTATCTGCCAGTTGATTACGATGGCTGCCGCTCTCATGCTCTGGCTTCTGCCTCGGTCGGAGCTTGGAGGACTCCTCTTTGCTTGCTACATCCTCACGACCACGGGCGCTGGGTATGCAGTTATAATGGGCCTTTTCCTCGCAAACAACGCTGGCTATACCAAACGATCGCTTGCCTCCTCGGGCTTGTATATTGGATACTCCCTTGGTAGGTTATCTATCCCCCACAAATGCGAAAGTGCTGTCACTGATGCTCAGCAGGAAATTTCGCCGGACCCCAGGTCTTCCGACACGAAGATTCACCTCATTATAATCTGGGATTCATCGTGGTGGTTATCACAGCGGTTATTGCGGGTTCCCTGGTTCTGGTATACCGAATCCTCTGTTCAATGGAGAACCGCCGCCGCGACAAGACAGGCACCGTGGAAGGCTTTGAACATGCTTACGAGGATGACTTGACTGATAAGATGGTGAGTATCCCGGGTTCTAGTTTGCTCCCATTTATTGACAGGCCCGCAGAATATGCAATTCCGGTATTCATTGTGAGAGAACGACGATCGGCGGGTTAAAGGGTAGTTTGGGGAAACTCGAAGTATAACAGTTAGTTTAGTCTTAGGCTCGGGAAAATACAATATATTGTCGACGCTGAATTTACCTATAATCAATTTAAATCTCGGTACAATTGATCGGCATCTCTCAAGGACTTGTCGCCGATCCTTTCCAACACCCTGTTCCTCGGACAGTCCACATTTACCTCTTCAAAGGGCCAGCACTGTAACCAACAAACTCATGGAGTATTAGAGTATTACATGTATACTGTATCCATGCAACATCTCTGGATATGTGTCATCCACTAGAGTAGTATGGTGGAGATACCATATATCAAGTTGTACTAACGAGGAAAGGGGAAAGAGAGAGATCATATGGTTCCATTCTCGACGCTACTTGCTCTATAGATTATCCTTACCCATGTAAGTGAATTGATGATAAAGGCAGAATCGATTTAATAGAATAGGCGTAGGAAAGTGTATATTCAAGTTGCAGACTATATAAACAAACGTGATAAATCAAAAAAAAAAAAGAAATATCGATAGCAGGAGCGCGCCCTTGGGTATATATCTATCTATTTCGCTACCCAGCTCTTATCATCGGGACCATGGGCCTCTGGTCCTGGCTTAGCAACCTGCACGTACCATCCCAGATCAGCGTCCTCCTTCATTTCCCACTCAGTAAATCCATTGCCAAGGAAGCGGAAGGGATTGCCTGAGTTGTAAGCAATATCATAGTGTTCTGAGCGGATCTCGCCGAGCAGCCGGCGGAACAGGATAGCACTGCCCGCGAAAAGATGTGTGACTCTTCCGTCCACAGTGCCTCTCTTATACCAGCTGCGACAGGAGCCGGACCAGACCAATGTCTTGTGGATTTCGTCTTGGTATTTTCCAAATGCGTGCACGGAGGACGCCTTGGGGACCATGTATTTGATGTCTTCTGTGGCGATCTTCTTGATCATTTTGACGAAGTAGTCGCCGGTCCAGTTCAATGCTTCAACGAGGGATCCGTGGCCGCACAGGCAGTTGGGTCCGGCCATTGTGAAGTAGTTAGGGAAGTCATCGGTTCCCACTGATAGGTAGGAGGTGGGTTCATCCTTCCATTTCTGGGCGAGGTTGACTCCGTTCTGGCCGACCAGGGGATATTGGGGGCATTTGGAGACGTCGAAGCCAGTGGCACAAACCACTAAGACACTCTGTTAGAGATGAAGTGAAAGTTGGACCAAGGGATTAACTTACAAACATCGCACTCAAACTCTTGCCCGTCAGCTGTGACAATCCCCTTCTCGGTAATCTTCGTAATTGGGCTCGAGGTGAGACTGCAATTCGGCTTTGAGAATGACTCCAGGTAGCCAGGGCCGGGGGTCACTCGGCGGCAACCGATCTCCCACTTGGGGATAAGCTGTTCGCACAGCACGGGATCATGATTGAGCTTCTCAGCCATCTGAGCTGATGCCAGTGCCACGGTAGTTTCGTTGGGCTCTCCTTTCATGAACTATATGATGGTCCCTATTAGCTTTCGTTAAGCAGAGTTGAGGGCTGTGTCCTTACCAAGCGGAATGCCTTGTTGGTACGGTGGATAATTCCTTTACGGTATTCCCGGTGTTGGATAGGATCGCGGAACCGCTCTTTCTCTTCTTCCAAGAATTCGGGATTGGTGTCCTCGGTTTCTCTCCCAAGATGCTTTGAGGGCGGGACACGATAATAGACCCAAGCTGGACCACGAATAAAGTTGCGCACCGTCGTACCTGGCAGTTTGGCCATTTGAGGCACGATCTGGATGCCAGATGATCCGTTGCCGATGACAGCTATCCGCTTGTTGGAATAATCGAAGTCATGGTCCCATCGTGCAGAGTGCGTGACATGACCCTTGAAATCGGAAAGTCCGGCAATCTTTGGCCAGGAAGGGCTCCTATCGGGATGTTAGTACAGCTTTTCTCGAGTTCAGATGATACCAGTTGAGTACTTACACCAAGTTACCTTGGCCCGAGATCAAAATGTCACAGTACTCATCCCGTTCGACTCCATCGTGCTTCACAGTAATCTTCCATTTTCCTGAATCTTCTTGCCAGTAGGCACCAACGACCTGAGTTTCTAATTGGATATCACGATCAAGGTTCCACTTCTTTACTGTTGTCTTGATGTACTCCTGAATTGCAGGTCCGCTGGAATAGAAGCGGGGCCAGTCTGGGTTAGGGTCAAATGGGAACGCCTGGGCATGTCAGCAGAGCATTCAAATCGGGAAAAGTTACCGTATACTTACATAGATATGAGATGGCACATCACATTGCACGCCGGGGTAAGTATTGACTAGCCATGTTCCTCCGATATCGCTTCGGCCTTCGAAGATCGTGTGATCAACAAAGTCCTGAAGCTCCGGGTAGGCATGTTGGAATTTATGCGCAAGCACTAGCCCAGAGAAGCCTGCACCAATCGTGATAATACGGAGTTTTCGAGGGTTTAGGGCGTATTGGTCATAGAATGGAACTGAATGTTCTTTGAGCTGGTCCCTAGTTGTAGATTTCGGACCATTGTTGGTGGTTTTGCCGTTGATACGGTCGGCGAAATGCGAAAGCAAGCTCTCCGGGAGGTCCTTCGCTTCTTCCGTGGTGAAAGCCGCAGGGACTTTACCGTCCGCCACATGTGACGTTGGTAGGTCTGGAGTCACGATGGAGGGTGCCATTGCCGTGGGAACGTGGTTTCGATGAAGGTTGGAGAGGGGTTAGAAGATCCTAGTTGAACTATTGATAACCCAAAACTTCTCTTGTCAAGTAAGTTGATCGACAAATTGGACTTGTTGATGTATTTCGTTGTCGAGAATCCCCAACTTTATACTAGAACAGGAATGCGGGAGAGAACACATGCGACGCCTCCACCCCTTCCTGTGCAGGCCAGCAAGAGGACGTTCCGTGCCGACAGAGCGACCCATCCTGCCCCACCAGACGCCGTGACCTTAGTGAAACGAGTTGCATGCCGAAGGGTTCAATCGCGAGTACAACCAAGGAAGACTGGGTAGCCGAGATGACCTGACTGAACGGGGCTAGCGCGACACGTGCCTACGGCAATCCGCTTTTGGAAACACCGACATCGTCTGTTCCTCGTGTCTCGGCTTTGGGGGATAATCTGTTCAACCCGAAGTGGATTCCGAGTGATTCTTTGAATTGCGAAGATCACTAGTCGCTCAAATGGGAATCGCCCGCACGGCACTGGTTGGCATACAGCCGTGTGCCATACAAGCGCGAGAACGGAAGCGAAATATCTAGCGACCCACTAGAAGGGTGCACCAACAGTTCAAAGCCAAATCAGGGATCAGAACACCCCCTTGAATGTTAGGTGTCACTACATACCTTGAGCTCTATCCGACTTCGGGAAGCTCCCCACAGCCTGTATTCTTGCGATCGCCACGTGGCACAGCACCAACCTTGTCTCGGCGATGTTCAGATAATATTAACGAATGATGCGGATGAGACCAACTTCTGCCATCGCATTCCGTGGCCGCGATGATGACTGAGGCGCAGTGGGTGCAATCTACTCCCGGGACAGGAAAACGCAAACGCGCCGGGCTCGCGTGTATTTCATGCCACTCCAAGAAGGTTAGATTTTCCGCAAGATCCATCCATGGGGTCTTCCACGTACTCAAAAACTGTCACAGATCAAATGTGATCTCCAAGCCAAGATACCCCAAGGCCAAAACAGTTGCAGTAACTGCGCGTCAACGGGGAAAGTCTGCAGGTCGGTGTCTCCCTTGTTGGAATGTTTGACAAGCGGCACTAACCCTGGCAACCTACAGCCCGAGGCCATCTAAGCGCGAAAAGGGTCGATTGGCTCCTGGGACTGAGCAATCACCCGCCTCTCCCGCTCTTGTCGATCCTTGTGGCGACAGTAGCGTTGACCTTGCATCCTCGCATTTCGGCTTGGGACAAAGCGGCCCTGGCATTGATGCTGGAGATGTAGACATGCAAGATGTCTCACCTCATAGATTAGTTCAGCCAGTTCTTCTTGACTTTGATTCGGAACTCCTTCAGCGGACTACCTTCCACACGACTGAAGGAACACAACAACTTGAGACGGCTAGGTCCCAACAAGCGCAACCGATCAATGCGCCATCGGTATTGGATGCTTGGTCAGCGGGTTGGGCGCCTTCGTCCCATGAGCAGTCACATGGAGTCCAAGGGGAAGTTCCATTGCGACCAGCTTGTGGTCCAGTGAATAGCAGGACTAGTACAACTACAGATGATCCTGGAGAATCAATGGCAGGATCTGAGAGAAAAGAGTCGAGTAGTCATGTCGGTTTGCAGCCTGATCTACGTCAAAGCTTTACGGAAACATACTTCGAATACTGCTACACCTGGTGTCCAATACTCGACAGGGCGACCTTATCAACGGAACTCGCAGAATCGCCACTGTTGGATAACGCAATTGCGGTTTTAGGGAGCCATGTCCGCCCGCCTCTCATCCCACACGCAGGGCCAGCCACCTATTATAGTCGTGCCCGGCGACTCTTCTATGATGAAGAGGAGGAGGAAGAAGAAGAAGAAGAAGAAGAAGAAGAAGACCTCATTGCCACCCTGAAAGCGGTCTCCCTCTTTTACTGGTGGGCACCTCGACCACCGTCGGTCGCACACAGACACTCCTCCTGGTGGTGGACTTCTATCGTCATTAAATTAGCTCAGCAAGCCGGCTTTTATCGAGAGTCCGTTACCGACATGTCTAGGGATGGCATCAAGCCATACATTCTACGGCGAATATGGTGGACTGCTTTTGTGGGTATTCCAAGTCAGCTTATTGCTTTGTTCATACTAAACAATCTTCTCAGGCCCGAGAGCGTCTGACCGCGATCTGCCAGGGTAAGCCATGCCTCATAGACCCCGAGGACTGCAATATACCACCGCCATCGTTGCAGGATTTCCCGCATTTGGAAGACACGAGCAAGGCCGAGGTATTCGTGTATTGGGTCCGTCTATGCACTATTATTGGACGCATCGCAAAGGGACTGTCACGGTCGGCAAATTCATCCTCAAATTCGAAAACCTTCCCTGTGGATTTGGCTAAAGAACTTATTAACTGGGTTCAATCACTTCCTGTCCATTTGCAGCTACACATCGAGTCCCGCCATACACCCAGCTTTAACCGTGATGTGCACCAGCTGCATCTCCCTTATCTCGCCGTAATAATAGTTCTTCATCTGACGAGATCGCCACAATCGCTTCCACATGCTTTGCCGCCCGCAACGCTCGCCGGATCCTGCATTGCCCGCATTCTCAAAGATGTCTTGGTAAGAAGTGAGATCAGATCTTTGCAGCCCATTAGTTGCTGGTACGTCGGTATGGGCTTCATGGCTCTTTTGCAGGCATCCAGGAGCGAGAGCCTTAAGGACAGCGCCAGTGCAGATCTAGAGATTCTAGCACTCTCTATCAAGGAGTTAAAAAAGATGTGGGCGACTGCCGCTCTTTTTGAACAGAAGTTTGACCGGCTACGATCAAACGAGAGATCCCTGAACTCGGAGGACTTTCCCAATCGCCACTTAGGAAATGAACAATCGACTCGAGCCCTCAATTCGGAGGATGAAGCGTTGCACAGTGGCATAGACTGGATAGACTACTTCCCTTTTGTCTCCAGCCAGACGAGTGTCGTTGCTGAGAAGCTTCTGGTTCAACAAAAACAAAACATGGGCTTTATTTTCTGGGATGGCTTGGATGACATGACCTCCGACACGATGCCCAACTATCAGGATTTTATGCAAGGACTTGAGAGTTGGGCTGATCCCAATGCCTTCGTGTAGTTTACCTTGGGATTAAGCGGGCATGTCTATTTGATACGACGCTAGGCCGACGGCACCGGTTACACCTTTCTCGGTCACCATTTGACTAGTCATCTAGCTAGTGCTTATATCCATCCACCCACTCAAAATCCAAACGTTGATGCAGCAGCTAGATGATCCTCATAAAATTATCAAGCGGCTCATCCCAGCCACACTAGTTTGCTTTCCATTACTGCGAGTTTCCATACCGGCTATGATCCGAATGCCTAACATAAAACGAGTTGTAAGACTTGTAACTCCATTTTATAAGCTATTACAAGTGCAGATTTACAACCGACAGGTATCATTCCACTGTCGTCACGGCATTTATTCGGTCGTTGTACGAATCATAAACACAATACCAGTTCCGAGAGCCGAGAGCATCGGCAATTCCGGCATTTGTCCAGGCGCTTGATAACGATGCATACAAAGCCTTGTTCAGACCTTAGCGCGGCGGCTCATGATACGAAACTGACCTCAGACATGAGATAACGACGCATCAGCAAGCAACCAATTTAACAATAGGGCATTTATTTCATCCATCAAAGCCTCCCATGAGATGTGTGACTTCTCAAAGTACGGTATTCCCAGCGAGGAATGGCTACGTGTGGAAGCCACTTTGCCACCCGTGAAAGAGCAGAGCTTGTCCGAGCTGAAGCGAACAGCCAACGAAGGTAGAGAAACCGTGGCGCGAAAGGGGATGGCAGAGTTTTCGACCAAAGTCTCCACGCAAGATCACTCAATTTCTGGACGTGACGGCTACAAATTAGAGGCGAGAAGTTATCGTCCAATCTCAGCATCCCCTACTGGGAATCTGCCAATTTACATGCACTTTCACGGGGGTGGCTTTATGTTTGGTACTTTGAGCTCGGAGGATACGATATGCTCTCGGCTTGCTGTCAACACACAAGTTGTTGTTGTCAATGTCAACTACCGCCATACTCCCGAATATACATATCCGACCGCCTGGAATGATGCCGAAGACGCGTTCCTTTGGGTCTGCGAGAACGTTTCTCGATTGAACGGTGATCCGGACCGAATCGTCGTCGGTGGGATATCGGCCGGTGCATGGCTCGCCGCCTCTTTGACACTGGCAGCAACGAGACTAGAGCTCCCAGTCTCGCCAACCTTGGCAATTTGTGGCCAGGTACTGATGATCCCTGCTCTGGTGTACACCAAGTGTTACGAATCTCAACTACGCCAAATTAAATGTCCTAGTGTCTCGTCATATTCTCAAAATGAGAACGCGCCGATTCTGAATATGCGCAGGAAGCAGCTATTCAATGGTCTTTTACAAGTGGAAAATCCAGACCCGGCTGACAAACGGCTGAATCCTGGGCTTTTGTCCTCTGAGGAGGCGGCAATGCTGCCACCAACAACGCTTGGGATTGCGGGCTACGATCCCCTACGAGATGAAGGGCTGCTATACGGAAAGCTATTGACCGAAAACGGGTGAGCAAATTTCGAGCAAGCTCAACCTATATCTCTCACTAACGCAATATTATTAAAGTGTCCCAACGAATATCAACGTGTTCAAAGGTGTACCCCATGGATTCCGACGATTCGGCGAGAGATTGGCAGTTTGCAAGCAATGGGATCAGACTATGGAAGACGGAATTACATGGGCTTTAGCAAACCCTTCTACCTCGGGGGAGTTTGTCATTCGGGAACATTAATCGGCTTCTGGGACGCCGATATATCAGGGGGACTAGAATGTTGTTCAATAGCTATGTGTGTCAAAATATATCTTTTCATAGGATCTTTGATAGTCAGATTACTCGGGGTTTTCGAATGTCATTTGTCTCGCCAACTAGCTGTCAGCCGCATGAAAGCATCATGACACCTAGTAGGATATTTGAGACCTCGCGTGATCGTGTACCAATAACAATTACTCCCAACTTCCAACCTCCAAATTAATTCCGAACATCGGCTTTCCTACTTTGTATTTACAATTTTGCAACATTCCGAGGTTCTTTCCCCCTGCCGCCCCCCCCCCCCCCCCGGAATTCCCCACAAGTGAACGCGGGGTACATGGACCGATGTCGCACCGCGTTCTCGGCTGTGAGGTATATCGGTTATCCTAATCTGGAACGCCGGGGTGGAGTCTTTCGGGTTATGTCCCGAAACTAGCGCACCTTGTCCGTTTATTTCGATGCTACAATCTAAGCCGGAGATTCGGCAAGAATACCCCTCCAATATGTATCGCAAATATTTACATATTTATGACAATCGCAACGCCATGCTTAGAGAACAAATTTTCTTCTGAAAGACTGAGATAAGCATAGACACCACACTTAGAGACATCAAGTCACTTATAACACAAAGTTGTACCCAACATTGTCTCTGCTTTCATCCATGTCACCACCCGCAGCAACTATAGAGCCGATGGCTTCGGTCATGAAGCCCGGTCTCCAGAATGGCGTTAGCAGTAAGACCACCACCGGCGCTTATCAGCATCGCCTCGACCCCGGGTATACCATTGTTGAACAGCCCATCGGCACCCGGCGGCCACTTCGCGTCGTCTGCCTTGGCGCAGGGTACTCGGGTCTTATGATGGGTATTGTCTTCAATGAGCGCATGAAGGATGCCAATGCAGAATTTGTTATTTATGAGCGAAATGCCGATTTGGGAGGAACTTGGTATGAGAACCGGTAAGTCTGATGGACCCTGGGCTAAATCTAGGATTTCATTGTAGCTAACGCGTCGATTATAGATACCCGGGATGTCAATGTGATATTCCAGCGCATAACTATGCCTACAGCTTTGCTGCCAACCCGGAGTGGCCGAATTATTATGCGACATCAGAGCAGATCCATTCCTACATGAAAGATGTGGCTAAGCAATACGAAGTTGAGAAATATATTCGCCTTCAGCATTCAGTCGAATCTGCTATTTGGAATGAAGAAAGGGGCAAGTGGGATCTCCAGATCAGGAATGGTTCTTCCCTTATCCGAGACGAATGTGACGTCTTCATCAATGCCAGCGGTGTATTGAAGTATGTATTTCCTTTCCTGTCTTTTGTCGTGTGGATGCTGATAAGATGACACTACAGCAATTGGAAGTGGCCCTCCATTGAGGGACTAAACAGTTTTAAAGGAAGACTCATGCATTCGGCGCACTGGGACTCCAGCTATGACTTCACCGGAAAACGTGTTGCATGTATCGGAATCGGATCTTCGGGCATTCAGATTGTCCCTAAACTTGCCAGTGGTACGCTCATACGCCTAGTCCATCAAGTCTATCAGATAACTGACGTTTCTAGTCGTCGGGAATATGGACTGCTACGTACGGAGCCAAACGTGGATCAGCCCGGCTCCTGGAATCAACGAACCGACAGCAAATGATCCAGAAATGGACAAGGATTATAATTTCGCAGAAAGCACTTTAGAGCTGTTCAAAGATCCCAAAGTCCTTCGTGATTATCGCGCTGCCATTATGAATCGCAGAGCAGAAAACTTCAATCGGGTGATTGCTGATTGTGATCTTCAGCAACAAGCTCAAGACCTCTTCCGGAAATCCATGACCGACCGATTGGGTAACAGTGAGAAGGGAAAGCGCGCGGCTGAGCTTCTAGTGCCCTCCTTCCCAGTTGGATGCCGTCGCCAAACACCCGGACCTGGGTTCTTGGAAGCTATTATCCAGGACAATATCGAGTTGAGATGGGACGATGTCTCAAAGATCACCGAGCGAGGAATCCTTACACGAAGCGGTGTTGAGTTGGAATATGACATTATTGTCTGTGCGACTGGCTTCGACACTTCATTCAAGCCTTCATTCCCACTGGTGGGCCGCAACGGAGCCAACATGGCTGAGAAGTGGGAAAAGGACGTCCCAAAGGCATACATGGGCATGTGCGTGCCAGAATTTCCAAATTATTTCTGTAAGTCTTTCCCTTTTTTCCTCTCTTCCGCCGTGATTCCTATTTACTGACATGTTTAGGCTTCGTGGGACCCAATTCACCGCTGGCAAACGGGTCACTGATTCTCGGCATTCAAGCAACGGCCACCTATATCTACAAATGGATGGAAAAGATGCAAACAGAAGGTATTCGCAGCTTCGAGGTCGACGACGAAGTCAACGAGGAGTACAACCAGCACATCCAGAAGTACCTTGAACGTACAGTTTGGACTCGAGATTGCCGCAGTTGGTACAAACGCGGTACTATCGATGGCCCGGTTATCGCCATCTATGGCGGATCTATCTTCCACCTCTTGGAAGCTATGAAGAACCCGCGCTGGGAGGACTTCAAAATGGATCGGACGCCTGAAGCAAAGATCAACCGATTCTCATATCTAGGTAATGGAACCACTCTGAGAGAGGCCAAGGGAGGTGACATCGGTGCCACGCAAACTCTAGACTTCGATGAGTTCTGGAACCTGTTTGTCCTCCCAGAGGTCCATAACTAGAAGGGGTATGGGGAAGTTTGTATATAACTGCAATATTTTTGTCCATTTTTCGTCCTGAAGCCTTTGAGTACATAGACTCTAGATAGTTAAGAAGGGAAGGCTCAAGGCAGTATGTTCAATGGCATACAGGTCGATTCAGCACTCACAATTTAGCTTCATATCCAACCTTGAATACAAAGGAACCCGGGCATACTGCCCAAGAATTGAGATAAGAGAGGTATAGAAGTGTGTATTCTCAATATGTAACTATCTGCTACTTGTATGATTTTCAACAATAATTACATAATGAATCGTGCAATAAAGGAACCTCGATAGGGCTAGCAAGGCATGTACGTAATGAGGACCAGGTTCCCCGCTGCAATAGTAAACAACATTACTTGTGTTCTTTCAATTCGTCCCACATAGTAAATTTGGGGTTTCTTCTTTTCTTTCCGAATAATACACAAAGATACGGTAGCTGTATTCATATATTCACGGGCTACTATCTTCATCTTCCATGTGTTCCATGTGTTCCATGTGTATCAAGGAATAATATCGCAGTTTGGGTATTGAGCACCAACCCACGAGGCGGGGTAAACGGGCACAGATATATCCGTAAGACGCATGCCTGACATCATTTCAACTTATATTTTGCCATTTTACCTGCTTCTCATTGTGTTGGTGTAGTATTTTGGTTGTCCTCTTACTATATAAGACCTAGGGAAAATAAGGCCAGGAAGGGAAGCAACCAAGACGTGAGTGGGAGATATATTTCGAGCATGTATTAAATGAAGGAATATGAACATGAAAATATACTGAACGAGCAACCTTGGAAGTGTAGAACCAATGAATCGTATTAATTAACAACTATGGACCCCTAGTTATCCAAGTCGACACGGCTGATAATCCTTTTCCGGGTTCTAGTTGAAGGGAGTTGGGAGTTATGCCAAGCCCCCGCCGACTAGGTGTCCAGCCCATGTTTTTTCTCAATTGCACGGTCAATTGCACCTATATGAACTCAGCTACATAGTTATAATCAACTATAAGGACCTCGGGACCCCAACTACGGCGGAATCATTCCGATGCTGTGTGTATCACTGCCGAGCTCTGACTCGAGCAAATCTTATATCGCGCCTTATAGGTATAGTTAGGAACCTTAGAAGGTCACTAAAGGTGAATTAGGAAGCTGTCCCACTGCTTAAAGTTATGTACTCGCTATACTTCACCAATGGGGTTAAAAGCTCCACATCCACATAGTCGGGCCTATAAGTATGTCATTCGATCAATACCCGACGTGGAGAAAACATGGCGAATTGCCGACGCATGGGGTATGTGCACGCACACATTGGTACCTAGGTAGATGCCGAACTGCCGACCCACCCCCGCGAAAAGCAGTGCATATCCTGGGGGCCCCAGATTTAGCATCTTGGCAAAATCTCATATACCATTATCGACATACATAACATGCTGTACAAATTACCTCATAGTTGACCGTCGACATGCCAAGCTAATCAATCACCGATATGGAGGTAGTTGATATCTCAATTGCCGGTATACTGACTAGGAAAAGTGGTATATATATCGGATGAACTTGCTAGCTACCATGCTTCAATCAGCTCAGAACGGAGTTTGTATCGCAAGTGACTGTTGCACGCCTCAGTCAATAAAGTACGATATTCCGTCGCCATGAAGTTCCTAGCGGGATTGTCGTTGCTGTCCCTTATTCATTCTTCGTTTGCTGTTCCTACAGCCAGCAAGTACCCTCGCAATGAGTTAGCTCAGGCTGAGCAGCCCTTGATCAAGCTAAAGCCTCAGCGAACTTCTTCCCGTGATCTTGTGAACCTCGATGGTCTGTGGAAATTCACCCTTGCTTCCGGTGCCAACGACACGACCCAACCCTGGACAGCGCCATTCCCCAGTGGTGCTCTCGAATGCCCGGTCCCAGCGTCTTACAACGATATTTTTGTCGATCGGGACATCCACGACCACGTGGGATGGGTTTACTACCAGCGCGAGGTTTTTGTCCCAAAGGGCTGGTCTAAGGAGCAGTATTTCGTGCGAGCTGAATCTGCCACCCATCACGGTCGTATCTATGTGAATGACCGTCTACTTGCCGAGCACGTCGGCGGTTACACACCTTTCGAGGCCGATATCACCAAGTTTGTCACCGCTGGAGAGAAATTCCGCTTGACAATTGGTGTCAACAACGAGCTTACCCATGAGACAATCCCACCTGGAAAGATCGAGATCGCTAAGGCCACCGGCAAGCGAGTTCAGACTTACAACCACGACTTTTACAACTATGCTGGTCTTTCTCGCTCCATTTGGCTGTACTCTGTGCCCCGTCAACATATTGAGGACATCACTGTTGTCACTGATGTCGATGGCGAGACTGGACTCATCAACTATAACATCAAGGTGGCCAAGAACTCGACTGAGAATATCAAGATCTCTGTTATCGACGAGGAGGGAGCCGTTGTTGCAACTGCCTCTGGAGCTCAAGGTACCGTCAAGATCAACTCGGTCAAGTTGTGGCAACCCGGTGCGGCCTACCTTTACCAATTCCAGGCCAACATTGTAGATGGCCGCAACAAGGTGGTCGACACCTACAGCGTGGCCACTGGTGTTCGCACTGTCAAGGTTGACGGATCGAAGTTCCTCATCAACGGAAAGCCCTTCTACTTTACCGGATTCGGAAGACATGAGGACACCTCAGTTCGCGGCAAAGGACACGATCAAGCCTACATGGTTCACGATTTCCAATTGATGAACTGGATCGGCGCCAACTCTTTCCGCACCTCGCACTACCCTTACGCCGAAGAAGTCATGGACTTTGCAGACCGACAGGGAATTGTCGTGATCGATGAAACACCCGCCGTGGGTCTGAACATTGCTTTGCTAGGTGTGTCTGGAACCGAAGTCCCAAAAACTTGGTCTGAGGAGAACATCAACAACAACACCCAGAAGGCCCACAAGCAAGCCATCCGTGAACTCATTAGCCGGGACAAGAACCATGCTAGTGTTGTTATGTGGTCGATTGCCAATGAGCCTGCCTCCGAAGAAGAGGGGGCGCGCGAGTACTTCGAGCCGTTGGCCAAGTTGACTCGCGAGCTTGATCCAACTCGTCCTATTACCTTTGCCAACGTCGGCGGGGCGACATTCGAGTCGGATCTTATCTCGGACCTGTTTGATGTTAGTTGCCTCAACCGGTACTTCGGGTGGTACTCGGAAACAGGAGACCTCGAGGAAGCAGAGCCTGCCCTTGTCAAGGAGATGCAAGGCTGGGAAAAGAAATTCAATAGGCCAATCATCATGACTGAGTACGGCGCTGATACCATTGCCGGTCTTCACTCCGCTCTTGGTCTCCCTTGGAGCGAGGAGTTCCAGCAGGATATGCTCGCCATGTATCACCGGGTCTTTGACACTATCGAGTCCATGGCTGGTGAGCATGTTTGGAACTTTGCTGACTTCCAGACCTCTGTGGGTACCAAGCGGGTGGATGGTAATAAGAAGGGTGTGTTTACCAGGGACCGCAAGCCTAAGATGGCGGCACATGGTTTGAAGGCGAGATGGACCAATATGACCAGAAGTGGATAGAATCATGTTGCTCAATATGTTTGTTCAGCTTCGTTATTGTTGAGCTTTGAGACTGTTCAGACATCCATCTCAACAGGTATATAGAATTGTATGCGGTTCTCAATTGCAATCAATCAATATCATTTGATATTTTTAGCTACTCGCGCATAGCCTACGTTGCCAGAATATCAGGCAAGAAATGGCAGTACCCGTTCCCAATCCGATTACGTTGAAATATCGTTGAAACGACCAAAATGGCTGGGTATCATATTGACAAATCTGCAACAGGAAAGAGATTCCCGTGCCAAGATGGCTCAAGTCGTACCGGAAGGGCATTTGCTGATACCTTTACGGTAGCTAGATCCCTAAACATACATGTGGATATAACAAAACACTGCTTGTGGTTACATTCATGCCGAACTTCCCTCAGCAGAGTGCCGAGGCTGAGGCGCAGAATGCGATCGCTTATCGTTACCCCCTTTGATGCGCCCAATGCCGACCATTTGCAATATTTCTCGCCAGAAGCCAGTAGGTGGGCTAAGGAAGCTATCCTCGTACGCATCGATCAGGGGACGCTCCCAGACCAAGTCGGCTTCATTAGCCTTCACGAACTTGGTTTTCTTGATGATCTTCCAGATGAGGAAGAGAGGAGGGATGACGATCTGCATGGTGTAGTTCGACCAGAAGGTGGACAACGACCAAGGCTTGTATGAGGGGTAGCCGTAGACGATGGTCACGACGATCATCCAAACGAATGAAATGTAGGCGCAGTAGGGTTGGAAGTATCCGAAATAGGACAAGGTTCGGCGGTCAAACCCCTGCGCTTTGCAGGCGCGGTGGAAGAAGATGTACGTCAGGGTGATGACGATATAATTGATGAGACCTAGGTTATGTTGTCAGTATTGTAATGGGTCCGAGGGTAAATTCCATCATAGTTTCTTACCTCCAGCAGTAACTAGGTTAGCGAACCATGTGATGACGATGGACGAGCTACTGGAACATTGCAAAAAGGAAAGCATAGGGAAGATCATCACGATTCCGAAGCAATAGATCGGTACACCGTTGCGCGTGGTGTAAGTGAGAACCCTTGGGGCTCTTCCTTCGAGCGCCAAGCCGTACAGGGTACGGATAGCGCAGTAAGTGTAGGTATTTCCAGCAGAGAAAATCGAAGTTAGCAGCAGACTAAAAACAGCGTGGTCAGTCTTCTGTTCGCCAATCTTATGTTTTTTTTTCATGGCACTCACGCGTTGATGATCGAAGGGAAAATTGAAATGCCCAAGTTTCGCATGCCAATAACATATGGCGATGCCGAAGCAGAACCAGTAGAGCCGCCCGTCACAACTGCGACTAGTTGCGGATCATTAGCGGCACAAACGATACCCACGGCCAAGGCGCCGCCGATAAAGAAGAGACCGAATCGAATATAGACTGTCTTGAACGCATTCTTGATATAGACGCGGGGACGCTTTGCTTCAGCTGCAACCATGGAGATGTACTCAGGACCGACGACGGCAAAGCAAGCCGACCAAAGAGATCCCAGGAAACCTTCAAAGCGACCGAGAGCGCCGGTATCCAGATACTCCATGAAAGAGCCGGGATTGTTCCAGTGGCGGAAGCCATAAGCATCATGGGCCGGGTTTCCACCAACCATGGTGATGAAGGTGAAAAAGAACAAGGAGAAGATCAGAATGACCTTTCCACCGGACAGCCAGAACTCCGCTTCACCATAGGCTTTCACAGCCAAGACGTTAAGGGAGCTATGCAAGAAATCAGTATTTGGATAAACTCTCACGTGTACGTAAATGGCCGAAATGGGCGGAAGAGGTTCTCACCCATAGACCAGGATGACGCCAATGCAGACACCTGCAACTGGACCAGGTTCAGTAATCTTATCACTCCAGAAAGACAAGACAAGCGTGAAAGCTGAGATCTCAAAAGGAATCAAAAGGGCCTCATAGAAGCTAAAAAGGAGTGTTAGCAAGGATAACGGGGAGGATTTCGGCTAAACCGAAAAGAGAACGGACAAAAAGTTCCAGCCGACCATGAAACCAAGAGCATCGTCGACCCATTTTCCAGCCAAGCGAATGAAACCACCACTGACAGGGAAGGCAGTGGTCATTTCCGCGAGACAGTTATTCACCATGGCCAAAAACATGCATTGAACGGTAAAGGCAATAAATAAACTGCCAGGTCCACCATGGTAAAGACCCGTACCAATGCTCACGAACAGGGCCGTTCCAATAGAGCCACCAATGGCAATCAGCTGGATCTGACGGTTTCCAAGGTGACGTTGAAGGTTGTCGGCATTTTCAGCCATCACACCTTCTTGTACATCACGAGGGCCTCCCTCATGCTTAAGCCCGAGTGTTTCCGACACACTGCCGCTCGTGTCCTTGTCCTTATCACTTAGTATAGCCATTTTGTTTGCATTCCTGTCTGGGATGTTTAGTGACTGATACGGTGTGGGTAGGGCGCGATCGTAAGAAACTGAACGGGCTGATGTCGCTTATTCGTCTAGATGCCGGGGTATAGGTTCTGCAAATGTTGGGGTGGATCGGCGGATGATCCGGGGGTGGATCTGCTACAGAAAGGTGGGATGTCGGGCTATGTTGCAAGGGCCTGGGAATCGATCACGTTGTGGGCAATGATATTGTCGCTATGGATGTTGAGATGTTGGAAGGTGCAATGGCAAGGGCAACTGTCGGAGATTTTGAGTCTGCGGGGGGGTTGAGATTTCCGTAGTACGGAGTTTAGCGGAGAGACTTTGCAATTTTCGAAAGGAAGAGGATAGTTGGAGAAGTAAAAAGGAGTAATGCGGTCAGAATCATAAGATGTAAGATGCCAAAAACATCTATTAAAGAAAAGAAGACAAAAAAACGTGGGAGTAAAAAAAAGAACTTAAAAGGGTAGAGATTTGCCAGATTAGCGCAATAAGCCCCCATGTAGGCGCATGTAAGCCATTCAAGCCATAGAAAAGCCATCCCAAGGCCATTATGACGCAGTTCAGTTGGTCAGTTTTGGTCAGGTTTGGTCAATTTCGGTCAATTTTGGATAACTTCCAAGGTTGATTGGCTTGGAATACCTCCTGTCGCCCCCGCACGGGCTGTGACTTAACCCGCATCCGGACACGAGCCGGGGATCTTGTTTTGTATCTTGGGATTCTACTGGATCATACTACCTAAACGGTCCTAGACCGTCCACCGGTTGTGCCTCCTAACTTAGTTATTCCCTTCGGCTTAGGTTCGGTGAGTCCGAGGACTGGCTGCGCACGTTCCCCTCGGCCAAGATTGCATTTTACATTTCAACTGATTTTGCGAACCCTAAACTACAAATGTACAAAGTAACCCGTATGTTTATTCAACTCTTGGCAGCTTTGATCACATTGTCCTTATCTCGTGTTCTCGCTGGCTCTTCCCGGCTTCGAAACTTGGGGGACATGGGGCCGAATCCGATATGTTACGTAACCTGGGAGATAACCCTGGAACAGTCCTGATAAGTACCACATTAATCAGTTCACAGCCCTAGGTACGGAGTCCTCCGTCCACGGGTAGAGTATTCATATTGATTCTGCCTAAAAGGACACCCCGGAAAACGTAATATAGATCTAATCGGGCAAATTTGCATGTCACACTAACCGGAGACATGCATATGCCAAGAAAGAGTGTAATCACGTTTGATTGGTCAACCAATTCTACCATCTCTGTGAAATAACCAAGGTAATAATTCTACATCCCCAGGGCCATCTTCTTGGGGATATCATGCTAATAGTAGACCTTTTGTCGAGGCTTCAACAAACGTAGCCATTCTCGAAAGGTACTTCCAAGGTTGGCTCGGGAACTAGTCGGATTTATAGAACATACCGCACTTTTCCTCAAGTCAAACACCAATATATAACTAACTATATTTCCTATTACTTTAGCTACTGAGCACTATCTCCCCTTCTGCCTTTCCTCTCGTTTTTTCTTCTTTTGATCTTGAAACAAAGATACGTGTGCTTGCTGGTATTCTCCCCGACCGAGTAACTCTAGTATACATTGTGTGGCTAGATCTGCACATCTAGAGTAGAATTCACGACCATGATCAATGGGTTCAGGTCGTAGAGCAAGTCCCCGCTATCCTGGTCTACCACATAGGTAAAGCAGGGTGAATATGTATTCGCACAAAATCTCGAGTCACCGGTTTAAACCATCCAATTTATCCATTGCCCTACTCGTGTGATGTATGTTGTACGGTCTCTCCAGAAAAAGATGGAGATTAATTCTCATATCACGTGCTTTGGCATTTCCCGGGGTTGCTTTGAAATCCTCTCGTCACAAGAGGCCGACCTCCGGAACACGAGATCACGTGATACCGTTCCTGGTCAACTCCCGAGGTCGGCATCGAGGAAAAGTTTGCGTAAGAGTCACTCACCAATGTCTCCGTGTTCGATGTTGTTGAAGCGCGTGGCTAGGCCTCCGGCCGCCATGATGTGCAGACCGGTGAGTACACTTTCCTCTCATGATCACCCAATTGTATCTGACTCCCCCAGGTTCGGCCTCGGTGGACTCCGAGCTTCGGCATCCCAAGCAGGACAATTCATCATCCCTTGCGATCGGTCTCGAATTCCGTCTCTTCTCGCTCCCTGAGCACGACAGCTTCCGCTCGGGTCGAAGGCTTCCACTCACAGCACGAGAATGCCTCAATTCCTCTCTCTGAGACACCCTCCGAGAAGCGCACGCCGCAAACATTGACGGAGAAGATTGTACAACGTTATGCCGTTGGTCTCCCCGAAGGCAAGCTTGTTCGGAGCGGCGACTACATCAGTCTCGCCCCCGGGTATTGCATGACCCACGACAACTCGTGGCCCGTCGCCCTCAAGTTCATGTCTATGGGAGCCACGAAGGTCCATCGCCCAGAGCAGATCGTCATGACCCTCGACCACGACGTCCAAAACACCAGTGCCGCCAACCTTAAGAAATACGAGCAGATTGAGACTTTTGCTGGACAGCATGGTATCGATTTCTATCCTGCGGGCCGGGGTATTGGACACCAGGTTATGGTGGAAGAAGGATATGCGTGGCCGGGTACCATGGCGGTAGCCTCGGACAGCCACAGTAACCACTACGGTGGAGTTGGTTGCCTTGGAACCGCTGTCGTGCGCACCGACGCTGCTAGTATTTGGGCCACGTCCCGGACATGGTGGCAGATCCCCCCTGTTGCGCGGGTAACGTTCACCGGAACGCTACCAGTAGGCGTGACAGGTAAGGATGTGATTGTCGCATTGTGTGGTCTCTTCAACAGTGACGTGCTGAACCATGCAATTGAGTTCACCGGCTCCGAAGAGACTATGGAAAGTCTGCTTGTGGATAGCCGTCTGACAATTGCCAACATGACGACTGAGTGGGGCGCGCTCACGGGTCTGTTCCCCATTGACCGCACTCTGAAGCGCTGGCTGCGATACAAGGCCACTGAGGCTGCGATGTCTGACGACCGCACCACTCGGCAGCGTATCACACACGAAAGAATCGACGAGTTGTTCGCCAACCCCCTCACAGCTGACCCCGATGCTCAGTACGCCAAACAGCTTTACCTCAACCTCTCTACTCTCTCGCCTTACGTCTCAGGTCCTAATTCAGTGAAGATCGCGACACCACTCAATGAGCTCGTGCAACAGGACATCAAAGTCAACCGCGCATATATCGTCTCCTGCACCAACTCGCGTGCTTCCGACCTCGCGGCGGCCGCTAAGGTCTTCAAAGACGCCGCCAAGGCTAACCCCGACACAACTCCCAAGATTGCCGACGGCGTCAAACTCTATATCGCGGCTGCTTCCGTGCCCGAACAAGAGGCCGCCGAATCCACCGGCGACTGGCAGGCTCTCCTCGATGCTGGTGCGCAGCCGCTTCCCGCTGGATGCGGACCTTGCATTGGTCTCGGAACAGGTCTTCTGGAGCCCGGTGAGGTTGGCATCAGTGCCAGCAACCGTAACTTCAAGGGACGCATGGGCTCCAGAGACGCCCTGGCGTACCTGGCAAGTCCCGAAGTCGTGGCTGCTAGCGCTCTCACCGGTGTTATCTCTGGTCCCGGCGCCTACCAAGTTCCAGAGAACTGGTCTGGCGTGGAACACGGATTCGGCACCGGTCTCGAACCCACTACTGAGAATGAGCTCACCAACCTTCTCCAACAGATGGAATCTCTGATTGACCGGGTTGAGTCCGCCGGAGATGAGGCCAAACCCGCCACCGAGATTCTGCCCGGCTTCCCCGAACGCATCAGCGGCGAGATCGTCTTCCTCGATGCCGACAATCTCGACACTGATAACATCTACCCCGGTAAATTGACATACCAAGACAACGTCTCCAAGGATGATATGGCGGCCGCTTGCATGTCAAACTACGATCCCGAGTTCAAGGGCATCGCTAAGCCAAGTGACATCCTCGTCGCCGGCTTCAACTTCGGTTGCGGATCCTCGAGAGAACAGGCCGCGACGGCTATTCTGGCTAAGCAGATTCCCCTGGTCGTCGCTGGCAGTTTCGGCAACATTTTCTCCCGAAACAGTATCAACAACGCGCTCATGGGCCTTGAAGTCCCGAGACTTATTGAGCGTCTGCGTGCCAGCTTCGCTCAGCCATCCGCTGGTAATGCCAAGGGCCGCCAGCTGACTCGCCGTACAGGCTGGACTTTGACATGGGACGTGAAGCGTTCCGTTGTTGAGGTTAAGGAGGGTGAGACAGGAGAGAGCTGGACCGAGCAGGTTGGCGAGCTGCCTGCGAATGTACAGGAGATCATTGCGGAAGGTGGCCTAGAGGCGTGGGTCAAGGGTAAAGTTGCGCAGTCCGGGTGAGGACACATTCACCAGGTCAGGCGAATGGCGGTGGGAAACACCAGTTCAACGAACACATTGATGTGTTCGTGTTCCGGGTAACCACCGCCATACGTTTGGCTGTATGTTTTTGCATATCTACTTTTTGTACTATTTTTTTCATCATTATCAGGTACCATAGAGACCGGCTCCGGACTGTTCAACAAGGGCATGTCTTTAAAAAGAATAAGAATATACTAGAACACTTTCACCAGATATGATCTCTCTTTTCTTGGTTCTGAAAACAAATATTTAAAATCATCCAACAGCCAGAAGTACGACGGTGTTTACTGGGAACATGAGTACCCTACCATGTTTTCTCAGTCAGGCAACCCTTAACCCTTACTCTATCCCGAGTTCACTCGATCAATTTTCCTATCAAACAGCTCAAGGTTCTATATATCAAGATTTTAGACCACTTCAATTGTAGCCTTTTCTGGGTCGAATTGGAAACTCCAACACTATTTCGATACTCATACAAGGTGGAAAAGGAGAGCACAGATAGTGCTGGGCAGTTCCAAGCTCAGCATTGCCGCTGTCTCATTCCACGAGAATGCTCCGCATGCAAATGGCACCTGCTTTACTTTGGACCAGGTCGATGGTGAAAGAATCAGGGCGAGAATACCCGAAGGCACTAACTACTCACCGATTTAACCCCGCTTTCAAGGTACACATCAACCTGGAGATGCCATGTGCCCGTTTATTCCTTTCGTTCTAGGTAAAGCTCTGGGTTCGGACATATGTACCAATCCTGGAGGGGTGGGGAATCCTGGCGTCCAATGCTCATGATTTGTCTCCGCCCCCTCACGGGTTTCCCGAGCATGCTTTAGTGCAACTTTCCAAGGCGAATCAGGAAGCTTGGAATCCTTCCAAGAAATTCTGATCCGGGGGAAGTGGAGTCGCGGTATTGGCTCAACCTGGGGAATTTACGCTCTATCCTAGTAACGTGCAGATCTGGGGTGAGCCCATTCCAAGAAGCCACAGATTGAGAACTGCTCTCTAATATAATGGAAACGAACTACAGCGAAGCTTTGATAATCAACGCCATTGGGAGACTGTGCGTCTATCCTCCTTCCATATCCTCTGATCAGGCCAGAGTTATTCGAGGAAGTAAGGAAGAGAAGAAACATGCCACCAAGCACGTGAAACCTACCTGGATTGTCCAGGTGTCGATATACGATTATAGGAAGCTGTAAGCGAAGTCACGAGCTCCGCCTGCCTTTTACCCAAATAGGTTTAGTCTCCGTCTATCTCAAATCCCAAACAGACAGGTGGACACCCCTGGACAGACCTTGGGACTGACGGAGAAATCCCGGTGTTATATGTTATACCTCGAACTTGTTGCAGATGAATTATAAAAAGTGGGAATAGGAGGCCGAGGCCACATGGTATTCATTGGATAGATTGGATAGTTGTGAAATGACTAACTAGTGAGTTGAGTGGGCATCACCTATGAATGGCTAACATTTATGTATACGGAGTACACTGTACCGTTGACAAAAAGCCACCCCTTGGACAAGCCCAATCCCTGCATTGGTTGTTCCAAGGTTCTCACCTGCTGCATATCACATGGATGTTTAGATGTCTGAATGTTTTTGGTAAAACGGGGGCCGAGAAAACCCGCAGACTAGACCCTTTCTATCCCCCCCCCCACATATATCCTTTTACCTTCTGCATAATCTTTCTTCTTTTCAGGCACGTCGAACTTTTACCCCGCATCTGATTGTAACATTTTATATCATGTTTATCGCGTTCAAGGCTCAGGACGGCGAAGAGGGTTTACGGAACCCCAAGCATAAAAGGCGGAGTGAACGACTCAGCCGGCGCGGATCCACACCGCGAGCCTGCACTTCGTGTCGTCGTCGCAAAATTAAATGCGATGGCGAGAAGCCCTGTGAAGCTTGTCGATGGTACAAGAAGCCGGAGCTGTGTGGCTACACAGGACCCCGAGCCTCGCAAAGGTAAACCAGAAAATTGAATACATAAAACCCAGGAGGTTGGACGACAAAACTGATCAAATTAGCCAGTCAGAGAAATTGACAATACCCTCGCCCGACTACAAAAGCACACTTGAAAGGCTTTTTCCGGATACGGCCCCTGAGAACATCGCCCATTTTTCAAGGGACAAGTTGTTAGACTTGATGACCGCAGGCGGCGGGTCCCAATATTCTCAGCACCAAGACTCATCGATTGTGGCCGCGTCCCTCGACACTCATGACTCGGCACTGTCGGGAGAAATGCCTGGTCTGGAGTCACTACATACAATACCCGCAGAGCAACTTGATGAAATTCACTGCCCCAGTACCTCGGAATCAGTCGGACATATCTCAGACGACGTCAACGCCTTATCACTCTCGGCTCGGCACCCAACATCCTATCTAGGCGTTTCGTCTATTCAGGCCGCATTGAAGGTCATTGCCTGGCTTCATCCGGCAGTTAACTCATATTTCGCTCAATCTTTAAGTAAAGACCAAGGACCACAGCCAACCAACTCGTTGCCTCCGTCGCAAGCGACACCTCAACCTGACCCCCCACCCACGGAACATCAAATGCTAGATGCATACTTTATCAACTTCCAGCCATTTGCGCCACTCATAGACGAAGAAGCCTTTCGCACAACGTACCTACTTAACCGTCGGAAGGATGATCGATGGCTTGCACTACTCAACATAGTTCTGGCGTTGGGAAATATTACAGCCGCAGGCGCAGATAACCATACCCATCATGTGTATTTTGAGCGTTCAATGAATCACCTAAATCTACGTTCACTCGGGAATCCTAGCCTTGAAGTCGTTCAGGCTCTAGGACTCATGGGTGGCTGGTACTGTCACTATACCAGCCAGCCGAATCTCGCATACTCCCTTATGGGCGCATCACTGCGGATGGCGGTTACATTAGGCCTGCAACGGGAACCTTCGGATATTCATTCGATACTAGATGCCAAGAAGTCCGGAATCCAGGAATTCAAACGTCGCGTCTGGTGGTCACTTTGCTGTTTGGAGACCTGGGGCCACGAAACGCTCGGCCGGCCAAGTATGGATTACTTTGGCCCGAGCATCACAGTCAACTTGCCCAGTCGGCTTGACAAGGTGCACATCCCCTGACCCAATTTTCTTTTCCCCGGGGTGAATCATTCCAGGTTCTCTTCCTAAATTGACTCTTGACAGGAATCATATTTCGAGGTCCTCCCCTTGACGGAAAATGTCCAATTTGTGAAAATTGCGTTGAAGATTCAAGAATCATTAGCTGCGCTACCAACCCTGTCGCACAAGGAGATGTTCGATCTGGAATCACAGCTTGTTCGGTGGTGGCATGACCTGCCACCGGTCCTTAAGGATTACGAACCATGTCCCGAATCACTATATGCAGTGCGTACTGTGATGCGGTGGCGATTCTACAATCATCGCATGTTACTTTATCGCCCAACTCTACTCAACTACGCTATGCGACGAGTTCCCTTCGTGGCCATCCGAGTTGAAGAACGCACTGCTATCCAGAAATGCCAGGAAATCGCAGCGATTTGCATCCAAGACATCTCTTCAACAACCCGATTGAACGAAATGATCGGCTGGAACGCTGTTTGGATGTTATTCCAAGCTACTATGGTTCCACTGATTTGTCTGTCCGCTGGCGTCGCAGACCACGATTCCGCTGCTTCATTCGAAACGTGCAAGACGCAGGTTGAAACAGCCATGTTGACCCTTGGCCGCATGAAACCTTACGGACACACCGCGGGACGCTCCCTTGAGGTCATTTCCGGCATTCTGGAGTGTAATCTTCATGCTCCCAGGGCAGCGCCGCTTGATGCAAGTGGAGACGGTCTCGACCCCCAAAATTTCCTTCCTCCGAATGCTTTCAACACCGGCCAACAGGTGGCTCGTGATCGTGTTTCAGATTGGACTGCAACGTCCTTTGAGACACTTTCGTCTCAGTACATGTGGGAGTACTTGAGTTGGGACCACAGTAACCTCTGGCCTGAGATTTTTGACCTCAATGCTCAGAATGAAGATGCGTCAATGTCTTTCCTGAATTCATATACCCCTGCAGGAAATACGTGAGATTGTTGTCGAATTGCCTTTCATGTTTATAATTATGATACCAATCTGATCTGCATCGTAACACACATCTATATACCGAATACCGTACTCCGTATCTAGCTTTATCATAGTGATGAAATACGGACTAGAAAGATTGGCTCTTCGGTCACTCCGTACCCACTAGCTCATTTTTCCTGCATCATGCCATGATCTAGACTTCGTAGGCGGATCGGCAGGCCTATTGAATTTTTCAAGGGTAGAAAGGCTCACGTAATGAAAGGACATGTCTCAGATTAACCTCGTCCTATACGTGACTAGAGCCAATCAACATTTGACCCACATGAGAAAATATCTTCGTAGATCCCGTTCTCCCGTGTGCTCTGGACGATCGTCAGACGACCGTCGAGTGTTGATCAACTCATGTCGAACCGCTATTTTACGTGAATTCGTATGTAAAACTATTTATGGATGATTTTGATATCAACCCGCCGAAGAACAGCGACTAAAGACTTCCTTATTTGGATTTATATATCCAAGGCACCACCAATGTACATAATCGATCGTAATTGTGGGGAATGTTGGAAGTGGACTTTGACCTTCAATGTTGTTCAATTCAAGGAATTCTATATATACACTACTCCCATCGATAGCCCTTGACTCTGCACACTTGAAACCCCATACATCCTTTTCCCCCCTTTTCTTTTCTCTGTTCCCTTCGACTTCCCTACCTCCAACATGCGTTCCTCCATGTTTCTTGACCCGATTTTGGGTCACTTTTAACCCTCTCGTCACTATCATCGTCGACGGTACTGAAGCCACCACTCTCGAATACCCTTTCATCGCACAATCATCAGCAACAGCTGCTTCGGAAACTCCTTGATGTGCACCGGCACCGTCGTGGCTACACCGTTACCGAATGTGGGATCTAGTGTCTCTGACGCAGAGGTCAAGTCATAGATCAGGCGTTGATTGTTTAGGCGACGTGATATTTTGTATATAGGAGATGTAGGTAGATAGCTTGGTGTCACTTATTAACAATATTTTATATTTATTTTCGTTCTGTTACTTGATCGGAGTGAGAGAAACCATGGCAATATCAACAATTAGATTCATAAGAAAAAAGCCATCCACTCATCCAAAGTCTTTCATCCATATAGTCATCTCCTATTCTCAAATATGAGCAACACATTGGGCATTCCCATAACATGAATATGGTAGAATATTCGTTACAACTAAAAAACACTGGAAAAGACTGGGTTGAATATGAATAGCCTATGCACCCTTAACTTCGATCACTTGATTCGCAGTCTCAGAAACCAAGACCTCCCGTGATTCCGTACTCTTCTTGCGAGGGTTGGGCGCATCAAAGATCTCCGAGAGTTCTTCGAGGGTCCGATTGTTCGTTTCAACAGCGAAGAAGTAGATAAACACTCCTTGGACGATATTCCAGCCGGCCAAGATGATATAAGTGTGCCAGCCAATGACATCGATAGCATTTCCGACTCCAAACTGATTCACCAGCAAGGCAATATTGGTGAAGACAGAGTACATCGCCATACCCTTGGCACGAGTCTCGTATGAAAGACATTCGACGGCGTACATGGCTTGCAACGGGGTCCAGCCGAAGCTGAAACAAGCGCCGATCAAGAAAATAAACACAATAGAAGCAGTGGCTGCCCCTGTTTCCTCTGTCTTTGTGTACACTCCGGTTGTGGCTGCAAAGCAAGCAAAGCAGATCTGCATAATCGAACCGTTAGCGTAGAACATTGATAAAAAGAAACACCACGCGGGACGTATATACGTACACTGCAAGCAATAGACGCGCCGATCATCATAGGTCTGCGTCGGAATTTGGGGCCCAAATAACTTCCCAGATAGGCTAAGCCAGCAGAAAGAACTGTGTTTCCAAGATTGACATCCAGCACTCGAGTAGTATCAGTGATACCAGCTGTGGCTAAAAGCCCACCAATGTAGTAGGTCGTGACACCAGCCTGGGCCCACTGACTCATAAAAGATGCAATAGCCACACACATGAGACGCCATCTCGCAGCCTTTGTGTTAACGAGGCCCCTAAAGTCCCAAGCCTTCTTATCCGAACCTTCCAGGTTGATCGCCTCTTCGTATTCCCGGACCTGTAGATGAACATAGGCATTATCCCGGACACCCTCGCCGTGATATTTGGTGATAACATCCCAGGCTTCCTCGCGACGGCCATGGCTGTAGAGCCATCGAGGTGATTCGGGTATAAACCAAACACTCAACACCACAATGCTGGATGAAATCAACTGACACCAAATGGGGATGCGCCACGCGAGCGAACTCTCGAATCTCAGAGATCCACGACAAGCACCAGCAGCGGCGATAGCGCCGACGAAGTACTGGCAATTGTATAAACCGGTCAGAACGTCACGGTAGGCAGGATGGCTCATCTCGACAACGTAGGCGGGTGCGGCAGCGGAGGCCAAGGAATATCCCCACCCTGAGATATGTTAACAATGTCATCCAGACTGGGGTAAAGGTGTTAGACACGTACCAAGGAAGAATCGACTGGCGAGCAATTGATCCATGTGGTTGGCAGTACCGCCGATGATTGTACCCAGGATGACAGCACAGGATCCAGTAAACATACCGCACCGTCGACCCCAAGTATCTAAGAACACTCCGACAAACGGCAGCGCAGAGACACCTCCAATGGTGTACATTCCCTGAATCAAGGAGGCTTTAGAACCGACCAACCCAGAGCCGAAAGTTTCACGGAATTGCGGTATGGGGAGCAGAGCACCCATCAGGGAGCCATCAAATCCTGAACTAGTTAGTGGTGAAAATTCTTCATCAGGTATCAATTGTCTTTCTCATACCGTTTACGGCTGAGCAAAGGTATGCCACAGTCAAAAATAAATATAGCTTTCTCATCTGAACACTCCAGGGGTTCGGGGGGCTCGTCCGCCTGGCAATGTCGAGAGCCAGTGAGCCCTGAACAGTCTCAACCTTGACACCCTCCTTATGCTCCTGATGCATAGCGTCGGTGGCACCTTCCTTCTCGACTAATTGATCTGGATATGTATTATCTGTCATGATGAAAAGGTCGTGTTCTCCACGCCGGATGTGATCCGCGAAAATAATGACTCAATTCATTGGGGAAAAGATGGCCGTGGCATGATATTTATTGTCATGACGGGGAGTTACTTTTATCTCCCTTGTCAGCATATGAAGTGAGTGGTACGTGTGTGAATGTCTCGGATGTCCTTAGCTGAAACGGATTCTGGTCAAATTCCCTGCCCTCCGTTTGTCCAATCATGAAAGGCCTTTCGGCTCCTCGGTGGGGATATGAGTTCCCCCGAACGAGTGATCGAAGCCGATCGCTACCTAGAAAACCGGGGTAATTCGTCCTCTGCCGAAAATGGCTCGGCTTCCTCCGCCTACTCCTCGACGAAAAAGGTAATACTCCGCCTTTACTTCCCCGGATTGACGGGTATTTCGGCCCCAATTCTGCGGACGTCTCCGTGAAAACGACTTTTTTGCGGGTTTGCGGGTGTGCAGATGTGGAGTCCGAGTCAGTCAAATGCCATGTGATTTGAGTCTTTTACTATCTTGGCAATTTACTTGTAGAATATTAGGGACCAGGTGATGCACGCAAAAACAGAGATGCTTTCGGCCTGAGGTAGACGCCTTAAACAAGCATTGAATTTAACAAGCCCATGAACTGTTGTGGCAAAAGATGCAGGCTATTTTGCTACCTCGGTTCCTGTTTAGGGCATAATGGGCTCATTCTACTAAGTCAAAATCAGAGCAGTCACCTGTCGAGACATTCGTTCTGTGCCAGACTTGCCAGGCGAAATCAGAGGCCATTTTTCTCTCACAGTACACTTGAGTAGTTAACCTCACAATTCTTCCTACTGGTGAAATACTCCTACAAGATTCCTCTATGTTCAAATTGTATCCATCTTGTTGTAGTTCAAAGATATGGATTGAGTTGTTATTTCAGAGGGATACATGAGCCTATATATACAACAATTAGCCAAGTTGATTTCCAATCAACTTGGTCGTCTGTATTGACACTTCGGAGCTAATTCCGACGGTGCGGCTTGGTTCCTGATCTGCACCAGCCTCATATCACAACATTCCCCCTCAGGATCGCTTTGCTGGCAAGGCGATACTGGATTAACGCTGTGCAGGCAAGCCTCGGTAAAACCACTCAAAAAACCTTCGTGGGAAAATAAAGTGGAAAGAGCGCCTGCGCTGTCACATTTGTTGCCTCCGAGTCTCCAAGGCTTCGATTCCTAGAAGACTACAGAACTTGGTAAAAGCCGTAGGTCCCAACGGCTTGGTGAGACCGTCAGCGGCCTGTTCCGCAGTAGGAACATATTGAAGACCAATCTCGCCAGCATTCAGCACTGCTCGCTGATAATGGAATTTCACATTGAAATGTTTGGTCCGTTTGTGGAACTCGGGATTGCGCGAGAGGGCAATAGCGGACTGGTTGTCAGCCATGATGTTGGTGACCGGGGACCGATACAGTTGCGTCTCGGCCAGAAAGGTGCGGAGCCATTACAAATGCAGAATGGCATTGTATTGCCCGATGTATTCGGCATAAGTTGTAGACGTGGCTACTTCCCCCTGTCTCTTAGACGACCAGGAAACCGGCGCACCCGCAAGTTAGAATACGTACCCGGACGTCGAGTAGGCTCCATCAGTGACGACAGAGCCGCCAAAGTCGGCATCCGTATATCCAATCAATTGTCCGCTGCGGTATGTGATGCGATGGTATTATATGGCTTTGACATAGCGAAGCAATCGCTGCAGGGCGACCTAGTGGTGCGATTGCGGCTGAGACGTGAAGCGACTCAACGTGCCCAGCGCAAACGCGATGTCCGGTCGCGTTCCAACCATCAGATACATCAACGAACCGATGGCGGTTACAAATCGTGCTTTGGCTTCCTCGTCTGGAGGTGCTTCGTCCGGATAATAATTCAAAACTTGCTTAGGATTCATCGGGGTAGTCTTTGCCTAACAGGTTTCCATGCCAAAGTCAGACAGAATCTTTTGGATGTACTGGTGTTGGTGAATAGAAACACCTCCGTCGGTATGATAGTCGAATTGGATTCCGAGGAATGAACGCGGAGTTCCAAGGTCGTTCAATTGAAACTCCTTCTCCAATACTTATTGCACTTGTTTGATTTCGTGCGAATTGGCTGCCGTAATAAGAAAGTTATCGATATAGACACAGACCACGCAATCGGATTTGTAGAACACGCAGTTGTCCGATTCTGCCATGGTGAAGCCATGGGCGGCCAGCACGCGGTGGACGTATTGGTACCAAATCCGCGGGGCCTGTTTGAGTCTATACAAAGAGCGGCGAAGCCGGTATACGTAGCCTGGCTCTTCGAATCCTTCGGGCAACTCCATGTAGATGGAAGAGTCCACGTCACCGTGTAAGAACGCCGTAACGGCGTCGAATTGGTGAAGCTTCCATCCGCGTAATGCGGCGCTGGCAATGATACAGCGGACCGAGTCCATTCGTGACACAGCAGCAAACGTTTCGTGATAGTCGATGCCATGTTTCTGCCGATATCCTTTAATCACCAATCGCGCTTTGCGCGTTCCGTTGACTTTAGTCTTGAAGACCTATTTACAGCCAATCACATGATCTCCGGCGGGAACGTCCTCTCGTCGAACCTTTTCCCATATTCCGTGTTCGAGAAGCGACGCATATTCTTTCTGGATGGCAGCCCACCATTCCAGCTGATCTGAACCCGACACAGCTTCCCGAAAGGCCACCGGGTCGACTTACCTGGCCGGTGCGGGATTCAATGTGCCTGTCGAGTATACCTTGCCTAATGACTCTAGAAGACGCCGTGAAGGTCGTCTTCTGCGGCCATAGATGGAATAGCCGAGGTCCTATGTGGACTCTGCTTCCTGTTCAGTTGGATTGACCGGTGGAGGTATTTCCTCCCTATGCTGAGACGGCGTTTTCTCTTGCTCGGATGAAAAGGGCAAAGGCGATACCGGTGGTGTCGGCAGCCCATTAGCCAAGGAGGGTACTAACGGAAAGACCGATGATGGAGGAGCGTTGTCCGGGAGGTCGTTGCCTGATTCCCCCTCGATAAGTGGCGCCACAGGGGTCCTCTCATCGAACTCGACATCATGGGAAAAGACGGTCTTTCCGGAATGGATCTCATACAGTTTGTACTGATTCGGCTCATAGTAACCTAGTAATCGGCACTCGGACGACCTGGGTCCGAGCTTTGCTCGATGCTCTTTGGGAATCAATACCTATGCGCGGGAGCCGATCCGTCGCAGATGCAACAACGAGGGCGGCTTCCCGTACAATATTTCGAACGGTGTCTTCTTCTGTAAAATCGATACTGGTACGCGCAGCTTTAGGTAGACCACCGTGTCCACAAGCTCGGTCTACCAGGAAGGAGAAAGTTTCGTATCGGATAGGAGCGTGTTGATCCGCTCCCGGATAGTGCGATTCGTGCGTTCGGCTAAACCATTCTGCCCTTTGCAGTATAGCGGCGAGGTGTCGAACTCAACTCCCTGGCTCTCGAGGTGTGTTCCGATCGGCAGGTATTCTCTCCCATTGTCGGTGAGGAACCTCTTGATCTGGGCGCCGAACTGTCGGTGCACCCAGGCCTCAAACTGTTGGAACTTCTGGAGCGCTTCATGCTTCTATCTCATGGCATATACCCACGAGCCGCGAGAATAATCGTCAGTAAAGGTGATCACGTACCTGGAGCCATCTTGGGCGATCGGCATCTCCATAATGTCCGAATGGATCATTTCAAAGATTCTCGTTAAATGCAGACGTGGCCGTCTTACACGGGAGTTCCTCTTCTGATGCTGCTTACCCGACATACACGCTGGGCACTGCGGCGTTGCCAGCAGCTGCGCCTGCGTCAGCGGTCGGTACGGAGTGCCGGTCTACCGGAGGACCACCCTCAAGTCTCCCCGGTTCAGATGTCCCATCCGAGCGTACCATATCGCTTCGGAGGCCTAGTCCACTCCTTTGCACGCATCTTCTTCGAGTATCACAGCTTCACCACCGAGTTCAGAGGTTGACGTTGCGCATTATGCGTCACTTGACTCCTGAGGGTCGTCGACGTCCATAGCCACCGACTGCGGTTCCAGGGAATCTGCATAGCCACGGGTCGCCGGCGCCCTCGCCAGTTGGACTCGCTCTCGAGATCTTCTGCTCACATGGCACCGCAGGATCAACAGATCCTCCTCCGCATAGTAGGCAGTCCCCACGGTCCGTCCTCGGCGTTGCACAAAGACGTTCTGCGGGTGCGCCGCCACCGAGTAGCGGTCTCGCAATAATTTCGGCACGCTGATCAGGTTCATCCCGACGCGTGGCGCGAAGTATACATTCTTTAATACCAGGGGTTGGTTGAACTTCCCCCGGAGCGTGAGCTTCACCGTACCAATCCCTTCGGCTTCCACTGGATCACCCGCCGTGTCCAACATCTCGCGGTGGGGCCGCAGACTGCTGAAGCAGCTCCGGTCCCAACAGATGTGGCTGGTGGCGGCCGAGTCCAGGATCCACCGGGGTTACGGTGCGTGGGTATAGAGGGTCGTCACCCTCGCCCTCACGATATTGATCCTCGGTCTCTTGGAAGTCGGCGGGCCCTGCCGATCTTCTCTCTGGCTTGACGGTATATTATGCATGTTGTTTCTTGGTGAGCCGGAAGCACTCCGTTCGGCCTTCAGGGCATAGTCCCTAGGCGGGTGTGTTTCGCGCTGTTTCTTCCAGCACTCCGCGACCACATGGCCGCGCTTCTTGCAGTAGGTACATTTCTTGGGATTTCTCTGCACTGCATTGATTGACGGCCCTAGGACTCCCTGCGGGGGCACGGGAGACTCCTTTCGTCGGACCGTCTGCTCGGCGTTGGACAGCCGATTTCCGATCGTAGTCGGGTTGACCGGATCCTTGTCATTCTGGATCGCATCCACAACCAGGATGTATTCCGGTCCGATCTGCGTGAGCAGAATCGCAATATGTGTCTTGTCACCGATTGATCCTGGAGCGATGGCATTCAATCGATATACGAGCAGCCGTACGCGATCAACAAAATCACGCGCACTGGCGCATCGTTCGCCGGTTGTCTCGCGAAGTTGAGCAAACAGTTCGCAGAAGGTGGCGAGTTCTATACGCCGGTACCGTTCTTCAAGTTCATTCCAGAGGTCACGAGATGTCTCTAGTCCCGCGATATGAATGCTGATGTGGGGGGACAGGTACCGGAAGATGGTGTGGTAGGCCTCGGCTTCGCGGCGCGACCATTCACGGTGGCGCTCGAATGCCTGGACCTCCACTTCGAGGCGCGCTTCAATGGCTCGCTGCCTCACCGCCCCATTGAGGTGGGGCTCCACCAAGGGGTGGATGTCCGCCGTAATAGGTTTGGCGTACTTGAATAGACAGTCGGGACGCTGAAGGTCGCCCGACACGACATCCCAGACCTGCCTGGCTTTGAGGTAGGAGGTCATGAGACGTTTCCAGGTCGCGAAGTTATCGCTTCCCGTCAGAGGTTCGATGGCCGTGACGGCTCGGTCAGGAGAGTCATGGACCAGAGCAGACATAGTGATGATTGCGAAAGCGGGGTAGATATATAATCAAGATTGATGAGATGATTCTCAGATGAGTAGAGACGGCACCCGAGATTATGCTCTCGGGCTCATAACCTGTTGTAGTTCAAAGATATGGATTGAGTTGTTATTTCAGAGGGATACATGAGCCTATATATACAACAATTAGCCAAGTTGATTTCCAATCAACTTGGTCGTCTGTATTGACACTTCGGAGCTAATTCCGACGGTGCGGCTTGGTTCCTGATCTGCACCAGCCTCATATCACAACACATCTCACAACTAGAAAACTGGAAACTTCCATTATATCACAGCCCTTGTTTTTTAAAAATGGTTGAAAAGATCTACTGACCCAAATAACGATAGCCCAACGGTGGGTCACTGTCACTTAGCCCCGTAATCTCCACCACCTGCTCATCGCCCGGAACAATATCTATAGCGCTGTCGCTGATCCGCACATTCGCCCGCTCTTCGAAGACAAGACATTTCACCGGCTTCTGTGAGCTGATTACTAGGAGTTGCTTTCCGGCTGAACCTCCTGGCTGTGGCCTCACTTCCAGTCCGCGATCAGGAAAGTCGAGGTACTTGAGCGGCTGTGGCCAGTCAACGTCCCTGGACACAATCTGGCCATCTATCCATAGCCGCGCGGCCAGAATGTGTGTCTCGGGCTCGGCGACATGGTCAATGATCCCACTTGTGATGTCGGTACTACCATTGGCTGCAATGGTGACGTTCTCAAAGATCGCCGGGGCGCTAAGGTCCTTACCGGTCTCCACAGATAAGAATCGTAGCTCGACAGTCCCCTTCACCACGGACTGTCGGCTGCTAGCAACCCACACCTGATAGGGGCTCTGTTTGGCTGGTTCTGCGTGCACCACACTCCAGTCGTGGTGTGCGCGTTGTACACCGACCGTTACGGGCTGCATCACTCGCTTAACTGTGTAATATGCGGGTTTGGGCTGCAGGAAGTAGTCCACAATTGCCCACGAGATTGTGGGCCAGCAGTCATTTAACTGCCATAGAAGCGCTCCGCCACATTTTCGATCATCACCCCATTGGCGGCGCCATCCACGATATCCGAACATCATCGTCTCTGCCTGGATTACCTGTGTGAGGTAGATATATGTCTAAGTAGAGTGTGAGTAATCTTTTCTTCCTTTACACTTCAGTCGACCGCGATAAACAACATACCTCTAGATCAGTAGACATGCGCAGGTTCTCCACTAGGTAAGTCGCCAATCGCCTCTCGTGTCCATCGGCCTTGTTATGGAAGTCCATAACTTGGGACTGTGGGTGCTTGTCTTTCTCGTTTTCCACGAAGTATTCGATTGTCGACATATGCGGGAAGCCTATCATCCCAAACTCGCTGTTAAAGCGGCCTCCCATGGTGTCAAAGATCTGATATTTCTCCTGCGTTCCATGCCACACTATAGAGCCGTCAGTCACAATGATCAATTAGAAATCCTATTGGAATTCTCTGCGGGGATTGAATTGGCTGACCATTCCATTGATGTATATCTCCCACAGTAGGGTCACTTGACACCTTTCCATCACCCCATGGACTTCCCGGATGGTAGAAAGTACTCGGCGAGTACTCGGATACCACTTCTGGTAGTAGCTTTTCGTAGATGTAGCGTGCTGGGAAGTCCGACTTTAACCAGCTGTCCGGGTCCTTATCTTCGTAGTTGTAAGTTAGTCCCTTCTCCTCCTGGACTTGATAATCTTCATTGTTGCCAACGTAGATAACTATTGAAGGCCGGTGTCTCAATCGGCGGATGTTGAAGACTGTCTCCTGTCGTACAGACTCTAGTAGCTCAGGCCACACTGGGTAGTTGCCGCAACCGAACATAAAGTCTTGCCATACTAGCACGCCAAGCTCATCGCAAGCGTCATAGAAAGCATTGTCTTCGTAGATTCCACCGCCCCATACTCTGTTTCAAATTATTGTTAGCCGCCGTCTAATAAGGAAGTTCTGCTCTAACATACCTAGTCATCACCTGGCCACCCGCCACCATTAACTCGATCCATTTCCGGTATCGCTCTGCGCTGACACTAGGAAGGAGGTTATCGGCAGGGATCCAGCAGGAACCCCCACAGAAAATATCTATTCCATTGATTCGGAAAAAGAATGACTTCCCATGCTTATCCGGCTGCTGAATGACTTCCGCGGACCGAATGCCGAATTTCTTAGACACATTGTGTAGCTCGTTTCCATCGTGTAAGAGTGACACAGACACTCCGTACAAGGTCTGAGAGCCGTAGCCATGTGGCCACCATAATTCGGGATTGCTGACTTCAAAAATGGCTTGGGCACTTTTATCGTCGCTAACGGGGATATCCTGGCTCGCGATTTCTTGTCCACGTAGAGTCAAATGGAAGCGAGCGATATGGCCTTTCGAACTAACCGCATCAATCTTCGCAGCTGCCGTAACAGTCGCTGTTTTATGGTCAGGAGCGAGGTTTGTCTGCGGCCATAGATCCTCTAGTCGTGCAGAGTAGACTTCCAATCGCACCTCACGCCAGATACCAGCTGTCATGATGACGGGCCCCCAATCCCAACCCCAATGGTATTGAGCCTTGCGCACACCCAAGCGCGCCGGATCTCCGAAAAGGCCGACCCATTTATGATCCGGGTCCTTTTTGCGTAGCTCGGTCGCTTTGGTCTCGGCGCAATCGAATTCGATCTCTAGAACGTTTGTGCTGTTGGGTGAGCCCATGGCCTTGGTTATATCCACACGGTAGCCTAGGAACATATTGCTAGACTCGAGGATTGTCTTGCCGTTGAGCTTAACGGAGGCAAAAGTGTCCAGGCCATCGAATACCAGCGCGATGGTTGCGCCAGCAGGGATTTCCGGTCGCTGAAATTCGTGTCGATAGACCCATGCCTTCTTGTTGACCCAGCGCGCCTTGAGTTCATTAAGGCCTAGGTGGGGATCCTCGAGCCTACATAATAAAGAAATGTCAGCCGATGTCATATTCCAACATTGTATGGTGGTGGGGTCCCCAACTTTTTGTTTGCAATTAGATCCTGCTGCACAGTGGAAGGGACTACTGCCACAGGCATCCATGCATCTACTGTCTCATCGTCTCGGTCTTTGAATGTCCATTGCGTGGACAGGACTTGCTTGGAAAAAGCCATATTCGTGGTTCAAATATAAGACAAGTTTCGTGTTGGTGTTTCACGGCGGATTCAGTTGGGAGGAATTTCTGAGAGAGTGGAATGAGCCAATTTATATCGGCAGTGGGCACTTGAAAGCAACTGGGACCTTTTCTGCCCAGATCAAACCCTTCAGCTGTAAATTTGCAGAGAAGAAACATGCTGAACAGCACATAATCATAGTCTTCTCGATACGATATCTTTAGAGGTTGCCAGACCACCGCTAATACCTCCTACCCCACCTGCGATGTAGATCGGCCGAAAATGTCACGCTGTGACCACTTCCATTCCGTCAAATTGCCTATTTGAGCAGACAGTGGGCGGAAGTCCGATCAAAACAGGATGTTCCGAAGAGCTCCGTCTTTTGATAAGTTTTATAGTAGTGTCCAGTTCACACCTCTTTACCAAAGTGTAGACCCTATGCCAGTCCTAGCATTTAAACGTCATCAACGAAATATAACAGCTCATAAGAATTATGCCCTTGAGATCTTGAAATTGTGCATGACAAGTCCGAAGATTGAGAACATGATTCAACGCATGTCTGCCAACTTGGCAATTTGAGCTCCTTAGGCCTGGTCTTAAGGACTTCCTCAAACACTAGAAAGCCGATTCAACGATTGAATCTTTTTGCAAGCCTAGTCGACCAAAGTTCAGAACGGCCCTCAAATTGAGACGATGTTTATCCCTCTGGGCGAATTCCCCGCCTACAATAGACAACATATATCCGGGAATATTGATTCAGCCCTCTCACAGATATAATAATCAAGTACTTTTCTGTATGAAGGTATTCAGCTTTTTAGCCCAAACCTACCCCTGATATTTCACCAATACTTCAAAATATGTTATATGTATTTATGTGTAATGGTATAATGAATTATATCTAGTTTATTTCTTTATTATAGTGTATTTTCATATAGTATTTCGAGTGGTAGTTACAAGTTTACCAATGATTTTTGAGAACCTCAAGTGGGTATGTTGATATATATATTGATAAATACTGGATACACACCTAACATATAATCGCCCCTTCCTTACACCATTTACCATTACTTGACTATAATCAAAGTTCCTTCTCTATTCATATTATAGCTCGTTCCCTTGAGAACTGATCGACAACTCCTTCCCAGCTAGACAATGACGCTCACATAAAAATAATTGAAACTGTCGCCTGTGGGATTCTTGCGGTCAAATACTTACAAAACTCAGTCTACCCCAGCTGGCCTTCTTCAAGCTTCTCAATATATTGAAGAGGAGCGCGCACCTCATTATAACCCAAGCATTTTTATCCCATGCAACTCCATGTGATTCTCGTCAACAGATATCAAGTGGCTACTAAACTTGGGTGGGGTGCCAGCTCCATAGTTTGGGTGGCCAAAGACCCTCCCCTTCAGAGCCATCCAATCTAGCCAAACGAATTTCGAGCCCTGGAGGTTATCATTGGAGCCAGTTAGGACTACAATATTGATATATAGAATCTAGGTGCATTGGTAAGGATCAATCATTTCAGTTGCTATCCTAGGTATTTTAACAATTTGACTAGATCTAGTAATTACTTTAGAGGACCGACCCAGTTGATTATTCAATATCCTCATCAGATTCATCTTGGAATAAATTATCTCCTTGCTCGGCCCTCCACCAAAGGATATGCTTAGGTGTGGAAGCCAAAGCTCGCGATATTTCAATGACGATGGTACTTCGCTTGCAAATATGCCAGCGGCTAAAGGTTTGTCTTGCTAATCATCAAACAGGCCAGTTTAAGTTTCCCGATCTAATTCCGAACCAGCGAGGATCTGAAAAAGGCTTATGTTCATCGAAGGGGACGAGAAGCAGATGATTTTGGGTTTTATCTCGAGACTGCTGCGATAGCAGACAGAGGATCGAGGAACTTCTCTCTGGTCCCTGGCTTCAAGCATGGTTGCGCGTCAGCAGAAGTAAATGAAATGTTATTAGGGTGGGAAGAATCAGTGCAATGAATTCATATGTAGGAGCAGTATTAGATTCCATGGGCTCGTTTTTCGTCCAAAAGTCCCACATCTGCTCACAACCAATCATGAACTTATATATCTCCCTTCCTAGGCCCTCCCTGTCTCAGATAGCTTCAGATCAAAAATAACTAAAAACTGCGTTGTACGGTATTGCCAACGATATTGACCCCACCGTGGGTGTAGAAAAATAAGAATGGTGCAAAGGAGTAAACAGTTTTGTAATTGGTATCACACCATCTTCTTTTGTTGACAGCTGGACTAGCTACGGAGTAGAGGGAGTCGACTTTGGTATGTATAAAATCAACACTCGTGGTTCTTTACGGCCTATCAATAGTGTACGACAAAAGAGGTCGCATGGAACCTCAAGCACAGCCCTTCTCGGTCTAGCCAGCCGTCGTCGAGTTCCCAGCGTTTGGTTGCAGCTGGAATTGCTCTGTTGAAATTCCCCGTTTTTCTTTCATTATAGTCTTTTATTGCAGGATCATATATAGAAGAGGACACGCATATTGACCTAGAAGGTATAAATTAACGTTCTTATGCTATCTACATATGTGGGTAAGACACTAGGGGGACAAAATTCAAAACGCCGGGTTATCCATGGATGCCTACAGTTGTATTACGTAAAGTTGCCTATTTGAGTCCACCGTGGACGGAAGTCCGATCGAAACAGGTAATTCCAAGAAACTCCGCTCAAGTGTGGATCCGGTTGACCTTAGAATCTTCTAAAGATGACAATTCGGAATAGTACATGTATTGATCTAGGTACGGAGTATGGAGTACTATTTGACTTAACGTCTTCTATCTTTTGTAGTCTCACAGACATCCTCCTCAAGTCCATCTTTGGGTCCCCTTGTTGTCTACTTGTTCAATTGTGAAGCAACATCATCTCCTTCAAGCTAGATTTCAAGGTTTGAGACTAGTATAGGATCTGAAACTACATCCATATTAATATAGAAAGGTCCGCACACCGAACAAGAAGAAAAATGGGGTTGTGTCCTTATATTTTCCACGTTCACAGAGAACGCAAATGAACTCTTCAATTTACTACGAAGCAACTCCTGAAACAAGATGATCATTTCCAATTTTCACACGGGAAAGAGAAAGCAATTCAATCATACCATTCTTATTGCTCCAGATGTCAAACTGCGCACAGCATCCACAAATGTCAAATCACTATTATAAAAGGAAGTCGCTGACCTCGAAATTTTGGAAACATCACAAATCTACCAACCAAACCAACCAGCAAACAATTCATTCTTTTTGACTTTTTGCAAGATGCAGCTCCTCTCCATTTTTTCGACTTTGGCTTTCGTGTCTTCGGTGATCGCAGCTGATCGGGGCAGCTATACTGTTGCTGGGCTCGGAGCTCGCAAGCAGGAGATCGTGAATGCTGGTGGCAACACTCGTGACTTGGCTATTTCGATGCTGGAGACGTGAGTTTACTTCTCTGGTCTCCGTGTCTCCGTGCCTGATACCCCTGCTAACTAGTACTAGCGATACCATGACCACCGATTACACTTACGGTATGTCCAAATGTTAGCCGGCGAAACTAGTAACAATGCTAACATTCGTGCTTAGGTGATGGAAAGTCAGGCGACGGCACCAACTTCGGCATTTTCAAGCAGAATTGGTTCATCCTGAGACACTCTGCATCTGAATTCCTGGACCAAAGCGTCGGCGATGTCTCTAATGGTGCCATCCTCAAGTAAGTTCTGGTGTGATTTATAGGCCGGGATATGTTTGGCTAATGCTCGATCGCTAGTTCGGATCTGAAGAAGGACATCCAAGCTCGCCACGAGGGCGAGGAGCACTACGGGTATGAGAAATGGTTTAGTGGCCACCGCAACGGAGAATCTGGTCTGAACAACCCCGGCACCCAGGATATCAAGAGTGAGTTTTGTCTGATATCATCCCCTGGTTCACGGACCGCGCGGCTGACTTTATCGACAGACTACATGGATGGCGTGGCTTGGATTCAGCAGCAGATTGAGAGCGATGAGAAGTACCAGAGCGACGATACTCGCTTCTACGCTAGTGTTGTGGCCATCTAGACACAATGGTGGAGATCCTGTGGCGGACAGCCAATTACACGTACCGGAATAAGGCTTTCCGCTGTATACTACAGGGTGTGCTTCGCGCACCTCCCTTGAGACCGTTGACATTCTTTTCATTCACCCACCCGGGCGAAATTGTATTTACACTCCTGTTATCTGAGCCTTAGTTGTGGAGTTTTCACACGAATACACTCATTTAACAAAACTTTATAGTTCCTAGTGTGGGCTCACATTGGGTTAACTACCTACATATATTTGGTCCCATGTAACTGCATACGTCATGCTTGATTTTGGCATCGGAAACGGGGCTTCCCGTCCCCTCGGCCGTACTTGATTGAGCTGATTATTCTACGGGGTCAATACCAGTGCCTTCAGCACCCAAGCGGCTAGGCTGAGTACGGGCGATAGGTTTAAACTTCGTTTTAAATAGCGGGGGAATGGCGGGGAATATGACGATGGGCACAAGTCCCGAGAATCCCGTCTCGTTGGGGAAGTATTCCCCGGCTGTTGTGATGACTTTACTTGGCGATCACCTCCAAATATCTCGTTTTTGCCACCGCCCTTCCCAAATACGCCTGATTCCCCGCAAGTGGTATCCCTGTCAATCCAATGGGGAGCATCATGTACCCCCACCTCCCCCCGTGGGGAAATGTACCCGCGTGGGGAAATAGCCTTTCCCAGTCAAAGGTCGATCGCTCTGGAATCCACCACGGTAAGCTGGATTGCTGCATTGTCGATTGGCATACGGCTATAAAACACACCTCAATGACCTGTGAAGGACCTTCCTGTTGACTCCTACATCTTCTATCCCCAGAAGTGCCTGCACTATTGTTTGAAATTCCTCACATTAACATTCACAACGAACATGAGCCCGAAGAACGAAGAAGAGCATTTGGAGGATATATCCAAGGATTCCGTCGAGCAGATCGAGGATGCTGAACCTGAAGACTATGTTAAAGTCCAGTCCGACCTCAGCGGCATTGAGGCAACAGCTGCCTCCAAGACAGCTTGGTTGATCTCCATTGTCGTTTCCATCGGCGGTCTCTTATTTGGTATGTTATCCATGTAATCGTCCACGGGTGAGAGGTCATTAACTAATGATGCATTATCTAGGCTACGACACGGGCTATATCTCCGCCGTTCTTGTCACAATCGGATCATCGCTCGGCCATGTCCTTACCTCAAGTGAACAGGAAATGGTAACATCCCTCACAAGCGGAGGCGCTCTGGTTGGTGCGGTTGGAGCTGGTCTCACTGCCGATCGATTTGGTCGTCGTTGGCCCATCTGGGGCGCCTGTCTGGTCTTCGTGATTGGAACTATCCTCCAGACATCCGCCTTTTCCGTGGCCCAATTTGCGACTGGAAGATTTGTTGTGGGGCTTGGGGTAGGAAGCGTATCTATGATTGTTCCTCTCTATAGTAAGTGTCTGTCTTCCCCTGTGACAGTCTCGATGGGCTCACCTATCCACAGTTGGTGAGTTGGCGCCTGCACAATACCGCGGCCGCATGGTTGCGTTCAACAACATGAGTGTCACCTTCGGTCAACTCCTTGCAAGCGCCTTGGGTGCGGGCTTTGCTACTGTAAAAGGCGAAGGGTGGCGAGCGACCGTTGGTATTGGATCTGCCCCAGCTCTTGCGCTCGCTGGGTTACTGTTTTTCTGCCCAGAGTCACCTCGACAGCTAGTTGCTCATGGAAAGCATGAAGCAGCCGACGCTGTTCTTCTAAGGATATACCCGAAGTCGACTGTTGAGCAACGGCAGGCTAAAATGAGATCAATTGAGCTATCCCTACAAGAAGTGACTCAAGCGATGAGCAAGGAATCCCTTTGGGTCACCTTTAAGCGAATTTTCACTACACCTTCCACCGGTCGTGCAGTTCTAACCGCCTGCATGATCATGGCAATTAGTCAACTTGGAGGATTCAACACTCTGATGTACTATGCAGCAACGCTATTTTCGATCGTCGGATTCAGCAATTCCACAGCCGTCGGCATCACAGTCTCCGCTACAAACTTTGTCTTTTCGATTGTCAATCTCGTGCTTGTGGATAGGTTTGGCCGTCGTACTCTTCTAACAGTCACCGTCCTTGGGATGTCTATCTGCATGATCGTCGCTGTCATTGCGTTTAGATATATCCCCATAGATACTGAGACACTGGTTGTGGAGAGTAACAATGTCGGCTGGCCTGGCACCCTGGTCCTCGTCGCGATTATTTGCTACGTCGCTTGCTATTCATCCGGAGTTGCAACCATTGCTTGGATTGGCACTGAGCTGATTCCTCTCGAAGTTCGAGCAATGGGAACTATGCTAGTATGTCCACCCCATTCCGTGTTCTTAATACACATGCTAACTAGCCGGAATAGAACACCGTCACATGCTGGAGTACGAATATCATCATTTCATCAACTTTCCTTTCCATGATGAAGAGTTGGACTCCAAGTGGTGCTTTTGGCTTCTATGCCGGAATCTGCTTCTTTGGTTGGGTTTTCGTGGTCCTGTTTTACCCTGAGTGCAAAGGGATGCCGTTGGAGGCTATTCGAGAAGTTTTCAGCACAGGATTTGGGGTCAAGTATTCCAAGAAGTGGCAGAAAGACCACAAATACGATGCTAAGGTTCAAACAATGGTCCTGGGACATTAGATCCGAGACTGCGAAATTACCTATACCTGAATATGTACATATGGTTCGCTCAACAGCAACCTCTGCAAACCGAATTTACATTGTCTTCCTGGGGTATTTCAACTTCTATGTACTTAACAATGGATAATCGAATGATTGCAGTTAGGTGTATAATTTGCTGGACCTATGCAATGCATTCAATGTTGTCCAATGTAAACGCTCTCGGTAGATTGTTCAACAGGGTGGAAGGTAGGGAAGCTGGACAACCTCCGTCTGCCTGTTTACTGGAACAGGCTGCAAAGCATTGTCACCGTTGCCGCCCTACATATTGACGTCCGCTCCCTTTTCTAGAAGAAGCTGGATCAGGCTTTTATCTCCCTGGAGGGAAGCATGATACACAGCGTTGTAACGAATGGTGGTATTAATCGTCGATATACATTCAAACGTAGGGGTTCCTTCTCCTAAGCCGGTACACGACTCCGACGATAGATCCATGGATAGGCTCGCTAAGCTGTCAGAATGAACTTGAGCTACTAAATATCAGCTACCATGCAAGGCAGTAAGGTGAAATATATTCCCCCCTTCTCTCAAATCACAGAGCTCGCGGCATGGAAGCATAGTTGGCAGCATTCAGCAACTTAAGTGCGATCGCTCGGAATTCCCTTACGGCGAGCCATCGCAGCCACGTCCGCGTCGGGCGGATTGAAATCCACGAATCCATGTTTCTGATATAGCGGAGCGCCCTCCTTGCTCGCATCCACGTAGGCCGCAACGCCATCCTTATCCGCCAAGTCGCAGCCCCACTGGACAAGCATAGAGCCAGCTCCGCGCCGTTGGTAATCGGGATGAGTGCCTAGTGTATCCAGGTCTTTTTTTTTCAGTTTCGCAGGTTAGTAAGAATTTCTTCCTTTATGAATTTTTGGAGTTTCATCCATACAGTAATGCTTTTCATCACCCATGACGCGTTTCCTCGACTCCTCCAGTTCTGCAATGAAGTCCTCACATTGCTGGTAAGGTGAGTCTGCATGCCAAATTGGAAAGCGACGACCTCGCTCATCTGGCATGGCCAGGTCCCATTTTCCAAAAGCAACTAGTCGCGGTCGGCCTTGCTCATCTTTCGACTCGGTGTCAACTACTCTCAGATATCTGCAGTTCGGCTTCTGAATGTCCTTCATGTGCCAATCACGGTGCCATTCGTGCATACCGGGGGTGTTGGGGAAAATTTCCCCGATTATCGGCTGTGTGAAGGAAGCGAACCATACCTCGGTGATGGCAGGAACGTCTTCCGGCGTTGCTAGTTCCAAAACGAGAGAATTTGTTGTTGATCCCATATTGAAATTTGTTTGAATATGCGTTCAAGTGACTAGCGGAAGACTATGGACTAGGGGGTTCACACCAGGGCAAGGCGGGTTTAATACAATTCGATAAAGAAAGACCGAGGGGCTATTTCCCGGTAAAACATGGCCCCGGAGTAAGAATAAAACCCACTTAATAATGGTTGGAGGCATTGACGTGCGTTTTCAATAGGCGGGTTAAGGAGCAGGGGTAGAGCAGGGGGTGCATAGAACTTTCGAAGAACCGATAACAGAGTAGCAGAGGTTACCTAAAAATATATGCCCGTCGACAGGGATAAATTCAAAAATGCCGCATATAAGAGGCCTAGACACCTTGGCCTGTAGGCTATGTCTTGGCCCCCGAAAACCATGTCTCATCATACGATGCGCTCGATATTGCTAGTGGAGCTAATCTGTAGAAAAAGAAAATTACACACACACTATCGATATTAAGATCACCACGGGATGTGCGAAGCTTATTATTCTTATTGTCAAGTAAGAGTTGGACGACCACTTCTGGTCCTAACCTATTGGTGTGTGCCGGAATCTCCCATTATGTGCGCCTGGCTCGACTGGCTGTCGACCTCCCAATCCTGCGTGACCAAAATTTGATCTTCTCGCACCGGAAAAGCAAAATTTTGGTGGCTCTCGAACTTGACCTTGTGGTCCCGCGACTTGGACTGCACTTGTGACTGTGATCGCATCTTGTAGCTCCAAGAGGTCGGGTCTTCCACGCCGTCGAGCTTGAGTCCGTTCGATCGCATCCAGGATAGGAACGGGTTCAGTTGTCCCCAGCAGGCCGTCACGATACTGAGGCACTGAATGAGCACTTCGAAAATAGTGATTTCACACATCTGAAACATTGAGTCATGTGTGTTTGTAGCTTTCTTGATGAAGGCAAGCTCGACGATCGTTGCGACCGTCACACTATCCAGGGAAATAGGATGAGTTTGGAGTTCGGAACTATAGGGGGGACCACTCCGTAGAGCCGGGGTACTCACAAGAGCCGAGGCAGGAAGATACCTGCAAAAACCAGTCGTCGCCCCAGGGTCGTTTGGATGCTAGAAACCAGGATCATCGCTTGGGTGACAATCAAGAGGTCGGTAACGATGTTGGAGATAGCGACGAAGTAACGCCAAGCTAACTGGATAGGGCCCGTCAAACTGCATTAGTGTTGTCCGAATTAAGGGTGTAGGAAGTGATAGCGACAAAAGCAAGACACCACTTACCAGGTTAAAGCATCGACCATTCTGAAAGTCCCAAGTACGGGGCAGAGAGCATTGGAATGCAGTTCCAAAGATCGTAACAACTGCCCAGCCATATACAATGACCTCGACGCCTCGGGCGAGCCATTTATCTTTGGCAGATGGTGTAAGACCCCGAATAAACACGACCAGAGATAGTTTTGAGAAGGTGAGGCTTAAGAGGTACAAAAGAGACGCCGCGAAAAGGTTCTGGCAATAGACATATTAGCTTTGGCTCCACAAAAAGAAAGAAAATAAAGTAACCGATCGCAAGAAGGCGGAAGATGCGTACTTTCATCACCTGTTCCATATCGGTGCTGGAGACATCTTTGGAATGCTTTCCGTAACCCGACCCAACTGCCAGCGAAACAACAATACTCTGACCGATGGCGAGGACCAGGGATGCGATGATCAGAAGATCATCCGTGGTGAGCCTTTTGAACAGCCGGATTTTCGTTGCCAGTCGAGCGGAGACGCTAAATATGATTGTAACCAAAAGAACCCATGTTGTGACATTGACTGCCGGGTCTTTGGTGTCACCTTTGAATCGTGTCCCCATTGAGCCAAAATATGTGAAATAGGGGGGAGTTACTTGAAAAGAAAAAAAAGGAAGGGAAAGTATTAGAGAGTATAATCATGCTAAGAGCTAAGAGAAAATGTCGGATGCATTTTAATATGTTGCTGCGCGATCTAGTAGTGCACGCCTTCGATTTCCAGTGCCCAGAAAAGGGCGACTAGGATGCAAGCCCCCTCTTAGCAACTATTAGTAAATAAATACTATGTATACGAAGGTGTCTGAAGGGGTGTTATGGCTTCTATAGAAAAAAGAGAAAAAAAAGGCTCCTAATCTCGCGCGACGCTTTTTCCCTTCACATATCATCTCGATCTTTATGTGTTTTATATATGTTCGATCTGTTTTCTGAATGACATTGTTCCACTCCGTACGTCTTCACTTGATCCATGTTTTTATTTTATTTTTTATTTTTTTTTTCGCTGACAATAATCATTGTAAAAGGACATGGTAATATCGAGCTTTTATCACGTTCAACTCCCCCTTTAAAGGATTTGGTCCCGTATTCTGGCCCCCGGCCCCTCGCATTAGTTCAACACTCAATTGCTTGTTGCCCTATGAGTAGCCATCCCCGATATATGCCCCACATAGAATAACTGTGCTGTGATGCAATTGGGTATGGTGCGCTTCCCGCAGGATCCTTCCCGCGTGTGATCGACACTGTGGACATTGCCGCATAGCGGATATGGTAGGCCTGGAGGCCTCCTTGGAACGTCCGTCGGGCAGAGCATGTCTGAGATTAAATTGGAACAAGCATATTGCATTAGCGTCATCCACTCATGTACCTTCAAGTCTAGTCGATGTAACATACATGCATCTGATCAAATTGTACACCATCCCACCCGCATTCCTATATTGGCCAATGGACTTTTTCCTGCACATTTTTGTACTTTTAACCGAGTCGCTTCCCTCATATTTACACCTCCCACCTGTATCCATTCCATTCATTCAAAAAAAAAAGCCATGGTGGCCTATGAAATGAAGAGCAGTACTTCTGTCACCAGCAGGGGCGGTGGACAGGTGGAGCGTGATAATGCGCATCTCCAGCGCATGGGAAAGAAGCCAGTGCTGAAGGTATGCAATGCATGACTCAAGGCAAAACAAAATATACCCGGCTAGAATATTGACACGTCTATTTAATCAGCGAAACTTCGGCATTCTATCGATCCTCGGTTTCAGCTGTACTATTCTCGGCACTTGGGAAGGCCTGCTTGGGTGAGTCGACGAATTCCAAATTCTCACGTAATCCCTCGCTAATCGGTTGCCTAGCACATTCACTGGCCCTCTTACAAAGTGTGTTCACATGTCAACAACTTGCTGCCTTGCAACATTCTCTAACATGTATTAGTGGCGGCTCGGGTGGTGCGATCTATGCCTACATCTTCGGATGGGTTGGCTGTTTTGCTAATTTCATGGTCTTGTCGGAATTGGCCTCCATGTACGTTGCTCATTCTCCATTAATCTAAGGCTAAAGCTAACTATGAAATAGGGCGCCTACCGCAGGAGGCCAATACCACTGGGCTGCTATGCTTGCCCCAGCTAGACTCCAGAAATTCCTGAGTTTCATTACAGGTAAATCTTTGTCTCATGCACCCACTGAAGTTATTCATTATCGCTGATACTTGAATCCGTAGGATGGTTTGCTGTTCTCGGCTGGCAGAGTGCCTTCGCCGCCTGTGCCTTTTTGACAGGAAAGATGATCCAGGGTGCCGCGATCCTAGGGAACAACCTTTACAATGCTCTGCCTTGGCAAGGAACATTGATTGTCTGGGGTTCGCTCAGTCTCGCATTGGTCGTGAACCTGCTCGGCGGCAACTTGCTGCCCCGCATCGAGGCGGTCATTTTGGTTGTGCATATTCTTGGATTCTTCGGCATCATAATCCCCCTCACCTATATGGCGGATCATAACACAAAGGAGCAGGTTTTTCTGTCTTTCCAAAATGGAGGAGGCTTTGCCACGCAAGGTCTATCCTGGTTCGTTGGTATGACCAGTTGTGCCTTTGCCTTTGCTGGAGGTGATGCTGCCGTGCATGTAAGTTTTTTCGAGGTTACGCTTTCCTCTACACGATTCTAACAAATCCCCGAATAGATGTCTGAAGAGGTCGCAAATGCCTCAACCGTCATTCCCAACGCCCTTATGATTAGTGTGGGAATCAACGGCTGTCTCGGCTTCGGTATGATCATTGTTATGATGTTCTGCACCGACGCCGACCTTGGTGGTACGCTGGGGAAAGCCACTGGGTATAACTTTATGGGTATATTCATGGAAGCAACAAACTCAGTGCCGGGTTCATTGACCATGTGTGCTATCGTTATCACTATTTATGTCTGTTCCCTCATGGGTCTACTAGCTGCGGCATCTCGGCAGCTTTGGTCTTTCTCTCGAGATAGAGGAGTTCCCGGGTGGCGATTGTGGAGTCAAGTAAGTACTTCTCTGTCAATTGGAAGCCTTGCATGGTCTAACACTTGCTCTTCAAGGTTTCCCCCACAAAACAGTTGCCTATTTATGCCATCATCCTTACAGTGACCATCGCTGTGTTGCTTTCCCTGATTAACATTGGTTCCAATACCGCCATGGAGGACATTGTGTCCATGGCAGTGTCCGGTATTTACCTCTCTTACCTCACGGTTTCCATTCTACTGTTTTACCGCCGCGTCCGTGGCGACATCTCCTTATTTAATGACAACGAGGATGACATTGTCAACGTGCCCGGTGCAAAGCTTGTCTGGGGACCGTTCCATTGCCCCGGCATCATTGGTACCGCGATCAACGGATATGCGGTCATCTACGTCAGCATCGTCGTCTTTTTTAGCTTCTGGCCAAGTACAATGGACCCAACAGTGGAGACGATGAACTGGAGTATTTTGGCAATCGGAGGCAGCGTCTTCCTTGCCATTATATACTACGTGGTGCGTGCCCGGCACATCTACAAGGGTCCCATTATAGAAGTCTCCTTGTAGAGACCCATGGGACTATCGAGCAAAAGGTTACTATTTTATTAGTGGCTTCCTAAAAGTTATTTAGAGAGGGTGGCTAAAAGTTGGCTCAAAACAGAATGATAAAGTTCCACCGCGGTTTTTGGCGATGCCGTATCACATTTACTTCGTTTCGTATTTAGAGTTCTTGAACATATGTACTGGCTACTCTCTATATAACCCAAATTCTTTTTTAAAAAAAATCAAAAACATACAACAGCATGTCTAAGGTAGTGGTCACCTAGCGCCTACCCTTCGGGCGTAGGCGCCTCGCCGCTCTATTTAGGGCACTTGGGGTAGGTATTCACCTATCTGAATATTCCTTGCCTAAATATTCAGCTTATATGATCAAAGGTATATTTCTTATTCTAATTAAAAGAAAGCTACAAGTGCCCTTTTTTTCCCCTCCGTTTGTATGTCTTTAGCCTCGTTTTATTATTCTACCCCCGCTTGATTATGAGTAAGATATATACTATGTTTTCCCCGATTTACTCGTGTCGCACGTAGTGGTGCTAGCAATACTAAGGCTTCAGTGCTAGCAACCTTGTATCGAGGCCAGTTCCTTGCCCAAAGCGGATTGATTCTTGAGTCCTTAACCCGATAGCCCCATCCTAGCACCGCACACCCTTTGCTATTGTATTTTGCTTGAGTGAATGATTGATACTGCAGAGGGTTGGTATGGGTGACCACATACGAATGCTGGCTGTTATATGCTTTTGCTTTTGTGCTTTGTCCTCTTCTTTCAAAAAAGATGTTTTTCTGGTTATGTTTCATCCAGATTTCGTGTTGAAGGAATTCACCACACGCCTTCTTATTATTGATGGTTGGTCATGTCCAGTGTTCTATTTTTAAGCAATACTGAAGCCACACCAAAACATAAGGACCACCAATAACTAAATATACGTAGTTCTTGTCACAATGAAAGCTCGACTCAGCCACTGCTTGTCTCCGACTCCACTAACTCCTCCCCGAGCGACCTGGGCTTCGTATCGACATACTCACACCTGACGCTCCACTGATCCGTCCTTTGGATTCCCATCGAAGGACGTATTTCCTCTAGTTGCTGTGGCTTGACCGGAGAGGTAAATGCAAAAGCAGCAGCGGACGATCCGAGTCCCTCGACCTCATCTTCCAAGTATCGCGAACGCGTTGTGGCCTTCCTTGCTCCACGGCTCATACTCGCCAACGCATATGAGTTGTTATAGGAGTCACTACGGCTCCCGCCATTTCGCTTCCGCAGACCAACACCGAGCATTCCACTATCGAAGGCGTCGAGGAAAGGCTTTAAGCACGGAATACATGCCGTGATGAGGGTGACGCACAGGGCGCATTGGGCGGTGATTCTGGTCTCGAAGGCGGATTGTGTCATATCTGCGGAATTGGGGGCATTGCGCATGAAAGACAGGCGCATAATGGTCGCTATTATTACACTGGGCACACTGTTAGTTGAGAATTCGTGAATCCAGAGACTTACATACGTTAGGCGGTACGCGAATGCGACCACAACGGGGACTTTCTTTCCAAAGCTAACCTGAACGGGCTTGGTAATATAGATCGGGAGGAGGCAAATAATTAACTCTGTAACAATATCGACGGAGGATATGGCTGCCCAAAACCGGAACTGTAGAAATCAGCTTGTCAGTATGAATTGGATCGGTGCGGTCAAAGGTCAATGCTCACAGCATTAATACATTTGCCATTGTCCATTTCCCATGGCCTTGGTGCTCTACATTTGAAAGCCAAAGTAAAGAAGACTGAAAATGTCCAGACTAAAACGACGATCGATGTCCAAAAGCATACTTTTTTGTGTGATTTATTAACACACAGTTTATGCAGGAATTCTAGGACTGAGACCTTCGTGGGGCTAAGGGAAAGAACGTAGAGGAGATCAGATGCATATAGGATCTAGGAAGCATGTTGGCATTAGTAAATATTATTGCATTAACTCAGAAAGAATAGTTCACCTTTTCCACATCGATCACTTGTTGCGTACTTAAGGCAGATTGACGCTTCCCCATACCATATTTTGTCCCTTGGAATATAACACCAGATTGCGCGATACCGAAGGCCTATCCTTTGAAAGTTCGACATTAGAGACTGGACGGCAATGATCTAGTTAAGGGGTGTATCGTAAGGCACAAGTGGGAATGCACACCAGCGCAAGGGAAATTATCCCATCATCTCGTTGCAATGAGCGAAGCATAAAGAATCGAAAGGCAAGTCGGATCAGCACAGCCATTATCATCATCACCAAGAGGTACAAGGCCGCAATGGCGAGCTCATCTCTATGATCGAATGTAGACAAGTCCTCGAGTCTGCCGATGGTGCGTGTTTGCAAATAGCTTGCAATATTCATCATGAGACCCGTACAAGCAGCAACATAGATAGCCCATACATTTATTCAAGAGCTTTGAGATGCAGAACTTTTTGTGCTAGCATTAATTTGACTTGATGGTACATTTTATTACATAGTAATCGTACGTACAGTATTACACAGAATCTTGCCATTTTTCTTTGCTAAATTTTCAGAGTTGCAATTCAATTGCCACCACTCCGTACTCCGAACTCCGTATCTCTTTAGGAGTAATTGGTATATTGGACTCCGTAATAAGATCCCAGCATGTATTACAGGGTTAAATGCACATGGGTATATATCCCTCGCGAGCACAGCCGGAAGAATCGGCTCGAATCTTTTAGAGAGATTAAAGCTGATGCTTAGCCCTGCAAGGATGAAATGTCTTGGATTAATTTCGGCTATAGTGATACCAATATATTGGAATATGCACGGAGTATGGAGTATAGCCATGGACTTTGGCGGTCTATTGTGGGCTATTGCTTTAGTTCGCACGTGGCGTCGCGTGCCCCGTCGGGGGTGCGTAAATTGGCCCCGGACCCCTGTCCATTTCCATATCCTCCAATGAGTTGCACATATGAATGTAGTGTACGGAGTGGAGAGTGACTGGTATGGTCTGATTATTTATACGGAGTACACGTAATCTATCAATTAAATGCCTTGTCTATTGAAAAGATGGACAACCGATCAGGTAATATCGATGGGGTTGTAAAGTTGTTAGATAGACAAGACTACAGAATTTCCGAGGTCGTTTGGCGGATACTTTCCTGATCTTCCTTTGAGATTGGGATGTGAAAATATTTATCCAGAACAGCCACACGTTCCTCCTCGGAGGCGAAGGATTGCAGGACCTCCGACGTGGCCCCCAAGCGGCGCTTCAGTGTATTGTCGAATAGTGTTAGATCACCAATGACCTCTTCACCTTCATCGTCCAGAATCATCCGTATACACATCACGTGGAAAAGAAACCAGCTCTCTGGACAAGTGCTCATATAGTAGTTGATGATCGTAAAGTCTTCCGGGAGGAATTCCGTTTCAGTGAAGCAATAGGCAGGAATCCATGCCCCGCCTGCATTGCAGATCTCATACTGCCAGAGGAATTGGCCAGCCCTCGTGTGCTGGGCGATTGGCCCATAGATGAGCCGTGTAGACTGGTCGCCGACATTGTGCGCCTCAAACCCGTTGATCAATGGAAGTGGCTGATGTGGCCCATTCGAGCCGAACCCCACATCTATCAGGTACTTTTGTTCGCCGATAGCAACGATATTGACCATGTGGTTCCTGCATTTAATTGTTCAGTATGTTTCAGATATATTATTGACGGAATGACCATACCATCCATCGTATTTTGGGCCTTTCCAGTTCTTTGAGGCTGATATGGGCTGGACTGCCTCATTTACCCGACCTCCGACCGAGGTGACATGGTATCCCATAGTCCTGAGGGCGGTCCCAAAAAGAGTACTATTTTCCATACAGTAGCCCCCTCGATGGGATTTGGAGTCTACTATCTTGTCAAATAGTTTCTGGGCATCAATGGAAATGTAGCGGTGGACTGCATAATGCAGATTGAGATTTTCAAAAGGTACCGCTGCCACCTGGTATCGTTGCAAAACTTTCAAAAAGGCTAGGGCGGCTTCATTGTCGACACTTGCACCGAACTTGACCACCGGTGACTCCCGATACTTTTGAGGTAGATCGATCCGGTTAAAGTACCGGTTCAATTGCTCCGGTGAGTAGACTGGACGTAGGGACCAGTCAATGATAGAATCCATGTTAAGTCAAAAGGATGTAAAGGCGTCGAAGAGGTACATCGATGCTGGAAGTAGGGAGTCGAGAAAACATAAATAGATGTGAAAGCGGGGTTTCCCAAGCTTTCTACTCCGTGCATATAGATTAAAGGCGCAAATCTGCACTAGCCATACTTCGTATTTACAGTGATTCCGTGACTACTCCGTACTGTACGAGTCTGCCAATGACGCTTCTAATTGCGCCCCCCAATTGGACCTTGGAACTGTTACATGCAGCCCCCGCAGCAGCGGGGCATATTTCTAATCTACCAATATGCTTTGAATTAATTAATGCAACGGGACGTTAATTCAGAAATACCATAGTAAATCCGTGTGGCGTATGTAGCACACCGAAGGACCGAGCTAGTGTATAGTGTATACGTAGCCTAGGCATGTCAACGAATAGCCCTGCGAATTTCTCAGTGATTCTACATACAGGCTTTTGTCTCGAGCAGAAATCCATTGCACCTAATCTGTCAGGGATCCGGATTCCGGGAAAGTGGGCCATATTCACGAAGTGAACTTGATCAATCCGTCGAGGGCTAAGCGACATTTCCAAGTATCTATCTGGACATCCGATAACTAGACGGGTGCTAAGCACGGTCTTTTATCTTTCAATGCTTGTTTCTTAGTTTCTTCTTCTTTACCCTATCCCAATTCATATCAGGTTTCCCTTTCATAGTCTGTCTACCTTTGTCGGACATTCCAACATAACCCCAAAATGCCCTTCAAGAATGGGGAGATGGCGGTCCAGGAGTTGGGCTCCAGCAATTACAAGAATCGTGATGCCGAGGATATGGCAAAGCAGGGCAAGAAGCAGCAGTTTCAAGTATGGCCTCACTGAAGAAGAGATTTCGGGGTGGATTTAGTTAACGCAAGCAGCGAAACTTTGGATTCTTGTCCATGTTAGGATTCACGACAACCATGATGTGCACTTGGGAAGCTGTTCTTTTGTGAGATTGAGCTGTCCCACCCAACCTCCATCGGACTCAAACTAACCATTTAACACAATGCTCCGAAGAGCCAGGCAAAATTTTTGAGCTGGGTGACGGGATGGATGGCCATGATTGGATGGTGGGCCAACACTGCAGCTGGTGTCTATTTTGCGGCGACAGTCACCCAGGGCCTTGTAGTCTTGAATTACCCAAATTATGTTTTAGAGGGCTGGCAGGGAACCTTGATGATGTTCGCTGCATTGATTATTTGCGTGATTGTCAACTCCATCGGGGCAAAGCTACTTCCTCAGGTCGAGGGTCTGATTCTCATCTTTCATATCGCGGGACTTTTCGCCATCCTCATTTCTCTCGTATATCTTGCACCTCACAAAGATGCTTCATTCGTTTTTGGGGCCTTTGAAAACGGTTCGGGATGGAACAACGCAAGTCTGACCTGGTTGATTGGCCTGGCGGGCACTAACCTCCCATTCATTGGTGCGACACCCATCCTGCCCTCGAACACGACGTTTTCTAACTAATTTCGGCAGGTTATGACAATATTCAAGTCAGTAATTCAAGACATTGTAAGCTAACAGATCCCCACAGCCGAAGAAGTCATAAATGCTTCTATTATCGTTCCCTGGTGCATGATCGGCACAATCCTGTTAAACGGCACGCTTGGGTTCGTCATTGTCGTCGCTTTCCTGTTCTGTATTGGGAATGTGGATGACGTCCTGAACAGCGCCACTGGCTACGACTTCATTGAAGTCTTCTACGCGGCCACCAAGTCCCACGCGGGAACATCCGTGATGACCGCTATTCCCACAGCATTGGTCATTTGCGCGTCGTTTGGGTTCCTGGCTTCCGCGTCGCGTCTCATCTGGGCCTTTGCCAGAGATAGGGGACTGCCATTCTCGAATTTCCTCGCTCATGTACGGCTGATTATCAACTTCTTTGCCTCCATAGAGAGAAGTGGCTAATTTTATTACACGCATATAGGTCAGCTCCGAATCCGCCCTCCCTCTCCGCGCTGTCGGTCTCTGCGCATGCATCACCGGCTGTATCTGCATCATTAACGTTGGATAAACGGCAGCATTCAACGCCATCATCTCGCTGACCACGGCGGGTTTGTTCGGTTCCTACGAGATCGCCATTGTCCTCATGCTCATAAAGAAGATCAGAGGAGAGCCGATTCCATATGGCCCCTGGAAGCTCGGCAAGTTCGGCATTATTATCAACATTGCCTCCATTTGTTTCTTAACAATTGCCATCTTCTTCTCCTTCTTTCCTGCCGAGATGCCGGTCACTCTGGCGAGCATGAACTGGTCAATTGTAGGTTTCACTGGCGAGTTCCTTATCGGGCTCGTATGGTATTTGATCAGTGGGATGAAAGCCTATAATGGCGCGGTCATTGAGTCTGGTGTCAACCGTTGATAACGGATTCAGGGAGTGCAAGGCGGGCAAACACTTCCCTAGGGCTGCCCAGGTGGGTGCATCACAAATGTATCATTATTAGATAATTACACTCAAACGTTGGGAATAGCGAATGATATGATCAAGCTGCACCTGCTTTTATTTTTATTTCACGATGAAAGTCCTGTTTCCTCCAACTCCCTTCAGACCTTCGGTTGCGCCCCCCTAATTCACCTGAATGCCCCGAAAACCTGATATCCTGCATACCCCTCGAATGATCTTCTCAAGACAGTGCATGCCGGATCGGAATGATCTGATCGGGAGAACAACCAATCCACTCTGGGGTATTTCGTTTGCCTTTTATTGGTATATAGCTAACACCTTTCAGCACCGGGGCAATGGCTGCCATGTACAGTATTGTGTGATTGTTGAGTACACGAAAGGGTCAATACTACTCACATAGATTAGTAACCTGAATGTTTGGGATTTAAAGTCCAGGATGTTGTTGCCACTCTTACAAAGGCCAGGACTGGCCAGATACATAGATCGACCAGTGTCCTGTTGAATACAGTAAGGTCAGATGTCGCTCTCGGGAGCTCGGAAGGACTCGGCGAACGCCAACTGGGGGCCCGCACTGGCAGTGGCACCGGGATCTCCCGTTGGTCGCTCCTCTCCTTGAATCGACGATCCACCGATGAAACGACTAAGCTCTCTATCTCAGGTTACATCGGTCCAATCTGTCAGCCTTTGTATGGCCCCAGGTGATCACCCGGCCACAATTGCTTAGGTGCTCTTCGCCAGTCAGTACGCTATCCAATAATGACATTAATTCTCTCAGAGATGGATCTCCACCCTGGTCCGCCATACGGGCATTTTAGCTAAAGGGGAGATTCGACTCGGTGCCTAGAGCCAATTAATCTTTGTCGCATCACTATTTAATCCACTGCGATAACCAACGCGGGGTCCTGCATCGATCACCCAGCAATCACCCCACCTCAACATGCCGTGGACGTCAGCCGACCACTCGCCGAACACCTTCACCCGGCCCCTTGGCCCCAACGAGGTGTTTATCAAGCTGGTCAGTGATCCCGGCCACCCGCTCGGTCGTGAACACTGGGCGATCAACTACACGGCCACCATCAGCCCTCGTGGGGCATTCGCAGCCTTGTCGGGCCCGCCCGACATTCTACCAACCCTCATCCGCTACAGTTGGTTGCATCTGCGCTTCCAACACCCCAGTCTAGCTGCGCATCCAGACTCCAACTCCAACGTCATCTACACGGTTCCTGACTCTGCGGATGCCCTTAGCGAATGGGCCTCGCAGACCTTTACCGTGGAGACCGACGCCAAGTCCGCCGACGAAGTCATTTCCACTATCGCACCAGCACCCGACGCCCGGCTGTACTATGTCCCCAAATCGAGTGGACTGCTCCTACACACCGCACACTGGCGCATGGATGGAGTTGGCGGTCTGTTTCTCCTCGGTCAGCTGGTGGACTTGATGGTCTCGCACGCCGACACCCTCCTCTCAGGAAAGCTGCCAGACCCCTTTGATTCCTTCCAATGGGGATCGGAGGTTACACGGCTAGCGCCACCAGTCGAAGAAGCCGGTAACATGCCCCTCACTGCGACCGACGAGCAGAAGGCTGTCGCCCACGAGGCAGTTGGCACCTTTGCCCTGGCGGCGGGCGCCCTCGGGGTGCCCTATAACAGGGATGCCTCTAGCTTACCCTCCGGCACGCGGGCCGCCGAGCTTACGTTCTCGCCGGCTACCACATCCGCCGCTGTGTCCGCGGCAAAGGCACGTGGCGTCGGGGTCACAGCCGCTGTACATGCCAGTCTGGCTGCGGTCAACTTCCGGCACGCGATCGCTGAGCACCAGGGCCGCCACTACACCAGCACCATCAAACAGTCGTTGCGGCCGTATCTGCCCGAACCGTACTCGACCCCCGCGGCGGCAGCCGGGCTATACACGTCCGGGTGGTTGGCGCGGGTCGAGCCCTCCGGCACCTGGGAGGAAAATGCCCGCATGTATCAGGCGGAGTATGAGAAGGGAATTAGCAGTGAGTATCTCCAGGCGCACCGGGAGTATGCGTCCACTTTGGTCGAGGTAATAAAGAACCTGCGGGCCCCGACAGAGCCGCCCAGCGATATCGATATCAGCAGCATGGGGATCATGGAGAAATATTTAGACCGCGAATATGGAACCCCGGAGCGTGGGCTTAGCATCACGCATGCTGGGGTGGGCGTAGAAATAATTTCGCGCCAAGGAGTGGTTTTTGTGTGGACGTTCCGTGATCAATTGACACTGCGGCTGGTGTATAACGAGGCTTTCCACACTCCGAAGCAGATGACGGAATTTTTACAAGACATCCAAGCGGACCTTTTGAAGCAATTAGGGGTGGTGGAGTAAAGAACTGTTGGATTTAAATAGTCGTTGAGGATATAACTATAGAGCTTGCACTGCAAATTTGCTTTTATGTCATGCAATCCTCTTTAAGCATCGTGGAAATTCCAAGTCCATCAATACACTAGCTTTTTTTTAGAAGGGGTTTGTTACATATTTAGGAGAGGGCCAACACGCAACCAAAAATAGAAGTAGAACCGAGAGAAACATGGGCTTGCAATCAGTCAAACACTATCCCGCTCCGAGACGGGTCGCGTTGGTTCAATTTTAGTTTTAATGTGATGCCTGTTCGGATTCCCCGAGTACTGGTCCATCAGGATGGCCTCTCTGTATTCCTCGAGCGGATGAGATGATCGGTTGTCACTCAACAAGTCCGATGCAGTTTGCTTGCTCCTAGATAATGACAATGTGCTGGTGGTGGGTTGCTTATTCCTGTTTCGCAGGCGGCGTGCGAGTTCCATAATATTAGGTAGGCAGACGGACATGAGAGAAATCGGGCCTTCACACTGCACCCAAGAGATATATTCGATGGTGCTCCATGTCAGATCCTCTTCCAAGGTAGAACCGGCCTTCAGGAGAGTAATAAGACGACCAATAGACAAGATGATCACTCTGACACGTGCCAATCCTGGTTAGCAAGTTCGTGATGGTCAGACTGTACCTGATGCGCTTGGGGAACTTACGAGTAACCGCAAATAAAGAGGCCAATTAACATAGCCTTCTTCGCCTTGGTCATGTGCAACGACCAGAGAAGTGGCAGCGGGATCAACAGGATAATCAAATCCAAGATCGCACTGGGGGCAGCAGTCCCGGTAAAGAATTTCCACTGCGTGAAGCATCTGGCGTTGGGAACAGGCTCCCAGGCGGCATCAATGGGCGTACACTGGAAGGTGGTCAACAACCCGGACCCGATCAGCCAGCAAACGCAGAGGGCACCGACCGCCCAGAGCGTAGGGAGGACCCAGGTGGCTCCCCGTCTCAGCACTCGATAGTAGAAGCAGAGCACCGATAGTTTGGGCAATGTAATGCATATATCGTATAAGTAGGCAGCGGCGAAAATAATCTTAGGGCCCGCGAGTTGATTGCTGACGGGTAATGTGGCTGAATGACGACCTAACCCCAGAGAGATCCAGTAGAATCCAACGGCGAATTCGGCGATAATGAAGGGCTATAAGACATAGGGTTACCACACAATGCTCTGCACCAAGCCGACGAAATCCACTACAGGGAACAGCACGTACCAATGTTAGGATGGCAAATGCATCGTCGTAGCCAAACTTGCGATTGCGCGAGCCCGAGATGGACCAGCAACGGAGGGCGACCGAGACCACAGCTAATATGAGCATCGAGACACAAAGAGCGATGAGGCCCGGCTGTCGGTTGCCATCAGACTCTGCGGAGGACATGTTACGACCGCTGTCTCTCGGTCCTGTAGCGAACTTGGCCTAATCATACATTGATGGGGGGCGTACCAACCCGAGAAGAAAGGAGAGGCGGAAGCAATAAGGCAATAAACAGTAAGGCAATGAAGGAGTTAATGTAAGGATTACCACTCACGAGCGACTTAGCCTGAGATGCAGCTCTGTACATAATTAAGACAAATACAAACGCAATCCCTGCGGAGTATGTGGGACCGTATTGATCTCTGCATGAATTCAAACAAGAGTACTTCGTAGTCGGCCGCTTTTGCGGCCTTGTCAGGTCTTTTCTCATGTCTTCTTTTAATACACATTAGTTTCAAACATAAGCGACAAAACAAGGGAGAAAAAGGCTTAATCTACAGCATGACTATGTAGGGACATACCAACCCACACGGCTGATGGACTGGGCTGGCCTAGTCTACGGAGCATTTTTGGGGGCCGGGAACATGTTCGGTTTTGCGCTAGCGAATTAAGGAACATCGCCAGCCCAATTGGATAGAACGTCGCGATCCACATGCCTGCGCAAATATGTTTTGGCCTATCCACTTACTGCATGGAGTGCAAATATCACACCCCGCGACACGCCTGTGATGGAGGTATATAGCCGCCATGGGTGAGTTAATTGTGATTGTGATTGTGATTGTGATTGTGATTGAAAAATACTGCCTGGCAGAAAATTACCACCTTTACCACTCCGTATCCATAAACAAATTCTAAAGTTGTATATCTATAGCATTTGTTTTATGGTTGTCGTCTGAAATCAGTTTTAGTAGAAAGTCAGTGCGTTGGATCTACCCAGGTAGGCACGTACTATATATATTAACATAGGTCCACTATCCTCCGTACTCCGTACAACATAAATTATATCTCTTATCCCACAAATAATCGTGTGGGGCGTAGGCTTGGGGGGGGGGGGGGGCCGCACACCCATCCACTCCGGGCCGGCCCTGGGGTCCACGGGTGCTTAGATAGGTGCTTCCAAAGGTAGCACGATTAACTAATTAAAATATTGCTGCCTTTTTGTTTCAGTAGTTAAAATTTTATCATTTTAGTTCTATGCCCGTTGCTCTACGCTAATTTATAATGGGACTCTTTGGATGCATACGTGCTAAATAACATAACTTGAAGATAATGTAATGGAGATTGAATGGAGAAAGCACTGCATGTATTGTCTTGATCTGGCGCATCCAGAGGAGAGAGAGGGAGAGAGGGAGAGGAGAGAGAAGCTATCTGCATGTTCTATCACATGATGATGCCCCAGGCATCCAACATAATGGCATAAGAGCAGTTCATACCAAAAATAGTTCTATGTAGCGTTCCGAAAAGCCCATAAATGGGCCCGAACCCCGGGCCCAAAGCCCAACCAGCAGTGGGCTGTGAGCCTAACCTTTGCAGACCAACCCAACCCACAGCCCATTAAGGGGGGATTACCTAGCATCTTATAATCGCTATATTCTAACCTTCTACTTATTATATAGAGTTTAAATTTCTAGAATTTATAATATTAATATCTATATAAGTTTATATTTCAAATTTAAATAAAATCCGATTAGGAGAGGTCGAGATACTACGAAAAAGGGTAATATTAATATTTTAATATTCGATATAACTATATCTAGGATCTAGGTAGAAGGAGTACTACTACTTTCTAAGTGAACTTCTGTAATTTATAAATTATCTAAATAATGCGCTTTCTCGCGTTTTTAAACGTGATATAGAGAGATAACTAGTAATTGATTCTAAATAATTTAAACTAATAAAACATTCTTTAAAATCAGGCTTAGTAACGGGGATAAAACGAAGGGTAATTTTAAAAACGTCAAAAGAGGGTTCAACTTCTGAATTCTCGGCATATTTGTACTGCTTGGGGCCCATTTGGGGGCCTATTAACCCGCAGTGGGAGTTTTTTTGAATATGTCTTATTTCCAATTTGAAAGTACGTCTCGGTGGATACCCGGAATGAATGTGGAACCTGGCGACCGAAGGCACATATATGTATGGTATGGTAGTATGATGAATCAATAATAGCTGCTTATCAGGAGAACCCTGGGATGTCAATCTGGTCTCGAGGTCGCGGTTTAAATTGGCGTTGACTCATTATTGCTCACATCTGATCACCGCCGTGATTGGCTGATATGCCCCTCTACAAACTTTCATCCATGGATACGTGGATCTATAAAAGACAGTATCACGCTATGTGAAATCAACATTCGCGACATGCTTGCATCCAATATAACCTCAATTACCTCGACCTCGACCTCGACTTCAACTTCGGCAATGGAATATCTTCTACCTATCGGGATGCACATCATCCCCTCTGGCCTTCTCGATCTACGGCCAGATGCCGACATAGACTTTGACCTCCTAGATCCCCAGCCAGTAAAGGGCGTCAAAAATATATGGTTCTTCTGGCACTCAGGCTACGCCAACATGCACCCATACACACAGCGCACAGTGCGTGCATGGCACCGCCGATTCACCATGCAAGGGTGGACTGTGCGAATCATCGACCGGCAACCGGGATCAAAAAGCAATATCGCCGAGTTCTTAAATGTCACAGATCCAGAACTTTTTCCACGCGCTTTTACAGATGAGACTCTCACTGGCCCTTACGCCCTACAACACACTTCGGACCTTGTCCGTTGGCCACTGCTCCTGCGATATGGGGGTGTCTATGCGGACGTGGGTATGATGCAAATTGGCGATCTGGATACGTTATGGACTGAGACAATTGCAAACCCTGACTCTCCATACGAGGTTCTATCTTATACACCAAGTGGTGAAGATCATTACAGTTTATGCAATTATTTCCTCGCCGCATTGCCCAATAACGCACTTTTTACTCGTTGCCATCGTCTACTCCTCGCCCTTTGGGGCGCAGATGGTGGTAAAACAACCACCGATGGCATGCATGCTAGCCCCCTCCTCCAAGGCCTTCCTTTGATGGGTGGTGCATTTACAATTACCGAAGATGATGGGACTTTCATCGGCCCTGCGGAGGTCAGCCGCCTTTTAACCGACTATATCATTCAAGGCCAGGTGGCTACTGCAGTCATGGGGTTGGTCGATGCCGAAGATAATTGGGACGGTCCAGCCTATTGCATGAAGCATTTCTATGCGATTGAGTTCATGGAAGGGTCGCAACTCATTAATGAGTTCACTGCCTGGAACGGACAGGAGGCATTCGATGTGTTATCACTTCCCTTGCCGAAAGATGGGGAGGAAGAGTCTGAGAAACAGAAAAAGGCTCATGAGATTGTTGAGGCATGTCTGTCGCGCAGCTTTGGTTTCAAACTTGCTCACGGGCTTATCCTGCGGGTTAACAAGGTCACCCTTGGCTCACTCTGGCGGGACAACCCGGGCTCCGATATCATACATGGGACTTATGCGAGTTGGCTCCGCCATGGTATTGCCTACTGGAATCAAAATAATGTGCCTAAGCGAGTGACGCTCTCGTTGATCCCTCCCACCAAGGTTGGGAGATTACTCGTGTAAAAGTCCGTTGATCAATAACATACCAAATAGTGTGTCCTAGCGCGTCCATCACTGTAATAAACTACAGAAATGATAGCTTTCCTATAGACATAGATTCCGTTCCGCATCGGAGAACTACCAGCGGTGCTCGTAAAAGGTGTATTAAATTCATATTCTTCAAAAAGAATCCCTAGGAAGCGCTAACTATATATGCTATAGTAGTCGTTGTGTGCCGTATTCTTTTTTATCTCGTGATTATGTTGAAAATGTTAGAAATATCCTCGACTACTACAATTGTAGGGTTTTTGGTTGAATAGGAAAATCCAACAGATTATATATAGTAGTCATAACAAATGCCCGTCCCATTCTCACACATAGCTATCCTTGAAACGGGCTGCGACAGGTTGAAATGATTGAAACAAGGACAAGAAAGCAAGATATCCCCTTAACCCTACCACGTTACAGAATGTAGACGACAGTTACTGGCAGAGGTCCGCCGTCAGGGTGACTGGCTGGGGGCACCCATAGACCTTCTTGTTAGCCTGGGTACTGTAGCAGGCGGCATCATTGGCCGCACAGTCAAAGGCCTCACAGCCATCGCCGGGACTCAGCGAGTTGGAGTCCGCTGCGAAGGGGTTACCCCAATCCGTGTTCAGCTCATCTTGAAGAAGGATGCGGTTAGTAAAAGATTCCCATCTGACAGATAGATTGGGTGGACTCACAGTACACGTAGTCCGGGTTGGACGAGAATGAATAGCCAAAGAAGAGAGGCGTATCCAGCGTCTTTGTCTTAGCGATCTTCACAGTCTATATATTCGATCTCTTGTGAGCTTCCCTTGCTATGTAGAGTATTATGCAGATCGAATAGGACGGAGTAACGTACCGAACCAGATACTTTGAATTCTTCAGAGAAGGTTTCCCCATTGGCAACAGTGGTGAGAGGGCCGGGGGCGCTACCATCGATAGGGAACGACTGCACATACACGGTGGTAGGACAGTTATTATACACGATGGCATTCTGGGCTGAGACCAGGCCGACGAGGGCACCAAATGTGAATAGGGAGGTCTTCATGGTTGGTATTCGGCTTTTTGTTTTGAAATAGATGGTTAAATAGAAGGTTGGATTGTTTGTTTTCCTCCCGAGAATGGAAGGAATTGGGGGTCTTCATATAGGTCTGCTACTCGGACCACAGGCAGTATCGATGATGTACTAGTAGAGCATATCTGGGAGGCCTTGCAATCCAAGACGTGGAATAGGAACCACGTCTTGGATTGCAAGGCCACCACCCGCGAGTCCACCCTACGGCGAATCAATACGACCGGTGGGTGAGACATGCGCATCACCGCCACTGCATGTACCCCACACCATCAAAGACATCACACCGGGTAGATGTAACCACCGGGTAGCGTTACATCAACCCCATAATCCCTCCATTTTCTCAACAGTGGCTGGAGCTTTTGTTGATGATTCTCCATTCGGACCAAAGAATAATTTCAGCTGTGTGGAGAGACTGACTGAATCAAGTGGTTATCGACGATTCAACCGGTTTCTCCGCTCCCGACTCCGGTCGCGGTACCGTCCAAGTCATCTATGTATGCCTACCCCACATGAACACTATGGAGGATGATGTCATAAGCTGTCCTCGTAGTCGAGCATACAAACAACTGGATACGGCGTAGGTCCTTCCTTCCTGGGCCAACATGCCCTTGGTCGACTGGTCCATACCGAGAATCCCATGTCAGCCATGCGGTCATCCTGCCTGGCCTGGTTCAAGCTCGTATAGTATCCACTTTGCCAAACTCGTGTCAAGAACTGACCAGCGATTTTAACAGGTGAGAAGGCGGATTCAAACAACTGTCTTCTAATGCAAGGGAAATAATGTAGCTATGGAACTAGTGCCACGTTAATGCACCGTTCTAGTATACGGTGCCAAGAAAGAGATGCTGTTTTGATGACTATAAATTGGCATATATCCTACTGTATCGATTTTAAACGCGGTTGAAAGGTTGGAGGGGCGTTATAGCTTTCTCATGAGGTATAGTTTGGTAGAGGGAAGACAGATGACTACAATAGAAGCTATTAGAGTGGTAGGCTGGAATGTTAGCTGCCCGAATCTTAGTCGGCCGATATACATTAGTGATGAGTCTTGGCACTCTAGGAGCAAGGAAGACGGCCTATAGAGTCACTCTGATAGGTCGGTCACACATTTGTTCAAAAAAAGAAAAAAGGCAGAGGAGGGCGGACGGTCGACTAAGAGCGTGAAGTGCGTAGAGAGAGTTTGGACACTGCGGATGAGGATTGGACGAGGGGAGCATATTAGTGGAACAAATTTAACTAGGTGTCCGTTCGGTTGTTAGATAAGTCGGGGACGCAGCCCTGGAGATGCATAAATAGTGAGTGGTGGCAGACATGCAAAGGCTATATATAGAACGGTCGATTAAGGGACCTTGTCTTGGGGTTTTTTTTTTTAATGTTTTTTTGTTTTATTATTTTTTTTTTCAGTGTTAATTCCTCATAAATCGAATTCTCATTCCAAAATAGGCTTAACAAATTCCTCTATAATAAGGCTGAAACTACTCCGTAGGTAGCCTGGCGATAAAATTCCCTCGCTGTCTAGGTGATGTCGGCTACGTTATCTTCTGTTTCGATCCCTAGATCTATCGCAAAACTATCCCCATCAAAGTCACTAGGACTAGAGCTGGGGGGCTTTGCTCGGTTTTCCCGATCTTAGCTGATTTGATGCGTCTGGTGATTATGTTTGTGACCTAATTAGGTGCCCATGGATATTTTTAGGCCACCCAGTATAACCTAAGACTCAGCTTAGGTCCAACGTTTGGCCCCCAAACCCAACCCAAAGTTGGGTTGGGTTGGGTCCGGGACTAATTGGGTTCTAGAGAAGCCTAGCAATACCATCCATGGATGGTAGAATATAGTACTGAAACCCCGGAATAACCATAGACCGTCTAGAGGACGTCATACATACTAAGATTAGTAGGCCATCCCAAAAATATCAGATTTTCTCATTTTAGTGTCACTAATATCTTTCATTTATACTATACGTCGTCATATATTGTCATACCAGCAGATTTCTGTCACAAAAGTATGAACCGATCTTCATCTAGATTCTCACAATGTCTATAGCGCACTCACCCCTCTTGCCCCGAGTCGCGCGATGCTCTCCTTTCCACAACCTATGTTCTGCTCTATAATTCCCTTCCACACTTAACATAATACATACGACCATAGGGTGTGGAAAACAGGGCTTCCCGTCCGCTCAGCCGTACTTAAGCCACACGCCGGTGAGTTAGTAGTTGGGTGGGTGACCACCAGCGAATCCTCACTGTTGTATGTTTTTGTTTATTTTTGGTTTCTTCTTCCTATTTTTACGAGCAAAATGCCGTTGCCGCCGTACTCTTCTGCCCCTTCAATCCATTCACCTGGATGCCCTGATCACCACTCACTACTTTACACCTAAATATCCTGCACAACCCTGGAGCTGAGCTCCCGTGCTGGCCTTTTTCTTGTAGGTGCGTTGTAGTAAAAACTGTTTGGTCTGGCCTCAGCTACGGTTTAAGGATGCAGGGAGTATCTGTACCCCACATTGATACTTTCGATGCTTAAACACTGCCATATATTCCCGAGGCCAATATATATATGTATATACCGTCACCTGAGTCGATATTATCGAATTTAAAAAGAGAAAAAAGGAAGTAGCATTCAGGAGTTTCGAACTTAGTATAATGAGGCAGGTAAGTCCCAATGCGAGAAAATGACCTATAAACAAAGGTTACTAGCGCTAAGAGAATAAAGAGAAGAGAATAGTTTCACTACATACAAGTATAGCCAGGTCCACGTTAGTCTCAACCGAACACTCCCACTATAAGTCATCCTCAACACGTAAACCGTCCCTTTAGTCAGTTATATATCAGTTAATAGTTATATATGCCGGAGCATAATAAGACCACCGTTTTTCGGGGTTAATAATCTAAAAGTCCTGGAATTATCCATAAGAGTTGAACATGAATAGTTAGGTACTCGGGCCGATGGGGAAATACCAGCCATGCCGAAATGGCGCTTATGTGCGTTATCTATATTGCTCCTTTTCTCCTCGCTCCTATTACGCAAATTAAGTATACCTAGGCTAACACCGACATCGCCTAAAATTAAAAAAGCACAACATAAGGCCTACGTTCATATTCTAAGCGGCTAAACCTTTCTCGTTCGCCATCAACAGTATCACTCACAGTGAGGACGAAAACTGCTCGACAATCCTGGAGGCTTTTTTTTCTTTCTTTTTTTTTTTTTTAAAAAAAAGATAATTGATAGTCTTCGGGACGGACCTCTACCTCCTACATATCAACTAGATCAGCGCAGGTTGAGGAAACGGAGGGCAGCAGGTACATTCTCTACATTTAATTGCCTCCATTCCAGTTCCTATCCAGCCAATAAACTATTACTATTATAATCTTCTTTTAGAGGGTGGTCAAAATTATACTTGATAGGAAAAGTGGCTGATCGTCAGATAGCATGGGTTTGAAGAAACAAAGCATTTGTAACCACATTGAGGATACCATAGTGTTATTGAATTGATTCCACCTTATCTTGCAGACCTTTAGGAAGGACACTAGAAACATAGATTTGCTGCAATCACCAAATAGAAACGAAGGATGAGAAATAACAATCTGGGTTTTACGAGTCCCTCGAAACTCAGTATACCCGGTTGTGTTTTTCTTAAAAAGGGTCTCAGTGGTCATCAGTAAACTGCCTGTTTACTAACAGCCTTGGCAAACGCAACTGTAGTTGATGCAAGTCCCGAGACCGCCGGAACACTATATTGAGAAACTTGTTAGTGGGACGGAAATGCAAATCAGTGAATATCCCCAACTCACACCGCAGCAGTCGGTTGGCTTATTCGAAGGACAGTGGACATTTCTCTGAACAAGGGAATGTTTGCTGTTAGGAACAGCTTGCTCAGAGACATCCTTAGTATTAGGCACGGCAAACGCCATGGAAAAGCCAAAGAAGGCAGTAAGGATGGGAATGGAGAGCTTCATTGTAAAATTGCGAAGGTAAAAACCCGGGGATATGAAAATATAGCTGTGTAGAGTAAAAGAAGCTTTCTCTGCGATGGTGAGACTACAATTAAAAAGTGGGATATCCTGGCGGTTTTATAGGGTTTATGTTTTTTTGCTCTCAAAGGGATCAAGGGTGTATGGGGGATATTCAACCTTCGGGTCTCACAGTGCCTTCTCAGACTCCGGGAAGGCCCAAGTGAGGTGGTATTGGATATCCTAGACTTGCAGATAGACCCCTCTAGGTGAACTTCCAACTGGAATACTGGTTGGAAGCCGAAAGTGGGTCGCCTGGCTAGCCTCTTTTTTACTTATGGATGATTTTTGCGAGGCAAACAAAAAGAACTACGGACATGTGTGAAAATCCAAAATAAAAAGCCTGGCTGCTATCCCTGAGCTTCTAAAATTCCGACTGATGTTGCAAGACTTCTCACGCCTATATATGAATTTTTCTTCCTCTTGACAAAGTCCTGTTTTTTATTTTACCATTGCAATGCCGAAGAACAGCGCTCTACGCAAGCTTCTACCTGTGAATATGGGATTCAAACGATACAACCAATCATAGTGTTCTCGCCCGATACGTGCCCGTAGAGAATGTTCGATTGGTCGATACATAATCAGACTGAGAGTTCTAGGACCGTTTCGACTGCCAATGTTGTATTGTCCTCTTTTCTGTGACATTGTGTTGCTCCTAGCTGTTCTTGCAAAAGGCGGACCCCATCCGTGCACGGAGAGGTCCGGCGATCAATTACTGGGGGCTCCACTCCCGCGGCTCGTATAGGCTTGCTCGTATAGGCTTGGTATGTGCATGATCTCCATCATGCAGGGATAATCCTCACGAATGCTCACTCATATCCCAAGATGCCAAGATTGATCTACAGAGATTCTGCTGTTTAAGCAGAGACCTGCAATTTCTGACCTATTTACTTCTTAGCTCGAAGGCATTACAGTGTCAACTGATCCAATTCCTGCGATGCAACCTGAAATTGCTAACTAGTAAGGCATTGTTTTGAGATATTAGGTATGGCAGTGCATAGCGTCCTGTGGCCCATATCATATTATTTCCATTCCTGCGTACAAACTTTAGTAATTAATCTTTGCAGTGACACAGCAAAAATTTTAGTACCCCTTCTACTAACTACTACCTTCCGAACTCATTATACCGTCCGCTATACTTAGTCTTTAGTGGAAACTCAACTGCTTCGTAAAATGTCAATTTCTACAGTATTCATTTCTATCAATTTCTAGCCAATAAAGACATATCCTAATTTATGAAATATTCTGCTGGCAAAATAAGATATGACACACGATATGACACACTGGCACTGCCGTAGTATGAGGCGTCCAACCCTTGCAAGCTATTGCTTGCATTAAGGCAATAATCAATATATCATCGGCCCTATATAAGCCTCGACGCCCATTGGAGTGATGAAACCAATTCCTCAACAGTAAATTCGAATTACCCTTCTATTCTATCTCTTCAAACCCCTCAAAGAAAATTTGAACAATCTTTACGAATCAACTCCTCAAAAATGAAATTTTTTATTGTCCTGTTTGCACTTGCTGCTTTCGCAATGGCCGAAGCCGGCCCAGATCTGGAGGCGAGAGCTGGGTGCTCCATGAAGGGACAATTCTGCGTTAACGGAGGCACATTCCGGTGCTGTGAGGGACAAGGGAGCTGTATTGACCAACGGGTAAGTCTGCTATTACGACCTTTCTGGAAACAGATATGGCCAAACATGATAGCGGATAGCTAAAGGGAAATATAGTGCAAATGAGCTACGATCTACTGAGGGAGTGTCAAGGTCGCCTTAGGGTTACGGGATCTCACGTGTCGGGGCGTCCGGTGGTTAGTTACTCCAGGGTATACCTGGCAGAGTGTTGTAAATTCCTGGTTCGTCAGGCTTCTACTCACTATTTAGTTAACCAACCAACTAGCTTTTGTTCGTTGTAGAGAATCAATCCTTCTTCTCTCTTCTCTTGCTTTCAACGATTATGCCTTTCTAGCCTAAGTTGCTCAATGAAGTCAACGAGCAGACTTGTCGAATAATGAATGCTTTGATAGCCATCTGTCTCCCATGAGACCCAAAGGCTGAGGTGTCTAGTCAATTACCTCACCTTGGGTCTTGGAAGTTTTTGCTTAGCCAGGTAGGTGTTATATTGACATAATTTCAGGACAAGCTCCTTGATTGTTTGGCTCAGTTACAATGGTGTATTATAGAATGAAAAACACTGACTAACCTGTACAGGCCGCAAAAAAGTGTGCATGGAACATACGCAATCGAAAGGATTTTGTTAGAATCAATATACGGACAGGGCTATATAAATACGTCGATGTTGTGATTGCAACTTTTCCCTTAAGTCTTAACCTCAATGGTCTGACCCCATTTGCACCTTCTAGCCAGGGAACTCCGTGTAGTACTCACGTACTGCTACCAGCAAACATACCAGTAGATTTTAATCTACTCAAGGTACGCCGATAAAGAATGCTGTTGAATTTGGCGCCGAGGCAGCCAGCACGGAGAAAATCACGAAGACAAAGAACGATATCATATGATCATTGATCGAGGAGAAGGAGTATATTTGACCGTGGATGGGAACGGTCGGACTAGATGTTAGCAAGCTAGATGTTAGCAAGCTAGATGTTAGCAAGCTAGATGTTAGCAAGCTAGATGTTAGCAAGCTAACGGTTCACCGTGTGAGATATATCTGGATTCGAGGTTAATGCGGAAGGAATGCGGGGTGGAAATTAACTTCCTATGAGGCTCCAATTGAGGCCACCAAATTCGGCAGAAATGACAGAAGCAAGTGTCGCGACGCAGCTCGAGTCATAGGAGTCTCTCAATATGCTAGGTCAGACAAATCGATGTTGAGCGCGGCAGCAGCGAGGGACCATTTTATCACATATATATGCAACAAATAAATCCCTCGGCAGGATTGAGAGTGAAAGAATGACAAATATCGCTCCCTTAGGACGCGCAGGGTTCTCCATTTCGTCGTCCCTATTATCTCTAGTGACGTGGTCAGCACCTTTTCCTCTGGCCCCGGTTGTCATCTCTGTGGGGGCCCACTCGGCATTTATCGAAGAGACCGCGAGATCATCGTACTCAGTCGTAACACTTGACCCCATGATGAGTAGTGAAAGACAACTCAGGAGCAGTGTACAGGACAAACGGGAAGATCACCCGTTCAATGCACAACTTGCTCGCTACTGCAACCTATCCAGGAGGTGTCCGTTCGCTTGTTAGGTAAGTCGAGTTAACCTATTTAGGTTATTTAGAAACATTTTGATGATATGTGAAGGGAGGAATCACCGAGATAACAGAAGCTTTTCCAAAGGTAGGGGGGTATATCGCTTCAAGCTTTGTATTAGCTTCGTACGAAACCGAATGTAGCCTAGTCCAGGGGTGGTTGTTGGTTGGGTCTCGGAGTCCGTCGGGAGCAAAGGTTGTTGGATGCCCGGATGCCTAAGGCATCACATGTAAATAGAACCCAGATAGTTTGCCTGCTCTCTCGTCCTCTCTTTCTCCTCTTCGTCCACCAGAATACATACAGTGCTTTCTCTATGAACTTACACGTATTGTATCAGGTTATGAGCCTCTTTTGCTAGTTGGACCACTAGCAACTCTTTTCTCTGAAGCTATTTTCATCTGGAGACTTTTGACGATCTGACCCCACAGTGGATCCACCTTTGTGCGTGGTACACTACACGGATTCGGATCCAGCCAATAACATCCAGGAAATCCTTCGAGCCCCGCCGGCAAAAGCTCCGTTTAGCTTTACAATCCAATCATGGCAGACGTCGCGACCGGAAATGTGGGGGACACCAACCCACAAACCCCCCCTCCCGGCGTACCGCCTAACACGATTGATCCCAATGAAGTCCCGTCCTTGAACGATCCGATCCAATTTGCGCAGGATGCCAGTGACAGCGAGGATGAGGATAACAAGCCGTCCCATCAGGGACATGGTCTGCCAACGATTGCAATGACCAAAATTCAGAAAGTGAGGACACTGGAGCACAATGACACTGATCCAAGTGGTTGGAAACAGGCACTGGCTTACCAGTTGATCCCATACGCTTTGGAATGGCTGCTAGAAAGCGACATTCCCCGACCTCCCAAGTCGCATGCTTCGTTTGAAAGATGGAAGTACTGGTCTCGCTTAGTTGCAAGCTGGATGTACAATCAAATCGATGTCACACTACAGAACAAGCTGCGCAATTTGTCAAAGATGCCTAAGTACGCTGATCAATTGTACGATGAGCTTATGGCTATGACACAAGGCAGTGACCGGATGCAAACTGCATTCCTTGAGATGAGGAAGTTCGATAAGATGAAACGATCGGATTACAACTCAGCAAGCGAGTACATTGAGGAGTACCAGCGACAGTACCATGTGCTTGCTCGATTCAAGGCAGCACCGCACCCAGCACACGGCCTATCACAAGTCCTTCAAAACCTTGAATTGGAAGTCAAAAAGGTCCAGTTTATTAGGGAAGAAGTCGCAAGTCTCGAACCCAAGAAACTCAATCTCGACAAGGTGGAGGAGTACTGGAGAGCACTCCAAGCAGCTGCTGACATGGAAGGTGTCACCAATGCTGTCTACAATAACAATGCCGGCCGTGGCCGAGGCAATGGAAGAGGTGGTCGTGGAGGAAACCGTGGTGGCCGAGGTGGTCACAACAACGGTCACAACAAAGACGATAACACCCAATCCAGCAAAGACATCAATGCTATCGACGAAGACGTAGCCACTGCTAAAAAGAAGAAGAAGAGAGGTCTTCGCAAGCAGCCTGCCGACGGCAAAGACATTCATGACTACGCAAAAGAGATGCGTAATGGCACACAAAAGGATGACAATAACATGTGTTCATTCTGCGGCTTTGGACCGCACACTGCAAAGAGATGTGCCTATCTCAGTGACAACCCACCAGCCTCGTGGGAACCGTCCGGCAACTTGTGGGCCTATTCAAAGGCTATCCAGAGAACTCAACGTCAAGATGGACAGAACAATATGGTTGTTGCAGCTGCCAATTCTGTTGACAGGAAGAATGATTGGTTGCTAGACACTGGTTCTGACAAGACATTGACACACGATCTCGAGGACTTCCACACATACCAACTGGATCACCCTGACACAGCTTATGCGTACAAGGATTACTCTGGTAATAGAGTCGTCACGCTAGGCCACGGTGAAGTCATTGTAAGGGCTGCCCTACCAGGTTTGGATGGAAAGACGTACTCGTTCATGACAACTGGTTACTACACTCCTGGGGGACACGGCAAGCTATTTGGCATGCAAAAGCTTCTTGAAGAACAAGATATCTCTTACGACACACGCACTAAGAATCTCACAAATGGAAGGGGAGACATCCTAGGGTATGCAGACACGTCAACAGGTGTCCCGTACCTTGTCAGTCCGAAGGACGATGATGACCCCAATGAGATCAAATCGGACACAGATTCCGACGATGACGATGAGATTGGATTTGTGAACAAAGTGACTGCGTACGAGATCCACAGACGTCTCGGACATGCTGGAAAAGCTCGCATTGCTTCCACACTACAACATGCTGAACAACTAGGTGATGATGAGCAGTACGGCACGGAACACTTCGATTGTGACGCCTGTTTTCAAGGCAAGTCAAAGCTCAAGATATCCCGTCAACAACAGGCGAGGGTACAAGATGTAGCATGGAAATTCCACGTTGATACACAGCCAATGAAACCCACTGGGCCAAACGGAGAGAACTACTGGCTACCAGTCGTTGATGATGCTACTCGATTAATTGAGGGAATCATGCTAAAGAACAAAAGTGATGCTTACCATAAGCTTACTGCGTTCTGTGAGAAGATCAAATTACTCACCGGCAGATACCCAGGCATCTGGCGAATGGATGGCGGTACAGAGTTTAAAGAGTTCATCAAATGGGGTGAGAAGCATGGTATGACTTTTGAGACCACACCACCTTACACCGCAGAGCCAAATGGTACGGTGGAACGTTTCGGTGGACATATCAATGACATACAGAGAACGATGATCATCGATGCGAAGATGCCGGAAGAGATGTGGCCGTATGCGACAGACACAGCCATCTACATCTACAACAGACTAGTCAATCCAAAGACTAAGATCTCGCCGCTCACACATTGGCGTCAAGAATTTGAAATTGCAAACCCAGAGCCTTCCTTGAAGCACCTTAGACCATGGGGATCAGCTGCATACGTCCACATTCCGAAGCCTAAGAGGACACAGGCTAGGAAAGCAGCACCCAGAGCGTGGAAAGGTATGCTTGTTGGCTATGAGGGGGACGGTGGTCATGTTTACAAAGTGTGGGATCCAGTCACGAAGAAACTGGTAGTGTCTCGTGATGTTGGTTTTCCGCAACCTGGAGATGACGATGGTATGGGACCAACACCAGCTAGCAAAGCACCCACCGATCCCAAGGATCCTGATGATGATGATGATGTCGTCGGATTCATGCCTGTCTCACTGTCGCAAGAAGACGAGATCTCGAAGCCAGAAAAGAAGCAGCAGCAAGTAGTACGTACACTACAGGTACAAACTCCTACACGATTAGCTGTACAAGCACCTGTTACGCCGTCTACAATTCATCTTCCAACAATTCATGGCAGTGCATCTACAATGCCTGAGACACCACAGAAGGCACCACCGCAGAGAACAATCATTCCGCCAATAAAACAGCGCAAACTCTTTCAAAGTTTTCTCCCAACTGTGGGAGAGGAGCCCATGATGATAGGCGCGAGAATCACTGAGATCACGGATCCTACCACTGAGAGCGTCTCACAGGTTTTGGACATTGAGCGGAAGAAAGAAGATCTCGGAAGAAGACTTCAACAACTGTCAACCCAAGTGTCTCAACTTGCTGAAAGTATGGACGATATTCGTCGAGATACCGACAACATTGAGAGAGCTGTCACCGAGGAATCAGAAGATATGACTCCTTCTCCAGAGCGACAGAGAACAGATTACCAATACCCTTTCTCATCTCCCACTCAACAAGCTTCTCCCGTTCAACAAGCTAGTGTGTCACCAAGTCGTGAGATCACACAAGCTCCACCAGTTCCTCAAGCCAGTGTGTCACCAAGTCGTGAGACCACACAGGCTACACCCGCTCGACAAATCAGTGTGTCACCAAGTCGTGAGATCACACAGGCTATCGATACAACGGAGACAACGACAAGCACTGAGAACACACCGGTTACTGCGAGATCAGAGATGTCACCAAGCCGTGAGATCATCTCAATTGAGTCATCGCCAGATCCTATCTCTCAGGACCCAGCTACACCGGCTCCCACCCTACCCCGCCGATCGAGACGAGCGAATATCGGGATTGCACCTGACCGATACCACGATCCAAAGCAGAAACACCTCGCTGTCGAGTACGAGAAACGAGACCGAGATATTCAACGAGCTGCCACAAGGGCAAAGGCGAAGGACTCGGGCGGTAACAACGTGACGGAGGGTGATGGACAGGGGTCTGCGGGACCTAGTGCGATGTCTGCAACAGCTGATGTGACAATGGACAAAGTCGATATTGACGAACCATTTCTCTACAATGGAAAGCCGCTATGCGCAAAGGACGTTGACTTGCCATCTACGTACAAGCAAGCGCAAAAGAGCCCTTTCTGGCCTCAATGGCAAGAGGCTATGCAAAGACAACTTAGTGATCTCGAGGCTAAAGGCACATGGAGCTTGATCCTTAAGCCGTCAAAAGCTAAGGTACTGCCAGGACAATGGAGATTCACTGTCAAATCCAACACCAGAGATGAAGTCTACGATTTCAAAGCACGATGGGTGGTATGTGGCAACTTCCAAGACAAAAATGATGGAGAAACATATGCCCCTGTCGTCGCCGAATGTATGATCAAAATCGTTCTCACACTGATTGCAGTGTATGGTCTAAAATGGAGGCAAGTTGACTTCACTGCTGCATATCTCAATGCTTCACGTGAAGATGTGGAGACAGTCTATATGAGACAACCTACAGGTTTTGAGTACGCAGATGCACAAGGAGACAAGAAACACTGGGTGTGTACACTCAATCAAGCGCTCTTCGGATTGCGAGACTCTGCTTTCCTATGGAACGAAGAGATGGACTGCAAACTACGTCAGATTGGCTTTCGTCCGCTGGATGATGATCCTTGCGTTTATATCAAAGGCAAAGGCATGAATTTGACTATTATGATGATCCATGTTGACGATTTCATCATTGCTGCACCATCCGACGATGACATTGAGCAAGTTGTCAGCGAACTTCGTCAGTACTACGACTTGAAGGACCTCGGTGAGCCAAAGCAGTATTTGAACTGTGCGCTCGACAGAGACTACGCCAACGGGACAATCACTATGTCACAGAAAGCGTACGTGCAAAAGGTGCTACGTATGGCTAAAACCTCTGGCTGGAAAGACACGCCATTGCCAGCTGCATGGAGAGAGACACCAGCCGATGCGACCAATGCACTAGATGACGATGCTTTTGATCAATATCAGTCTATCGTGGGGATGTTAAACTGGTTGGCAGTCAAGACACGACCAGACATTCGCTTCGCAGTGACACGCTTACAGCATCGACTAGCAAATCCCACCCTTTCTGACTACAAAGCAATGCAACATGTTGTAAAGTATCTGAGACGAAAACCTGACATCGGAATTATCCTCGGTCGAACCGGTGAACTTCGCTTCTATGCACACACAGATGCTTCACATACAGACTGGGAAGATAGCAAATCGACAGAAGGAAGCGTCTGGTACCTTGCCGGATCACCTATTATGTGGTCTACGAAGAAGCAGACGATCACGGCCAATTCGACGACAGTTGCTGAGTGGTGTGCACTGGATCAACCTAGTCGTGATGCAATGTGGTTGAACAAGATCGCACGATCATTTATGCTCCCAGAGCAGCGTCCTACAGAGATCTACACTGACAACATCAACTCACAATTGCTTCTCTCGAAGAAAGGAGGCAAATCGGCGAACAGATGGCTTAATCTTCGTTACTTCTTTGTCAAAGATGCAGTGGCGCAAGGACATGTTGAGATTCATCGAGTGAACACCAAGCGAAATGCCGCAGATGGATTTACCAAGGCTCTTGCAAAGGATCAATTCAAGATCTTTACCGAGCTAATTGGCATGTGCTAAATCCACAAGAAATTTGCAGAGTTTTACTATGTATGCCGGAACTGGAGATCTTGATAGGGAGTGCATGCAGGATTCTATGAGGGGGATGTTGGATGCCCGGATGCCTAAGGCATCACATGTAAATAGAACCCAGATAGTTTGCCTGCTCTCTCGTCCTCTCTTTCTCCTCTTCGTCCACCAGAATACATACAGTGCTTTCTCTATGAACTTACACGTATTGTATCAAAGGTACTTGTTTGGATGCTTAGCAATGCTTAGCCTTTCGGCTTCCTTGATAGGTGGATCAGCAAAGTGTACATGAAATCAGGTGCTGTAATAATCCCCCAGCCACGACTGCATGTTATCCCTTGAACTGTCGCCTTGTTTCGCATTGTGTCCCTTCCTGCCTGCTATCTCGGCAGTTAAATAGATACAGTTTGCGCATTCCACCCGCTTGACACTGATGCCTTTCATCGATGAGGCTCTCACCCACCCAGTCCACATTTTATCTTCAGTAGAGCCTCAGAAAGTGTCAGGCAAAGAGCCCCTGGCTGCGGCGGGAAGCGAGAATGAAGATTTCGCCAAACAACCATTAGAAAATGCTATCGGAGACAGTGACCCAGATGTTGTCCTCGTGGACTTCGAGGAGAACGACCCAGGAAACCCTTTGAATTGGTCGCCAATGCAAAAATGGCTGATTGTGTTCGTTATCTCATGGATGGGTTTCGTCAGGTGAGCGTCTTTCTTTTTTCTCGCCAGTCTGTATATCTGCCCTCGTTGATTGACCGAATTAGTGTCTTTTCGACAATGACGATCGGCCCACGGCGCCTCGGGTCTTGCAAGAGTTCCATTCGCATAATAAGATCGACCAGACCTTGCTCGTCACGATTTGGGAGCTCGGGGAAGGCATTGGCCCGTTTTGCATTGCGCCGCTCTCCGAAAGATTTGGCCGGCTTCCTGTCTTCCACATTGGAAATCTCCTCGCGCTCTGTTGCTTGATCGTCAGCGCCCTGAGCGTAAACATCCCCATGCTGATTGCGTTCCGATTATTAACGGGTTGCTTCTTATCGATTCTCACCCTCGGGCCCGCTATTGTCGGGGATTTGTTCCAAATGGAACAAACTGGCGGGTCCATGGCATTAGTCATGGGAACTCAAATGATAGCAGATTTTATCTCACCCATCGCAGGAGCGTATGTCTCACAGGGCCTGGGTTGGCGATGGTCGATTTGGTTGGCGGCCATCGTGCTCGGGTTCTTCAGCTTGCTTTTACTGGTTGTGCTCCGGGAGACATACACAGTCGTCATTCTGAGGCGGAAGGCGGAGCGGTTACAAGAGGAGCGCGCGGACGACAAGAAGTATCGTTCCAAATACCAGGCCCGCGTTGATGCATCCACTATGCTTGAAAGCGCTATAAAACCAATGCAGATCCTGTCCCAGTCTCCTATCCTCATTCTGACGACGAGCTATATGGCTATAACATACGCCTTAGTGTCATTCATCCTTGCCACACTCACGGAAATTTTGGAGTCGACGTACCCCACCGTCTTTTCTACCGGCTCCATTGGCTTGACGTTTTTAATTCTTGCCATCGGTAACACCATCGCTTTGATCTTCTACAGTCTCACTTCCGACCGCTACATGATCCACCAGCGGCAAACGAAGGGTGACGCATTCAAGCCGGAGTCTCGGCTGATGCATTTGCTCCTTGCCGCAGTCATTCTTCCTCTGGGATTCCTCATCTACGGATGGACATTAGAGTTTCATGTTCAATACATCGTGCCGCTCATCGGAACGTGTGTTGCGGGGTTCAGCATGGCGCTTTCCACCCTACCTGCTGAAACATATGTGGTGGACGTTTACTAGATCCATGGGGCATCTGCCATTGCTGCTGGCGTAATCTTCCGAGCGATTGCTGGGGCCTTTCTGCCATTAATCGGCCCTCCTTTATATGAAATCATTGGGCAGGGCTGGGGTAACACTGTTCTAGCCTTTATCGCAGCTGCTTTCACCCCCCCTTTGGCTTTACTGATGATATACGGAGATTGGTTTCACAGTAAAGAACGGTTTGGAAGGACTGGGCGATAGATTGATTATTATCCACAGCAAATGTTACTCATTCCATATCGCTACTGTGTGAATCTGCCTGTATGAAGGTCATTATCTAGTCGACCTACAAGCCCTGCCAGTAGTACCATTTGTCCTTCTCGTCAAAGTATATTCGAGTATTTTCGTTGACGTAATCACGAGGAACAATATCCATTGCAGTGTCCTGACATGCGTAGTCTACTGTGGGGTGGTCGTAAAGCGTGAGCGAAAGTCGTATACTGGCCCTCTTATTGGATTCCATAAAGTGGTAAAATGAAGGGTAAACTCTTGGATGTAGTTTTCTAGGAATCTCTGCAGTTTCATCATTCCATGCCCACGTGAGGTCTGAGATTTAGGATCTGAAGAACAAAGTACTACTTGCTCACTAGTATATACTAGTGGAAGTAGTATATTGCTTTTTTTTGCCCCTTACATCGATCGCCCCACCACATGTTCCCAGTCTCATTTTCAAGTTTCTGAAAGCCTGCTCATCTGAAATCGGTTCCAGCTGAGTACGACCTGGAATTTGTTGATCAAGACATAAAAGAGTAATCAACCATTCTGACCTCGTGCATATTTAGATATTGAGTGTAGCAGTGGTTAGATATTATCTTTCTGGTGTGGTAGTCTTCATTAGGGCCCGGTGGGGCCTTTCAGTCTGATAGATCTTGGTTAGTGCGTCTTGATCAACAAGGTATGTTCCCCGTTCAGCTAAATTAGGAAATTTGATTAATCTGGATCGATATCTACCTGCATCCTCTGCAGAATAGAATTTGTGCTGTTTAACTTTTCAATGTACATGTTCCAGCTAAGTAAGTAAGTAGGGATTCAGAATTTCCAGATCAGCCCCAATACGGGCGACGAAAACCTGCCGCCTATTCGCCAACCTTTATTTACTGCCTTTCCGGTGGTCGATTCCCAGGTCATCCAGGGGCTGGGGAAATCGGGAGCTTTTTGGGCGATTATAGCTCCACCTGGGCAACTTGGAACTAGAGTTCACACCCGGGGCCTTGGCCCTCCGGCACTCGAGTCCTCAGCTATGAACTGGCGGTGAAGTTGCTCTTTTCCAGCCCGTAATAGCCAATAGAACTAAAGTCCCCGGTGGCACACTCCATCGCCTGTTGTTCCGATCAGCTGAGTACCCGCTTAAAGTTCAAATAAAGCGAGTCTAGTAGGGTTCATACCGATATGCCAGATTCACAACGGAGATATTTTCACTCGGGAGGAAGCTGATGAGGTCAGGCCCTTGCATATACGGGTGTCCACTTTTAATAATTTTTGTACTCGACAAGTGCAATAGACAGTGAATATACTACCCATATTTATATATTTATATATTTCCCTTTCCTCTATTATTTTGCATTACTCAATCGAACCTTTGTATAGTGATTTGAATCCTTGGTAATCGAGCAGACAATAACACGACACCTGGGGTTGAGAGATTATATAATTTGCTGCCTCTACCTTATCATGACCTTGACGAGGCATGGCCGATCGGCTCATATGAGCGCAACACTCCAACTCTTGGGACACGTGCATGATTTGAGGAGCAGGAAGCGAAACCTTGAGCTCAATGGCAATAACCTTGACATTGCTTCTATCGTGGCTGTCGCCCGCCATGGAGTCGAGCCCACTATCAGCACGGACGAGCTGCTTTCTAAGCGGCTTGAGGTCTCCGTCGACACTCTGGCCGATGTCATCTCTCAGAAATGTGTCATCTACGGCGTCAACACTGGTTTCGGTGGCAGTGCTGATACAAGAACCAACGAACTCATCGACCTGCAGACCCATCTTCTGCAATTTATCCAAAGTGGAATCATCACCGCAGCTGACAAGGATCCGGCCAGCAACTCGGAGCGGGAACCATCTCACGTCATGCCTCTCGCCTGGGTTCGAGCCGCCATCGTGGCCAGAGCAAATCAGAATCTCAGAGGTCATAGTGCAATCCGCAAGTGCGTGCTCAAGAGCCTGGTTGACCTGCTACACAACGGCATTACTCCCCTAATTCCACTGAGGGGCACCATTTCTGCATCTGGAGATCTTATGCCTATGGCATACATTGCTGGAGCAATCATGGGCAACCCAGATGTGTTTGTCCAGGTGGGTAAGGGCGCAGAAGCCATAGTTATGCCATCCTCTGAGGCCTTGAAAATGAGCGGGCTCTCCTCAACGGGACTCGGTCCGAAGGAGGGACTCGGGCTGATCAACGGCACTGCTCCTTCTGTGGCAGTAGCAAGCTTGGCATTGTATGATACGCAACAGCTTGCGTTGTTGTCTCAAATATTGACGGCTTTCGCTTCGGAATGCTTGGCCGGGAATGTAGAGTGGACCCATCCCTTCATTCACGCGACTCGACCTCACGCCGGGCAAATTGAGGTGGCAGGCAATATCCGGAGCTTCTTGAAAGGCTCCAAGTTTGTTGTTGGGTTGGAATCGCAGCAGGCATCTGGTGACGGACTCTGCCAAGATCGGTATTCGACAAGAACAGCTCCTCAATGGATTGGACCTTATATCGAGGACCTTCTTCTAGCGCAACATCAGCTCGAAGTGGAACTCAACTCTACATCAGATAACCCTCTGGTGGACACAAGCAAGCAAGACGATGGCTCTAATGGAAGAGTGTACTCTGGTGGAAATTTCCAAGCAGCTGCTGTGACGTCGGCTATGGATAAGGCTCGTTTGGCCATTCAGATGATAGGACGAATGCTTTGGTCCCAGGTTACTGAGATGATCAACCCTGCTACAAATAATGGTCTGGAGGCCAACCTTAATGCCACCGCATCAGAGAACTTCACCATGAAGGGAATCGACATTAACATGTCAGCCTATATGTCTGAGTTGGCAGCCCTGGCACACCCCGTCTCCGCCCACGTTATGTCAGCTGAGATGCATAATCAGGGTATCAACTCTCTGGCTTTGATTTCAGCTCGACGAACTATGGAGGCTGCAGATCTGTTGGCACATATGAGTGCTTGCCATATGTATGTCTCATGTCAGGGTGTCGAAATCAGGGCAAACCACAATCGATTCCTTTTAACACTTCGCACCAAGATGGAGGACTTCACCGCAAGCGGAGCCCTGTATGGACTCGGATTGGAGGGTCCGCAGATTGAGACGCTATGTGCGTCACTCCTGCCCATTGTCCAGTCGAGTTGGTATCGCGCAAACTCCAATACTTGGAAAGATCGTGTCCTATCTGTTGTTGATGCTGTTATGTCGTCAGTGAATGTATTCATGGCCACTCACAATCCTGATTGTTCAGTGTCCACTATCATCGCGTTTAAGAATAAATTTGGGAGCGTTGTGTCCAGCACAGCAGAGGAAATGTTTTATCCCGGTCCAACTATTTCTCCCGAGCAGGTGACCGCACAGCTTGGTAGGGGGACTGCGAAAATCTATACCTGGGTGCGCTCGAAGCTGAACATCCCCATGAACTGTGGGCTCCGAGATGATCCTTTGTATAACGCTCAGAAGGGTCTTCCCACAAAGGGAAAAAAGAGTATCGGAAGCTCAGTAAGCATGGTATATGAGAGCTTGCTTAAGGGTGAAATGATGGATGGGATTCTGGAGGGTTGGATGCAGGATTAGTCATATTTTACATTGAGAGATTTGTGAGTATTAATAGAATGTGAAGAGTCAGTAATGCACTGAATATATCCAACACAGGCCCAAGATGTCTCTTGTAAGCATTTTCTCGCACCCAGTGCGTTGACTCTGCACTCGTGTTAACTATTGGCTATGCGCAGGTTCCGATTATCGTTCGTGCAGGCGATCTTATATGGAATGGCGTGTTATTAGGCTATCGAATCACTTTTACAAACGAGAATCATATGGCGCAAAAGGTTGACTATTTCCAATATAGCTGACAATGGACGCGTAGTAAGATGTATAGAAAATCCTCGGGTGACTAGGACAACCTAGTGGCACACCACCAGATGACTCTCGCATTGGAGTCTATAAAACTCATTCCCTGCATCTTGGTTGTCGTCTCACCGACCTCCAAACTTCCCTCGATTTCCCACCTTTGTCCTGTCCTCTGTTGGATCTCGAACCACAAACCCTTCAAACTCTCGACATTATGCCGATAGTGGGTTGTCTCCAGTAACCCGGTCATCGTATACTCCCCAGCCAACAAACTACCCATTTGCCTTCCACATATAATCACCCCCTCCCCCTCACGACACAATCCAATCAACCGAATGATTGACTGCACCTGCCCCTCAAAATCCCAGAAATGCAGCAATGAGCCTGCCCACACCACATCAATTTTCCCCCGCATAGTATCTACAACCGGTGATGATTCCCATTTAGAATCCTGAGTCCCCAGATTCGCTGGCAGCAGAGTCGCTGGAAATCTCGTAGCGTCATCGCGGAAAAGTTTATATCCAAGTTCAAAAAAGCCGGTTTCTAGATCAAACCCGTACAGGCTTCGAGCTGGGATCTTGGCACGATGTACCAGGTAGCGAAGCTCCTGACCGACGCAGCATCCTGCATCAAGAAATCCTGCAGAGGCGTGGGCCTGGAGGCGAGCAAGCACACGTGGATAGAATGGAAGGCGCGCGAGATGGCAACTCAAAAACCGCATTTGCCCGATGCAGGGGTAAGGGAAAATTTTGAAAGCTTCATCTCGCTGATTGGTTTTCCTAGTGCGTTAGTCTATTGCAGGATTATGGGCTCTTTTACGCCCGCAGGAGGCGAACTTACTAGGGCGAGAACATGGGACAGGACCTCGTCGGGTTGGAGGCCGCTGTATTCCTCTAAGAGTGATCGGGCATCGGGGTCGACGGTTGTTACTTTGGATTGGTACCAATCCGGGGTCGTTGCAGTATCTGTCATCTTGGACTAGAAGACGGGCTCTCTAATTGGAGATTAACTATGCACACAGCAAGTCTAGAGGGTCCATCATCAAATTGAGAAGAAGCAAGACAACCCCCCTCGTTTTATAAATCGCAGGAACCAGGATTCTGGCTAGTAGTGAGGATGGCGTTGTATGCAAAGCTTAGCCAAACAAGCCTAGCCTAGGCCCCCAACGGCCCCCACGGCCCCCCGCAGACCCCTGTCAAGTCTCTCAACTCACCACTAGCGACTGTCCATTCTGATATACCATTGGACAGCGATAAAGAGGGAGAAATATTCAACTTATATTACCCCTCCTAGATGCCATCCACCACCGTTAACGAACTCCCCACCGGCCTCCGCCCTAAACCGTGTAATTCACGCATCCGCACTCTGTAGCAAAGTCCCCCACGCCTCCTCATCCATCTCCCGTGCATCTAATAATATAGCATATTCAAATGCGTCGCGCTCTCCAACCTCCGCTTCCAGCATGCTGGCCCGTCTGTGGACCACCTTATTATCGCGAGGTTCCTCGAATACTCTGGTCATTGCGTGGCGGACGAGACGATATACGTCCGCCTCGTGTAGCCCATATTTATCGGCAAAAGCCGCAAATATGACAACCCCACCACTATTATGTAGAGGCGGAGCGATTTTGGGCTGTTAGATGAAATGCAACGACCCTAGATGGGCATGAAATGACTGAAGAGTAACTTCGATTCCGGTACTCCGTGAGGAAACTGCAGACGAGACCCAAAACTCTGCTGCACATTTTGTTCGATGACAAGCAGAGACTGACTTAAGCAGCAGCAACAGCTACTCCCACTAGGGCCAGTGCATCCGCCAGATAATTGCTGGCCACCATTTTGATAGCTGCCCCACTGGAAGTGCTGCTATCGATCGTGCCGGTGGTGGTAGCGGCGGCGGTGCCATTACTCGAGCTGTCGCTCCCCGTAACACGGAAGTAATTGGCTGCTACCGGTGCTCCTAATTCAGTCTAGTTGATGAAACTCTCCAGCGGCAGGTTTAATCGGTTGAGCGGGGTTTGATCGGTCGTCTGCATGAATGTGTAATTGTGTGCTCCGGACTTGGGCTTGGGAGCAATGTACGTCGCGACGATGTTCGCCTTGCTAGTACTGTTGACATTAGTGGTCAGGTTGGCCACAACGGTATGCACAATTACCGATGGCGGACTGGTGTTGTTCCAGTCGGGATCAAGCATTAGCAGAAGGTAGCGATTGGTTCTGCTAAATTCCAAGTCATGCAGATGCAGCTGTGGTGCATCCTTGGAGACTAGAATTTGGAAACTTCTAGTCAGTTTGAATCGGTAGACTATCGAGGAAATTCGGAGGTTTCTCTTGCATACCAGATGCGTTGAGGAAATCACCAGGCTTGAAGCTGACTTCGGATGATCCTGTAGAGTATGTCACATTCAAAAGGGTCGATGGCTCGCCGATGACTGCCAGCTCCGGGGGAACTGTGCCAGCAGATGCTGCAGTGGCAGCCGCTGCAATCGCCACGAGAGCAGAAACCAGACGCATTCCGGTGTAATGAATAGTCAGAGGTGGAGTAATGGGTGGGTAGAACAACGAGAAGCCGGGGGGAAGAAGGAAATAAATGACGAGACGTGGTGAGGCTGGGGTGATTGGTTTAAGTAGAAGCCGTTGGCCCCTCAGTCACCAATGGTCAGACGGAACAATATGGTTGGATCATTGTCGGCCTGGTTCTGTCTGGTTCTGGCCAGCGTTTGGGGCCTCTCTTGCATGGCTGATGAATGCAAGCGGACTGGACCTGAGGAGTTGCGCAATATAAATATCTCCGACTACCTGAAGAACGTGAGTTTGTGACTACCACTCTTCCTATTGGTAATCCATGCTTACCCAAGTAGTCTGGGTTTTACGGTACTATGATAACTACCACAACTATGATGGATTTCGGTCCGCATATAAGAACCCCTCTGGAAAGGAAGTATACATATGTCAACCTTCCAGTCAGTTGAATATACAGTATCACTTCATCTGTCCAATATCGCAATGGTTCCTTCATCTCATTCGCAAATTAACGATGGGGGACTCATACATGTCATACATACAGTTAACTATGTTGTCCTCAGAAGATCAAACGCCTTACTGAAACTCGGTAGAAAGTCAAAGTCAAGGAGTTCTTGTTTGTTTGTTTGTTTTTGAACATTTTTACTCGGATTCATCAACCCGGTAGACTAGCTTGGAGGCTCGGACTTTACCTTCCCGTAATACCTGGAGACCGGCCAATGCTCCAGCCAAGCCGCCTGGCTTCACCTGATATGGATGAGGATGAATTCGGCGCTCCTCAAGTAGTTTCTGCGCCAATTCCCACCATTTGATGCCGAATTCCAAGTTAGTGCTACCAGGAGATACCTCGTTCGTACCCATGCGGTAAGGCTCTCCCAGGACATCGTATGCCATTGAGACATGTGAATCAACGTCATCTCTCGCTGATGGCACATCCAGCAGGGCATTATAGGAACCGCCCGCTGACGAAATGGCAGCACTGCAGATGGCAGCCGATTGGGGCGTAGAGATTGTATCAAGGACAAATTCGAGAGCATCATCAGTATCCTCTCGGATCTGTTCGCCCACTAGTGGGTCGTGGTAATCAAAGACTGCGTCTGCCCCAAGCTCAAACATGAAGCTGCGGTTGGCTTCGGAGCAAGTTGTGACCACACGCAGTCCCGATAATTTTGCCAATTGAATCGCAAGGGTACCGGTGGCCGTTGCGCCTCCATAGATTAGGATATTTGTGTCGTCTGATTCACTTTCCTGGTCGCCGGGGAAAGGCAATTCCATGCTCTGGTAAAGATTTTGACCAACAGTTGACAAACCCACACCAAAGGTGGCTGCCGCCTCAAAGCTCATGGATTCGGGTATCAATATTTGGAGATCGCCCTTTGCAATCACATACTGAGCAAATGCGCCGCCATTGTGGCGAACGGCATTGCTACCGTGTACAAATCCAGCAACTCGATCGCCTTTTTTGAATGCCTTTTTCACGCGCGGCCCCACGGCTTCTACTATTCCCGAATAGTCACAGCCCACGGTAGCCCCGGCACAGGGTACAAAATCAATATGACGCCAGTCCGTTGGATTCAAAGCCACTTTGCACTGTGTTAGTCCAGCTGTTTATGAACTGCAAGAGCGAAGAAGAGCACAAGGAGAAAATACCAGCTTTTGTTTTGACGAGAATGTAATTATCCGGCAGCTCGGGGAGCGGGACACCTTCTGCTAGGGTCGCGCGGCCAGCTTCTTGAACGATAATGGCGCTTTGGGTAGTCATTCTCAATAGATGTCGCGACACAGGGGGAAATGAAGTGTGGGAGAGAGGTGGGGTATGGCTCGAATATCTTCAGATAACTCGTTTAAATGGCAAATTAGGGGTTATGAAAGGGATGGATATTATCTCACTGCGGGAATTCTCCGTATGTGGCTTGGAATTACTCCGTAGAGTGATCTAGGGTTGCGAGCGAGATCGAACTATTGAAGAGCTCAGACAAAGCACGGGTTTATTTTTTTGCCGCGCGATAATCTAGCTAGCTAGCGTAGACTGCAGAGTACTGCAAGTAAAATGTGCTCCATATATCGTAGGTGATCTGCGTGGAGTGGAGGCAAGCAGGTGTTAGTAGCTTCAATAAAGTCAATTACTACTGTAAATGTGCTCCGCAGCCCAGAAGATCGTGAAATTGAGATCCGCTATCCCAGGCGACGCCAGTAATGGTGCGCCAGGTACTCCGTACCACAGCCAAATATCACTGATGCGAGATTGCAACACGATGATAACGGCCGAAAAACCAGCCCTCCAGATAGCCCAAAGGGCAAGAGTGATATTCTCCAAAATACATCCATGAACGGAGTAAGGGAAACGCAAGTCCGAGAAGTGGAGCTTGTCTCAAATAGGGGGCTAGGAGTGGAGAGTGGTCTCCCCACTGCGGGATAAGAATCCCCTCATAAAAAGAAGGCCATAAAAGAAATCCTGATAGGCGATCTTCGACTACGGACATTGGCTTAGTGCTATAATATAGTGGAGCAGACCGTGCGGGTCGATGGAAAATGGAAGTTTGGCAATCTTGAAATACAGTGACCGATACTGGTAACCCGGTGTCACAGTACGATTTACATGTACAGCAGGTCCATCTTGAGGCATTGACGATCCAGTTCGTTGATCGATGGAATAGACAGTCTCCACTTGACACAATTCTCGTATTCTTCACCTCAGGGGTATCCAACTACACGCAAACTAGAGAAAATGGTGGAACTGAGTCTGGCATCGGAGCTGCACGATTATGGGGATTGAGATCCAACTACATTAGCCAGATCCATGTTCCAGACGTTTGTTTCTAGAGTACACAGTGGGAAGCAAGGGTCCAGCAATCCAAGTGCCAAAGGATGTAAATTGATGTACTTTGTACATCATCCATAGCGCTTTTCGATTAGTCCCGGTCTCCACTGCATGTTCTCCGCTTGAGTAGCCAGTAAAATATGCATGTGAATATGCGACACTTTACGCGTTAATGGCACTAGCGTCCAGGATTCATAGCCAGTTTGATGGTCTGCAACCAGGACGGGGACTTGCCGAACCTGGAATGCACAGCATTGAGTATAATACCCCACAGCGTCCCTGCTCCGTGATCTTATCCAAACCTGCCCTCAACCATTCCATACCCACAAGATGCCTGGCCGACCAACGACTACTTCTGCCCCTCCAGATATGGAGGGAATTGCTGTGATTGGAATGGGGTGTCGCTTTTCTGGAGGAGCGACATCTGTTGAGAACTTCTGGCAGATGCTATGCGATGGACGTACTGGACATGGGACGGTTCCTACGAGCCGATATGAAGCTTCGGCCTGGCATCATCCCAGTCATGAACGCAAAGGAGCGGTATGAATACCCCAATTAGAAGTTGGTTTATTATTCTAACATCAAGGTCATGGGATTAGATCAATCATGATAGTGGATTTTTCTTGCAGGAAGATCCATCACGATTTGATGCTCCTTTTTTCTCTATCACAGCCAAGGAGGCGGCGGGCATGGATCCAGCACAGCGTTTGTTGCTTGAAGTCGCATATGAGACCTTCGAAAACGGTAAGAGAAGCGAGATTCAAAAACTGATGGAAAACCAGTCCAGCTAAAATGGGCGGAATAGGCGGAATACCAATAGACACACTTCCAGGGAGTAACACAGCAGTATACTCCGGCTCAATGACCAATGATTATGAGCTATTGTCGACAAGAGATATCTATGATATGCCTCACAACTCAGCTACTGGCAACGGAAGGACTATGTTGGCTAATCGTTTGTCGTGGTTCTTTGATCTCCAAGGCCCCAGTATCATGATGGACACTGCGTGCTCCTCGAGTTTGACTGCGGTTCATCTAGCAGCCCAATCCTTGCGATCTGGCGAATGTGGAATGGTGAGTACTGCAACCCGTATATTTGTTTATAGCACGGACTAAACATGCTTGTGGCAGGCCCTGGTAACTGGAGCTAGTCTCATCTTGCACCCTAATTTCACACAAAGACTCTCCTACATGCACATGATGAGTGCAGATGGAATAAGTCATTCATTTGATGAGTCTGCAAATGGATATGGCCGGGGAGAGGGCATCGGTGCTGTGCTTTTGAAGCCCCTCAGCGCCGCATTGGCTGATGGAGATAATATTCGAGCCATCATCCGCGGTACAGGGATTAATCAGGATGGTCGTACTCCTGGAATCACTCTTCCCAGTCCAACGTCTCAAGCGAACTTGATTCGTTCGGTTTACGAACGCCATGGTATCTCAATGAGAGACACTTCTTACTTTGAAGCCCATGGAACTGGAACTCCAGTCGGGGTAAGCAAAAAGGCTCTATTGATTGCTATTCGAGCACTCGATGTATTAACTTGATGATGAATAGGATCCCATAGAGCTGTCTGCTGTCGGAATGACTTTGGGTCAGGCACGAACGCCAACCGATGAGCCGATATACGTAGGCTCAGTGAAGACAAATTTTGGTCACACCGAAGGAGCCGCAGGAGTGGCTAGTTTGATCAAAGTCGTTCTGTGTTTAGAAAAGGGCACATTGGTGCCAAATGCCGGGTTCAAAAACATCAATCCCAAGATCCGGCTCGACGATTGGCGTTTACGCCTGAGCGACAAAACGATGCCTTGGCCGGAACATCTTCCACAGCGGGCTAGTATCAACTCATTTGGATTCGGTGGATCAAATGCTCATTTAATTCTTGAAAGCACCAAAGAAGCCTTCCAGGGGAATGCTGAAGACAGGGAGCCGGCCCCTCATGTGGTGGTGTTTTCTACATTTGACCAAGCGGGTATCGAACGAGCTGGCCAAAATTGGAGCACATTCCTTCAACGTCAGCAAAAGGACGAGCAGGAGATTCCACTCAAAGACCTAGCTCATACAATGCTGACACGCCGATCGCAGTTGGGATTCCGCAGCTTCGCGGTTGCCAACTCACAAGGCCAGCTCCAGAGCATTTTAGAGAAGGGACTCCCTAAATTTGCTCGAGCTAGCCGCAAAGCTCAAACAAGACTTGCCTTTGTGTTCACAGGTCAGGGTGGCCAGTGGGCTGGAATGGGCCGGGAGCTCTTGAGGATTTCCACTTTCAGGGAAAGCATAGCACGATCGCAAGACATCCTTTCGGCACTAGGATGTCCCTTTGATATGGTAGATGAAATAAAGGCGGATGCAAAAGACAGTCAAATTAACAGACCCGATCGCAGTCAGCCTATCACCTGCGCCTTGCAGATTGCATTGGTTGATCTTTTGGCTAGTTGGTCGGTTTATCCAAACGCAGTTGTTGGTCACTCTAGCGGTGAAATTGGTATGAACATCTCCCATTCTTCCCTGTTAAAACAGGCATCCCATGGTGAATAATCGCTGACTTATTTGTAACACATAGCCGCTGGATATGCTGCTGGATATCTCTCCCACGAAGATGCCTTGCGAGTCGCATGGTTCCGTGGTTTCTTTTCCCAGCAGATAGCCCAGAGCGACAGACGAGGAGGTATGCTTGCTACTGGTATTTCTGCAGCCGATGCACAGAAGTACCTCGAAGAGCTTCCCCCACGCTCAGTTGTGGTTGCCTGCGTCAATAGTCCTGCCAGCACAACCCTTTCGGGTGACGTGGACTTCATTGATCAGCTTGAAGCAAGATTACAACAGGACGGCCACTTTGCCCGGAAGTTGCGCATTGATACAGCTTATCATTCCCCTCACATGGAGGACCTCGTTGAAGTGGTTGGTAATGCCATCAATTGCATCAAGCCGGAAGATCGCTATAGTGGATCAATCCCCATGCTTTCATCCGTCACAAAAGAGCGTGTCTATCCCGCCGAGCTTGGTGGAGCATACTGGGTGCGTAACATGGTCAGCTCAGTTGAGTTTACTGCTGCAGTGTCGCAGCTCGCAAACCTGAGCGAGTCTATCAAATCTCGCCGCCGGCCGGTTCCAATCAAATGGACTGCACTGGTTGAGATCGGCCCACACGCCGTTTTGAAAGGACCTGTCAATCAAATTCTGAAGTCTGTCAATGCAAATATGGCATCACTGCCTTACCATTCACTGGTTTCGCGGAACCAGCATGCTTTGCGAACAGCATTGGAAGTTGCTGGGTCTCTTTGGAGCACAGGACATACAGTAGACCTTGCTGCGGTCAACAGCAGTGTCGATACTACAAGCCCGACAATGATTGCCGATTTGCCTTCTTATCCTTGGAATCACCAAACGTCCTTCTGGCATGAGCCAGTAGAGACGGCGCAATTGAGACAACGCAAGCATCCCCGTCATGATATTCTGGGAGCCGCCGTGGATTATCAAAACGCTTTGGAGCCACGATGGAGAAATTTCCTGCGACTCTCAGAGAATCCATGGATGGCCGATCATGTTGTCGCTGGATCGATTGTATTCCCAGCCGCGGGCATGTTAGTGATGGCTACCGAGGCAGCGCGGCAACTTGCCGATGACCATACCAATATCAAGGGGATAGAGTTCCAGGACCTTCACTTCATGCGAGGAGTGGTTATTCCAGACGAAGAGCGAGGCTTGGAAACTCTCCTTCAGGTATCGCCTCATCCAGGGATGCCGGGTTGGTATCAATTCGGAATTTTCTCACTTCCCCCCGGGGGTTCTTGGATTCAACACGCGAAGGGTGCATTCATTACGCGATACGAGAACCGAGACGACGATGAGCATAACTCAAACTGGGAAGCAGCATTGGAACGCATCAAGAATACCCAGACAGTCGCACAAATGGCCGATGTTAGGCAAGCACGTGAATGGTTGTCTCAAACAGGAGGACTCAGCGTAGGACCGGCCTTCCAGACAATCACTGGCGTTTCCTTTTGCGATTCAGAGCCTCGTCTCTGGCTATCCGGAGTGGTCACAGACACAAAACAAGCAATGCCCTTCGAAAAGGAATCATCTAGTTTCATCCATCCGACAACTCTTGATTGCCTCTTCCAGTCCGCCCTTTTGTCCTGCTCCGATGCACTCTCCAGCAACGACGCGAATATCCCTATCGGAGTGGACAATATCTACATTTCCAATGCGTTCCAACCGCAGCCAGGTGAGCCATTTGTTGTTCACACAGAGACTAAGTGGAGAAACGGAAAATCGCGATCCCACTGTATTGCGTCGGACCCCTCGTGGTCACAGCCCTGGATCACATTTGAAGGTGTTCATCTCGGTCGCCTTCCCTTCAACCCCAATTCTCAAAGGCAAGAGGAAGCATCCTCGGAGAGCCGATATTCGTCGATTGTTTGGGAGGAACATTTGGAGTCGCCCCTTGTCACCAGCCAAATCCATGGTGGAAACAAGAAAATGGCCGTGCAGGCCAGCAGTCTCCAGCTAACAGATTGGATCAAGCGACTGTGTCATACAAACGGGGATGCCAAGGCACTGGTCACTACTTCGCAGGCATCAAGCTCTTGGATTGAAAACCTCCAAGAGTTAATACCAAGCGCCGGAAAGCGACCTTGTCTGGGAAAGGTCACTATCGCTTCATGTGGCCCCGATGATCAGGTGGAAGGCACCACTCCTGCAGAGAACAGCCTGCTAGGTACTCGCCTGATACCCCTCGCTACGCTCGACGAACTTCCATCTTCGTCGCTTGCTCAGGAGAAATATGATTTGGTCGTGATCGATGAGCCTAGGCTGTGGGAGGACAAAATTACTCAAGTTATTCTGTCGTGCCTGCCCACCATCCTTGAACACGGAGGTTTGGCAGCAATTCGCGTGTCAGATACCGATCTGGACTCAGCAGCAGAGAAGCTAAAGCAATTTGACGGCCTCGAAATTCACAGCACGACCGAAGATCGCAAGTTTATCATCGCGCGCCGCACGCCAGTCTCATGGACAACAGACTCTGAAATCTATGTATTGAGTCCAGCAGACAATTCCAACTCCTTCCCCGTTTTTGAGCACCTGGAGAAGATCTTTGCCACCCATAACGTTCGCCTAGTGCCTATTGGATTGGATCAGGTAGCTACACTAGCCGGGAAGACTGTGATTTCATTGCTTGACTTGGCGAGTCCTTGGGTATCCGGCTGGACAAAAGGTGATCTGGAACGTCTCCAAGAGCTAATCCGAGTTCAATACGTTCTTTGGGTGTCACCTTCCTGGAGCCAAGGGGCTGTTGAAAACATTGGCTCCGGCGCCACAGGCGGCCTTTTGCGAACACTTCGCAATGAGCAGTGGAATACAACCATCCCACACCTATTGGTGGATGTGGAAGATTTGGAGGACAAATTCGGACTCGCTTGTGGCATTCTTCAAGTAATGCAGCTCACAACGCAGGAAAATTCCCGCCGGCCAGACTTGGAGTATCGCCTGGCAAACGGGCGACTCCTAGTTCCACGAATCCTCGAGACCCCAGCAGTGGATGAGGCCATGCACACTCTTGTGAACGGCCCCAGGCCCGTACTATCGGAGCTAACACTTGATACAAGGCCCCTTGAGTTGAAATTCCAGGACGCAGACAATGCTCGCTGGGAGGAGCAACAACTTCTCGAAGACCAACTTCGGTCAGACCACACTGAGATCAAGGTTGAAATGGCGACAATCTTTGATTTGCACGGGGATCAGGGGAAGACACCAGAGACAGCTCTTCCAATGTTCGAAATTGTTGGAAAGGTAACTCGTATCGGATCTGGTGTGCACGACTCTGCCGTTGGCGATAAAGTGTTAACGCTGGCATCGGTGAATTCGGGACTCTTGACAACAATGCGGGTCTTGGAAAGTGACACTATCAGAATTCCTGCAAACACTGACCCAACAAAGGCGATATCAACTCCCCTCGCATACCTCAACGCTTATCAAATTCTTACCCAAGTCGGTCGCCTCAACTCAAGTTCCTCGGTGCTTTTGGTTGGGTCTATCAGTCAAACTCTCCAGGCCATGATAGATTATGCCCTTGCCATGAACATGCAAGTCATCGTGGCAACGGATTCTTCAGATACCACCGATAGCCTTCGCTCTCGCTACCCGGTATTGGCGGATCGAATTCTAGGTGTTCACGGTAGCCTGGAGACTAGCGTGTCCAGGCTGACCAATGGATGTGGAGTTGACGCTAGCATTTGCTTCCTGGGCGGGTATCCGGGTCGGAATGCTGCTAGGTGTCTGGTCCAAGGTGGACAGTACATTAATCTGTCTAGCGAGATGAAGTTGAGTGCTCTTCCAGAGAGCTTTATCGACAGTGGCTGCACGTTCTCTTCGCCGCGACTGCAGAAAGCATTCTCAGAGAAGCCCGGCAATCTCCATGCTTCAGTTCGCCATGTGATTGACTTCATGAAGCAGCATCGGATGTTGGACCGTGTGGAACCTTACTCCATGTTCCCTGTTTCTGATCTCCAGGGAGCTTTGAAACACTGCAAAGCGACCAGCACCCGAGCTATTGTGGACCTTCAGGCTCCTGGAAAGGTCCCCGTTGTACTCCCACTGCCAGATCTTACTGGCCTGCCAGAAGGAGGCACATATATCCTAGCAGGTGGATTGGGTAATCTAGGCCTTGCGCTTGCTGATACCTTAGTGCAGTCTGGGGCCCGCCATTTGGTTTTCCTTGGAAGATCTGGCGGGACACAGCCTAGTCAGCAGCTAGCCCTTGATCTCCTTCGCGAGCGCGGGTGTAGCATAGATGTACTACGCTGTGATATCTCCCAACAGGGAGACATTGACCACCTGTCGTACAAGATTCGCAGCAAGAACTGGACCGTCGCAGGCGTGATTCAGTGTACAACAGTTCTGAAGGTGATTTACCCTCTTTTTTCTTTCCTATTAACACTATCTAATTCCTATATTCCCAGGACGCAATGTTCGAGAACATGACTTTTGATGATTGGACCCAATCCACACAGTCCAAGATCCGCGGAACGTTGAACTTACACCATCTGTTTTCGGAGAAGGAAGGCTTGACTTTCTTTGTGGCACTATCTTCCGTGGCTAGTGTCATTGGTAATATGGGACAGGCTAACTATTCTGCGGGCAATGGCTTCATTGATGCTCTCATGGAATGGCGACGCAGTCGTGGTCTCCCAGGTCATTCTATCAATATCGGCCTCGTGCCAGATGCCAGCGGACTCAGTGACATTTCTGAAGACCAAGAGCAACGCCGCCGTCGATACAAGCATCTTGAGGGTACAGAAATCATGACCCATGAGCTCCAGACCTTGCTTCGAGTGATCATCAACAGCAAACTTTCTCTTCCCTCTCAGATTATCGCTGGCATGACCGACTCCCTGTCTCGCAGCAATGGCTCCACAGGCTGGGTTCTCGATCGAAAGTTTGATCACCGGCTTTGTCTCGCTGTTGAGAATACTGAGGATTCTATTCAGACCAGTACCTTACTTAAGGAGTCTGATTCTATCGATGCTGCAACTGAGATTGTCATTAGCGCTCTGAGTGAATATCTAGCAGATGCGATGGCTACAACCGCTGACGCTATCGACTCAGATCTCCCATTGTCTGCGTTGGGTGGTACGTTTTGTTCCCGGATAATATTTCCGCACTCTGATCTTGCATTTGACTAACACTGGCCTCTAGTTGATTCTCTCAAAGCTACAGCCGTCCAAAACTGGGTCTCTCGCGAACTGGGGGCAGAATTGTCCTCTTTCGAATTTCTTGGCTCGCAACCGACCAAGGCATTAGCAAGGAAAATTGCCTCTACTAGTTCATTTGTCTCAGTGCCAAGCTGAAGAGAGCTGAAGAACTGTCCGATGATCCATACTGAGTATGGATTAGGTTAAGGACAACCATTTCCTCATCATGTTTCTTGCTTTTTAGCGTTTCTCAATTTTGGCTGGTTCAATATTTCAATAGTTCAATAGTTCAAATAACCAGTATGTGTTTTTTATTTACAATACCGTGTTTTGCATACGAAATATATGAAATCTTCGAAATTTGCCAAGACTTGCCGTGTTGAGAGCCCGTGCCGCCAGTGGGTCCCGAGTCCCGTCATCAAACTCACATGCTCAGGGGATAATCCGACCGTTTATCCTTGGAGCAACCTCGCATATTGCATGGCGGATAGCCCCGCTGTGCAGATTACAGGATCATTGCAATATGCAATAGCCGGGGTGAGAGACGCTATTTCAATGTAGTGAAGGGGACCAAGCGTGAACAACTTCAACTTCGTCCATGGCTCCACTAATGACAGTCCATAGTCTTAACACATCGGGAACTGGATCGACACTTCCCGATCATGTTGATCAACAGAAACACCGGATTTTTGGAATTCTGTGGAGCGGGTTAGGGTGGGGGCATCTGTTCTGCACTCCCACACTCGAATAGGAATGATAGCAAGGAACGTGGACTCCGTACGGAGGACACGTTGCCCTGTTAACAAACCTGCGTTTGCTGCACGGCCTCCCTTGCTTTGGCAGGGGTGGTATAATAAGTGCATGCTGATTGTGAAGCAAGGCGATAGCCCCGCTTGTCGACTATGTAGCTTTTATGGGTTCCACCACACATCCCGATTCTTTAAATGTCCATTGTGCTTTCTCTAGTCCCACAGATCTCAATTTTAGGTTCTGTGCCAGCTAGAAGGAAAACCCCACCACTATTATGTATAAATATACGAGCTTTCGGTGTTCGGGTTGTGTCGGGATTTACCAAGGTGGGTGTCTATCCAGTTACATCGACCGAGGTACTCCGAATTTGGTCAAATTTCAAACAACGCTAAATGGGAAGGCTTCGAAGCAAGCTGTACTGAGGGGTAGAGTGTGGATCTTGGGCTGGACCGTCCACGTTCCCACCTAGTGTAAGCAAGGCAAGCCACTATCGACATATTACTCCATACTTTGTACTCCATCTGTCTGTACAACATAGGGTATCTCCACAACGTGGAGCCTTCTCGCGGATCCATTACTTTGGTTCTATGGCCGGGAACTGAAGGATTCCGTGGGTGACTTTCATAGGAAAATCCTCTATGCACTAAAATTGTGTAAGGCGTCTTTTAGTCTTCCACACGGGAAAAAAAAATGCAATAAAACACTCTGCTGCCGTATCGAATTTCTTTCCTCCCTTCTTCCTCTTCCGTCTTTTTACTTCCAGCTATGGAGGACCCTGAAAAGAACGATCTATGCATGCCGACACCCCCGGCCAAGGCCATTGTCGTAGATCATGACAAGGCCATTGTTCCAGATCCTGAACAGGGCATTGCTGTAGATCATGACATGGCCATTGATCCAAATTCTGAACAAATCATTATCATAGATGATGACCTGGCCATTGATCCAAATCCTGAAGAAATCATTATCATAGATGATGACCTGGCCATCGATCCAGATCCTGAAAAGGTCACTGGTAACTACTCTTCTAAGGAGGCTTCATCCAATGGCAACGAGTCCCCTGGTGTCATTGATCTGGAGGCTCAGCCCACAGAGCCCCGACGAAAGCGGTTTGCGCACTTCAGATATGTCTTGTTCACTGTTTATCGGCGGCTTTTCACTGTCGTATTTTGCGCAAATCTCGCAGTTTTTCTCTATATTATGATCTCCGATCGTCAGCTTCTGGCACTCGTGAATGCGACAGCTGTAAACTTGGTCGCATGCGGTCTCGCTCGACACCCAATGATGGTCAATGCTATCTACAGAGTGGTATGCTCGATTCCTCGAAGTGCACCCCTGTCTTTGCGCCGCAGATGCGCTAAGGCAGCCCACTACGGTGGTGTTCACAGTGGCTGTGGTACTGCATCTTTGGTGTGGTATATTGGATTTGTTGCCTTGCTGTCACAGATCTATTGGACAAATTCTCCCATCAGCACAAAGACAGATGCCGAGTTCTCACCCGCGCCGATCGCCGTCGCCTACATCATTCTTGTGCTGCTTTTCGTGATGGTAGTCGTCGCATATCCCACCTTCCGCAGGAGAATGCATGATTACTTTGAGCTCACCCACCGATTCACCTCATGGCTGATTCTGGCTCTTTTCGTGGCCCTGGTCATGATATTTGCTCATGAATCAAGCGGGGCTGAGCAAGTAACCCTTGGTCACTTCCTCATCACTCTACCTGCATTTTGGCTGTTGATCGCGGCTATCGTCGCCGTGGCCCACCCATGGCTACTATTGCGGAGGGTTCCAGTAAGGGCCGAGCCACTGTCTTCGCACGCTGTACGACTATCCTTCGATTTCAAGCCGATCGAGTTCGCCAAGGGTGTTCAAGTCTCAAAGCACCCTCTACGCGACTGGCACAGTTTTGCCGGATTTCCAGACCCCATTCCAGATATTGAGAAGCCAGTTGCCAGAAAAGCACGTGGCAAGAAGCCATTTGTCAAGGGCCACGGACATAAGAGGAGCTGGTCTATCGTGGTGTCAAAGGCAGGGGACTGGACTGCCGATACCATCCGTGAACCGCCAACTCACCTCTGGAAGCGCGGGTCGCTGATGCGCGGCGTCGGATACGGTCTGCGTGTTTTCGATCGCATTATCATAGTCACCACGGGCTCCGGTATAGGACCCTGTCTCGGATTCCTAGGCGACAAGAACCGGCCCTTGATCAAGGTCATTTGGCAGACACGTAACCCGGTGCAAACTTATGGCCAAGATGTCATTGATCTTGTCCATACGATGGGCCCAGATCCGATTATCTTCGATACCAGTCGTGACGGCCGTGTTGACATGCTTCCTGTCGTGCGTCAGCAAGTGAAGGAATTCAAAGCGGAGGCAGTATTTGTGATCAGCAACCCCAAGATGACTCAAGATATTGTTTACGAGTTTGAATCCCAAGGGATTCCAGCCTACGGGCCAATCTTCGATTCATGATTCATGAAACATGATATGTTTTCCCTTTTTGTTTTATTCTGAGCCAGTTACGACATATGATATGACCTACATTTCGGTTTTTAATGTGAGCTATATATTAGCCTTTTGTCTCCTTGTTTATATTAGTCAATTTCGACAATGAAAAAGTTTTATACAATTTATTAAATATCAGTTTGTTCATTATAAATTGTAGCATAGGTAGTAGCTAGTCCCTTACAAAGTAGAATTTTGGCTACGAATCTAGTGTTTAACATACTAGCGAGGAATTTAGTGGCTTTGAAGCTGAGCTTGAAGTCATAGAAGGTGAGGAAGGGCAAGAAGTAAGAAATCACTAAGAGATCTCGAAGTTGGTCGCATCAATAACAGATGCATTCCAAGTCTCAATCCAGCGCAGATGGAAGTCCGTATTTATTTTTTGCTCTCTTCTTTTTTTTCACTTCTGAAGTTGATACTTTTCTTTTTATTTGAGTCTTTATTTTTCAGCAGGGTTTACGTTAGCAAGGCATTGCGGCTCAACTATGAGACATTTCTAGGCTCCCATGGGCTAACCCACTTCTAGCGGGGTTTCTCTGACTTGTGCCTTAGGTGTATATATAAAGTGGTAGGTATGCTGTTTTACGTGTCCATAACTCTACTCACAACATGCATTCGAGTCGACTATTAAAAAGGCGCCGTGTACAGGGATTGGAAACACTCCAGGACCTTGTCCCATCTCTTCCTGCCGCCCCATTGACATCCCCTCTATTTACCGTCTTTCCCGCTGAGATCCGCAATCGCATTTATACATTTGTCCTTGAATCCGAGGATATTCTCACAGACGACAGTTCTCGCGCCCTCTATAAGCAAAATGCTTTCTATTACCGGCCCGGGTACAAGCAACCCAAGCGCATCCAGACTGCGCTCCTCCAGGCATGCCAACAAATCTACGCCGAGGCGTCCCTCCTCCCACCAGCAGTAAATGAGCATACTTTCTGGTTCTATCGACCTCCGCCACATGTCAATGATGCCTCGTCTCCGCTGAATTATTTTCGCAAGATGACCCCCAAACAGCGGGCTCAGGTGCAGCATCTACACCTGTTCACCCAGCAATATTTCTTAGAGGACAATCATTGGTCCCGGATATGGGAAGGGCTAAAAATAGGCAACGACGGGCGCAGTTTGCGAGGGGAGTGCAGGATCGCACCGAAGAAGATGACTATCACGTTTCGCCACACGGACTGGTGGTACTGGGAGAACGATGACCCCCTAGGCATCGATCCATTCCGGCCCGGGAGAACCCGCGCAGCTGATATGGGAAAGGCTGTTTGCCCGCACGCCGCAGCTCGATCATGGGGAAATCAATTTAGCTCTATCCCCTGTCTTGAGGAGCTAGTCATCGAGTTTGAGACGGTCATGCGGAAAAGGGACCAGCTAGATGCCATCCTACAGCAAGCTCTCCGGTGCAAGTTTCCCATGGAGGCTGATAAGAACTTGTATCTGGTCGCTGACCCCAACTCGAGGAGCGCATATACATGGGCTGGGGCGAAAGAGGTGGACTTGAAAATACAGAGACCGGCGTGGCCGGTCTATCCCGAGACTGGGTCAGAATCTCAATCTGCCCAGGAGCCGGCTCCTGTGGCCCCGGCTTTGGTACCATTTGATCCTCAATCCGACTTGGGCACCGGTAGCGATGTTAATCTTGGGAATCACTCCCAATCTGATGCAAATACTGAGAAGTTCTATGTGGTCTTCTTGACTTGGAGGAAGCAGCGAGTCCAGGAGTAGGGCACTTGTCTCAGCCTCATCACCCATTATCCAGATCCAATATTCACAGAATCTGTCTTAACTTTCTTTCTTTCTGCACGTCAAACGGGGTTGTTTTTATCTTTATCTTGCACCTGTGCAATGGATGAATCTTTGATGGATACACTTCTGACACTTAAATACGAGTCCTGGAGGAATCCAAGATTGACACATTGTAGGATAGTTCCTAAGAGTTTCCGTCTTTGCTCCCTATGTAGTAGATTGCTTCACCTATGACCTTTTACTTATATATCTTGTCCTTTGGATTTTATAACCAACATGATTGTTCTTAAAATCGATTGGGACTTTTTTGGTCAATTGGAATAAAAATATATATTTCGAACCTATATCGACTATTCGCAAGGCTACAACTCTACAATATTTGTCAAAATCAAGTTGTTCATAATCAAAACAATTACATTTTATATACCTCTAACAGGAGGTGGTTGGACATTCACCCAATTAGTGCAGTCATTGGATTAGACCGAGCATACTGCGTTCCTTTAGTGAAGCATTACATTTTCCCAACTGAATCAAGCTCAAATTTAATAATTAACTGACATAAAGAGAAGAACGGAGCAAGTAGAAAGAACCACCTCATTTACAAGATCCTGGAATGGACCTGATTCACCAACTGTCCAACAGTGTCGATCATCTCATCCAGCAAAGACACAGCAAAGTCCGACCATGACTCGACAGTGACAACTTCAATACATAGAGTATCCCCCTTCGGGAATGCCTGTACCTTGATCTCCCGCAATGGCTCGAAATGCGGGTAGATGGTCTGCATACGGCTACTGGCCGCCATGAAAGAGAGACCCTCAACGTGCTCAACGTCTTGGTGCACAACAGAATCAAACCAGTCAACAGTATCCGGCCAGTCGGTGCAGTCCTTGATAATTTCTTTAAGACCGATTCCTTCGAATTGCGCGCTCTGGAGATGTTGTCGCTGAACAAACCGCAAAAGATCCATGGCATTCCATTCATCTCCAAACTTCACCCGCACTGGTACATACTGCCACGATGGTCCAACAATTGCATCAGCGTTGGGGAGGTCGATGTTGCGGCCACTTACCACCTCGCCAAAAGTGACATCATCAAGGGATAGGCGTCGGGCAAGACACAGCGCCCAAGCCGCTGTAGGGAGGGTTGCGACTGTAATTTCCCGTGGTCGCGCGGCTATATTGACATCCTTGGAGATGGCAAAATGAGCTGCAGACAAGACAGGGATATCGGGCTGGATCCGCGTCATAGACGACCCTCGAAGGAGATCACGCCAGTACGGAATGCTGACTGGCAGATTAGTGCGAGTCACGTGGCTGACATACGACGAGAATGGCAAACTCTTCGGCACCGGTCGTCCCTCGTACAGTGCCGATAGCTGCTGCAATAAGATCGGAAGACAGATCTCATCGTATTGGGCATGGGAGATGCGCATGATCAGGCTGCTGGGCCCGTCGACATGCCGAACGAAGAGGAATTTCAAAAATGATGATCCAAGCGGAATGCGGGACTGAACATCCACATCGCAGAGTTTCTGGCTGAATGCTTCCACGTCACTTTCAATCTCATATTCAATTATCGGGCAGAGAAGGTCCTTGACAACCACTCCCAATGAGACCCCCTCATGCTCCACGAACACAGTTCGAAGGATCTCATTCCGAGAGACAAGTTCCTGGCAACTTTGGAACAGTCGAGTGTGGTCCACCACGGTATCCATGTAGAACAGTTCGTATCGCATAGAATACCGAGGTAGCTGGACAGTTCCCTGAACCGCAATTTCCTGAAGTGGGCGACTGGGATAGGCATCCACGATCTTCCACTCAGGCTGAGCAAGCAATGGTGTCATCTTGTTGATGAACGCATCTACATTGGTCACATCGAGTGAGCTGAATGACGCGTAATCTTGAGATGTAATGACTGATGGTTGAGCTTCCACTGCGTGTGCGGCCATGTCAAACAGAGACCGGTGATCGAAGATTGTGGTTACAGTGAGCTGCAGGCCATCCATACGAGCCTCCGAGACCAACTTCATAGCACGAATGGAGTCACCACCCAAATCGAAGAAGCTATCATCCAAAAGGATATCTTCGCAGGGAATATCCAAGACCTGGCTCCAGACCCGTTGGAGCTTTTGCTGCGCGGCCGTTGTGATTGCTGCACAGCCATCGAGGTTTTTGGTTCGGGGCTTGAGTTGACTGATCTGCGCGTCGCGTGCGCGAATAATAATAATGGAGCCGTTATTGGTATATTTCGCCAGCTGGTTCGTCGTGTACAGCTTCGTCTGGTCCTTGAACCAAGTTGGGTTGGTAATCAAATTTCCGGAAGCCAGTTCACCTTCGCATTCAACGAGCAGCTCACCCACCCCACCAGGTGGCACAAGAGACTCATGGTTATTTGGGTTAACGATCCAACTAGATATGACAGCCGAGTAAAGCTCCTCCGCAGGGAGACTCGCCGGGCCAATCTTGGCCAAACGACATTGTTCTGCAACATCCGTCTCAATCGTGGAATTATAGATGTGCTGGATTCGCTGGGTTGGATCTTCGAGGATCTGCTGCACCAGTCGATCAAACTGTTTGAGTGCTTGCTCCATTTGTGGGACATCGATGGTCTTCGAGTCGAAGCTGGCCATGACAAGGAAACCCTTTGTATCAACGGTGAAGACAAGCATGAGGGCGTATGAATTGAATTTCAACGCTTCACGAGCGGCTTCTGCCTCACTGGTTGGCACAAATGCGGTGGCTGGTTCTTCTTTCAAAGAGGATACACTTTCCTCGACTGTTGGATGAATTACAATACCTGTGCGCAGCTCACACGCCTCTCGAGCATCGGCATTCAAACGTCGAATGTGCTGCAGACCCATGTGTTCGTGAGGAATGCGATCTACCGTTTGATCATGAATCTGCTGAAGGTAGCTTGATGCTCGAGCCTTGCGATCGATACAAACTCGAACCGGGACGGTGGTGATCATCGGGCCCTCGATTTCCTCGACCGCTGCCACGGGAGCTGTGCGACCGGTCATAGTCTCCCCGAACACGATGTCATCAGAGGATGTGTAATGCGCTGCTAAAAGACCCCAAGCACCTCGGATAGCGGTTGCAATGCTCGTTGTGGAGCTCGACGAAGCCCGGGGCAGCTTGACGTAATGTTCCAGGAGTGAATCAGCACGAGCTTGGTACCCAGTGTATGGAATGAGAGGGAATTGTAGCGATGTAGCGCCATCTAGTTGAGTTGCCCAATATCTCTCCGTGGAGGCTCGATCGGTGTCACCAAGCCACCTGATAAAGTTCTTGAACGGTGCTGGGCTGCCGATACTCTCGCCACGATATGCGCGATTCACTCGGTCAACTATCAATGGCATTGACCAGCCATCATAAAGTGCATGGTGGATGCTCAGGACGATGGAGATTCTGCTAGTTGTCTCATCGTTCACAATAGCGAAACGAGCAAGCTCAGTTCCCAGGGACATCCCCTTGAGTGTATCGATACTCAGATACTCTGTCAAGTTGGAACTGGTGAGCCATGGAGTGTTGGCCCGTACAACGAGTTGCATCAAGCCCCGGCGTGGAACTTGGACAATTCTTGTTCGTAGGATCGCAGACTCTGTTGACACACGCTCAAAAGCAGACTGTAGTCGTTGTGCGGTTTGAATATCCTGAAGCTCAATGACTCTCTGCGCGACATAAGCATCTGTATACTTCGCGGAGAGAGCCATGAGGGCTTCTTGCAGAGGTGTACAGGGGTACACATCGGCTACCTCGCTAGGATCCAAGTTGCACAACGAAGCCACTTCGACCCGTGCAGCGTCGGCCTCCCAGCTTGCTGGAAGCAGCGAAAATGGAAGAACATCCTGTGGAGCTTTATTCTCAACCTTTTTTACTTTGAGAGCCAGGTGCTCAAGGACGGGTGATTGGAAAATATCAGTGACTTGAACAGCAAGAAGCTGCTCTCGTGCAGCAGCCACTAACTTCATGGCTTTCAGCGAGTCACCCCCGAGGCTGAAGAAGTGGTCATTGACCCCGATCTCTGTCTCATCACCAAACAGCTTCAACCATAGACCGTGAAGCTTGTGCTCCATTTCTGTTCGGGGTGCTATTTTGACAACTGTAGACAATCTAAGCTCTGCAATATGCCGCCTTGTCAAGTCATTCCCGAGAGCACGCAGCTGCTTCCGGTTTGTCTTAAGTGATACCAGAAGTGGCATATGATTGAGTGGTATATATGCGGTGGGGATCATATAACGGGGCAGGTTTGTCGCGAGAGCATCATCAATACCAGCAATCAGCTTTTGGAATAAACTCGAAAATGAGATAATCTCGCTGATTGCACCCGTCTTGTCGCTCTTTTCTTCCGCCACAAAGACAATTAGTGTGGCATCTGATTTCTTCCCTCCGGGAAAGATCACCTCCGCTGCGACACTTGCTCCAGCGGGAAGATAGTTTCGGACGTGGTGCTCAATTTCACCCAGTTCCACGCGCTGCCCACGCAGTTTCACCTGTTGATCGGCACGGCCGATGAAAACAACACTGCCTGAGGCATCAGGGTCGTATCTTACCAGGTCACCCGTCTTGTAGAGACGGCCCTTGCGACCTGGCACATCTCCCCCACCCTCAATCAACCATTCTGGGTCCTCGATGAAAACCTCAGCGGTTTTCTCCGGGTTATTGAGATATCCATCTCCAACCACGGGGCCTTCGACAAGCAGCTCTCCCACCGCGCCGATGGGCATCAGCCGGTTATGATTAGATGGATCTACCACCCATGTCGTGCCACCGACTCCCTGTCCGATACTAGTGTAGGATCGACCAGGGGGGATGTCGTTGTTGATTGTGCAGCCAACAGTGCACTCTGATGGGCCATATGCGATTACGATCTTCGTCTTCTGTCCCCATTCGGCCGCATCGCTAGCAGATATTGCCTCGCCACCGAGGCCAATGACCTCCAGCGAGGGCATGATATCAGGAGCCAAGACACGCGCGACTGATGGTGTCATGTGCGCCATGTTCACACCCAGTTGACGAATGGCACCGCTGAGGTCATTGACTCGCTGGTCTTCTGAGGGCACACAAATGCAGCCTCCGTTGGCCAGAGTGCACAACATGCAATCAACACTAACGTCGAATGCATATGAGGGGAAGTCGAGCACTCGCGAGTGTTCTTTGTATCCTACAGCTGCGGCACGAGGCACTGCACCGCTAGTGTAGCTGGAGTGAGAGATAACCACACCCTTGGGCTTGCCAGTACTACCGGAGGTGAACTGGATGTAAAGGGTTGACGATGATGGGACCACGGGTAAGTCCACAGAGAGTGGTTTTAATTCGTTGTTGTCGACCAGTGGGCCCACAACTATTTGCTTTCCTCCTGGGACAATGCGTGAACCCAGCTCTGCCTGCAACTCCGAGGTCAATATAAAACCAGCCTCGACCTCGCTAGCGATGGTTCTCAGTCGTCCCTCTGGCTGACTGGGATCCATGAGAACTAATGCACCACCGGCCTTCATCACTGCGAGGACACCAACAATTGTCCACATGGACTTTTCAAAGCAGAGCGGAACAGCCTTGCCAATTTGCAGTCCCAGATCAACAAGATGCTTAGCTAGATTGGTTGAGCGCTCTTCTAGCTGTCTATAGGTCATCTCTCCATCCCAAGACACGACTGCTGGACGATCGAGTTGACTTTGAGCCTTTTCACTGATTATATCTTGGATGCAATGATTGATAGTGGGGGGTATTGGCCCGTTCCATTTCCACAACTGTGACAGCTCTCGCTGTCCAATCCGGACGGCCTCCGCAATGGGCTGATCAAGACCACTGGAAATAGAAATAATGAGGTCGGTGAGGATATGAGGCAGGACGATTTCAACGGGTTGCGTGGCTGTCGAGGACCTAGGAGTCCCGCGAACATAAACAACATCATGCGAGATCGTTGCTTCCAAAGCAAATGTCCACTAATCGAGTTAACAACTGATGTCATGCATTGATTTGGATTTACTTACTTTAGTCTCAAGACAGGAATTTCGACACAAGATTGTATCCGAAAATTCGCCGTCAAATTGGCCCCGCCTTCGGATTGCTTCTAAAGCAGATCTCAGCGAGCTGCCTTCTCCCTCAATCACATCCGAGATGAGATATCCCTGGAGACTGCCTTCTTTCACCCAGGAGAAGCCTCCATCCTCACTGTGTACTGTTCCCCGAAAGAGAAGGAGGACCCAAGCGAGAGCGAGAAGTTCCTCGTGCCTTATGTCCGGAAGTATTGGCAGGGTCATACAGTCGGACCAGCCTGCACCATGTGGCTTCTTCAACTCTTCTCCGACCCAAGGGGTCGCACTGGACTCGATATATTCACCCATATTTGGAAAAGAGTAATATCAAGAAAGTGTCTCTAGGGCTTGTCTGGGGACTACGAAGCAACGATCTGATTAAATTATCTGATGCTGATCTTCAGTGATGGACTTGGCATCTTGCGAGAAATCCCGTGCCTGCAGCACATAGAGCCACAACGGACAGAAACCATCCGACCAGATGCCGAGACTTAATTGCCAATATTGCAATGGAGCTGTCGTATACTTGTGAATTAGTACGTTGCATACCAGAGTGGGGTAACTTGAGCCCGTGTATGGTTATAACGCAAATTACCAAATGTACCTTACATACCATACCAAACATACAGAGCCTCCCATGAGCCGCCAAGGGCAGCCAAGGGCTGCCGAGATCTACGCTAGGCACTGCCACCCTGGGCACACCTTGGCACTAAAAACCTATTGCAAACGATCAGAGCTCTAACTAGCAGTCGACGATACAGGCCTTAGGTAATTTCTAAGTTCACTGTCGATGTGGGTTTGTACTTTGTGTCGGTGGGACTTGCCCTCTGCTGACAGTCATATTCCAAAATTTCGAACGTTGTTTGGTGGAACACTGTCACCATTATCATGATCGTCCTTTTCAAAGTTACCCTTTTCGGGAAATCGCAAGTTTCTGCCAGATTGATCAGATGGGCTGCGACATCGGATATCCGTTGATTGATTACGTCGGGAATTTTTGAACCAACCATGGAAACTCTTGTCTCGAGCGTGTATTGGGGGGCTGCATTAGCTTCCCCTTCTTGGTATTAATCTGCGCCAAGCAGCGATACTGAGATACAAGGATGGCCTTTTGTAGCAGCCAAGGACTTAGTTGTCTGAAGCCGATACCTGGTGGACCGCTGCTTCGTGCACATAGACGATGATGATCAATTCCCTACATGGTATACTCGAGAAATCCACGAGCCGGAGTATACCGAGGATAAGGTGGTCAATGCCAATATTGCATATCTGATTACTTATTCCCTCGTGCTCCTCTTCTGAGTTGATAGCATCGTTATCGCCATGTCTTTGAGTTCTCTGCCTTTGGTGCGGCTACCGGAGCCGTACAAGACAACTTATGAATTGCACGTCGTGTCAACCGAGCAGAACCTCCGCAAGTTTCAGCTGCTGAGATCTCCTCGCGGGGATGAGGGCATACCACCCCCGAAGCCTTTGGACCATGCGTTGCTGAGGTTCACAGATTTGGCCCAGCCTGATCCTGCTTCCACACCAGACGAGGGAAACAATTCACCCTGGGCACGCGCACAGAGGAGTCCGGTTACCTATATTACATGGGAAGACTTGGAGACGCCAACGGTGGGCCAGATCTGGAATGTGGTCCATGCCATCGAGACCCTGCGCGGCGAATTCGAGATATTCCGTGGTGTGCTGTCTGGTCATGGGAGTGACATACTTGCATGCGAGCTACAGGGTGTGGGCTTAGCCACCGCGCACCCAGAACCATCTGCTGCTCCAGGAAAACCTATCCCAAGCACCACTGACCACCTTGGACAGCTGGTCTTTTCCCGCAGTAGCTTCTGGCAAGGAGCTGGCTCACCTTTTGGCACCCGCCCAGCATGGGTATCTGACCCTGGGATCTACAGCTATATGCGCAAGCCGTTGAGCAACTACCCTTCCCGACCACGACAACACACAGTCACCACTGGTTTCCCCGAACGTCGAGTACACGCCCTTCACCCCGTCCGGCCACCCAAACCAGCCCCTAGCTCTCGCATCTACAGCCGCTACATTCCACACTTGGACGAATTTTTCTCGGTCTATGCGCTAGACTACACAAATGACGAACACCTGGGGCTGTTCAATAAGTGGCAGAATGACCCTCGAGTCGCTCAGGGGTGGAATGAAACTGGAACTTTGGACCAACATCGTGAATACTTGCGGAAAATCCAGGAGGATCCGCACCAAATCGCTGTACTGGCCAAGTTCAATGACACTTTCTTTTCCTATCATGAGATATACTGGACGAAGGTATGGTTTATATTCCTTCCAAATACCTTGATCGTGGCTGATTGAAATTACAGGAGGACCATCTTGGTGCGTACTACGATGCTGGTGACTGGGACAGGGGCCGTCATTCGTTAGTCGGCGATGAGCGTTTCCGAGGCCCGCACCGCACAATTGCGTGGTGGTCTGGCTTGATGCATTACATCTTCCTGGATGATCCACGTACGGAGTTTGTGACCGGAGAGCCAAAATACTCTAATTTGGCTCCCTTGACCTACGACCACGCTACGGGAATGAACCTGGCCAAGCTAGTCGATTTGCCACACAAACGGTCCGCGCTCATACTTGGTAGCAGGGAGAAGTTTTTCCATGTAGCACCTCTACGATTTGACGGGTCTGATACTCTTGATCGCAACCCTTTCCGCTCATTGAAGTTGTGATAGTTCCAAAATGTGAAATATGATGTGATTTTATTACGCCTATGTTATGCACTTATTAGAGACTTCAAGCGTGTACCTAGATAAATTCGTACATAACCGCGTAAACCTTCACCCACAACCAGCAATGCAGCCAAGTAAATTTTCCGGACAAAGTGAAATCTAATCAGATTCGGGATGTGCCCCTTAGACCCGAACCCGAAATTTTTTGAGTTTGATAGTTACAATTACCCCAACTTACCCTAAGAAAATAAAATTCGCAATAGCCAAGCAGCCACCAGGGTGAACTTTCCGGAATAGAGCCAAAATACAGTAGAGATCATCGCATCGGAAATTGCTAGACCTTTCTCAAATCAGGTCTTTTCCCGGACGAAGGGTATATATGGCATTCTCGGCCAAGCCCTAGGTCCAGCCCCGCCCCCAAGAAGCTCCAAGACCAAAACAAAAAAAAAACAACAAATACATACTCTTGGCTCTTGGCGGTTGTTATTTACTAGTCGATCTGATAAAGGGTCCAATCTTACGTATCGTCCGACGTCGGCTTTTCACTGTAAATTCTTGGTAATCGAGTCAATCGACGAGTGGAGCTCATAGGTTTCTGCCACAGCATATTTACCTTTAGGATAAAATAACAAATGATCTTCCTCAATGCTCTCATCCATTCACGTCAATAGAGAGAATTTTTATTATGGCTACTGAAGATACACCAGCGCAAAAGCGCAGCGTATGTCACCCCCAGATCCTTTAGGTTCTCGAGCTGACACGTCACAGTGGAGGGAGAAAGCTGTTTTCTTTCGCCTGTTCGTCTATGGGGAGCCTAGCAGATCAGATATCGCCCTCCTTGTCCTCGGCCTTGTCTCCGCAGTTGCCTCCGGAATCCCTTTTCCGATCATGTCTATTGTGTTTGGTCAATTGGTGGACGAGATGAACTCGACGACCTGCAACGCCAACAGCACCAATGGCGACTCATACCAAGATGGTATCAACCAGAAAGTCTTGTTGATTGTCTACATCGGCATTGCCTACCTCTTCTTGATCTATATTTATGTGCTTAGCTGGAATCTGACTGGCGAGAGATTGGCTCAGCGTCTCCGTGAGAAATATTTCAAAGCCCTTCTCCGCCAGGATGTGGCCTTCTTCGACAACCTCCCAGCTGGCGAGGCGTCCTCGAGAATTACAGGTGACATTACTACCGTGCAACAAGGAACATCTGAAAAGGTCGGCATCGTGATCAACAGTCTTGCCTTCTTCGTCACCGCGTACATCGTGGCTTTCATTAAGGATCCTAAGTTGGCTGGAATGTTGGTCTCCTTGACTCCCGCCTACTTGATCATGTCTCTGCTGGGTGGATATTTCGTGCAAAAGTATTTCGGTCGCGCGCTAGAAAGCATGACCAAGGCATCTTCAGTGGCACTCGAGGCATTTTCCAACACAATGGTGGTTCATGCTTTCTCAGCCAACGCCCGGCTGGAGGAGAAGTTCATCGAGTTTTTGAACCCGTCCAGGATTGCGGGAATTCGCAAATCAATTGCCACGGCCACACAGGCGGGTTTGCTTTATTTCATTGCCTTCTCGGCCAATGCATTGGCCTTCTGGCAAGGGTCTACGCAGATTGCGGATTCGGTAGAGTCCGATGCGGGCGGCATGACAGTCGGGGCAACATACACTGTGATTTTTATTTTAGTCGATGGTGAGTGTCTATATTCGTGCATTAATGTGACCTCTTGCTAACTCGGTTTATCTCTCAGCGTCCTTGATCCTCAGTACAGTGGCACCTTTCATCCAAAGCTTCGACGCCGCTTCGGTTGCCTTCACGAAATTGAAGGCTGATATAGAACACTCATCCACAATTGACGGCACTGCGAAGGATGTTGGAGAGGTCTTGTCCGAGGTCAAGGGCCACGTGGAGCTGCGTGATGTTTCATTCCGCTTCCCTTCTCGTCCGGATAAGCCAGTCCTTCAAAATCTGTCACTTTCCTGTCCTGCTGGCCAACAAACCGCCATTGTCGGCTTGTCCGGGAGTGGAAAATCTACTGTCGCCGGCTTAGCAACGAGATTCTACGATGCGACCGAAGGAACTGTTATGTTGGACGGACATGATGTCAAAGGCCTGAATGTGCGTGCATTGAGGAGCCATATTAGTCTTGTCCAACAAGAGCCTTGTCTTCTGGATCGATCAATCTTTGAGAACATTGCCTTGGGTCTGATCAATTCCCCTGTACACACTCATCTTCAATCGATCCTGACCGGCACCGCGCTGGTTGAAATTGCTGCCGCTGTGAGGGAGGGCCAAGCCCTTGCGGTCGCCTCTCTAGAACACGGTGACCAGGCGCGGGAGGTGGTAGACTTGGTTGAAGGTGCCGCAAAGCTGGCTGATGCCAGCGGGTTTATTGAGAAGCTCCAAGAAGGCTACGGTACTTCAGTTGGTTCTAGCGGGAACTTGATCAGTGGTGGACAGAAGCAGCGTATCTCTTTGGCCCGGGCCTTAGTGAAAGACCCCGGGATTCTCATCCTCGACGAGGCTACAGCGTCTTTGGACTCAGCGACAGAAATGCGCATCCAACGAGCCTTGGAAAATGTGGCCGTGGGGCGAACTGTTATTACCATTGCCCATCGTCTGTCTACCATCAGAAATGCGGATAACATCATCGTCATGAGACAAGGAAAGCTTGTTGAACAAGGCCGTCATACGGAGCTACTGGCAGCCAATGGTGCCTACGCAGAGCTGGTTCGCCTTCAGAACCTCAATGTCGATAGTGCGCAAGAGGGAGCCTCCACCCGATCGGTGTCACCTGTGAATCAAATAACAGAAAAGGCCGAGCCCTGTCTTTCCGTGGCCGATGATATCCGCGATAAAGATGAAACAGTCGATACCTCTACTTCCCAAGACTCCAAGCCCAAAGAAACCGGCGGTGTTGTCGATACACAGAGGTCATTTTCCTCAACAGCCAGCTCACTGGGCTCTATGTTCCGACCGTATGCATTTGTTCTGGTCCTCGCCGTGACAGGCGCTGTTGTTATTGGAGGCACATACTGTGCCTCGGCAGTGATCTTTGGTAATGTCGTGGGTAAGCTGAGTGGATGCGAGGAACCTCAGAATATCCGCGATGCTGGAGAGTTCTACGGACTCATGTTCTTTGTCCTTGCCATTATTGAATTCTTTGCAAATCTGGTCAGCTGGTCTCTCTTTGGTTGGATGGCAGAAAACGTGATCTACAAAGTGCGAGTTCTTTCACTGCGATCCATTCTCGAGCAGGATCTCCAATGGCACGAATCCAATGACCGCAACCCATCATTGTTGCTTTCCTTGATCACCAAGGACAGCAGTGCTCTTGCAGGCCTGACGGGCTCCGTTGTATGCACAATTTTGTCTATTCTCATCAACCTATTTGCTGCCATTATCATGTCGCACATTATCGCATGGCGTATCGCCATTGTCTGCCTTGCCGTGGTACCTTTGCTGCTGGCTGCTGGCTGGATGCGAGTTACCTCATTGGCACAGTTTGAAGAGCGACACCTGGAGGCTTTTGCTCGCTCGGTGGGAATCACAGTGGAGGCTGTCAACTCGATCAAGACCGTCATGTCTCTCTCCGTTGAAGACGAGATTATGGGAACGTACCGTCGTTCATTAGCAGCACCCATGAAGGAGATAACCCGCCAAAGTGCATGGGCCAATGTCTGGCTTGCCATCGGGTATGGCCTCAGCAACTTCTTATATGGCCTGGCATATTGGTGGGGAGCGAAAAACATCATTGCAGGGTATTATACTCAGACACAGTTTTTCATCGTTCAGCTGGCGCTGCTCGTCAGCTCACAGCTATGGGGACAGATGTTTGCCCTGGCCCCTGATGTCTCGCGCGCCTTCCAGGCCACCCGCCGCTTGTTAAATCTGCTAGACCTGGGATCCACGAAGAAACTGTCAGCCCCCATCCAAACTTTGCCTAGCAAGCTTTTACAGTCTGCAAGCGACATTGAATCCACGGCAACCACCCGCGAGAAGGTCGATGACACTCGCAATGGTATCAGCGTATCCCTCAAACAGGTCCATTTTGCGTATCCTGCACGGCCAGATACCCGCGTGCTTCATGGCTTAGATTTGAACGTCAAGCCGGGTCAGTTTGCCGCCTTGGTTGGACCCAGTGGTGCTGGAAAATCCACTATTATTGCCCTTGTCGAGCGCCTATACTCCCCCGCATCCGGCACCGTCCATGTTGATGGCCGAGATGTTGCCTATGGTGACATCTCATTCCGTGACTCCATCGCATATGTACCACAGCAGAGTGTTTTGTTCGAAGGAACTATTCGCTTTAATCTTGGCCTTGGCGCGCGACCTGGCCACGAAGTTACGCAAGAGGAGTTGGAAGAAGCATGTCAATTAGCCAATATCCACGACGTCATTGTGCAACTTCCCGACGGATACGATACACACTGCGGGCCAAATGGTGATCGTCTGTCCGGGGGGCAGAAGCAGCGACTGGCTATCGCGCGGGCGCTGATCCGAAAGCCGAAGTTGTTGCTCCTAGACGAGTCAACCAGTGCGTTGGACGCAGAGTCCGAGCGATTGCTCCAGGACGGATTGGAGAAGGCATCCAAAAACATGACGGTAATCGCAATTGCGCATCGTTTGTACACGATTCGTAAGGCGGATGTAATTTTCTTGATCGAGGATGGGCGTTGTGTTGAGCAAGGCACTCACGCCCAGCTAATCGAGCGGAGTGAGACTTACAGGGTCAATGCCTTGAACCAAACAGTGGATGGATAAATGTTCCTGGATAGAAAAAAGTAGATAGCTGATTTTTCCTTCTATTTCTGTTGATATAGATCTATATTGTTTAATCCCATTCATTTATGAGACAATTCCACAATCCCCTGGTACATAAAATATCGTTTCATGACTTTTCTATCAATTTGAACATTTACTCAGTTGCTTCTCCCAAGCGCATCCATCTCCAACAAACTGATTTTATTAGCTTAATCAATCCGGCTGCAAGAATTGTCAACTTACTTCCATGTCCTAGATCATCATTGAAGAACATATTGCGGATCTCGTCACCCGTGGACAGTCCCATGGTCGGAAAGTACCCAACAGCGGTTTTCCCAAGGGCCAATGCCATCATGGGAGCTACCTCAACCAACTCGACGAACTTGGGTTCCGTATTGTACCGCTCCGCTAGCATCTGCTGGTGGATATTGACAGCTGCGCAGTGCCCCTGGTGCATCGCCGCCCCACCACGCTTAATACCAGACCAGGAGACAATATCACCAGCAGCATAATGATATTTCTTGTTCGGCACATCTGCGGAGAATTGAAGACTGGGCGTGATACGGACATATCCTTCGGGATCGCAGGCATCCTTGGGAAGATATGAGGATGTTGGCGTAAACCGTGAAACGGCATTAATTACATGGTCAGCAATGAGCTCTCGGTCATCCGAGAGCTTGAGTGTGTACTTCGCCGGAGCAGAGTCGCTACCGAGAACTGTATCCTGGACGCGTGCTCCCAGCACTACTTCGACCTTGCACTCTTTCAGCATTTCAAGGGCCTTTGCTTTGAACTCATCGGGGAGGTCCTCGGAGGAGAGCAGCTGTTGCCGAGAGTGAACGAGGGTCACCTTTGTCTGAGGCTGGAGCATCTTAATCTCAGCGGCGATCTCGATGCCGACAGCACCTGCGACGAACCAGTCAATTGGTACAACTAAAACGGAAAACGGAAGAAAGATGACACATACCCCCTCCAATAACAACCACACCTTCCACGGCTTTCTCAATAGTCTGCACAGAGTCTGCAGTTTCGGCAAGATATGCCTCCCGAGTCAAAGACTTGGGTGCACTGGGCCACTCCCTTCGCAATCCGGAGCACGTAACAATGTAGTCGTATTTCTCCTCGACAATCTTGTGCCCATCATTCGCAGTATTCTGACGGATTCGTGCGATCCGGGACTTGCAATCTATCGAGTCTACTCGTCCTTGTATGTGACTGATATCGGGGGACTGGAGAGCGGGAATATCCGCAAACTTGTTCCAGAACGTGCTAGCATCGGCGTTGGAAGCTATGGCTAATGGCAGTCCAATCAGGTGGTCTTAAAGAATTACTGTCAGTGACATGCTTTCAAATGTTACGTGAGCATACCACATACAATAACCGTCGCGCTCATCCACGATGGTAACTTGCACGGGAATCTTGTTCTCTGGGCCCTGGTCGTTCTCAGTCAGGTTGAATCGACATTTCCGGCCATGACACAGGTCAACAAGGTTAAGAGTTGCGGCCAACCCGGAATAAGACCCTCCAACAATGAGAACCTTGAAGGGCGGCTGTTCTTCGAGACCAGGCATGGCGGCGATCACTATAGTCGGCTTTGGTAATAATAGGGGGGTTGTTGGGATGGGAAAAAGAAGAAGAAACCAAACCAGGAGCCGGCAAATCCACCCGAGTAACAGACCGGATCAACATCACTAAACTACGTTTAGGCCAAATGTTTCATTACCCGGCCCCGGAGGAAATACAGCCAATTACGTACCTACGTAACTTTAACTTTCAATGCAACCTTGTCTTATCAGATCCGACTTCGGGAGCCTTGGCGCCAAGGAAGCAATTTGTTGAATACTGATGCACTTAATACCAGACTGCTACTTTCTTCAACTCTTTCTGATCTATTCCTCAATAGTGATTATACTTTTCTTTTTTTTTGCATTCAATATGGGCTTTGTTGTTGTCCCCGCCACTCTCCCCGATATCCGGGCCATCTACGATGTCTGGTTTGCGGCATTCAAAGGCCAATTGATCCTGGACCTCATCTACCCAGGAACCGATCTCAACGATGAGGCTTTCCGTAAAGTCCACACCGAAGGGACTCTTGAATATTGGAAAGGATTGAGCATGGAGCACACCTTCCAATGCATTGACACCGACACCGGTAAAATCGCCGGCATGGCGACTTGGCAAGTCTACTGGCGGGAAAGGACCACCGAAGAGCGTCAGAAGCCGTGGATTGGATGGTTAGAAGGTGAACAACGAGAGCGTGCCGAAGGCTTTTTGGGACAGCTTTGGGAAAAGAGGGAGAAGTGGATTGGGCCCAAGAGGCATGTGTGTGAGTAGCTACCGATTCTTATATTGATTATAACCATATATTGACCCGGCGACAGACTGTCACACAGTTGCAGTGCATCCAGACTACCAGGGTAGAGGTATCGGAGCACAGCTTATGCAATGGGGAATAAACGTGGCAGAGCAGCTGAATTTGCCGATTTACCTCGAGTCAACAGTGGAGGGGGTCCCCTTGTATCAAAAACTTGGCTTCCAGACTCTCTCGGAGGACATCCTGTTCAAGCCCGAAATTACCAGGGTCGAAAAAGAGGTTCGAGCACCACTCATGGTGAAAATGCCCACAGCTGCGGGAAACACGGCATTTGAGGAATGGGCGGAGGACAAGAATTCCTCTGTATAAATTAGGTATCTACATACTTTTGTTTAGGCCTTCAATGCAAGACACGATTGGCTACATGCTCGTATAACATTCCAGAATCCCATATTCCAACACTAAGAGAACCTCCCATGTGCGTACAACTTTAAACTGCATTTACACACACGTTCCTAGCCTGCGGCGTGTAAAATATGCAGCAAAATCTAAGCTTGTCACACGGGCGATAACTCCGACTAATTCCAGTAAGCAGACGATGAAACCGGCGATCCCTTTCCAACAGTCTTGGCAGCTAGTTTGAGAGTTACCCAGAGGCCCAAGCAAACTGAGAGTTAGAGCCAAGACTTGGCGTATTTGTGAAGGTGAGGGTTTTTTATCAGATCCGTGAAATCCTTTTGTCAATCGAATTTTTCATGCCGAGCTAAGAATGACAACAGGGGCACACCAAACGAGAAGGGGAACGAGACGGTAATCCATAGTGTCGCCGCCACGCCCGGTAAATCCATCGGTAGATGATCAAGTGAACGGCAGTTTTTGTGTGTATCAATGAGGGCTGGGGTATATCACTGTGGGGATAACGACGGGTCGGCATATCTTAAAGAGAGTTCTAAGGGTAAATTCCAAGATTAGTTCTAATGGTAAATTACGGTCGTATATACTCCACCCCGAGCTGACCCATCCCCATGCCATGGATGTGACGGATATGAGAAACTCGGAACGAGCTCGGCAAGTGTCGATCAGTCCCTGGCGTTCAGTCTGACCTTCACTCTTACAGATACCCTGGAATACGGGTAATATAACCCAGTCTAGTGTACCGTATTGAAAAACAATGTGGAGCCGTTAATCTAATCTGATTAAGAATTATCAGATGGTCCCCAAACAGTCCACTGGACCTAGATACAACTGAATTCTTCAGGACGATCCTAATACCGAATTAAATCAGTCGTATCAGAGAGTGAGTTGGCTCGCCGACATCGGCTGGACAGTGGGATTTCCAAGCAATTCTAGTCATATATTTGAGTTTGAGACATCCAGGAAAACCAAAGAATTAGTAGTCCACACTTGCAGGGAAGTCAATCCTGCCATGCGTTATTTTTCCGCCTTTGCCGCCGTTTGTGGGCTCCAGGCTACCCTTGTTGTAGCTGACAACACTACTTGGCCCTGGCAAACGTTCAAGTCCAGCCCTCACGAGCCGCCGAATCTCACAGTCTCCAAATCCGGCCTTGTCAGCCCTGGATACCTCTTCTTCGATCAATCATGGGACGCACATCAGTACAGCGTGTTTGTAATGTCGGACAGCAACGAGCTTGTCTGGCAGAGCCCGCCTGGTGACCTTAAGGGTTTCCGAGTACAGAAGCTGGATGGGAAGCCTGTCCTGACGTACTTCAACGGTCTTGGGGTCCCAGAGCCCTTTGGTTGGGGATACGGTATTATCCAAGTCTTGGATGAGTCCTATCAAAGTATCTACAATGTCTCCGTGACAAACGACAACTACACGGCCTTGGGCAGCATTGACAGCTCCTCTTTTGTATCTTGGATTGACATGCACGAGAACACGATCACGTCCGATGGGACAATGCTAGTCACTGGCTACAATGTCACTCAGACTGATCTCAGTTCCGTGGGAGGTCCCAAGAATGGCTGGATTGCTGACTCACTCTTCTATGAGATTGATGTTAAGACCAACGAAATACTTTTCCGCTGGAGTGCCCTGGACCATATTGATCAGATTCCTTTGGAAAATGTACAGCCGTTCTACCCTATTCAAGACTGGGGACACAACAGCAGCTCTCCCTATGGCTACTTTCACATCAACTCAGTGGACAAGTTTCAAGATGGAACGTACATCATTTCTTCTCGTTACTACTGTTCGCTGTTTAAGATCGCGAAGGACGGATCGGTTGACTGGACGCTTCAGGTAAATTCAAGCTACTTCAATTTAATCACAAGTATGTCCTATATGCTAACAATGTACAATAGGGCCAAACTGGCGGCGACTTTGAACTCAATGGAATCAAATTCAGCTACCAACACGACGCCCGCATCCACAATGAGGCCAAGGATACATTCGTGCTTAGCATTTTTGACAATGCCAACTCTGATGTTCAGAATGGCACTGATCACACTGAAGGCATATTGATGAACGTCAATCCAGCTACTCGCCAAGTCTCCCTTATCCAAGCTCTCCACGATCAAGAAGATGAGATCTTTTCAACTTCCCAAGGAAACACACAATTGCTGCCTCAAAACCATGTATTGATGGGCTACGGGTCAAATCCTAAAATCAAGGAGTACAATGCCAACGGGTCTTGTGTCATGACTGCCCAGTTTGGATTCGATGATGTCGTCGCAAGTTACCGAGCGTATCGCTCCCCCTGGGTCGGAGTCCCCGAAACTCTCCCCGATGTGTTTTCTTGTGTTGACGAGGGCCGTAACACAACCAATGTTTATATGAGTTGGAACGGAGCCACTCAGCATAAAGAGTGGAAGGTCTTTGGGGGTGCTACTAGTTCAGACCTGAGTCCCATCGCAGTGAGACGGAAGACAGGATTTGAGACTATGGCGAGCATCAAAGGAAGACTTGGGTATGTTCGTGTAGAAGCTCACGGCCTGGGGATCCAGAAAGGTGTTTCCAAAATTGTACCGGTAAAGAGTCAGTGTTAGGGATTATATAGGATTGCAATCTTGTAACTTAGTGAGCATAGACAACGAGAGGACTTGAAATGTATTAATCTTGATAGAATAGTACTTCTGGTTTTTGATATGATGGCCATGCCTTAAAATAGTAATAACTCAAAGCATACTTACGTTGGAATCCCTACTTGGCCATGTAGAAGCCCCCTACTCATTGGTCTATTGTTTTCAGCGAGCTATACTCTTCGATCCTATATTGTATATATCAATCGTATGACTGACAAATAACTAGAGAAACATTATTACATACTGACTCCTACTAGCTTCAATCTGATCCCCAGAAGCTTCATCTGCCAGCTTCACACTTTTCTATCAACGGCACATCAGCTTAAATCACGCGTCCCTTGACCTGCTTCAGATCCTTTATCTTAATGTCTCTCCACATAGCAGCACACCCCCAAGCAACTACCAGCATACAAACACTGGTAATGAGCATATATCGCTGCGCATCACCATAAGCGTGAGCAATGGCATTCCGAGCCGGGCTTCCCCACTCATACGACAGCTGAGCCGTAATATCCGAATACACCGATGCGACATTCACCTCCGCTGGCACGTATTTGGCCAGCGCTTTCGGGAACTCACTGGTCCAGATAGCGGCGGACACAGTTGATCCAATCGCACTGCCAATACTACCGAACAGGTTCAGCATAGCAAGTATAACAGCGATGTGCTGGTGATCGGAAGGCGCCATCATAGCGAGCTCGCCGCAGATAACAGTAGTTCCACCAGCGAAGGCGACGAAGATCTGAGTCATGCAAATGTATCCAATACCCGCATCGGGCTGACGGAATTTAATCATCAGTCCAACGCCCAGAATCATAAGCGGGAATGAGAAGTAGACCGCCAGCCACTTGAAGCGACCAGTCCAGCGGATTAGGAAGCCGACGAGGAGACAAAAGAGGCAGGATCCAACTCTGTAAATGGCTGAGACATAGCTGGCTTCTGTGACATCCAGACCCCAAACGACCTGCAGCATTGATCCGAAGTAACTACCCCAGACCATCGAGTTGAAAAATTCAAAGATGAACATTAGCCCGCCGAAGAAGACGGTTCGGTCCATCAATAGATTGAATGGGATGAAGGTCACTGGGGCCCATAATCGCTCGTAGAGAGCGAATGCGATGAGCAAAAGCCCTCCAAAAACGATCATGCAGATAATCATCGCCGACCGCCATTGATCCTTTTGATATGACCAGAGACTGAATGGAAGTAGGAACAAGGCCATTCCACCAGCGAGAAGAATGATTCCAATCAAGTCCACCTCTATGCAGTATTGCTTTACTGTAGACAAGGTGAGCGGACCACGGCTGGGTGCGAGCAGGCCCATCTTCTTGGCCTTTTGCTGATTCCAGAAGAACAGAAGACACAGAGGAGCCACCACGACCGGAACGATGATGGTGAATACTCCAAATCCCCATCGCCAGCCGGGGCCTTCGAGGACACTCTGGGAGATCGGCCCCCCGATCCAGGTCGTGATTATGTATGGCGAGGTTGCGAACGACAACATGAGGGCACGGTTCTTCAATGCAGATGTGTCTGAAATGAAAACTGTCAAACAATAGCTGACTCCTTGGGATCTAGAAGTTGTCGCAAATTAGCTAGGCTGTTGGAAAGACATTGAAGAAGAAAAAAAAAGGCTCAATATGGATATCATACCCCACGGATGAGAAAACCTGTGCAGCCGCGTAGGTCTGAACGTTGCCGCAGCCCGCCATCATGATGAAACCCACAACCCAAATGATCAACATCAAAGACATACCCTGAGGACGACCCCACGAGTCCAATATCTTTGCCAAGGGAATTTTACTCAAACCTCCAATGATATTAGCCATGATACTCGTGGCGGCAGTCAAAGAATGAAGCATGAAAGCACTGGTCACATAAGGGTTTAGAGACCGGATGACGACCTCCTGGATGGAGGTAACAAAATAGATAAACCAAATGCTTCACACAAGAAAAGTCAGTGTGTTGGACGTTAAATCATGAAGAGATTCTCACATCGCATATGCCAGGATCAGATGAGACTTAGTCCAAACGACTGCCGCGGCCTGAACTCCCTTCACACCAGCCTGAGCCTCTTGGTCGAGAGACTCATTATCCGAGTTTCCATGGTCATCAGTCGTGTCTTTCGGTGTGTGGGCTGTCTCTGGCTCTTTCTCAGAGGAATGGATAACGTCAGAGCTCATATCGCGAGCGATCTCCGTTTCCTTCGATGCCATGGCGAGAGATTCTATGATTCGAATACTAACTTGGCCAAGAACCGCCGATCAGTGGGATTGGGATACATATATACCTTGGTTTATTAGGTCCGCATTAGCCCGATATCGGTAAGTAACAAGGAAGATTCTGCGCCAATGAGTAGGTTGGCTCAAGGAAATTGTCCGGTAAGTAATAATTTTTATTGCCGCCAGGTAGATTAGTAGGGGCTGGCCCCCTTGGCGCACCTAAGCGTCAAGAAGATGGATCCATAGCCCTTCCTAGGGGCCTTCTCAGTCCAATAAATTCTGTCCTCGGGCTCCAATGTTCTGATGCCACCCCGGTACGTTTTGATCAGCCCATTTCAGCATTGATTTTTCTTACTTTTTTTTTTCATTCAGAGACACTTTGGGGCCAAGGATTCTAGAGGGTGGCGCTTTCCTTCCTCTCCTCGTTGTGCTGTCTACATGGTAGTATGTATGGTCCTAGTGTAACTATTTGTGTCATACGGTGAATTCGTTTACCGTATTTGAAAAATACCAGGGTGCTTCAAAGTTACGTGTATTTGAACATTGCTGTGTTTTACGCTGTGTTTTCCATCGTATGCTATTTTTTGGTTTTCTCCTCATTAAATCACGTCGCGTGTTGCGCTTCATAAGTATGGAGCAACCTTTTTTCCCCTGCCGGATCATAGTTTCCTATCTGAGCTGGTGTCACATTTACGCCCCCAAAGCTGTAGCCTTCGCTGAGCAACTCTCAATATCTCAACACCAAAAGAAAAAGAAAAACCCAAGAAACGCCACTTGATGGCGTTAGTGTATGACATGAGCCTTTTTGTGTCTCATTTGAGGTTCAGACCATGGATATTTCGAGTAATGAACCTGAGCTGCCAAGAGCACTGTGCTTAGACTGAATTGTTTTGTTTGAAGACTTGTTGCTTAACACCCCACAAGTGTCTCACTGAAGTCACAGGCTATTACGGTGACGCTATGTTCCTTTTCCACAGTAAAAGCGGAGTTTACGTCCTATAATGGGCTTTACACCAACCACTATATTCCTCCAGGCCTCCAGCGCATTCTGTTCTTACGAAAGGAATTCAGGTACAAGGTTCTAACATCTTCTTTATCCGCTATCTATACGGATGAAGTTAGGCTCAAATTCATTTACTTGATGATGTCTTGAATTCCCAATACTACACTTCAAGGTTTTTCCCAGGAGCTACTCACCCATGTAGTGTTTGTTCTCCGCTCACAATCGAAGCGTTGAGCCGTTCTCTAGCATCAGAAACGAATGTCAGATTCAAATCCTTCATTCGATACCGCGTCTGCGTCAGATGATACACCACATAACCAGAAACAAAAGCCTCAACAGCCTTCGATAACCCAGGATGAGCCTTTCCAAGCGTACGCAAAGTCCGAATCACGTCGCTTGTATCATCACAGAGTTTTCTCAGAAACTCAGTCTCAGTCAGCCCTTTACACCTGGCCGAGTTCGTGACGAAATTACAGTTCTCCATCTGAACTATCTCTTTGTAAAATGACATGATGTCATTTATCCAGTTGAAAGCCAATGTCAAATATGGTATCAGCGGTAGGCAGTATCGGAGGCACTCGGCTTCGGAGAATTGTGCGGTTGGAAATAGCATAAAGGAGTAGGCTTCGGCTACGCCGACTTTCAGACGAAAGTAACTGGGGAACAGATGCGCTTCTGCGGGGAATTGAATATTCTCGCTCTCCGCTTCGGCGTAACATGCACTGATGAATTGCAGTGAGTCCTTGATGATCATATCGCCGGCAAATTGACCGAAGATAGAATGAAAGGAGCTCAAGAACTCTCCCATTCTCTCAAGGACCGGGCTTCCTTGAGGTTGCCGCGTCAAGAGGCAGATATTGAATCGCTTTAGGTGATGCTTGAATTCGAGGTCATGGGCAAAATCATCAATGATCAAACAATAAGTAGTGAAAGTTGCCACTGTGCATTGTATGTTGAAGGGGGTTGTTTGAAAAGTCGTGGTTGCAATTCCGATTCCGGTCTTGATCTGTGGCTTGATCTTCGAAACAAATTCATCTGAGAATCCATTATTCCTGAAATGCCGCTTCACTTCGCCTTCGACTGCAGGATATAGTTTCAGAAGAGGAAACTCGTAACCAATGTCCAAAAGAAATTCTTGTATGATTCCAGAAAGCTCTGCCTTAATCTCAGGAAGAGCAGCCATGGCCATTTTGGGAAGATGGAAGGAGTAGGGGAAAGAAAAATGTGGGAAATAAAAAGAAAGACAACATGGATACCTATAAAAGGTGACGAACTTGTGTAACGTATAGCGAAATCGTAAATATGTTAGAAAGTATTTGATGTTGACTATATCGGCGTATTCGACATTCTTAGGTACACTCCAGGGCTAAATCACTGGTATCACATCAGATCAACACTATTAGTATTATGGGTAACAAAGTGTGTCACCAGAGATTTTAGTCCGATTAACTATTAGTACCTGCAAACGATTACCTACGTAGGTATTACTATTCGCCTCCATCACATAGCGAAGGACTCGTATGCCGGGATGTCAGGGCCGGGGGTGAACTCTATGTTGTACCTATAAAGGTGGTAGTACTTATATAATTGTACAGTTATGTACATTAGGAATTGATCCCTTATTGGTCTTGTAATATAAAATGTTTTTTTTTTTTACCTGATCTATGCGAAAGGAATATATATTGATTGATTGATGGGGTATATATAACTAATTATACTTTACAATTATACAACTCCATTAAAAAGGAAAGAAGTACATCTACGTTGTACATCGACATATGCATAATATTGACCAATGCGACCAAAGTCCCGCGTAGCACACTTCGTCGCCTATACAGTATGAGTGAAAGGAAGGTTGTGAAAGAATTAACATACCAGGAAGTGATCGGAATGGCCCCCACCAAATCCAGAGTCACACGAAAATGAAAGATGACAAGATATCATAGAGGAGGATATCTGCCTCCGCATCTAGGAAGATACAACATGCATAAGCGTCTCTTCCATACCCATCAGATGTTGATTATTTGGTTCGAATGATTGCCCTAAGGCACCAAGGCACCAAAGTAAAATCACGTGCCTAGTACCATATTCAATTTTTCAACCAATCAGAGACCAGGAAAAATCCAAATTGAGATTTCCCAAAGCGGCTCTGCCACTATTTATTTGTTTCTAACAAGCTCGAAATTTCGAGATTTCGATCAGATACTCAATGGCCGACGACATTGAAAGGAATAAAGAGAAACATAGCAATGGCGAGTCACCCCAGCTGCCGGAGTTGCAGCGAAGGCTCAAAAGCCGACATCTACAGATGATCGCAATGGGTAAGAACTCCGAGCTATACACATTTTCGTTCTTTTCTCATTCTTATTATTATTTTCTTTGAAGGAGGTGCCATCGGTACAGGTCTATTTATTGGTAGTGGGAGTGCAATTGCTACTGCAGGCCCCGTTGGCGCCCTGATTGCATTCACCTTCATTGGCTCAATCGTATATTCAGTCATGATAGCCTTGGGTGAGGTGGCCACCTACCTACCGATCCCAGGAGCCTTTGCTACTTATGCGACACGCCTGGTCGATCCTAGCTTAGGCTTTGCAATGGGTTGGATCTACTGGTTTTCATGGGCCTCGACATTTGCCCTGGAGTTGACTGCCACTGGCCTAATCATTCAATATTGGGATGACACGATCCCAATGGCAATATTTATTGCTGTGTTCTGGGTTGTTATCATAATTTTGAACATGTTTCCTGTGAGCTGCTACGGTGAAGTCGAGTTTTGGCTTTCAAGCATCAAGATCATCACCGTCGTCGGATTTATGATATTCGCCATTTGCATCAATGCTGGCGTTGGCAGGGAGGGCTATCTGGGATTCAGGTACTGGGTGCATCCAGGCCCGTTCCGTCCTTATCTGATCGAGGATTCTGGACAAGACGCTCTGGCGAAATTCGTCGGATTTTGGGCGATTTTGATCAAAGCCGGGTTTTCCTACCAAGGTACTGAGCTTGTCGGCATTGCTGCGGGTGAAACGGAAAATCCTCGCAAGAACATTCCCTCGGCCATTCGAAAGACCTTTTTCCGCATCGTGTTTTTCTTTGTTTTTACTATTTTCTTCGTCGGTATCGTCGTGCCATCCAACGACGAACGCCTTACCGACAATGACAGCGGTGCAAATGTGGATGCATCCCCCTTTGTTATCGCTGCGAAACGTGCCGGTGTCAACGTCCTACCTAGTATCATCAACGCGGTCCTACTTACGGTGGTACTTTCCGCTGCCAATTCGAATGTTTACAGCGGGAGTCGAATTCTTGTCGGTTTAGCTCATGAGGGTTTCGCTCCTCGCTTTTTCTTAAAGACGACCAAACACGGCGTGCCCTATGGAAGTGTTGGGTTCACAGCTCTTTTCGGCCTATTGGGTTTCCTCAATGTGTCCAATGCCGGAGCCACTGTTTTCAACTGGTTGATGCAGATTGCTGGGTTGGCCGGTTTTATTACCTGGGCTTCTCTTAATATTTGCCATCTAGCATTTATGAGAGCTTTAGCTGCGCAGGGGGTTCCACGCGACACGCTTCCATATAAGGCTCCCTGGCAGCCCTTTTTCTCGTGGTACGGCTTGTTCTTCAACATGCTTATCATCATTACTCAGGGCTTCACCGCTTTCATTCCGGAGTTCAGTGTCACCGACTTCTTTATCAACTACCTCAGTCTGATTTTGTTTGCGGTGTTATATATTGGTCATAAGGTTGCTTTCCGACCGAAGTTTGTGAAGCCTATTGAGGCGGATATTGACACTGGGCGGTGTGAGGAATGAGGGTTGGGAAATGGGTATGTGGACATGTGAAATAAATGTATTTTAATAGAGTGTATAGAATGGAGATACTAGAATAACATATAGTTATTCAACCTTACTGTTGATATAGTTAACTACAGTAAATATAGTTAAGTAAATGTAGTAGTTATATCAAAGTTGGGGAATAAATTCTAATCTGTCATGGATAACCTAGTGGAAGGCTCACCGCCATGCTAATTACCCTGCTTCGGCTGTCAAGGTCAGCAGGAAAGGTGCCTGGTACGAATCCTGGGGTTGGCATTTTCACTCGTGCGAGTAATCCACGACGCTGGAAGCCACTAAGCAATGGAAATGACCCTTGAGGGAAGCAATTCTGCAGAGACATTTCCACCCCGGGATGGCGTCGCCAGATTACACCGTCCTGTTACAGGGAACTTGGCAATTTGGTGTGACAACTACTATTACTACTATTTTTGTTTTTCTTTTTTGTTTTTCTTTTTTTTTTTTTTTTTTTTTTTTTTGAAGCTATTCAAAACACCCCCTTAATATTGATTTTTTTATTATTACCTTACTTACCCTCTTATCCTGTGAATACATGAACTCAACCATACACTTTGACCTAGGGAATATATTGAGATACCACAACAAGTTAAACACGCTAACAATAGCATGCATGATAAAAAAAATGTACAAAGAAAATCATGAAAAAAATCAACACTCGACCGGTATTCCACACATAAGACAAGAAAAGAAAAACAAAACACACAATCCAGTCCACAAATCAACATTTGAAGATCAAGGTGTCCCCATATGAGTCTCATGCGATGCATGCACCGTATTCTGCGTCTGCTCCAAAACCACAGCATAAAATTTCCCTTCTTCTGAAATATCACGGTAGGGACCTGCAGAGACGACGGCCCTGCAACGATGCAAATTAGCATATGATTTCACATTCAAGTACAGATGATATCAAACAACAAATATAAAAAGAACGAACAAAAAAAAGAAAGAAAGAAAGAAATCAAAAACATACCACCCCTTATACTTCGGCTGATTAAAGATATCCGTAAACACCCTCAGCACTCGCAACGGTAACTCCAGAATAGAAGGCATCTCAGGTCCATCGCCACAAATGGGTAGTCCCAGCTTGTTGACGGGGAGGTAGACGGTCTCCGCGACATTCTGCGGGTTGCGCGTCTCCTGGAAGATGAGGAGACGGCGTGAGGCGTGGGAGTGCGGTCCGCCTGCTGGTGGTGGCCTGGCGTTTGCGCTCGCGCTCATGCTCATCGTGAAGGCTTTTTGGGTATGCAGAGTGCGCAATAGGTTTTTGCGGAGATCCGTGTTGGATTTTCTTTTTCTTGGACTTGGAGTTTGGGGGGAGGAGTTGTTCAGTTTGGCTGTCCTTTTTTTTTTCTTGGTGTTGTTGTTTTTTTAAATTTTTTTCCCTTGGACTTTTGTGCTGTGTCTCTGAATTTGGTGTTTAGAGATAGCGTGTTTTCTTTTGCAGTTTATTAGTATGATCGTCTTGCATATAGTATATAGTTCACCACGGGTTTCTTACTCTCTGTTGACTGTAACGTGTATGGAGGGCGCGACAGGCTCTGCTTATCGTTGGGCGATCAGTGTCCCGATTAGGAGATCGCGGGGCAAAAAGGGGGGGACTTCGAAGAAATGTAATTGTGATGAAGATGAAGATGAAGAAAGATGGGAAGTTGGATGTCGTTTGTTAGTTTTAAGAAGGAAAATAAGCCAACACAAGAGCCCTGGAAGGGACCTCGGGAGGGATTTAATTACATGTACTGAAATGAATTATTAACTAGATATTTAGATCCCATACACAACATGCATTGATCACATTAATTAGATTATTCCTATACTCTAAGTCTCTAGATGACCTAGGTACAATAAAATCACGGTCAACAGACAAAGAAAAAAAAACACTGGGTATCATAATAATGTGGCCAAAGAGAAACGAATAAGAAAAAAAAAAAACAAAAAGAACGTGAATCCCGCTCAAATCAGGGATAAATCATGGTATATGGCATCATTCACTAGGCAGCGATGAGACGAGGAGAGAAGATAATCAAATCAAGCATCAAGCTCTCCCTCTAGCACTCTCCGTGCACCATCAAGACGACGCCGCAGCACACGCGCAGCTTTCAGATCTGGATCTTCAGACGTTGTGATTGCCTGCAGATCCATACAAACGTTACCCAGACTGGCGAACAGTGCTTCCAGCATCTGGGTGTCATCATCGTTGATGCCACCGACACTGGGGGTGCTGGATGCCGCGCGCACAGTCGAGACGAGGGACGAGACAAGAGAGTTTGGGGTTGCAGAACCAGCCGTAGCTGAGGATGAGCGGCCAGTATGTTTCTGGGGGGACAGGTTGTTCGGGTCCACTGGGTTGGCGTCGCCGTTGTGGCCGTATCGTGGTCCGCGTGGTGTTTCGGAGCGATCGCCCTCAATTTCAACCTCTTGGATAGGACTTGGCTGGTGGCTGTAGCCGTGAGAATGGGAATGGGAATGCGACTGGGAATGGCTATGGCTATGTCCATGTCGCAGCTCTGTCCAAGGATTAGTGTCGGAAACGCCAGGGGAGATGGATCGCGGGAACGCACCATGATTGAACCGTCGGTCCCAGTACATCACGCTGTCAATGCCGTCCTCGTCCTCGGGACGCTCGCCTTCGTTCGCGGTTGCGAAGGTTGCCACCGTCGAGACGGACATGTTGCTGTTGGTACGGGAGTGCCGGGCGTATGAGGGCCGGGTTGTCTCGACTGATCCGTTCGAGCTATTACTCACCCGACGGAGTTGCTGGGTGTAGTTGCCCAGTGCGCTATGCAAGATGAAATGCTCATAGTCGAACGCATCCTCGCGCATCTCGTGGGGCGTTGCATCCGTGTGCGAGGGCACGTCAGGGAAGGCTTCCATGTCGTTCTCGAAGTCATCGTCAAGCGGTTCACGCAAAATCTCATCCAGAGCTTCGCGGTCAACCTCATCAAAATCACCTTCTTCAGCATCTTCGTACATGGTCTCGGCGACAGATTGGTCGTCGGCATAGTCAGCAGGCTCATTGCCTTGCCAATTCCCGGCATATTTGGATGTATTCCCAGCAGCTCGCTCATCGGATCTACGCCGATCTTCCGCCGCTGCATCATTCGAGACATCCCGAGTGTTTTCAGAGCTGCCGTCGCGTCGGGGGTTCGAGCCACGACTGCTCTGATCATCTCTGAGCTCTAGCCCATTGGCATACCAGTGATCAGCGGCTGTCAATGGGCTGGGCGTGCGCAAGCTTTGCAAGCTACGCCGGCGAAGATTATCCTCCTGGGTCTTCACCTTGAGAGAAGAGATCTTGATGTGAAGACCCTTCATTTGATACTGGAGATCCCGCACCTGCAGCTGCGACTGCGCGCGGCTAGGGGGACCAAAGGAGCTGTAGACCGGGCTGAAACCATCCGGGCTTGATTTCGATCCCTCGTCCGAGGAGATGCCCAAGCCATGTGGCGAGTCCGGCGAACTGTCTTCGGTGGAAACAGGTGACTGCGCCATCTGGCCCTGGTCATTCAAACGTATCGGAGGCTGGATAGAAGAAACCGATGACCGGTGCGTCAGATACGCTCTGGTAGGTGCATATTGGAACGACCGATCATCAGTATGAAGGCTGGACGAAGTGCTTGCGCCCATCGCACTGACAGAACGCGACATGCGCTTGTTATCGTTCGAGAGGCTCGAATCAGACGGAATATTCGTCTCAGAGTGCACTCTCGAATGACGATTATTCGTCGTATCCTGCGACGCAATGAGCGACTGCCGTCGAAGCGAAGAGTTCTTAGGATCCGTGCGCGAAATCGACCGATACAGTCCGCCAACCGGCTGGTGCATACCCATCGGCTGGAAGCCCGAATTCGAGGGCGAGGGCGAGGCAGCGGTGCGCGGTGTCGTCGACCGAGCTCGAGTGAGATTGTTTTCCATGAGCTAGGAAACCAAACACGTTAGTATTACTCCCTAGCCAACCTACGGCACGCGCAAGACAGGACATCAACATACATTTAACCGTTTCTTCGCATTCTCCAGAATCCGCTCCGCCTCGCTGCTCAGTATCGCCGAAGAAAACTCCTCCCCGGGCCCCTTGCCCTCTGCAGCTGCAGACGCCACGGCATTGCTAGCCGGCACAGAAGAACCCCCTGCAGCTCCAACGACCGCGGTAGCTTGCGCTCTCGCGACCTCGGGGTGAACAGGGGATTCGTCGCGTCCATTATGCGCCTCAGACACATCCCTGGAAGCAGAAGCGCGTCTGCTCCCCGCACTGATTGTGGAATTGGAGCTACTCCATGTAGGATTATCCCTGTTCTGATCGTCGTGCTCATGCAGTAGCGGTGAGCTGGCCAGGTCTTGTTCGTCCGAATCGCCGAATCCCTCCGATCTCGTGGGCGAGAGCTCCTCGCCGATATCCGACAAACGGCGGCTGGCATTCACGTCGTCGTGTGTCCAGACATGGCGGGAAAAATTTTTCTTCTGCCGACTGGGTGCTGCCATGGAGGCATTGGGGTCTGATTGGCGGGAATTGAGATGCGACAAGTAGGCGATGTGCGGTGGGGAGGGAGTTTGAGATTGGCGATCGTCTTCGTACGGTAGGATCATATCCGGGTTTGATAGAGTGAGTGAGGGCATATTTTCTCTCTCTCTCAGGCCCTGGGGCCTGGGGGTTTGTCGTTGCAGAATGGGTAGAAGGAGAGAGAGAAAAAGGGTCGAAGTCGTAGATTCGACCCGTGTACGGGTTGGGTACCGTTACAGTTAGTTTCTCCCCTTAGATAGTTTAGCGTGCCCTGATCATTGCCTTATTTGGATATGTGGTTATGAAGATATTCCCAATTTTGTATCTTCCTACAGACTAAATAAGTAAATGGGGATTAGGCTTCAAACTACCCTTGCAATTATCGATAGTAGTAGTTTAAGTAGTATTAGGTATAAAACCAGCACTTGATAGATCAGATCAGGATTTTACTATGTACACCTCGACAGCAATAGGCTTTCTCGGGTTATAATAATAAAATTACCTAGGTAAATGTCTATGCTCTAATTTCTTTCTTTGATTAGGATTGTCTCACGCCAACTATTCCAAGTAATACGGTGTAGTCGAGACATAGCCCTTAAATGTGATATATACCTATGCACACTCCGTATAAGATGCATTGTTGCAGTAAGGATATGACGCAGACCCTTTTTATTGATTGTACTACATAATTACGGTCTTTGTTATGGTTAAAATAACAATGGACGAACCCCTGAGATCAGCCACCCGTATGGCTATGAGTTCCACATCGGTGGAGAAGCTAATTTCAGGCCATCCCAACCTTCATTAGAGGGAAAAAAGAGACAAAAGACAGGTGAAAAAAAGAGAAAAAAAAGAAAGGTATGCTTTTTTGTATACAACGTAATTACACATGCTATAATCCCGTAGAAACGCTTATATCTAGATCTTCGAAAGCAACAACTTCGCACCACTGCTAGTCGGGCTGGGCTTCGTCTTTCCATCCTTCTCCACGACCAACGCCGAGGCCTGCTCCAGCGCCTTCTTGTTCTTCTTCAGGGTCTTGAGCAGCTCGCTCTTCTTCTCAAAGTCCTCCGACTCGGCCAGAGCGACAATCACGAAGGGGTTAGCCCCCGTCGCCCAGTCCACGACCTCATCCTTGATCTGCGCGTACAGCACATCGTGGAAGTTCAACGCAGGCTCCACCTTCTCGACAGACTTCGAGGCCGGGTTGAATCGTCCACCCTGCACAAGAGACTTGAGAAGACGTCCCGCGTGTGCGGTATCGCGGGCCTCGGTGTGCGACTTGGCGGCCTCGGCCACGGCCGCGAGAGCGGCGGTCTTGTCACCATCGGCTTCGAACAGCACCTCGGAGAGGAACTGGCAGCCGAAGGTCGTCTCGAGGAGGGTAGAGGCGCGAGCAGCGATGAATTCGAGCAGTGTCGGCGAAGCGGCCTTGACGAGTTCCAGGCGGCGCATGGCCGGGTCTTTCTTGGAGGTTTCCTTGCGGACCTCACGGACTTCTTCAAGGACCGTTTGGTCGGCCTCGGGGAGGAGCCACTTGACACGTTCGCCGGCGAAGGGGTATAGCACAGCGATACGTGCAGTCAAGTCGTTGACCTGATAGCAGAGTTCCTCGTTGCGGGCCTCTTCAGCTTCGTTCTGGTTCAAAAGCTCGGGGAAGAAGGACTTGGCGCTGAGTTTTGTGTCATCAACGACCTCGTACGCGGCAAGGATAACTTGGTGACCGTAGACGTCGCCGGCCATGGCCTTGACGGTGTCGCGGAAGAATCGTAGAAGTAGCTTGCGGTCTTTAGCGTTGGAGTATGCGAGTGTCAGACACATTAAGCGGGAGCCGGACTTGGTGAAAGCCAAGTTCTTGACCAAGTCACCCTCTTCGTCACCCTTGAGCAGCTCGATAAACTCGTTCGCTTCGTTGCTGCCGGGTTTTGTGCAGAGGAAATATTGCAACATAGCATCGTGAAGCATAGTGAAACCGGTGCTCTTCTTCTGCACCAGCTGGTTAATCAGCTCGCGCAAGTAGTTCATAATCGGTCCACGCTTCTCCGGGTGGGCTTCGATGATCTTGGCGAGATCGGAAGTGGTGTCATTGTCATCTTGGAAAATGACAAACTCGGGACCGTACCACTCGCGGAGGAGTCTGTTCTTCTGTGCCTTGGTCGCAACTGTGCGGTAGATGTCGTCAAGAATCCATGAACCCTCGGGGTGGCGGATGAGACGTCTGACATGGCCGTAGAACTCTGGGATGATCAAATCGCGGGTCTCATCGTCTCCGTGGACAATCAACTTTCCAACCAAGAACTTGGCGTATCGACTTTGCGCCAGCTCCTTGTAAGTGCCCTTCAACTCGTGTGCGATCAGCTTGCGCTGCTCGAGGTTTCCGTACTTGAGAGCAGTCTGAATAACTCGCACCGAGTCGTGCTTGAAGACGAAGTCACGAACGCGGGTAGTGATGATCTCAAACAGCTCCTTGACAAGCTTCTTTCTCTGCTCCAGAGGCACGTGGGACTTGCGGCGCAACTGCTCCCACAACTTCTTGGAGCGGGCGACGGTATCGGCATTGGGCTTCGCGGCCTTGCGCTCCTGCTGGAGTGCTTTTTGCTTGATGTGGGATTCGCGAGAGTTGTTGTCTAAACGCGCAATAACGATTAGATGCGGCGCCACCAAGGAGGCAGAACTGAAACTTACTGTTGGGGTTGGGATTGGGGTTCTTTGGGGCCTCTCTCTGCTCTTCGTCATCCGCATCAGACTTCTTGTCTGACTTGGGCTTCTCCTCCTCCTCGCTCACATCGGGCATTTCATCGTCTGAAAGGGCATCAAGGGCATCAATGTCTTCGTCGGAAACATCGTCAATGTCAAAGTCATCGTCGTCCTCGGGTTCTTCCTTCTGAACCTTCTTCGAGGGCTTCTTGTCGCTCTTGCTGGATTTGGAATCCTTCTTAGAGTCCTTCTTAGATGAAGAGCTTGACTTCACGGACTTGGACTTCGATGCGGAGCCTTCCTTAGTCTTGCTCCGCTTGCCATTGCGCTCCTCGCTGCCGTCAACGGCACGCTTCAATCCAGCCATTATGAAAGATAATTTCTGTAGGCTGTAGGGTATCTCCAATTTGAAAAAAAAAAGTATTAAAACTGGGGTCTTTTCGAGCGGAGACTGCTCGATGTCCTGGTGGATAATTTTTTTTGATCGCAGGCGGAGGAAGTTTTTTTGCCGGCTGTTTGCACAGTTTGCACTGATAAGATATAACACAGCCCTGCCCAAGTGGACTGCGATTCCCAGCAGGCTCATACACATAGCAACCATATTAAAATAAATATTTCTACTGAATTTCTTACAGAAAATAAGATTGACTGGTATGTGGAGGCCCAAGGGCGTATTGCCATGGAAATTCTAGAATAAAATGTAGGATATTGTCTCTGAACGAAGCACAGATGGCTCGAGTCGCAACTCGATGGCAACAGATGTACAGAATGCTAATAAGTGACATGAGCCACCCAGACTCTCCAGGTACAAGACGATCCCTATTATCATCGACCAAGTCCCAAATTATATTGTCCCTTAAACGAGTGTGGCTTGCATCACCCGAAACAAACCCGAAACGCCGTAGAGAGAACCACAACGCATTAAACATATCTCATCATTCATCACTTCATGTCTCATCTGTGGGTGGCGGGGCAGATGGGGTCACTTTCACAGATGCCAGTTCTGATCCGCCGCCACTCTGGCCGCGCTTCCGGCCAGGAATGTGGAAGCCGAAGGACGAAGTGGAAGTCTTGGGGCCGGGTGTTTGCGCATCGTTGCTAGAGTCACCGAATCTGGAGAGGAAACCCTTCTTCTTAGGTTTCACCTCATCATTTAATCCTACTTCCTCGAAGGCTTCTTCCTCCATGATTTCAGACTTGGTGAGGCTATTGGAGTGAGTGCCCGACGGCGTTAACCGGGAGAATCGAGAGTCAAGAGAGGTTCGAGAAGGACCAGCATCGGGATGGATGATGGGTGAGCGCGCAGAGATATCCTAGATTGGAGGTTTAATGTCAGTTGGATTCATGCGGATCAGTTCGGATCGGTTCGCGGGGCATACAAATGATCGGCGGTAAGAGTCGAAGGACTCGCGAGAGATGGAGAAAGGCTCATTCTCATCAACGAGATCTCGATGATTGATGGGTTTGTTGGAACCCGGGTATCTGCGCCAAAAGCTCGACCGCTCTGGGGGAGAAGGCTATCCCGGTAATTAGCAGGTGTAACACATTTCCCGATCACACATCCTATACCGGAAGATAGACACCGCTGTCGTTGACCACTAAGGACCGAGATTAGCATTTGAAGAGAGTGAAGTCGCCAGAGCAGTCACAGCAGCCACAGTAGCCCCATCGGTCAAAGAAGTGCGGGGATTCAAACATACCACTCAATTTGTACTCGGTGGGTTCATCCTGGCTACTGCGGATCGGTATGGGCGCAGGGCGTTGATTTGGAGAGAGATGATTCTCATCCAAGATAGCAGGATCCCCATTGGGTTGAGGCTTTGGCCGTAGGAAGTTCCGAAATGGAGGCATGGTTGAGGAAGTAAAGTCTGGGGATTTTCCTTGTGAAAGGTCTGGGTTAGGGTCAAAGTCCCCATCACCCGATTCTTGAGCCTACGTCATCCAAGAAACCTATCCCATGGATGAAAATAAGAGTCAGCCAATAAGACTTGAATAAAATATCATAAAATACAAAGTACTAGATTGTATGATTTTATATGATTTTATATGGATATTTTTAACTCTTTGGCCCTGACCCTGACCCTGTCCCTGACCCGGTGACTTCGGCCCAACCTCGGTGCACATGCATATCGAACTCATCTCACTACCTAGGTACTTCTTCTATAAACACTACTTCTACTTCAGCAATGAAATAACATTTACTTTATACATTCAAGCCTAATCAATAAAGCTTTAAAGCTACAGATATCAGAAGAGAAAAAAACACCCTTCAACACCCACGAACACCCAATTAGAAAGATCAGAACATTCCACATCCATGGATTCCTCCGATGTTTTCTATCGCAGTTCGCTTGAAAATAGATCCACCTGCAAACAAACTCCATAAGCAAATCAGACCCAAGACCAGCCTCAATTCAGAAGTAAATCGAGGCTTGGACTGATACCATGCATTTCGCTATCGCTTTCGTAATGGCAAGTTTCACCAGCAATTGACCGACCCTATACCGACAACGCAAAGGACGAAAAAAAGGTGACTTGGACATTGTTTGTTGGTTCCTTTTTTTTCGAGGTTTTGTGCTTTTTGACTTTTTGTGGTGATTTGGTTTTCTTCTTGTTCGTTTTTGTTGTCAGAAGCTAAGTGGCATTGTTAGGCTCGAGGAGATTGGCACTGTGGTGGCAATCCAGGGAGCGCGAGTCGGATGGGTCGAAGACGGCGTTCTTGCGCTCTTCGATGAAGTAGGCTGTGCAGTACAGAATGTTAGTCAAGGAACTTCAGATATATGCAAATCATGATACAATGCGATGTGACGTACGGGTCAGTTGAATCATATCAAACCAGCGGACGGCGTGTTCATCGCTACCGTCAACTGCCTTCAGAATACCATTGTCCGGACGGAAAGTGGCCTTAGGAGGAATGTGGCGCATGCGCAAAAGCATCTCCAGGATGTCGGAGAAGCGGTCAGACTGGTTGAAGTAGTAGGGAGGACGCTTGTCAAGGGGCCACTGAATGAATTATTAGTATGAGATGCATCATGAAAGAGTACCCAAGATCCACTTACGCGCTGAGAAAAGTTCTCGTTGTCCCATGAACGGAACAGCCAGCAGGTGCGCTCCACGCAGTTCAGGAGGATAATAGCCACAATGAAAGTATCAAACCAGCCACACTTCTGGCGCTGAAGGAGTCGACGTTCCAAATCATTAATGACAAACTTGCTCAGCTGCGAGGCACGCTTCTCCATAGCGGCGCGCAACTGACTGCAGAGAAGTCCGTATGATTCTGGGTCAGACACCTCCTCGATGGGCAGACGGCCCTCATCCGATGGCTGAGAAAGAGAGTGTAACGAGTTCGGGGGCAGAGTAGGGTTGTAGTAAGTCTTCCAGGTGAGTTCTGTGTCGACGAGAATATGGGTCGCGACCCACAGCTCAAGCACACGTTCCAGAAGGATATCCTGCATCTATGTCAATACACGTTTCCATTTTGAATGTCACAACAACATACCTTCTTCCCCTGGCTAAGCTCAGCAGCGAGCAGCAAAGTGGGCTTCATGAAAGGCGAGGTCTCGCGCTCGTAAAAGTAAGAAGCGTTCTTCTTGATGTACATTTCCAACTTGGCTGGGATGTCATCCGAGTCTGCGTCCAGGAGGTAGACTTCTTGCGAGGGACCAGAGAACTGGTCATCACCAAGGGCCTGCAACTGGGGGTCAAGTGCCGATACTGAATTGCGGTGACCCTGCAGTCCACTGAAAGTCATGAAAGAGTTGCTCTCCTCAAAGTGAGTAACTTCAATGCGACCGGAATAGTGTTCAAACTTGATTTGGTTTTTAATGCTGTTAGTGTCATGGTAGGCAAGTGTGGAGTTGAGGTCTAGAGCCCGAGTCAGTATATCTTCGAAAGGAGCAAAATACAAACAACATACTAGCATTGTAGAGCTCAAACTCATCGGAAAGGCGGGTGCGCAAGCACGGGTGCTTCCATAAACGAGCACTCTCCACGCTAGCGCAAGTTGTGCAAGGGGTATCGCCAGAGCACTATCAGCATTCGTTAGTGAGGTTCACTTATTTCACACATCCCCATCTTCAAGAATACATACAGGTTTCTTTAGCATTCGGCAACGAAGGCATGCGCCCTTCTTCCGCACGTCTTGGACTTCACGGCGTCGCTCTGCAGTGAAACGTCCCCGCACCTTGGGCTTCATAGGCTTTGTTGAGTTACCAAACTCGTTCACAAACCCTTTTGCCTGGGTATTTGGGTTCATCGCAATAGGGCGGGGGTAAGATGCCGCACGCTGGGTGGCAGCAGTCAACGAGGGATCATGTTCTTGCAAGCTGTCGAAAAGAAGTTGCTCATGTGTGGACAGCTGCTGATTCCATTGGCCCAGCTTCATATCAGAGCTAAGGTTGTCACTGTCAAGGGACATTCCTTGAGGGACCATCTCGTTGGCGGAGGCCGCAATCATCGACAGCTGTGACTGGCGCGCATTAGAGGTAGATTCAGGCGACATGGACGCATCACCAAGAGGCGGAGACATGGATGCAGGGTGATCTCCCGTAGTGTGGCTTGGGAGGGCAGGAATACTAGGAGCGTTTGATGATTGGGGAGTTCCTGCAAATTGTTAGTGGAAGGTGTACAACAGTGAACAAAAGGAAAACATACCCTCAACATTTGCTGTACCCTCCATCTTGGAGTCAGGCCCTTGCGAGTGTCCCTGGAATCCCTCTGCTTCAAGCGCAGGGTCAACAATCACGGTCTTGCCTCCAGCTGTCACAGACTGAGTGTATCCAGGTCCGCGCTTGGTCACGTCCGAGGCGCCCACCTGTCGCGAGGCTTCGGCCAACACGTTGAGGCCGTCGAAATTCTGTCGGTTGGGAAATCCACCATCGGCAGACTTGCCTTTACTTCCAGAAGGGGAATCCTTGTTCGAATCACCGTCGGTCAAGTCGGGGAGTTCGTGGAGGCGCAACAACACGCGTTGGCGGTCGCGTAGGGGGATCGCCTGACATTTTTTTACCAGATGGTTGGTAAGGCTATCAATGCGACCCTTGGGGAATACTTCGCCGCAGGCTTTGCACGTATGTTGGTAGCGATTGCTCGCGTCTTCCAGCTTGGGACCCCGGTGGAAGAACTCGAGGATGAGTTGGTTGGGTTTGCGACCCATTGTGGGGGTGGCTGTGGACGTGTTTTTAGGAGGTTTCCACGTGTCAATTAGAGGTCTAGTGACAGTAAATAGTCAACCAGAACAATCAACGTGTCGCTCGCTCAGAATAAGGTGTGTGTCCCACCAAGCTGATATGTCTGTGGACTCGGATTAGCAAACGTGGAATGTGGGATGTGGGAGAAAAATCACGCACACAGTCACTGGGGACTGGGAGGCCCAGGCTGTGGAACCTCAGATAGAAGCAATAGCCTCAAAAGAGACTCGAAACGGAACAAAAAAAAACAAATCTCAAGATGATTGAATCGACGATGTGCGGGCAAAACCCAGGGCAGTAGAGGGCGGTCTGGGAATCGCAAGGGGAGGAACACGCGATGGAGGCTTCACCGCACGAAAGGCGGTGATGTCTTCAAGGCGGTAGGGGAAAGGCGGTGATGAAAGAAGAAGAAGAATGCCTCAATATCAACTTGGATATGAAACGAGGGAAAGGATGAGTTGTTATGGGATGGGGTTGAGGAAGAGGAAAGGTGAGTACTGGAGGGAGAGGAATTCTTAGTCACTTTGTGCCACTGTGACTGCCTCTCCCTCTCTCTCTCTCTGAATCTCTCTCTCTCACCTTCTGTATGGAAACTCTATGTATGGGGCAGTTATGCAAGCTGTATCATTTCTTTTTCTTTTTTCTTTTTTTAGAGGCTGGTAATATGTATTTACTTGATACACAGCAATACAAATAATTAGTATACATAATATCCCTACTCGTAGAAAAACTGTCAATCCAAAGATATCGTCATTCCCGTGCCTATATTTCGGTGCTTCCCCCCGGGGCCGAAAACCTCACTTACCCCATATTTTATGTAGCCAGTACTAACAACACTAAGAATATTGTTATCTGCGCATTTCATCCTCCGTGTGCATCAACAGATCCGGTGCTCGGGAGGTCGCCAGGGCACACCCAACACAGCAAAAATCCGACGCTCATCCCGGCCCTCAACCAGCCGCCCCCCATTCAGTTTCACCTGCTGGTTCCGAAGAACATCCGCATATAGACCTTTTTGATTCAAGCACATGCCTTTCTTCCGTGCCAGCAATCTCATACTGCGGTTGAATATATCATTCCCCGTGAAGTATATCAACGCCGCCCCGATCTCCGCATCCGGAACGAACAGCAAATCAATCCGACGCCACAGGGTGGTGCCAGGTAAAGCTGATGCGCCGTGCCACTTAGACCCATCCTGATGCGACGAGATGGCAAGGCTAGCCTGAAGAAAGCCACTATTGAACAATCTGGGGATAACAAGACCGAGCATCATGGTGCGAATTTGCTCCAGCGTGGCACCAGGTTTGGTGATCAGGCAGTCCACGTCCCCGCAGGTGAGTGCCCCGCGGCGGTAAGAGCCCCCGATGATCACCTGCATATCCCTGTCCACGGCCTGCACCGCCTTTCGCACGATCGCGCCGTGGGCTTCGACCTCCTTGCGGGGGATTCGTTGCGCGAAGTCGCTGTGACGTTCCACCCCAATACGCTGCTGCTTAGTCAATGGAGCCCTTTCCAATAAATCCTTCAGAGATGTATAGCCCTGTGCGACCCATTTGGAGGCCTGGGGAAGGCCAGCACCATAGACGCCGAGAAATTCTTTGATTATCAAGTCTTCTCGGGTATGATTCGCATTTTCGAGACGACCAAGGCGGTTAGTCAAGACAATTTCTTCGATTTTATCACCCAACCGCTCTCCAATACCAGGGATGGCCCGAGCCTGTGCTCGTGTAGCAATCTTGTTCGGTTGCTTTCGCAAAGCGTTGATGGCTTTGCGATAGGCCATAACCCGCCACTGGTCTGCAGTCTGGGTATAGTATTCCAGCATTTGCTGTAGTACCTCGATGGTTCTGCTGTTCGGGTTGTCAAGTTTCGTGTCCGGATCGAACTTCTGCATACAGGCGAACCCTTTGGTCCAGTCAGACTTGTCTTTGCCTTTGCCCTCTCCAGCGTCATTTTTCCGAGTCTTCCAACTTGACTTTGACTCCTCCCCTGAGCTCGAGGTTTCGATATCGGAGGCATCAGCAGCAGATTCGTCAATCGGAAATTCAAGTGGGTCCAGAGGCTAATTATAAAGATTAGTCGTGTGAGCTTTCACTGACAAAGAAGATGTTTTACCAGATGACTTGTGGCTTTAGCCTCATCTATTATATCATCCAGTGCATCCCGCTCCCATCTTCCTCTTTTACACGCTTCTTCAGTTGCAGCTTCAGGGGCCGGTTCAGAGAACACGGCATCGGGCACACTTTCAGGCACGGTTTCTGGGAATTTCTTTGGCAGGAGATTTGGCGTCGGTTCGTCGACTGGAGACAAACAACGTTCTGGGGACTGGTTCTTCTCCCGCCGCGGTGGTTTCAATGGAAGAGAATCAGGGGGAGGCGGTGCTGCGACTGGAGACTTCTCCTTCTCGGCGGTCGTTGGGGTTCCATTGACACGAAAGCGGAGGTGTGAGGTATCAAGAACAGAACGAAACTGGATACATTCGGATGGATAGGATTCATTGACAAGAGCAACACTCGTCTGCAACAGTTAATACTGAAGTCTGAATATCTTACGAATGAACTGACCGGCAAATTGTCAAGTTTGAGGTAGCCAAGGAGATCACTTGATAGCAAGCCTTTGTCCATAATCACATGAGTAACATCCGTGGCCCAATTTCGACTCCATCGCGCACCATAATCTTGCGCTCGTTGAATGCGCAATCGTCGGAATGGAGATATATCGTTGTTTGGGAAGAAGACTGGAATTGAGAGTTCAGTGAGAGTAAGCTGTGAGAAATCTAAGAATACTTACAAAAGATCAATCCCTTGAATATCTGCTGGTCATCTGGGATTATCTTAGCATTATTGGTCTTCCTTTTCTTTTGGGGAGGCCCTCCGGTCTTGATGGTAGGTATAGTTCCAGTCGTGCGAGGGCGGTTCGTAAGAGCAGGTTTGGGCACAGCGACCGGACTGCTTCTCTTGCTTTGAAGGTCACACTCAGATATAGGGTCCGAATTTGCTCGAGGAAGTGGGATACGCTCCGAGGAAAGAGCGACTTTCTTTGGATTGGGTTTGTCAAGTTCTTTGTCTGCAAAAGTTAAGGAACTCCCCCACCTCTCATCCTCTTCATCTGGATCATCTGGATCATCCAGCCGGTCAAGAGTCGCAAAAAAGCTCTTTTTAGTCGGAAATAGGTCCTTCATGGTACCTAGATAGGCTAGTCCGGTTTCCAATGGAGGGGCAGGTGCCTGGGCGAGGGATGGTTCATTATATAGGTGCCTGGAGTCACTGTGGGACACCCATTGATGACTCGTATAATCTTTGTTCGAGAGAAAAGAAAGGGTATTGGTCCGAAACTTCCTTGGGCCAATTTGGATGAGCCGTGGACCCCGGACGCCAGACGCCAGACGCGATTGACCGGCGCGAAATGGGCGCCAGATCATGTGATCCAGTCCAGAATGAAAGTTACAAGAATAGTCGGCCGCTTATGCGGCCTTGTGGTGTCTTTTCAGTGGTCTTTTGGATGCTCTTTTGAGGTGTAAACGAAGGCGATAAAAAGAGGCATACTTTGTGCAAGAGACTTTGCTGTGCATACTATGTATAACCTTCGATTCACTGGATAGAGTGACCTTATAGTTAGAAATATCTAATCCAGATTTGAGAATTGCATAAGACCTAGATATTACATACTATATCTATATATCGTCGCTCTACAACCTATATTCTACTCTATATTGATCCCAATAACGATAGAACTAGCATCGACAATTATTCCCAAAGTGGAAATATCGTGTCATGTGACCCTCGATTTCCATGGAAGATGAAATGCGCGAGCAACCTTGGAAGCAATAATCTCACAACCCACCACCGTATACACAGCCCGTTGACTGATAGACAGTCAGCCAATATGTGGAAATCCACCCTCCCCACCTTGTTGGCCGACCTCCCCCTTCTGCAGACCGGCCGCTGTCTAAGCTGCCAATTCCGCAACCCAGCAACTCTCTCGCAGCTACGGACCAAACCCTTTTCTCTGCGCCAATATTCCAGCAAGGCTGAGAAATCTATCGACACAAAAGAGGCTGCGCCTGTGAAACGAAACATAAGAAACGAGGCACACCGCCTATCGACTGCCATTGAATTCAAACAGAACCAGCCCCAGGATGGACCTCAGCCCGGCGACGCAGACTTCGTCCCTCCAAGTCTGGACCGTCCCATTGGTAGCCCGCAAGCACCATTGGAAGGACAGAACACAGGTATTGACTCGCGGTCGATGCGCCAGCGGCGTGACGACTTCACCAACTATGACCGACACATCAAGCGGCGCAAGGAATTGTACGATCTTACCTCTTCCTCTTCCTCTCGCACCCCAGGATAGAGCCCAAATATGATAACAATAGTGCTAATAAACAATCGCAACCCATAGGACAAAACAAGTCGCCAAGCCTTATTTCCGCGAATGGTCCAATCTTCGCTTCGCCGAGGGCAAAACCTTTGTCTCAAACCCACGGCTCTTCAAAGCAGACAGAGCTCTCTACTTCCCCAACATGCATGGCGTAACTCTGGCGGCCCCCAAAGACCCCCCAGAACACGACGACCCAGCTGCGCGGCAGCATCTCCGTCGTAAACTTGTTCTCAAGCATGTGGGCCGAGAGCCAAGTTGTGACGTTTACGGGACAGGAGCAGAATCCGGGACTTGCGGAGGCGATAGCCAGCGGCGGAAGACTAGTGCAGAGGATTGATATCAATCTCGAGGAGAACCGGCTGAAGGCGTTTCTGGTGAAGACGTTCATGTGGCGGATGCGCCAGAAACTGCCCAAGGAGCAGCATTCGCGCTACTTCCTTGTGCAGAAGGGTTTCGACCAAGCACTCAAGGAAACCATTGGCATGATGAACTCCAAGGTCGGTTATGTCTACCTGGTTGATTCCGAGTGTCGCATTCGCTGGGCGGGGAGTGGACCGGCTGATAAGTCTGAGTTGGAGGGACTTAATGCTGGTTTGCGGAAGCTTATTGAAGAGAAGAAGACTGCTCTCCGAGCGCAGGACCCGTCTCGCAAGTATTGATTGAGGCCGCGGGTGATAAGGATTACCTGAACTGGAGCCTTGGATGTGATTTTATTCCGCTCTCGGTTGAATTTGTACATACAATAGAGAATCTGTATAATAGAAAATATAACAAATAGGCGCCTTCAAGACCCTTTCGCGAGAATTATCATCGATTCTGTCGCATCCCCCATCAAGGGGGACTCGAAACATGCCCAAACCCAAACGCCTTCGACAAAAGAAATCCACTCGCTGGAGAGCAGCAATCGGCACAAGAACAATACGGCGGCGGTGCAACTGACCTGCCGCCAGAGAGAGCTTCGCATCCATAGTTTATCGGAAGAACAGCAGCATCAAAAAGCAGAACCCAATGAAGCACCCGAGGATAATAGCATCCCGCCTCTTCTTGTTTCCAATCTTGCCAATGAGATAGTTCATGCCAGGGACATTGCCAGCAGCACCGACAATGCGGCGATTAATGTTAGCAATTGTCTCACTCTGCACACCAAAGTTCTCGTTGATGGCATACGCCTGGCTTAGCACGCCGTCCATCATGCTGTGGCTGTTCTCAATTCGGCCTCGCTCTTCGAGCATGTACTCGGCCTCGGCGGCGGCGGGGTTGGATGCGCGATAGGAGCTGATATCTGAACGGACATTGGAGAGTAGGTTTGCGCGGTCGCGCGATTCAGATATGGCTGCGGTCAGACGTTGGAGCTCACGGCGGTGGTCTTGCAGTACTTCGCGGTGGCGGGAGACATTGTTCTGTTTTAGGGCGGAGGAGGTGAGGGTAGCTTCGGAGTCGAGGAGACGGGATAGTTGGGCGATGACAGACTCGCGCTGTACGAAAATCAATTAGCTGTCGGTGCCTTTTTTTTTTTTGTTGAATATTGGTGGATAGACGTACTCTTTCGAGGAGGTCTTTCAACTGCGATTCAAGCCGCAGCTCTTCCTCGGTAGGTGATTGTGGAGGTTTGGTAATTGAGGCAAATTGTGAATAAGTGTGGAAAAGGTTCTCGGTCTATCGGTGCGTCAGTTAACATTGGTATAGAACTCCTGGTGAGATAATGGTTGGTACCTGAGTTTCAAGTGACCGTGCTTGTTGCCGGAGTTGTGTCCAGCCGGAACTAGTTGAGGATGCCATAGCAGGCAGGAATTATATGGAATGTGGATATTAAGTCACTGGGGAAGTCTGATCTGTTTAGGAGTTCTTCTCAGACCAACAAGTCAACCAGTGCAAGGGCCGAGTTGCTACCTGCTTGTCTACGTAAGTGCCAGCCCATGACGGGGTAAAAGGTGCTAACCGAATACAGTAAAGTTATGCCCCAGGGCCCAGGCATCAACCAGCCAGAAACTTCAGGCACCAAATTTAGGCATTAGTGCCACCGTGATCACGTGCACCCGCTAAAGTCACAAATTCGCTTAGCCCTAGTCCCACAACCAGTCGCAAATTGACCCTCGGACATCTTCAATTCTCAACGTCGACAACCCACACAATTCAACGCCACCATGGTATGTCGCGCTGTGCAAAGGCTCTGATATCAAAATGCTGATGAATCGCTCTTTTTTTGCAGTCGTCCAAGGTCAAGGCTGGTCAGCTCTGGGGCAAGAACAAGGATGAGCTCGCCACACAGCTCGAGGAGTTGAAGTTGGAGCTTAACCAGCTCCGCGTTCAGAAGATCTCTTCCGGCGCTTCCTCCAAGACTCAGAGAATGTGCGTATCCGACACCCCCGATATTTGATTTTTTGTGCGGATGGAATTTGAAGATTTGCGGGATGGGAACGATCGAACCCGGGAAACACAACATACAAGAGGAGGACTACGCCAGCATTCAATCAAGCGATCGATGAGGAAGAGAGGGATTATACGATCTGGCACAAAGCGCACGATACTGGGGGTCATCAATTTTCGAGATTTGATGCTGACTGGAATTTTTTTTTAGCGGCGAGGTTCGCAAGTCGATCGCTCGTGTTCTCACCGTCATCAACGCCAACCAGCGCGCTCAGCTGCGTCTGTTCTACAAGAACAAGAAGTACCTCCCGCTCGACCTCCGCCCCAAGCTCACCCGTGAGATTCGCCGCCGTCTCACCAAGCACGAGCGTACCCAGACCACCGACAAGCTCCGCAAGCGTGCCATCCACTTCCCCCAGCGGAAGTACGCCGTTAAGGTATGATACTCACCGACAATCCTGGGCGGGGAAAAGGTGGAATGAGGGTTCATGGATGTCCATCTTTGCCCTCTCCACTAAAACCTCACCCATCAAACGAGACGAATTAGCGGAACACAATACTGACGGTTTATTTGTTGCAGGCTTAAACGCAGAACTTGTTCGGATATGGAGTTTTGTGGGAAGACGTTGCTGGCCTTGGACATGAGCAGGACGTGACTGTGGATCCGAATGCTTGTGTAGGGGTCGGTTTTCTCTTTTTTTTACATCCAAAAAATGGAATTTGATTATGTATCTAAATAGGATGCAAATCGACTCTTGACATGACATGATTTTAGACATTCTCCAGGCTTCCTTGCTCTTGCTTTCATGTACGACCAGCGAAGATATCACATGGATATGTATCGTCTGCCAGGACTCGATGATATATATTTCTACAAATATACATATCTTGAGTGGTCTGCATTTTCAGTCTACATGACTCAAGTACACAGCAAAAAAATAATGACCAACTAAGAATATCTTGCTATGATCACCAAACAAATCTAGATGCAAGACATCCTAGTACCCCCAATAAGTACGCCTAAGATTTAAAAACAACCAACGTACCCTCACGTCCTAGATCAACCAACCCCACACCACCTTGAGTCAAAACCAGAATGCGAGCCATGGTATCCAATTTCAGCATTGACTGATGTCCTAAGCCTGGCTAACCCTGTTGCTACTGCCATTCGTACTCGCAGTCCTAGCCCCAAGATCCCCAGTATCCGTCTCAAGAACCCACATCCCCCCGCAAAGACAAGACCGCAACAGCCCCAGCTTAGCAATCATCTTAAACGACAGAAGCGACCGGGGCAGATTCGTATCACCAGAGACCTCACAGCATCGCGCACACCTGCGCTTCTTCAACGGCGCCACGCGACCATCATTCCCCAACGGCAACGGCGGACGCAGCGGACATTTCTTGAGGATATCGACCTCACGCTGTTTACGGTACAACGCCGTGCGTCGATCATTCCCAAAACCAAGCCAGCTATAGTCCCCAAGGTAGATCGCCCTGCGATTGATTTCGGATTTGAGCGCGGGGACTGTCTGTCGGAGGAGGGTGGCCACGGCTGTAGTGAGGACTGGCGGGATGCGCGCATTAACGAGCAGTTCCTTTTCCGGGCCTGGTCTTTCGGCGTCGCCGAAGCCAGCGCCTTGGTAGGCATGTTTCACGGCTGAGTCGACCCCTGCCAAGAATTTCTCGTAGACGTCGATCCGTACCGGTGATGATTCTAGTGTTTGGCAGATCTCTGTGTAGTAGATTCGGGAGTCGCCTACGAGGGAGGCGGGGTTTGCGCTTGCGAAGCCGGCATGCACGCCGCGGAGGCCTCGGCAGATGAAGCGGAGGAAGGCGCGCGACATGCTTGAGAGGAGAATTAGGAGGGGAAGGGAGGATGAGTTTTTCACTGTGAATATGGTGAGATGGGGGAACCTTGAAGTTAGAGTTTGTTATGGGGAGGTCCCTTACATTTCTGTGTGAATGCTTCTGGGTCATGGTAGACATCTTCGAATTCATCGGCCAGGTCGAAGATTTCGTTTAGAAGAAAGTGAGAGAAGTCTAATGTCCATTTGGTGTTGCCCAATACCATGCGGAGAACATCTTTTGTTTCAATTAGCAACGGGCCACGGTGATTCAATTGCCTTTCTTTGAACTTACCTGGATCATGCGATTCGGTCTGTCCCCCTTTATTATACTGGAAGAAATATGCAAATAGAACCGAGGCATGTCTGAGTTGAAGGCTTGCCCACGGCACAGCCGATGAGAGGTTGCGCTGCTTGAGTCTCCCTTTGAAGCCCAGTCCGGCCTGTAAGCTGAGACAACGAGGTATGTAAGGATGGCTCATGAGTTTGTCCTGTTCGGCTGTGAAATTGCAATTAACCGGTAGTGCACGATACACCTCGCTGATGAATGTGGTTTGAGCCTCTTTGGAGGTCGTCAGCGTCTTGGTAATATTACTGCGAAGGTCTTCAGAGTACTCACCCGGTGAGAGCTGCCCGAGAGCAACCACGAGTATGTCATCTGTATTGTAATCAACTCCACAGCCTCGACTGAATGCCAATGTCAAGGCCGCGATGGCCGCAGAGAAATTGTCTACATGTCTCGGTCAGTATTGTCCTTCCATGCAGGTGACCTGATAGGTGATTTTGAAAACACATACTCTCGTCATAGAGACCCTCTGTGGATCCAAACGAATGCTCCATCACCCTCAATTGCATATGTCCGTCAATATCCAGCGTAACGGCAACGCAAGCGTTAGGAGAGAAAGCAATGTGAAGACCTGGTCCATGTCAGTTCTAGTCATGCCTCTGAAAGCAAGATCGGTTAGTTCCGGGCATACCTGATGTTTCGAGTGGGTACTGGAACCCAGCCTGAGCCAGGCATGTCACTGTGGTTGAATCGTCAAGGCCGTTCAAAACGGTCATTGTCCGTGTGTCGTAGCATGTTATTGAGCTGTCGTCATGACTGACAGCCAAAACCGTCCCATGCTCTACTAAATCGACCGAGACAATATATTTATCACAATACACATCCTCCAACCTGCGCAGTTCCATTTTGGGCTGAGGATAGGTCAGTCTCGATTTCACACGAAAGTAAAACTCCGAGGATTTCACACCTTTGCTTGAGCATTGCTCTTTTTTGACGTCACTTCGTCAAACTTGGGATGGAGGATCTGCGGTGCAGATTCCAAATGCCACCTGACAATCACACTAGGCGGTCCTTGCTGGTCTGGATAGTCATGTATGGCATGGAGAGGCTTCGATAAGACAGCCAGGATCCAAGGATTGGCAGTGGACCCCGCGGGGCTATCAAACTGTCCCGGCATGATCTCTAGTCGTGTCAACGAGTATACCGAGTTCAAAAACGGCAAAGACTGATCGGAGTGGTCGGGCCCCCGATTGATGTTCAATATATTGCTGGGCATGTCGACCTTACAGTGGATTAAACGGAAGGTGGGGATAGGGAATTGGCCAGGCGGTTTTCCCTGTGCCGGTTCCCATTGTGACGGGTTCCAGCTGATGTGTACTCTATAAAGACACATTTTCTGGCATGCAGAATAGGTGGAGAGAAGGATCCCAGCTGTTTTAATACGTCAGTGACGGCGGGAAATGGAGCTTTGACTGAACGGCAATACCTTGTGTTGCGGTCATGGATGCATGTGTTAATAGTCGGTCCGAGTACCCTGTGTTCTTCAGTTCAGCTGGCAGCTCGGCCCATTTGCTGTCAGGGTTTTGATATATCAGCTTGATCTGGCCGGCTCTGGTCACACATATCAATGCGCCTTTGTTGGCCGGGTGAAATGGCCCGACGGGGCGTCGACGGAAAGGCGAGTATGCCCATCGACCATTCACCCTGGCTGCTTGGTGAAATGCGTGCACCTATATTACCATGTTAGAGTCCTTTCACTTCTATCTTGATGGACAATGGGTAGGGACGTACATAACGCTGGGAGTTCAGCCACATCATTCCAACGACCTGGCTACCATCATCGCCGGAGTCAAATGAGGCCTGACGCAAGCCTGTGATGCTGTTCACTGCAATGGAAATGGAATATATTGATATGCGACCAGAACAGTCGACAACGGCAAGTTCCGAACCGGTCTCATTCCATGATAGATGGGCCAGTTGGTTGCCATTATGGGCCTCCAATACTGGAGCCAAAGATGACTCTTCCCCGAGCACCCATTTGCCATCTGATGGACGGCACTGGAGATGACGGACAATAACCCGGAGTCCGTCTGGGGAAATAGATGCAATACATCCCATCCGAGACCAGGCGATTTTCCTAAAAGGTTATTAGTCTTGGAATGTGGATATGGGGCATTCCTCCAAGCTTACTGGCAGCACCCTAATAGACGCATTTCATCTAGGCATTGTGCTAGACCTTTGATTGGGGAGGCGGCGGGCAAGCCTAGCTCCAAGGAGTTGGGTTCTCCAAAGAGATCATCCACATTGATACCGTCCTCCATGATCAAGGGCATAATATTTGTCGGACGACTTGTCAAGTATGTTTGATAATCAGGGAATCACTACAGCAGCATCGCTTCATAGAGTTCCCCGGGACCATTGAATATCAGATGGCTTTATTATTATTTGGTCAAGAAGGGGGGGCCAAGGGGATCCCCGAGATCGGCGGCTAATGTTCGAGGAGATGTCACAAACAGCAGCAGCGATGTCACAGTCAATGCAGGAATTCCCAACTTCAATATGAGGGGGACCATAGACCAAATCCAGATGTTCCTATGCCGTCAGCGCCTGGACCTCCAGGGACCAGTGGATTTCCCAATGATGCTGCTTAGTCAGGACTCGTGACATCCATGGATAGATCAGGTGATGGGTAGCCCTGCCAACGACAGCTGACCAATCAGAGGAATATCATGTGACCCACTATCGAACAGAGCGAATCACCACGGAGCCCTTGAACCGTCAAAACATGGAAAATAGCGAAATAGCACAATAGCACAATAGCACCGGGAAAAGGCCGAAGGAAAAATAGGAAGCAAAATAGGGAAAAAATATAAGAATAATACGAAAAGCACAATAGGAAGTATTCAGATGTCCCTATTAGGGTATGAAAGGGCAATAGACTATTATCAAACCCCCTTACAAAGTACCATCCATCAATGGGAGTTTCAAGAGTATCAAAGAAGCTATTACTGGACCAATTTCCCTCTTTATTCCGAAGTATATGCGTAGCAGTCTTAAACCCACAACCGTTCGCATCAAAACAACATCGAGTCCCACCCTTTTCCTGATCACTCGGTTCGGTCAAGTCAATTTACTTCTTCCAACATTCCTAACGGAAATCCCATACCTTCACCCAAAACAAAGGGTGTTTTTTCCTGCGGGCCCTTTTTTTAAATTCTTTTTTTTCTCCGGCCCATAGAACCCTGAAGTGCACGAGTTTCATTAATGCCCTTCCCCCCCCAACGCTGACCTCATCGTCAACTTTCTCCAGCGCTACAACTTTCTACCTACAACTACTCCTACTCTCTTGTCTACCCTTTCTCCCATCTATCTCAAGGTCTCACACGTCATTGATCGTTATTGGTCTTTATTCCACCAGACACATATGATTTCTCTTTTCGAGGTTTTCCACGGTCTGTGAGCAATTAGGAGATACCACCCGGTTCTTTTCGCCCCGATTCCCCCTGGGGGTGAACATTCTCCTACGCTGTTACACCTTTCAGCCCATTCGCAACTCCCACACAGCCATGGGTGATTACAATGTAGATTTTTCATCCGATTCGGAGTTGAGCTCCGTGCCTCCATCACCAACATTAGCAGCGCAGTCATCACCAGAGCCTGCAGAGCGATACCCAACGCCTTCATCCCAAGAGGGAGCTGAGTCTGCTGAGGGTTCTGCACGCCAAGCCCGTCCCGCAAAGAGGAGACGCAACCCCCTACCAAAGGAACGGACTACTCAATATCTCGATCTGTCCAGATCTCTCTATGAACAAAATAATCAACACTATTTGCTCGTTCAAACTCTGCGTCATCAAAAGGATATTGTCGTCATCGCCGGCGCTGGCATTTCCACGGCTGCGGGTAGTAAGTTTCTGCTTTTGGATTCTGCCATATTCGAACCCAACTCTTAACTCTACACATAGTTCCGGACTTCCGTTCCACAGATGGTCTCTTCAAATCATTGCAGAAGAAACACAACTTGAAAGCTTCCGGCAAGCTTCTCTTCGATGCTGCTGTCTATCAGGATGACGCATTGACCGCCCCCTTCCACGAAATGGTCCGGTCGCTGTCGGAAGAAGTTGCCAATATCAAACCTACCGCCTTCCACCAAATGCTCGCCCGATTAGGCATCGAGTCTCGCCTCAAGCGACTCTACACCCAAAACATTGACGGCATTGAGACCTCTATGGGGCCACTGGCAACTGAGGTCCCGCTTAATGTCAAGGGTAGTTGGCCGGTCACTATTCAACTGCACGGCAGTATTGAGAAGATGGTATGCCAGAAGTGTCGCTACCTCGCCGACTTCAACCCCGATATCTTTACCAAAGCCGACCCACCCGCTTGCGACGATTGTGTTGAGCACGACGAAGTCCGCCAAGCCAGCGGTCAACGGAGTCACGGAATCGGCCGCATGCGCCCGCGCATCGTCCTCTACAATGAACACAACCCCGACGAAGAAGCAATCACCTCCGTGATGAACGCCGATATCAAGTCCCGCCCTCGCGTCCTGATTGTCGCCGGGACCAGCTTGAAGATCCCCGGGGTCCGCCGACTCGTCAAGAGCTTGTGCACAATGATCCGTAGTCGCAAGGATGGTGTCACAATGTTCATCAACAATGAACCACCAAGCGGCAAAGAATTTGACAACTGCTTTGACTTGATCATCAAGGGGTCATGCGATGAAGTTGCACGCCAGGTGAATCTGAAATCATGGGAGTCGGAGGACATTACCCCGTGCGTGTACGAATCCTCGCCCGAGCCCATTTCCCATGGGTTCAATTCCAACGACGTTTCCGTCGTCGTCACGCCCAAAAAGAGACCTCGTGCAGATACTGGTCTCGCCACACCTTCTTCCAGTCACGACGAGAAGCCGACGAAGAAGCCTGCTACCAAAGCTACCAAAATCAAGCTCGAGAACCCGGCAAGCAATGGCCGATCCATCCAAGACATTATCAAGAAAGAAAAGCCTACTGCTCGCAAGCCTACCTCCAAGTTCGTCACCAAGCCCGCCCCCAATCCTCGTCCCAAGAAGGCTGCAACAACCACCGCCTCGAAAAAACGTGGCGTGTCTGTCGCCCCGGTCAAGAAAATCACCTCGTTCAGCCGTGTTACGAAAACCTCTCAATCCGCTGGCAAGTTCGGTACAAAGGCCGACGGCAAAGCTATGCAACCGGTCCCAGCGGGCGCCTCGAGGAACAATGGTCCTCTGCCAAAAACAGAGCAATCCGAGAAAGCAGACGGCATACTCAACACAGAGTCTCTTCCTCAGCCAGTGGCTTCCTCCTGACTCTTTTATGTTCCGGTCATAGTATTGATATTCTATTCTATGTTGACTGCAAGTTCATGACATGATGCATGGTTCCCAAATGGCGTCCTTGGTGTTCTTTTTTTTCATTTCTCTTTCCAGTGCTACCTTCTATTTCTCACCTATGTTTATATACTTCCTTTTCGTGGACTGTATTCTTACTTGCATCACCTGCGTTTGCTTTGGGTTGATGATTGTTGCTTTCCTCTTTTCGAAAGATACCATTGATAGATCACGGTTTCTAGCATGGGTTGGCTCAGGCGTTTTTCGGGAAAGAAGCTGGCTTGTTCCAGTGTGATGGGGTTCCTTGCTTTCAATTATTATTCTATTCTTATTTTCACATGTGCACTCATGTCAATCTGCATGGGTGTTCATCTTTGGATTATCTAAATAAGATATTCCAGACTTTAGTCCCTCCTCATACAATTTGTTAGGTGCTGTCCCGTTTAATACTTATTTCCTTGTTCTCTGAGATATAATTTTGTCTCTCTTTCTTGTTCCTGTAATTTTTGTTGTAGAGCATTGGGGGGTTGACATATATTATTTATTCGAAACTCCTAGCTGTGCAACTGTACTATATATATATCGAAGATTGATATAATATATTTTAGCCTTCGTCTACGTTTGCCTATTTATTGTATTCGCTATATCCAAGTATCTATCAATAGAGCGCAGCATAAAATCCATTCGTCATTATGTGTATAGTACAGCAGAAACATCCTTTTCTTTTGCCAGTCAACCTCACCCGATTCCATCTAGCATGAGTCCTCTTTGGCTCGTCTACCTATAAATCACCTTGACATGGCCTAGACAATTTAGCCCAATCCAAGATCATCCCGCAACTGACTACCAGGCCCATCCTCATCTTCGTCCGTCTCATCAGCATCAGGATCATAAGGCCCCCTTTTCGCACCAGGCTCACGATCCAGATCCTCCACATGTTCAAGGTTATCCTCACGCGGAGCATGTTCCTCCTCCTCTTCATCCTCCTCACTCTCATCGTCTTCTTCCTCTTCCTCTTCGACCTCTTCCTCTTGAGTCTCGTCTCCATCATCCCCAGCAGGCGGACCAACAGCTACCTCCACCTCTCCGTCCCGCTTTAGCCTTTTCGCGGGGTTATCAAGCATCTCAACATCACCATTGCCCTGAGTCGCGCCCTCGTCTAACGCATCCTGTGTCGAGCCATTCTCATCAACCTTCTTCGGCTTGCGTTTCCCAGCTTTGATTTCAGTATACGCCTCCAGTTCCTGCTCGAGACGGCCGCGGAAAGAGTCGAGTTCTAGCTCGGAGAGGGCGTTAAAGACGTCTGATGGGGCAATCGTGCGTTTGAGGGTTGCATCGTTGGCACTAAGGTTTTATCAAGGTTAGTTCGATATACGATGTATAATGCCAAGGGACAGAGTAGAACGAATCGAGATTTACCATCCCATATCTTGGACTGGAGGACTCGAATGCAAAGGCCGAAGGCAGCGGGGGGAGGGTAAAACATACTGTGAAGACAGATAGGAAACAAACACCGTAGCAGCCTTCTGCATAGCCAACACAGCGTCCTTCTGGATTGTCGTATTCGGCGGGAGAACCGACTTGGCAAGACGAATCGTCAGTGAGCGTGGTAGGAGATAGTCCTACGGATTACCGGGGAGAGCGTTAGCCTGGCCTGGTTTTCTTGTTTCGCATGCCGTATACGAATGAGTTCATTGATACGATATCATCCTGCAATATGCAAGTGCATGGTCATGTCTCTGTCTTTGTCTTACCTCGACACTCGCACCTGCTTCGGCCCGAGCCTTCAACTGCTGCTCCGTCGCAAAGACGGGCTTGTCAGTCTGCGGTGCTGGAGGCGACTGCTGGAGCAGGGAGTCATCAGGATCAGCGGGCGTCACCGAGGAGGTGGATTTGCGAGGTGGCATTTTTGTAGGTTTGGAGCGGATAGGTGCCTTCGTGCTGGTTGCGCGGATTAAGGGATCGGGGGGTTGACAATTCGGGCCCCCCTCGGATATTGAATCGAGTCAAGGCCTGGTTGATTCTTTATGTAAAGGACCTTGGGGTTGTATTCGTGTTTGAGCTGTGGTCATAGGCTTTGGAGATGGGACGACGTTCGAGGGTTGCAAGGAAGACGCGCGAACGCGTTGGATTTCTCGATGCGCGAGTGTGGGGGCTTGGCGGTGATGTCTACTCTACTTCGACATGATTTCTATTTCTACCTTTATTTCTACAATAATATGTAGTACGATCTACAATTTTGGTTGGTTTATTTGGAAAAGAGACATTTTACTAATGTTTTTATACCACTGAAATTGAGATCAAACCTAGGGAAGGATGGAATGCCGACATAAAACGCCCACTTTTTGGTATCCAGAAAGATAGAATCAAATGAGATAATGAGTTCATAACGCGAGCAAGAAGAGCAGCCCTTACTCGGCCATCTCCTCATCATCACCCTGTCCGTTGCCCCAGAGACCCTCGATACTGAACTCCTTGGCCCACTCGGTGACGACCTTTGTGGTGTCAACGCCTGGCTCAATATCGCCGGCAGGAGCATCTGCCGAGACAACGGGGAGCACGGGCGCATTGGCCCAGCCTTGGATGCGGCCATCTCTCCAGTCGTTGATAACGGTCATGGCAGCGCTCTCGATGTTGGGGACACCGCGCTTTCCGAGACGGCCGCGCTTGCGGGCCACCTGGACCAAGAAGTCGGTGGTCTTGTCGCCATTGCTGGGGAAGAGAGCGGTGATGCCGTACAACTCGAGCATCTTGGCGAGGAGGTTCTCCGATGAGGATAGACGCTTCATCAGGAGGTTGACTGCGGGGATGGGATCCTCGATCTGCTTGGGAGGAACGGCGTTGAGGAGAATCAGACGAGCCTGGTCTTCTTGCTTCTTGTTCTTCTTGCTAGACTTGTCACTGGAGCTGGGGAAGACGATTCCGGGAGAGTCAATCAGCTTAAGCTTGCTGTCCAGCTTGACCTGGCGCAGGCTAGTAGTGACACCAGCCTCGGCGCCTGTGGGGCATGCGTTGCTTGAGCCCTTGTTCAGACGTGCGGTGAGTGCGTTGATGACGGACGACTTGCCGACGTTGGGGTATCCAATAACACCGACAGAGATGGCTCGCTTCAACTGCTTGGCGCCAGCGTATGACTTAAGGGCACGGAAGAGTGTATCCGAAGTACCCTTGACCGTCAACTGCTTGTGGTCGAAGCTGTGTGCGTTGGCAGTGGTGCCGCTGGAAGCCTTAAGGGGGAGAGTGGGGAAGGAGCGGCGCAGGTGAAGCAACCAGCCCTTGAGCACTGGGGGCGGAACCAGATCGATCTTGTTCAAAATAAGAATCAACCGCTTGTTGCCACCGTCTGCCATCATGATCTCGCGCTCAATATCCTTGGAGCGGGTACCCTCGGGGTCGCGGGCATCGAGCACATATAGCACAACATCGGCGTTGTCGGTGACCTGCTTGAACACCTTGTCGAATTGGCGTCGTGAGCTCTCCTTGGAGTACGACTTTGAGTTGACCAATGGTGGGGCAGACTCGTCAATAGTTGCGCCGCCCTCCTCATCATCCTCGTCCATCTCATCATCATCTTCTTCATCCTCCTCCATGTCTTCGTCTTCGCTTTGGTTATCCTCGTATTCCACAGCACGGGCGCGTGCTGAGGCGAGAAGAGCAGCCATGGGGTTCGAATCATTGCCCTCGGCATCCATATCATCATCCATAATATCGTTCTCGTCGATGTCGACAGCCTCGGTGCCAGTCTTGGCGGGCAGGCCTTCAGCCTTGCGGGTTCGTGCCTCCTCCCGAATGCGCTGTTGCTCCTCGGCCTTCATGCGCTTCCGCTCTTCCATGTCGTGGAGAAGCTTGTCCTTGTTGGGGAAGAGATTGGGAATGCCGGGATCCTTCTTAATCTTTGACCGCCATTCAGGGTTCTGCAGAGAAAATCGTCAGAACCTTCGATCACAACCATTATGGAGATATTGTCCGCAATACCTTCTTTGCGAGCTTCTTTTGCTTTCTCTGCTTCTGAACTGCAGACTTTTCAATCTTGTGCCTCAAGCGGACGGGAACCCGCTTGGAAGTCTTGCCTGTAGACCGTTAGAAGTGCGCCTCAGGACTGCGTGAGCAAGTGATGCAAAAGAGTATCATACCAAAACCGCTCTTAGTAACCATTTTGAATGCACGTATTTGTTAATCACAAAAAAAGTGCACAGCAAATCCTCAAAGCCTGTCCGCAACGGGAGTAGAAAAAGTTGGGTGCCAAGATTTCCCAGCCGATAAGCGGATTAGTAGTTGGGCCGATCTCCGAGAATTTTTTCTGATGACTAAGTTTGCGGAACAGTTACCAGATTAGGTAGGTACATAGGTACACCGGGAATAAGCAAGAAATATATTCCTGGTTGGATAACGCCATAGCCTATATTATCTTTTTTTGAAGTTCTTGTTTCTTAACTGTTGATACCCCCAAGAAGATTCTCCGATTGCTTCTTGTCTTTCACTCACCATCGGCTTCGCTGTCTACTCCTCATTGACTCTGTGCATTCCACTCTCCCCGCATCCCCCACCATGTCCTTAGCAACAGGATCGTTCTCCGCACCTGCGCAGGTACACACATTCGATGGCCTTCTTTCTGACTTCGATGGCACAATTGTGGACTCAACTGATGGTATTCGATCCCAATTCGAGTCTTAGGATTAATTGGAACCAATACTAACCATGCGGTATTAAACAGCCATTGTGAAACACTGGCACAAGTGAGTCATAACCCCAGCCCAACATGACCCCCGCGAGCAGAGTATCTAACATAAATCCCGCTTCAGGATTGGCGACGAACTCGGTGTTGACCCCAAGACTATCCTCGCGACCTCGCATGGCCGCCGCAGCATCGATGTAATGGGTCTATACGATCAGACCAAGGCCAACTGGGACTGTAAGTCTACCGGACACCCAGAACCGACCGATACCTTCAAAATAAGCATAGGATATAAGCTGACAATATCCTATCACAGATGTCAATGAAATCGAAGGCCGCATCCCGAAAGAATATGGCTCCGACGCCGTCGAGATCCCCGGTGGCCGCGACCTCCTCGCAGCCCTCGAGACTTCCGGCGCAAGATGGGGTGTTGTAACATCTGGCACACGCCCTCTAGTCGACGGCTGGCTGGAAGTGCTCGGCCTCCCACACCCCAAGAACCTGGTGACAGCAATGGACGTGCCGCTCGGCAAGCCGGACCCGCGCTGCTACCTGCTAGGCCGGAAGCAGCTTGGCATCGAAGATTCAACTTCGATTGTCGTACTCGAGGATGCACCTTCTGGTGTTCAGGCTGGTAAGGCTGCTGGGTTCAAGGTGATTGCATTGAAGACGACCCACTCGCTGTACCAGCTCCAGCAAGCTGGCGCGGATTGGATTGTGGAAGATTTGACCAGTATTTCGGTCAAGGCGGTTGTTGATGGCCAGGTACAGATCGAGATCAGGAATGCGTATCAATAGATGGTCGTAACCATCCCGGTTTCGCCGATTCGCTGCTGCATGGGCAGGGATGTACTTTTGCATTTGCACCTGCGTAGCAGGTTTCTCGCAGTTGGATACACAGCCTAAAGGTCTCATGTCAAAGATCTCATGGCTTTTTTAGAATTAACGTGCACTACATACAGGTTAGATTGGTACATATATATATATATATATACATATTCGTTTAGATTTTGTTATCGACCTTTGGTTTGTTTGGGTTGGCATGGAAGTCAGTCGTGCTAGAGAGCTTGTAAACTGGCAAATGTCCACCATTTATCCATATTTCCTGGAAGGCGATTACTATAGCTGGTGGTTGAAAAAGGGTACCTGGTACCTATGTAGAGGGGGAACCCGGTTTTTTTTTTTTTTTTGCTGCTGTCTCAGGTTATGTAATTGGTTCTCATCCATGGATGCTCATTGGGCCTTCTGAACAGGGCTGGATCGTCCCCGATCACAAGCACCAGGCTCTGCATATCCTGAAACGATACAAAAATACAAAGCCATGAAGTAGCTCAGGTGGTTCCCCGGGCGGGGATGTAATCGGGCCAAGCAAGGTGCAAGATGCAGATAGAAAGTACGTATGCACGAGTTCCACATACAACCCACCATGTGTAGCTACCTTGAAGCAGGTATGGAGTTCATCCCAGCCTTGCACACGAATTGGCGGTGCTATTGTTGCGGTACGGAGTCCGGATTCGTTTAATGACATCCGACACATCTCATAACAGGGGTGGTGGCTCTTCTAGATGATTCGACCGGCAAGGATCAAGCTGTATAGCTGTTGACACAGTAACTGGACGCCCTAGACCACCATGGCGTGCGTCGCGGACACCTTTCGTGGGTATGCAACCTTCGCAATCCTTGCAGCTCAAAGCCGGATTTTATCGGCAGGACGTTACAGCATGCAAATGCACCCGCTACTCACATCTCATCCAATCATTCAGGCAGGGCGGGCCGCGAACTACCGTTCATGCACGCTTGAGCCCTGGGTGGATGTGGAACCAGGCCGTGGGCACGGAAGTGCATCCCCGAAGAGGATGACTTCAGATTTGGAAAAAAAAAATACCAGATCTGCTCTTATTGGGGTTGGGCGTTCCGGCTGCAGCCAGCCCTTTCGGGGAAGGAGTTGGATGCTCACGAGGATATGGATACTTTTTCTCCCGGCAACTTTGGAACAAACGCATTGTGCGGATGTCATTGGTGGACCAAGTGGTTTGGGGGATGGACACATCCTACCTGACTGGGGGAGTTTGGGGCGAGAGTAGAGCTTCTCTCCAATGACGTTGAGGAAGGCCACTCGGCCGGTGAGAATAGCATGCAAGGGGGCTAGGTTCCATCCCGCGTATAGGTCGGGAAAAGGTGAAGTTCGAATGCAGACTCCTGAATATCATCACTATTGACTGAGGAAGGCGATGTGGGAGAGCGCTTTTGTTCCAATCTGGAGGGGTTCCTCGTCCACACCCATTACGTTGTATCCTGTATGAAGCTGTGTGATGACGGATGAGGGGCAAATGCAATCTCATCACACACAGTAGATTCTGTTCTCATGCGCTTCCCCAATTCCGATCTGAACCGTAATGGGGATGCACTGGGTTGAAGGGCGCGTCCAATCATGTTACAGACCGTTCCTCTGTAGGGTAGTTTCGCAGATTATTCTGTGAGCTCGAGCACTGGCCCCACGAAAGTGACAAATACATAACTCTCAGGTTATCCATATGCAGGGCGCTCGATATAGTTGCGCACCGCCACAGACCTTGTATCAGCGCCACAAGAGAGTCCCGAGGATGGCCGTGGGGATCTATCACATTGACAGATCTGCACAGCTCAGCCACCAGGCTTCTGGCCGAAATACTCCGGGCTCCTAAAATCCCCTGACCAGTCAAGAAAAAACCAAGCCATGCATTGCTATGGATAGGGATTTGATATCATAATGGAAGGAAGACGATCCGACCTCGGCCCCAATTGACCGTCAATCTATCAAGGTTTTTGGAATCCGAGGGATATTTAATTTTTCTATCACACTGTCGATCATATCCTCAAGTTTTCCCGGGGAATTGTTCTCCATACTCTCTCCTTTTTCATTGCACACTTCTAGTTGTTACAAAGTCCAATATTTGAGATTATATTTTTCCGGTGTAACGGTTCACATGAGATCCAATCAATAGTCGGATGGGGCGGAGGGATCCGTGCGGGAAATACGTTGCGGATCGACCCAGGGGTCGTCATGGCAGATCCCCCGAATTTTTACCTCAAACTACTAGTAGATCTGTGTGTAATATAGCTGCAATACCCTAAATAGGTACTAAAGTACGAGAATGGGATTTATTGTACTTTGTACTCCGTACTCCGTAGTTATATTACTGCATTTGAAGTAGAAAAAAAAGAGACATCGGGGATTCTCGGCCAGACTGGAGTGATATCAAATTGGTCCGTGTCCACGCTGCTCGAATTTGCCTATGATGTACTCCGTATTCCGTACTCCGTACTGTTCTCGCCATCACCTTGGACCATGAGACCATTTTCTCAGTGGATTGGTGGGGCATGATGTGCCAAGAAAAAAGTGAGCACAATCGCTCAAAAGGAGGAGTCAAGAAGCTATCGGAAGTCTCATCGGATGTGATGTGCGGACACCGATACGCGCCCTGATGCACATGAAGCTTGAATGAGAAACCTAGGTTTTTACTTCGGCACAATCACATCCATCGCAGCATTATTATTTCCAAAGAGCAAGGACAATGGCACACCGCAATACAAAGTTTGGGGGAATCTAAGCGCCACGTTGTCTACGGAGTACACTCTCATATGATCTACCTAGTCCGTGGGGCTGTTAGTAGTCTCAAACAAGGTCTTTGCTATGGATTTTTCTCCGGATCGATCCTTCCATATTAGCAATCAATCCACCACAAACTTTTGATCTATATGAATGGCCCACCGAGGATGATCAACCTTGGATCACTATAGCGTTGGCGGCTTTTTGGGTCAGATCATGCTACCAAATCGAGCAATCAAGGGGGTAGATCACTAAATTGGGGACGAGGGGTGCTCTTGTAGCTTACAGCTCGAGCAGAGGTTCCGCTAGACCGGTTGATTGTTGCCTTATCCTCTGCGGGTGCCACTATCCATGTGCCAACGTCAGAGTTTGGGTTCCATATGCGATCCTATCACAGTGAGAAGGCAAGCGTTTGGGGGTCTCTCGACTCCATAGTTTAGGATTCGTCGCCCAAATATCTTAAATGTTTTGCTGTCAATGATTCTAAACAGTACCATAACTAATACTCCATAGTTATTATGTATAATGTGTATAATGTGTATAATGTACACTGTAGCTGTCTAACTACTAAACTAAGCGTGGAATGAAACAAAGTTGAGACAAAAAAAAAAAAAAAAAAACACCATAGCGCCATGGGCAGCAGTCTCCGGGTGTCTGGGCAGTGATCATCTTTAGGCGCATGTGCATGTTAAGGGGGTGGACAAAGTTGAGGCTGCAACCCTCGTGACTTGCGTGCATGGAGCGACTTATTCCAAGACGTTTAGCGCTTGTCGAGCAGGGTCCAACCAGAGCCTCAGGAAAAAAAAAAGATGGTGTCACACACCTGGAATATGGTTGGAGCCTGGATGAAGCCGGATAACAGGGGGTACAAGATATGCCCAGGAGGGGGGAGCGCCACAACCAAAGAAAGAGATAAAGAAAAAAGCTCGGCAGATCCTTGAGTGATCGACGGGGGATCTGTCGACTATTGATGTTTAGTTTGTCTTGGCTGACCGCTGCCATGCGCCCGCATTAGTATCAATTTGTGCTAGCGGAAAGGGGAACCTGGTCACTGTCAGTTACTGATAGCTGACATTCAGTTGCTTCAGGAGTCAATAGTCTACGGAGTATTATACAACGTACCTTTGTAGATAGGCTAGACATCATCGTTCTCCATAATCGTGAAGATCCTCGAATCATATAGCCGTATTATTGTACCGAGGGACTGCGCCCGATCGTCTGACCCAGAGCATCGGTCTCTACATAGTCACCCCGGTACGAGGGAACACTTAGGAAGACCGGGATGTTTAGGGAGGAAATGTGACTACTACCTAAAGCAGATTGATTATGCAAGCCCGATCACCGTACAGGAGTACTCTGTACCGATACATATCTACAGCATTATAACGTTTTATGTATAACTTGAAGTTACAGGCTACAAACATATATACTCGGTACTTCGTATAGCATACAATATTGCACATAAATTAGGGACCTGCTAGCAGATCCACTAATTTTTCTTTCCAAATTAAATTCTTCTATAGTGGACATGATTTTCTTTGCAGCGATGGGCACCTCCTGGGATCAGACATGACGCTAATGCAGGAACTGGGATTTTTTGCGTTTGCGTTTTTTTGGTTTGTGAAATACACGGGAGACCAAGATGGTGGTCCTCAAGCCCTGAAGACCCATTACAGCGGGTGTATCGCAGCGTATCATAGTGTATCACATCGTATATTAAATTACCGCGGGAGGCATCCGACCCAAACTCGCCTCTCCGCACTTGAACCTTGGCTCACCTTTGTTTACTCCGAAGCTTACTATACGATGTACTCCGTACTACCTGTTACATTGTATGTAGGTACCTCCAATGCTATAGCAGGTAGTGAAAATATAGATCGGTATTTTCCCAGAAATATTCATGAGATCCGAATCGATCGGGTAGGGCTCCGTGGAGTCTCGGATGCCTTTTTTTTTTTTCTTTTTCTTTTTCTTTTTTTAGTCACACGTCCATGTTGGAATAGGTTCACGAGGGGGAGTCTGGACGGGATCGGAATTATGTTCTGGGCAACTCTATTCCGGAAAGAAAAAAAAAATAAAGGATTAAAAAAATAAAGGATATTCAAATAAAATCAAAATGTGACTCTGATGCAAGAGTCAGGCCGCCACCCCCTACCGAGCGGGCGGTAGCGCGACTCCACGGGCTCAAAAAGGATGAAATACGGTGGGGGGTAATTCAGCCTTCAATTTGTGTGGGTATTGTTCGCATCATTGGATTGTTACTCCGTAGATGGGCAGGAAGACGATCCCAGATCTGAATTGCTTTTCCCATTGCAATCCATTTCGATTAATTCTTAATATGTATTTTAATATTAAATATGATTTTTATTTTATTTATATCTATACTTGATTGAAGTACAGGTACCCGCAAGCCAGGTATTCATAGAACATAAGTCTCATGTACCCAGTACAGGCACAGACCTTTTGCAAAAGGTTGTTTCATCTGATTACCACCCGTTACTGAACAATACCCGCCCGCCAGCCAATCATACCAAACTGTTCGGCAGCTGTGTACCGCGCTTTACCAGCCGTCACCCCCGATCTTCCCCCCCAGCGCCTCCAAACTCCATCTTTCTTTCTCTTCATCCTTTTCCTTTCTCACGCAGTCTTTCCTTTACGTTCCTTGAGCTCTTTCTTTGCTTTTTTTTTCTTGGTTTCTTTTTCCATGCACACTCTTTTGGGTCCCTAAATCCCGAGTCTCTCCTTAACATCGACCATTATCACAAGCTACCACTGCTCATTTCTTTTTTTTTTTGAATCACGGACTGTCCGTACTGCCATTCTTTACATTTACAATCGAGGTCCCTGTCTCCATCGCTATAGGTTGACCAAACCGAATCTACTTCATGATATAGACCTCACTCCTCGAAGCTGCTACTTTCCTGTACAGCATCTCCATCCCCATCTGTCTCTATCTCTCTCGCCCTCCTCCCACAACTTCATCCCTCCTATACCTGCATACTTTCCTCTTCAGACCACCATGAGTTATATCCACCCCTCATGGAACTACCAGGGCCACCAGGGCATCCCAATGGACCAACACATGGCATATGACCCGGCCATGGTCCCTCCTCCGATGATGCATCCTATTGACGGCTACATGTACCCTCACCCGCCAATGGAGATGATTGACTACTACCACCAACCGATTATGGACTACGACGAATACACGGAAAATCTATCACGGCCACGGTTGACCAAGGAACAAGTTGAAACCCTGGAGGCCCAATTCCAGGCTCATCCGAAACCAAGCAGCAACGTTAAGCGTCAATTGGCGGCTCAGACAAATTTGAGTCTGCCTCGTGTTGCGGTACGTACAACTAGAAGCTGACCCCTTCTTGTCTACCCAGAGCTAATCCAGTATACAGAATTGGTTTCAGAACCGTCGCGCCAAGGCCAAGCAACAGAAACGCCAGGAGGAATTTGAAAAGATGACGAAGGCCAAGGCGGAGGCCGAGGAGGCTGCTCGCCGGAAATCAGAGACCTTGGACCAATTGTCTGGATCTCGAAAAGGATCGATTGCCAAGGAGGAATCGGAGAAGTCCGCTACTCCTAAGCAAACACCTAGCTCCACATCCAGTGGTGGCCATGTCAAGACAGATTCCACATCCAGCCGTTCCAAGCACCACAAAACAAAGAGTGAGTCGGCAAGAGAAGCAACTTTTGCGTCTTTGCAGAGGGCGCTAAATGCTGCTTGTGCTGCCCGGGATCGATTCGGTCGCCGGATTAACCCCCGGAGCAAGAACGAGTCTGTTCCTGAAGAAGAAGACGAAGAGGAAGAGGCAGTGTCCCCTGGATCAATGCCACCACCGAAAACGGCCACTCCAGCTAGTGATCATGGGAATCTTGCCAACATAAACTCCTCCTTTTCCGGCTGGTCGGGTATCAAGGAAGAACCCGCTTCGTGGGGATCCGGCGAGCATAATGAGAATGTGGGATATATCACTGCAGAGCAGACCCCATATTCCAATTGCCACCAACCAATGGCGGAAATGTCGAACCCTTCCCACTCTATGCAGCATAACTTGGACGTTTACTCGAACCACCTGCCCCCTCACAGGGAAGAGTGGTCTGAGGACAGGGAATCACGACACGACAACCTTGTCTACGGAAACATGCAATATCCGATGTCCATGCAGGCACCAGACATCTCGGTCACGCGTCGTGAGTCTTCTGATGCGCTGACTGCCTCACTGGAGGGCATCGGAATCTGTACTACCGGGCAATCTGGGCTGTCTCAATCTGTCGATCGGGTAGAAGCAACTTGCTGGAAGGAGCCCGGTAAGGAGCTCGACCTCGCCGCACGCCGCAAGCGCCCTCGCCCCGCTGCCATTGGCACCTCGGGAACTCGTCCTTTGGTTAACTCGACCTCGATGTCCTCGCTCTCGCCTACCGCTCGTATGCCTAACTCCGGTGCCGGCAATTCGATGAGGCAATCCAAGTCAACTCAAAGCCTCAACTCCCGGTATGCCGGTGTGAGAAAGGCGTCGGCTGCCCAGCGGTCTCCGCTCAATTTCACTTTTGCGGATTCCGGGTCTATCAAGAAGGCCGAGAAGATGCTGCGACCCTCGGTCTCGACCACTAGCCTAGCTCCACCAACTCCCTTGACCCCGCAAGACCTCCAGCATTTCATGCCTGCCTCCCCCACGGAAAGCAACTACTGCTTGTCGGCCCACTCCACAGCCCACTTCTTCCCTACCTCTCAGCCCATGCAGGTCAATATGGCATCACCTCCTGCTACACCACTGGACATTTACTCCCCCTTCCCTTACCAAAACGTGGCCCCGCCGATGTCGGCTCCGGCTCATGTATCTTCCTTCCCTGAATACATCACCTGTGACTCGGTTCCCATGCCAGCCCGCAGCTGGGCCGACACTGCTTCCATATCTTCGCCCGAATACCCCCCGGGTCTCCAGGTACCGCACTCAACTACCGTCTCGCCCATGGGCTATAGCGCGACCACCGACCACACTGGACAGGCCTTTGGCATGGAATCGGTCTCTGGCTCCCCGTCTTTGATCTATTCGATCGAAGATACCGACATGCCAGGCTCTGCCGAGCTCGCGGAGAGGAAGCGGACTGAATTTATGATGCATGAATTCCCAGAGCACGATACCCACTTTGGTGGCCATCACTTGCCATCGATGCAGAAGCCCAAAGCCTACACGTTCGCGAACAACACGACGCCAAGTAACTACCCTTCCTAGGGGCAGGGTCCGTTGATCTTTCCCTTACTATGGATGTATGAGAAATGCGCGTCAACTTTCGGTGTTTTTGGTCTGGGACGAGTTCACTTCGCAAAATTTTCACTTTCACCTTCGTTTTCCTACACTTTCCCTCATCAGGGGGATGTTGTCTACCCAACCCTCCGTGCGCGGAGAAGCACTGTCACTTTATGTCTTCTATATATTTTTTCTTTTCGTGTCTCTTTATTTGGGGTGTATTTATCGGGTTTTTTTTTACATATTTGGAGCATTCCTTGCATGTTGTTTATTGGCCTGGGATTGTTTTTGTTATTTTTGGTGTCTGATAGGACCTTTTAATTTCCGCCGGGCTTTCTCATGGGAACCTCGAAACCTTTTTTATCTTCTACCTTTGATTATTTGTCTTTGTCTTTGACCTTTTTTTATTCCCGTTATTTGGGAATCGGGTTTTTTGTGGATGGGATTTGAACTTGGGTTTGCATATGGCTTTGGTAGCATTCGACTTATTTTGACATTTTCCATGATACATATATTTGTTACGTATCTACGGAGTATACTATCTCATATCTCTCAATCAAAAAGGGGGTCGATCTCTTACACTTTTGGCATTTTCCCGAAGTAAATCCCCGAGAATAAAATAATGATCCACCAGCAAACGGTCAGGGCTCAGCTATTAGTTCAAGCTGTTTGTGACACTTGCCCCTTTCTGGCACGCTCGTACGAGTACATATTCCGGACATATATTTTTCCAAATTGTACTCCGTACCTCCGTACATCGTACTATAATGGACTCAGCACGTGCGCCAGACCATAGGTTGTCGACCAGAACCGTGGAACGCGCAAAAAGCGCCACTGGAACTTGCAGCAACCTTAACCACCACGTGCGCTACAGTCTTCCAAGGTTTATACCTGAATATAAAAGGAAGATATTTGCCGATCTCATCTTAAGAGAGCAGAAAGAAGAAACAAACCAAAATTGTTTATTGAAACATTGGAATTGATACCCGCGTATCTCCGTTTTGCAATGAAACTCTCCACCCTCGGTTCAGCCCTTGTGGGCCTAGCTGTCGCGCAGGCATCGACTATCAATTACTCTGCGGTCACAGGCTACTTTCTGCAAGATGAGGAATCGACTGATGCCTCTACATTTGACTATGTAAGTTAAGCGCAAGTTCCGGCGAATTGAGAATATTATTGCTTCAAAAACTATCTCTTTGTCGATGCCTTAACTGGTCATTAATTCGGTCCACTAACATGTTCAGACGGCGGAGAACTTCGGCCTGATTGGCCGCGCATATCCCGTAGACAAGGACAACAAGAAACACGAGTCTCTAACCCAATGGGAGCGCTTCTATAACCAGGTCGCCAAGTTGAATGATCACTCTCCCCCGCACATCGAGTACAAGGTTCTGTTCCTTGGTCGACATGGGGAAGGATGGCACAATGCCGCCGAGACCTACTATGGCACCCCAGCTTGGAACGTAAGTCCTTCCCTACCACCTTAACCTCGCGCTAGGACCAACCTAATTATCTCCATTCAGTGCTACTGGTCCGAACTGGACGGCAACAGCACAGCAAGCTGGGCAGACGCCACCCTCACACCCGGCGGTATCACCCAAGCGCTCAAAGCAAATGAGTTCTGGCAAAAGGAGATAAACGAACAACGAATCCACACACCAGACCACTACTACGTCAGCCCACTGACCCGCACCCTGCAAACCGCCAACCTAACCTTCGGGGACCTGGACCTACCTAAGCACAGCGCGCACTTCAAGCCAACCATCAAGGAACTCTTCCGCGAAGGTATCAGCGTCCACACCTGTGACCACCGCCGCAGTCGCAGCTACATCCACGACCTATTCCCACACTGGTCCATTGAGCACGGGTTCACCGAGGTGGATGAGCTGTGGAATGGCGTGACTGGTGAGACCAGTGGCGCACAGGATGTTCGGAGTGCCCAGGCATTGGGGGATATTTTCTTTACCTTGTCCAAGAAGAAGTCGTTCGTGTCGATTACGTCGCATTCGGGTGAAATCTCGTCTATTTTGAGGGTTATTGGTCACCGGACCTTCAAGTTGAATACCGGTGCTGTTATTCCGGTGTTGGTCAAGGCTGAGAGAATTGGAGGCAAGGCCCCCGTCATATCTTCTGTGCCTTGGGAGGTGAGCCCGCATTGCACAGAGCCGCCGGTTTCATCGGCTACGGCTTGTGTTTGTCCTTCCGGTGCGGCGCCTGTTACGACGCCTTTGGCTACCGGATTTTAGGGGGATTTGTAGGCTAAGTTAGGTAGATTAGATGTCTTTTTATTGTACGGGGTAGAGCCGGCTTACACTCAAACGAAGGATTTTGTGATGGCATTTGACACTACCAAGGGAAGACACACGTATACAATACAAGAATAATCGGCCCCTTGTGCGGCTTCTGTCCTTCCAAGGTTCGCGACGTAGATCAGTAATCTAATCCAATTGGTTTAACATATCATAGTATGAGGGACATAACATTCAATTCTTCTAAAATGTCCTCTGGATGTCTTTTAGATGTCTTTTTTTTAGTAATGCTGGTTCTTCTTGATTAACTCGAGTGGGTTTGTTTTGGGGTTGCTAGCGTTGGCGTTGTTTGCTTTCTACTCGCTATGACAATGAGATATTATTCAATATTTTGATGTCTTTTCAATGTCTGTTTAAATCTGTTTAAATCTGTTGTTGAATATCGTTTGGGATATCTCCTCTCCCCCTCTCTTGGTGTTTGCCCTACCCTAGCCTCTTGTGCGGCAAAAAAAAAGTTTTAACTAAATCCACAGGTCATACATAAGATGACTGATAACTATAGCAAGTTAAAAGGGAACAAAACAAAAAAGAAACGTCCCCGGGAAGGCTTGAACTTCCAACCTCCCGATTAACAGTCGGACGCGCTAACCAATTGCGCCACGGAGACTTGATTGTGGCAAAGGTTAGCGGGGATGACTTCATTAGTGGATCCAGGAACAATGGCTTTTTATGTTGGCTACTACTGAGAGTATGAACTAGACAGATCAAGTGTCTATAATAGTTAATAACCTTGTACCTTGGAAGTGTGAAACGACTGGACCTTGGAACTCCGTGAGGCTCCGGATAGGTGGATGCTTATTTATCCATAGTTCGTTGTGATTGGTTAGACTTTTCTATATTTTATTATGATTGGTCAATCTTTTTCTATGCTTCGTCGTGATTGGTCAATTCTTTAAGGTGTTGCACAGTGTACCTAGGTAGGTAGGTCCACGGGTACCTAGGTAGCTAACCACACTGACCTGTTTGCTCAGGTAAGTCGTCGCGCGTACCATGCTCTACCTAGTGGCTACATTTACTTCTTCCTCATACACCGACTTCCTTTTCCTTCGGATAGTTTCATTTTCCGAGCCGAACAGGATGGCATCTATCATGAGAGTTTATCGGCACTCTGCTTGCCTCAGGCCTAGTGCCCAGTCCATCATAACAAACTCTCGTTCATCAAAACAAACCACTGCTGCTTGTTTACTCTTCAAAAACTATCTTCGTTGACCCTCTCTGATTCATATCGCGTTTTGTTTCTGGTTCTTTTCGGATCTGATTACAGAAATGGATCCATCGCAGGCGCAAAGCCCGCCCTCGTCGCGGCTCTCTGCGATGGCCTTGAACGGCTCGCCATCAACGCAGCTGATTTCAATGGCCTTTAGTGCCTCGCCTTCGAGGCGGCTAGCTGAGATGGCCCTGAACAGCCTGCCCGTTCAGCAGGCTCCACGTGATGCACCTACCGATCCTACTGGTGCTCCTGGTAGAGCTTCCTCCCCCTACACCTCTTTGTTTGGTGGCACCTCCCTTCGTATGACTCCTCAATTGACTGGAAGCCCTTCCCCCACTTCGAGCCTTCCCAACACGCCTTCCTCGCTCGACAGGCGCCTATCTGGAAACTTGGATCATTCTCCTTCGCGGACTCTTTCTAATAATGTGCAGTCTGGTGAAACCTTTGGCAACCTTCGGTACTTGGTACGAGAGCCATCACTTCCGTATGAAGCTTGGGAGACAGTAAGTACTACACTGGGTCAAATCAATGGAGCTTAAACCAGGCTAACTTGATATCAGGTCTTCTATGCCACGCTTACTAGTTTCTCATATGAGGAATATGACTTCATTTATGACGATGTCTTTGAACACCCGGCGACGAAAAGGACCCTTTCCACCTTGAGACTGGTGAACCAAATCTGGAACAGGATTGCGACTCCTCTCCTTTTTAGGCACATCCAGGCAGTCGTCGGGTACTCTGCTGGTCGACCTCTCGATAGCATCCTGAAGATTTCTGAAAGCCCGCACGCCGTTTATGTACGCGATGTGCATTTTGGTTTCGTGGGATCATGGCTGCCCGGACTGGATTATGATCGATACATTGACGACCTGGCAACAGGGGCTCTTCCGATCCTGATCAGTCGTTTCCAAAACATCCAAACATTCCGATTGCAAACTCCCACTGTGGTGGACACATTCAGTGAAGAAAGACAACTCAAGCCACCAATGCTTGCAAAGCTGACAAACTCCCTTGTGAACACTTTACGCTTCGTGTCTGTCCCGAGGCTGAAGTGTCTCCATTTGTCTATGCCAACCACCGCAGAATTTGCTCGTTTCTTCGAGTCGAGCGGCTATGCCAGGGACTTCACCAACATTTTCGCTCAGATCGAAGAGCTACACATCACTATCAATGACAGCACTGGGTCTGACGGCAGAAGAGACCCGAAATGGCCCCGCTCGGTGATCAAGACCAAGTATCCACTCAATCGATTTGCTCCATATCTCGTCCAGCTCATCTCCTATGCAAAACGGATCAAGGTCTTTAGCCTGGATTCCCGTGCTTGGTTTGATATGTCTGATCTGGGAGCAGAGAGCTTCACTAGACTGAAAAGCTTCCGGCTTGAAGGTGTGAGGATCAATCATGAAACCCTCAAGGAGATTTTCGTACAAGCTCACGATGAGCTGCGTCGCATTGAATTGGTCCAGGTTCGGCTCATGTCGGGTTCCTGGGAGGATATTTTTGATGGTCATCTAGCACTTCCTCCTTGGAACCTCATTTGGCTTCGTGTTGAAGGATGTGGCTACTCGATGACTGGTGCCAGTGCCGAGCACAACGGTCATTCATTATCGCACTACCCAGCAGCACTCTGGACCACTCATGGCCCGGACTGGTCAGCTCTTACAAACTGGAGATCATTGGTGAATACAAACCGTTGCCACAGAGGATTGCCTAGATGTTCGTATTGCTTTTTCCCACCATCCCACCAATCCATCCCTAATTCGAGGGATACATAGTGAGCAAGATTTACAGAGCAAAGAGGTCACGGGAGGCGATTTCATGATTTGTGACTGCTGTTCTTATTTCTGGGCTTACTGCTGCGAACAACTTTCCCAGATAATTGAGGTTTTCCCTTAAGGTTGTCCCTTGAGGTGTCTACCCACCTGATAACTGACTACGGAGTACCGTACTCCCCTTTTACCTGGTCGTCTAGATCTCCAGGAATGTATGTATGAATTTTCTCTTGACTCTACGTCTGGTCGTCTTGATCTCCAGACGTGGCACATGTATTTTCTTTTTCTTTTCTCTTATTCCCTTTCCTAGATTGGTAGGTGAGTTTGCGGTATCATAGAATGGTGGTTCGAGCGTAGGGCTATTTAAAATTGCGAGTAATAGAAGCTATTTAACTACTATATCATTTAGTAAACAATTAGTTAATTACCTATGTAAGTACCCCTATAGTTGGTTATTTAAACACCTACATAGTGAGTGATGCCGGGTTTAAACCAAGGAAGAGAAGAGAGCATGGCTCTGCACACTTTGAGAAATTCGTGGAGTACCTAGATATCACCCATTTCAATCTCTGGGAAATTTAGAATCTAATGGTTTCAAACTCTTTCTTATTCTGTTCGTTTTTGTCCTTCCGTCAATATCTACAACCCATCATCAATCTTATATGACCTCCTTTGGCTTATATACCCTAAATGTCGGTCGCTCTTCATCAAATAAGTCTCCGTGGCGCAATTGGTTAGCGCGTCCGACTGTTAATCGGGAGGTTGGAAGTTCAAGCCTTCCCGGGACGTTTGTTTTTTTTCTTTTGTAAATTTTATAAAATCTATTTCTTTCAGTGACAGGAGGACATTTTTATCTCTTTGCATGCGGAGTTTTTTTTAAAAAAAAGAAAAAAAAATCGGATCATAAAATAGTATGGGGGGGAGGTTCATTTAAACTCAATCGTCGAACTTTATTTCTTACTACACCAGATGTATCCATGGATGCACATAACCTTTCTTTATCGGGTACTGTGTGGGAGGTTTGGTTTTAGTCGAGATTAGAATGAGATGTTGTTTGAGTCTCGATCATGTTTAAGAAGTAAGAAGAAATACATGTACTCCTTGGTGCTAACAAGGTCTAACTACGAAATCTACGGCTATGGCATTGTGGTTGTTGTGGTGCCAGGTAATCTCGGTTCGTGCACTGGCTACGCCAGCTCTGTGTTACTCTGTTCGATTTCTGGTAAAATTAGGTCTTGGTGGGCTCCGATTATTCGGAGGCGTCAGTAACTAGCGATGGCGAGGCTTAATTGATGTTAACTGGATATGGGAACAGGCACTTGGTAGTCCATGGTTTTTCTATTTCATTTCTATTGTATTACTCGATGCATGTATATATGAATATTAGTCCCTTGCAGGGAGGGGGGGGGGCATAATGCCGGTTCGAATTGTTCTGATTTGGATGTGTGTTATGTTGGGTTGTCTAGTTTACGTCGTGGTGATGATAAACAACCCAGCTCACTGGGAATCTAGTTTGGGGCCCTTGGTTTGTTGCATGTAAAAAGACCTGTGGGACATGAAGGCAGATTTGGTGGCACTCGAGCAGATGCCACTGGATTTAAAATTCGTGGGGTGCAGGTTGTTACTCTTTCGCTCTTGGGGCGAAAACTCCACGAGTCCTCTTGTGGCTGAACACGATCCCTTCTGGCTGGTCAACTTTTATTTTTACCTATATATCATAATTTGTCTTGGTGCTGATATGCTTACTGATATATAGTACATGTATGACTCCGATAGGTGTAGGCTATATCTGGTGACTGTTTGGTTGGCTGTGGAGTTCGGGACTATCAATAGCCCTTTCCTATGGGGGGGGGGGGGGGGTCTGTCGTGTCCCTGTTGGTGGGACCTGCTGCCTTTTTTCGCCGTGTGGGCTGTGTTTATGTGGTATTTGATGGCTATAATGATCAAACTCGAGATGTTGTCGGACAGGCAGTACAGTGACACACACACATATATATATATATATATCATGGGGATAATGAGATCTAAAACAAAAATTTGCTTTATTTTGCCGTTTCTGCTTGGAAATGAAGATGTATCTATATTAGATAGGAGCTTTAAAGTATTTCATCATTGTTAGACAAAGGAACTTGAATTTTGTGCATAATAATATGCTATGATATCAGAGCTGTTTGCTATGTAGGACATAGGAGGAGCCTTTTGCTTATAGTTTCAAAACATCCCGAGTCTTTCATCAAACAAGTCTCCGTGGCGCAATTGGTTAGCGCGTCCGACTGTTAATCGGGAGGTTGGAAGTTCAAGCCTTCCCGGGGACGTTTCTTTTTGTTTTTTTTTTTTTTTTGCTCCGTTCTGAGGTTCCCTTCCGTCATTATTGGATGGACGGACCACGGACGACTTCAGTTTTTACACCCTATATGTATCAATGAACTGGAGTCCACAAAAACGGCAGTAAAACGAGAAATCAACCACACTCGTACCATACAATACAGCAAACAATCGTTGATGTTATTTTTGATGGAACACTCTATCAAACCGTCTATCTAGGTCATAACTACAAGGAACGAACGCTCGCGATCAACTTGAAACTAGCAAAAGTAGGTATATACGAGAAAACCCCCCCCCCCCCCCCCCCCGAGATAGCGTGGAAATCCCACGCCAACTGAAACCGGCAGAAGAAATAAAGTATAGAGAGCAGTGGGGACTAAGTACATCGAGAAGAGAAACTGTCACTTAACAGGTATACATGATTGAGATAACAAGAATGAAGCTTCAAAAGAATCGATACAAATGCATGTAAAACGGGATTTAAAAACAAGAATAGAAGTCAAATACACAGTGCTAAGTAGACGCAAGCAAACAAGGGTCATGTATTTCCTTGAACAGCCAAGAGACGATTAGACATCTCGGCCAAGGTGCAAGAAAAACTAGACTGTCCACAATTCACCCTCTATCGACCATGTATAAGAAACAGAATAAAAACACACATACTCATAATCCTGTAACACTCTGTCCAAAAGGGTAGAATAAACGCCGAGCACAAGGACCCAATGCCAGTAAAGACACACTAAGAAAACAAGAAGGAAAGAAGAATAAGTAAACAAAGAAATAGGTACCTTGACTAAGTACAATTCAACAAAGGGTATAGGAAGATTGATTGGCCCAGATTAACATTAACCGAACATCCTTCACCATGTGATGCAGTGAAGAATGCAGTGGAACACTGGAACAGCGGAAAAGGAGAATATTTCAGGTATGAATGAAAGCATGTGGCGAAAGTGAAGAAAAATAGTCATGCCTCAGATGATAGTGTAAAAGCCGGTAAAAAGAAAACGCCAATCTAGATAACGCCGGCCACCGTGAGCTAGTACGACCACCCACCTCCTAAGGGGCTGCCAGACTGGCCGGGTTGAGGTTGTCCGGGTTGCATGGGGCCGCCAGGTCCGGTAGGCCATCCTGGCATACCATTACCTGCCATGTTCATTGCAAGCCCCGCCTGCTGAGGGTTTCCGCCCATAAAGGGCTGGCCACCATGAGCCTGATTGGGTGGGTACATGGGTCGTGCCATGCCCGGATAGCCGGCCGGGTTGGCTCCCGGATATCCCATGCCCTGCATACCTTGAGCCTGTGCCGCTTGGGGGTGTTGCATTTGGGAATATTGCTGGGGCATCTGAGGTATTGACTGTCGCTGTTGGTTGCGAGGAGACTGGTGGTGATGTTGCTGCTGCTGCTGCTGCTGCTGCTGCTGCTGAGGATGATGCCCGAGGGGAGATGGGCTTTGTTGCGGAGCTGCAGACATTTGTTGACCATACTGAGACATTCCAACGCCCTGGTGGCCTGACGACGGTAATGGGGATGGCTGTGGCTGCGGGGGTGGCTGTCCCCACACCTGCTGTTGTTGCGGTGAATATCCGTATGGAGGAGCTTGGCCCATACCGCCACCCATGGATGGGTTGGAGCGCTGTTGCATAAGAGCGGGCTGCATGTTTGGTGGGATTCTCATGGGAGACTGTCCAACGGATTGTGGATGAGCCTGTTGGGGGTAGCCCGGTTGTCCACCCATCATTGGATTAGGTTGCATGGGAACCTGCTGAGGGAGCATATGCTGCGTATGAGCGGGATTTGGGATCCCCGCCGAGGGAATCTGTGATACCTGAACAGGCTGTGATACAGACAAACCCGATTCAAGAGCAGTATTAGACTGAGTCTCTGAGACTGGGGCCTCGCGGGGCTTGGAGTAAAATTCATCCAAGCCCTTTTGGCGGAAACTGCGCTGAATGCTCAACATTTTGTTGAAATCAGATGTGTGTTGGGCTTGGTTGATGAGGTCGGCTGCTGAGCTAGTTTGCGTGCGGTCGTGGTAAGGTTGTCCGGTCAATTCCTGGCGTGCACGGGACATGACTGTGTAATCCCGCAGCCGCGGGTCATCCGTCGTCGACATATGGATCATGGGAAGTGGAGCTAGGGGGATGGAAGATTCAGAAGCATCCAGCGAGAGCCCGTGAGGCAATGGCTCAATAGCATTACTGTAGACAACATCGTTGTGAGGTAGCGCCGGCAACAGGTTTGTGGCTGGCTCCGAGACGGAACCATCCCGAGCCTTAGCCGCCCCAGGGCGTTTCTCACCCGCGAGGTCATCCTCCGTAAAGCCCTGCTTCCTAGCCTTGGTCTCCCAGTAGTCATCTCGAACCCGTCGACCATTCACAATCACCCGGCTCCCGAACTGTCGGAACATTGATCTGGCGGAGACGATAGCGATTTGCCGGGACCGATAGGAATATGGCAGGATATCTTGCTGGATAAGATCGTCTTTCTCGATTTGCGAAGCAATGATTTTATGCAACGATCGGTTCTTGTTGAACAAAAGATATGAATCACGATAATTCAATACCCTCGCACACTCAGTCGCAAGCATGAATAACTTGCTGCCCCGGAGGGGAACGCGGAATGTCCGGCATTTATACTCACGGCCACCTTGCGGATATCCCATAGGATCTGCCTTGGTCTCTCCTGCTTCATCAAACTCTTTCGGGATGTACTCATCGCCTTCTTCGTTCAGCTGGTCTGATGTGTGATCTCTCACAGTAGGGAGCGCTTTGACCAGCGTTTTTGTAGGTGTGCTCTTGCTGTCCGGTGATGCGAGAGATGGCGACCCGGCAGTGGCTTGCGATAGTGGACGTGCTTGCATTTGAGGAGTTTGAATAGGTGTGTTTGCGATGGCATGTTCACTAGAACTTGGCCGAGGTGTCTTTGGGGGACGGCCGCGCTTGCGGCGACTTTGTTCTTCTGGAAAACAAACAAGACAATGTTAGCATCCATTCTGTGAAGTGTAGAAGCTGTGACTAGGCAAGATGCAAGCGCTGCTGGGAATATAGCACGGTTCTGGATAGAACCTATTGACAATGCCGTCCCACGCACGTACCATCATCCTGATCCCTTCCGACATGTCCATTTCCCATGTGGTCTGGAGTGCGACTACGCTTGACACCACGGGGGCTTGCTATTGCAGGGGAATGTGCTGGCAGGGCAACAGAAACTAGGAGGGGTATCAGTTTGAAAGCACCGATGGGGAAGGAATACACAAATAGAGGAGAGAATGAGTAGGAAGATGTGATTCATTCCACCAAATAAGAAAACAAGTCGCGCGCGAGAATTTGTGATTGAGCCGAAATAGGAAATGAAAGGCGCGAGGCCAAGGTAGCAAGAAATGCGATAAGATACATACCGGAGTTGCTCAAGTTTGCGGGATCGATGGTCCCCGAGCCATCAATGATATCCATACCGTTCATTGTAGATAAGGAGTGAGATGTGCCATACATAGCGGCTCGAAGGTCGGACGGTTAGAGCACCCGTCGCAAGATGGCGCGTCAAGTCAACGCGCAAGGTATCCGGGCAGAGACCAAATAAAAAGCAGCGCAATAGAGCAGGAGATGCCCAGGCAAGACTTTCGAACCTCTTAAGGTAGATCGAATTAGGTCAAGTCAGGAGCTTGGAGCCTTTTAGGTAGGATCTCGGATGAACTTGGGTTTGAGAGGGGAAGGGACTCGAGGCGGTGAAGATAGCAGCCTGATTGTTCAGGTGTTCTGCAACGAACTGAAAGAGACAGAGAAGGATATCGACTTGTTAATAACTGGGAATGATAATCTTGCGCAAATCAAGATTTGGATCTCTTTCTATTATGTCTCTATTGGGGAGAAGTCTTGCAAGGGGCAATGAGGAAAAGAATAAAAAAAGAAAATCAAATAAAAAAAGAAGAAAACACTCGTCTCGTGATTGGTCACGAGCAGAAACAATTAAGACTCACAAGTCTGCTGCTAAGAAAGTGGCGCCGAATCAGACAAAAAAACTGGTCCAATTCCCGCAGGCTGAAGATGCCTTGGGCTCTGTAGAGGCTAGGCCAAGTCGTTGTCCTGAAGAGCCCCCGAAACAAGTAAAAAGATACACACGGGATTTGAATACTTGATAGTGGAGTGCTTCGGTGTTGGATACTAGTAATTTTGTCCCCACGTAATAGGTAGATTGATCGGATATTGATCGGATATTGGTCAGGGTAAAAGGATCTGATCTGAATGGGACCGGAGGGTATGGGGATCTTTTTGTGATCTTCTGGGCGTCGCGGGTACGGCGCCAATATACGAACAGGCTTGATAGGAGACAAATGAGATCATGAACGGTAGCACTCAGCTGCAGCATAAGCATAGAAACAAAATGATGCTTTTATTCTCTTTTGAATATCTTTGATATTTCAATATTTCAACGTAATCCAAGAGGGACGATTTTCCGAAGTGGCACAACGATCGAATCCTCGATATGGGTTGAGAAACACGGAGAAGGACCCTGCATCTTTCGGGCAACAGCATCGAGACATATGCAGGAAGAGGTACAATAAAGGAAAAAGAATAAATAAATTAAAAAAAAAAAAAAAAAAAATAAAAAAAAAACCAAGGTGCAACCGTAGCACAAGAGAGTACAACGCTCTTTTGGTTTGAAATTCCCAACTAGGTACGGATTACGGAGTACTCAGGGACTGTCTGCATTGGAGCCAATCACAAGGTCAATCACATCTGAAGTATTGGTATTGTCCTTGTATTTATATATCCCGATTCCAATATTCTTTTTGCTGATCGTTGGAGACCAAGATTTTGAGTATAGGCCATGGGGAGAGAGTGTATAAAATGACAAATAACTCTGTTCAGTTGTACCTGAATGGCCTTTTTCCTATTCCGATTTCGAGCAAGGTCCATCACAACATAGAACGGAGTCTAGGCACTGTCATAGACCTCGGATAGAGCTATGATCACGTCCATTCAGTCTGGATCGTGTATTGTGTAACTTGAAGTGTCTTGAACAGCTAACCGGGGTCAAAATTATAGACGAAAAAAGCATGACGTGGAAATGAAGAGTAAATCCCTGACAAAGCCCCCCAGTCAATGAAATCCACAGAGGAGACACGGTATTATTGATGATACCAGGATATATGTGTTTCTCACCGATGTCGACTAGTGTAGTATGCAGGAGCTTAAGGTCCAATCCGAAGCAAAGCAACCAATATGCGCGGTCGGATTATATCGGGTCAAGCACGACCTGGAAGCTATGGAAAATATCAAAAGAATAAATACCAAATGGAAAATAAGCCACCTGATACTCAAATGGTTCTGGTTACCTAAACTTAAGAGGCAGTTGTTTTATGCCGATATTCAACAACTCGGACGATAATCTCCCGGAGGGGGCAATAATGAGGGGCCATTAAATAAAAATAAGGAAGTGAGCAAGAGACATGGGCTCAGGCCGCATCTTGTCAGCCTAACCGGAGCTAGTGACCATTTAGACCTAGTGCTTCATAAATGAACATGGGGCCATGCTCGTTCATTGTGAGACTTGATTTAGCTCAAACCAGGAATGTTCGATTCGAGTATCACCCAGAGAACATAGGTGCTCATAATTAAGGGGACGATGGGATACGATGGCATTGTAATGAGCTAGAAAAGGGTTAAAGTCATGGTTACAACGTGGATCGAACGGTCATATTTGCAATATAAATGGAAGCCTCGTGTTCGGGGTTCAGTATTTTCTCAGACAATGAATTAGTCAAAGCCCGGTTAAGGCCTTTGATTTGTCCAACGACGAGCGGATGACCTGCAGAAGACGCTATAGATGGAACGGAGAAGGTCATTTGAGTGGGAACTACCTAAGTAGTCGATCAACGAACGGCCCATGCGCGACTAGAAAAGCAAAGCGACCCCAAAATGCTCCAATCAGGATAATTTCCAAATCATACATAGTGCACACGGCACTGTTTATGTTAAAAACATGCCCAAATCGGAGTTAGTTTTCGCTCATATACCCGGGAACCGCAGCGGCTGTACGAGGTAGAGCAAGATGTAGTATCGTCGCACAATAACGCCCGTCGCGACAGTCGGACTACTCCATGAAGTATATTGCAAATGTACAAGGTTCGAAATGGAAAAAGCCCAGATAATCATACACGCTGTCCTAGGTCTCACAGCAGCCCGGTCTTGCAGAGCTGCCGTTTTCCACGCTCGGCGCCGGCTTTTCCTTCCCGTCACACAATGTCAGGATCTATGCCAGGCTCACAGAGCACAAGGTGACCCTGTAGCTCTGAATAGGGAAAGACTGCATCTCTCTTCTATCGTGGAAGCCTAGTTTAAGCCTTGCATAATTCACCTGTGTGCTTTAGCCAACGGGCCAAGTCGAGCTATGTCCCGGATGCAACATGCTTTCTTAATTACCACCTTGAACAAAGGATTAGTATTAACTTTGTGAACCGTCAACTCGCACCGAGTGGCGTTTTTGTTCTTTGTTACGCAGATCTATTGGGTTATGTGCTTGCTCTTTGCCGGCTGGGTGTCGACAACTACGTACATCTGGTAATATGTCCCTATCAATCTCATCAAACAGAAATGGGTGGTAAGTAATGTGCATTCAAAGACAACCGAGGACAACCGCTATACCGCCACCTCCTGGTCACACCCAAGCTCTATCATTGGTGATGTCTACAGCAACACCCCACTTTCACCCCTACATTCCTGGAGACGTACACATATTGAACACATCCGGGGCCAGTTAGTTGACACAGATATAAGCAATATCATTAGTTAGCACAACAAGATATTAAAAATATTAAAGTGGATATATCCAATAGCGTCTCCAACCAATTTGCTTTTTGACTTCATCCCTGGGCAGAGTTTAGAATATTTCCCTCTTGATGCAATACTAGGATACTTTGTGCAAGAGACGTTTCAATGTATATAGCCTTTGACTAGAACATAGTTTGCTCCACTATTGACAACGAGGGGCAAATATAGCTCCGACCAATAGTTAGGACATAACAGATCCCTGGAGAGTGGCTATCGCCACGCATTTGTAAGCTAAGTGTTTGAATTTCTGGAGGTATATTGCTGTCTCCGATGAGCTGGGGAGCGCACGCATATTGTGTCTCAATCTATCCCATGGTGTTTCTGATAATGGTGGTGTTGGTAATTCCAGGAACTACCAGTTATGACTTGCGTAGAAAAGACAGGCAGAAGCACGTGTAAGCTGCATTTATACTCACATGTCACAAGCAAGGCGCAAACTGGAATTACTATTTCCTATTTAATATAATGAGCATGCTTGAGGTTGCCTTGAGAGTTGCGTGTCGGGGGCCACGCGTTGTACAGATCCGCATCTGAAGTGGTGAAGATCTATCCCACAAACCTTTTAGAAAAACCGGGAACATTGTGCTTGTTTGTATATATAGACTAGTTTGACTCGTGGCTGTTAATGTGACTGGAACAGGCAATTATAGTTGTATATAGGGATACACAGCAGTGCTTGATTCATACTGTATACCATGGCGCGCAGATCTACAATGTAGTGTGGGCCTAATCCAAAACCCGAAAATCAGGAAAGTTGTTTTAGTGGCGTTTGAATGTAACAATGAAGACTGCAGATACTATGTAACTCTGAGAGGCTGCGCTCATTGATTTAGTTGGGGCTATGTCCTGACCAACTACTATGTGACGAATATTTACTCCAACGGCACGTATAGCTATATTTGTCGTCCGAGGGCCTGTTTCTGCTGCTAGTAAGCCCAGCAACTGGCTTAGTTGCAGCTGTATGCCAGATACCCGGGACGAGACCTTCCTAGGGTATTGATGAGCAAGTTCTCAAGCCTGCGTGCATGTATTAGCCTGGATCAGATTCGTTAATTGTTTTGGGCTGCAACAACAGCTGTGGCCGGAAGTGCCCGGGGTAGAGAGCTCGTGACCCAGAGACCAAGTAAGATCTGCAGGGTGTGGAATCCGCTAAACCTAGGAGAGGGGTTTTATGAGGCCCATTGGGCGTCGTGCAGTAGTTTATACTGGGCATGCAGTGCCCAAGGGAGATGTTACACGATTGGCTTGGTAGGAGTTTGTGTGTACACAGTAGACGTTCCTTGGGATATACCGTAGGACATGATTGTCTTTACAAGATACAATGTATGATGGGTGTTGCGCGTAGGAACATACTGTATGGTTCTCATAAAGCACCAAAAAGAAGCTATATTCTAGAGCAGATAGCAGTAGTTCAATCAAGTCCTGGTCATAGGAAACCCATCAAGACGGATCAATGGAGAAAGGCGGGATGTCTATCCCCACGGCGTAGGAACGATAAATCGAGAGATGAAGAACGTAAGATACTCTAGATTTAAAGGATAGATAATTTGATTGTTTAGTTACCCTAGCCGCCCCGGAAAAAAAAGGCCTGATATTCGAGGTTATCCACGACACCTGTATAAGAACCGGGGAGAGAGACAAATGTAGAGACCCGCACATCCCGAAAGAGCCAGGTAGGAGTCAATGTCAATATCATTGTACATCGTTCACGGAATATCATTCTAGTCAAAGTTCTCGACTCTTTCCATGTCCAAGGAAATTTGCCATGTTAGAAAGGAAGGAGGAAGGATAGACTCGGCATAGAGATCCTGGTAGGACAGCCGGGCCGGATCCGAACCACGGTAGGATAAAAGTCTATCTCGAGATGCTACGACGACAATACAATTGTCAGTCTACAATAAGAGTGTCAGAAATTGTGCCTGAAATAACGCACAGACCGAAAACAAATATTAGGTTGAGGTTTAGGGGGGTGGCTGTAAATAGAGTGGTGGACAAGTGCAGATTTCCCGCAGAACGGCTGGAGGCCCAAGCAGAGCCGCCTGAGCTGCTGTCTATCTATATCAACACGGAGCAAAACAACTGGACTGATATTTTGAAGGTACGTTGTAGTAAGGGGGCGGACTTTACATTGTAGTACTAGAATGCTAGAATGCAATAATGTTGTGAACCGAGCGCGAAGGTGCGGGGTCTAGACATCATGCCATAGGGTAGATCATACCGCTGTCAACTCGACCGAGACTCAAGGCGTAAGAAACCGAGGATAACATGCACAAGGACTAGTAGCATGGCAGGACCAGCTTGTTTTAGATAATTAGGAGCAATGGCGTAAGCCCGCAGTAAACTGCGCATTAGATCATTATTGTACGGAGTATGGAGTATCGATTGATGGTCCCTTATGATGGACGGTTTGCGTCTTCACATGATGATACTTGTTCCGGTTCGAGACTGATATTTCGCTGATTGCAGATGTCCTCTGATAGCAACGTGCTGTTTTACAGTATGATCTGCAGACATGAAACCTCCACTCCGTAGCTGCGACCGTAAAGACAAGTCATCATTTAGGGGATGCACCGCCCAAATGCCCCAAATGGCTGGCAATAATTCATTAGTTTACTTTGTAAAGCAGTGCGAACTAGTTCGAGGCGCTGGCGCTAGAAGCATTGTGGGCCCCACCAACGTGTGTTAGCGGGTACAGAACCTGCTTTCCAAGCATCTCCAAGTGCCCAGCCCTTTAAAGGAGATTCTAGACTTCGATTTTTTGGGCTCGGTGGCTGCAATAGCTCTAAACATTTTGGAATTAGTGGGGTCTCCTGCAGCAGATCTGACCATCTTTTTTTTCCCCTTCCCTTTTCTGTTTCACTTGCCATCAACGGCGTTGCATCCTTATCTGCAAGATTATTGTACTTTTTTTATTATTTAGTTCATTATGCGTGGCTTCAGGTTTTATAACAGACCGGAGAGAACCCCTGTATTTTTCTTCTTGGCTTCCTATTTCATTCCAAGCGGGGCCGTAGTGAAATAGGAAGTATCGGCAGGATAATTTTCCACTGCTTTATTTCCGTTGGAAGGATAAACTTATAGGCGGAGTAAATGCAAATGCATTCCATCCACTCTATCTTGGGGCGCCACCTTTTTTTTGTGGTTTATTTGGTTGGTGTCCACGGAAGGAGCTGGTGTAGGTTTACAGCGGGGGTTCTGGAGCACCTCCGTTGCACGGGCGGGTATTGTAACCAGACGATTAGGGATCAGAGCCGTCTTCGGCGGATTCCAAAAGATCGTCAGGAGGGGCATATTCGACACTAGCATGTGGAATGCTTGGACTTGTCGGTGTACGGATCTTCTTTGTCCAGCACATTATTATGCTCACGGGACAAGATGGGTGCTTGGGGCACATATTATTATTAATATAATGCGGTGATCTCTAAGGTTGGAAGAACTGAATGTATCGTATCCAGGGTTGGCCGGGACTAGGGCTTGCTGAGTCACTTTCACGATGGTGTTTTCTAAGGGAAATCGGCCTTGGAAATCAGGGTTCTATGTAGAGACATTATTTCGCATTCTATTTTTATTTAGAGGAAAAAGAGAAATCAAAGGTAGGAGCAAGTTTTTTTTTTCTTCTCTCTTTCCATATAAATATGCAAACGTCGAAGGATGAGGGGGTTCGGATTTCCAAGGAAAGTAATCCGTGGGGATCGTGAGTTTCCCCGTGCAACGTTTTGTATTTTCCTTTTCCTTTTTTTTCTTTAGGGCGAATAAGCAAGATAAGCTCCGCAGAAGAGTCTCCACCGAAAAATTTTCGAAGCATCAAATGATCAATAAAACTGGGGCCATCCACTTTAGAGGGTCCGAATAGCCGCTACGTACACCGGAAATCCCTTTTTTTCCTTCATTTTTTTTTAAAACGATTTGGACTGGGAAAATGATTAAATCAGAAATGAAATTAATATCAAGAAATAATTAACAAACTTTTCTGGGGTAGAAAGAGTTTAAAAGTAATAGACAAGTCATAGAAGAGGGAAAAAGAGGGAAAACAGGAAGATGACCCATCAGAGGCCTGGAACCGGTTTCGTGATCTGGTGACACGGCACCTCGACTGAGAAAGGGCGCTTGGACCAGGTTCCCCATTATTTCTTCCGGGTATAAGACTCGTTATTCCCACCTTTTCTCTTGACCCTTTTCCTTTTGGACCTCCCCCCAATTCAAATCCAATTTACATATCACACATCTCAACAATCTACCTGGGTTACAATCTTCTTCAAAACACCCCATCAGTCTATGATCACCATATCAAAACAATATGAACACCGGCACTACGCAAAGAGCCCCCAAGACCCCGAAACCAACCGCCTCCGTGCCAATTATCCAAAATAAACGCTGGCCCCCTATGGCAAACCGAAATGCCCTTCCTTACAAGCTCACACACCTCTCGAAAGAGAAACTCGCCCGTGAAGCTACCGCACCAGACCCAGACCTTCGCCGCTGCGTGGCTCACTTCCGCCTGCACTGTGGTTCCGTCTCCTGGACCGAGAATGACATGAAGTCTCGCATCAGTTCATTTGATTTCGAAGACACCGATGACGAGGACGATGTGGATGAGATCAACACAGAACTTCCTGTCCTCAAGAACAGGGCTCCGGCCAACGAGACTCCAGTCGAAGTCACCGAACAAATATCAATAAAACCAGAGCCGGTCGCCGTTGTGGCAAACCCGACAACCCCGACAACCCCGACATCACCAACGTCGCCTGAAAATTCCACCGAGCATGGTTTTTTGGAAAAGGGTCGCAATTGTCTTGAGGCGACCTCCAAACACCTATGGACAGGGGGATCTTGCATAGTTTCCCCAATCGCGGGTTGAACTCGCCTTTGCTCTTTAAAATACCCTTTCTCTCCTACACTCTCGACTGCCGACCTTTTTCTCTCTTCAACCTCTTCTTCATCCTCTGCGACCAACACGATATTACGATTTGATGACCCATAATGAACACACCAAAATGAAACCATGTATATAACTTTCACCTTACCTTTTAACAATATGTCACTTTATATAATTACCAAAGAACCAAATTTTTTTTTTGCTGGACAATCTACCTTCCCAATTCTACCATAAAGAACTCGAATATCAGAGTAAGATGGCTTATTCAAACTTGGATCATTATTATTATTATTTTCAGTTTGAAATATTCACTTCCCCAAATTCCCCACATGACTCTATTCTTGGACGCCCAAGCCGGAAGGTCAAGCGAAGTGACTCACCTGCCGCGTAACCCCGGTCACATGATACATATCCAGGAATGGAAAATGGAATCCTGATCTTCAATCTTCAATCTATATTAATATCAATCCTGGAGAACTAACGCAGGCCCCAAACCCGAGAAATTGGTGTGTGGAACCATGATCCTCATGGAATCCAAACGAAACTGGAGAATAACGAATTATGTATGGTGGAAACAGGCTGATTCGCCACTGACCCGCCGATCGGGTTTCATCATCGTCATGTCACATTCTCACTCCGTACATTATACGGAAGCCTTTCCAGCACTCCGATATGTTCCAGTCTTAAAAACATAATTGGTAAATGGGAATGCATAGCTACAACATATCAATATGTATGGTATGACATCGCTATGATACCCCAGATCATGTCCGTCAACCTTGGAATCAAATTGAGTTACGAGAACATGAAAACAAGAAACGAAAACGCGGAAAGCCATACAGCACACAGAACACGAAACCTACCAAGTACACTCGCACGTACAAAGTACTTGGAGGACGTCACTACAGAACTTTAGCCACTGTTCGGCCGAAGGAACATCTGACATTCCATTCTAGCACCGCGACAGCATAATGATCCCCAGTACACGCCCGTTCAACTACGTAGCGGATCTGCCCCGATTGGCTGGTATCTCATTCCCCATTCCCCGTATCAAGTATCCCCTCGGTAAACTTTCGGCCCGTGGGGAACTGCTCAACTAGGATCGACGTCAACTGCCTGACATCGCTCGGTGATGTTATGGATGACGCTGATTTTCTTGATCCCAACCTTCGGCTTAGCAGTTTGGCTAAAATTGTGGCTAAAAGTGGGTAAGTTGATGGGACTAGAAGCGTCGATGCACACAATACCATTGTAGATTGATAACCGTGAAGGGTGGGTTTGGATGTCGTAGTGGTCTTTTATATTTTATATTTTGGCCTTGGCTTGGCCCCTATTCCTTTATCTCATCCTCTTCATACCATAAACAAGGCTGGATAGAATTATATCCCACAATTGTCTCCCCTTGTTCCAAATACAATGCCATAGTCGCTATATCCGAGAATGTATTACGGTACCACAAATGCCCAAATGCCTCTTCCGTAGCCGGAAGCCTGCGCTTTCCTTCCAGTTTCATGCATGCCCTCAGTGACGATATCCTCGGTGGCAGCGCCCACTTCTAGGTGAGAAATTTGGGATAGTGTGTGACGGAGATTCGATTCAGTAGTTAAGGAGTGATCAACTAAATGTAATTTTTTATTGTCGAAGGGGCATGGGTCATTAGTTTGGGGAGCCGGATGCTTCCAGCAAAACTGGGATGTATGTGAGACCAAGTATGTTGTAGGTGAATATGCAAGAAATTATGCACCCCCAATCAGTAAAAGTCTGCATTAGCCACATTTCTGAGCTGCAGGGTGAAGGTGTAGTAGTCATCCCAATAGATCAAGTGATCCTGCACGAACCCTGCAGCCGAATAGTTGATTTGTCCGTACGGAGTATTGTAATTCCCCATTTCACTGGGATACATGGATACATCGTATGCGGAATAATAAACGATCCAATAGCATCTGCATTTGTGTTCACCGTAAATCACAATTTAGAAACAACAACATTCGCTTCCCCAGAGACGAATTTGACATTCCAGCCTCCTCTCGTGCGTTGCAATTGATTCCCGGCCACAGCATAATCATCCTCTGTACCTGGAGTTTCAACCCAAACAATAACAGAAGAAACATCGGACGAGCCAGGAACAATAAGTAGTTGAAGAGACCTCGGTTGGGAAATATCAAACGAAACCTCTTTTATCGATCCAGCGCTGATCGTGACATATACTCCCATCTGTGCAACATAGACTCGACGCCGCACAGCATCTCGTGGCTCCACGGTGACCATGTTTCCATTGGTAGCGACATTCCCACCATATGCGGTAAGCCCGACATCGGGGTCATCGACAATGTAGACAGCGGATCCAAGCATCAGACCTAGAAAGTTTGGACCGTAATCACCTGAATAATCGTCGCCTTGTAAGGTATCAGGGAAAGAGTGGAAGGCATTATACATCGAGCCATCCTGTCGGATGTTGGATAGTGGTCCTGTTATTCCGCCATAGCCAACCCGGAGGAGATGGATGTCAGTTGGATTTTGGCGGAAATGGGATAGCAAGGGTAATGAATTGAGGCTTGATCCGTAGTGATGGATCATGCGCTCGATGCGCTGTAGCTTGCCCCCATAGCTGGAGGGGAGGTTAGTAACGAAAACAAGTCAAGAAATTTTAACTGCAAAAGGTTGGGCTGGATCCTACATAAAGTCCCAATATCGCCGGGCATTCCCATTCCATCCCCAGTGCGGAACTGTGGGCATGTACCCCAGGATGCTGTTGATTGTCTTCGTTGCTGTGTTGGTCAAATTGAAATAGCTAGATGGAATGTTAACAAATTAGGTATCACTGTTAGAAAGGTCTCCAAAGAGTAAAAACCTACTTGCTCCAGTAGTAGACTCCCTCTTGGCCAGTCGAGTCCCAAGACATCTCACTGCCAAAGGGAACATGCTGTGTATCCCATGCCTCGGCGCGAAGCTTCATAACAGCCTCCACAGAGTCGGCCTCAGCAGTCCAATGTTCACGCCTCAGATCCGATAGAAGTTCACCAACGACAGTCTCGCCCATGAGTCCGAGACGCGAGTATCATACAAGCCCATCACCACCCGAGTCCGTGGCGAAACAGGTCACTGTGGTATTATATGCTTGGCTGAGATACCACTGCCAAGTGTGTGTTTTCAGAAGTGACCCGTTATCTCGACCTGCGCGATACAACGCCCAGTATGCCCCGATCACATGGATATAGTCGTAGGCACGATCTGTAGCATAGGAATCATCCTTATTCCATGACCACCAGTTGCCCCAGTCGAGAGACTGATCGTATGTGTATTTAGGAACTTGAGCGGGCTCGTAGAAGAATATACTCTTGCGGACGGTGAAGTCTGTATTTTGGATGGTCTTAGACAGAACATCGGAAGCAAATTGCTCGAGTTTTGATACTTCAGTCGCATCGGCCAGACCAGATTGCTTCATTGCGCTGGCCAAGTAGCTCACGCCGCCTTCATCACTTAGCCCTGACATCCAGACTCGGGGTGCTTGGAGGACTTGTGCTTGGATTGAGTGGTCCCATGTCATGACTGATGGAGCTCGGTGGAACGGATCATTTGTATCATTGAACCACATCGACGTGGTAGTGAACTCGCCCAATTTGCTGATTGTTGCTGGTGCCGAGTCTGTAATGAAGTAGTGTATTGTTTGGACTTTCCCATCTTCGTATGTGATGGTTACCCTAGTTCGACCCCAAACCAAGCCAGTTGGGGTGAGTGATAGAGTGCCATTTGGACCTTGGGTTATTTTAAAGGAGTTATCCTCGGACACGACCTCGGAGATTCGAGAGTGAAAGATGTAAAGCCGAGCTGTGAGATCGACTGGTACCACGTATCCTGGAATTCCCAGCGTGGCAGGCGTGTTGGTGGCTTTGACTGCATCCTGTATACCACGCACACCGTTCTTTACGACCGTAAAGCGCAATCCGTAGGTCACTGATTCACCTGGGCTCATGGTTCGACAGCTAGGCTCGTTCCATGGGGTGACACCAGACCACTCATTCTCAGCATAGGCTTTAGTGTGAGTCTGCCATTCGTAGAATCCCTCAAATGTTTGACTGCCGTAATAGAGAGGCTCGGTGTTAGGTTCGTCCAGGTTTCGCCATGCTTCCAGTGGAGTGCTCGTGTTGAGTAACGGGGTAACAATCAACGATGCCCCGGTCCCAGACGTGGGGTTCACCTGAAGGTACCCAGCATCCATCCCAATATATGAATCTGTGAGAGAGCACTTGGCCACCATATCTTCTGCTGTACGGTTGGAGAAGATACTGTTGAATTCGGTCGGGAAGCCCAGGCTGCCAATTTCCAGTGTCTGATTTGCCTTGTTGGTCAGAGTAAAGGTCAACCCGAGATCGCCGTCAATATCAATCCATTTCCGAAGAATATTGATAGGAGAGGCCGGTAGGGTTTGTGTCATCTCAGCGGCGGCAAGCGCATCGGACTTGACACTTTTCAAAGGTTTTCTTGCTTTTGATGAGTCGCCTGCAATCCACCGTGTTGAACCCGACAGTCGATAGCGATATGAAATGTCCCCATTATGATACTGGCCATTTGCCGCTCTATATGCGATATCATCGAAAGACAAGAAATCGAAAGACTCGCCTGCTGGTTTGAGAGAGGCGAGAACCTGGGAATCCTTGACTAACTTGATGTCGAAGTTGGCTGTGGATACAGACGTATAGCCATTACTTAAACCAAGTGCATCATCGTATGCTTGGACGGCCACATAAAATAACATGAAGAATCCCGTGTTAAATTTCATCATGGAAAACTGAAGCCGAGGCAGGCTCTTCACCACAATCCTTGGCTTGAGAGAGTGGAATAAAAAACTAGGGAATCTAAGCAAGATAGCACAGCTGATACTACGGCTAAATATCGAGTCTCTGAAGAGAAGGCGACGTGAGACATCAGAGCTATTAACCGGCTATCACCCCACACTTTTACTCCGCAGCGTTACATCCTGAATTCAATCCAGGAACATATATTTTACGCCAATGAAGAGTTGTTTATTTCACTGAAAATGTTAGTGTCCATGTAGTCTCACCCTCCCACAATACGTATAACCGCCCGTAGACTCTATCTGCTGTTTCACATAAAAAGACATTATGAACGCGATATACAAGAAACCATTACCAGCCCACTCCGATCAGTCCATGACCGAGCTCCGATCCTCCAGCAGAAGATGTTCATCTCCATTCGCGACGAAAGCCTTGACAGGCGTGGACCATCATGGGGGAGTGGTGTAGCGATACAAGTGAAGACCTTGCGATTAGGGATGGTAATGCGGTCTACCCACTCGGCGTCCGTAAAGACGGATTCAACCTCGTAGGTTGATGCGAATGAGCCAGGTGAGGCTTTTAGACATAGATCTCGGGATCTCTGTGCTGAGACGCTGATTCCGTGTGTCTTGGAGGTGCGGAAGAACGAGTAGGCATAGTTGGAATGGGAAGCCATGAATAGAACATGAGAGACAAGAAGCCGTATTCTGTCAAACAATAGGTCTTCTTCATTTATCTGCTATAACTCCGATCAGTGGGTCTCTACGGCCAACTTGAAAATAGCCGACATCGCTTACCTGCGGAGTGGTCCACTTTTGAACGGCCAAATCCAAGGCGGCCGGATGATAAATCGGAAAATACACCTCTGGTTATTAATCCAGGCATCAATTGGTAGACATTGAAAAGGCTAAATCGAAATCATTGAACATCTCCACTGGATCAAGTAGTCCAAAGTCCACATGAGACTGGGTCAAGAAATCTAGCATGGTTGGTTGATGTAGAGCCATTTCCGTGGTGAGATATGGGACATTCGATTCAAAGAGTAGAGGACCCAAATCTTCCAGAGGCCCGATGGAGTATTGGAGATTGTTTGAACTTCGGCGTGGTCGTAATGATCCGGAATCCGATTCTTCAGCCATCGGCAACATATTGGTAACGTTGTCCACGACACTGTGGGAAAGTGCCGACGAAGAATACAGCGGGCTATCGTGGAGACACTGCCGCACGCGCTGCATGCGTTCGTATAGGTCCCTCGACGCGAGATTATCAGATAAGCTGAGATTCCTGAGTATTTCCGTTGCAGTTTCGGCCGATGTCAAATCACTTGGATCTCCGAGCGGCAGAAGACTCGAAATCACCAGGACTAATGCGGCGGAGAAGAGGTAGGCAGGGAATGAGTAGCCAAATATTGCCAGGGATCCGCCGGTCCATTCATTTACACATAATGCTAGCGAGTGTCTTGCTGCGTGTATACATGCCTCGCTCAAAGTGATCAGGATAGGTGAAATGGAATCCATAGACTGATTGGTTTGGTCTTTGATTTTTAAAGTGAGGACATGGAGGAGGACTGGTCGAATTGCCAGGATGACACACTAAAGTTGTTAGTGTTTGATGCTATCCAGAGAGTGTGATGCTCTTACAAAATTGAACTGTAGATGCATCTGAACCGTATGTTTCGAGTTTGGCCCTTCTGTACTGAGTCTCAGATGCTCAGGAAGAGACCGAACCCACTGTTTCAATTGAGTCAAGAGGCTCTGTTCACGATGCAAAAAGGTCTCGGCCGAGATCTTCCGACAGTATATCTCCCCTGTTGTGTCACCGATAATTTTGGCAAGTTCTATTGCCGCCACCTGGTAAGCGCCATCTAAAAATTGGTCATGGTATGTTTCAGACGCCGAAATGGACGGTAGATCAACATGGATATCTTCGTCGTGAATTTGCACAGGGAATCCCGACTTTGAGCCCCAGAATCGGTCAAGCACGTAAATAGTCCACCATATTCGAATGCGGTGTTCTCGTGCTACTGGGTGTAGATTTTGGGTTTGCGGAATGTTATAGTTTAGACCCATGCTGAGGCCGAGTCGTAATGCATTTCCGATCAAAAGGTAGGCGGAGTGAAAGCGGTTCAAAAATTGACAGAAGAAGGCCTATAGAGAGTAAGTAAGAGCCGAGGTGACTGCTGACAAGGGGACTGACAATCAAGAGGAGACTTTCTATATGAATCATGCTTGGTCGTTCGGGGACAATCTGGATCAGGCTCCACGCTTTGGCAAAATAGGCCAACCCAGGTACATTCGACGTTTCGGAAAGATCATGAGGATTTGAAAAAACTTGAGCGATGGCAAAAAGAGCAAAGTATTTGCACTTTATACTTGGATTATCGAAGTCACCCCTCCGATAGACGCCATGGAGCATGTCCAATGTGTCTTTTTTTAATGCCAAATGGAAGCTTGGGATGATGTGGCCAAGTGCGGTCTTCACCAACAGCTGGGCACTTACCAGGCCGGGCCATTGTAAATCTGTATGAAGTAAAGATGATATTCCGGATTCATCAGTATAACGGGATCTTGGAAGATGAGGTGTTGACGTGTTGGTCCCTTTCAATGATTGGCATAGACGAGTGGCAAAGGCAGCGCAAGTTGCCTCGCTGATATAAATGGGAACCACTGAGGCATCGTTGGACTGAAACCACGGCTTCTCGCCAAGGAGATTACTCTGTGCCAGGGGCTCAGCGTTCTCAATAGCAGCCTCCTCATAGACTTGCTGGGGACCAGAGCTTTGCTCTTGTCTGTTTGAGCGGCTTTCCTGTTTCAAACGATGTCGTCGGTCATGTAGCTCTTGGCTATCTTTTAGAAGTTGTTCCAAATAGCTATCAGTTATTGAAGTTAGTGACCCAGTTTAAAACTAGTGACGAAAGAAGATGGGCACCTTTCATCCACCCGTATTTTGCGATCTCTGGTCGCATATCTGCATTGCGCTTCGTAGCCTGCAACTCGGCATTTTGAGCAAGGCTTTTCTCCGGAGCATTTTATCTTTTGCGCATGACACCGATGGCAGCTGTGAAAGTAGTGAGTGGAAGTTTGATGCTGCTTTTGGACATACTCACGCCACGGCTCTTTTCTTGGGTCTTGTGGTGCGAGGGGTGGGCTGTTGGCTAGACCGACTGGATATACCCTGGAATTCAGTGCACATCGTGATCCACAAGCTGATTTCAAAATGCAAACAGATTGCTTTTGCTAGAGAAAACCATGAGGCAAGTTGGGAGAGGTGTTCGGCAAATCTTCAGTTCGCCGGTCCGCCCAATCATGAACGAAAGTACCATCAACGGAGTTTTGAAAGATTTCAATGTGAAAGTGCATCGAATTGCTATTCGACGCTAATCTCCATATCTCCATTCGGTACAAAATATGGAGCCGATTTTCCCCCAACTACTTCGGTCGCTACTTTGTATACACCTGCCGCTATTACGAGGATACTCAGAATTACATAAGTTAAGTAGATTTCAGTCTGTCAGAGGGTGGATCATGTGATACTCCAAATTAGGACTAGTTTCAAGATTAGGTAATATGTATGCTGCCTCCAGGGCTACATAAGGTAGGTACGGCAAGCTAAGGAAAGGGCGACTGATTCTAGTATATAGTACATCTGAACGAAAAGTCACTACTCACTGTTTCGATTTAACTATATTATGCTAGTTCATAGCATATGTTGATGGATGCTGCGGATGCTAAGGCCCAGTATCGGCGGGTCTTTATTCCAGTTCCAGTTCTGCTGTTGAGACGCCCGATGCCCAAGGTCCATCATCAAGGATCGTAGAACGACGGACATCCCTCGCAGTCATCGTCGCGGTATAGGGATTGGCACGATGCATTGATTGGCTATAAAGATTAGTAATGGATTAATGCAAGATGCTTGAGACTTACCGATTATCCCACCAGACCATATCCCCGCCAGACAGCCACTCCATGCTGAAAACATACTGCCCAAGTTAGCCCTGGAGGTTGGAAAATCATGGCTGACTTAGACTCACTTTTGACTGTGTACAATGTTCGATCAACTCCCAAATGAGCTGTTGGCTCTCCTCGATACCTTTGCCGACGATCCGTTTGGCATGCGCCGCCAGGTACAATGTCTTTCGCCCGTCTGGTGCTGTTTGCACGAGACGGTGGTAAGCCGGTGGCTTGGCTGCCAGTTCATGAGGAAGAGGATTTCCAAATACAGCTGGTGAGGCGAGTTTTCGGGAATGCCAGAGACTGAATAAAATTAGCTTTAGAGACAGGGACATCTCGAAATAGATGGCTTACTCGTGCTCAACAACGAGGTTCTCAATCTCGTCTTTTTTCGCTTGAGATAGGTCACTGTAGGCACGACGTGTGTCTGCAAAATGGGTCCACGATCCGCCTTCGACCGGATTCCCATGAGAAAGCAGTATGGAATATTTGGACCGTTGTTGGTGATATGAGGAGTCCTAGATAGGTCAGTACCCATGTGCTTTGCTCACTGGGGACGATAGTGCTTACGGTGTGCCATAACGCATTCCCCAGACTGTGATGATACCTGCGACTGTTCATCTTCACCAGAGAACCATCCAGCTCGATGCTACTCTCATTAGAACGTGAGATGCCTTCGATATTGAATTTTCGCCGAACACTCACTTGGCCACGTCGAATAGTAACGGCTCGCCCAATCTGTCATTTTCTCGTCCATAAAAGAACGGATTGACTTCTAGCTTGTCACCTAGTTGCTGCGAGAATGCAATGTGCCGGCTATTGTCTAGCCCTGTGTTGCGGAAGATTAATACTCCATACTTGTCTTGCAAAGCAATCAACTAGCAACTTGTTAGTGATTTCTTGTAACCCCCGTAATGTTAACTCACTTGCGCGACAACGTAAGCTGAGATAGGCTTGCTCCAATCAACGCCATCTACTTCTGCGCCAAAAGATGAATCTTCCGAGTGGAGTATTGGGTGGATGGACAGTGAGCCTTCTTGGATCGTTTGTTGAACACCTGCCCGAGAAGGACAGGTGTTATCGTACACCAAAATATGCATTTGATCAGACATTAAATTGTGAAGTGAGTTGTATAATCTCCAACTTGGCGAGGCAATCGTTGCTTTTGATATGGCTCCTGATCAACCCGCACGCGGCTTGAAGCCCGCGCGGCCCGACCCCGAAAATGCCGATGCGTGAGATACGGTCACTCAAATAGTTCAACATTTTCTTCCTCTGAAACGAAAGGTTAATAACTTAATTTCCTCTCATATCGCCAGAATGACTTCCATCCTAATAACAGCCGGTCCATACCAATTCCGCGCGAGATTCGAATCCTCAGCTCCCAAAACAGTGGCCCTTTTCCGCACTCTCCTCCCATACCGCCAAAAGCTCATTCATGTTCGTTGGAGTGGGGAGGGTATGTGGATCCCATTAGGAGAGACCGATTTCGGACTACCATTTGAGAACCATACGGCTCACCCTGCTGCGGGTCAGATTCTGCTATATCCTGGTGGTATCTCCGAGACAGAGATTCTGTTCTGCTATGGAGGTGTTGCCTTTGCAAGTAAGATGGGGCCGCTGGCGGCCAGTCATTTCTTGACTATTGTTGAAGGAACCGAGAACTTAAAGGCACTGGGTGAGCTGGTGCTTTGGGAGGGAGCACAAGATATTTTGTTTGAGTTGGATGATGCCGAGAGGTAAGTTTATTCTCTCGAGTGTATAGGCTACAGCTTTCTTTGAATACTAATTATAGATCAAAATTTAAAATTTTGATATAGGCATGGCTCTTCAAAGCTATAATATCCTACTGTCAATTATGAAGCATTCCGTCCATACTCAACTCCGGGAAATCAAGCGACTCTCCGAAAAGATTCCCTGCCCAGTCAACACCGGAATCATCCATCAAATCTAATAGAGACTGGAATGCCATATCATCAATCTCCTTTTCCTCAATATGCTGCTCGTCATTTTCAGAGACTAGTACCAAAGCAACTGCATAGTGAACAATGGCTTGGAAGTCATGGGCGAAATGGAATGTCGTGGCCGGAGAAACACTGTCGAAGATGTCTATTGCAAGACAAAGGAGTCGAGCGAGCACTGACCGAGAAGAGGAGGGAAGGCGTGTCAAGATTTTCCCTTTCTCCTGACTAGAACCTTGGCTACAAATCTGTAGGCTTTCTGTTTTCGATATTGTCAGTAATTGAGAGGCTTAGATCATCGCCTCAAAGTATCTATATGAATATCTCACCATCGATGATGCCTCGAATATAGCAAATACATAAGAATATGATAGCGAACGTATGTGAAATCCAGGTTGAGTCCACCGTGTAGTATAATCGACTCACGGACGAACGGTCCATATTGTATGACCCGTCGGGAAAGCTAGATAGTTGCTGCGAATCTAGTGAGAAGACAATATCTGCCTTGAAGGTCGATTGTGCTAATATTATTTGCGCTGCTGCGGTCAAGCTAACTGAAAGTGCCTGTCGGAAATGTGGTTCACTTGAATCCGTCGATTGTCGATGTACCCGTGGGGAAGAAAGTAGTGATGCGAGTGATGCACAATTGAGGGAGAGTCGATACCACTACATCGCTGGTTAGATTATCCCGGATAAGTGTAGATATGTAACTGCATACCCGGGCTGAAGTGAATGGCAAATGGTTGTAATGTGATTCCGTTTTCTCTGGTGATTGTTAATAACTGTGAGTATAAGATGTCCCATAAACGTACGTAAACGAGAAAACCAAGATCTGCGAGCCGTCAGTAAGTAGGTCAAACAATGAAACTGCCTGGATATTCGCTTACCTCTCCCAATCATCTAAATCACTGTTCAACTTTTCCAAGCAACTCCGTTGCAATTGGCGGCCAGATTTATCCCCAGAACTAGACATAGCAAGGTGAACTATTCCGACAAGTTCCACAAGTCCCCTTACTCGAAGATCCGCAGGGGACTGCATCAACCCATGAGAGACAAACCTCCACGCTACCTGAACCGATGGACCAGGATCAATTGATGCAGGTAGACCAGATGTTAGCATGAGATTAAAGTTGCATGTGAGTAAGTTGTACCACACTCGTAGCCTTTTTACATCCTCTATGGATGGTACCTTGTTGGGGGTTTTAAAAAGTGATGTGGCTGATTGCTCGAGACCCAGCAGGACAGAGTATCGTTCTGCTAGCCCTAAGACAACCCAAGCACTGATCTCGTTGTATCGACTTTTGGCCTTAGGTTCGCGATAGGTACTTTGACACTCAACATTCTCGTCTTCATCATCTTCTTTGCTGCATGGCATCCACTGGGCATAGAGAAGAAGCACACAGATAGAGTCTAATGTGACATCTGATGGAGTGGGCCGGAGAAGGAGTTTGGAGACCGCTTTGTCGAGTAATTTTGTAAGATCGTGGAATCGGGGATGACCGACAATAGAACCATCACTGGACATGAGTATTATTAGCCTGGCTTCTGGATCTAGCAATTCTCGCTCTCTACCTTTGATCACCCATATCCCAAAACCGGGTACCAACTGAGCATATGGCCAGAATGAGTGTTGGGCTTGTTTGAAGGTATTCCTGCCATGTATCCCGGATGCCTTCACCTAATACAGGCGCCGAGGCATGGCAATGTTGAAAAAATCTACTGCATATTAGTAGGTCGAATTTTCCCCGAACGGAGTTGTACAATACATTTTAACTGCTCGCTCGACCTCTTCGACTGTAAGGAGTCCCTGATATGTAGGGTCGTATATGTTCTTGTATCTCTGGGCTCTCAAAGTTGATGCATCAACTCTTTCTTCCGCAAGCACTTTTAACGATCGCAGTGTTGCAATAGGAGGACCCAGATGAATTCCGTCAATACTTGACTCGGGAGAATTATATATGTCGCTTTGACTCCTCGAAAGAGCTTCCTGGTGCTCAGGCTGGATATCTCTAGGTCTTTCCTTTGTATTGACGTTGAATGGACCCTTCTGATTTTCTAGCTCAAATATTCGTGTCTCGTGTTGGTTGAGTCTGCTTCAGGTTTTAACATCTGCTCTTGACCGAATGGAAATTTTGAGTCTCACCGATTTTGAAGTTCAATTACCAGTTGTACTAGACCTGATGGACTTTGAGTCAGATCCAATGTTGGAACTCTATCTGTCTCAAATGAACAAGTGATGCTTAGTCTTTGACATCGCTTGCAAGGTAATTGTAGATTGTATTCTTCGGACGATGGCAAACATCGTTGTTTCCGCGCCCGACACTAAAACGGATGTGTTGAGTATCTATATCGCCTCGTTAAATTTGTAGCACTCACTTGTAGACAAGCTCGGGCAATCCGACGCGTCTTGGCGGGCCGCTCATCATCTGTACTATGATTGTCTGGCCAGTTGGTATTGAAGGACATGTTCACCCTATGCTACCGGGACTAAGACAAGACACGAGACACATCTTAAAGAGTCAGACTAAAGAAAAAGGCCTGGGGATACTGGTTGCTCGTTATCAGTGATAACATCTTAGATGCTGATTTGCTACCGATACCCGGGTGTTCCAAGGTTCCCGCCCACGTACAACCCACCTTGGTTTAGTGGAACTTCCATCAAAGTCTAATTTCGACAGGATATCGGATGGTAAGGAGATTTTGAGGAACTTACCCCATAGAAGCTCGGAGTTAGGCCGAAACTACTTTTAAATCACTTGTGCACAATAGCCGTGCCAAGCGCCCAACACACCATCGGGGTGTGTTGGTGCGCCCCACCAAACGCAAATTTCCCACTAAACGCAAAATCTTCAATTTATTATCACTTTTGTACCTATTTTCTACCACTCCACGATATCAAATCGAATCAAAAAAATGGAAAATCAAATCCAACTTGCAGTCAAAGCCTTCTATGAAGCCGACAAGCCTATCATCGCCCAGTTGGCGCGGGAATTCGACGTACCGTACCATCGTCTTAGGGCCAGGATTCATGGCCGCCAGTCTTATGCCGACCGTAGCAAAGCAACCAGATCCTTGAATTCAATTCAAGAAAAAGCGCTTACTAGCTGGATTCAAACACTAGATAATGCACATATATCACCTACCCCAGAGATGGTTGAAGCTGCTGTAAATACCATTTTAAAAAAGGCTGGCGAAGATCGGATTGTCGGCCACAATTGGGTATATCGCTTTATTACAAGGCTCCCCCCTACGCTCAATTACATTACCCAAAGGCCAAAGGAGAAATCAAGGGTTAATAGTGAGGATTACGGTACATTATTCCTATAGTTTAATGATATCTCCGATCTATTTAAACTATATAAATTCCTACCCTATAAGATCTTCAATTAGGAAGAAACCGGCTATCGAATCGGCGAAGGTAAGCCACGGAAGGTTATTACCTCTCGTACAACTAGCGATATCGCTAATAGAGGTCAATCGGAATCAATTACTGGCATTGAATGTATTTCAGCAGATAGCTGGTTGATGCTACCATGGTTTTTACCGAAAGGTAGTAGCTATATAGCGGAGTGGTATAAAAATATTACTACGCCTAATTATCGTTTCAAACCTACCCCTAATAGCTAGATTGACGATAAGACGGCATTTAAATAGCTACTCTCCTTCCACGAAGCTACTATTAAATTAGTACAAAGGGGTAGGCTAAGGCTACTTTTAATAGACAATCATAGCTCCTATGCTTTCTACCATATATAACATATCTCTGTCAACCGCTCAATAGCCCGGCATTCTAAAGCCTAAAATATCACTTCCGTACGATGAATAATGAGATTGTTATATAGGGTAGAAGTACAAGCCAAAAACGGGATTTTTTCCGGATTATTCAAACGATTCGAGAGTAAGCTTTTACCTAAAGAACAATTAGATCTTCTTTTAAATCTAGGGGTATTTGGCCCCTAGATCTAGAGATAATTCTTGATCCTCTACGTTAAAGAGATCTCGCCGCCGAAGGGTCCACCCTTAGGATTTTCACGCTGTCGCCCCCACCCCCCCCCCCGGAGTTTATAAGTTCAGTCACCAATTCGCCGCTAGATACAATTGAGCGGGTTAAGAAGCTTAATACTAAGCTTCTTAATGATCTAGATTAGATTAAACATCTATCTAAAGGCATACAACGGTATATTCAACGGAGCATATATACAAATACGCTTCTAACCCAAGAGGTTGATTTATTAAAGGCCTCTTTGAAGAAGTCTCAGTCCCACAGATCAACTGCAAATACCCCCAAAAATCGGAAATCGCTTCTTAGGACTAAAGGCAATGTGCTATCACCTATATGTGCAAATAGGATGATGGTAAAAAGACAGGATGTTGAAGCTAAGAAGTTGAAGCGGCTACAGGCAAAGCATGCCAAGGAATTGGAAGCTCAACAACGGGCTCAAGAAGCAAGGGATTTAGCAGAAGCTGAGCATGAAGCTTCAATGGCAGCAAGAGATAGCAATGGTAGTAATTGGTATATAGATAGCCGTGGTGGTTACCTGTAAATAGTGTATTTATTGGTTGAGAAATTGAAGATTTTGCGTTTAGTGGGAAATTTGCGTTTGGTGGGGCGCACCAATATCCGGTACGAATATTGGGCGCTTGGCACGGCTATGTGTCATATTTCGAGTAGAAATGCTACTTTTGACCTACCTCGGAGGTGCACCACCTTTAATCTAGAGCCCACACGCCCACTTTTAGGCCCTAATCTTGTTAGCCGTGTTGTAAATTAGTTGGAGAAATACAAATGGTGTCATAGCCCACCGATAAAATATTGAACAGTTTCTAGACGGAAGACTTGAAGCGAATATATTGTATTTCCACTCAAGACTGCTTCTCGCAGCACCTTCTATAGACCCCAGACAGCTTCATTCATAGAGCCAATCAGCTACAGTGCGAGGATCGCGAGCAGCTCTAGGGGATACCGGCCCCAATTGACTCGGTCCACGTTTTACATACTCTCCATCTCGCACCTTGCCGGTTATCTTGCCATTTGCCCACATGACCTTGCCACGAAGAATTGTATATCGAGGCCAGTTTTCGAACCTCATCCCTTCGTACGGGGTGTCTTTAAAGGTACAATGTTAGCTTTCCGTGATTGAAAAGAACATCATGGATTATGGCACTTACAGTCGACGTTGTGATGCAGCATCGAATTAGTGAGATTGAATGGCGAGAACGTTTTCTCTGGGTGCCACTAGAATTCCAACATGTCAATATTATTATGGAGCAGCGGTTTCGATCCCGGAATTTATATCTTACTATCACAAAGTCGGCATCTGATCCGGGCATTAATGCCCCCTTCTTAGGATACAAGCCGTACTATCGATAGGTCAGCATTAACCCAAGGAGGTAGAAAATGTGTAGGCATCTAATTACCAGTTTGGCCGGGTTTGTCGATGTCAACTCAACGAATCGCTGCGGCGTAATGCGACCACTAGCCAATGCCCCCGTATAGAGCAATGGTAGGCGCGTTTCAACGCCCGGGATCCCATTGGGAATAAAGCGAAATGCGCCCCCTTTCCGTTCCAATAAACCTTGCAGCTCTTCTCCGCTGCATGGCTTCTCTCCCTCCATACTTGCTTCGTGCTCTAACACACCGGATGGTTTTCCATGAGGGTGGTCGTAGCGGAAAGGGCAATGATCGGATGAGTAAATCGTGAATGTCCCATTTGACAGGCCGCTTTTTAGATGTCAGCCAAATATACCCCGTATTAAATGCAGCCAACCTTACACAAAGAGCTCTTCGTGATCAGCTGCGGTGGGTGGGGGAGGTGGTGAGCAAATCATCTTGCTGTTTTCGAAACATGTTGGTGAGTGAAACCGTTTCTATAATTGAAATTAGTGATTGTGTATTTGCTTTAGGTTGGGGCAAGTTACCAAATCATCCCAGGTGAGGTGGAAGTATTGAGGACATGTCTCTGCATATACTGGCAGTCCCATCGTCTGGGCACGACGCACATTGGCAGCACCAAGCTACCTGATTTAGTATAAGACTCTTGTCTTGTGAGAACTGAACGTACCACTGAGCCAACATGAACAAACAAAATCGGATTCTGGATGAGCTGTGCTAAGGCAATCGCTCTATTGGTGGCTTCTCCCTCAACAAGCGGAGGACGCGACAAGGCGTGATAATAAGGAGCTGGTATAGGTTAGCAAGCAGGAAACGAAATTGCAACAAGTATGTGTGTACTTACCAACCATCCCCTTACTCTCCAATTTCTCTGTGTCTGGGTCAGTTTTAAACATTCTATATCCCTCAGCAATTGATTTACCTGTCAACCATTCTATCATATCCCCATTCTCGGCATGAATCATCTAATACAATATTAACCGCCATCCACTGTAGATATCATGTTGGCAGAGAGCAACTCACTGTGGTAATAGAATTCTTCCTTGCCGCAAACATAACGTCCAACATTTGTGAGTCAGTCAAACGCTGCGTCGCATACGTTAAGAATAGCTTGCAGCTACTGATCCCCCAGTCTTTGATCAACACTGGTAGCTCATTCTCAAGAATATCCGCATCATTGCGAACAATAATGATGTGGAATCCGTAGTCCACATAACTGCCCGTCTCCTCAGCACGGGCATTATACCTTTCAGCCACCTTCAAGAGGCTCCGGTCTTCTTCCGCTCTGGTTTGAGTGGCGAAGGTGATGATCGTAGTGGTTCCACCAGCAACAGCACTTCTTGACCCAGTCTCAAAGTTATCGGAGCATTCGCCGCCGAGGCCATGTGGACCTACGAAAATTAGCCTCAATGCTGATTTAAACAGGTGATTTAGCTACCGGTTTTCAGGTCTTGACATAAGTGGACATGTGCATCGACACCCCCAGGCATTACATAGGCACCTCTGTATTTCACATGTTAATTGTGTGTTTGGCTTTTCGGATTCGCAGAGCACGTACTCAGCATCTATGATCTCAGTGCCTGCCAACTCATCATCTGTGAATGAATTCGCAAGAGATTGGATTTTTCCATCTTTGACCCCGATACAACATTTGCTTTATTTCGTTAGCGACAATAGATCTGTTTATCGAATCATCAGAGGCCTGGTACCTGATATCGCTGGCAGTCACAACTGTCGCATTAATCACAACCAAATCAAAGTTAGGCGCCATGTTCTCGATAGACTTGTCAGTATCACAGTATCAAATTGAGAGAGGATGTTGAACTGGGGTAAAATGGAATAGAGCGGGACGCACGGCTCTCTAGCCGACTGCCATCGGCCGGTGCCGCTTATCTTTCCGATGACAGGAACAGTGTGTTTTTGAGATATAGGATTGTCTATCGCTATCAAGTTGATTATGGGTGATAACGCGTTACTGAATTTCCCCTATCGCCCCACACCAAAGGCACGTTGTATAGCGCCCAGGGTTCGAAGTGGCTTTTAATTCCTAGAGTCTGTTAGGACAAGTTTTATTTATGTTAGGCCTTATATTTTGCGGGAGCAACCCATACGAAGTCTACTACAATTAACGGCGAGAAAGAGAGATAAAAAGTAATTCAAATTGAAACAAGCACTTTGTCTATCGTATACACAGCAATAAAATGAGATTATATATTGTTAATCACACATGGCTAGTCGGCGCAAGATAATTATTACCTAGATCCTATCGGAAATCTTCTGCCACAGATTCTGAGCGCTCGCCTAGACGGTCAACTGTTAATTAGATGAAACGCTTGGGGGTAACATGGGACTAACCTTCTCGGTAACCTCAATCGAAGAGCCGGTGATAAAGTCCATATTGGCATAATCGACCATCTTTGACTTGTTCCAGAACTTGTATCCGAAGAAGAGCACAGCGAAGAACGGAATTGAAAAGTAGGTCGTAACAAAAGTGGAAGCGTCAAAGGTAGGCACTGAAACGGAGGTCAGTAAAGGGAACGAGGTGCTTCATGTCTTGCAAACTCACTGAAAGAACCAAACCCGCCGAAGATGATGACCATAACGCAAATTGAGATTCCATCTGAAAAATCGCAGAAATTAGTATCTCCCACACGAAATAGAATCTTGTAAAACGAACAATACGATAGATATGGTTGAAGAGGTGCCATATATGGGAGTGTCTTTCGATCGATGCCCTGTGCCTTGAGACCTTTATTCCAACGGATGCTGGTCCACAAGATCCCTGTCCAGGAGATCATACCACACATCGCAGTCATGTTCGAGACTTCATTGGCATTAGTTTGATAATCTAGCACAAATTTCCTCAAGATATTCACTCACAATAGCCAAACACTTTGCCCGCTTCTCCGTGTGCAGCGGCCATAAATGACAGGAAAGAGAAAGCACCACAGAACAAAAAGCAAACCCAAGGGAAGCCGTCTTCCCGAGTCTTGAGAAAGATCTTAGGGGCATGTCCGCGGGTTGCCAGTCCGTATAAGGTCCTCGATGAGACAAAAAGATCGGCTGTACCGGCAGACCATGCGCTGGTGAGAAGGGCTGCATTGATAATGGAAGGGAGGACCGAGATCCCGGAGTTCTGTTTGTATATGTTAGCTTCTTGGCCCTAAGGCAATGTTTGCATGGTAAATTACTTGGATGGCGATAACAAAGGGACTCTTGGCCGCAGTAGAAGAAAGACTGAGAGAGGGATCGGAGGGAGACACGAGAAGTCCGATCTGTGGTTGTAAGTAGACTGCTAGTCACTATCGAGGTTTGGACACTTACCAAGAAAGCACTGCAGATATAGACTGTTTTGAAGGGAAGGGAAGTTAGTATATTGGCGTCTTGGGAAGGAATAACTTCAACTAACATAGTACAAGCCTAATCCAGACACTCTTGATGGCCTGCGGGACATTCCTTCGTGGCTGTAATAGGTTGTAAGTGAAGTGAACTTGCGATTAGTTCAACAAAACTCTTACGTTTGAAGTCTCAGCAGCTGCAATTGCTGTAATTTCAGATCCAATAAATGCGAACGCAGCATTGATCAAAACTATAAACCGATGAGTTATTCGGTACGAGCTGATAGGTTGAATCTGGTCTTACCGCTGAAGAATCCGAGGAAACGCCCTTTAGAACCGGCTTTATTAAACGTTAGATTCCGGTAAACATTGTGGTACTGAATTGAGCGGCTTACCAATGCCTTCATACTGTACGAATCCACCGGTTTCGTGCCAAAATTTGAATCCGATTGCCTCGTGGTTAGGACCACCACCGGCACTAATGATAACACCGGTGATAATAAGGCCAATGATGGTCACAACCTATATCAGTCAGTATCTCCGCGGTTTTGAGACTGCACGATTCCAATCTTACTTTAATTGAACAGAACCAGAATTCCATTTCACCGAAAACTCGTGTTCCCGCATAGTTGATAGCAAACTAGATGGTCATCAGTATCACTTGTAATCCCATTATTTGGAGAAAAAAAAGTCCATACCACAACTATAAGCATCAGTCCAACCCACATGGCATTGTTACAGATGCCAGTGGAGCATGTAGAATCTGCCTGTCCCGCCGGAGTCCAAAATGTAACCAGAACAGCCGCCGCGGAAATTTCGGCCGGTAAGACAACTATAAAAGTTAGATATTTCCTGCTTTGCCGGGATAAGCAAGAATAGTCGCACCAATATAACTAAAGCATTTGTAAGCCCAGGCTCTCATAGATCGGAATACAATCTCACTTACTTGTACCAGAACAGAATACCCATAGCAAATCCAAGCTCGGGTGAGTTAAACCGGCCAGCCAAAGCAAATTGACCGCCAGGAATGGGAAATTGCGATACCATCTCACCGAGAGCAACCTGTAGATGGTTGTTAGCCCTGATTGAAGATATGAAGAAGTCTGCAGTTGCCTTACCATTACCGAATATAGCAACGAAGCCATAATACAGTATCCAATAAGAAGGCCAGCTGGTCCACCATTCTTAAGATCACTCGCTGTGCCTAGAAAGAGGCCAGTACCCTAAAAATTTATCAGCACGAAAACAAAGTGATAGTAGGATGGGTGACTGACGATAACACCTCCGATAGCAATCATTTGTCTAGATCAAATTGTGAGTCCCTTATATCAAGACCCGAACGTGCTGCCACTTACAGATGCCGTGGCTATATTCATTGTTAGCTCACTCCAGTAGTCAAAGGGTGGCTTGACATACCCTAAGCTGTCGTTGGAGGCCATGGTTGCTACCTGTGTCTTGGATAGTTCCTATGTCGACAGGAATCTCGCTGGAATCGTAAGCCAGCTCTTTGGTTTTCTGAGATGTAGGTTAATATCAAAATATCTTACTGCCCAAGGAGATATATCTTACCTCGTCCTGCATATTGTTTAACGTAGCTGGTCGAGGAATGAATCTTAACCTTCGTCAAAAGGGAGACCAATAATCATATATAACTGTCAACCCATCCACACAAAAACGCCTCGTGAAGCTTAAACCAACTCATTATCTCTGCGATAAGGCTTCTCTTCCAACCGTGGAACGGTTGGCCACAATGCGGGTCGAGCGGAGACTTGCCGCGTCTATCTTATCAGCGGCTTACAGACCGATGCTCCCGATACTCACGCCCCTCATAGGTACGAAGGGGTCGTTGGACATTAAATATTGAAGAACCTCAAAATCTGGAATTTGACTTAGTGACTACTATTATTCAACTGCTTGTAAACGATCTTACAATGGCGTACACTACACGACCACTCCGGCCAGGAGTATACGTGCCACTGCCAACTTTCTTTGATGAGAACCAAGAGATTGACTTTGACAGTTACCGGAGACATCTGCTAGGTAAGATAGGGCTCATCTTTGAAGATACGCTAGTCATATGAAGCTAATCTGGCATCAATCACAGCTATGGTCACCCGCGGCATGGGTAAGTTGATTTAACGCATAGTATGAAGCCACACACTAATGCGACCACTCGTTCAGTACCAGTATGTGCTGGATCGTTAGGGGAAGCAGTTCATCTGGTAACTTCCGTTCCTTCTGTTATGCATTTATTATAATACTAAATCTTCTTAGGATTTCGATGAGCGTGTATCTCTTATCCGCTTCATTAGGGCAACTTTGGATGGGGAAGGGCTGCACTCTACACCAATAGTCGCTGGTGTAGGGGGACTCAGTACCAGAGAAACCATCAGCTTGTCCAAAGCTGCTGCAGATGCCGGGGCGTAAGTTGGCACCGAATCCCCCTGGCTGAGTAGTTTCCTTCTAACAATAACAGAGATGCCGGAATGGTTATTCTGCCGGCCTATTACGCTACAAGTCTGAACACGGACATGGACCAAGTCATTCAATATTATGTTGATATTTGCGAAGCATCACCGGTATGAATTGTTCATAACGCACTATATGTATCATTGCTCATGAAGTGACAGATTCCTCTATTGCTATACAATTTCCCTTCCAACGCTGGCGGCCAGGATATGTCTTCAGAGGTTATTAGTGCAATTATGAAGAAATCAACTAACTTATGTGGAGTAAAGTTGACGTGAGTTTCAACCTTTTCGGCAACTACTGTCATTTGGATAGCGCTGATAAAAGCAGATGTGGTGGGAGTATGGGGAAGCTGATCCGTCTTCAGGCCCTGATCTCTGAAGATACCACAATAAATGAGACACGAAAATTCCCATTCCTCTTGCTGGACGGCCTTATTGCAGATCTGACCCCCTGGATGCAATGTGGTGGTCATGGCACTGTTAGCGGTATTCCTAACTTTGTACCAGTGGCTTCTATGAGGCTCTGGTCACTACTGAATTTGCCGTCAGCAACGGAGACCGAGCGCAAGGAAGCGAAAAAGATCCAAGGAATTCTTGCTCGGGCTGATGCTTCTGCGGTTCCAGGTGGTATACGGGCCATGAGTTGGTATCTCCCTAGAAGATATTAATGGATGTTACGCTAATTATACACAGAGTATGCATTGAACAAGCTGCATGGGTATGGAATTGCTCCGCGAAAGCCATTGCTTCCATTGAGGGAAGCCGAAGGGGAGGAATTTATGAAGGTTTTGGATGAGGCAATGCGGCTTGAGCGTGAACTAACAGAGATAGCATCAACGCCATAGCATAGTAGTCTATTGCCGCGATATCAAAACAAGTTTCCCCTTATACTTTCATCTCAGGAACGTGCTCATATTTACTGACCAAAAAGCGGAAGAGGTGAGTACTGAAACGGAAGGAAACCAAGAGTAGAAGAGGAAACCAAGTAGGCGGTTGAGCCACCAAATTTGTAAATCAAGTTTATATGTACATGGAATAATCAGGGTATTATACACAAAAGAAAAGGGCAGTAAGTCGTAGAGTCAGTATATTTAGTTCAACAGGAACCGTGTAGGTGTCTCTTGGGGTTGGAGCTCCAACGAGACAGAAGTTTTCCGCTTTTTGGGGGTGAAGACGTGTTTCTTCAATCCCTTATTGAAATTCATGATACACATCACGGAGTTGATGAGTGTGAGAACCATCAAAAGTGCTGACACTGCTGCGAATAATGTTAGGGACACCCGGAAAGATCTGAAATCAGTGCTCTCCAAGTTGCTGTGAATTCGAAGGAGGATGAGGACAAGGAATCCAAGTATAAGAAGCATAAAGAACTGAGTGGATGGTTAGTTTGTAGGTCAGATATTGTCGCACTCGAGAATGCTCACCATCATAAGTATGAGAGATTTCGTTTTCTCACGCTTGCAAAATTGAGCTGAGAGGACCAGGGTCATTATCGTGACTGGAATCACAGAGGCATTGATAATAAAATCGAAGTCTTGGGTTTGAAAGACGACAAGGAGGATTTGGAGTTGAGTTCCGAATACGAAGAAGAAATCGAATTTCAGGAGAGCAATATACACCTGGAAAGAATTGGGTCAGCTATAGAACAAAGGACATTGCCAGCATTGTCGCAACAAACCTGATATACGAAATATCGACGCTTCATCTGCAAGTCCGCGCTTATATTCTTGTATATAGACCATGAAAACTCCGCACGCAGCTTCCACGTGAAAAAGCTCATACACAGAGTCCCGGTACCTAAAAACACTGGGACAAGAATGAGTTCAATTTTATACAAGTCCTGCAGACGGTCACTGAGGCTTTGATCGGCCAAGGTGGCGATAGTATCCTTGATCTCCCGCATCTGCAGGATGCCAAATGCGAACAGGCCCTGGTTACAGATACAGAGTCCGACCAGCTGGATTGTGTTCCTCCGACGCAGTGCATCATATGACAGAGCCAGTTCGTATAGCAGAGCGAAAATATATAGTCCTAGGAATGACTGAAGGCGCATTTGTCCGTTTGTTTTGCTGTCGTCGTCGAGCTCGTCCCACAAGCTCATCAGTATCCAGCTAATTTTCCCCATAAGCTCCAAGTCCGAGAAGGCACTGATATTCGAGGTCGGGCCCCTACCTTTCAATTGCCACTGTGAGGACGGTCTCGGTGATGACCGTTGTTGCAAATAATCGCGTCCATAATGTGTTGGGGACGTATAATAGAGGTCGGCTGTGGTTTGGGGCCTTATGATGGTGTTGTTCGCTCATGACGGGACTGAGTGGCACAGAATATGTGCAGATCTCAGATTCCTTGGAATTGTTGTAAGCATCGTTGGTTTTTTGTTGGAAAGTTTGGAAAGGTTTAGATGTCATATCAAAAAAGCGAACGTGGAGGTGAAGTAAAGTGGACTTGACTGTTTAGACTAGTTGCCCTTTTCAGGAGTTTTCGGATATTCAAAAACATCCTAAACCGAATACGACTCCTTTCACTGTGGAGCCCGCCAGGCTGACCACGTAAGGCCCTTTTAGATCAAGCCAAGATCAATCTAGTGGCGCTCTAGTTGCAATTGAATTCCACTAAGTCAAATAAAATAGACAGGTTAGTGTAGAATGTATAAGAATAGCCGGTCATTTACGCGGCCTTATTATATATATTTTTGGTCTCTTGGTCTCTTGGTCTCTTGGCGGTCTTCTCGATTATATTGTATATCTTTTTATTAGACATCCCTCCTCTATTGATACTATAACTAGAAGAATAAGAAGAATTAACCAATAAATATCTAACGTACAACACAATGAAAAAAGTGGAAAAACATGTGACCAGGGGGAATACGCGTATCGGGACTGTAGATCCATGTGAGTACCCATGTTGTACTTCGTACTCCGTCGGAGTACGAAGTACAGAATTACATTGTAATGTTGTAATTATTCGTACACTCTACCTGAAACACGAGTTAGGGGGTGTACAATCCTAAGCTAGAACCTTTAGATATGGGGTCCAATTTCCTGGAAATTTATAGTGTCTCACTTCAATCTCACATCAACATCTTATGCATGTCAAGCCCAATGAACAAAAGTACGGAATATTTAACCTTTGCTTTTCTCCTGCCTGAGATATAGATAGAATGTATTGTATGTATATGAGTATGAGAAAGCTAAGATAATGCAGTGATGGGGATATATCCAAAAAAGAATTCAACAATGCACGCCATTGCCAGTGCTTCAGCCGTCTCGAACTCCGGGTGTATTCGAACACCAGTACAAAGAAAATAGAAAAATAACACACAGCAGAGCAAAACCAGCACAGAAAAACTCCGCATAAATGCATGACACGTGAGGACGATATGCATTTCGGGCGTGGATGCCTCGGAAATTAGGATATTAGAACTCCATCTCGTCGTCCCAGCCCAACTGCTCGTATATCGAGTTGGATTGTGATTTATTAGGCGTTACGGGCACAGCCATGGCACCTTTGACGGGGGTTCCAACAACCACAGGTGGGGAGTGAGAACGAGGATTATCGGTGACCATAGCATCAAGCGATAGAGAAAATGGCACAGCAGTGGGAGTAGATATACTCTGCGGTGCTTGTCTTCTGGGCGGCGTCTCCATGATTGGTGAGGTGCGAGCATGACTGAGAGACTGGCTGAATTGTCGAGATGACGTTGACAAGCTTTCCGCGAATGCGGAGATATCACGAGGGCGTGAATGGATAGGGGAGCCAGGGACCATTGGTTGTGTGGATGATCGAGGCGCTGGAAGGTTGGGCACCCTGAACAAGCCTTTGCCAGTGGAGGATGATGGTCGACGGGCAGCTATGGTATCACTCTGGAAAATTTTGGAAGATGGCCTAGTTGGAGTTTCTTGAATAGCTCCGTCCGGCTGGCTCGATCGTGGACTTCGTCCATCGTGTGGATTGTCATGGGAATTGAAAGGGTCGGAGTCGGCGCCAGAGAATGAGATCGCCCGTCGACTTGAGGATGGGATCATGGTGGGAGACTCGCCAAAAGGAGAATTTTCCACACCAGCAAATGACCGGGATGGGGCCAGACCACGAGGGAGCGACGGTAGCCCGACCACCGCGTCCTTCCTTCGATTGCCTCGAGGAGTCGCCATGACCTGCACACCTTCGCCGAACGGATTGCGCACGGGGTTTCTTGACTTTCTTGAACTGCCTCCGCCGCTTATAACCCGTTTTGACGCATCGTCTGCTAGATCCTTGGAGACAAGCTCTCTGTTCGGCTTCCGAAGAGCGTGAATAGCAGCATCTAGCTCTTTCTTCTGGTTGGCCAGCATTTGGACCTTTCTCAATTTGGTCTCATGCTGTCGTGCTACGGCATTAAGATCAACCTCACGGTTTTCCGTGCGTTTTGCTTTCTGTATGCCGCCCCGGACACTGCCACTGAGAACAGTGGGCAGCAAGGGTTCAATATCGCGTTTCGCATTATGCTGGCTCGGTGCAGTATTGGATCGAGTCAGTCCTGGGTGCCGAGCATGGGACGCTGCCGCTTTATCGTCCGTAAGTACTCGCTGCAATGTTCGTCGGGGCTTTGGTGCAGGCTGTTGTCGCTTGACTTCCGCCCCAGGTTCCACGCGGTGTGATTTACTCGAAGATTGTGTCTTCTTAGCAGCTGGGGAGATACCGCCAGATACGCCAAATTTGCGGGTGATCAACTTGCATTTGTCCGGGAGACGGGCAGCATAGAATGGAATGATGACTTCCGTGCAGAAGTCACGCACCGCATCGCTCTCGACTTTCTTGCCTGAAAGATGGCTGCTATTGAAAGAAGAAGCTTTTGCTGTATCGGCGGCAGACGTTTCTTCCATTGTCACGGCGTGCCAAATGCACATCCGATCGAGATGGAGCTCAAGCAGCACGTTCAAATCCGTGGGCTTCTTAGACTTGGCTTTCTTCGACGTATCTTGCTCCCCATTTGCATCTTTCTCCTTGTTAGTGTTGTTTTTCTCTACCGAAGCAATAGTCATTTCCAACACCATGACCTCCAAAATTAGCAGGATCTGCAATTGGGTCTCGCGCAACCGGAGATCTGAAATCTGTTTCTTAGACTCTGCTTCACGCGATGATTCCTGCGCAGGACACTCATTTAAGATTCTATCCTTCCACCACCTCTGGATGAATCCTTCCTCCTCTGGGTAAAGACCGTTCTTGCCCATCTTCTTTTTCTTACTCTTCCGCTTCTTAGATTTCGCGCCATCGTCAGAAAGCGCAAGAACTGCATCGCGAATTGTCGACGGTAATGTTTCTCTGTATTTGAGGTCCATTTTCTTTGTAGCAAGGATAGCTTCACGGTAGGATTGAATTAGCTCTGTTGAACCCTGAGGCTGTTCTGAGTCACGAGCCTGGAAAGCAGTCCGGCAGCGCGTTAACGGGCCCTTCGCAAAGTACGCCACAGAAGTCTAGAAAATGTCAGTCGTGCAACGTCTAAGTATCGAGTAGAGCATATCACCTTTGAAACATAGAGAGCCTGCAGATAGTGATCTCTCATCCCGTCCAGTAACTCCTCGGGCGATTGTTGCACATCCACGACATTGGAATCGACAACATCAACATCCATAGCCGTAGTGACATCTCCCAAGCCCTGAGATTCTGGAAGTAAGAAAGAACCCCCCTCAGCGGCATCGAAACTCCTGGACGGAGCAAGCGAATGACTCCGATGCTCTACAACACCCACAAAGGATGTCTCAGTATTCCCAAGATCCGACTCGGATGGACCAAAGACAACCGCGATATCTAACCCAGCAGGCTCTTCGCCCATCTCAACCTCGGAGAGAGACTCATCGATCTGAGCCATTTGCCACCACTCAAACCCATCGGGAACAACATCGGTCTCATCGACAGCCACGCCATCCACCCCCGCCGCGTCAGTTCCATGCCACCCCTTGGCCGCGACAACGATATTGCCCTCATGCACCCATCGAGCGAGCTTAGAGAGCGAGTATATGCCCCTCTTCACCCTCTCGATAATGTAGAGTCCACCATTGGGGATCAGGCGTACAGCGAGAACAGTTGGTTCCGTCTTTGCGCGCAGGTCAATTTCTAGCGTGGGGATGTCCGCGGTGAAAAGGCCGCCTGGTTGCTCATCGGATCGAGAGGCGGGCGTGTCGTCAAGCCACGAGAGGGGCAGCCGTGTGCGGGGGAGTGCGGTAATTGGTTCGAGGATCAAGGGTTCATCAGATAACGACGCCGAGTGAGCCTATACAAGTTCCGGAGAGTGAGCAACAGCAACCAATGGATTGAGCGTATGCTAGGCCAACTATAGGCGTGACTCACTCTTATGACGATGGAAGAGGTAGCAATCTTTCCAGCAGTACTGTTTACCTCCTCTTGATCGCCTCTTTTCCGCTTCTTTATGGGTGGAGGGGTCGGTTCGTGGAGTTTGTTCAGCGCGGATGAACTGAGCGGATCCAGGATGTTGGGGACTATACGCGAGGCCATGGTCGCGTCTAGGAAATAGTAGGCATCCTGTAATTTGAACGCAAGAGTCAAGTCTTATGCTAAACTAACAAAGCAATTGACGTTGCCCAGGTAGTTGTGTAGGTGTCGACAGATCGCGCTCAAATCTGGGCGGGCCTGGCGTCACGCGTCGGGACGTGCACTCCGCCTAGACCAATGTCAAACACGTTAATTGATTTCCATGTACTCCGTAGTGGTCGAGAGACTGTCTCAAGAATTTCATCTAGGTATTGAAAGTCCTTTCTTAGGAGACTTGAGTACGGTGAAAAAAATACGTAAACTAGTGGCATGCTTCCAAAAACAATATATGAAAAAAAGATATAATATTATGAGTCTATCGCTAATGTTTAGATTAGCATGCCTAGGACCAAGACGAAAAGAACTCTCAAAGACTCTCGCAGAGAGTGTTATGAAGGTTCCCTCGAAATCGATAGACTATGATCCAGCGTGGAAGCAGGACCAAAGGCTCCTCGTAGGTACCATGGACAGTGAGGTAGAGAGGTAGTGTTGAAGACTTTCGCTCCAGAAAAACGCCAAAAACTTCCTTTCCCAGCCGATGAAAAGTGGTATCATGTTGAATTTTGTCTTCGCCGAAAAGGCCCGTCATTTGCGCGACCATGCAGATAATGAAACAAGAGAAGTTGGTCTCCGAGTGCAAACCAACTTCTGGATTTTATGAGGGTTTTTTATAGTCTATGCTCATCGTGCTTTGAGTTGTTGAAAACAAAGCAAATCATCACAGTCGTCAAAAATTGTCCGGAGTCACCGGATTAAGCAGAGCCCGCTTAGAACTTAAGGGCACGGGGTGACTCCCAGGAGAACTCCTGGTTGGTGAAGTGACCGTTCTTGGCGGTCTGGTAGTAGATGGGCTTGGCCAGGTCAAGATCCTTCACGATGACACCGGGACGGAGATCGAAGTTGTCGCGAATGATCTGGACCAGCTCGTCGGAAGTCTTGGAGGAGGTGCCGTAGCTCTCAACGAAGATGGAGAGGGGCTCAGCGACACCAATGGCGTAGGAGAGCTGGACGAGGGCACGGCGGGCAAGCTTGGCGTTGACCAGAGACTTGGCGATCCAGCGCGCAACGTAGGCGGCGGAACGATCGACCTTGGAGTAATCCTTTCCGGAGAAAGCACCACCACCGTGGGCACCCCAGCCACCGTAGGTATCGACGATGATCTTACGGCCAGTGAGACCGGCATCACCCTGAGGACCACCGATGACGAAGCGGCCGGAGGGCTGGATGTGGTAGACAGTGCGGTCATCGAGGAGCTCGGCGGGAATGACCTTGCGAACAATCTTCTCCTTAATGACAGAACGGAGCTCCTCAGTGGAGACATCATCGCTGTGCTGGGCAGAGACAACGACGGTGTCGACGCGCAGAGGCTTGACGGCACCGTTGTCGTGGGCGTACTCAATGGTGACCTGGGTCTTGGTATCGGGGAGCAACCAAGGGACGGAGCCATCGTTACGGGCAGCCTTCATGGCAGCGTTAAGCTTGTGGGAAAGGATGACAGTCAAGGGCAGAAGCTCAGGGGTCTCGTCGGTGGCATAGCCGAACATGATACCCTGGTCACCGGCACCGAGCTTCTCAAGAGCCTCCTCGTAGTGAAGACCCTGAGCGATATCGGGGGACTGCTGCTCAATGGCAACCAAGACGTTGCAGGTCTTGTAGTCAAAGCCCTTCTCGGAGGCATCGTAACCGATGTCCTTGATAGCGCCACGGATGATCTTCTGGTAGTCCAGGTGGGCCTTGGTGGTAATCTCACCGAAGACCATAATCATACCTAGTGTAACATGTCAGACTGAGATCTGGCCTAAAGTAATCATTGATCAACTTACCGGTCTTGGTGGCAGTCTCGCAAGCGACCTTGGAGAGGGGATCCTCAGAAAGGCAGGCATCGAGGATGGCATCGGAAACCTGATCACTATGGGTGGATTAATACATTTGTGCCAATTGGAATTGATGTAAACCCATCTCATAACACTCCGAGGGTGGAAACGAGAGGTTTTAGGGGATGTAACTCACGCAATCTTATCGGGGTGACCCTCACCGACAGACTCGGAGGTGAAGAGGAAAGTGCCGCTGTTTGAAACGGAACCCATTGTGACGGTGTGTGAAGAAACGGAAATTGACAAAGAAAAAAATGGGGGAAAGAAGAATGGAGAGAGGAGAGGAAAGGAAAAGGGAGGAAGATCTCTTGGGGAGGGGGAATTTGGTGGGGTTTTGCTTTTTTTTTCCGAGTTACATAGGCGGTACCAAAGAAAAGATAGTGTGAGTGGGGGACTGGTCAGGTACTACCGAAGTACCCTCAAGTACCCTCGTTGTACTCCGTACGCGGTACTTCTTGTCCCTTGTCAGCCCCGTGATCGCGCCATCTGGGGGCGGTGACTTTGGGCAGTTTACACGGGTAATGCAATTTTCTTGTGATAAGATAGAACATTGAACTTCTTTTTTTGGTACTTTCTATACCATCTATACTTTCTGTCCGATATACAACCATGTCCAAATTCGGTGTCCTGGTAATGGGCCCTGCAGGTGCAGGCAAGACCACATTCAGCAATGCCATAATCCAACACCTTCAAACCACTCGCCGTAGCTGTTTCTATGTGAACCTGGACCCCGCCGCCGAAACATTCGCCTACGAACCAGATCTCGATATTCGTGACCTGATCACTTTGGAAGATGTGATGGAAGAGATGGGCCTAGGACCAAATGGAGGTCTCATCTACTGTTTCGAGTTCCTACTCCAGAACCTGGAATTCCTATCAGAGGCGTTGGAGCCATTGAGTGAAGAGTATTTGATCATCTTCGACATGCCCGGCCAAATCGAGCTTTACACACACATTCCTCTTCTACCAACCCTCACAACATTCCTCTCCCGACAGGGCCCGTTGAATATCAACATGTGTGCCGCCTACCTACTCGAAAGTACATTTGTCATCGACAAAGCCAAATTCTTTGCCGGTACACTCAGTGCCATGTCTGCCATGCTGATGATGGAGATGCCACACGTCAACATTCTCAGCAAGATGGACCAAGTCCGTGATATGGTGACACGCCGGGAATTAAAACGGTTTACCAACGTGGATGTGCAATTGCTGCAAGAGAAGGAAGAGGACGATCTCACCGCAAGCGCCAACCCAATGGCCGCAGAATCCTTGATGAGTGGCGGATCTTTCAAGCAGCTCAACCGGGCTGTCGGACAGTTGATCGACGATTTCAGTATGGTTTCCTTCTTGCAATTGGAAGTCTCGGATGAGGACAGCGTCGCGGCGATTGTGAGCCATATCGACGATGCTATCCAGTACCATGAGGCCCAAGAACCGAGAGAACCCAAGGATGCAGTTGAGGTGAACTATGAGGATTGAGGGATATCACACGTGATTACTGCAGCGCTGTGACTTGAAGTCAAATTTTCTGCATATTCTTCGAGACCCCCCACGACCGACCACTTCACCCAATACCACCTCATGCAGCAGCCTCAAGTTTCCCGCAGCGGAGCAGTCTGAGACAAAGTGCATTTTTAATCTCACATTGCTATCATACGGCCGGTATTACAACATTGGAAACGTTCCAATATGCTTATCGCGCCGACCTATACAGCATTGGAGCTCCATCGGCATCTGAAACCAGCCATACTTACGACACAACCATGGCTGATGCTACCAGAGTCAGAGTTGAGAGCTCTGTACACTGCAAATGGATATTCGGTCATATCCCCAGATAACTTAAATCATAATGAAACTATAATGAAATCAAAACAATTCATGAGTATTATGATGTCTAGAACTCCAAAACAAGTCGTTAATCGCTAGCCCAATTTAGTGGGATGAAGTAAAGAAACAGGCAGACCAATTGCGAATTTTCATCATATACTGCCAAACAGACATGCCAGCCTGGAATAAAAGACACTAACAATCCGAGGATATTGATTATCAGACAAACATCCTCATTCCTATTGCACAACCCCATCCAATAAACCAAAACAAACCACCCTACTTGGGGTTCCCCGCGTAAGCCGCCGCCGCGATCTTACTCTTTTCCTGAAAGTCGCCCACAAACCCATATATCACACCCCAAAGCCACCCGAAATCCCTGCCGGCATTTTCAACACCGACGCTGTAGACATAGCAGCCGATACCAATAATCGTGCCCCAGAAGACAAGCCTGAAAGCGAGCGTGATCCAGAACATGACCACGCGGTAGGCGTATCCTAGAATCTTAACGGAGACGAAGAGTATGATGATAAGGATGAGTACTGAGAGCAGGTCTGGGATGGAGGAGGAGTAGGAGGCGAGGAAACTCGACAAGGGCTCGATTAGGTATGGTTGGAGCACCATTGTACGTAGGTGCGAGAGTTTTGTTGTGAGGTGATCCTGCGTTGTTGTTTGGAGATAGGTGAATGCGGGATTTTGGAGGACTGTTTGGAGATTCTCTGTGTCGGTGGGATGGTTGGTTAGCTTGTGGGACTTTGCGCTGCGGTTTTTGTATCGCTGTGGCTGGAGAGTAGGTGAGGTAGATACCTGGTAGGAAGTCCATGGTCGCTGTGTCTTTGAGTATGTTTGTTGAAGTGGTCGACAAGGGAGAGACAGGAGATAGAGAGAGAGAGAGAGAGAGAGAGAGAGAGAGAGAGAGAGAGAGAGAGAGAGAGAGAGAGAGAGAGAGAGAGAGATGTCCCTCGCGTGTCAGGTCGGTGGTCTTCTTTGGGCTCGCTGGCGCTTTGTTTGAGAAATTTAGGTCTTTGTGGCCCTTGAAAATTGATATCTTCGAGAGGACCGCCGGTGCGAGGTAGGGAAAGAATACCCTGGCCTTTTAATAGTCAGAGTGTGGGTTTTTTGACTCGAGGGCGCTTTGTTTGGTCTCGTGGTGGAGCTCGTTGTTCGTAGTTGAGCAATGCGACCAGGTCGAGGAGGGGTTTCGTTAGATGTGTCAGGCGTCAGCTGAAGCGGGAACTAGGAGAGCTTGCTTCTGGAGGTATATATTCCGATGCGATCAATGATAGGCAGGTAAAGAAGCGAATGTGACATTCAAGCTGGGGTTTCCAAGTTGCGGCGTGGCACCCGGATGATAAGAGGACGCAAACTAAACAAACATCGCATGTGAAAAGAGATCCTCTACTTGGATCCCAAATAAGTCTCACTTATACAATACTCTCGGCTGATCTCGATACTTTTCATGAATATCATTTTGATAACAAATGATACTGTACAGTAGATTAGATATTTACCCAAATAGAGACGGTTTTTATATACATGCGCGACCAATAAAGTCAACCACCAGTCTCGTGAATGTAAAAGACAAAACGCCCCAAGCCCAAGTCAGGGAAGAGGCCAGCGCGATGCCACAGGCATGATCTTCATAAAAGAACCCAAAACAAAAACCCGGTACTCCGGGCTAACTCCAAGATATTGTACTCTACCATCGCGGGCGATGGGAGCGCAAATGCAAATGCAGATGTGGTATAGTAAGATATTAGAAAGGACAAAGCGCGAGATTCGTCGAATTTACAGGGCGTTGATAAGCCCTCTGAGGGCCTCACGCTCAGCTTGGATCTCGGTCTGAAGTTGGCGGGTCTGGCGGAGAGCGTCGTCTCTGTGGGATGAGTTAGTAAATGGGATGAAAACAAGGAATATCAAACGAAACATGAATTGCATACCTGTCAGTTTGAAGCTGAGCCACATCAAGCTGTGTGCGGTTCATCCGTCCAACCACTTGCTCCATCTCCATATCCGCATCACGGAGGAGCTTCTCGAGATCTTTGACTCGTCGCTCGAGGATTTCGGACTGGACAACCTCGGTCAAGGGTACACCCTCACCGCTTGTGGTCTGATCAAGACGCGGCGAGCGGGAATCGAATGGTGCATTCGCCGGCCGCGGCGAGAGGCCGACTAGGTTGCGACCGCCATTCATCATACGCGTGAGCTGGGCGTGCTGGCTTTCCTTCAGCAAACGAATCTCGTCCTCGTGTTTGGCCATCTCTTCTTCCGAATGGTTTTGCGCAACCAAAAGATCTTCCTCTAGCTCCCTCATGTGGTTCTGCAGAATATTAATCCGTTCAACCGAGATCTGCTGATCTTTGTCTCCCTTATCAATGGCTGCTGCTAGACGGGCATGCAAAGAGGAGTTGGTCTGAAGTTGGTAATGAACTTTGCTGCCCAGCGCCTCAGTACGGAGAAGGGAGGAAGGAAGCTCTTCCGAGTCCGCAACATCCGCCTCGGCCTCAGCTTGATCCGCCTGCAATTGCTGGAATGCAGATTGTAGGGAAGAGGAGGTGGTCACGACCTCAGCAAAGCCTTCTTGGTCGGTCATCAACTCTGCACCAGCGGCAGTGTCCTCGAGAAGAAGCGCACGTAGAGAGCTGGTCTCCTGCTCCGCACGGTCCAGATCCATCTTGAGACCAGCGAGGTTCTTCTCACACTGCCACTTGCCATCCAGGGCATCCTCAGCGCGCATGCGGAGATGATTCACCTCGTCACGCAGGTTACGCACATCTCTCTCATAGCCCAGTTTCCGTGGCTGACCGGATTGCTGGGCTTGAGCAAGCTCCATTTCGAGCATACGAGTGCGCTTCTCGTACTCGCGGGCCTGGTATGCCTGGCGGTCGAGGAGACTCCGCAATGTCCGGTGGAGGGCATCGCGTTGAACCTCGATATCGTGGACCTTATCAACCAATGATTCACGCGTTTCTGATGGTTTACCACCATTGTTATTATTGACCGAGTTGGACCGAGAAAGCGAACCCGAGCGAGCTAAGCCGCTGGGCTTGCGTGCAATGGAGCTCGATCGTGATACTCCAAATGCCGAGTTTCTGGGTGAGCTACCTTCCTCGGCGATGGAAGCGAATCGACCACCCTGTAGCTGAGCCAAAGATGCATTTTCGATTTTCAAAGCTTCAATTTCCTCGACGAGCCTGTTGTCATCTCGAAGTTGATCACGATCATTCCGCAATTGTTCCAACTCTACTCGCATAGCGGTAAGTAGGTCCTCGAAGTTATCCTTGGATTGCCGCTCTTCGAGCAGCTTCCGCTTGGTATTTTCCAGTGTAGTCTCAAGTTCCTTGGTTTTCGACGACAAATCGGACAAATCCGTTCTCTCGCGTCTCAGCTAGATAAATGTTAGCCCTAGTCGTATGTTGCGCATAGTTTGCCAGCCGTACCTGTTGAACTTGAGATTCCAGGATTTGGACATGTGACTCTGATGCCAACCGTTGAGACCGCTCCTCCTGTAACTTCTGCGATAATTCAACCTTGAGCTGTGCTCGTTCTTGCTCTGCAGCACGGCGAATCTTTTCGATATCTTCGCTCTTCCCGGCATCTGAGGCATAGCGAACAGAGCTAGTGCCCGAATCCGAGAAATAGTCACTTGTCCGTCGATTGACATCCGGACCTTCTAATTGTAGCCGTTCGACTAGATCCTCCAAATCCATTTCTCGGCGGATAGATCCCGCCAATTCGGAGCTTATCTCTCGTAATTCATTCTCTATGTCTGCCATCTTGGACATAAATATATTTTCCTTTAAACTCGAAGCCCCCAGTGAAGGGGTCCGCGCCGGAAGACCATATCCATTGGTCTTGGAATCGTATGGGGACCCGGGTTTGAAAGGGACATTTGCTAATGGTGGCATGGGGGAAGGCATTGCTGATCGACCGGAGTCGGAGATCTCGGTGCTTGATGATTCGCCCCCAGGGGATGTAGTTGTATTATTATTCGCTGCCTTCCAACCGAAGAAGGAGCTGATCTTGCTACCAGGGGTTTTGGGGTGTCTTGGATCTCCCGAACCCATTGACATTGATATAGAACGCGGATCCACGTCGATGTGTAGTGGAGGTGGCCTGTTCATAGGTGCATGTACTGCCATGCTCGTTGCCCGTCGTGACGATCGTTTCGTTGGAGGAGGGGATTTGAGGACCGGGATGAATGGTTCGCTATCTAGACGACTGTGCAGGGGCGTTCCATTCATGAACTGGTACTGATGTTCGTATTCTTCGTCAAAGTAGGAGGGACCCTCGTCTTCGTCGTCGTCGTCGTCGTCGTCGTCCTCAAGCACGGATCTCAAGTACGAGGCGGAGCCGTGGCGGGAAGCGGCGGTATCGATGTGTAGTGGTTGGGTAGGGTTCCGTCCTCGGGAATATCTGGGGAGTTGGGACAGGGGCACGCGATTAGCCTTCCAGACTGTGGAGAAGCGGAATATCATGTATAGGCCATATCATGCTTGGCCGGTACGAAGTAGGTAGCCGGGGAGAGAAAAGGAGGGTCTGCAGAAAGAGCCGGGGGAGGAAAAACCGGGGTCATGCTAGTCGCGTACCTATTTGGGTTCTTTTGTACCGATATATATGAGTCTCCATCCACTGATAAAGGGGATAGTGGTCTGGCCACGGGTGCAGTGGGAACTGAGGTGGGTTTATCTCCCTCGAACGAAATGGGAGAGGAGGGGTGGTCAGGGCCCGAAGTCACTGGATCACCATTGTGCGGGAGAGGTTTCCTTCGCACTGGAGGAGTAGTTGGAGGGGGATTAAAACTAGAGTAGCTCTCTGAATGGGCGGGAGAGCCGCCAAACCCAACAGGAGACGCCATGAAACACCCTGGTCCGTATCAAAAAATAGCCATGGATCGACGGTCGTTCATGCCGATTAGCACGGGAAAGGGTATGGCACGCGCCGATGAGACGACCAAAAGGGTAAGGATTATTCTTAGGATAATATCAAACGAGAAGTGAAATGGGAGAAAAGGAGAAAGTCTTGGTACAGGACAAGCCGGGGCGATTGGCGCAAACCGCCCGTGGGTTCTCCATTTCATTAGCGCTGGCTTCGGGACGAGTAAGCGTGGGTGGAGCGCAGGGGGGGCTGGCGTGGGTCTGGACTTGCATGGATTCGATTGGTACGATACATCGTGCAATGGTGCTCTGGCCGGTAGGATCGACATCACTTGAACCTACTCTGAAGCGTGGTGATAGGGTTGACGTCCTCATTGATAGTACGGAACTCCGTAACATGTTCTATACTGTGTCGATATACGGAATTACTCTGTACGGAGTATATGGAGTATATGATGACACGGTTCAAAATATGAAAATAGAACATTCAATAGTGTCAAGTGGCACAAAGAACCCCTTGAGTCGTGGAGATGAAGAGGTTGGCCCGGGCTAATGCTTGGCAATTCAGGGGTAGCCGCCTTGTCGTCCCGTACCGAATATGTACCTTTCTGTACTTTTCTGTAACTTTTCTTATGTTAAATACTGAGAAGTACTTTTAAGTACTTTATTCTACCTTTTGGTATTTGACTTAGTAGGTCATCGGTGTCAACGTACATCTGAAGTGCTATTTCACTATTATACTATATATTTCATGTAGTTTTTGTAGATAACTTCAACTACTCCGTAGGGAGATTTGAACTCAATATGTACATATTTAATACATATTTAATTGTCTGCAGTAGATTAAGGGGTCCTGGAAAAAAAAAAGAATTCATCTCCAACTGTGGACATGTTGCCCCTTTTCCCCTTTGGGAGCTCCGTCTCTAGTCCAAGCTTCTCAATTTTGTGAAAAGACCAAAGTTATTCCCTGGCAGAAGAACGTGCTGAATTCAATACTACACGCTAACCACTAAGCCGCGTCCAATCAAAGTGATACGTCGATCGACACAGCGTCTCGCCAGACACTCGGACCAGCGCGTGGACCGGCATGTGTTGCTTCAACGGGCTAAGCGCCTAGGTGCTAAAGAACCTATTCCTGCATCGTGTCACATCAGGATTTTGACCAATATGATTGTGGTTTATGCTCCGTACTCCCTACAGTCCACTGATGTGACATTACTCCGTTTGTTGTACAGAGTTGAATCCCAAGTTGCTGCTGAAGGCCCCACCTAAAAAGACATTACTTACTGCATTTCGTATGGATTATTTTCGCGCCTGGAACTGATTGGACAATCAGGTGCTCCTTGCTCCAGCTCAGGACTCGAGGATTCAACTCTAAGTTGTACATCGATGTCCATGTACTCCGTATACTTCTCAATCTCCCGTGGCGTGAAGAAAAGGCTCAGCACTAGTTAATTAATCATCACACTACTCTTAGTTAAGACTAGGGTCTGAGAATATTAAGTATTTAAAATTATTGGGTCATCAACCCCTTATCGATCTAGAAGGGTTTACGGAGTACGGAGTAGACGGGGCGTTTATGCGACTTCTGGGACTCGCGCCGTGTTATCCCCTATGGAGACAACTGTTTCACTGGTTTTACAGAGTACAATATATGTAGTAAATTAGCCCGGACGTTACCATCCCAGCAACGGTGATACAAAAATAGCCATACAAGGTGGCTTGATCTATTGTGTGAAATTAGTACTCCGTAATGGTTCTAAAATGCGTAGGGCTGGTCCATGAGGGTCCACCTTGGCTGTCGCTGACAGAGTTGACAACTCAGGGTTCCGAGTCAGTGTTAAGTACTCCGTAGTACGGAGTACATTATACCTTTGTTATTTAATCTTTAAGGATGAATTGAATATTTTGGGTCACTGTGTCCAAAGCACTTGCACTTAACTTTTAATTTAACATAATCGGCTCCGGCTCCGTATGGAGTAGTCAATATATGTTGTAGCTGTCTCAGTCCACCTGCACGTCAATAAAGAAAAGGCGGCTTATGCACCCCCGTTTGCTCCACTCCCTCTAGTCTAGACGATGTCTCACACTTGATATTGTCTCACATTCAAAGACTTGATAAGATAGCTTGCGCCCGTTCGGCGATCAATAATCTTCTGACTTTGTTCAAATCCCAGCCACTGCCGTTCTATCATTAGAAGCAGTTGAAAATGTTTGGATCCATCGGGCGGCTAGATGTCTCGATGCTGCATTCACGCTGTTTCAGGGGCCCTTGCTGTTTATACTTTGTTTTTTGAACAGAATAAAACAGAGTTATGCTGGGCTCCTAGATTATTGGGTGCAATATTTGGCCCATACACCCGTGGACATCATGCCCGCATCCCGAGTTTTATAGGTATGGCGGTGAGCATCCATGGATAGGAGCAGGGATTAGGTATCAGGGCCTCGGTACTTTCCTTTCAAAGCCTTGTTTCCCTCTCCTTGATCCCTAATCCGAACGCATCTCAACTTTACATATTTACTCCGCACTATCTTTCAAACCCTCAAACCCCGTCCACGGGAGGTGAACCATCCGAGAAGGGTTGTACTGCATGTGGACCCACGACAAACAAAGAGAGCACGATTATCCAAGCCACCTCAAACCTTTTCTATGGGACATCTGAACAGTCTCGTCCATCAGTTCTAATATGATTCTGGGAGATCCAGATGACGAGAGCCCAAGCCCAAAGATTGCGGTCAAAACACTAAACACTACGGAGTAAACCAGTCTTCGTTGTTCCTTCCCAACCTGCGTACAACTGTGGCCTAATTCGGCAATTGAAATCATCAGGAAGGCGCGACGCCCCCACCAGCTAGTATAAACCCACCCCCTCGTCCCCTTCACACATCCATATCCAAGATCAGCTCCCACTGTCTGTCCCTAGCCTACCATCTCTGTCGTCGACAAAGATGAAAAAGTTCAAACACTCGAGGACCGACGATACGTGGCCTTCGTTACTTCAATACCAAAGAAATAAGGGAAAGCATTCGCCTTGGATTTCCTGTAACACGAATGGATCTTTGAATGGAGAAAGCTGCTGCGGGAGGGCCTAAGTATGCTAGATGAGGCACATGAAGATTCTAACCTTGGAAGTAGTTGTTATGCGTGGCTTACGTTGTAAAGTGTTGCGCGCATAATGAATATAACCAATGTGCCTTTTTCGACTTGGCCAAGTGAGCGCATGATGCGGAGAACCTTAGGGTCTTCAGAATCAGACTAAATAAACCATATGGAATGTTGAATCAGTATTCTTATTCGTATATTTCAAGGCTTCATGCCGAGAGGGGTATAGAAAAGCCCCAAGAACACTGGCGTGCAGACAAGAAAAGAGTCCCCTTCATATTAGAATCAAACCCCGATGTTATTATTCCAATTGGGGTTATACCCTCGCGCAGTCCCAAAGACATTGCGTATTTCATAATGTCCGTTTGTGCTTTCATAGAAGGTAAATCCAGCCATACACCCAAGGATAACATGGAAAAAACCGGTGATGACACCATATACAGCCCCAGCGGCAGCAGCAACATTGTAAGGGCAGATATCGTAGCCTAAAACCCACATTTCAAGTATCAGTCAAATCATACCTCAACAAATGCAACAGGAACAGCGAAGAGGCTCCCAAAACTTTCATGATAAAGGAGAGACAGCAACTAACCTCCGTTATGTGCCATACGAGCAAAGACGTATCCGCCCAAGGCATCGAAGCCCATAATACAAAGTTGTGTCTGGGGTTTGCTACCATATAACCCCCCAGCCGCTGAGATACAAACCAAGATTAGCAATGGAGAGCTGCAAGCGAAGAAAATGGACTTACATTGGTATAGCCCCATGCACTCCCCTGCAAGCGGAATAGCAGCGACGACAGCCGCAATAAGCAATGCGCTTGGTGCTATATACCGTTAGCCACGATCACCCAATACCTCATAACCATAACCGCCAACTCAAGTCGCATAGCATAGAGCTCAAGCCAAACAATACTTCAGAAGGCGGGCTTGTACTCACTTTCTCCAAGAACCAAATTGCTAACCTCCGCCGTGACCAGGACACAAATCCCAAATCCACTTGCCACCAGAACCAACACTATCCACGCGGGAGTTGGCAAGCCCGCGAACCCCGCGAATTCGACAAACGCCAACACCCCTGACTTAGTGACTCCAGCGAGAGCACCGATTTGCATTGCTCTCGCTGTCAGTGGACTCCCATTGACATGCGCGGCGGTCGCCACTGCAGCTGGACCAGCGGCGGCGTTTACTGCGACGTCCAACGCAGCCAGGGCGAAGAACGTCCATACTATAGTAAGTAAGTATTAGGTTGAAGCATGATAAAATCGGAAGGAGGGATTCATCCTGATTTGCTTAGGGTTCATGGGTAGGAAAGTTGGGACTTACTGTTGATAGCAGGACGGTTGACATTGTCTATATCCATGGTGAGAGTTGTTAGCAACAATCAGCTCGATTCATGAACTGTAATAGAAGTAGTAACAATTCACAAGGTCAGAATTTACGCCTGACAGCGAGAATGAGAGTGGATGTCTTATAGGACAATCGGATTTATTAGCCAAGACTTTATAGATAGGCAAGCTCCCCATTTCTCACTGCCAAAAGCCTCGTGGGGTCATACGGATGACGCTGGGAGAGCTGAAAAACTCAAGGCCCTGTTTATCTCTCACTGAAACGGGGTCGATCACGAAGCATTAAACGAAGGGCTGCAGGAGTTTGACTATACAGTTCCCGATTGACCAATCAAGGAGCTCATTTACCGAGACTTGGTCCCTGGCGTTGCTAACCAGCCCTAATTCGGCCTTAGCGGCAGTAAGCATCGTTCGGGCGCCACATGGGGCATCCCCAGGCGACCCAATCCCAGTGCGATCAAGATCATCTTAGCAGGCTCAGCCGCCTTTTTGTCTTTACTAAACTCTGAAGAATGATGTTTTTGACTGGTGATCGCAGGGTGTCGTGGCGCAATGCTACTGCTTAGCCACTTTCGTGCCCGGGCACATGCATTTTTCCTTTTCTCCTTGCCTTTGCCCTTCCGTCATGCGAACCGAGAGAGCTCCATCGAGGACTGTAAAAGCTATGGATACTTGAACCGAGACTGAGATATAGAGCGTCTCACCCCTCCACGCCGGCCACCGTAGCTCATTGCTTGGAAAGTCGTTGCAACGATCATTGTACATCACAGGATGAGCTCAACCGCCTGTGTCATCGAGGCTAACCCCGATGTATCTGGGGTCGGAGTAAGTATCGTCTCATATGCCATCATTTTCATCCTATCACAATTTAGCTTCCTACCTTGAAAGACCCCCCAGCTAAGCCGTCACCCACACAGATCCGTATATCGATATACGCCCTCTGCCTAGGCGGGTCAATCACCAGCTATCTACTCCGCGTATTTGCCCCAGGCGAAGATCAAGAAGAGTTCTCGCGTGGCGTCTCCTCCGCCCTCGGCTTACAAGGCCTAGCCCTCCTCTGCACAGCAATCTACCAGACAGTTCGGGGCGACCTAACACTCTTCCACGCGATATGCGTTGTGCACCTTCTCGCCATACTTGGCATGAATATGGTAAGCAAAGGCCGATATGCAGGACTCGGTCCATGGCGACTGTATTTCTTCTCCGCAATCCAGCTCCTGGCTTTGGCGGCCTTCCTCGCTTTGAACGTTTATGTCTGGGTGAAGGCGCCAGAATTTGGTAGCCAGCCTCAGTGCAACAAGGATACGGTGTATGTAGTCTTTGGTGTCAGCATCAAAGCCACTTCTCCTGTATTCCGGTATATAATTCTGGGGACGTTAGGTGCAGTTGTGGCTGGTTTTGCTCTTACTTTCACGTGTATGTTGCCGTGTCTGTGGGGGTACGTTGCGTACCGGAGGCGGCATCCCGACGCTGGAAACAGGATTGAGGGTCAGAAAAGAGGTTGGATGAATTGGTTTGTGGAGGTCAATCATCCGGTTTACCAAGATCGTCTTGAGCCACCCGAGAGGCTGCACGGCAAGGCGCTGCTCAACTTCACGCTGAACACGGTCGCGTACTGTTCATTCTGCGTATACTTGATTGTTTCGCTTGAACAGACTATCCATCGCAACGACCTCGACCCTGAAGAGAAAGGATGGACATTTGGACAGGTTATTGCGATTTTCTTGTTGTTGGGTGTCGCCAATGAACTGCTTAACGTTCTTCTTGCGAGTTGGGATAGAAAGCAGGCTGAAAGCTCCCAGCAGCTGGTGCAGTTCAGGCCAGACACTGGGAACTCGGTGCATTCCTCGTCTTCCTGATATGTTTATGTGTAGCAAATTTGAGAGAAAATGGAACACCCTTCAGAAAGACGCTTATAGTACTACTAATATCCGAAATTAATCACCAAGGCACGTTTTGGATAATACGAGTATTTCTCTTGGAAATTATCGCGAGCTCCGATCTCGCATGTAAGTCTCATTTTCCGAAGTAAAAATGACCTCAGCCTCGGGGCAGGTATGACTCCTCCGCCTAAATGGGAAGATGCGCTGTGATGCAGGAGCCAATTCGTTGTATGACATCGATTAATTTGTACAGGACAGGCAGGATATATAATCTATTTACAAACCCGAGTGGTGTAAGTCTAAGCATGAAAGATCCAAGGCAAGAAGCGTCCCGCTGGAGGCTCACTAAATGGTAGGTAAACATCTAACCAGTTCGCCCTCATTTCATAGTACTGTCAACCAGCTCGCGGTAGATCTTCTTGAGATCAGCGATATCAGCGTTGAGTTCGTCAACCTGCTCGCTCTTCTCGCCTAGCATTTCAAGAGTGGTTTGGTAGCGCTGGTCAAGGTCTTCGAGTTCAGCTTCGAGTTCCTGAACGCGGGAATCCGAGAGCTGCTTCTCTTCGAGCTCACGCATAAGGTCCACAACTTGTTGCCGGGCTTCGTCGCGTTGAGTCGTCACGCGGGCTAGCTCGTCCTTGGAGCCAGCGCGCTCGCTCTCTAGCCGGCGGACGGTGGCACTCATGCGCTCGACCAGCTGCACAGAAGGGCCGGCACCGACGGTTGACTCGGAGATTATGTCGTTGATACCGCGCGATGGAGGTGCTTGGGTGCCGCCGTATGCTGAAGGAGTGACAGGAGTACCAGAATCCTCGAAGTACTCTTCCGGCTCAAAGGTGATGGAGGGTGCTGCAAGGATCGATGGATTGGTGTTGATGTGTGGAGGAGAAAGCGTGGCTTGGGTGATTGAGGCAGGGTAGGAATTTTGCCGAGGCGGCGTGCCAATTTCCGGGGAGGTGAAAGCCATAGTAGATGAGCGCCGGCTAGGAGGGTGGAAGTCCGATAGCCCTGGGGTCATGGCGTCGAGGGTGCTCGATCGCCGTAGAGATGCAACGGGTGATACTCCACGCAGTTGTGACGGGGAATTCACCTGCTCTCTCCACTTTGTCCGCTCTTCCTCGAGCTTTTGCGCCCACGTTGCGTCGCATGTTTTCTTCTGCTCGGCCATATCTTTTTGCGTCGAGGCGAGGTCCTCTGCCGCTTTCTCGAGTTTCTGTTGCAGCTTCTGCAGCTCTTCCATGCGTTCTTCGAGCCTGCTGTCCAAATCGTGCTCGGCTTCTTTGGCATTGTCTAGTTCCTCTTCAAACTTCTTTAACTTGTGGTTCTACATTGATGTTGGTTAGTTTTGCGGTGCACCAAGCCATGGAGTCTGAGATCTTACCATCTCTCGAATCTTCTTCCGAAGGTCAATCTCGCGTCGACCAGCATCATCGCGTTCTTTCTCCACACTAGCCAGGCGTGAGAGCAAAGAGCCCTCTAGTGTATGCCAGTTTTCACTAGCGGCAGCATATTGAGTTTGCAGTGTCTCAATTTGACGCAAAAGTTTGGCTTGCGTCTCTCCCGTTGCCCCCGATGAAGCTTCCTCGGCGCGGGAGCGAAGACTTTCCATCTTGCTTTCTAAGACAGACTGTTCGCCTTTCAATTCAGCCTCGAGCATTCGAGCCCTTTCTTTCTCTTGCTCTATATTCTCCTTCAACTCGGTAATTTCCCTCTTGGACTTTTCTTCACTGATGTCGCGCTCGACCTTCAGGTTGCATAGCTCCTCGTCTAGCTCCGTCGCCCGTTGCTTCTCCAGCTCTAGAGCATCGGAGTTCGCCTTTGTCTCGGCGGTTTCGGCGCGGGAAACCGCACGACTCAATTGCGATTTGATCTCTTGGACGGTCTGGCTGAGCGCATTGCGTTCATTGGTAACAGCTTCCAAGTCTTTAGTCGATTTTGTTTGGGATGCCAAAGACTCGGTTGCCCTCCTCTCCGCGGCCTCTGCCCGCTTTGCTCGTGCTTCCGAGTTGACCAAGTCTCGCTCAAGCTTGTCCGTCTTTCTCTTCATTTCAGTCTGAGATTTGGTGTTTTCGGTAAGTTGCTGACGCAATTTCTTGATCACCGTGCGATGGTCCATCTCCGACTTAGACAGCTTCTGCCCTTCTTCGAGAAGCAATGCAATCTTCTCATCTTTCTCTAGGAGCTGCTTTTGCGCACTCCCTGGGGTAGCACTTGCCGCAGCATTTTTAGCCGATTCCGCAGCGTCCTTGGCGAGGTATTTCAATTTCGATTGCAATGCATCAATACGTTCAATATAACCATGCATTTCATCTTGCCATTGAGACTCGGCAGTTTTATGCTCAGCCTGCAAGCGAGCGATATCCGAGTTTTCAGCTTCCACCGGTGTCTCTGATGGCGATTCAACGCTAACCCGCGGACTATCGCGCGAAGCAATCTCACTCAGTACCTCATCGCGTTGCGAATCCGACATTTCTTGACTAGCTTTGGCCGAGGTTGATGGTTGAGCCACATCTATAGAGCTCCTGGGCGCAGAGTCTGCGACGCTGATATCCATTGAAACACGCGGTGATACCCCAGAGTCATAGCTTACCCTTGGGGAGGCCAATTTAGCTGTGCTACTGTCGTCATTGGACTGAGAGGCCTTGGGGTCTTCCACCGCACTATTCACCGATGCAATACTAGAATCGATGTCCATACTCGAGCGAGCTCCATTGCTGGGTACTGGACTAGTAGGCGGTGATGAGACTCGGCTCTGAGGAGACTGGGAAGAGAGATTCGAGGCATTTTGCTTCACCATAGCTCGGGCTAGACGTTCCTGAAGCCGGTCATTTCTTCGCGCGGTCGACGAACTGCGGGAAACCGCTGAAAGATGTTAGCCAGTTCTACTGGTTCGCATAAGTGCTGTGGATTTCATACCCGCAACAGGAGCCTTTGTCGGTGGCGCTTCTCCGCCTTGAGCTTCAGTGGGCTTTGCAGTAGAGCCGGTCTGGTTTCCCTCCTCATCCATCAAGATGTGATCCAGCCGAGACTCGACGCCGGCTACCGCTTGCTGGAAAAAAGAACCCACGCCCCATTTTGGCTTCTGTGTCTGCGAATTCTGCGCCATCGTGGTAGAATTACAGTATTGGAAATTGGGAACAGGCTACTAAGCGGCAAATGCCTCGTGTCGCATTCGCATGGGTTCGGTGGGGGCTGCGCTCGGACGTCGACTTGCGATTATCGTGGGGGACGTTCTCAGAGTCAATTTGACAACAATTCTTGCTAGATGTGTCGAAGCCTAGGCGGCAATAGCAAGGACTTGCTGCGATGGTGAAATGAGAGAGTGTGTGTGGCAGGATTTAAGCCGAATTCAGCGTACAAGGTGGGAATCCGAATCCGAACAAAGATTAAGGCGCTGGACCGATAAGACAGTGAATTCGAGTCAATGATCGACAAAAAAAAAGACCTATAGAAACAAGAAAGACGATAGAGAAATAGGAAGCGAGAATCAAAATAGAGAACAGAAAACAAAAGTTGAGACTATGCGTTGAGATACCGTCGGTCTTGGCACAGGCTTCCGTCATCCCCAAGCTCCCCCGTGTCTCTGGACACACCTCCAGTTTGTATCAGTCACAGCCAGCGACGCTCCTTTTTCTGGCTCCCAATCTCCCAGATTACACTCACAATGTCACTGGAGCCACCCACCTACCTCAGCTCCCTCCAGAATAACATTCGAGCTCGACCAATTCCGTGGGAGGGTGCCGTCCGAGCGGGCAACATCACCGATGACCACTTGAAGAAGATCAAGGCGGTGGATAAGGTGCGCAAGGATCAACGCCGCCAGACGGTAGAAGGAGATCTTGCTGGATACACAGATCTGTTGGCCGGCGGCGCACAGGGAAAGAGTGTCTTGGACTCGGCCTCTCGAAGGACCGATATTGTGCAGTATATACTGGTGCTGGCCTCGGACTTGATTCAAGGTATATGCTACTGGAGGAGCTGAAGCCGAGGAATCTTGCTGATCTAATCTTTATATAGATGTGCCTTCTCTGGCCAACTCGCTTGTTTCTCACCCAGAACCCTACAAGCCCTTCCTACCGTTCCTGCAGCACTCGACAAACGCTGAAGACCCCATTCCTCTGCTCACGTCCACCTTCCTCACGGCGCTCGTGTCGCACAGTCTAGTCGCTTCATCCAAACCTGCCCCGCGCGACAATGAGGCTCTCCCACAGCTCTACACCTACCTCTCCACCTTAACCAAGAACCAGGACAGTGGGCTCCAGGATATTGGTGTCCAAGGATTCTCAGAGCTGCTGAGAACAAGCCGAGCCCGAGAGATCTTTTGGGCGCAACGTCAAGAGACCCTGACCCCCTTGATCGACACTCTTCGAGCTGCGGCTGGGGCTAAAGACAACGTAAGCAACGCAAGCACGCTGGGAAGCAGCACTCGCAGCGTCGAACCAGGTCTGGCCGGTGGTGTTGGCCTTCAGCTTCTATATCGGGTGCTACTTGTTCTGTGGCAGCTTGCATTCGAGGGCGCCCTCGTTGGCGAGGAACTTCAAGAGTAAGTGATGTGACGACAAGCAATAGCTTGACACTCTGAGCGCCTACTGACCCCACTTAGGAACTATGAAATTATCCAACTTTATATCCACCTTCTGCGTCTCTCGCCTAAAGAAAAGACCACTCGCTTGCTCGTTGCAACTCTGTACAGTCTTTGCTCCAGCAACCGGACGACTCTGCTGCCCATCGCCGTGTTCCTTCGACTCCCCGCCCTCCTGACCAACTTGGCTGGTCGTCACCTGACTGACCCCGACCTGCTCGAGGATCTCAGCGCCCTCTCTTCCATGTTGGAGGAGTACACCAAGACACAGACCACCTTTGACGAATATGCTGCCGAAGTTCAGACGGGCCACCTCCGCTGGTCGCCCCCTCACAAGAACCCGACCTTCTGGAAAGATAACGCTCGACGAATTGTTGAGGAGTCGAACGGCGCTTTACCCAAGAAATTGGCCGAAATTCTGTCTAAGGGTTGGGAGAACGACAAGCAGGTGCTGGCTATTGCTTGCAGCGACGTAGGGCACTTGGTCAAGGAGGTTCCCGAACGCCGTGGGCAGTTGGAGCGACTAGGCTTAAAGACGCGAGTGATGGAACTGATGGTTGATCAAGATGAATCAGTACGATGGGAGAGCTTGCACGCCGTCGGTGAATGGCTTCGATATACTTTTGAAGGCTGATCCCCTGAAGAGGACTTTTCTGATATGTTGATGGCTTTCCAGGATGAACATATACTCTGGTTGGCATGTACTGTGTATTTTCTTGCCATAGCGCATACTTGCTTCCTTTTTTTTTTGGAGGGATCTTAGAATCATATTCATCTATGAAATTTCATGGCCCCTGGATTTTGATATTCCAATACTCCAACCGGTGGATCTTAGGATCGACCGCTAAAGAACCCAAGATGTGTAACGGTGCAACAAGAGAAGAACACGAGTTACCCCTTGATCGCTCTCTATACGGAAGTAGAATCCAATGTAATAACTTAAACCCCCTATTGTTGTTCCCCAGAAATTATATTTTCCGGGCGGGTTATGTCCGGGGAGCTTTCCATTCCCCCGCAGGAATTCTTCGCCGAGAACATCATCCCACCAACCCATAGCACTCATGTCGAGATCCTTCACAGGTTGCAAGAGATGTAAGGCACGCCGACAAAAATGTGACGAGCAGAGACCGAACTGCGGTCGCTGCCAGACTGCAGGCGAGCAATGCCAATATGCAATGCAGTTGCAGTGGGGTGGACGGGCGTTTTCGCGCTCCAGGTTTGGTGCTTGCGTCGGGACAGGAGGCATGCAGAGACTCGGTATGTACTCTATACCAGAGGGACCTTTTTACATAGTTCTGACCATTCCAGAATATTCACCAGGTGAATTCATCTACACCACCAAGACGGCGGCGCAGTCAGCCAGCGCCAAAGCCGGATCAGATCTCACTCTGTCGCAACCCGTCGATCCCTTCTCGTCCTTGTCGTCCAGTCAAAAGGCCTTATTACACCATTTTATAAACGATGCCTCTCAAATCACTGCGTGCCATTCGGGAATGCAGCAGGACATATGTCGCATGCTGATCCCAATGGCTCTTCAGACTCCCTCCTTACTCTACGCTACCACAGCCCTATCGGCGATCCATATCCAAGCCCTACACAACCAGTCGGAGAGCGTAAAATCAGCACCGGATATCGCCCGGCTAATGGCTCTCAGTCTTGAACACTTCCGAACAGAGTTGCAGAATCCTTCATCCAAGGACCCCGAGGCGTTGGTGGCGACGGCTCGGACGCTCTGTCTAGCTGAGATCCACTCCGGGGCGATCAACCCAAACTCGTGGAGAGCACATATTGACGGGGCGAGGGCGTTGATGAGGGCTTCAGACGCCGCTGGTGAGGATTCCCTGCGGTCTACAAGCGGTTTCCGGCGGTATTTGGATCGCTGGTACTGGTCGATCGTCTCGCTCACGGCACTGACGGGCAACGGTCCACCCATTGGGGATATTTCGGACTTCGCTTCGTCTGACTTGATGGGGTTAGGCGGGTCTACTGATTACTTAGATGACTATTGGGGGTTCAGCGTAGACCTTGCGGCTGTCTTTAGGCAGATCGGTGCTGCCGCCTGGCGGAGTCATCAAATTGAGAAGGCTACCCAGGGATTTGTTGCAGGAGAGATTGACGGCAGTGTTGAGGATGATGCTGCGTCCTTGGAGTTCGCAATTCGACAGCTCATGAATCGTGACTCAAACTCGCAGCCCTCATTTTACCCTAGGGCTGCAGAAGGCTTGTCTGCGGAGAGCGCGCAGCAGCTCCTGCTATGCAATGAGGCATTCCAACACAGTGCGCTTATCCAGATTTACCGACGACTTCGGAAAACACCAACTACCTCGCCAGAAGTGCAGCAGTCGGTCCAGCGTATCCTGGAGTGTACCGCGCAGATTGGGCCATCGTCGGGTCTCTCGCCTTGGGTGATGTTAACGACGCCAATCTTTATTGCGGGCTGCGAGGCGCGTGGTCAGGATCGAGATACAGTTAGGCAACTGCTATCGTCCTTGCATGACACTATTCGCGTGCCGAACGTTCTTCAGTCATTAAGATTCCTCGAGCAGTATTGGTCTAACAAACTCAGCGAGGAAGAAGACTGGAGCCATTTCCTCGGTAAGAACTTTTCTTAGCCGTTCCTTTGTTCATGCTAACATCTCATCCATAGAACGAATGCAGTTCGATTTCATCCCATACTAAGGGAGGACCAGTCGGCGAGAGCCTGTTATGCATCATGTGCAATGATTCATGTTACTTTTTTTTTATTTTTCAGTTCGGGTTGTATATCTTATCTTCCTTTTTTATCACTATAACTTTCTTTGTCAACGAGTCGGTGTTGACAGGGGGTTTGGCGTGCATATGTACCTATTTAAGCCCTGGCGTTCGGGAGCTGTGGCAAGTGATGATGATTTTTTTTCTTTCTTTTTTTAGCAATTATACACAAAATGTCTTTTATTTTTGAAGCTAACACTTTTCTTTGGGTTCACACATGTGTTCACTCAACTATGCGACTATGCGTCATGGAGAGATTGAAAGATGCCAAAAACGTCCAAGACGGAGCTATAGGAGATATAAAGGAGTTAAGCTAATCTTCGGACATATCCTTCCAAGGTTCCAAGGTTGTAAATGACGCAATGAGTCAGAGATAATAACCTTGAAGTTGATTTGTATTCAATATCAAACCTTGTTACCTTATTAATTCTGAAATTCTGAAATTTTAGGGATCGGGGTCGGGTGAATTCATGCCCAAGTATATAATACGAGATCTGGATCTTGGGATGGCGTCCTTTTGGTCTTTTTTGATTGGTGCAGACTCCGAATCCACCATGGATCGGTGTAATATCTGATTATCGATCATTAAATTCATTTGCTTTGGAATCAGGCATTTAATTTTGATTCCTCATTTTGATTCCTAATACTCGTATTCCAGTCATGACTAAAATGTTTCGAAAAGAAGTTATAGCGTATTGCTTGAGAAGTATATAGTCTGTCCATATTGCACCTCTCATTACAAGTTTGATTTAATGATATATCGTCCAATCCAACATCCAACTATAACATCTAAGGGTGTTTTTCTTGTTCTTATCAAATGGAATCTGCCATTCGAGATGCCCCATTCGGGCAGCTTGTTCGTCTTTTGACACACAATAAATACTTCCAATACCCCGAAGAAAAGCCTGACTTCAAGCTTCCCGACACATGGCTCCAATTGTTGAACTCTACCGATGAAAGCAACGAAAAAGAGGTCATCCAACAAGACTCCAACCGAAGCCCTGAACACAGTGAGCCCTTAAGCAGGGCTTCTACCCAAACATCCATGCAATTCACCGAAGCTCGCCTCGAGGCCGACGAACAACATGAAATCGAAAAAGTCAAATCCATCCCCATCGCCCCCAGGAAAACAAAAGACGGTTCCATCCTTGTTGATTGGTACTATACCGATGATTCGGAGAATCCACACAACTGGTCCAATCGCAAGCGTGCTCTCGTCACTACCATGATCTGTCTATATACCTTTGTGGTGTATACCACTTCTGCAATCTACACCTCCTCAACAGAGGGTGTCATGAAGGAGTTCGGCGTGAGCACTTTGGTCGCTACTTTGGGGTTGTCACTTTATGTTCTGGGATATGGTATCGGACCCTTGGTCTTCTCTCCACTGAGTGAAATCCCCGTGATTGGACGCAACCCAGTCTACATCGTCACAATGTTCCTTTTCGTGATCATCTCCATCCCAACAGCCTTGGTTAAGAATTTCGCTGGCTTGATGGTGCTACGCTTCCTGCAAGGGTTCTTTGGCTCGCCCTGTCTTGCATCTGGAGGTGCTTCCATTGGAGACTTGTATAGCCTCATGGCCCTGCCTTATGCCATGATGGCCTGGGTTTCTGCAGCCTACTGTGGACGTAAGTTTCTTTTTCCCCAATCCGTATATACCCAATATCTGTCTATATACTAACTTGTTTTCACAGCTGCTCTCGGTCCTCTCCTCAGTGGCTTCGCCGTCCCCGTCAAAGGCTGGCGTTGGTCTCTCTTCGAATCAATCTGGGCCTCAGCCCCGGTTTTCATCCTGATGTTCATGCTCCTCCCGGAAACCAGCAGCGCAACAATCCTGCTCCGACGCGCCGACCGTCTACGCAAAATTCACAATACCAACCGCTTCATGTCGCAATCCGAGATTGACCAGCGCAACATGCGTGTCTCAGCCATTGCCATCGACGCTCTGATCAAGCCCATGGAAATCACCATCAAGGATCCCGCCGTCCTCTTTGTCCAGATCTACACAGCCATAATCTACGGCATCTACTACTCCTTCTTTGAGGTCTTCCCTTTGGTCTACCCAACCGACTACAACATGAACCTCGGCCAGATTGGTCTAGTCTTCCTGTGTATCATGGTTTCATGCATGATCGGAATTGCCGTCTACGCCAGCTACATCCACTTCTGGACGAATCGTCGCATCCGTCGCTTCGGTTTCCCCGTAAATGAAGCGTTCCTTATCCCTGCCCTGCCTGCATCTTTTGGTCCTACAATTGGCCTTTTCGTCTTTGCCTGGACGGCCCGTGCGTCTATTCATTGGATTGTGCCTACCATTGGTATCACCATCTATGGCGCTACGGTTTTCATCGTCATGCAGTGCATCTTCATTTATATTCCCCTTACCTACCCCAAATACGCGGCTAGTCTGTTCGCTGCGAATGATTTCTTCCGCAGTGCGCTTGCATGTGGCAGTGTGCTATTTGCGCACCCGCTGTTTGGGAACTTGGGTGTTGCTCGAGGTGTCAGTCTTCTTGGTGGACTGAGTGTCATTGGTATCATTGGTATCTGGTTGCTTTACTTCTATGGTAGCAGGCTTCGTGCTTTGAGCAAATTTGCAATCTCGGAGGAGGTGGAATGAGTGTATCTTTTGGTTGCCTACTTACGATTTTTAAACGACAAGTTGTTGCAGGATAGTCGTCGATCCTGATATAGGATATGTTGAGCAAGAGGATTAGACAAAGAGCGGCGTTATATTTAGCGACAAACGCACAAATTGTCATGAATGATGAGAATATTAATACATAATACTCAAAGATTTCCTTGTCCCTTGAATGATTATACTTTTCTAAAGCATTATTAGAAGAAATGACTAGGTAGGTGGCCACATTCATTGGGTCTTTTCTGTGCTTAGACGGCACTTGAAATGTCAGTGCTAGCACTCCACCTAGCTTGTACGTGGGATATCTACCCATATTATGTGGTAATTTATATCGGGGAATAAGTGCTAGTATGTTTGACTTATGGGATAAGATCCCCAATACGCTGCTAAGTTAGCCGTGCTATTTCTTCTATGGGTTGGAATTAAGAAGGCGTAGGTTGGCTGATATGGAATAAATATTAGAAATGGATCACTTTGAAACGATTATCTCAGAAAGAGCAAACGAGACCATAATTTGCCGATCCCTAATTTGCCGATCCCTAACTTGTTTCTATCCACAGAGGGAGGTAATATCCTCGGGGGCGTAGGGCCTCATGATATCAATCAGCCTCGAGAGAGGGACCCAGTCAAGAAGACCGTGGATGCTTCGTATAGGATGGCCACTATACAAAACCCGGACGTAGAAGGAGTTCCCATCCTTCTTATCTTTCGTCTCCCTAAAAAGTCGTTAGCAAATCCCAGCGTGTCAGAAGACAGTTTGACTTACCAAACTTCGAATGCAATATTGGATGCCATAGCGGGCCAGCGAAGCGTCTCGATCCCCAAAGCACCTAGGATAGGACCGATATCTCCATCATGAACAAAGACGTGGCTGTAATCAAGGGAAGACTTCCCGCCCAGGACAGCTTGCAGGCGAGAAATTATCTCGCCAATAAACAAGCCCTCGACAACCTGGATGTACTTGATCACATCCGGATTTGTGCGCCAGTAATAGTTCCACTCCCAATCGCCAGCACGGAAGACCTCCTCAGCCATCTGCCTCGTGACACAGGCCGAGGAATTTGACAGACTACAGGGCAGATCATAGCCGTTGCAAAGACGGCCCTGGAAGTTATCCGAAAAGTGGTCAAAGGTATTCTGCCACGAACTCTCTGTCGCTCCCAACATAGCGCCCAGCTTCGAGCGCAACTCCTTGGTGACAGCTAGATGTTCTTTCCACTGTGTGGTAGACTGCAAACTCGACAGAGTAGAGCTGACAGCAGGGCAAGAGTATCCCTCGTTGACAGTATCGACAGACGAAACCATCTGGTGCAGGGGTAGAGCTCCCTGGTAGTGAGGCCACAGGCCGCGCAGGACGGCGCCAGCCGAGGCCTGGGTGAGAGGGGACTCGCTGGAGCGGAACCAGACGCGGTGGTTTGGCTTCTCAGGGATCAAGCCAAGCTTCTTGCCGTAGACGCCCCACAGGTCCTTGCCATGTTGATATCCGTCCTGGACTCCTCCGATGGTGATCTGGGGGTACTGACAGGTGCCGTTCACGCTGGCTATGAAGGGGTTGGTGGGGTCCTGGTATGTCTGTGCATACATTGGAATGGGCTGGATACCGCCTGCACTGTTGGGGCCTGCGTAGAGATACGGACGCACATCATCGCAGTGATATGCTTGGTTCTAGGGAAAGGAGTTAGTTTGGGCCGAGAGCCGACCTCAGGATCTGAGAATTGCTCACCTCCCCACCTGGGAGAATGTTATACGGAGTTCGCCGCTGATGACGCTGTAGATACTCCAGGTAAACAAGCTTTCCCTTGGTTGAGCCGTTGGTTAGAGCTTCGGGGAGCTCATAATCCTCCGAACGAGGATGCGGCATAGAACAGTAGTCATAGGTACCGTAGGGGCTGCCCCCAGTCGGACCATGTGTTGGAGCTTCATAGATACCACCATATGTGCCAATCGAGCTGTTGCTGATGTATGATGTATCATTCAGCGTTGGGGGATAGAAGGTGTCCCCGGGGGTTTGACTCAGAACTGAGGTCGCCACGGAGAGCAAGACAAGGCTGCGCATGACGGAGATAGGTTTAAGTGAGAGAAACCAAGTCTGTCGGAGACCTTCGAATATGTAGATTTCCGAACAGATTGCCAGCAACCCCAAGACGAGAAACAAAATAAAGCTCCACCGCAGTCGCACCAGTCGCGACCTGGCAATCGGTGCACGTGGCGTCGTCAAGCCAACCTGGGGAGTGCCATCAGCCATGTGGCTCTACATAGTATAGCCGACTTTGGGCTAAATGACTATTCTGAACATCGAATGTGGATTAGCTGAAGCGATCGACAATGTGTTTCCCCGATGTTTCCGGCAACTGCGTCTCGGGTCTTGGCGTCGATACCCCCTGCCGAATATTGGCTGGGCTCCTTTCAGCAAGCACTATATATAACGCTACCTTGTATATATTCAAAAAGTCCCCATGTTTGATCTGGATATTTGATTACCTATTGACTGGACTTTGAGTATTTTCACGATGATGTGGAAGGCTTCGGTTGTTATGGCCATGGCGGTTCCCCTGGCGTCTGCCGCCTTAGCGGATTTCGCACTTCAGACAGTACTTGACACTGCCACTCCAATATTTGGATCATACAAAAAAAGCACCGGGGGAAAAGCGGAGTGGATGAAGAGCTATTCCGATGAAACTTTGCTCGTTCATATGAACATCCCCGGCACCCATGACAGCGCCACATGGAATTACACCCAGGCGACGCAAGATGCCATGCGGGGTCTCACAGATCTTAACCAGGTTATTGTCCCGGAGCCAGAGGCATTGCAGTGCCAAGATTCACCTTTTATCGATATGCTCGACATGGGAATTCGGGCATTTGACCTGCGGTATGCTTTCGATCCGACAAACTCCACCCTCATCTTCTACCATTCACAGGCCCTGCTCTCGCAGACAGCCACAGTCGACGATGTGCTGTTTGGCTTTTATCAGTGGCTGGATGATCACCCCTCGGAGACTATTTTCCTTTCATTCCAGTACCAAGGCTCGACAGCCCTATACGCCTCCAACAATGCGGCCGTACAGCTAGAGCTCTACAATATCCTCACCTCCCCCGTCGCGCGCCATTATTTCACGCAAACAAAAAACGAACTAGGCACCCTGGGTGACTCGCGTGGCAAGATTACTCTCATGCGTCGATTTGATCTGGACAAGCTTCCAGATTCTTACACTGCCGCACTTCCCGGCCTGCACTTCTCGCCGAGTCTCTGGACCGATAACGGCCCAGATATCACCCTTGAATATAACACAGCCAAGGACTTGAGCGCCTACATAGAAGACTACTACCAGCCGCTCACGCCGACAGGGTCCAGTGCGATTGAGAACATCAGGTGGAAATACAACGCCACAGTGGAACACATCCGCAAAGCCACTAGCCAACACCCGGACAGTCTCTTCTGGACCTGGGCATCTAGTAACAACATAGAAAACAATCCTCCCGATTGGCCTCGGATCATGGCACTGGGAAACGGCACTGGCTATACGCCGGCTGGTGGGGTTAACCAGCAACTAGTACCTTTCCTGGAAAGACAGAAAGGCAAGCGAGTGGGCATTGTGATGTTCGACTTCTTTGAGCAGCCCTCCGACCTCATCGATACATTTTTAGATTTGTGAGATACAAATGAGAGATTTGCTGGCAGCAGTCAATTGCACAATCGCAGACCCCAAGGAATTACTTAACCCTTCCCAGTCTATCTATGCTCTAAATCCCACAGTTGGGAGCTGGATATCCCGAGACCCCAGGTAATGCTGTAAATCAAAATGACGGGAAAGCACAACATCTCCACAGTATCATATAACGACGCCTCGCCACACCTTCGATCAGATCGCAACGCCAATCAAATCGGACACAATGCCGTTGTCCTCAGCGGATGTCAAACTCTCCACCAGGCCTGCCCAGCTCGGCATATTGATATTACGACCAGAGAGAAACCCCATCTTCCAAGTTTCCCACTTGGGTGTATCCAAAGAGCACATAAGGCTAGCACAACGGGCGAATTCATGTTTCTCAAGGATGTCCTCCTGATCAAGGCAGATGCATCTCCATGCATCATCCACCTTATACACATACTCCCAGATGTCATAACATTGGCTGTATTTGATATTCTGCAACTCAAGCCAGCCAGATCGTACCACACTCCAATCAGAAGGTTTGCAGTGTTTTTCCAGTTTCTCCCACATCTTCTGTGGGTTTCGAATGTTGCGAACAATCAACCTGGTAGTGGCAGATAGATTTGTACTAATGATCTTCCCCGCCGCCTCGTTCAGGCTGTCTAATTGGGGTTCCAAGTAGTGGGATGGAGGGAGTTGACCGATTTTGCCCTCAACCAAATCCAATAGCAGATTGTCGTTCAGAACAAGCCTCATTCGGTGGCGCCAGATGCGATAGTCGGATCGGCCGCGCAACGGTGGACAATCGCATTCTATTGGCAAATTATCATCCTCGAATGAACTTCTTAAGCTAAAAGCGCGTTCGATTGCCGCCTCTGTTTTGGAGACAGTTTGGGATATGAGGTCTCTGGAGCCTTCGGGCACGACAGTTGTCTCAATGGACATTTTCTCAGCGACACTGACCCGGCGCCTTTTTGCGGGCGAGCTTAACAGTTCATCCCCCGGAGGTTCTTGCTCGGAGAGGGAACGTTTCGCCAATGGTGTTGGAGAGGCCATGCTGATTTATTCTTGATGAGCAGGAGCTCAACAGAGGTCAGGGTCAGGTAATGAGAGTGGACAAGCAATATTTTGAATTATCAGAGAAGAAGAAGCATTAAAATGGTGATGTATGACGTCGCTAACTGATTATGTGAAGCGAGGATCCATCCATATCGAGCAAGGGGGGTCACCGTTTATATGTGCTTAAACTCAGGACAGGAGTATACTAGATGTTCTATGACATTATCTAGAAACAAGGAAAACTTGACACTCAAACATGCAGCCCTACATTCTTAGGAAAATCCAGAAACAGTTGACATTTTAAATATACTTTCCCCCCCCCCTTTCCACACTTTATTGCTGGGTTTATGAATCTTTCGGGCCTACGGAGTACTTTCAACTGTTTCTCTATTGATATCCCAAGATTGCTCTTTCACCTTTAAACCCGCGTTTGAGATGTCGAAATTGCAAAGTACCTCTTCCATCCCTCGTCTGTCAACATTCCCACCACACGGCAAGTACTCAAGTAGTTCCGCTGTAAGAAAAGAAAAGAGGACCAATTTCACAGGGGTACCAAAACCTAGAACGACGGTGCTTGCTCTTCTCCATACTCACATACATTCCTCACAACTCCTTAAAACTCTAAACTTCTCACATCGAATACCCTCACGTTTGGCTTAAAATGCCAACATACCACCAGCTGCAACGCCCACAAATGTAAACGGAGCAGCGAAAACAGGAGTCGCCGGGCGACCCGCCGAATCGAGCGCACTTATGCCTTTCCAATTTGTTGCACACTGTCATTCCTCGGACCTTTTCTTGCCCCAATGGTTGGATTGACACTCGTTCCATTTGTTTTCTACAAATATGGGCATTTAATTCGACGGCGGAATAGAAACAGGGCTTGACTTGAGAGGCTCAGAATAATGGTCTCTGGGGATTGATCCTATTTGTTTATAACAATATCTCAAAGTTGCTTCAGTTTGCCTTGAGCCACCTAGACGAAGCCATAAAATAACCTGTGACCGACAAAACACTAACAGCACCAACAAACAGAGAAAGATTGCTTAACAATATCTCCTCCTGAGCATGACTCACTTTTGTAGCAACCTTGCTCATGAAACGATCTCTACCAGTTCCCTCGGCAATATAGTCCTGCCACTGCACTTTGGAGAGTTCACGGTGATAATCAATCACAGTCCCAGACCAATTATTGGTTATGGCCCCGTCATCTCTCTTATACCAACTGTTACAGTTCGGATCTGCGAAGCTGGTACGACGTAGAATAGCCTGGATCCTGTCGTTGTAACTTTTCAACACACCCGGCTCTGGCTTAAGAGACAGCATCTTTCCCTGTTGCCGGGCTTGCATCACTTCCCCAAATAGGGTGTTCAGATATCGTGATTGTGCTTCGATCATGAGGATGATAGAGTTGTGCCCTTTTAATTAGTTAGAATGAATCAAACCGTGATGTTATTCGGAGATAGGGCAATTCTCACCGAGATTAGTGTTGGGACCATAAAACATTCCAAAGTTGGGCAAGTCCTCGACTGTAACACCGTTAAACGCAGTTGCTCCATTTCTCCAGATATCCTCCAAGGGCCGGCCATTTGCGCCATAAATCCGGATCGGATGCATGAACTCCACGGTTCTAAAACCGGTAGCAAGAACGATCAGGTCGTGTTCTTGTTCGTCTTCTCCATCAACTTTGATACCGGAGTTTGTAATACCTGTGATGCCCCGTGTCTCCAAGAGGACATTTTCACGGGCAAGTGTGGGATAATAATCATCTGTAATAATGACACGCTTGCACCCCGGCGCATAATTGGGTGTCAGCTTATCCCATAGCTCTGGCCGGTCAGCTAGTTGGGATTTCATCATATCGGTACATGCGGTGCGAAACATATGGGAAAGGTCCGAATCTCCATCTGCGACACCTGCATAAAATGCTTCCCGGTATTCCATTTGAAGTGCACGTTTACGCCACTTCAGGGGTGGAACCCATCGGAGCAGGGTCTTTTGAAGGGTAGATACTGGTTGATCTAGGCGAGGAATGACCCAGTTTGGCGTCCGCTGATAGATAGTGAGGTGAGAGGCAATCCGAGCAACTTCAGGGGCAATCTGAGCAGCAGTTGCTCCTGTAGAATGGGTTAGTATTGTATTCTGTAAACAGAAGATTTATCTTTTTCGATGAGTCCGCACCATTGCCAATGATTGCGATCCGCTTTCCTGTCAAATCATAACTCCAATCCCACCTAGCAGAGTGCATCGTCTTCCCTTGAAAATCCTCTAGACCTGGGATGTCGGGGGTTCGGGGTAAATTGAGTTGCCCGACAGCAGAGACAAGGAAATCAGAGTTCAAAACGTAGGAGGTTGAGAACTCGCTGTCTTTCTGCCCTGATACCATGACGCTTGTCTTCCATTTGGACTCGATGTCATCCCATCGGGCCTCCTCTACGGTGGAATTGAATCGAATATGTTTGTAGAGTCCATGTTTCTCTGCAATGCCAACGAGATATGCCTGATCGATGCACAAATCAGCGATGACTCCTATCGAACAATGCAGGTCGAGGGTCACAAATATTACTAACATGTATTTCTTCTTGTCCAGGATATTCTCTTGACCAATTAGGATTCTGTTCAAAGGAATAGCTATAGAGCGAACTCCAGACTAGGCTTCATCAGTTGCTGTTATTGCGCAAGTAGAGTAATTCTTACCATCACAACAGCAGCCAGGATACTTGTTGTCATTCCAAGTTCCGCCCACGCTGCTACTTCTCTCGAGGATAACGAAATTCCGAGTTTTATTTCGTTTGATCAAATCGATCGCCATGCACATTCCTTGAAGAAGGGTTAGTGAAATTTATTTACCCTGGAGGACTGAGCATACCCGATATGCCGGCGCCAATAATGACCACAGTCGCATTGGTAAAGTCTTTGTTCCCCACAGGGAGACGTGTGTTACTCGATGCCACCATTATAGATGAGGCTGACTATGCACTTGAGAGTTGACAAGTAAATTTAAATTATGGGCGGCAGGCCAGAATATAACCAACGGGTTCCCCGCAAGCTTCCTGAGACAATCAATATGTACAAAGTATGTACGGACTACTGATCATACAATCACCAGAGTTACCGAGGCCAATAATCCTTGGTTTATGCACGTCTTATGCAACTCCCATCACAGGTCATGCGACGAACTGCAAGGAATCACCTGTACTTTTTTTTTTGCCTTGAGCTTTTTTTTTTTTTTGGCAATTAAAGAAGACTATTTGGAGAAATTCGGAAGACATGTAAGGCTTAATATGCTCACTAAAAGCTGGAATCGATAATTCAAAATTATCATACATAAGTTTGGAAGGGTTAACTATGAAGTGAGGGGAAGCTGTTCATACCGAGGCATGCAGCATTACCGCAGCGAGTAGTCTGAGTTTTGCCTAATCCTCTGGGGCTAACCCCGGAAATCCTCCAAAATAATCAAGGCAATTCAATTCCTTCTCTCTCTGCTGTCTGTAAGATGTATTGCTTGACCTGGATAAACACAATATAAGAGTTAGCCATTCTGATCTAAATGGATACCTAATTCCGGCGAGGGACTTACCTTGTCGTCTGGAACTAGCTCAATCGCTAGTCTACCGTCACTGTCTCTCTTTTCCGCTTCTGCTCCAGACTTCAACAATAAAATCGCGGCAGGTCCATGCCCCTCAGAGATAGCGTGGTGAAGGGCGGTGAATCCGTCCCCATCCGTTGCGTTGACAGGACTCTTACCCTCCTCCAAGAGGGTTTTCAAGATAGGCACAGACCCTACTGCGGCTGCTCTGTGCAGGGGAAGTTGGCCACGTCTATCCTTGACTCTGGCGCTACATTTATGGGCAAGCAATGTGCGGACGGTGGAAATATTGGCCTTGGAACTTGCGAAATGGAGCGCATTCTACTAAACGGTAAGCCCATGTACACCCAATAGCCAAGTTGTTGTCTCGGAAGGCTGACCTGTCCAGTATTGCTTTTGATGGAGACATCAGCTCCTTTTCGCAGTAGTAGGTCGATCGTTGCGTCGCCTGCGGCATCTTTTAGGCTAGCTGCAATCATAAGAGGTGTCCAACCGGATCCATCCTATGCCAATTTAGCAAAGTCATATAATAGGGACTAGTCGATGTTGAAAAGGCACGAGGAATTATCTTCGAAAATAGAACAGTGATACTCACTTCTACATCTGGGTCGAAATCCTTCATAGCGACTAGCAATTCCACGACCGGGAGACGGTTGTAAGCCGCAGCCCAGTGGATTGGAAGACGTTCATCGTCATCTTTCACGAATGCAGATTTTGGGTTTGCCTGTTTCAATAATTAGCTTTGTTCTCGGAGACCAAACAGTACCAGCGCCAGCTTGATCTTGCGGGGCAGCCTCGGCCCCAGGTGGAGCACAACTCACATTGAGCAACGACTCAACAACCTCGTCTAACGAGATATATTAGTGCATTGTACTATACAGCAAAGGTTCAAGCTCTTACTTCTTCCTTCTCGGGCAGCCTCGTGCAGGGCGAACTTCTGATCGGAATCCATGGTGACTTTGTTGGAGGAGGAGTGATATTGCGATAAGAGCTGCGATAAGGCAGAATGGCTGAGTCAGCAATATTGAGCCCCCCCCCCCCCCGGCGATCTCGATCTCGCAGCGAGACGTTGTAACAACATTGTCAAGCTCACTGACTTTATCTTCGGGGAAATAGATATCTTGCACATAGGCTATACAGATTATCTACAATTGTTATTATTCTTTGTGACTCCACGTAAAGTGTGAAATCTGGCCTAAGTTATTACCTTTGTACCTATTGGATTGCGTTCTCATACAAAAGGAACATCCGGTATATACTCTGTTTTGCGGCCACAAATTCATATGCTGCACATGCACCAATGTACATAACCAACGACACGTAGTTTCCTAAGTATTTCCTTTCACCTTTTGAGTGTTGAGAAATTGTACCCGAATGTAATATTAATCGTCCACGGGTAGATCTCAGAAAAGGCCAACCGACGAAAGAATATATATACTTAGGTAGACATTCAGATATCTTTTGAAAAAGGTACCGACAATGTATGTAGGTAGAACTGATCGCCTGAATAAGAACGTCCTCGAGTTTCCCAACCTTGATCACAGTCCACCGCCCTGTAGCCTCACCGCCCTTTTTGGACCGGGTATAATGTTGGTCAATTATGGCGCCTCAGGCACTAACACCCGTTGCAACTTCGATCCAAAGATTCATGCACGTCCTTGTACCATCTTCAACCATACCTTGTCTCGCAGCTGCTAGAGACGCAGCATCGGTCTTCAATCAACTGCGCTTCTAAAACCGGTGCTTAGACTGAACCTCCGGACTCGATTGCGGTCACGAACCTCCCGCAGGCTTTTTTTTTCATCGCGCGCACCATCGGGGTCGTGATTCTTGAAGCTCCTGTCTTCAAAGCACACCAATTTATCTCACTTTCCCCACATAACTTCCTTGCGCATATAATGGACTACTCTTCACCCCAGTCCCCAGATGACGCCGTGCGCATGTCCGCAAAGCGGACCGCCGAACTCTTCGGTCCTGAATACCTGATGGTCACACCTTCAACTCTTACAGACGGCTCAATCGGCGTTTCCTACCGACGAAAGGCAGAGTACGAAGATATCACCGAGCTGCCACGAGCTCTCGCAGAGAAACAGGCGAAGGCTACAGCCGGCCGGACAAAACGGCCGAAGATCCAGGCGCAGACACCCGCAGACGGCAGTGGCTCATCCATGTCACTTGTGAGGCGGCCATCGGGAACGGGAGCGGGAGAAGCTGCTGGCGATGGTCTACCTAAGAGTTTGGTCCAGCGACCATCGGCTACTCAGCAACAGCGGCCCGAGTGGCACGCGCCTTGGAAGCTGATGCGCGTTATTTCGGGACACCTGGGATGGGTGCGAGCTTTGGCAGTGGAACCGAACAACCAGTGGTTTGCTAGTGGAGCAGGAGATCGGACAATCAAGATTTGGAATCTGGCGACGGGCGCATTGCGACTCACTCTCACTGGTCACATCTCCACCGTCCGTGGCTTAGCAGTGTCACCCCGGCATCCGTATCTTTTCTCGTGCGGTGAGGATAAGATGGTCAAGTGTTGGGATTTGGAGACCAACAAGGTCATTCGACACTACCACGGTCATCTCAGCGGTGTGTACACACTGGCCCTTCACCCTCGTCTCGATCTGTTAGTCACGGGTGGTCGTGATGGCGTGTGCCGAGTCTGGGATATGCGCACGCGAAGCAACGTACACGTTCTCGGTGGACACAAAGGCACTGTCGCCGACATCAAGTGCCAAGACGCCGACCCTCAGATTATCTCTGGCTCCCTAGATTCCACAGTCCGGTTGTGGGATTTGACTGCTGGTAAGAGCATGGGCGTCCTGACACACCACAAGAAGGGTGTTCGCAACCTCGCCATTCACCCCTCCGAGTTTACATTTGCCAGTGCCAGTACCGGTAGCATCAAGCAGTGGATGTGCCCCAAGGGTGATTTCATGCAAAACTTCGACGGTCAGAACTCTGTCATCAACTCTCTCGCCGTCAACGACGAGAACGTTCTCTTCTCTGGTGGTGACGACGGTTCCATGTCCTTCTGGGATTGGAAGACTGGTCACCGCTTCCAATCTATGGAAACTACCGCACAGCCCGGCTCTCTTGAAGCCGAAGCTGGTATCATGGCTTCTACCTTTGATCGTACTGGTTTGCGTCTTATCACGGGCGAAGCTGATAAGACCATCAAGATCTGGAAGCAGGACGAAGAGGCTACGCCCGAGACTCACCCTCTGACTTGGGCCCCGACTCTCGGTAGACAGCGGTACTAGAGGGATGACCAGCATCACTGGCATTCGTACCCTCCGTTCCGATTTCTCAATACCCTGTATTCATTTTCTTTCTTGCCATCAAGTTCGTGTTGGCACTATGTGGAGTTGAGCGCGGTCTGTGGAAGGCCCTTGATTTTAAAATATTCAAACATGTATCGGGAAGAATTTCCTCGGAAAGGTTCGTTTCATGTCTCTGAAAAAAAAGAGTCCTAACGTTTTGTATGATACAAACCCCAATTGAGCCAAATGATACCCTTGGCAATCGACCCGGATGGACAACACACGTACAAGTAGCCTTTACGATCTAGAGCGCAAGCCACAGCTGGACTGAAAGGGTATCATATGCAAACTATTGTGCGATATTACACTAACTCCAGATAATGCGTATCGTATCAAACCACCCAAAAGAAAACCCCTCGCCATCACTGCTCAATACCCAAACCAAAGCCCTTAGCCTCGGCATCCTCCCTGAAAGCCGACCTGACATCTTCGGGCGCAATCCTGAGCCGAACTTTACTACTGCGGTCGCCCCGAGTGGGAATCGTAGTACCCCCAAGTACGCTTTTAGAGCCAGAGCCTTGCTCTAGTGCTAGAATACCGGAGTTCATGAGTGACATGGCTGCATGACCCAGGCTCCGCACGCGAGCACTGGGCCCTCCGCCTAATAAGAAATCTTTTACGCCTGCGCCTGCGCCAGCGGCTCCAGCAACGGCGACGGCTGCATCGGCGATGCGGCGAGCTTCGTCGAGGACGTCGCCGAATGTAGATTCTGAAATGCCTGTCCGGTGGACGCGGGCGAGTAGGGCAGCGAGGAAGAGCTTTCCTGATAGCGGTAGACAGCGCAAGGACTGCTGGAGTGGAGTTGATGTAGCTTCGTGAATGGCTTGCTTGATAGTGGCGATGGTGACGCGCCCTGGTTGGCCCTTCGCAGGAGGTTTAGCGACGGCTGACTCTCCAGCTGCTTTGGCTGTGATAGCCTTGTTGCGCCGGGCGGGAGTTTTGCTGGGTGTGGGGGGTAATGATTCTGTCTCGTCTTTGGCCTCATCTGCGGCAGCAGCCTCGTCGGCTGCCTGCTCGGCGATTTCAACGGCTCGACGGCAGATGTCCAAAGCTCGTCGAGCATCACCGCTAACGGCGGCTACTTTGCGACTTGCGAATTGGACGGCATCTGGATCAACGATATTGCCTGGTACACTGGCCAGGCGGGTACTGATAATTTCCATTAGATCTGTGTGACGATATCCCGGGAAGGTGATACGGGTTAAACCGAGACGACTGGAGATCTTGTTGCTTAGGGTTCTTTCGGGAAGATCCATGGTGTTTGCAACAGCCAAGACAATCAGGCGCGAGTGACGGAGCGCAGGCCAGTTGAAGAAGTTATACATGACGGACTGGTTTTTTGTGACAAGTTGATCCAACTCATCCATGAGCACAACACAAGAGACCCGACGAGGGGAGGGATTTGAGAATTCTCTTTCGAGAAGATCCAATGCATGGGAAGGTGATACTCGGTCGCCTTTCAAGGCTTCCCATAGTAAAGAGTAGGATTGATGCGGGTCGGTGACTTTCATACCGTTAATCTCGACAAAGATGAAATCGTCCATCTCTTCTTCAAGCACGGCACCGTTTAGCTGTGCAACCACCTCCCGGACCGTGGCAGTCTTGCCAGTGCCTGGGGTACCGGAGATATAGATACAAGCGCCTGTGCCTTCCATGATCGCAGCGCTAAGATGGTTGTATACAGTGTTGAATTCAGTCTTCCGGCACGGCAATGAGTCTGGAACAGTGGAAACGTGTAGCAAATTCCGAGCTTGACGGTAGGGAGAGTCGAAATGCGTGGGTGAGAGGACACGGGTACCCAGAGGAGTAAACTCAAGTGGTTTTTTCACGACGATCCTGATACAGTTAGTCTTAATTGACAAGGGACATGTATTTTCGCCGGTTCTTACCGTTTATGCGTCGGGGTCATCAGGGCCTTCTTGCGCTGTGATTGTGGCGTGGCATTCGTTGCAGCTAGTCGCTGCCTCTTTCTTGGGGTCGTAGGTGCGGTGGCCTCCTTGGTCTCGACATACTACAATGACACAAATTAGTACCGCTTCTGCAATTGAAACCAGGTGGCTTAACTCACTTCATCGTCCGCAGCCTTGCGTTTTCTGGAAGCCTTCAAGCCATCCCTGACCCAATTGATCAGATGTTGGATGTTATCTTCATTGTACACCTGCTCCCAGATAAACTCATCGGTATACCGTCCTTGAACCTGGTTCACGCCTCGTCGACAAACGATGCACTTGTTGTATTCCGCTAATTCGGTCTTGCTCTTTGGAGGTCCATTCGGGTATCTAGCACCGAAGGCGCTCTGAGACATGACCGCCCCTTTGCCGCTGATTGATGTCAAGGGGTTGCTGTTGAAATCGAGTGTGATGTACTGTTCGTTGGGCAAGGCGTCGGTACGGCGCTTGTTTCTCGTGCCCATGAATTCGTCGGGGGATGCAAACCACATAATATTGGCGGATTTGACAACCTCGTCTTCTTCATCGTCGTCCTCTTCTTCCAAAAATTCTGTAATGATGCCAACCCAGTCCTTTCCAGCTTCGGGGGATTTTAAGAGAATCACATCGCCAACTTTGCATTGGAATTGACCCATCTGGGCACCAACAATTTTGCGTTTTTGGCGAGCGGGACGGGAGGATCGTCTGCGGCTACGTTTCGCCGGGGTATCATCTTTGGCTTCACTTTCCTGGATAATCTCTTCATTTTGATCGTAAATCCAGCTCCAAGGAAGGTCCTCGACGCCTAGTTCATCATCAGAATCGTCTCGAACCAGAGCTCCCTTGGTCATCCATTGGGCACGTTCGCGGGCGCTGCGCCTCTGAGGCGAAGGGTCTGAATCGCTATCGCTCATTGGGGGCGTGGGAGATGTGACCGGGCAGAACGTGCAATGAAGAAGGAGAAATCGCGCTGGACGCGTTGTCCACTTTCGTCCCTTTTGGGTTTAGTCCGGCAAGGAGGTCTGGCCAATCAAATGCATCTACCTCATAGTAAGACATGGAGTACATTGCAAGTATAAACTAAATAAAATACATGAAATATGGGTGCTTTCAACTAACACTGTAAACGTGTGTTCGTACGATAACTCTACTGCAGCTCTTACTTCAAAGCCATCACACAATTTTGCTGTATAGTCGTCAAACTATCAACACCTTTCTGTTTCGGCGTTACCACGATGCATGTTATAAATCGGATTTGCTTATCCAAATTACGTGATCCTGATTGTCTGATATGTTAAATGTCTATCTTAACACGGGACACTGCGGTTCGCTCTTTGTGCTCTCCTAAACCTCGCATTTTTGTAGTCTACCTACTAACGCCCTGGAGAATCCTGGAATATTTTGAAGAGTGAATCTTAATCTAGATTTATATGTACCATCACATACCTTCCCTGATTGACTTTACATGCCATAATCAATAATTGGAAAAGAGAAGTTGATCACATTTGCCAGATGCTTCAATATTGCGGAATGATTGTATATACCACGGAACAATGGTATTCCGGAACCCTAACATCCATCGAAATTTAACGTCTAGTGGATCAGTTTTATAGATACCCCCCTACCTTCAACTCGGTTTCTCGCCATTTAAAAGAATTATATCACAATAATCTCAAAGTGAAATGTAGCAGGCCTCTTTTACCTTTTACATCAACTTATCTACTACAAGAACCAGGCGCATGATTATTACGATGATATTGATTTCCAGGTATCTTGATTCTTGATCCATCAATATCTTCTCATTATAGCGAGAAAGTTAAATGTAGGACGAGCTGGAGGTGTACCTGGGCGGTTCCGCGGCTACTACGTAGTTTGTACATAATAAATAAGCGCGGAACCTTGAATAGAACAATGTATGGGTGATACTCCTACTCTTTTAAGTAACCCACTCCCGCGCGGTTCTACGCAGGAATGAATGCATGGATGCTCCCATTATTTGATGAACTTCTAGATAAAAAGCTTTAGCCTCATGTCCCTAACTCTCCCCCCTTTCAAATTTCTCAGTTTCCCGTCGTCTTCGCTCCAATTCGTTCCTACCCTTTGTCTTTCTTTTACTTTCCTCCTACGCTACTTTCCTTAGGTCGTGCACTCAGTCGCCCCTGCAATCGATTTGTGCTCAGTTTCATCACACCTTCATCGGCAAGGAGCGGTTTAATGCGTCTCCCATTTCTTTCACTTGCCCGTTTGATATTTCTGAAATAGCTGTGTCACCTTCCTTCGGCTTGGCCCATTCCAAACAATCCGCTGTGTGAGACATCGCTGTGGTCATCGAACACCTGTCGCTACCTGATCCCACTGAAATGGCGCCTATGTCCCAGTCTTACGAGAACGAGTAAGTATATTTTGTGCACGGATATTTGAAAGTACGTTCAGCTAATAAATTCTGCCAGCTGGGAGCGTCTCAATGCCAAATGTAAGATATACCTTTGTTACCTTTGTTTCAATTATGAGTGTCTGTACTGACCTATCTAGCATGGGAACTGCCCAACTACGGCCCAGGTCCAGATTTTGGTCGGGGGACAATCTACCGACAAGACTATGACGAGGATGCGCAGGATAAACATGGTGATAATGATGCCGAAGATGATTTCGAGGATATGAACTATGATTCCTCTGCTGTTGACGATCCGCCACTGCCTCCAACCTCAACGGTTCCCGTAACTGGTCGGTCTCTCAAAGGTGTACCTGCTGTACCCACACGATCACCAATTCCAATCCAAAGCGCCTTTCCCCAGACAGTTATTATCGGACCTAGAGCAGGCCGAGCTCAGGCACCAGAGGGGCCAATATTCAATGAACGAGGCCCTAACACCATCAGTTCCAATACATTCGCACGACAGCAGCAGCATTTGGCAGGTAATCTCAAATCGGGTCAACGTGCCCCTCTCAGGGAGGGACATACTTCCCCATCACAATCACGGGTTCAGTCAAAAAGAGGCAGTACTGTTTCAACTGCTTCGAAACACAGAACTAAGAATCCGCCCCTCGCACCGGGGCAAAATGACTATCATTCTAAGGCGAAGTGGCGCAAGGGCCTTTCTCCGGATGGTGCGTGTGCTCACATCAACCGCAAGTACATCACTAACGGTCAAATAGCTTCTTATCGTTTGCCTTATGAATGCCAAGTATTCCAAGCAAAGTGAGTATATAGAGCTTTGCAGTCCTTGGTCTTGGAACTAACGCAGAGTCAAGGATTAGACAAGTAACCCCAGGAGAAACTTCCAACATCGATTTTCGCCAGAGAATTATCGAGGAGACTGGTGCCTATGTGCGGATCAGTGCGGGAAATTCCAAAGTCAGTTGCCCCCTAGAATTCCCCAATATATGAGGAACTGAATATGCTAATAGCCCTAAAGCTCGTTCACATCTGGGGCAAGCAAAATCAGGTTTTGGATGCCCAAAATATGCTTCAAGATATGTTGAGTCGGTTGATGCAGCAGCGGACTTTGCCTGCAGCATCGCGGTGGGCCAAGATACACGCGCATTCAAATACGAAGGTTGCCCATGCCCGGTCGCAGGAAACCCACGAGGAAAGATTGTCCGAGATGCGAAAGCCACCGAGAATTGCCTCGGATTACACAGTATGGATAACCCCCTGCTAGCCCTAGTTGTTTTGGTACTTTATGGAGACTAACTGTCCCTTGATACTACAGCTTGCCTTCCTCTGGCCTTCAGATGGCCCCTCTCTGAACTACTTTATTACCGCGCGGCGTGAGATCCTCGATTTCATTCGCTTGAAATATGACGTGAATATCTACGTCAAGCCTGGTATCTCGGACTACCTTTTCATGTCTGGGAATGATGAGCGGGATATGTGCATTATTGCGTCTCGATTCCGAGAGCTGTGGGAGAGGCTTATGGTCCAACACGAGACAGAAATCAAGCTGCTTCTTATTGCGGCGCCCCGGACAGAGCTTATGAGAACCCACGTCATCCTCCAAAAATCCGGTGGGCTCTCACAACCTGTCCTCTGTGGACCGGAACTGGCACCAGACGTGGCTGTGACCTGGGAGACCACTGCGGAGAAGATCAAGGCCAACAACAAGAGCATTGTCACCACCCGCCTTAGGAAAGCACTGCATGTGATTCCTCGATTTCGGGGATTCTTGCAAATGCGTGCAAAGTTCGGTTCGTTCACGCTGCAACAGTGGCGTAAGCCGGCAGATGGAATCTCTTATGAGTTCGCAGAGTTTCGCGAGATGCTTACCCATATGAACACCGAAGGACGTTTGGTTCCAGGGTATGTTATCACTCCAGCCGGAATCTGATGGTTTGCTGATTGACTTATCTTTTTAGAATCCGGCTGCAGCAAGATGAGATCTTCGACCGAATCATCAAATCAAAGTTTCTCAAGCCCTGGGGTAAAGCCAAAATCGAATCCCTCTTGAATTTAATACCTAGATATTCCGCCAACTTTGAGTACCAAGTGAACAATGATTCAGTGATTCGCGTGGAAGCGAAATTCTCTCTTCCACTCGGCTCGCAGGAGTTTGAAGTCAACGGAATCCGTTGTTTCAAATCGAAACAGATCAGTGCTCCTGTTGATCGTCAGATGCCAATGCAGATCAGCATGATTGACTTTGAAAGGTCTGCTTACCCTAGATCCCTTTGGAATTTTACTGGAAGCTGAGTTTGAATCTAGGTCCGACTGGCAACTTGAAGTGAAGGCTCTTGAACTATGCCCTGAAAGGGAGATGACCCCCGAGCTAGATAAATTCATACATTCTGTTGGTTTCCAATGGAGCCCAAATGCCAAGAACATTGGATGTGCTCCCCAGCGCAAGGCGAGGTTCTCCTATGGTTCGCCAGTCAAGCGCTTCGTTGAAAAGGCCGCAATTCAGCTTCGAGTTAAAGAATCACCGCATGTATTCGAGCTCGCCCGCTTCGACGAGTACACGTACGCGGCTGGTCACTGGTCAACGACCCCGAAAGTGTCCTGGGGGGCATCGCTGTTCAATCCTAGTTGGGATGATATACTAGGTGAACAGGCTGATGTCAAGCCCGTCGACATTTCCAAGGATGGGTGTTTGTCGGTGTTCTTTCCCCCGCCTGAGGATGACCAGGAACAGACGGATAAGCAGAAAACGGACGATGAAATCCGCAAGGAGGCTGAAATCAGAAAGATAGACGAAGAGAAGCAATTGAGCGTTTTCATGAGCGCTGTCCAGAAGATTGCGCGGATGCTGGCGAATCCCGGCGCTGAGATGCCCGAGGTCCTCGAGACTGATCTTGGAAGTCTGTTCTAGTCGAGTCAGCAAAATCAGGCCAAACTTGTCACATCTTGTGGGGCCACAAGGGCCAATTCAAAGAAGAAACAAATGGAAGGAAAACAACAAAATCGACAAAAAGGCAGAAAAACAAAAGGAAACCAAAAACAAAAAAAAAAAAAAAACCCCATTACTACCGTCTGGCTTGCTTATTGAGCCAAGATCATTTAGGTATGTAGCAATAAAAGTCCAAATTCATATTTGAAGTTATTCCTTGTTTCCAGATATCGGAGAACCCCTTCGACCCTGAATGTGTAGTCCTCTCTTCTCGTTCTTCCGATTGTACTCCATCTCCAGTTTGCTTCCAAAATGGGAGATATAAACCCTGTATATGATTTCGATTTGGATTTCTCTATGGGAAAGTCATGTTGACCTATTCGTACCACGTGGGTCGAGTTTAGCCCGCAGCGGCCTGAGGAGCACCTTCTGAGAGCATCTTCTGCCTCAGTGCTGTTGGAGAGAGGTTAGCAATCGAAAGAAAAAGGGCCTGGTAAGGAAATAGGAATCCCGCGTCCTATTATCCAGGAAAGGGGCCAACTCACTCTCTTCTACAATGCGCAGTTGCGAGCTCTTGGTCTGTACGATCTTCTCCAACTCCTGCAAGTTTGCCTCCAAGCCCTTGACCTTAACATCGTAAAATGCGATCGCCTTAGGCGCAGTCTGAAAACAAAAAAAGACAAACTGTCAGCCCGACCAATTCCTACCACCAACATCGCTAAATATAGCCCCGCTACCACATACCTTTTCAACATAGAATCCAGTTCCGACATCAACAAGCACCTTCTCGCGATCCGTCAACCGGCCCTTGACATACAGCGAGCTGGTGAGGGGCACGAGGATCTCATCGCGGCCATCGGTTCCCTTCTTCTCGTTTCCAGTCACGCCGTCATTGATCGAGCGTACGCAGTCGCGGAACTTGGCTTGGGCGGCGCGTAGCTTCGTGTGCGAGGTGGTCAGGTGTTCCAATTCGGAGGTGAGGCGGGTTTGGAGTGCGCGGAGCTGAGGGACGGAGAGAGAGGCGAGGTTAACTGATTCCGAGTGGTTAGCTGGGTATTTATGTCCATATGACACGGAGAGCCGGAAGCCGGCGCTGCAGAGTCATCTTAGTGTTTGGGGGGATTGGAGACGCACTTCCTTGGGGAGCTCCATCTGAGGATGGAGCGTTTTGTGACATTTTGGAATTCGGGAGGTAGAATGGGGTATTTGAGGGGATCAATTTCGGATCGTGGGTTTGTGTTATTGTAGATCAGGTCCTCGCATTGGGACTGTATATAGGTAGGTGGTGGGGGGAGCTTCAGAAAACTCCTGGGTCGAATGCGTGGCGATTGTGGTGATAGTGGCGGGTTGTGTTTATACACACGCACCTGACCACCTCACTTCCATGTAACTTGTACAGATCATATCTTTGTCAATGACCAAAGACTTAATTATAACTCTATATTATGTTTAGACCCTCTAAATTTGCTCAAAGTAAGTTGTCGGTGTATTATCCATGTATTCATTATCCATGACTACTTGGAGGTAGAATGTTATCTGCGGGGAAAAGATCACTCCGAAGATTCCCAGTTCTCCGCTCCGCTCCGTAATCCTTCTTCACTACATATCAATGGCTTCAAGACTGGCAGCATGTGAAGCTTGCCGAAAAGCAAAGGTTGCCTGTGATCATAAGCGGCCGGCATGTACTCGGTGTGTAAGTAACGATAGAGCTGCAATCTGCATTTACCGAACGACTCCTTTCAAGAGAAGAAGGGTGGAGAGTTCTACACCCCTGCAGTCTCCTAGGTATGCGATATGTGATTATATTGGCTTTATTCTCACATGCTTATTGAATCTGCAGTCGGATACCTCCGGCACAACCATCCTTCACTCCAAGGAATAATCCCTATCCAAACCCCGGCTTTCTAGGATCCTCTAGCCATGTCGCTATTTTCAATGAAATTTCCCCCCAAGACTATCATACATCCGATACATACCATCCTTCTGAGGATATGACGATGTTGATGCAGTCCCAGTCCACTGGCGAGAATATCTTGTTAATCCAAGGCGCGGATATTCTCAGGCAGCTGTTAAACACATTTCCTCTAGCCGCCATGAAGGATTTTGTTACCTTTTGGCTAGCAACAGGAGCGAACCTAGCTCTGGCAGAGCCTTTTACTGAGAAATGTACTGAAGACATGATGCGCCTATTCACGTCCTTCTCACAAGAAGACAACTGGCATTTGGCATATGCCCAACGTCTAACTCAAAATTCCCGGGAACCTTTGAAGTTTAGCAGCACATCCGATATGGAAACTTTCTCTGCACAGTTCCTTGACCAGAAATTCCGATGGGAAAGTCTAGGTATTTTCCTCTCTGCTGTGAGTCGAGCAGCAATCGATATATCATTTTTTCCGCCGTTGTTCAAAACCGAAAAGGATCAGTTTATCCTTCGGAGGCTATCTACAAAGCTCAGTGATCTTGCGTTAGATATCGCGCTCTCGCTGGATTGCTTAAACGACCTACAGCTGGTTCTACAGTATGAGAACTTTATTGTACACACCCATGTTGATGGCGACCAAAGTAAGAAACCCCCCTTAGTTTTGTTTGTAAACCTCGCAGCTCACCGGGAACCCAGGCTATCATTCGTGGAGTAGACTTGGAGATGTTGTGTCGTCTATGTTTGCACTTGGCTACCATGAGAATGTCGAAAAATCCAAGCCACCAATTCCGAGTTTTCTTGCGGAGTTACGAAAGACGGCTTGGGCCACGACATACTCGGCGGACAAGAATGTGGCTATATTCCTTGGTCGCCCACCTCGGATGAGCAAGCGGTTCTGCCATTTTCAAGTACCTTTGACCCCCACAAGCTCGGATCAGGTTTGGAACACGTCACATGTTGAGGACGAGGTCGTCAGATGGAAAACAGACACACCAATTTGTTATATGTCAAGTATTCGGTGGGCGACCCTCTGCGCTGCACTGAAAGAAGATGTTCTCGAATTGCTCCGATCAAAGCAGCGCGAGAATTTCAATCAGAAAGCTAGGTAAGCTAGAGCCATATAACGTGGGATTCCCTCGCTCGTACTAATTTTTGACATAGCATCATCCGGCAAAAAGCTGAAACTCAATGGGCAAATCTACCTCCTCGCTTTCGACTTTCGGGCGCTCTGAAGGAATGTTCTGGGGATGCATTCGAACGCGACCTTCTAGCTAGCATACGCCTGGACCAACTACATGTTCTCTTTCTACTTCAATTGGCGTTTCTCGATACCCTGACCGAGCCCGATCCATCTATACTCGACATCTCGGAGCAAATGCTCTCTATTGTAGTGGACAGCATTCTTCTACGAGACCAACTGGTCAACTCTGGAACGGGACTCGTTTGGAAGGTATGTTTATCTACTTCCAGGATCCGAACCTTTACTTACTGGATTAAAACCCGACTAGATCGCCCACTTCGGCCTTCCAGCTTCAGGGATTATCCTTCTTTCAATGCTGAAACAACACCGCGCACTAACCCAAGGAAGAGACTCATGGTCTAAAACAATACTCAATCTCGGCATCTTTGTTGCGCAGGTCCAGGTAGGGAGCATCGTTCGGCGCGGAGATCCAAACTATGCCTTGATTTCCAAAGCGACACAGACGATTGAGCGCTTCCTCGATTCTATACACCGCGAAGGGATACAATCCCCAACGCAACTGCCATCGCATCTAGGAGAGAATGGTGACTGGGCTGCATTTTTCAGCCAGGATCTGTGTGATTTCGAGACTGACTTTTGGGAGAACCTCGCGTATCATCCTTCTTTGTTGGCTTCGGATCCTAGTTTGCCTCCAATATAGTGAATGAGCATATTTATATACAGGAATAATATACGACGAAATTGTCAATTGCTTAGATATGGAATTGCAACCACCGAAAACAATGATTCTTAGCATCAATATTTTCATATATAACATGTGGTACATTATATTCCATTCGACTATCACATCTCTACGCGGCATATTCACGATCGTATATGAGATTGTCTTAAGCACCCTGGATAAACCCACTCAAAGAAGGGCACATGTGCACTTATAATTATTTCAAGATACGTAGCAAGTAATTGAAAGGATGCATATTTCCTGTATCAAATAATCAAGGCTTGATAATAAACACTGTAGTCTAAGATAAAATCAAGTAGTATATCAAAGAGAGATCTAATGATGCTAAAGTCTGCATTTTCTATGTATTATAATCACTTTTGCTCCTTCGCCTTCTTCTGTTTTGCTTTTTATGTTATAAAACCAATATACGTACACCCTGAGCTGTGTTAAATCGTCATAGATTAGATCACTTACCTATCTATATTTGGGCCCTTCTAGAGCTCCTCATCCGGTTCCTCTGGAGTAGGTTGGCGGCCTATACGACCAAGATAATCTCGCATCGTAGACCACACGCCAGGCTCTGGTTCAGCATCCTTATTCTTAACCTTAAAAGCCGTATATTTTTCGTCCATCGGAGTATCACCATCAGCATCCAGGCTTCGTGAATCATCTGAAGACGAGTCACTTAGAGTGGTAAAACTAGTCCATTCGGTCTTCTCCTTTGGCGTGTTAGCATCAGTCGATCTCTTCTTTTGAGGCGGGGCAGTCTCTGAATCATCTGGCTCATCTCTAGCCCGTTTGCGATTGGTACTTTCCATAGTACGTGTGAAAGCATCTAGCCCAGTGTGAGGCTGAGATGGAACTTCCGCAGGATCCGGCACATAGTATCCAGGTTGTGGGCTACCCGGGATAGGATAGTGAAGAACTTCCGGTGCAATCACGGGAGGAAGATCCGGATCTAGACCAGCACCAGGAGGAATGAGAAGAACATGAGCAGGAATGGGGCTAGGGGCAGGGACATCATCAGTAAGAATAAGAGGAGTTGTGTCACTAGTAGGAGCATTACCAGAATCCGCACCGGCATCGCCAGCAATTGCCTCCGTAACAGCCTGATCGGCAGCGTCATCAGCAGCGATGGCAGCAACTAAAGCATCAGCGAAAGCAGGAGTGATTCCAGGAGAAGGGACACGGGCAGGGACATAATGAGCAGGGACATAACCAGCAGGGACATAACCAGCAGGGAAATGACCAGTAATAATAAGAGGAGTTGTGTCACTAGTAGGAGCGTTACCAGAATCCGCACCGGCATCCCTAGCAATTGCCTCCGCAGCAGCCCGATCAGCAGCGTCATCAGCAGCGATGGCAGCAACTAAAGCAGCAGCGAAAGCAGGAGTGATTCCAGGAGAAGGGGCACGGGGAGGAACATAATCAGTAAGAATAAGAGGAGTTGTGTCACTAGTAGGAGCATTACCAGAATCCGCACCGGCATCCCCAGCAATTGCCTCCACAGCAGCCCTATCAGCAGCGAAAGCAGCAGCGAAAGCAGGAGTGAATCTAGGAGTAGGGGCAGGGGCAAGAAGACGTCCAGGAACACGAGCGGGGACAAGGGCAGGAGTAAGAGCGGGAACAGGAGCGGGAACAGGAGCGGAAACAGGAGCGGAAACAGGAGCGGGAACAGGAGCAAAGGTAGGGGCGGGAACAGGGGCTGGGGCAGGAGTACGAGCGCGAATAGGAATAGGAGCGGGGGCAGGGGCGGGAGCAATAACAGGAGCAGGAGCAGCAGGAGGAGCAGGAGCAGGAGCAGGAGCAGGAGCAAGGACAGGAGCAAGAGCAGGGGCAGGGGCAAGAGCGGGGGGAGGGGCAGTAGGACGGGCAGGAGCACGAGCGCGAGCAGCAGTAGGAGCAGGAGTACGAAGAGGAACGCGAGCAATAGGAATAGAACCATTAGAAAAAGCAGGAGGAATAGGAGCACCAGCAGTAGGAGTAGCATGATGAAGATCAGGAGCAGTGGTAAAAGCGAGAGGAATAATAGGAGGAGGAGCAGGCGCCGCCGGAGGGCGAGGGGCAAGGCCACCTGAAGCAGCAGGGAGAGGGACAACAGGGACAGGGTCAACAACAGGATAATTTGGATCCACGGCTCTCCATGTAGGATCAGTGAAGCGGTAAAATCGAAGAAGATCGAACAGACGCTCGGTGAGGTCCGCTCGATCTGGGACGTAAGCGAGAACTAGAGCTGGAAAGTCATTGTGCCTAGCGGTGATCCTATGTCTGATATCAAATCCTTTCCTACCTGAGAATACTGAATTCCAATGGCCTCCCTTTGAAAGACAATTGTACAACATCGGATTGTAGATCTCTCGAAGCAAGTGGACGACGGCTTGGGCACCTCCAGGGTTCGCGGCCATATTAATACCAATTGATTCAAAAAAGGACCCCTCATGCTTTGTGTTCATATTCATTCTCATATTTGTGAAAAAGCGAGCCATGTTGGAAGAGGTTGATCAGAGGCGATTTTTATAGAAGTTAGACTGTACTGTTGGCTTGTTAGATTGTACTATTTGCTTCAGTTAAGGACTTGTAATTGATAGGAATGGTTGGAAATAATGATGGTTTAGGTAGGATTCACTGACTGCTAAATACTCGAGAGACCCTTTGTGCTACTTGTTAGATTATTGCAAGCATGGCCTATGTATGTATTTTGAGAGCCACAAAGGGACACATTCTAGTCTCAGAATGGCTTTTTAGCACAAAGCGACGCATTGATGAGATGTTCGGCAAATCCAAACAATCTCTTTATCAATCATGGGCTAATTAAGGATATTACTTGCAAGCCATCGTTTTCTTTCTCATATGAAAATAAAGGAGGACAAAGGGAGATGGTGTCCAAGAGTAACTAGAGCCTCCATTTAGAAACAAAATAGGAATAAAGTGCTAGTCTATTTTTTATCGTCTAGATCTATAAATAGCCCTCCGCACAAACAAGACCAAATAGGATAGACCGTTTATATGCCTGTCGCCATTAGTAGGATGGGTTTGATAGAACAGCATACAGAGTCGCCTGTGTGTGACCCCCAAACAACACAAAGGGCGAAGGTTCTGAACCCCATAGAAATGGAGGTTTGGATCAACCACCTTGCCCATTACGGCAGTACCAGCTGGATTATGGTGCGCCATACCGGTGGCCCGAATACGCGCTTCGAAGTTCTCATTTGACAATTGTGAGGACAAAGCAGGCCTCATAGGTGGAAGCACTTTAGCCTCGATTTAATCCTCCAAGTTATGTGTAGCTAGCAGAGCCTGTATAGTCCGACGACTGCCGTGGATAAGACTGACACGATCGACATCGGTGTCAAATTAGGTTGTTGGCGTCAATGAAGGGAGGATCTGTGAGTGACGATGATCGAATAGTAACGGGTCCTCAAGAAGTGGACGCTAGTAACGCCGCCGAGGTCATGATATGACTGCCATCTATTAGGAAACCTGGCACCCCGAACCATTCATACACAATTAATATCTCCAACAGAGGTCTGCCGGGCTTCAGGGGGGATTTTTCCGCTTGGGAGCTAACCCTTGCAGTGTCGTTTTACATGGCTGACTGTAACTCATCCGTCGGTATATCCTGGTTAGTTGCCCAGCTGCCGGGAAGCCTTTGATGAATGCGGCATAGGAAAGAACAGGGTCGTCTAGTGCTAGACCGCACTCGGGGTCGCAAGTTATATAAATGGTAGGCGCAAAATGATCGTTCACGTCCATACCAACCTCTGGCGCATCGTTTACTGTAGGGATAACATGGTAAGATAATTCCTTGATCCGATTCCAGAGAGCCGAAGGATATGTGGTATCCGGTGAGTGCCGACTGCAAGGGTGACTTCTTTCCGTGCATCAAAGCGCCGAGCATCTGATAATATCACCCCACCAACCCGGGGTTTGAGGCTGTCTGCCATGAACTCAAGTGGACGAACGATGGTTACAGTAAAAAGCCGTAATCCTTCTAGGAGGTGCACGGTCTTTGCTGTTTATCGTTTTCCCTTGTTTTAACTCTCCAAGAACTCATCAGTACCATATAAATTCCCCGAGCAGCCATCTGAGTCATACTGTACTCCGATTTCCCCCCATGTCTTATGTCTCTTTGATTGGCTCCCAAGACGACATCGCCGCCTGGGGTCACTCTTAGAGACTGAGGTAATATGAAGTGGACTATCAAACCTAGGTAGCTTGAGCTCTGCTTTGGTGTTGAAGAGAAATACTCAGCCTTTTGGAAGTAGGGAGGCAATCCGTTATGTAATACAGCTCAGTCATTGTAGTCGACTGCGTCGCCCCGACTTGAACTTGGCCACAGACCCCCCTCCCAAGCCCTTCTCGGTGTGGAGCTCGTGCACTCGGTTCTCGATTTTGGGCTGCAGCAGTGTGTTATAGGTCTAGTCAAGCTCCGAGCCAAGCAGAGAGAAGGCTCCTGGAAAGTTCTGGGCATTTGAATTGTGGCAGGGTCACTTCCTGCCTAGAGGACAAGGATGCCGATGGACGAGTCCCATTGCTTAAGGCGCGAAGCAAACACGCACCCCGTTAGACCACTTGGGCACCCATACTAATGTCTCCAACCTAAAATGAAGGGGACTGTTTACTTTGTTACATCATCGAAGACCAACATTAGCATTGGATTTCACAATAGAGTTCAATCGCTCGGATGTATTATCCCAAGTTCCATCCTATAATATAGCCACATATCTCCAATACCACGACTTCGCGGCTGAAAAGAGGATTGAGTGTAATCATGTGATTCGGGTATATCCGATGCTGACTGCAGTCTTACACGCTCTTTGTCATATGCAGGGATGTAGCAGATGCAGGAATCCGAAAGATTCACCTCCTTTTCAGCTTTACGAGAGAATTCAACGGGCAATCAGCCACATGTAATAAAACATACTTTATATTTCCTATTCTATTCCCTTACGATCAGGTTGTATGTCGCATGACCCGAAAGGCCGAGGCTTGGCCAACATGATCATCCTTCTTCCCCCGCATGCGCTTTGACATGGTCGATTAAGCGATGATCGATGATTATTGTCAGACTGGGGTTGATTTTGAAATTTGGACAACTGTCGTACGCTCTTTTGAGGTTCGCTTGACACTCTTTTATCTATGTCGATAGCGCCACAACGTATAGATGTAGTATTATGGCGTCTTGCCTGTGACTTGGTCACAGAGTGCTATGATCCCGTTTAGCGTCTTAGTGCTGACGGGTGGTATAATGTGGCTGTCCTTAGACAAAGCCACAGGTTTACTTTGGGTCTGATCTGCAGCTGTGTCAACCCCACGGGGAAAGTTTGATCTCTTTTTATATTCTGTGGGGTAGCCAATCTTTCCCAATCTCCCCCCTAAACTTTTTTAAAACGTAAAAAGAGAGATCTCCTGGATCTGAAAAAGCCACCAAAAAGCTCCTCATCATGGATGAAAAGTTGTCTAAGGACCCTCCTCCTCACTATGAGCATGCGGTCCCAGCCAAGAAAGAGCTGGATGAGGCGGCCAACCCAGATGCACCTGAGCGCCGCCAGGCTGCCGGTATCAACATCGTTCAGAATCCGTTGATGGTAAGCCTACAACTGAAAACTCCCATCTTTCATGGTCATGCCGAGCATGAACACTGACCGTATTTGTGTCCACAGCGTAGCTCCAGGGCGCAGGCTATTATTGATGCCCAGGCATACGCAGAGTCGCGTAATATGAGCGAGTACGCCGATCTGTTTGGTAGGGCTGCTGTCGTTGCGCGGAGCCCCAAAGAATTCCTATCGGCTCCCGAGCTTTATGAAGAGGAGCTCACCGCACTCGCATACGAGAGGGACCATAAATGGCACGGCCCGTTTATGCTTTGGTACTCAATTGGCCTGTGTGCTGTCGGAGCCGCCACGCAAGGATGGGATCAGACTGGATCTAACGGTGCGAACTTGTCTTTCCCCAAGGAATTCGGTATCGATGGTGAGGGAAAAGATGAATGGATCGTGGGAATCGTCAACTCCATTATCTTCTTGACCGCTGGTCTTATGTAAGTCTAGCACCAGCAGTGAGGATACCTCTCCTTCTATGTTTGGCGACTGACTTTATACATAGTGGTGCTTGGATTGTTGATCCACTTAACCACTATTTGGGCAGACGAGGTGAGATTTTCGTCACTGCTCTCTGTCTCACTGCGACGCCAATCGGCTCTGGCTTTGCACGGTCTTGGCAAGGACTATTCGTTGCGCGATTTGTGATGGGTATCGGCATTGGTGCAAAGAATGCTACGGTGCCTATCTACTCGGCTGAGATGGCTCCAGCCAGAACTCGAGGTGCTCTTGTCATGTTCTGGCAACTTTGGGTTGTAGCTGGTGAGTATCTCTCATCCCTCGTCAAGAAATATAGCTAACCTCTAGAGCAGGTATTTTCTTGGGATTTGCTGCCAACGTTATTGTCAAAGATGTAAAAGATATCGCTTGGCGTCTCCAGCTCGGTTCGGCATTCATCCCATCTTTCATCCTCGGCATTGGCATATTTTTCTGCCCAGAGTCTCCTCGCTGGCTTATGAAGCATAACAGGCACGCTGAAGGATTCCAGTCGATGATGCGGTTGCGAGCTCACCCGATTATCGCTGCGAGAGACTTCTATTACTCATACGTTATCTATGAAGAGGAACTCAAGGAGGCACGGGGTGCAGGCTATTTCTCCCGTCTGTGGGACTGTTTTGCCGTCCCAAGAATCAGACGAGCTAATTATGGTGCCTCGACTGTTATGCTTGCGCAGCAAATGTGCGGTATTAACAGTAAGTTATGTCTCGTCTCATTGAGAGTAGCCATTGATAACACATTTTAGTCATTTCATTCTACAGCTCAACGATCTTCCGGGATGTCGGCTACACAGAAGACCAGGCCTTGTATGCGTCGCTTGGCTACGGTGCTATTCAAGTCGTGTCCACCATTCCTACTCTGTTCTTGATCGATACCAAAGGCCGAAGAACCCTGACCTTGATTGTGAGTCGTTCCAGAATTCTTTGCAGAATATTACTGACTTGCTCTTACGAAGACATTCCCCTTGATGTGCATCTTTCTACTAGCCGGTGGTCTCTCTCTTTTGAACAAGACAGATAACCACGCCGCAATGATTGCACCAGTTGCCTTGTAAGTTTAATCATTATTTCCACTTTGTCTGAGCATAGGCTGATCGATATCTTCTATTAGGTTTGTGTATCTGTTTACTATTGCCTACTCCCTAGGTGAAGGACCAGTCGCTTTCCAATATTCTGCTGAGGTATTCCCGACTATTCAGCGAGAGCAAGGAATGGCGTGGGCTGTTTGTATCAACAACACTTTTGGTGGGTATTCCAAGCATCAAATCCATGGAGCATCGCATTAACAATATATTCCCCAGCTGGCGTCCTTAGTCTAACTTTCCCTCGAATGATGACTGTGATGACCAAGACCGGTGCATGTAAGTTATCACACCTTTGAACTGCGATATTCAAATTGCTGACCCTTGCTTTAGTTGGCTTCTATGCTGGACTTAACCTGCTCGCTTGGTTTATGATTTTCTGCTTCGTCAGAGAGACCAAGCAGTTGACTCTAGAAGAATTGGATCGTAAGTCAAGTCTCGAATTTACATGACCATATACTGACATATATTGCAGAGGTGTTCTCGGTGCCGACTAAGAAATTCATTCACTATGAACTGACTGTGTGGCTTCCTTGGTGGATCAAGCGATATATCTTCAGACAGAAGATTGAAAGGCCACCACAAATCATTGCACTTGGTGACGGGGTTAGATAAACTCTCACAGATTTCCATATGCTGGATATCTTCAAACTGCAACTGTTGGATCAGTGCCTTTTCTATCACTGGTAACTTGGTATTTTCTTTGTCCTACCCCTATGAGATAGGGTGACCTACATGATAACCGCAATAATTCCCGTCGTTACATATGCAGAATACATTTCTAGTATTGCTTAATGACTATTGAGGCAGTGAGGCCGTGGTATCATAGCTATCTCAGGTACCTGTAGGTAAATAAAGGGGACCCTTCAGCAGGAACAAACCAGCACGTCTTCAAATTTCCAAACTTCTGTCAAAGAGACTTCTCGCCTACTTTCATTGGCATATTCTTCGACTTGTATTTTCATATTCCCTCACTCCATCATGGACCAAACATGGGCAGAATGGCACCATATGATCGAAGAAATAGGAGGAAACACAGGAAACACAGGAAACCCAGAAGCTTCAAGCTCACGTATCCAGTTTACACGGGCAGAGGGCCAACTTCCACCACCCCCGTCCAACATCCCACTGATTCCATGTCTTGAGAGCGTCCATCATGTCTTCACGTAATCGTTAAGGGTCGATGTACGTTTACTCATTTGGCCGGAAGCCTGGTTCCCAGGGGATGACCGACTCTGTCCCCTTTGGCTCCGGCCTTGGATTCAATTTCCCCAGCTCCAAGAAGGGATATGGGACAAAATCTTCGGCGCGTCCGACCTTGTCAATGCGTGTGTTTTTGCCCCGCAAGCCTCCATCCAATACACCGCTCAACTCCTGCAATGGTACCCGGTGCATTCGGAAGACACATTGAAGCAATTTGCACACAGAACACTGGATGATTTCCTTGGGATGATTGTTAATTTTATAGAACAAAAGGACACACTGCGGTACAGGTTCAGTGTTCGTGGACAACTGAACTTCGACCGCCCGCATGATTGCTGCGTTGCTGTTGCGAAATTCGGATTCGAAGAGCCGGCGTACGCAGTTTTGTATATTCCCTCGTTTTGTCTGACGGTGCCTGAACTGGTTGCAGAGTTGCACGCGACATCACCGCTAAGGCCCTTCGACAAGGAACCGAATACATTTGAGGAACATGCCACCGCCATAGTGGTCCATGCGATTGTTCGAGTCTATTCAAGAATGATTTGCTCTGGACGCCGGTATGGGTATATCTACACAGGAGAGGCCTTGATATTTCTTCACATCCCCTTAGATGATTGTAGCGTTGTCGAATACTATCTCTGTGTTCCCACGCAAGACGTCGAGTCTCATGGCTATGATCTGGATTCAAACTGGTTTCGCCGTACGGCTTTGGGCCAAGTCCTCGCTTTCGCACTACAATCTTTAGATTCCACTCCACCATCGCAGGAATGGCAAGACGCAGTTTATCAATCCTATCGCCCTCTCGAAGACGATTACTCAATCCTCATGCCCCAAGCCCCGGATGACCTTCGACTCCGCCCACCAGCAGAGTTCATGTATGAAAACTCATTCTGGCCGAGATTCTGGGGCAATATTCTGCATGCAAACATACCAAGGGGGGATTCTGAAGGCTCCGGTCCACAACCCTCTGAGTCGGACGTTTTCAGGCCTTACTGTACCCAGGCATGCCTCCGGGGAACCTTTGAAAAGGATCTTTTGGATCAAAACTGTCCGAACGCTGATCAGCACGGCGTAGTAAAACACCGAATCAGCTCACAAGAGATCTGCGACAGGATGAATGAACAACTTCGAGCGAATCGGTATAGAGGATTTCAGCAGCTGCACATTACCGGTCGAGTCTGTTATCTGTTAAAAGCAACACTGCTATCTCATGGGTACACGATGTTGATCAAGGCCACCAGTATGAGGCGGCCGCGCAGGATCCATGCTGAATTGGAGAACTATGAGAATCTGATGTCGTTGCAGGGGTGTCAAATTCCTGTATGTCTAGGGATGTTTTCACCCAAGATCCCATATTGGTATCACGGGGTTAGAATGGAATACATGCTGCTTCTCAGCTGGTCTGGCATTCGAACGGAGGAACATGCGACCCTCGAACAGGAGATGCAGAAACTTCAGGACAAATTTCAAGAACATGGAGTTATTCAAAGGGATGCATCCTTACGCAATGTGCTGTAGAATCCCATGTCGCAATCATTTGTGATGATTGACTTGGAAGATTTGAAGTATGTGAATGGCGTTTCAGGGAGCTCTGAGGGACATGGAAGCCAGCAAGCCCGGTCCAGTGGCTACATTGCAGATGATGACAGGTAACCTTCGATTTCGGTGCTCACAAAAGATATTGTGAGTAATAGTTGGCGGAGTTGAAAGAAAGGGTATTGCAAAAGATTCTATATTTATTCTCAACGCTATCTTTATTCTGGGTGCCACCTTCTTTGTTGCCTGTAAAGTCGCTTCAATCCTGTATAAATGGAAGTGCGAGAAATCAACCCCAAAATTGGGATTACTCCAGATCAAAGGTCTATTAGACATATGTTAGCACTGGATGATCACTTCACATCGCGAATGAACGTACCATATCAAACCAAACACCACCAGCAAAGGTGGATTGACTTTTGCCCTGGCTCTTAAATCCAACGCTCTCATAGAAATTTACCAAGTAGTCATGGGCAATAAGCACAACCTTGCTTGCCCCAAAACACCCCCTCCCAAGATGCTCAAGGTACGCCCGGACGAGAGCTCTCCCAACCTTCTTGCCCTGATACTCTGGCGAAATAGCAACAGAGTGAATCGCAATACTATCACCATACTTGTGATTCCCGATTAACTCATCATTGACAAAAACAGGCTCATCATCCAGTGATCGCCAATTCTCCGGCATTGACATCGATCCGTCCGTGATACGTGTATAGGGAGTGCGGACTGCAATGACATGGCCAATGAGTGTAGGTGAAGCTGCGTCTTGCTCATTCTCAACAAAGAGTCCCAGGCATAGCTCCGGGCATGCTCCCAGACGATAACAGAACTTACTCCGTGTCAGAAGAAACAATCTTGGAAGTTACTAATTTGGCTCAGGCTCTGGCTTACCTTTTCTTCGGAGCATCGCTCTGCCTCTGTAAATGCTTCCTCGACAGCTGCGCAGATCTTCACATCTTCCTTGTTCAGAGTCCGGGTGAAGGCATTGGTTCCGCCGAGGCTTGGAATGTGGATATTGGTCTGGGTCATGATGTGATGCTTATATTGATTTGCAAGAAGGGGTTAATAGATTGTAATAGAAAATCAGTATAAAAATAATCTAACGAGAACCAAAAAGATAGAATCAATGCCCTTTTAATGAGTCAGAGCAATTTCTATATCGGCGGGTGGACTAAGACAAACCGGAGTATTCGGACCGGAGTGTTCGGCGTGGACAGCCCCGAGGAGAACTTCAAATAGTCGATCACTACGGAAAACGTGAAATCCGGAGCAAAAGTGGATATTGAGCGTTATTGATTTCATGTATTACTTGCAGATGGTCAAGGAGCCCACGCCTTATCAACTACACCGCTACTGTGCCCCGTAATGGATAGCATACACTGTGTTGTGGTCAATGGTTGATTCCGTAGAAGTCATGTACTATATATATCGCAACTAACGTTGAGGCATGAAATATGGTAGCTCGGGTTTCATACTTTGTTGTTGTCCATCATTGTTAAGAAAATTGGGAACTAACTCTGGTGGCCTTACAGTTGGAAGTAGCTCGATCGGAGATGAGATAATGTACAGATTGACTTGCTAATATTACATGCTGTCGCTTCCAGCCATTCACAGTTTCGTCAACAAGGATTCGACAAACGTGCGCAGTCCATCCAACGAGACATCCTCCTTAACGCCCAGCCGACGGCACTGCACCTCCAAAGTTTCCTTCTTCTTCCACCCATTGCCAACAACAACAATAATAGGGTATCCAATCAAATCTGCGTCACCAAGTTTCCAGCCCATACCCTTGTCGCGGTCATCGAGGATAACATCGACAGGAGCCGCGGCGTCGCAGGTAAGACTATCATAGACCTGATCCGCAACGGTTTCCAACCCCTTTCCTGGAACCACCACAACCTCATAGGGCGCCATAGCACGTGGCCAATTGAGCCCCTTGGAATCAGCAAGGCGGTTCGCCACTGCGGAGATCATACGCGAGACACCGATACCGTGACATCCCATCTGCATGGGCACGATTTGTTCCTTGGCTGAAGGTTTCGCACCTGCATCCGAAGATCCCTCGAGAAGAGCAGAGTTGACAGAAACAGACGCATTCAAGACTTTGCTGTATCGCGTCCCTAGGTGGAATGTGTGTCCTAGTTCTACGGCAGAGTGGCTAGTCAACGATCCATGCGCGCACTGTGAGCACTGGTCTCCGTCATGCACACGGACAAGGCTGAGTTTGTTTGAAGTCCCAGGGAATCGGTCCAGCTTGGAGTAATCTATGTCCGAGGCCGTGCAGCCGACTTCCTGGAAGAGATCACTCAGCGGAGGGCGCTGGTATACCCGAACCTGCGAGTCGTATAGATCCAACACGCGCGGCTTATTAGTGGAGGACTTGTTTGCCTTTACGTGGGCGGTCCATCGCTCTAGTGGGTTCTCCACGCTTAGATCGAGGTCAATACCAGCGGCGGTCGCCACCGCCTTGACGGCGTGTGAGTTGACATGGCGTTCAACGGGCTCCGTCGCGCCGTTCTGCATTGAAAACTTGGGGTGCCAGCTCCGCACAATGGTGTTGCTATCGTGAGAGATAGCCATCCACATGCCAGTTGAGATTGTGGGCCCACCTTGGACGAGTGTATCATCGGTCTGGAAGCCAGGTGCCGTGGTCTGCTCGGACTCCTCAGAGCTGTGCGTCTTGCCGTCTGCAAGTTCTTCGTTATAGACATGGTCACAGTGTGAGCAGCTGACCACTTCATCCTCGCCCTTGGGGCTGATGAAGTGGTACTCATGGCTCAATGAGCCACCCATATTCCCCGAGTCTGCTGCCGCGACCAGGTAGGGAATCTTGAGTTCATTAAATAATTGAGTATAGGCATGTTTGACTGCGTCATATGTTTTCAGTGCTTCGCTGACACTGTAGTCGAATGTATAGAGATCTTTCATAATGAACTCTCGCCCGCGAAGCAGGCCCTGTCTGGGCCGGGCTTCATCTCTGTACTTCCGCGCTTCATTTATAATCCAGTCAGTGAAATTCACAAGAAACAGACGAACAAAAAGTCTCACAGATTTGATATACCCGCAGAGGCAGGCTCTTGTATGATGTTGTTAGATTCCCCACAAGTGTTGTGATTTCTTCCTCGTGTGTTGGGGCCAAGAGAAATGGAGTGTCTTTCCGATCATTGAACCGGAATAGCTAGTACGTATGTTAGTGACATTTTGAAAGACAGTGGGTATGATCAACTTACTTCTGAGCCGTCGGTCAGTCTGCCAGACTGTCCCCATAGTTCTTGCGAGGATATCGAGGACAAAGAGACCTTGGATGCGCCTGGACGTGCTTTAGTTACCATCCCATGACAGACACGGGGTATATTCCATACCGAGTGAGCGCATATGCTTGTCAATCAGGCGCTCAAGCTTATCTTGAACGCGCAAACCGAGTGGGAGTAAATGAAATACTCCAGAGTATGCCTGGAGGGCCGTCAGAGATATTTACTTGGATATAAAAATGTAATTGCTCACCTGTCGGAGGAAACCACCTCGAACTAGCAGGTCATTGGCATCCTCTAGATCTCCGTTAATATCTGGTGGTAGTCAATTCCCACGGGGTTCCGAATGGCGTACCCTTTTCACCATCAACGGGCTTCTTGGAAATTCCACCAGTAGGGATCCAGATATTTGAAACACGGCTTCTGCCGTCAACCTACATCGAGTCAGTACTCACTCACTACCAAGGGTATTTAACCAATCTTTTGGAAGCGCGTACATGAAGATTGCATTGCTGAACGCGCAGGCTCAACGCTAGCCGCCGCCCGGCTATGGGCCTTGATAGAGGTCGTAGCCTAGAAATCATCGATCAAGATATTTCAAGGCGTCGAAAGCTATTATTTTGGCAATTGAGTTGCTGGCTAAACACAAAATAAATTGTAGAGCAAGCTGAGTCTCCCTTCTCCGATGTTTCTTATCGTGTTGGTCCGAGCGCCCCGATAACCCGCCGCAAAAGATTTCTCCGTCCAATTTTCTTTCCTCCATCAGTCAACCGCAAACAAAATACATCATGGCTGCAGGGAAAGGAAAGCGCTCTTCGGGCGCCAATGAGATCGCTCCTGCGACGAGCGTCTCAGCTCCCGCTGCGGAAACTATGCCATTCATGCCGGACGAGAGTGCCTTCGCAGGCCTACGACAAAAAATCGAACAGCGTTTGAAGAACCAGAATCAGAGCACCGGGAAAGGCAAGAAAGATAATACCAAGCCATCGGCCCCTACCCCTAATGCTTCCGCAAACAAAGGGAAACAATCTCCCGCCAAGCCCGGCCGCCCTCAAGATTCTGCGCAAGGCAAGAAGCGGGATCGCAACGGCGAGGTGATTGCTCGCGAGCAGAACAAGGATGGAATTACCAAGCAAGAAAAGCCCAAAGCTGGCAAGAAGAGCAACGACGACGAAACACTGCGCCAGGAAATTCTAGCTATGGGTGGTACCGAGGAGGATCTTGATCTACTTGCTGATGTCGACTCTGAGTCTGAAGTTGAGGGCGAGTCCGGCAAGGTTGACGATGATCTTCGGAAGCAGCTCTCTAGCATGTTGGAGGCTTCAGGCCACGTCGTGCCCGAGGATCTGGCGGATGACGAAGTCGAAGACGTGGAAGAGGAAATAGAGAGCGAGGATGATATCGAGGACAGTGAGGACAACGCAGAGAGCAGCGGGCCAGAATCCGATATTGAAGAAGACCCGGCTCCGAAGGCAAAGCAGTCTGAATCCGTAGTTCCCAAGGAGTACTTGAAGCTGGTAAGTTGTGGACCGCCCTGGCACCAGAACGCTTTTTGCTAATATGATCATTATAGAATGTTCTTCCTCGGTCCGACTGGTACAATATCCCTATGCCCTCCGCCGCCGACGACACAAAACATATGAACGCCTTACCCCGCCATCTTATGGAGCGCGTCCACGAGCTGGCCAACAAATTGCTACAGGAAGAAAATGAAGAGTATGCGGCCGCCCAGAGAGCATCTGCTTCTTCTTCCCACAAGTTCTACTCCACCATTATGGCGTCTGGTACCCTGAGCGATAAAATTTCCGCCTTGACTCTTAACGTCCAAGAGTCGCCTTTGCACAACACTAAGGCACTGGAGACCTTGATTGGCCTCGGAAAGAAGCGTAGCCGTGCGCAGGCAGTTGAAGTTCTGCGATCATTGAAGGATATGTTTGCGCAGGGTACTCTGCTTCCCGGCGACCGACGATTGAAGTCTTTCACCAATCAGCCTGGGCTCGTCGCAGCATTCCAAGGCGCCGGTGGGCGGTGGAACGAGAAAGAGCCTCTTCCGGGTGGTTTGAAAAAGAGCCAGCTGATTGTGTGGGCCTTTGAAAACATCGTGAAAGATCAATTCTTCGAAGTTATCAAGATTCTCGAAATCTGGTGCAATGACGAGATTGAATTCTCACGGACGCGTGCCGTCAGTTACGTCTACGAACTTCTCAAGGAGAAGCCCGAGCAGGAGACCAACCTTCTTCGACTTTTGGTCAATAAGCTTGGAGATCCCGGCAAAAAAATCGCCTCTCGGGCATCATACCTGTTGCTGCAGCTCATGCAGTCGCATCCTATGATGAAGCCGATTATCATCAAGTCAGTGGAGGAAGTGCTGTTCCGCCCTGGCCAGAGCTCTCACGCCAAGTACTACGCTGTGATCACTCTGAACCAGACCATCTTGAGACTGAAGGAAGAAAAGGTAGCAGCTCAGCTGTTGGACATCTACTTTGGACTGTTCCTCGTGCTTTTGAAGCCCTCCCACCATGGCAAGCCTGCTTCCAACGGCAAGCCTGCTCCCAAGGGGAAATATAACAAGCATGGAAAGGGACCGAAGGGCAAAGGCGACGACGATGCTACTAAAGGACAGGCCCAAGACGATGAAATGCGGGAGAAGCTTATCTCTGGTGTCTTGACTGGTGTCAACCGTGCTTATCCTTTTACTGACTCTGATTCCGAGCGGTATGTTTTTTCTTTCTCTAACACCATATTCCTCCATACAGCATACTAACTTCTACTAGCATGTCCAAGCACCTCGATACCTTGTTCCGTATCACACACTCTTCGAACTTCAACACCAGCATTCAAGCTCTCATGCTGATTCAACAGCTTACGGTTTCTAACCAAGTCTCCGGCGACCGCTTCTACCGCACTCTGTACGAGTCCTTGCTGGACCCCCGCGTGGCCACCTCATCAAAGCAATCTCTCTACCTCAACCTCCTATTCAAGTCTCTCAAGAATGATCTGAACGTCCGCCGAGTTAAGGCATTCGTGAAGCGTCTTGTTCAAGTGCTTGGCATGCACCAACCCTCTTTCATCTGCGGTGTCTTCTTCATGATCCGCGAGCTCGAGAAGACCTTCACAGGCCTTTCGTCCTTGGTTGATCAGCCCGAGGAGAACGACGATGATGATGAAGAGGTCTTCCGTGACGTCCTCGACGAGGATGACGAACAACCGGAACCTGCTCCTGTTGTCGAAGCCAAGAAGCAGAACAACGTATACGATCCCCGCAAGCGAGACCCCGAGCACAGCAATGCCGACCGGAGTTGTCTTTGGGAATTGCTGCCTTTCACCACTCACTTCCATCCTTCCGTCTCTCTTAACACTACCAATCTGCTTGAGCACAACCCCATGAGTGGCAAGCCAGATCTGACTCTGCACACTCTCACTCACTTCCTCGACCGCTTCGTGTACCGCACGCCCAAGGCCAACGCCAGCTCCCGTGGTGCTTCTATCATGCAGCCCCTGGGTGGTAGTGAAGCCGCCGATCGGTTGGTGGAGGCTGGTAAGAAGACACAGAACCAGCTGCCGCTCAACACCGAAGCCTTCTGGAAGAAGAAGGCCAACGATGTTGCCGCGGAGGATGTCTTCTTCCACGAATACTTCACTCGTGTCAACAAGGACAAGGAGAAGGTGCGTTCCAAGAAGAGCAAGGACGCCGATGCCGAAGATCAGTCCGACGAAGGTCTCAGCGGAGACGAGGACGAGATCTGGAAAGCGCTCGTCGACTCTCGCCCCGAGCTGGAAGCCGACGAGGACAGCGACGACGATCTGGACATGTCCGATTTGGAATCCGCCTTGGACTCTGGCGAAGATGGGGAAGGTGCGGACGAAGACGACTCCGACGGTGGCGTCATCTTCAACGACGAGTCCGATGTTCCTTCCGACGAGGAAATGGCCGAGTTCAGCGACCCCGAGGAAGCCGCGCCCCCGGTCAAGTCCAAGAAGGCCGCCAAGAAGCCCTCCAAGGAAGCCGAGGAGGACTCAGACGACTTCGACATGGATGTCTCGGACGACGATGCCTTCATCGACAGCGACGAGGACCTGCCATCGGATATGGAATTGGGTGGAGCCGATCTCGACGAGCCCGAAAAGCCTGCCGATGCTGCTGCCCCCGAATCAAACCGCAGCAAGCGTCGCAAGCTCAAGCAGCTGCCCACTTTCGCCTCCGCGGACGATTACGCTGCGCTGTTGGACGCCGAGGACGATGGGATGTAATCTGTTTATTCTTGCACAGAAAGAGTTCGAATACTTCTTTTCCCCCGTTGGGGGCCAAAATTCCTGCTTTGCATCTGGAGTTGTTACAGGTTGCACACATTCTGCCTTTTTTTATTATTCCTCTTTTCTTCATTGTTGTCTATATCTATCCTATCTACTATCTATTCCGTCTCTGGACGCTGCAGTCAATACAAGCTCTTTGGAATATGCCCAGGACCTAGACCTAACAAGCCTGCTGATCTTAAAACCAAGCCTTACCCCCTCTCTAGGCAAAAGTACGTAGTCCGATAGGACAGCTCTGGGGGTCCAATCAAATGTGTACGCTTTATACTGCTCGTAATTTTGGGTTTGCAATGTCGCAAGGGGTACGGAGGACTCTGTACTCCGTACATACAAAAGATCCCAAACTACGTTGTAGTAAATATCGCGCATCATAAGGTTATAGTGTACAAAGTACATAAGGAACATGGTATTAAATACCGAGGGCATCTAAATAAGCTCAGATCTTTCTGTGGCTTTCAAGCCCCAAAAATCCCTCGACACCACCCGGAGTACGCCGTGTGGATCTTGATGCCATCGCTGCGGGTTCGCACGCAAGAGCGGCTGATGGGGCCGAGGGCTAGAACGTTTAACGTTCAATGTTGTTTACTGTTTTGTACTAGTATTCGATGTTTTCTTTTGTTGGATACCATGGATGCTACGTACGGAGTATGTATCTTGGAATACCTAGGTGCATATCGGGCACGGTTTATGCTTGATTCCAAGCAAGGGAGCGCCCGGGGCCTCAGGGGCCAGACTCTGAGTCAGCAGCACGTGGTATGTATTTCGTTGGCCTCAGGCAGAAAAAGCAAAAAGTCAAGTCGAAGTCATTTGACAACTTTTGCCGATCCTTCCATAAATTACCTAGTACCAAATCAAACTCTTTGAAAATAAAATCCCTGATCAAATATACCATGTTTCCACTATTCCATGCTAAACCCATGTTCGCGAGGCATGGTATGCATGGATTCGCTGAGCTGGATGGATTCATTCGACAGCCATCCGCATGCGGGGCCGCCACAGTCCACTCGATGCAAAGAATATCGCACGATATGGCGATGCGGGCGCAACCGACTTTGCCTTAGTGGGTTTAGGTACAATCTGAGACTCCAATCATTTGGCAAGCTAAGCTCCTGGTCCCCCCCTTGGAAAAATGCGGATTCGGGATGGCCGTGGAGTTTGATATCAAAAGAGGAAAATAAGCGTACACTTTGTATGTTGACATCTGGATGTACTGGCAATAATCAGTACCATGGAGTACAGTTGCGATCTTCAAGTCCAATAGTCTGGATCCAAGTTCCCTGATACTGATACACCAGTACTTTGACTTCATCAGGTCCTAAACAGGGCAGTCCCTTGGCACAGCCTACCGAAAGCCACGGCTTACACTTCGCCAATTGCGGCTGATGCTTGGCTCTAGCAACGTCATATTACTACATTTTGCCTGGTCTGCGATTTAGTTGATTTTTTTCCTTTTTTTTTTCACTTTCCGGATGTCAAAGAGTCCTAGTGGAGGTCGGAAATGACGGTATTCTCCAGATACTAAAATTAATAGATTACCATGCAGATGCGATCGCGCCATACGGAGTAATTGGTATTCTACTATACTTCGAGATTTTTTTTTTTTTTTCCTCTCTGCATTTAATCTCTCTCTTCTATTTCTTCCTTTGCATCTCTTCTTCTTCCCACTCTTCGGTCCAAGTTGAGAATTGCGTGCAGTTCAGGGAATACTACCTAAGGTACCCGCATTTGCCCTAATCCGTCCAGCTTTGATCGCTTCACCTTCCAATACGCCGATCATCCCCAGAATTCAATTATTTGAATGTAAGTGTCTGACCGGCGCATCCGTCTAGAGAAGAAAAAAAAGGACAAACACAGGAAAAGAACACAATCCGCTTACATGCGACCAGTCTCCTATCAATTATCTTCTTAGAGGAGCATTACATGCATCTGCAGATCTTCAACTCTCCTCTCGACTCCACCAAGCTCCGACAAGCGCGGTTCGTCCGCTCTTCGAAATAAAAAATGGCTGCTCCAAATGGATCGCCAAATCCTGTCAGCTGGGACCATGACCGGGACCACAACAGCACCGAGCTGTCTGACAAGTCCGAGCAGGAGCCCAAGCTGAAGGACTTCGACATTGAGGGCCAGGGCCGCCGTGGCTCGCAGCATAATGTCACTGCTCTCGACACATCCTCAATTACAGAAAGCATCGGTCGCCAGATTGAGCTGGAGTCTGAGAACACAATCAAATACCGCACGTGTAGTTGGCAAAAGGTACGCTTCGATTCGACCGATGAGGACATTGGGACCTGATTGACTGATCTTTTTTTTTTAAAAAAAACAGACTGCTGCATTGCTTTTCTCTGAGTACATTTGTCTGGCTATTATGTCCTTCCCCTGGTCATACTCCATTCTGGGTCTGGTTCCCGGTTTGATCTTGACCGTGGTTATTGCCGGCATTGTCCTGTACACTTCACTGATTACCTGGTATGATACCACGTTCAATGGCTGCGACCCCGCGGTAAGCCTCGGTGCTAATATTTATACAGGAGATTCTGTCTGCGACACCCGGAAGTCCGCGATGTTTGCGACATCGGTCAATATCTATTCTGGGACTCCAAGATTGCGTGGTGGGCCACAGCAGTCATGTTCCTCCTGAACAACACTTTCATCCAGGGCCTGCACTGTGTGGTGGGTGCCGAGTACTTGAACACGATGTCCAACGGCGCAGTCTGCACAGTCGTCTTCTCGTTCGTCGTGGCCATCATTTCTTGGTGCTTTTCGCTGCCCCGCACATTCAGTACGCTATCTAAAGTCGCAACCCTCTCTGCATTCTTCACCTTCATCTCCGTCGTCCTGGCTGCCGTGTTTGCCTCTGTCGAAGACCACCCAGCAGGATACTCGGCGGCACTGGGAGAACCCATTGTGCTCGTCGTTCCTGCCAAGGGCACATCATTTGTCAAAGGCATGAATGCCTTTTTGAATATCAGTTACACCTTCATTGGGCAAATCACCCTTCCCAGTTTCATTGCCGAAATGAAGGAGCCCCGCGACTTCTGGAAGTCCGTCACAGCCGTGACAATCGCCGAGATTATCGTCTTCAGCGTTGTCGGCGCAGTGACATACAACTACGTCGGTAACCAGTACATGGTTGCGCCAGCCTTCGGCTCCATCGGCGACGACGTGTTCAAGAAGGTCTCCTTCTCGTTTATGATCCCGACTATCATTTTCCTGGGCGTATTATACGCCTCCGTCTCAGCCCGTTTCATCTTCTTCCGTCTGTTCGAGGGCACCCGCCACAAGGGCAACAACACTGTCGTTGGCTGGGCTGCTTGGGGTGGAATTCTAGCCGCGCTTTGGCTTGCCGCCTTTATCATTGCCGAGGTCATTCCCTTTTTCTCCGACTTGCTGTCTATTATGAGCGCTCTCTTTGATTCTTTCTTCGGATTCATTTTCTGGGGTACTGCTTATATCCGCATGCGCGCTGAAGACCACGGACCTCGTTTCTTTATGGTCCGTGGAATTCGTGGCTGGCTTGGATTCATTTTTAATGTCTTTTTAATTATCGTTGGTTTCTTCTTTTTGGGACCGGGAACATATGTAAGTGATGACCCCCCCTGTTTGGACTGGCTTGTTCTTGTTCTTTCTTGTGCTAACACATTTCCTTCTAGGCTGCTGTTATGTCCGTCGTCACCAGCTACGCAGACGGCACCGTCGGCGGTGTTTTCACCTGTGCCAGCAATGCACTGTAAACTCCCCGCCTTGCGGGGAGTTTGTACCATTTTTTTCATCTTCATCTTCGCATTTGGATCTCTTGTGCACGTTGTTTTCGACCTACCGGGTCATAGACTAGATACCGGTGGCTTATGACTGTGATGACCGAAAAGCAAAGTGGCGGATAATCGTGGATTACACATACCACTTCAGCACCTTTGGGGTATTAGGAATTGTTTTTCTTTTCTTTTTCAGATGGATGCGCAGCCTGTCGCGGGCTTCCAATTGCTGTGTATAGCTTGACGGAAAGCCTGGATCTTGGGGCTTGCTCCCCTACATGTATATTTTTATCCCCGCATTCTGTAATGCAATTGTCAGGTTTTAATTCAATACGGGCGATCGCCTGTGCTGCAATTTGGCTCTCCGGGTATGATTTGCCATCGCCGCGGCAATACTCCGAACCCCTTTTGGTCTACCAATCAATGTACCCATGTACCTGACTGCAGGACGCAATTGCCTCCGATGGAGAACATAAACGAGAATTCTCCCATAGTCATACAATTGCTAACACATTCTATGTGGAGACAGGCCAATGATATAGTCAGACTCTAAGAGCTATATATCGCCATCAGCCTCCTGTATAACGTCCAAATCGGGCAACGAGCTACTCCCCGATCGCCTATCACCACGTGACTTTCCCGCAATGCTTCCCCGACGGCAGATTGGTGACTTCTCGCGGTTCATTTATTTCTCTTTTCCTCTTTTCTTTTGTCAATTAAATTACTCTAGCATTAATTCACCATGTCAAGCGTCCGAATTCTCACACGAGGTGTTGACCTCGCCGCCGCGAGGGCCGCCACCCTTAACCTTCCCCGCGCCTCTATCGGCTCCACCGTACTTCGGCGGGAGCTCTCCTCCGCGGCTATTGTGCGGCCAACAGTCCGCCAGTCATTGAAAGCCAATGCACCAGTCGCGGCCGTAGCTTCGTGTGCTGTGAACCAGGCTGTGCGCTATGCCTCTAACTCGAGCGAGCCCCTCAGCAAGACGCAGCTCTATGACTTGCACGTGGAGCACGGTGCCAAGATGGTACCCTTCGCCGGGTTCGATATGCCTTTGCAATACGCGGATTTGAGCCATGTGGAAAGCCACATGTGGACTCGCGAGAAGGCCAGTCTTTTTGATGTGAGCCACATGTAAGTCAACCGCTTCCGAGCCAAAACAAACCCGCAATGGCTAACCAAGTTCCCCGTCTATAGGGTCCAGCATCAACTCAGCGGCCCCGGAGCCATTGACCTCCTGAAGAAGGTTACTCCTTCTTCAGTAGACAAGCTCACCCCCAACACCTCCACTCTCTCCTGCCTCCTTGAAGAAGGCACCGGCGGTATGGTTGACGACTGCGTTATCACCCGCCGCAGCGAAGACACCTTCTACTTCGTCACGAACGCCGGCCGCCGCACAGAGGACCTGGCCTTCCTAACCGCCGAGATCGAAGCCTACCGCTCCAAGCACGGCTCCGACAGCCTCAAGTGGGAGATCCTCGGAGACCGCGCGCTGGTCGCGCTACAAGGACCCCTCGCCGCCTCCGTCCTCCAACCCCTCATCAACACCGCAAACACCCCCGCCTCCGAAACCAACCTGAGCACCCTCTACTTCGGCAATTGCCGCGAGCTGTACCTCACTCTTCCCGACGGCAGCGCAACCGCTCATCCCCTCCTTATCTCCCGCACCGGCTACACCGGCGAAGACGGCTTCGAGATCTCCATCCCGACTTCCGGCGCCGAATCCCTCCCCCGACAAGTCACCGAGCTCCTCCTCGCCGACAGCAGCAAATCCCGTCTCGCCGGTCTAGCAGCCCGTGACTCTCTCCGTCTCGAGGCAGGCATGTGTCTCTACGGGCACGACATCTCCACCTCTCAGACTCCACCCGCCGCGGCCCTTGGCTGGGTCGTTGGCCGTGATCGTCGCGATTCTGCCACTGCTACCTTCAACGGTGCTTCCGTTATCCTTTCCCAACTCGCCAGCCCGAAGACTATCTCCCAGCGTCGCGTCGGACTGTCTGTTGAGAAGGGCCCCCCTGCTCGTGAGGGCGCTGTCGTCGTGGATATCTCTGACCCAGCGAACCCCGTTGAGGTCGGCGTTGTCACCTCCGGTCTGCCGAGCCCCTCGCTTGGTGGTGCTAATATTGCTATGGGATATGTCAAGCAAGGGCTCCACAAGAAGGGTACCGAGCTGGCTGTTAAGGTCCGCAATAAGGTCCGCAAGGCTACTGTTGTCGGTATGCCTTGGATTGAGAGCAAGTTCCACCGTCCTCAATAATAGATAGAAGGTCTATTCTTCTTCTATTAGGTTCTTGGTTTGTGCTGTTCGGTTGTGTTCCTTTCTGAAATGGAGGGATTTGTGCGAAAGACTAGCGTTTGGATGATTTTTATTACTTGGCCTATGTATATATGTTTCCGATTTTATGACTGATATTCATCATATCAAAAGACTTTCTGATTTCACATTTGGATTATATGCTAGCTCTGCTCGCAAAATATGTATCTTAACCTTTAGCTTTATAGAGGACCGTTTCGAACTTAGTAATATAAGTGGCGAGTATATCTATATCCTGCTTAACCAGATCTAAGTTAATCTCAGATATTCTCTACCATCTCATGTGATAATATCTTGCCTTGAAGCCATTGGCGGCACCTTTGCTGTTATTAGCACGTTACTAGTATCATCGACGCCTCAATTAAAATATACAACAGCGCTTGGAACGACTCGAATGCAAGGGCACTCTGCAGTCCTCCAGGACCGGGGCCAGCAAGCCCATCTGAAACGTCCACTTCGCAGTTGCATCAACGCAAAAATCTGTATAATGACCCGCCAATCCTTATAAAAATACATAGATTTCATTTAAGCATTATTTAGAAATTCTCAACCTCATGTCTCGCCAGATACTCCGTATAAATCCAGGAGCCAGAAATGATAAACGCCCTTTTTGCCTGCACACCTCATAACGGGGGAGAACAGGATAGTAAATAGCTATCACCGCCCATTTACCTCCATAGTCTTTTTGGCTTCTTGGTTATGCATTAATCTCAGCTCTTCCTCGCTGTCACGCTCTGCAAACGCCATGGTCTGCGGATCAACCCCCGGAAGAGTCCTGCCGTCTACTATTGGGATGTATGTATCTTCATCGCGCCACGATCGGACGCCAGCTCCGCGGTACGCCAGGCGCTGCAGCTGGAATACCCCGTCCAGAGTCCAATGCACCCACCCTTCCGAAGTCCCGCAAAAACGCCGTTGAACGTAACCGACAATGCTGTCTATGGTCAGCCCAAGCACGATTATGATGCTGCCCAGCACCAAGACGATAACGATAGCCAGCATATTGAAGTTTTGGAGGCCGGTGACGTTCCGGACGATCTGGTGCTTGCAACTAGCCTCGGTGCCGGACAACTGAGGCAAATGCACGCCATTATTCTCCGACACAGTTGCGGAATCCACAAAGCCCTGCTGGATCAAGGCCAGCCCCTCGGAGAACCACCTGGAGAGCTCCAGGCGCCACTGTGTGGTCGGGAGCTCGGCCCACTGAAACCCGCTAAGTAGGGTCCGAGACGCCAGGAACAAGCTGGTAGTAGCAATGGCCCCTAGGTTGGTCCCGATCTGGATGGCGTCCACCCCGTATAAATGTTGCCAATTGCTTCTCAGACAGGCGTAGAGGCTTAGCAATGGCGGAGGGATCGTAGGCGGCGTCTGAGGAGTGTCTGTACACCATGCAGACGGGGTCTCCAGGGTTAGCAGGATTACAAATTTGGTATTGCTCGCATCCGAGAATGGATAGGCTGGTAGACGCGTTATACAACACTCCAAATTCCGGAGTAGTAACGCTCGCTTCCGTGCGAAAAATGGGGTCATAATTTGGCTCCGTGTATACATTAGGGTTCGTAGTGAACATTAGAACGGGGTCGACAACCAACCAGTAACCTTGAAAAATGCCACATGCTTGGCGCTCCGCCATGCCGCTCAGCTACGGGCGACTACCTAACCTGGGAAGTATGCCTTCGGAACTTAACTCTTTCATTGGATACTATCTCACCGCCACCTCGAGGCCTACCTAGGTAGGTAGGTAGGTAGGTAGGTATACACTAATTCCAATTCCGATTTTATTTCTACGCCTTTTTCCTGATTATTTTGCTGCTTTCTTATGGCTTTCTTACTGCCCGTTGCTAACTCTTTTTGCTGATGGTGAGGGGGGTGAGGGGGTAGTGTTTTGAAAACAAGAAAAAATAAGAATAAACCGGCTTAACACCATAAGATTACCATAGAGTATACAATTGTAAAATCACTTTACTTATACAGTACATATACACTGCAAATGAAGGGGGAGGACTAAACACTGCGGGTAATATTATCCGAGAGAGTTACCTAGGTAAGTTCCAATGGCATACTTATCGTACTAAGCACATCATCTACACACTGATAGAAGAAATCTCAGACCAGCGAGACGATGACAAGGGGATGAAAGATAATAAACAGATGTAGAAGCTTAAAGGGTCAGAATGAGCCGCCCTCATTAAACTTTATTAAACCCTATTAAATCTTAAAGACACATAATTTATGCAGTTCTAGGTCGTTTTCTTAAGTATTTTATATTCATATAAAGTGTCGGAATTCCTATACTACCAGCAATTTATAGGCTCAGATAACGATTCAGATGATGATTTTATTTCATATATACATTGCCCTTTATATGCTCCATGACTCACGAGGACAAAGAGAGATAGAGGTCTGACTACGTGCAGGTAAACAAGCAAAACTTGGCTGCCTTACTTACTACCTAGATGCCTGTAGATCAGGTCTACTCAAAACCTACTTGGTATTCCGAGTTGGAAGCAAGAATTATGTATTTAATGCAAAGAAATGATGCTATAAGGATAAACTACTTACCACATACGGATGCTGAGGAAGCAGGTACCTCCAGGGTTACAAGCAGCACAGCCCCAAATCAACCTATCAAGCTCCCTGTATCCACATGGTGATCAGGAGGCAAAGCACGTTTCGATCCAAGACCATCAAAATCACCAAACTGCCCACCCTCAACAACACTCGCCCACATGGGGTCCCTTACAGCCCCATCATCACCACGGACCCCAGCCTCCGGCGCAAGAGAAGGCGGCAAATCCTCTGATTTAGTCCCCCACTCACTCTCCTCCTTTCCAAGAACAAGAACCAACTCCTGCCCCTCTGTGAAGAAATCATGCCCAATCCAATTCTTGGTGTAAGGCTTCCCATCCAGGGTAGCAGACTGAATAAGCCCATTCCCACCAGCAGCAGCACCAGTGGCATTAGCCGTGTTGTACTGAGCCCAGTTAACCGTCTTCAGTGTTGCCGTTTTCCCCGTCAGTGGGGAAACAATACTAACGGACTCGAAGAACGGCACTGTGAGTAGGTACACGCTCTGTCCTGGGTTGGGGAATAATCCCATCATCGCCATCGCGACGAACGAGCCCATTGCGCCCGAATCGTCGTTGCCTGGTAGTCCGGCTGGCGTGGGCGAGAAGTAGTCTGGGATATAGGTGCGCACGCGGGATGTGGACTTTGCCGGTCGCCCGGCATAGTGATATTGGAAGACTGTTAGGAAGGCGGGCTCGTTGCCGATGTAGGTTATGTTTTGGTCATGGAGGTAGTCCAGGCGGGTGACGAAGTTGGTGGGGCCGCCGAGGAGGGATATTAGGGTTTGCATATCGTGGGGGACGAAGCTATGGGGATGGTTAGAAGCGGGCTGGGGTTGATTTGATTAAAGGGATCTGAGGACTTACAATTGATACTCCCAGATGCTGGATTCAAAGGTTTCGCCTGCAGTGTTCTGCAGTGAGCAGGCGTGTCCGCTCTGGTCGATATTCGAGCATGCGAGGGGATCTTGGACGCCCCATGTTCCATTCAGATACTTGGGCTGGAAGAAACCGGTGAAGCCAGTGTCCTTTCCTTGCCAGAGAGAGGTCTGGTCCTTCTTGAATAGGTTTTGCCAGTATCGCGATCTTGTCTCGTACCTCTTTGCATCGGCCGTCTTGTTTAGACCCCGAGCCATTTGCGCGATAGCGAAGTCGTTGTACGAATACTCCAGTGTGCGTGAAATGCTGCGCGTCATTGTGCCGAACCCCTCGTAGTCAAAGTCTTCCACGGGTATATAGTGTAGATCCTTCCAGCTGCGTAGACCACCGCGGCCTTCACTAGACCAGTCGTATGGCTCCTCCTCGGCGTCCTTTTGCACGGCTGCATACCCAGCATCCCAATCAATTCCATCTCTGAGGCCTTTCAGATAGACATCTGCCAGGACGTTGTCGGCGTTGGAACCTCCCTGTGTGTGTCCTTTACACAGTGACATTCGGCAGTCCGGCAGCCAGCCTAGATGACGCTGAGTGTCGATGAGGGAGCGCACCATCTGCATTACCGAGGAAGGATCGAAGATAGTGAGGAACGGAATTTGAGAACGGAAAGAATCCCAAAGGCAATAGAACGAATCAAAGTAAGGCTCGCTGCTCTGCCAGAGTGGGTTCTCGCCTGTGTAGTTCTGCGGGTTGATCAAAGTCCTGTAGATTCCACTGTAGAAATTGGACAGAACGGATGTATCGATATTTGTTCGTGAGACACGGATCGGACGCATCTTTTGGGTCCATTGTTCGACTGCTGTCTGGCGAGTTGCGTTGAAGTCGAAGTGTGGAATCTCAGACTCGGCATGCGCGCAGGCTTGCTCTGTGCTTATGAAGCTAACGCCAACTCGAGCGAGGACTGTATTGTCCGGGGCAGACTTGAAACGGACAAATCCACCCCCCTACAGAATCACGGTCAGCCTTTTCTGTATGACGAGAAGAAAGGTCTTCGACTCACAGGAAGTGGGTATCCATTGATACTGCGCGATATTTTCAAATCATGAACACCAGCACTGGCACGAGAATTGACAAAGATACCGCTATCTCGCTGGGCTGCAGGGCTTTTGAAGTCCGCACAGAAATGCAGGACATATGTTCCCGATCCAAAGCTAGGAGCGAACCGCGCATCACCGCTCATTCGACCCGTCGTGTTGTCCACTGAGATGGTCGCATTGTCCTGACGGGAGTTCGACAGATCGGTGAGATCCAGCAAGATCAGGGGACTGGTGCTTGCATCATGTGGGAACTGGAAACGAAACAGGGACGTATGGTGCGCAGTTGTCATATCAACCCGGACGCCTGATGCCAGCTCTATAGCAAAGTATCCTGGGTGCGCCTGGACCGAGTCAGGCTTATACTTCGTCTTTCGTTGATTCTTCGGATAGAAACAGCCATTCACATCGTCGCCGGCGCATTTCGCATAGGGGAAGAGAGGGAAATTGCCTAACGAAGGATTGCCCCCCGTGCCGGAGTCGTGCATGCTGGAGAATCCGGTGACACTGCCGCCCTCGTATGCGAAACCTCCTTGGTTGGATTCTGAATCTGTGTCAGCGACGGCTTTCGCCATGCCATATGGCAACGAGGCGCCTGGAAACACATTGCCTGTGGAGAATTAGTTGTTGGTATGAAGTGGAACTGATTTCGTTGTTCGAACTTACCTCCATTGGCACTGCCGATCAAGGGATTGATGTATTGTAGGACATCGTAATCTTCCACCGGAGAGATATCTGCAGCAGTAACTAGGACGCGACTTAAAAATAGCGACAGTAACAAATAGGGCAGCATGATCTAGGTTGGATAAAGATAATCGAGCGCGTGGGGAAGGTCTGGTATTTACATAGATCCCCCCCTTCATCCCGCACCTGCCTGGTATGCGTGCCCCTGGCGATCCCTGTCTGTTGCATTCCGTTCTGCATATTCCCGTATTGGATGCGGGGATGAGTTTGACGTTGTCGAGGGTAGTGCAAGGGTGTACTAGGGGTTGATTGGTGAGACTCGTGTACCCGGACTGATGGGATTGAGAAATCGTCTAAGACACCCTTGGAAGTTGGATCAATCTTTAATGCCTTGTGGAAATAGGCTTCGTGGAATTCTTAGCCAAAACTTTATTTATTGTGAGAACACTTGTCAGAGATTTCGTTCTTAATTTCTACATATCAGGTAAAGATAAACAATTAAGAAAGGACCTCGGGAACCAAGAGGAACGCACTGTGTAACAGGGTTGTGTCACCTTAGCCTCAGATTGGATATCAAAGTCACAAAAGGGTGGATAGTACACATCCATATTACCACCATTACTGCTTATTGTCTTTTCTCCGAAGCATCTACACGATGCCTTTGAAATGTTAACTTCTAAATATGCAATATAATAATATATAGTCAACACTCACCGCCATAAGAACTAGTTCTCTTCTTCCTGTTTCATGACCATTCCCAACTCAGAATTGACAAGCTCAGCGTACTTGAGCTAGGTAGTGATCTGGATTGGGACACAGAGGGAGATAGTCGGTTTCAGGATTTTCATGCCGGCAGTATGGTAGGTCAACGAGAGGTCCAGCGAATAGGTGCGGGATACCAGGCAGGAGTGGAAGGTCGGCACGAAGATCTTAGAGTTAGGGATGGTGATAGGGATGATGATCGAGGTGGTATAATAGTTGTCCTTGAAGGATGATGCAGACGGGTCGTCCGAGTCTTCGGAAGTGACACGGTGTATTGAGTCGCGGCGGTCAGAGCCAGATGAGGCCGAGTGTTTCTCCCATTGGGCTGAGGAGACACACATCGTCAACAGCGGGATACACTCAGTGAATACAGCCTGACCACCTTCCCCGGATAATACCGTACCGTACTGGCAAGGGAAATCCGCCCAAGGAGTTACGCCATAGAAAGTGCTCGCCTTAAGCTTGCTGGTCATTGATCCAAGTCGAGGGGGCTGCTCATTGCCCACTGGGTCAAATCGGAGGCGTAATGTCGTCACAGTGCTCACCGTATCACCGGGATAACTTGGAGGGAGTAAGCGGATTGGCTTAGGTTGCGACGAGGAAGCGAGCAGCCGGCCCAGTTTGGTTCGCAGGGGTCCATGTCGTCCACTCGTTGCCTTACTCGTGCAGTAGTAAGGATGATCGAGAACATTGATAGGCGGTTCTTCTTCCACAGTTGGAATGATGCGGACCTTTTTGGCATGGGTTGCCAAATATTCGAGCTAGCGGTGATCCGTTGAGGACTTGAATAGTATAGCAACGCCAATAATGTACGAAATTTGGCTCATATAGGGAGCCATATCATCTAGGAAGGTTTTCCCATCACTGGATAGCATAGGGTCACCCAACGTCGGCGGAAGCATAGTGTGTGCACGGTGAACGTGGGGGTTTGTGCGTGTGTGCGTGCAGACCTGTGGCAGCAAACGATCTGGCACAACGAATGTGAAAGGAAACGAGTATGAGCGACCAGGCTCTAGAACCTCTGGGATCAGATACCCAGTCTCCTCGATTGGTTGGCGAAGCTCGAGAAAAATCTGCTCTGACTCTATGCAGCCATACGGAGCGTGATCGATGGTCGTGTATGATGAGCCTGTGTTATTGGGGTCAACCGAGGGTTCCCATGGTGACTCAAATAAATTCCACAGCAAACTTACCTTGCAACACAATTTCAATGTCGTCGAAAGGTGTTTCACGTTCAGCGGTGATGATGGCGGTACCATTGATTTGGTCGCCGGTGGTATATGTGTTGACGATGCGAGGTTTCTGGCCGACCAGCTGGATCTCGATTTTGGGCTGTGAACCTCGAGCCCAGACAAGTGTGTCGGAGTTACCGCTAATGATTGAAGTCATTTCCATCACATCGAGGCTTGCAAGTTTCTTCGGAAGTAAGGCAAAGGGGAGATTGGAATGCGGGCCATCAGGTGTTTTACACGGCAGAGAGGAACAGCGCACGCGCGAGAAGAAGCCCAGCGAACTCACGGATGATTCTGGATCTGTAATGTATCTAGAGAAGGAAATCGCCAGGGACCACGCGTGTAACCTGATCGCGTGTTTTTAATCAATGGGCGCAGGGGAAATGCAAAGGGTAGAAAGTGATAGAACCAATTGATAAACGTGTAGATTATATACTCAGCTTTGGGTAGCCAAAAATGGGTTACAAATCACTTAACCCGGGGCCAGACTTGGACAAATGCATGTCTCATGGGAGCTGCGAAAACTTCTAACCTCATCATGACTCTTATGGTACTGGCACTAATCTAGTCCCACGAATTTCTATGGTGGTCCTGCCAAGACCGATCATTTGCATATATGAATGTGCAAATTCGACGTGAGTCTTGAACTCCAACGGGTGTATCCTGTATCTACCAATGCCCATAGACAAGTGTGAAATGAGTGGATGAGAGTACGAAGACCAAGAGTGTATACATGTAGTGAGGATTTGCAGTCAAGACAAGGCCTGATCTTATTGGACGATCTATTGCCTGCACACTTAATTCAAACAAAGAGACTCCGAGACTCCACTTTTCAACGAACTCGTAAATATATTGGTTCTTTTTCAGATCTTACGAGACATAGTTATAATGTAGTAGTGTTGGTGAGTCTTGTCACGTTAACTACAAACCAATAGTGTTGACAATTTGGAATTAAAGAGGTAACACATTAATTCCCATAGAGCCAAAAATGTCCATCCAACAGAGTGGACCGAGCTCATCGCGGTTGGCGTCCACCTTCTCCCAGATCCGCTGCACTATATCCAATTGCTTGGATATGTTCGTGATCCCGTAATGATCTACTCGGCGCCACCACGATTTACAAGAATCCCGATGTGGGCCGATAGCGTCACATGAAGCAATAAACATCGGCCATGTGATCGGGGCCAGTATGCGCACTCGATGGGATTTTGACCTCGACTTGACATCCTCGGCAGCATCCAGGTGCTCAATGATATCCTGAACTTCCTTTCTGACATCCATGGGCTTGTAATGTTGGATACGTCGGTAATAGTACATCAATGCCGCATAATGCCAAGCTTTTGCTTGATGGTTGAACAGAGTCATCATCAAGTCATCACTTGTCACGATCGACGATATTCTCTCATTTTCCAGACTCCAGGATAGCAGGGTATCGCCTAAAGTTTCACAGGCCTGAAGAAGATCGTCTGGGATAGGTTGTCTTTGCCTCTCGAACTGAGCCACAAATTCACCCAGTCGACACGTTTCCTGGATCATTGTGGCAATGGCGGGTGTGATCCCGTACATGTATTCATAACAACTACTTGACTGAATGGCCATATCCTCTGTGTGAGAGATGTCGGCTTCGATACCGAGCCAAGGCGACAGAGTAGCCTCGAAGGACACCGTTCGGGCAATGAGTGTTAAAAAGGCACTGATCTCATTGAGTTGCCGAGTCGAGCCACTGATCAAACTCCATTTTTTGCGCGAATTCCGTAATTTGGTTGCAGCATCCAAGTGTACTTTGAAGTCTCCATCCCCGGATATTATCTAAAGAAGATTAGTGAGTGCACTAAGAATGTATAGACGCGTTAAGCTCATCCATGCTTACTCCGAGTGTACAAAGAGATAATATTGCCATCAACCAAAATTTGTAATCTGCCCCTGGTGTCGAGGAGTCGACGGCAGCCTGCACGGATTGAATTGCATAGTGCCTATGTTTAGCACCTATATTGTAGCATCTGGTCTGGAGTTTATCACGGTTCCACAAGTGGAATGCCGCCGATGATAAAATCGCGTGATAGATCGCTGAATGCAGTTTTGCCCTGGTTGCAATTTGATTTGACATGCTGACTTGTGCGCCTTCGATTGCAGCCACAGCATATAAGCTGCGATATGGATTTTGGGTGTGGAGGATGGGTTGGAGAAGAACTGCCACATGATCCAAGTAGTGGTGCATCAGTTTCACAACTTCCCCATCTCCAAAAGCATTGCTTGCAATGTGCCGAATTGGAATAAGTGTTAACTCAGACAAAGTTGGAGACTTGGATGGCGGTGTGGTATCTGGGTGCAATAGCGCATCACCCCAGTCGCACGTTGGGGAGGTCTCACTCAACAGGCCATGAGCCGAGGTGAGGTCTGCCCAATAACCGTGTTCCCCGACACTTCCTCCAGTCTCCACCCTAGATTGGTTGTGAATATGAAAGTCACTAGAGACATTGACCGCGTTGCCAGAAGAGGGGTTATAACAAGATGCAAACTGAGGTGAGGCCTGGGCTAGCTCCAAGTCCTGCAACTCCGTATTTTGAGCATAGTCGCGGTTGATACCTATTGGCCCTGCCGAGTATCCATCGGAGCTCCAGCCTGTCTGGTCTTCCGCTAGCCCATCAGGTGACAGGACCAAGCTTTGGGAGGGGCCGAGGTCCTCAATATGTAGTGGGAACATCGAGAAGGGGCCCTTTTTCGACGACAAACCAGGCCCTACATCATGCTCGATAGAGGACAGGAAGTCATCGATCTCCTCTTCCCGGTACCGACACACGGTATCTTCATTTAAAAGCCGTCAGATGATAGGCCTTGTGGACGGTAGTACGGGTGATTTCATACCTAGCAATATTCTCCTTCGCCCTTGTTTATTGGAAGTAGCGACTATATTAGGCTCTGCGAACGGGTCTGATACCCACTGCAGTCTAATATCATAGCCGCCACAGGGAATGCCTCGCTTCTCACAGTTCTTGCATGTGAATGCCCTTTCGTCACATCTGACTTTCCTTGATTTGCATGTCCAACAGCTATTCTTTTGTAAAGAAAAATAAGCGAATGCCTTTTCAAGTAGGTTTCTGGAGCATTCTGGCGTACATACCCCGTGAATGTCATGGACCGGGGCTTTGCTTGTGCTTGCATGCTGAACGGAACGACAGTCTGCTTCTGGGGCTTATGTATATTGTGTCTTATAAATCGATTTGTATATTGTGCTGACCCACTTGGCGTATAGATGGGACAACCTGGAAAAATTCCTTCATCACACCCATCTTGGCGACCAACATTGAAGGTTGGTGTTATGCCCAGGTGGCACCTGCCGCCCCGGTGGCCCCACATAATGCTGGTGAGTCATCCATAATAAGTGCCCAGGTGGGCCCCGGGGGACCAATTGGAACCTCCAGCCAACTTCATGGGCAGTATTGTAGAGCCCTCACGACTACCTATATCAAACACCTTGATATATCGTCTTATATATAGGGAATGATCTGGGTATTTTGCTAGGCGAAAAACCTGGTTCTCGTGATGGATCTGAAAAGAAAATAAACACCTTATAACTACACCGACCAAGGAGACCAAATATTTGAAGTCTACCACTTCTCTTTAAAACATGAAGAATATCCTACTGCCTGAGTTTGACGCAATATCTAGGGATTTAGGATTAACTTGGCTGACAGAGATACAAAGGTGGCGGGCATCTTGTCTGAGTTACACGGGATTGACCATCTATAGATCATGTGTTGTCATTTTTGGAATAAATCCGCTTCCTACTGGCCCTCGATGATCTCTCGATCGAACCCAGCCTCGCCTTCATCAGCATTCTCTTGCAATATCTTCTCGATGACCTCCACGTCTTCGATATCCCAGAAACTTCGGCAAGCTTCTACAAACGATTTTGATGAGGCTACCAAGGCACTTTCCTCGACTGCCGCGAAACAGAATCGGAAGAACAAGTACCTATGATCATCTTCTATCTTTTTGGTGGCTGCAAAGTCTCCGCCAGGAACCACCAATATTCGATAAGGGTGTTGAGTGCAGTGAAGCCACAATGCTAGCATCAAACGCCTTGGATCGACAGATACTAATGGGTGATTAGAAATGTGGACCCGGACCCAGAGAAACATCCCACCCATAGGCCAGTTGAATGAGAACATCTCCGTCTGTCCATGTTCAGATGATACATGTCGGTTTGCCTCGAGTACTGTCGCCATTGCAGTCATTCGCCGTTCATAGGTAGAGCGAAGGCCCTCGAGCCAATTGACCCAGCCATTCAGTCCCCAGCCTGCAGGTTTCTCATTTGAGCTGACCGTGGACTCGGTAAAGGAAAGAGTTTCGAAGTCCCCGAGAAGTTGCATAACTATAGCTTGGACGAATCCAGAGGGCTGCTGGGTGGTGCTATCGGTAATCCTGAAAAGCTGCTCGCAAACGCTTGGCTGAGCGGTAATCCACCCGAGTCTGCATCCCGGCGCGATGGTTTTGGAGAAAGAGTCCAGCCGAATGACTCGCCCGTCCCTATCAATGCTCAAAAAGCTCGGAACAAGCTGATCAAGGAACTGATGGCCAGTGGATTTGCCTCCCAGGGATCCCGTGCAATAGTTGTGGTCTGGATCCATTGGAAAGTCTGTGGACATAGGTCGGCCTCGGTACTTGGTCGCCGTTGAAAGCGTGGATGGATAGTATAGATTCCAGTAAGGGTCATCCTCGATCAGAACAAGATCAAAGTGTGAGCAAACTTCGTACAATTCGATTCGCCGTTTGAGGGAAAGTACGCCAGAAGTGGGATTTTGCCCTGTTCTAGTTTTTATTAGCAAGCTGTAAAGTTTGCGGGGCACTAAACTCTTACGGTATAACATATACCACATGTGGTCTCTTTCCTAGTGCAGAGTTCCAGGTTTGGAGCACGTGGGACAGACTACCATCTCCGTGTGCCAACATGCCTTCTGCGTCCATCTTGACAGGAACCACATTGATACCTTTTGGCTTAATCTGCGCGATTGGTGGCCCATAAACAAACTCCTCAACAAGCAGGCCCTCCCGATCTTGAACATCGTTCAGATCTTCATCCCAATTATTGAACAAAAGTTCAAAGACTTTGGAGAGTCCATCGGCTGCCCCACCATTGATCATGACATCGGCCTGGCCTTCGTAAGGTATATTTGGATGGTACACCGTGTTCACTAGCTTTCGAAGCCATGAATAGAGTGGCGGATAGCCTTGGGCACTGCCATATTGAAGGGCAGTATCCAGATCAACTCTACGCACAGGATTCGAGCCTTGGGCGGTTCGCGGGATGTGCATTTGGGTTGTGAAGTCTTCTGCACTCGCCGATTTGATACCATCACTGTTTTTGTGTAAATGGCTCTCTGGTCTGACCACTGAAAGCTCTATACTCTCAAATGGGAAGTTTGCTGTGAATGGTAGACCTAGTGGTGAATTGTCAGCCGAGAGATCTATTTCCAATCACTGGGCTGCAAATACCGCCGGCAAGATTCCTCATGTCTGGAACACGCAGAAACCGATAATATTCCTTGAGAACATTTGGTGCTCTCCTTTGTGAGCTTCTCGAGAAATGGCCTTTCAGGTCTATCGGTCTCAAATTAAATTCGGACATTTTTGTTGCTCGCTATGCCAAAGATACAATTCCATATATCGTTGTTATTGTTGAAAAATAATTATCCGGTAAGTCAACACGAAGATGCGAACTTTTTATAACAGATGGCGTGAAACCCCCATAGTAAGTATGGAGTAGATGAAAAGGCGTGCCGAGATCTAATTGGCCCGCAATGGTCTCGCAGTCACCTTCCTTACTACCAGCCCCACCCTCGGACTTTCATACAGTATGGAAATACTATCTTTGTGTGACTCCCCAACAAGATAAAAATGACCAATACCTCTTAGGATTGATTGGGCAAAAGATCATGAAAGGGACTGCGAATTTTTAGTCGTGAAATCTCTCCAAAATCCATTGTCGCCGCACATGGAGGTTAGTCTTACGAATTGTTATCATAGTTCTCGAGGCTCAGTGGGTTTAATCTGGAGATATCAGCATTCAGACGGCACAGTGAGGTGTAGTCTCCACAGTCCGTGTTGTTCTAGTCCCCTTCTTACCTTATGTCTCCTTCCAGTTTCTGCTTTTCCGTTTTTAAACCTTTGACCTAGATCTACTCCCTTTTCCCTCACAATTTCAAGCTTCCTGTATCTCCTTGCACTAAAATCATTACAAAATGTCATCAAGTCCGAAATCGAATACACAAGACAGGCAAGAAGATGTCTCATTGACGTCCAATCCCACCCTGGACCCTATAAACCCGGATCACGAGAACAACCTTCGGGTTGAAGTGGAAGCATTGTCATATGAATACCCGGAAGGCGGCCTATCAGCATGGGTTGTGGTGGCTGGAGCATCCATGATGCTGGCCTGCACATTCGGGATGATGAGTACGGTAGGGGTTCTACAATCATACTGGGAGACGCACCAGCTGCAAATGTACTCATCCAGTGAAATTGGATGGATATCTTCCTTGTTTGTATTCCTCAATTTGTTGCTGGGTGTGCAAGTTGGCCCGTTATTCGACCGATATGGCCCGCGCTGGGTCATGCTCATTGGTTCCATACTATACACCGTTTCCATCTTTCTATTGGGATCGTGCGAAAAGTATTATCAGTTTCTACTCTGTTTGGGTGTACTGAGCGGAGTTAGCAGTGCACTTGTGTCAACTCCATGCCTGGCTGTTATTTCACATTGGTTTAATCGGCGCCGTGGCACGGCGACTGGCATTGCTATGGCTGGGTCAAGCCTTGGTGGCATAATTTTTCCGATTATCTTGAGACCAGCATTGGATAACCTTGGGTGGGCTTGGGCGCTCAGAATCTTGGGCTTTATCTTCTTTTTCTTCCTCGCTATTGGGAACATGTGCATCAAGAGCAGGTTCTCGGTAAAGACGAGTGGAGGAACCATTAGCTTGAAATGCTTTGCGGATTCCCGATTCATATGGGCCACGACAGGCGCCTTCTGTATGTTTTCCCAGGTGGATATGCCAAGATGACACTTTATTGACACCATCAAGTCGGCGAGATAGTTGTTTTTACATCACTGGGTCTGATACCATCATACGCCCTTGCCCAGGGATTCGGCTCCGAGACTGGGTTTTATTTATTGTCTGTGTTTAACGCGTCTGTATATCCTACTAAAATTTCCGCCTAGCCTGCATGCTAATAATGATCACAGTGGATCGGGTTTGGGTCGATGGCTTGCAGGGTTGGCCTCTGATCACTACGGTCGATTTAACACAATATCGGTAATTATGGCCGTTACCGCACTCTGCATTTTCGTCTTATGGTATCCATTTGGTCGTCTGATTGGTGTGCTGTATCCTTTTGTCTGTCTACTCGGTTTTGGAACAGGGAGCATTCTCAGTCTGACGCCTGTATGCATCGGGCAATTATGCAAGACGGAAGACTTCGGGCAGTGGGTTGGAACTTGCTATTTTGTTACCAGCTTCGGGTGAGTACCGATCCTCTATATCTATATGAGTGCTTCTCCTGCTTATCCTTTTGGTCTAAGGAGTTTGGTTGGAATCCCAATTGGTGGACTGCTGCTAGAAGTAGTTGGGGCCTCGAATTTGGTCGCCTTTCTTGGTGGCGTACTTGTCATCGGTTTCATTGCTTTTGTGGTGGCGCGATGGGCATGTTTGGGATATCATTGGAAATGGTTCACGATTACATGAGATGTTATTATTCTAGTTTTTCACTGCATAGTTCTTGAAAAGGCATGGTGAGGCTTCAACCTTATCTTCTGAGGTGCAAACCTTCGGTTGAAATATCCAAGTTTGATCAATGCTTAATTTCGACCGGCATGCCTCGACAGGTGGTTCACTCAATTTTAACCCCAGTGATGTGTAGGTAGCAGGAAGCCATGACCTCCTGCCAACATGATTTCGCAAACTTCAATTCAAGTCTTTCATTTCCAACCATTCTCAAGCTTCTGGCGGTAATCCGTAATCATTTCAGAAGTAACATCATTTCCTCCACAAACAATGATCACAACTCGACTATCCGGTGTGAGGTCTGTCATGACTTCCCTTAGCCTATCTAACCCAACTTGAACACTTATTCCGCAAGCCAGCTCGACCTCTAACCGCAGCTCATCGCATAAACGCACAACTCCGATCGCAGCATCGGCATCGGTACCCACAATACTAGTGACTTCGACACCGGGCGGAGGGAATTGCGCGTTTTTCAGCGTCTGCTGTGCCACGCAGAGTGCCCCTAGGGTAATTGCCTGCGATGTAACAGCAGGTATAGGCTGCAAAGAACCCATGCGTAGCGAATGCGCTAGCGAGTCCGCCCCGGCTGTTTCAACGGCAAGAATTCGAACTTGCTTTGCTTCCTTTGAAAGTGTTGTCGGCTGATACGCTGGCAAATGCCTCCCAAGGCCTTCGATAATTCCGTTCAAAAGCCCACCCCCACCAACGCTGCAAACGATTGCATCTGCCGGAAAGGAACGATAGGTATCAGCTTTGTCGTCCACGTTGTCCCTTGCAGGTAACTGTTTGACCATTTCATCAATCAGAGTACCCGCACCTTGCCAGATATCGTGGTGGTCGAATGGTGGAACATAGATGTTCCTAGCCAAGGGATCTGATTTGCTGTCCTGATTTTGATTTTCGATGAAAGTTTCCCGCATATACGCATCAGCTTCGAACCAACTAGCGCCATAGCGGATAACATTCGAAGCCCCTGCAGCGCGTATCTTTTCGATCATCATAGGCTTCGCGCTAAGGGGAACAACAACAGTACACGAACAACCGAGATCCCGAGCGGCTATAACTGCTGCCAGTCCTGCATTTCCTGCCGAGGAGCTGAAAAAATGTAGGGTTTTGCCATTGTTTGATGGGTCGGAAAGAGATGTGAGGATCAAGTTTCCAATGCCTCTAAACCGGTGTTAATTCTGTATTAGACCTCTTTTAATAGACTAGAACATAGAATGCCAAACTCACCGTGATTTGAACGAGCCAGAAGGTTGGAGCAACTCCAGCTTGAGGAAAATTCTACTACATTTACTCTTCAGCGACCGGGCCGTTTGGGTGAAAATGAAAGCCAAATCTTACCATCCGGCAGCCTTTGAGAGTTCTGCTGACTCGAGCAAAGGTGTCTCAATCCAGGGTTTCTTCAATTGTTCTGAAGCGACATGGCCCATTTTCAAGCGATTTGAGGCAAAAAAAATGAAATACTTCCCAATAAATTCTTCGCGAGAAAGTCTAGAAATATGTAAACTTAGGATCAACCAGCAATTTATCTTGGAGGAACATAAGCTAGAAAAGGTGTGATCGGAGCCTGGTCTTGCCGACGCCCTTCATTTGACATTGGGCTGCAGGTATAAAGTGGGTCTATTTTATAAAAGTATACTTGGAGACCATATGAATTGCTAACCAACCTGGCATTTCAACCATTCATGTCAAGTATTTGGATAGTACACGCTTTGGTAAATGTTTTAGGTGATATTGCTAGTGAGCCGGTTGCTAATTAGCTTCTACGTTGGAAGATGACGAATGGGGTCAAGCATCTTCGCACTTATATTGAATCGGAATATTCAGAGATCAAGTAAACTGAAGGTCGAGAAACAAAGTTAAGAAAGTGAAAAGGAAAGATTATATAGAAGAAAAGAAAAGCCTTGTGTCTTCTGGCTTGCTATGGCCCCGGGGATAGCTACCAACGTGTCGCAGGCCACCTGAGTAGAGGTGCCTTCCCACATCATTCCCCTTTCCACCGTCCATCTCTTCTACATCACTGGCATCTCTATATGAATCTCCTTTCGAACACCTGATGGCGCCTGCACGATAGGGGCGTTTGTTTCCCCTTGAGGTCAAGTCCCTTGAACTCTCGGACGTTGAAAGTGGCTTTGATCTTACACGCAATGATGTCAACTGGGCGCAGTTTAGGACTCCGTTTAAGATCTCAGATTGCTTCCGTAAGTTTGCCTTTGAAGGATCCATGCCTGGCAAAGTCTCTAACCTTATCTAGAGACAATCCTGGATACCCTCAACAATTGTCGGATCCAGATACCACTTCGTTTGGGCACCTTTCTCTGTGACGTGCATACTACACCACCCAACCCAAATCCTCCTGCCTCACCTCCAATCCCTATCATGGGCAAAGCTCAATTCTTATTTGAGCCATTGTTCTTGCTGGAATAAAGTGCTCCCTACGTGGCTTCCCTAGCTTTTCACTGTGGTATGGTCCAAAAGGCGGAGAAGACTTGACCGTCAATTCGATCGTTGTGGAAACACGAAGAGGCGAATCTGCTGCCGATGTGGCGCAGTGTCTTGCCTATATGGGTATGGTTTATACACAACGCAGGTATGAGGAGAAGGTGAACCACCCCATTTACGGCTTCTCTACGGATAATGACCAATTTCATTTCCTTATGATCTCGGGCGAAGGCAACGTGAGAAATCCCCCAGTGATTGCCTATACTATGAGACAAAGGGGTGTGCTAACCTTGTTATTAGTGGTCCCAGCTGGACATGCACCATTCCGGCCATACGCAGGAGATTGTTGAGACTCTTGCATACTTCCACACACAAGCCTCTATATTATCCTGTTCTTCTCCCGGCGGTATACCCGAGAATGGCTCTGAATCTCAAGTGGCATTGGATAACCAGGAAGCTCTGGCCGCACATTCCAAAGGCACATCCGATAAGCCCTTGTCGAGTTTTCAAGTGAAGACCGAAATCGAAAATACGGATGAGGTTGAGGAGGTTGAGGAGGACAAGGACGATGATTACTGGGGACTGGGCCTGTTTCTCGCTTCAGGGCAGCCATAGACTTTGATCCCCAGGCTGGGATCCAATAGCGCAGTTGATCTCATGCGGTTCATGCAAGCTTGCTGTAGTCCGAGTGGCTCTATGCCTATTTGTTATCTTAGTATTCCATATTCACGAAGAAAGATGAAGCAAAAAGGAAGATTAATAAGACATCCCTCCAGTCTGGGGGTTATTACTCGTCGCAACCGCGTATCCACAGCTTTAATTCAATCGCCGACAATTATTCCTTCTCGTTGTAAGATCCCCCGAACCCCCGCAGGCCCCTCCCCACCGGAAGTTATACAACTCGGGGCTTTCCCCGATCAACAGAAACAACTCGACATGCAAAGATGTTCTCCGCAGAAGAGCAAAAGGTATTTCATTTCACATGTATCTCCAACTGTACGGAGTGAAATACTGACACATTATGGCACCGAAAAGCCAATCAAGGAGCTCGAGGCTAATTGGATCTGGGTTCCAAACTGGACCGACTCTTCAAACGCAAACACAGCTGGCAAGATAGTTCATTTCACGCGTCATTTTAATTTGCCCTCCCGACCGACAAAATCAGTTCTGCGTTTCTCAGCCGATACACGTTACAAGCTCTATGTGAATGGGAAACATATTGCCGTCGGACCGACTCGCAGCAGTCCTTTGATCTGGTACTATGATACGCTGGACATTGCCCCCTACCTGAAAGAGGGACAGAATGAGATTCGATTTGTGGTTGTCCGGTACTTTGCAGCTTTGAGGAGCGCAATGCCCTTTGTTCGGACGGCTCTTCCCGGCTTAACAGTCACCGGAAATATTGAGACAGGCCAGGATGTCATCGACGTTGCTTCTTCCAGCAACTGGATGGCATCAGTCGATGAAAGCATTCAGTTTCCGATGGGATTGGCTGACGATGTGTTCCTTCATGTAGGACTTGCACTGGATCGAAGCTCTCCTCCTGAATTGCACTAACATTTCTTTCATAGATCAGCGAGCGCATTACTCCTACCAATCCCGGGCCTGCTTTAAAGCCATTTTCCTACAAGATAAAGACACTCAATGGCGACATTCCACCCTGGAATTTGCGTCCACGCTCGATACCTATGCCCGAGTCGACACCAGCGGTTGTGAAAACTATCAGAGCATGCGATAGTGGGGTTGATGCCAGCAATTGGACAGCCTTCTTTGCAAATGACCACACTCTCACACTCCCTGAAAACTCAACTCATATACTTGAAGTGCAAGCGGATGTCCATTCGACCGCATTCCTTCGATGGGCCTTCAAGGCAGCCAAAAGCACTTCTCATATCAGACTCAAAGTGACATACTCAGAAGGCTATGAGCTCGAGCCTCGATCGTACCCTTTCTTCCGCTCGAAGGCCGACCGGCTGGATGCAAGTGTCGGCCACATTATCGGACCGTACGATGAAGTGACACTTGATCTTCCCAACACCGAAACCGTTGTCTACGAGCCATTCTGGTTCAGAACCTTCCGTCTCCTGAGAATCGAAATCAATGTAGGCCCCGGGCTAATTGAGCTAGTATCGTTTGGTGCTACTCAGGTCAACTACCCCATGGCCGTCAAAGCCAGCTGGAAGGAACCCGGAGATGCCCACAGTGGGCAGATCTGGGACGTCTCCATCCGAACAATGCGAAACTGCATGTTCGACGGCTACTCCGACTGCCCGTTCTACGAACAATTACAGTAAGTCTCACAAGATTCCCCAAATTCACACCCAGCTAACAACCCAGATACTCCGGAGACAGCCGCTCCGTCGGTCTATTCCACTACCTCCTCTCAGGCGACGACCGACTAATGCGCCAAGCAATTACCAACTTCGCCGCCTCAGTCACACCCGAAGGCCTCACACAATCCCGCTTTCCCTCACACGTGCCTCAAGTCATAGCCGGGTTTTCCCTGTATTGGATCCTACTGGTCTGCGATCACCATCTATACTTCGGCGATACGCGCTTCGCGCGAAGCTTTCTCCCACGCATCGACGGCATCCTCGACTTCTTCGATGCCCACGTCGACGAGCTGGGACTGGTCAGCGGACTGCCTGAAGTCGTCTGGCAGTATGTTGACTGGGTGACGACCTGGGGTGCTACAGATGACCATCCTGATAAAGGAGTTCCGACTTCCGGACGGGAATCCAATCGACACACTTATTTCAGTATGTTATATGCGTGGGTTCTACAGAAAGTTGCTGGTCTGGTGCGTGATATTGGTCGACCGGGACATGCTGCTGAGTACGAAGCGAGGGCTGGATCTCTGATAGGGGCTATTCGGGCTCAATGCTACGATGGAAAATTCTTCACTGACTCGACCGCTGATATTGCCGATAAGCTGTCATATTCTCAGCACTGTCAGGTCTTCGCTGTTATCTGTGGAGCGGCGAGGGCCGAAGACTCTGTGCGGATCTTGACTGAATCGTTTATTAATGAGCGATTCTCAAAGTGCTCGTATATGATGCGGTTCTATGCTTTCCGGGCACTTGCTTTAGCTGGTGAGGACTTGTATGAGTCGTTTTGGGAGAGGATGTGGGCTCCGTGGCGGGGGATGCTGTCGAATAATCTTTCAACTTGGGAGGAGGATGATGTTAGACAGAGGTCTGATTGTCATGCTTGGGGCAGCGTGCCAATTTATGAGTACTGTACTGAGCTGGCGGGTGTTCAACCAGTGGCTGCTGGGTCGTCGAAGATATCTTTCAGGCCTAGGCTTCGGTTGGCTGGGACATTGGAAGCGAAGGTAGCGCTAGGGAAGGATAATCTAGCTACAATCTCGTGGAAGGTCTCTGGAAATGAGAAGATTGTAGAGCTTAGGCTTGAGAAGGCAGTTGAGGTTATCAGTCGATTGCCGGGAGGCAAGGAGGAAGAACACGGAGTTGTGGATCATCTCAGCTTTGTTTTTAAGGATTGAATAAGCACTTCTGGGAAGAATAGGAAAGATTTCCCAAGGAGTAAAAGGCAGACATATTCTATCCCCTTCTCTCTAGATATGATCTTAGTATAAGTGAAATTGGTACTATGGGTATAGATTGTTAGTTTAGTATTGACAAGAATATTCCGCCGCTTATACGGCCTTGTCATATCTTTTGGAGGCTCTTTTCAGATGCTCCGTTCAGATATCCTATTTGGGTGTATAGGAAGGCGCTAAAAAGGCATATTCTGCGCAAGAGACCTTTCTATGTGTAACCTTTTAATTTTCAGCCTGGCAAAAGTCAGGTTGGCGTGATGGCTAAAACTTGCCGTATGCCGGTTCTGAGGCTGCTTAGCTGATCTACTGAGCCAGAAATGGTGGGAACAACAATTGAAGAGATTTGATAATATCGTTCAGTATAAACTAAACTCTCCAGCCTCAAGTAGCGCATAATATACTCACTTCACTCAGACTTAGGCTGTGACTACCATCTCATGGTCCTCACGTTGCTCATTCGAGCGCAGCTGCACTTCGGTAACATATCCCTTGAACTTGCGAAGGTTGACCTTCTTCTCGAACCTTGAAAAAAAAAAAGTGTTAACTCTATAAGAAGGATATCAGGTAGGAGGTTGACATACATCTCATCAATCTCAGCCGGTGTTCGGCGTGTCACTTCTGGAAGAATAAACCAGGCGATAATTACCGCAAGCGTGCCTGTACCTGCAAAGCTGTGAGAGGATAGCCTGTTAGTATTTTGCAGAGCCTTGACTTAAACACAATGACAAAGGACTAACAAGAAACCAGTTTTGACACCCCAGTGTGAGACAGGCGCGTTATTGATCATCAAAGGCGTACAGAAACTGAACATGATAGCGACCAAGTTTGAGGATGCAAGAGCCCAACCGGCTGTCTTTGCACGCAAGCGTTGCTGGGGGATCTCAGCGGCGTAGGCATAGCCAATAGCTGATGCACCAGTGGTGGACAAAGTTGCCAAACAAGCGAAGAAAATCTAGCGCGGTTAGTAATTTGCCAAAGATATGCTGGATTCTTAGGGAGGACTTACTAGAAGTGAACTAGTTGATGGCTTGGTATAATCAAAGCAGCCAATAATTCCGAGGCACAGAACTGACACGGATGTAACTGCGTAAGGGTAGATTGTCAACGGGCGACGACCGAGTTTGTCCGTGGTGACGGCAGTAAGTAACATAGATATCAACTGGACACACGATAAAATGACCGTTACCATGAATGGATCTTTGCTGCCAGCATATTGGACTACGACGATATTAGCAGCGTGAAAGAAGGGTATGAAAGGATTAATACTCACAAAAATATGTAGCGTAAGTGTTAAACACGGACAAACCGACAAGCTGTTGGGCAATCTTGGGCCAAGCAGCAATGAAGAAACGAATACGATTGCGGCCCTGAAAGACAGCCCAGGGTCCCTCTTCAGAGTTACACTCTGCGAGGATACGCTCCTCTGCAATGGTGGCAGTCATGACTTCCTGAAAAGATATGTTAGAGCTTTGTTTCAATATAGACAGGGAAACGATGGCACACAATCTGCTCATCGACGCTGTATCCCTCAACATTGCCATTGCACCTGGTTAAAACTTTGGCTGCCTTGTCGATCTTGCCTTTGCTCACGAGCCACCAGGGTGATTCTGGGATGAAGACAAAGATGACGATAATGATGCCAACCATATCCCACTGACCATACGTGGCAATTGTTAGTTAATATTTTGATCATGAGAAACACCACGAACCTGGGTATAGATAGGAACCCGGAATTCGTATGGGTCCTTTGCGCTGAGTTCCTGGAGTGCCACCGAGGCGAAGATCTGACCGACCACAAACCAACTAGAAAGAATCAGATAAACCCCCATACTTGCGATACTCCTAACTCACAAACTGTACGCGTTGATATAAAAACCTCGCAGCTGAGTCGGTGCAATTTCGGACAAGTAAAGAGGCAAGGTGGATTGCAGCATACCGACACCCATTCCAGAGAAGAGTTTCGCTGCGAGCCAGTGATCCCACCTTGTTGCAAAAGATTCAATAAACACGCTGATAACAATATCGAGCCAGATTATATAGAATGCGATTTTGCGACCGAATTTTTCTGTGGCATATTGGAGGAGCTGGGGAGTGGTTAGTCAATCGCTAGGTCAGCTCTGACGGACCACAGGACGTACAATTTGACCGACTGTTTGACCGGCGGATTGGACACCACCCCATGCGGAGATGTATTTGCCTGCGATAATCGATGTTCCTGGGGAAGCCATCTGTCGAATGAAACCCTTGTTGGAGACAATACCGCCATTCAGATTAATTTCTACCATCAGGTCAGCATAATTCGAAGCTAGCAGATCCTAAAAGCAGTATCTTACGGTAACCATCTAGCGATGCGCTAAACGCTGCGGTCATGGCAATTAGTGACACGGTCTTGAACCGTTTCACACAATGCCAGACACCAAGGTCGTCTTCGCGAGATCGCATGATGGGCCCCATGCTCTTGGTAGGTATAGCATCTCCCTGGTGGGAAGAAGCATCCTCAATATTTTCAGCGTTCGCCTTGGAAACATCCATCGTAAATATAAGTAGACACGGTATGTGCCCAAGAAAGGAAAAGTTACCAAGTTTCTATCAAGCGGAGGTCGGTAGCTGGAGACTAATCTTTATATTTCCATTTCTTTGACTGAGTTTAGAGCGCTAACAAGGATTGGTTTACTAACTCTATTATTACAAGGAGCTCAGCTACCTTTGGCAACTAGGTGTAAAGCCCAGCTCACAAATTAGATCTTACGAGGCTAAACTCGTCTGGTTCATTTGCCGACTGGCTATTTTAATGGTTCTCATGGGTTGTTTTCAACACGAGTAGCCGGTTGGCTTGTGAAAACGTATACTAGTGAGCGCCCAAATCAGCGGCAAATGCTTCGCTCTGAATTATACCGAAGCTATTACCTAGTGGCTGATCATTATTTATGGGGAGGTCGACAGGATGTGACAAGTTTTGAAGCTCGCCATGGTTTCGGTGTTGAGGCATACATCCATATGTCCCCTTGTCCGAGGAATTACTCTAGAACAATATGTGCTTTTTGAAAACTGTGCATTATTATTTTACTACTCGCAGAGTACACCTTGAATGTTCGAAAGCAAAGGTTACTATTGAATTGAATGCAACCAAGCGTCTTTACCCCGCAAACTCCCACTAGCCCTAACCAGAGAATCCCCGGTGGCGTAGCGCCTATAGGAGGAAATTCAACCTCCACATTCCATCCATCCCCGAACCTCAGACTTTTCGGGCAAAGTCTCCCCCGAGCTCCTTTCCAGGAAATCAAGGCCGAGTAACTACAGGTAAACTAGAAGAGCCTCGGAAGCAGCAACAGTGAAAGTTGCTTTCCCGCCAGAGACAGTGGCTGTCTCCACGCTCTCTGTGCCCTGAATAGCGCAAGTGCCATTGGCAAACGTCTGGCCCGCAACGGTCGGGTTCTCACCCTGATCGACCCGGGACGTAGCGTAAGGGGCAGTCAGCCTTTTAGCAGTGACACTGGGGGACGAAAGCCCAGACAGGGTGTATGTCTGCGACGAGCGTGTTCCGCTGGCAGAGATATAGTAGTCGGAATTATAGAGCAGGACCCGAACAGGAACACCAGCCTTGTAGATGGCATAAGCTGCGTATGCTGTATCTTGGCTATCCAGAGGCGCAATCTGGTCGGCGTTGACGAGCGCCATGGTGGCGAAGTACGCACCGTAGTAAGGGGAGCCTATGTTATAGCGGCCCCACCAGCAGTATTGGCCTTGAGGGTTAGCTTTTGATAGGGTGGATAAGTGTTTTGGGGTAGCTTACAGTTTCCAACGGTACCCTGGTGGAAGTAGAGGGCATTTGTGCCCATCAGGACAGTCTGCATCACGTAGTCCAAAATCCAGAGAGCAGCACCAAAAGTCGGGCTGATACCACCACCGCCTTGGGTTGCTAGGCACTTTTTAGCATTTTTATGAAGTGACAGTGGACGATAACGTACCAGAGTTGGTTTCGCCGAAGATATGCGGCTTGCCTTTTCCAGCAGCAGCAGAGATCTCAGCAGCATAGGGCTCGATCTGGGTGGCAATATCCCCATGGCCCATAAGAGTGGCCAGGTTGTAGGAGCCAGATGACTGGGGATAGTTGTGAGAGCAGTAATCTTTCACATATTCATCCGCATCACCTTCTTTCGCGGTAAGACCAACAAGGCTCATGGGTGATGTGCCAAAGTAGACACCCGCGGAGATGATATCAGTCGCAGAGAGATTTCCGCACACCGCATCTTGCCAGCTGACTTGGGATGCTTCATCTGCCGCAGCTGTCCAGGATTCGCCATTGGCAATAGGATCGCTATCAACAAAAACTGAAAACTTAATTAGCGTTTACACAGCCAAAGAGGGGTGAGTAAAGACCTACAGTTGGGCTCATTCCCCAGTTCAATGGAGTACAGGTTCTCCATTTTGCTTTGGACGAGAAGCGCGGCCGAAATTGTGTTATAAATATCGTCCAAACGGCGATTCAGTCCAATAATTACTTCTCCTGCATAGCCTGCAGCCAGAGAAATAAAAGATGGCCCATAAGTCAGAGTCTCGGGCGCAGCGCCTGTGCTAGCCACTGTATAGGTGACAGCCTCGGTCGACGAGCTATCGTAGGTTGCTCGGTCCCTGCATACTGTTAACAACATACATTACCCTATAACAAGGCCATACATACTGGGTGGTCCCTCCAATCCTCATAGGGGGCCATGTTCCTGTGAGATCCTTCAAGTTCTGCAGACATGCCGTTGTTGATTCGACATCTTGAATATACTCAGGAAACGCAAAGAACTCCAGACTTCACAATAAGTAAGTCTATACATTAATAGTTTGAATCGCGACTCACGATACACCAACTGGAGCTGCAGAGAGCTGCCCACTCGAGTTTGAAGGCGGGGATGTTGGAACATTGAAGCTCAAGCCCAAAGCCGAAGCTGTGAGGCCCAGAAGCGAGGCTGAGATGGGGAGAAAAGGCATTACTTTGAATATCTTGGACTAATACTTGTTGTTACTGAAAGACAACTATGACAACCAACTGCCAACCTTTATATATACCCTCTCACCCCACTCTCGGGGGAAGCATACCCGATCAACCCCAACATTATTCCGCTAATAATTGATCTACAATTCTCCAAAAGTTTTCTCAAAAGTAAACTTCTGGATCTGATAATTTCCAATCCAGTGACTTAAGGTCATTGACGTTGAAAACGCCGTGCTTTTCTGGGCTCTTGGGCTTTTGTAGGATCGACAGGTTCGTAACCCCATAGCAGATCATCTTCAGACCCCAAGACGATCCGAACCTCCTATGAGGTAGTTGCGCATCGCTATCGCAATTAACCCTAGCCTTCCATATAAGATTCTCGCGTGACTTGGTCTAAAGTAAACGGGTGCTTATATTAACTTATTTCATACACCAAATGCTCTCCTCTAGTATCTACTCCTGTCTTTTAGAATGACATCTTGTCCCCATAAAACATGACCAATTGATGATGAAATAATTCATTGAATGAGATCTCCTCTTTTTCCTACAATTTGTTCTAAGCCCCTATGCAGCGTGGAGACTTCCCGTGGTAGCCCAGTATACGTTATAATTGTATCCCTGGGCATCATAGAAAGCACTCAGTGTAACATTCTTGCCGTCGGCGGTGGAGGTAAAGTCAAGACTGAAAGCCCCGGAGCGTTTGATAGAGTCAAGGGCAAGAGTAGGCGTACCACTAAGTGCTTGGTCGCCGTAATTGCCAGACAAAACAGTTGGCCCATACGCAATTGCCACCATACTTGAATTGTCATTTGCAGCCACCGTACGGAGACTCATGGGGAAGCGGATTTCAACAACATCCCCATCGGCCCATGTGCGCGAAATTTGAGCGTATCTTCCGGGATTGGCTTGAACGTTTGGTAAAGCCTTCCCGTTCAGCGTCAGCTCTGCACTTGATGCCCATGCAGGGATGCGGATATTCATTGTCCAACGACCTCTACCGGAAACTTCCAGTCTCGATTTATCGCCGACGGGGTAGGTCGTAGATTGTTTCAGGGTAACACCCATCTCCGGCCATTTCAGGACGGAAGACATGAACAAATTGATAAATAATGTCGAGTCATTGTAAAAGTAGATCGAGTCCATTAACTTGGTGTTTGTCTCGAGTGCCGTTCCTTGACAGCACCAGAATGAGTCGTAGTCCGTACTCCAAGTACCGCCACCCCAGGCGGGACCAACACCGCGGCGACCCCCAGCGTTGAGAGGGGTGAAGTAAGTGATGTGGCCGTGGTGGTCATGAGGGTCCTGTTGGCCCAGCAGGTGGTTGAGTAATGCGGTTTCGTAGAAATCGAAATATGCCGAATTCTCAGAATCAAGAAGCCACAGCTCGCGGGTCAACTTGAGCATGTTATATGAATTGCATGCTTCACATGTGTCATTGCGAAGATAAGCGGCGATGGCATTTGGAGCATGGAAGTGTTCGGCTTGGCTGTTACCGCCGATCGCGTACGTGTGTGCTTTGACATTGATTTCCCAGGCATTGCGGGCAATATCAAGGTAGCGAGATTTTCCAGTGGCTTTGTATTGGCGAGCAGCCCCAATCCACTTTGGTACTTGAGTGTTTGCGTGTAGACCGTCGAACTCATCTTTGTTGGCTGCAAGGGGGTCGAATATAATGGCATGATCAAAGCGTTGGGCAACGGTAAGCCATCTCTCATTACCAGTTTGGTGGTAGAGGTCTGCCAACACCTCATTCATACCGCCGAATTCCGTTTGTAACACCTTTTGCATTGCATCGTAACTGAACGGTTCAGTGCGTTTGTCGACCCAGCTGGCCAAGGACAGTAAGACATCTCGGGCGGTAGTGTCGTTTGTCAAGCGCCAGATATCGAGAAGGCCTGCAAGAGTCTTGTGCACCGCGTAATACGGGACATTCCCATTTGTCAGAGTGCCGTTCTCGAGTTTTGCGAAGTCGGATTCTGGGAATCCAGATACATATCCGTCCGTGAAACCAACAGCCTTGTTGTTGGCCTGGCATTTTGCCAGCTCGGCAGCAAAGTATATCGCTCGGTCATAACATGTTTGGTCGCCGAGTACAGCATAGCATTGAGCCCAGGCAGTGAGGAAATGACCCTGGACATGCGAACGGAATGGGAAATCCGGAGCATCCCAGCCACCATTAGGCGTTGCCTGCTGTGTAGATAGTCCGTGAGTTGCCCGGAAGACATAAAGTAGTCTGTCAACGTCTATTTCTTTCAAATATTTCAGGGTACGGCCTTGGTTGTCCAGGAACCGGTCTTGGGCCAATTCGACACCGCCGAGATCGAATGCAAAGGCCTGGGCTCCAACATTCTTGATTTTTAAGTCGGATTGTCCATTGACAAAAGAGGAAAGAGAAAGAAGAGAGTAAATGAATAGTGTGAGGGGTTTGTGCCAGCCCGTGGAGTTTACCATTTTGACTTGCTCCGATAGATAGAAAGTCTAGCGGAAAGAATAGTTGATTTAACTATTCTGCGGGCGTTGTCTAAAACATGAGTGCAGCGGACTGACAATGAGTCCTTTATAGGATTAGATTTTTCCGGTGGGATAAGACATACATAGGTAGATCAAATATTGTATATACAATGCCAAGGACCTCCACACGAGTACTCCGTATACACAGGGGATTTCATGCGGGGATAGCCCTGGCGGAGAAATGCCGCCGGACTTGTTAGCCCTATAGTGTTCTAAAAAGGGAAACATGCCGGAGGGTCTGTAGATCAATTCACTCTATTTAAGATCGGAAAATACCAAAGGCCGATTAAATTTAAAGAAATATCTTCTCTGGCCTGGAATCGCTATTGATTGAAGTCTCGAATAAGCTGGATACGTATGCCAGCTGGACACTCGTGAACCCCAAACACGTAGTAAACACGATAAATTACAACTTAATATCTTCAACACATTGGGCTAAATCGTTTCTACTTGGATCTTAATGCTTCTTACGTGATGTTTGGCCTTCTTAGGTAGTTTGGAGAGGTTTGATGATGCTGTGATTTTAGGATATATATTTCTAGCATGTAGCATTGGAATTCTCACTATCATCATGATGAAGCCTTTTCATTTTCTTGAACTTGATCAATAGTGTTAAAATGTTCAAATGACCTATCAATAGCTATCTAATAACAAGATGGTTGTTGAGATATAGTTAACTATATTGTCTTGTTAGTCCTGCTAAGTACGTACTCCGTCCACGTATGTGTATTGCGATCAAGTATAAAGTCCGAGAAACAATAAGAAATCCCAGTAACCTGATTATAAATATATAATTTATACCTAGGTAGAACATTCCCAAGTAAAGTTATGAACATAAAGGATATTTTCGGTGGAATAAGGATGCCGAGGTAAATGTCGCCCCTATCCACTTCCGCGTCCTTCACCCACTCTTTTCTTAACAACTTCGCCTTCTAGATCGCTAAATTTGGAATTTTTGTTTTAGTTAATTTTCACTCTTTATAATTTACTATGTTCCGTCGATCTTTTACTCCTCTCCCTCATTCTCTTCGCGCCATTTCCTTCCCCTCCACACTCTCTCCTTCACGACTCCTTATCCGCGACTCTTTCTCCGCTGCTCCGAGGCGACCCTATACCCGATCCTACTCTACCGGTAAGATATAAACAGCCTAGACCCTTTCCCAACAGAAGCACTAACCCGATAATCGCAGCACCGAGTCCCTCCGCCTCTATCCACCCCTCACCACCCCACGCGAAGCGCTCTCGTCTCCGCCGCTTCATCGGTTTCACCTCCATCGCCGTCTTCGCATTCACCATCGGGCTAACCTACCAAACCCAACGCACCCTCTCACGCATCATGGCCACCCCCACCGAAGAGGAGACTCTAATCGCATTCGTTGCGACGGACCCTGCGACCTCAAAGATCGATAACACTATCCGCACCCACCCCGTCGCCGAGGCTCTCCGCGCAAACCCCGACTTCTCCGAAGCCCGCCCACACCTTACAATCCCGGAGCCTCTGCGCGAACGCAACCTGACAGCCGGAACGCTAGCGGGACCCGGGAAGATCGTCGTGCCGCCATATGTATTCAGCGAGCGCGGGGGTAAAACCATGATCTCGCTCATGTATCTCGGCGGTGATGTCTGCGGTCACCAGGGCATTGTTCACGGCGGTCTACTGGCTACGTTGTTGGATGAGGGTCTGGCGCGTTGTTGCTTCCCGGCTTTGCCTAATAAGGTGGGTGTTACGGCCAATTTGAATATCGATTACCGGGCCCCGGCTATGGCGAATCAGTATGTTGCTCTCCGTGCGGAGACCGTTAAGGTTGAGGGTCGCAAGGCGTGGGTGGAAGGTCGCATTGAGACTCTTCCGATTGATGGAACAGAGCCTGTGGTTTTGGTTGAGGCTAAGGCTTTGTTTATTGAACCTCGGCAAGCTGCTGTAAGTTGAAGGAATTTTGAGTTTTTGAACTTTTGACTTTTTTCGGTGGCTAATTTTTGGTTCAGGCACTTTCGAGTCTTTACAAAGTGGCGTGATTTGGGGAGATGGAAATTTCTGCATTTTTGGGGTTCCTGTTCCTGGTTCCTGGTGTCATGGCGAAATGAAATTCAAGAGATAGAATATCTTATATATATATATATATATTGTAGATGAGGTTAGGGGGTGTAAATATGGTATATCTGCTGAATAGGTCTAATATAAGACTATATAAGACTAATCTATACTCTTTTGCACGGTAGTTAAAGAAAACGCCAAGCAATGGCGACACCCCGCGATGATCACATCTTCTGTGACGCGGCCAATCCACTGCCCCTCTCCTTATATTTCAATGACTTTTCAGTAATTTCACCTTTCTTTCTCTTCATTAATCCCATATACCTTCAAAAATGTCTACGTAAGTTTTTTTTAAAAAAAAACCAACTCAATCCCAATCTATCCCAACACTAACCCTAAAAAAAAAACAGCAACATCACCTTCCACGCCAGCGCCCTGACCCGCAGCGAGCGCACCGAGCTGCGCAACCAGCAAGGTCTCACAATTTGGCTGACCGGACTCTCCGCCTCGGGCAAGTCCACCCTCGCCGTCGAGCTCGAGCACCAGCTCGTCCGCGACCGCGGCGTCCACGCCTACCGTCTGGATGGCGACAACATCCGCTTCGGACTGAACAAGGACCTCGGATTCAGCGAGGCCGACCGTAACGAGAACATCCGTCGCATTGCCGAGGTTGCCAAGCTGTTCGCCGACTCCAACTCCATCGCCATTACTTCTTTCATCTCGCCCTACCGGAAGGATCGTGACACTGCCCGTCAGTTGCACGAGGTTGCTACCCCCGGCGAGGAGACCGGTTTGCCTTTCGTCGAGGTCTATGTTGATGTCCCCGTTGAGGTTGCGGAGCAGCGTGATCCTAAGGGTCTGTACAAGAAGGCTCGTGAGGGTGTTATTAAGGAGTTCACTGGTATCTCCGCTCCTTATGAGGCGCCTGCCAACCCTGAGGTTCATGTGAAGAACTATGAGCTTCCTGTTCAGGATGCTGTTAAGCAGATTATTGAGTACCTTGACTCCAAGGGCTACCTCCCTGCCAAGAAGGAGTAAGGTGGTTTTTTCTTTGCTTATTAGGATTGGGATTGGGATGTATCTATGGGATTGACATAAAATAGTCCTGTACAGCGGATTGGATATGGTGTTTTTGTGCTTGATTCCCCTCCCCGCTTGCTGTACATACTGCGTGGACAATATAGATCGCTTTTGCACATGCATTTGATGAGCCGAGTTGAGAATTGGTAATGGGATCAGATCCCCCCTTTTGTTATTCGCTTGAATGCGTGGTCATTGAAATAAAGAAATCCAAAAAAAAAATCCAGTGCTAGTTTGTGCTAGATGTACCAAAGTGATATGTACGCAACGTCTCTGCGATGCCTCAAAAATAGGCAACCTTAGTTGAACTCGAATTCATAAAACACATAGGGCGTGTAGTCCGCGCTGCCCTCACCACCCGCATGCATCTCACCAGGATCATCCCGCTGCATACGACCCTTCTTGTCTCGCCCAAAGGCATTGCCCGCCAGATACGAGTATTTATCCTCGAGGTTATGCTTTGCGCGGTCTGCTTGCTTGGCAGTTTGCGTCTGTAGAAAGTAAATATCGTCAGTCCTTGCCACTTGTAAAATCCAACGAAAAGGAGAGCAGAAAGAACATACCCGGACCAAAGCACAGACGAAATCCAACGGCAATCCATACCGCAGCACCGTCTCAACAAACACTCTCAGAACCAAAATATGAATCCAGACCATAACAGCCTCACTCCAAGCGGTGCGACCGAGGCGCAGCGTCTCACCCCATACCTTACGCTCATCACCACCAACGCGCTCAACCTCCTTGCGCTCCTCCTCCTTTCCACCCTCGACATACTTAAAGTCGCGTGGGATCCACTTCTGCTCACGGCACTTATGCACGAACTCGACGCTGTGCTTCTTGAACGCTGTCACAGCGTACAGCGTGAACTCGCTGTCGGAAGCGACCAGCTGCGCGGACCGGGGAACCACCATTGGCGCGACGGTCTCGTAGGTCTTCAGGAAGTCTTTTACTAGCTGGGCGGGCACGGCGACGAGGTGAGTTTCGATGTATTCGGAGTCCTGGATGATAGTTTTCGGGTCGACCACTGAGGCGAGCGACTTGGTTGAGAGGTTGCCTCTGTGTAGAGCGGGTTAGTTCTGGTTCTTGTATGCTAATTACATACGTTGTAATTGTAGTCTCTGTCGTATTCAACGTACGCTTGTTTCCGCTGCAATGTGGACAGCGTGTTCTTGACCTGGTTATATTGGGAGTACTTGAATCGGATGTCATTGTCGATGCTGGCGGCTTCCTATAGTAGACAAAAAGGATTAGTGTGCAAGTCCAAGCCAGGCTGACCCCTCGTTTCTATACGCGATGCAACACACCTTCTGCAGGAGATCAATCAACTCCGCCAAGGGCTTATCGGCCCTGTACTTGACTTTGTTCCATTGGAAAGTACGCAGGTACTGATCGACTGGCTCTGTAGGCAGTCAGAACCTAGAACACAGAGATACCTCTTCCAAGACTGTGCTGTGTTTCCCCTCCACAGCCAGACCAATACCAAGCTGGAGACATACTATCATTGACAACCTTCATCTGCTCAATCTGCGCCTCGTCCTCCAGGATGTTCTTCAACGCATCGCCGACCTTGGCAACGACACCCTGGCACGAAGACTCGAGCTTGGACAGCTCGTCCGCCTGCTGAACAAGAGCATCTAGCGTGCCGATCTTGAACTCCGGGATTGGGAAGGAGGTGGTGGAGCCATTGTCCGGGGAGACGGTGGTCGAGACTGCCTCGAGGGCGTCATCGCGGTGGTGCGAGGGGACGATGGAGTTTGGGAGAGAAAGGAGGAGGTATTTGCTTGGTTTGGACATGGTTGATTATGTATTCGGGGAATTTAAGGGCCTTCGACGAGGCTTAGGAACGGTTTCGGGGTTGAGGGGGGAGCTCGGGTGGCCTCGATGTCGTAGGCGGTGGGTGCTTGGACCAGCTATGTCCACCTTGCACATCTACACGTTTTTACGTTTACAAGAATAGTCACTGATGCTGGTTATCATGGACGTGCAAGTTGAGTAATCTGATCATGTTGACTAGAAATTATATAAAAAAAAAACATTATATTCTCAAATGTTTCTCCCTACGGTAGTGGAAATCCCTTGACAGAAACATAGAATCCCCCCGAAAAGCGCAATTCCTAACCGACTTTCCCATGGATAACCTGTGACAACGTTCAATATCAAATCAAATATTCATGATATCATACTAAGAGCCTAACTAACGTATATGAATACCAATGCAGCTACTACCGCATTTCACTTGAAGTGCTGTATAGAGATGCATAACGCTAGAAGACGATTCAATGCTCGCTCGAAGTCAGAAAACAAAAAAAAAAGAAAGAAAAAAAAACCAACGTGCCTCGAAGGACAGGAAGTGAACCACCCATAAGGAATTTTGGTCGCCGGAACAGCCAGTGAGGCTAGATTTAACTAAAGCCAGGGCCGATGAAATGAACTAGCTTCGAATCTGCAGAATATGTAAGGAAAAGGTGGGCATGAAGAAAGAGAGAAAAGGGCAGGACAGGGTATCTGTATCGAGCGTGCAGAGCTGATCGTGAACCGAGTAGGGAAGTAGGAGTGGAGGGGAGGGGGGGATCGGAAGTAGGGGAACCTGTACAAAAATAGAGGGAGGGGACACAGTTTTGAAAAGGAGCAGGTAGGATTGGCGAAAAAACAAGCCATGCTTCAAAATCACGCCCAAGAGCTGAGGCAATCGATGCATGAGGGTGCGGTTGGGAGAGAGTGAAGTGAATGTGAGGACTGGAGAGAGAAGTGCCTCAGCCCTAGCCCTGCATGCCCATGAAAACTTCCTGGCAGTTCTCCACCAGGAACTTGAGCACATCATTCTTCTTCTGGACGTCAGTCATCTCACGGGCGAGACTTTCAGGTCGCATGATTGTGGGTGCAAAGACCACGGCAACATTCTGACTCGTCATCAAATTCTCTTCGTGGCGCTCGACTACGCGTCTGAGATGGAAGATGAGGAACTCCAGGACGTCGCGGTGCACGCGAGGCAGCTCGAGTAGACTCTTCTGCATGAGTTCAATTCGCGCAGACATAGGGCTAACCTCGGCAGAATCTATCACAAGTTCATAAACTTCGTAAGTGATGAGTGGATTGGGAAGTTTGCGGAAATACTGTTTCAATGTAGAAGTGACAGCATGAATATCGAGGTCGGGGTCGGAGATATCGTAATCAAAGGGAGAGCGTTCAAAGCCTTCGCGAATAGTTTGGATGACTGAAGCGGCACCGGACTTGCGATAAATGCCTTCCATGTCCATGCCTGATTTTATGTTTTAGTATAACGAGCAATCAAACAACGACGGACAAAACATACCTCGCAATTCAACTTCCTGGATACACCGCGTGACGATGGCGGGAATGATGCTCTTTTCATGTTCCATGCGAGCTTCAAGTTCGGTGCCGAAAAGAGCTGGAAATTATTAGCTTATACTAATGTCATCCTGAATTGTACTACCGGGCACATACCATCAGCGGGAGCTTCGGCCAACACAGGCACGCTGTCGGCTTGCGACATCTTTCCTCCCTGCTTGCCTCTCTGGTTTCCAAAGAAACCAAAGCCTTGGCGACTCGGGTCTTGGGTCTGGGAACGCGGTAGACCACCTCCGCCTTCTTGTCCTTGACCTCCTTCACTAGACATGAAGGCTCCCTTGAGACCCTTGACACCTTTGGCGACGTTCTGTCCACCCTTCTTCCAGTTAAACTTCCGAGGCTGGCCCTTGCGAATGCTAACAACCTGAGGGCCTGGCACAACAGTAGCTGTAGCAGGCTCAGACTCCTCTGAAATGTGAGCAGTCGACATAGATCCCTGATAGTCGTTGAAGGAAGGTTTCATCACTTCAATGGAGTTGGTTGACCTCTGTTTGCTATGCGAGATGCCTAGACCATCAGGTCGCGGTTGACCTTCCGTAGCTTTGTAGAGTTCTTGGATCTGGTGAACCAACTGATTGTTCAACTCAGCTAGCTGAGCGTTCTTCATAGACAATTGCTCGAATTCCTGGAAGCTCTTCTCCTTTTGAGTGTTCATGGCTTCCAGTTCATCCGTCAGGTCATTGCGCTTCTGCATAAGCTCTTCAATTTGCGGGGCATACGAGTCTTTCAGTTTTTGAATTGACTCTGCCAGCTCGCGCAGCACATGGTTTGAGAGTTTGCCAAGATCCAATGGCCCACTTGCGCCACCACGCTTTTCAGCCTCCATATGATCAGTGAGAACCGTCAGCTCACGTAGAACGATCTCGCGCTGAGCATCAAGGACGACCATGGTAGATCGCTTCTCAGAAAGCTCGGTATTAACCTGCTTGACGGCTGCTGCGGTGCGAGCGGCTGATTCCAGTTCGGAAACTCGCAGGCGTTCTTTGCGTAGCTCGTTGCGAAGCAAGAATATCTCTTCACTCTGCGATCCGGCGATGGGGCTGCCAACATCCGTTCCGGCTATACTTCGATTGCTAGGTGATCGAGGATTCTTGAGATCTTTGCTCAGCCGCGCACTCTTCTCACTGAAGCTTCGACCATGGCGGACAGAGTTTGAAACGCGTCGCAGGAATGACTCGTTATTTTGCCCAACGGTGTCATCGCCACCAATGATGCGCGATAATTCTTCGTCCATAGAGAAGTCGCCTCCGCTGTTGTACCGTAGCAAGGTTGATGCGCCAGCGCCATCATGTTGGTGAGATTCAAGTGTTGATGTGTTCAAGCCAGTAGGTTGAATAGGCTGCTCGAAAGTATCACTACGGAGCATTGGCGAATCTCCGTATTGCGATGATGCAGGCGATGATCCAACCTCTTTCCTTGAAATTCGGTGAAGCTTGCCCTCAAGTGAATCGCCGCGTTTCGGCAAATACGGCAAGCCGGATTGTGGAGAGCGCGGTGATTCCATTGAGCCGTGGTCGTGAGGACGAGAAAGCTCACTTGAGGAACGCCCCACAGCCGAAGTAATGTTATCCATAGGAATGTGTCGTTTTGTGTCACTGGAGAATTCCTTTGATCTGCTATCAGGGCTGGTAGGCCCAGAGAGGTTGCCTGTTTCTCTAAAGCTGATCGGTATATCAGATGAGCGAGTAGAGCCCGCCTTTGCAAGCTTGGAAGAATCGGAGATTGGTAATGGTGCTTTATCGGGTGAATTGAGGCCGTTTCGTTCCCAACCCTTCTCCTCGTAGGCTATATGGGGCGAATGATTCTCCGAGGAAGTTCGAGAAGTGGGTTCTTGCAGATATTCACGGCCGTCGCCTGAGGCCCCGTGTGAGCATTCGGGTTGAACTTGATTGAAGTAGTCGTGGGCAGGCTCCTGCCGTGTCTGGGAGTGACCTCGGGAAGAATTACCCTCAGCCGAAGGATCAAAGGCAAGAGGGATCAATAATTCACCACCATCTGCGTCAGTATTGCGTAGAATTGATTGGCGACTGCTCCGGTATGTGCTGGAAGGAAGAAGCATATTATCTATATAAATAAGTAAGTAAGAGTTCCAGAAGGCCATGTTCATGATCTTAGTAGATCATGCGATCACAACAATAAATCCAGGCGGTAGCGACAATAGTGTATGGAGAATAGAGAGCGATGTATAGATCACACAATGTGACGACAATGCAACAATAGACAACAAAGGGTAGGCTGCGATGATTATACACCTAGGCTGCAAAGAGAGTTTCTTACCTGAATCAGCCTGCTGATTAGAAATTGAGCTTCCTGGTCTTTCATCGTTTAGATCGGGTGTTTCTGCCATTCTATTGGGGTCAGGCGTGCCTGTATATTCGCTGTTCTCCTCCTCCATTAATTGCGCTTCTTCGAGGAGGTGAGGAGGCAACGAGGGCAATGACTTGTCCAGCTTCACATTAGGCCCCGCTGGTTTTTTCCCACTAGTGCCGCCGGCTTTCCGTTTTCTTCTTCGTGCCATTAGCGATTCGTGACATTCCATGCAGAAAATACCCTGCGAAGTGCGCGCATAGCGCAGGTTCTCAATCTTTCGTTTGCAGTTTCGGCATCGGAAGCATTGAGCGCAGAAAGCCTGGTCTCCCGTCAAAATGGCCAAGTCCTCGATCTTGTTGTTGCAGGAGCTACAACTGTATGTGCAGTTACTGCATATAAGTGACCCATCACCTAAAAGGAGGAGGTGCGCGTCAGAGTCCAGCAGAGTGCTGCATGTACTGCATCGGAAACAGTCGATGTGCCATCGATTTCCAGCTGCCAACGGTTAGCGTCCGAAGAAAATGGTGAAAAGGACCGCAGGTATCAGACATACCAAGCTCAAACGCTTTCCCTTCTTCAAGAGTCTGCCATAGCGGTTAGTCAAGTTCCTGTCCGCCTGCTCCACATTATGCCTACCTCTCCACAGCCCTTGCACGGGTAGGACTCGTCCTGCTCCATAGGAGACTCCGGGTAAGCGCCCTGATTCTCCATAGCGAGATCCACTGTCTAACGCGCGAAATGCAAGGTCGACTATGGTCGTATATATCGATGCGAATATAAGCCTGGCGGGGGGGGCGCAGACTTAAGTCCAAAATGTGTGTATACGAGCGATTCGTGATCGCTACGGAACTCACTCGCAGTCACATGCGCAGTTGGTGTTGGTTCCTTTATTATAGTCCTTGCCGAGCGCAACCTGCGTTGGAAACCAGAATTGGGGAGATGGGGACGTCGGTGCGAGTTTAGAGGGGTGAGGTGCAACAGGGGGCTGAAAGAACGGCGAATAGTGGCTGAACCAGCAGACTACCGAGGAATTAGATAAAAAAAACCTGATTCAACACCAGCTTTAAACGTAAGGCATCAGTCCTCCCAAAACAATCCTGAACCAAGACAAGCAGGGTTGACCACGCATGGGGCGGGTCGGACCAGGATGATAGGGACGGCAATTATTTGCCTATGAACCAGGGATCAAGGGTATCAATCTCTCGACGTACCAGGCACTACTAGCCGTGCTACAGATGTGTTTCAGATAGATAATCGCGGGTGTTGTGACCGTTAAGCGCAACAGGCGAAGCGAAACGGAGATTGCCCCTCGCGGGCGTTGGATTTCGAGATTGGACAGACGGAGGAAGCCCCGAGGCGAAAGGAGACGAAATCGAGGAGTAGAGACTATAATTAAAAAGAAAGAGAAAAGAAAAAGTAATGAAACATGAGAGTTGGATTAGGGGGGGGGGTGTGGAGGGATGAGAAAGGAGAGACTACGGAGTAGAAGGTGAACTTTTGGCTTTCTGCCACCAAATGGTTTTCCCCACGTAAACTTACGAATATCATTGATTTAATGTTCTGATTTAATTACTTTCTACGGAGTACTCCGTACCAATACGGAGTACTTTTTTTTCTTTTTCCCTTCTGCCTACGGAGTACATATATTGTAGGTAAATGCCCAACCTATTCTCGTCTACCTTACTTATATCGTACCTTTGACGCGCGCCCAGAACGTGCGGACCTTCATTTCCCCATACAATGACCAATGAGGTTCCTGATACCCCTGAATTTGGTCCAATCTACTTTAATCTCCGTCAAAATTATACTAATGAAGCCGGTAGTCTCACATATTATTATACTCTCCCAACAATATTAATCCAATCAAAACGGGCCACCGTCTGAGAAAAGAGGCCCAAGCAATCTTTCAGCTCCTCTTCAGCTTCCCATCTAGGCATTCCACTTCCACTATTTACGAAGGATCACTCCATAGCCCCATTGTTTTGACCACGGTACGGCTCTTTAGTCTCAAACACTTCTCCCACACTTCTCACACACACTATTTCCGGACTGTGGTCCTTCATTTTCAGCCCTGTGCAGCGTGGTTTCACAAACAATCTGGAGTGCGGCTGAAGTCAATTTCATACAAATCTACGGAGTATTCCGTATGGAGTATCCTGTAAAGGGTTTAATGGTATTCCCAAGCTGAATCGCAGAAGACACAGTCTTAGTGGCAGTGCCTACTTTACGCTGTTTGGAAATTGTGAAACGGCATGTGTCACGTGGGAGTCCATCAGATTCAAGGGGAGTGGCTTGAGGAGTGACTTGCGTATAACAGCTATCCTTTGACTGGACTTGCTGAATGTTGAATATTTAGTCTTTTTTTTTTGTTGCTGCCCGAAGGTGACATATTGTCAAGGTTATTCTACCATTTCCTTTCACGATACTATACTATGTACGGAGCACTTCTAAGCCTGTGCTCTACTCATTTATCTATTAATAGCCGGACTCCTTTCACACACTAGAATTGAAGGAGATTAAGTGTCAAGATTGCCCAATATATGTATCAGAATTTGTCTCAGTGTGTGTCAGATCTATTTTTTATTTGACGAGGCTGCGGTATACTATCCAATCTCTGCCGAAAAAAAAAAAAAAACATATTTCAATCTGGACGCGTAAAACAACGGCCTGCCAAATGAAATACATGATAGGCAATATCATAAATATCGGTGTGTATTTCATACATACTCCGTAGTGGCCAATGATACACTGGATCCACTTACAATTATCAATCTATCTGGTACTCCGCGTCCATAGATCTGGGAGATGGGTATCTCTACTCCGTACATCAAATGATAAACCCTACACACAAGTTGATAAGCTTAATATATAAAGGCTGCAAGATTATCGAACATCTATTCATAACACGAATACTAACATCCAATATTAATATACAGAACGGTCGATAATAAATTGTACATACCTTGACCACATACTAAGTAAGTCTGACGGATCGGCGCCAAGAGTGGGGTTTATACGCGGCAGGCCATCATAACTTCTTCACTTCTTATGTTCTAGGCATTTTGGACCTTCCAAATCCAGGCGTTAATTGACTTCAATGAAAGTCATGTCCGAGCAGGGAAAATCAAGATCAAAACATTAGAGCGTCTGAACTGGATGTATCATGTGCAAGTATGAGCCCCTTAGGAAGTAAGGAGTCCCAGCCCCGATGATCCACAATCATGTACTGATGGCTTACTGATGGGTTTACAATATAGAATCCGTCATAAAAGGTGCGATGAGGCTCTCCTAGCATGTCAAAATTGCACGAGCACCCGGTATAAAAATGTGATGGCTATGCGCAGATGCCCAACAAGAGGACCTGTGCCTGGCGTAAAGCCGAGAAGCCCCATTCAGGTGATCAGACTGCAATGTCTGGGCATAAACACTATGTACTTTGTATGTATAAAGCCCCACACACCCCATTTATGAATACGATGGTTCGTCTGGTCGATCCAAGTTGGGCTCATCTCAACTAGACAGAGTGCTGGCACTTGGATTACTTCAGCAAAATTACGGCAGTCCCATGCATTCGTTACTTCGAAGATCCACTCTAGGGTCAGTTCGTGCATCAGATGTGCGAGGAACATCCTACAGTCCCCCACGCGGCGATAGCAGTAGGTGCTCGACATCGTCAATTTGAAGAGGTTCAAACAAAACACTTCGAGGATCGAGAAAGCCTGTTGGCTCTTACCCATTCTGCTAAAGCGACAACCTGCCTTCGGGGTAATCTTTTCCGGAAGTAGCCGTGTCGCATCCACAGATAAATAGTGCTCGAAACCTACGTCATTTCGACGACGCTAGCTCTCTTCTGTGAAGATATCTTTGTCGCCCGTTACCATTTTCTATCTGAGTATGGGCTGTTCGAGGAATGGATGGTCGTCGACTATGAAAAGAGACTCAATGGTCAAACCTTGAAACAAGCTTTTGTCCAGGTTCACATGCATTTTTCAATGTGTGAGGACTTGAGGAAATTCATTAAGGATCAGGGTTTTGCTTCCCCCGATATTTCCGAAAGACGTAAAAAGATTAACTCGTCGGTGATTGACGAATCTGAAAGAGATAGCCACTTCATGATGATCGTTGGGTGGCAGCTAGTGAGGAGTCAGCCAGGGGAGGGTTCGGTATAGGATCTGGAGGTTCACCACATCGGCTGTGGCAAGGTTACAGCTCTGAGCAAACTTAGGCTTTAGCGAAGCCAACTCAAGCAAGTTCTGGAGAACGGAAATAAATATACTACAACCACACCGCGATATGTTAGACTCTGGAATCATGCGATGCAAACTCGACGTTGATACTGTCGATACGAGTATCTCGAGGGATAGCCCTTGCTTAAGGCCAAGTGATATCCTATATTTTTAACATCCAAAAGGTTTACAAATGAAAAGACCAAACATTTTTCCTTATCAATATACCGAACTTCTCATATGGCGCTTGCTTTGCTTCAGGAGAACAGCGCAGCCAGCCATCAAAAGCAGTATGGAGGGGCGATGTGTATCGAAATCGAAGGTCATAATATGCGGATGAACCGATAATCGATTCTTGCACGCAGACATCCATCCTTGGCAGCATATTTGAGCATTTTTAGGCTCTTGAGACTACTTTTGCATGCTATTTCGAACAGTGCTCAAGTCCTGGCGGGGGGCTCTCGAGAGGGGACGGAGGGAATATTGAAGCCAACCAACTTGAGTTGCCAATTTCAAACAACTGATGTTTTAATCCATGAATGTTTTCGAAATACCTAGTAAAATGCGAGATGTTCACTCGAAATCCAAGCATTGTACATCATATCGGAGATCATTCGCCGCTCCCGCTTTCTCCCCCACTTTTCGAAAATTACGAATCAGAATCAGCGTTGCCCCTCGATCCTCACTTCACTCATCTCTCTTACTTTTTTTGCCTTAACATTTACTACAAACCAGAATTCAATATGGGTGTCGAGAGAAAGATCATTACTCGTGGTAACGGCTCTGACTCGCCTGCTGCAGGCGATAAGGTCTCTATTCACTACACGGGATGGATCTACGATGCTAAGAAGGGCAACAAGGGCTTCCAGGGCAAGCAGTAAGCCGACTGCCATACCCTAGAGCCATTCAGCTTATGACTTGAGTATTCAAATACTAATTATCTATGCCAACAGATTCGATAGTTCCAGAACCCCTGGACGTGGCGTTTTCAATGTTCAGATTGGTGTTGGACAGGTCATCAAAGGTATCCTATCCTCTTTATTTTTGTGTCTTAATGGAATCATTCATATCTGCAATGATTGAATCGAACCCCTTATTTTGTTACATTGGGTGCTAATACTATCTGTCGGATTAGGTTGGGATGAGGGTGTCCTGCAGATGACCCTGGGAGAGAAGTCAACCTTGACTATTTCACCGTGAGTAAACTCCATATGGAACAAAAGGAAATTGGACCACTACTAACAATATTTCTCAGGGACTACGGCTACGGTGACAAGTAAGTGGACACTAGACATACAGGCGACTACTACATACGCCGTGACATCCTTCAGCTGAGAGTGTTCTAACATTCTTCTACACAGGGCGGCTGGCAAGATTCCTGCAGGCTCTACTCTGATCTTGTAAGTCTCTGCAACTGAAGAATAATACCGGAAAACTAACTGTTTTGCAGCGAGGTCGAGCTCCTTAAGATCAACAACAAAAGCGCCTAAATAAGCAATCTAACTGAGCAGACTAGACAAGCATGACATTATCAGCTACATTCACTGCCAATATTGCCCACTTTGCCACTTTCTTATAGTACAAGCTCGGATTTATTTGAATTGCGGTTGATTGTAGAATGTTGGTACCTGGTAAAGTATACAGGTGGTCGAGCCTAGTCAACCCTTCGAAACGCTCGCCCTGTCAATCGAGTATACCCGCGGTATGTCAAACAATAAAAATCGTCAAAAGTCGTTAAGAGATGTATGTACAGATGCCATGTGCTATACAGAATGGAAAAAAAGGCAAAGTGAAGATCGACCACCTAGAGGCGATGTTGGACAGGTGATTCAGGCACCGGCATTGGTACTGAGACGGTATCCGTAGGCTCATCCCAGCGCAAGATACGAGCCATTTTGTTATATGAGTCGATACCACGGCGAGCGTGATCGGCGGGAACAAATGGATCGGTCTCGCCGAGGGTTCGGCTAAAGAGTTCAAGGGAAACCCAGCCGCGGAATCCTAGATCTTCGAAGAAGACGCGAGCGATATCCACAATGGGCAGATAACCTCCACGCGACTCCTCGAGGGGAAATAGACGTGCGTTGCGGGACCAGTTCATGCGAACAGGCTGCCCGGCAACATGGAAAGGATGTTTTTCATCCAACGGAGCGGAAAGACGCTCGCCGTCAACAAGCTGGACATAGAAAATCTTGGCAGGATCGATGTTGGCAGTGCGCAGACGCTCCAACGAAGCAGCCAAGTCCGCAGCCGCATTGGGTGTGCGACCCGAAGGAGAAGCAGGGTCGGCATATACACGACCGGCGATATTGAAGGAATCAAGACAGAGACCAAAGTTGCGACGATCGACATCGCGAACCACCTCCCACGAGGCCTCCCAGGTATCAACATGATCGCCCCAGCAGAGAGCCTCGTAGACAAACCGGAATCCAGCACCGGCGCCCAAGTCAGCCAGGCGCTGCAGGTCACGAACAATGACAGTGCGGTCACCGGTAGTGCGAGCAGCACCGGTCTTTGGGTCTGGACCTAGGAAGTTTGACGGAACCTGGATCATGTCTGTGCCCAGCGCCCGCGCCAGGGTGAACCATTTAGGGAGTTTCTCATTGATGAGCCGGTCTGACTCGGTGCGGTCGATGAGGCCCTCATACATGGAAAATGGCTGTAGACAGATAATGGTCAGGCCCAGACGCTTGCACATCAGCCGTGTTGACCGTGCGGCTTCGTGGTGATCACCGTCAAATACCCGCTGCGCGTAGCAGTCTAGATCGTCGAAGAAGAGTTCAATACCCTTGAAGCCGTGGTCTGCGGCTTGCATCAGCTTGCCGGGTAGGTCGTGTACCCAGGGCCGACCTAGGGACATCGAAGCGATGCCGGGGCGGTTGAAAGCCATTTGGAAGTTATGTGAATGGGTTCTTCTTTTCTATGCCGATATTATAAAATTCAGAGGTGATCTGGGTCCAGGCTTTCTTTTTTAAAAAATAAAATTTCCAGGTGGAGAGATATTCAGGGTGCGAGAATATCTTCAAGGGTTTCAAGGGTGGACAACCAACAATATTAGGGGTTTTCTAGGTTATCAAAAGGAAAGGTAGTAAAAAGATTGCGACAAAACGTTATCCCCTGCAGTGCTCTCCATGACTGAACGTTTTCCCTGGTCTGCTGTGATTCGTGTCTTATGACGAGGCCGAACCTGATAGAGGCAAATCACAGGGCCGGGTAAACGCTACCCCTTTTTCGTTCTTCCGCCAGTTCCACTTCCTCTCCACGACCACTCCACAGTTCCACACCCAACGCGGAGTTTTGCTTCCTCATTAGAAATGCTTTCCCCGTCCTTGGAATCAAAATAGCCGTAGGTACCCGGCAATGTCTTTTCCGTATCGGTCTAGACATATCCGGAGAATCGGCGCCAAATCATCAAATGTTGCTGAAAGTCCGGGGCAATGACACACCTTCTGCAACTAACAGGCATACAAAAGCCACCAGATTGAATTATCCGCTTGAACTGTGCAGGTTACAACACCAAGCATTGAATTGATTCAATTCTGTCAGAACCAAAATTTGTTGTTTTGACCTCGACTATCAAATCACCATGCCCGTCAAAGTTGCCATTATTGGCGCAGGCCTCATTGGCCCTCGTCACGCACAATCTGTAATCTCAAACCGCTCAACAGAGCTAATTGCTCTCGTTGACCCAATGCCAACTGGTGAAGCAACCGCATCCAGCCTCGAAACCAACTACTACCCCACTGTGGCCTCACTACTTGCATCCACCCACCGGCCCGACGCAGCAATCGTCTGCACGCCAAACCACACGCACGTCCCAGTCGCAAAGGAGCTCCTCGCAGGCGGAGTCCACGTCCTTCTTGAAAAGCCCGTGAGCGATACCCTAGAAACCGGCCGCTCGCTACTGGAGTTCGCCCAAGCTCCAGAGCGCGCCCACCTCAAGCTTCTCGTCGGCCACCACCGCCGCTTCAACCCCTACGTGCGAGCCACGAAGGCTGTCCTGAACGCTGGATCTCTCGGTCGCCCTATTGCTATCAGCGGTCTGTGGACCTTGTTTAAGCCGGATGCATACTTCGCCCCGCCAACAGACTGGCGCGCATCAAACGAGCGCGGAGGCGGCGTCATCCCCATTAACCTAGTCCACGACATCGATCTGATGCACCACTTCTTCGGGCCTATTGTTCGCGTGACAGCAGAGCGTACGCTGCCGCAGCGCCCAAGCCCACCACACAATGCCGACGAAGGCGCTGCTTTAACGCTGCGCTTTGCATCGGGTGTTGTAGGCACATTTCTGGTCTGTGATGCGACACCGTCGCCGCATAACTTCGAGACTGGCACGGGCGAGAACCCACTCATCCCGCGGTCGACGACCGGTAGTGACTCGGACTTCTATCGCATCTTTGGTTCGGATGCTTCGCTCAGTGTGCCGGACCTGACCCGTTGGAGTTATGATACTAGCCCTGAGAAGAGCTGGAATTCACCATTGACCGTTGAGCGGATTCCGCTTCCAGATGATAACGCGCCTTTTGATCTTCAGCTTGCGCATTTTGTTGATGTTATCAATGGGGACGCTGTTCCTCGCTGTACTGGCGAGGAAGGTTTGCGTGCTTTGATTGTTTGTGAGGCTGTTCAGAGGGCAATGTCGTCGGGTCAGCCTGTGGATATTGATGTTGACTTGTTGGCGAAGCCGAATAACTCTAGCTAAATACTGATATGACTTTACTGGATATAGTGATCTATGAAGCGAGCTCATATATTTGATCTTCTTACGATATATCGAAAACGACGGATGAAAAGACACAAAGGGGTATATTCATTGGGTCATTTGCTTCTTTACACTCGTTCAGCGAAGTGCATATAAACTAGGCAGCTCTAGGACACAAAGATCATCAGATGTCCAACCCGAACTCACTCCAACGAGTCGGCGCTTCATCCGACAACAAAATCACAACAGGTTGTACGGCCACGACACCAAAGGATACCAACACGAAAAGGATTCACCATCACATTGTTCAAGTGTACTTTGGCTGAGCCGCAGTATCCTCGACTTGCTCAGGGCGCACCTTGCCCATGTCAATGCCGGCAGCCTCGACGTCGTTGCGGAACCTCTCTTCATCCTCACGCAGCTGGGCGACCATCTGCCCATGGGCACGCCACACGGGTTTGATGTCGAATAGCTGATCCATGCTCTCAAGAGGAATACCCTTGGTTTCTGGGACGAGGAAGTACACGAAGACGATGGAGCACATCATCAATGATGCGAAGAAGAAGTATACACCGTATCCCATGGCCGTGAACATCTGCGGAGTGAAGCGCGAGATGAGGAAGTTCCAGAGCCAGTTGGAGGCGGCGGCGCAGGCCTGTGCCAAGGAACGCATGTTGGGATCGAACATTTCCTACAGACACTGTTAGCACTGTTTCAAGGCTCGTGGATTGACTAGGCAGTGGAGCAATGTTCCAATGGCTGGAGTTTCGAATTTGGGCATGCTTACCGAGTTGAGAACCCAGGGGGTACCGTTCCAAGTTGGGGTATAGAATACCGTCCACAGGTAGAAGAAGAACATAGCTGCGATACCACCGCCGCTCAAGGAGTCACTATTGTTCTTTTCGGGTTCGGCGACCTTGATGTACGCGCCGACAATCCACAAACAAACGGAACCACCTGCTGCACCAATCAACAACAGGTTACGGCGACCAACGTGATCAATCAGCCAAAGCAGCCAGATGAAAGTCACCACAGTCTTCACTACACCGAAGATTCCAGTGGTAAACAGACTAGTGTTGGTACCCTTAACACCAATCTAGAAGCATTGTTAGCATCAGTCAGCGATGCTCACATCCATGGATGTGATGGCAGCAAGATGCAACTTACCGATTTGAAGACAGTCGGACTGTAATAGTTGATGGCATTGATGCCAGATCCGTTCTGCCAGAAGAACAGCGCGCTTCCAAGGAACAGACGCCACATGACCTTCTTGTTGGTTCCGGCCGCCTTAAAGGGTTTCCAGAAACCAACGCCAATACTACGGCGCTGTTCCTCCAGAGCTTGGTCAATGGCACCAATTTCCTCGATCATATAGATATCGTCCTCGGGCAACTGGCGGACCCAGCAAAGGTTCTTGATTGCCTCCTCACGGCGACCGCGTCCAAAGAGCCAACGAGGCGATTCCCGGATGAAGTAGCCACCAATGAGCAAGAGACCAGAAGGAATTAACTGAACAGCAAAAGGAATGAGCCATTGCTTGTGGCTCGGTTCCAAGGTCTCGTCGACACCGAACTGTTGATATTGTGTTAGCATCCACATACAAGACAAGTCAAAAACAAACGAAAAGGAAAACCCACGTTGATCCAGAATCCCACAAGACCGCCAATTTGCCAGCCCAGCTCATACACACCAACCAATCTACCACGAATGGCCGGAGGAGACAATTCGGAGATGTAGATCGGGGTGATGTTAGAGCCTGCTCCGACACCGATACCAGCGAGAACACGGCCACCGTAGAGGAGACCAAGTCCTCGGTCACCATTAGCACCAAGCATCATACCAGCACCGACAGTGAAAACCAAACCAGCGGCCAACAGGCCAATCCTACGACCCCAGAAGTGACCAATAGGATATGCGAAGAAGGCACCGAAGAAGGCACCAGCCTGGTAGCAGGAGACGATGTTGGCGCTGATCAGGTTCCTGGTAGGGTCAGACATAGTATCGAAGTGGAACTCGCTCTTGAAGGAGTCAAGAGAGAGCGTAGTGCCGATGAAAGCACTGTCGTAGCCAATCATGCAGGATGTGCACGAGGCCACCGCTGCCAGGAGATAGATTTTCCAGTTGTAGACCACGCTAGGCGTCGGCCGGTCCTCGACCAGCTTCAGGATAGACATAGTGGCGGTTTGTTATATAACAAGAAGAAGAATTGCAAGACTCTGTGACCAGATGATCTTGATCCCCAATGCTAGGTGCAGAGAGGTAGTCAGGTATACGTCCTAGGAAGGACGATCACCACGTATGAAGGTATATATGAGATGCAGGTGCAGGTGCAAGGGAAGAAAGGTAAGAGGAAAACCAAAAAGAAAGTCCTCGCCACGTTTTTCTAGAACAGACTAGGGAGGGTAGTCAAGATCTAAATAGGATTGAGCCCCGGACTGTCGATTTGCCCTTGGAAAAAGAGAAGAGAGAATCCGGGGTTTGGAAAAGGGGAAGAAATCGTGGGGATGCGGAGTCGGCAGAAAGGTATAGCACAGATAGTCAAAATTTCCTGCAAAAATGAAGAAAAGCCAAGGCGCGGCAAAACGAATACTCTAAGTTCTTCAGTACCAAAGCCCTTTGCCTCTTGGCACCTCTTATGTGGCTTGCCCCCAAGAAATGAAATTGACTCAAAGGGATACGCAAACTCTGCTGGGCAGCCAAGTCCGTCAAACTGAGATTATTCGCTTAAGGCATTGGATTGTGGGGATCCGATGCCGCTTGGAGAAGTGGATACTTCCCCAGCGGGATTCCAGTATCCCGCGACAGCGTGCGTTGTCAGCTCAATTTTTCTGGGGTACCCCAGAGGCAATGCAGTGCACGATCCAGACCATGGTGTGAAATAGCGAATGGCAATTGGTCTGATTGGATCAATTGAAATGGACCCATGAACAGGGGGGAGGGGGAAAACGGCCAATGATAGATTGTTGCACATGGGTGGCGGGGAAAAGCTTTTTCCCTGGGGGCTTAAGGAGAAGCCCGGCCTCTGGGAAGTCTCCGTTGACTACTCTCTGCCGGGGAATTTATTTGTTCTCCGGTCATCATTCATAGTATCCGTGGTCTTTTTATTGGCTCTTGTGGAGTTTCCTGCGTGCCATGACAAGTTCCCCATGGGGTATGGGTGGTTGTACTGGGAAATCATTCAGCCCGGCAGATGCTCTTTTAGTGGCGCAGAGTAGACAATAAAGCATCGAATTTGTGGCTAAGCCAATCATCATCTCATGGATTATGTTTGCCTAAATCAACAAATCTATGATGCGATCACAATCATTTAACTATCAAGATAGGCAATAACATTGGTTGAGGGGAGTAGGAGAGGTGGAAGAACAAATTATTTCTCAACTCGGCGGCTCATCGCTTTTTCACAGATCCCACTACGCCTACATCATCCATACTAGTTTTCCTCTACAAAGTATTGTCGCTTCTGGCTCACTAAGTAAGCTGAGCACGCCCCTATCCACCCTGCCCTCATCGCCCGGGTAGATCCTCACGGATTTGTTGCAAAGATCAAGTCCTGAAGCCCAGTAGTTTAATGAGTCTGTGGACTGAGAGATGACATGCTGTATATCAACGTAGAAGTCATCCGGTTTGGGAGAATAACGACCATAAAGTGGCAAGTCCGCGTATAGGTCTGAAGGGGGAATATGGTCTGGCTCCGTCATATATGGATTTATAATCGAAGAATGGCAAGTAACAAGTCGACGACTATGTGTGAGAACTCAAGATATTCATTTGTTTCTTCGTCGAAGATTCAAATCTAGCCTGAAGTAATTGATGTCAGCGACAGCTTAATTTGCCCAGCGGTCAGCATGCGGACGGCTACGAATTGACTGTACGATGCAGTCCAAGCGCGAGCCCGGGGTTGTGTTCAAGTCCCCTTCATTCTGCTGCTTCAGCCTAGGATGGACAAGCAATTGTGAGTTTATTCTTTTTCCATGATGTTTTCGTAAACAAATTTTGAACCTGGGAATGTAGCCCAGAATAACGTAACTGCCTCGGTTCAACCTTTCCCCGGACTGAAATGTATGGGAGTCTGACTTTTGTAAAAGCGGCAACAACTAACCCGAAAAAGAAAAGCCCCACCCGGCAGAGGGAATATCCATTGTACCCTCCCACGTATAGTGAGGCTAAGTATTTTCCGTCTGAATTTCGAATTTCATCTTATAACATTGTAGCACCTCCCTCTCGAAGATCTGCATATCCGAGCAGATAATTATACACAATTCATCATGTCCGTCACAGAAATCAACCAAACACCACCAGAAGAGCCCATCGCCATCCCCTCCAACCGCGATGGCGTCGCCTATCTGTACGGCCACCCTCTTCTGAACTCTCTCTCCCCACCTCTACACCAGACAGTCTACAATGCGCTCGGTCTCAACTGGACCCAAATTCCCCTGTCCAGTGTGTCCGGCTCATCAGACACATACCCTCCTCCCTACACACGGTCGCCACCGATTGAAAAATATCTGGCATCGATCAAATCCAATCCCAAGTTCGTCGGCTCGTCCGTGACAATGCCTCACAAGGTCGCGATCATGCCATACCTGGACGATCTCACCGAGCACGCCCGTCAAGCCGGCGCCTGCAACACCATCTTCATGCGCGACGACCCAACAACCGGTCAGCGCCAGTACGTCGGCACCAACACCGACTGCGACGGCATCCGGGAAGCCCTGACACAGAACGCACCTGACCCATCACGCTTCCGCGGCAGGCCCGCACTTATCATCGGCGGTGGCGGGACTGCCCGCACCGCCATCTATGTTATGCGCCGCTGGCTCGGCTCCAGTCGCATCTACGTCGTCAACCGCGACGCCGCTGAGGTCGCCGCCATCCTCGAGGAAGACCGTCGCCGCAACCCTGACCCCAATGCCCAGGCTCCTCTTATCCCCGTCACCGACCCTGCCGAGGCTGCCCGTCTCGAGTCCCCCGCGGCTATCGTCTCCGGTATCCCCAACTACCCCCCGAAGTCTCCTGAAGAATTGCGCGCTCGTGCTATTATCCAGGCTTTCTTGGGTACTGCTGCCGATGCGGAGAAGCAGCAGGGTGTCATTCTGGAGATGTGCTACCACCCCACGCCCTGGACTGAGATTGCTCACCTGGCTTCTGCTGGTGGGTGGAAGGTCATCCTCGGCTCCGAGGCTCTGATCTGGCAAGGTCTGGAGCAGGCCCGTCTTTGGACTGGAAAGGATGTTATCGGTACCCCTGGTCTTGTGCAGGAGGTTAAGGATCTTGTTGCTAAGACCATTGCGGAACGGGGATCTGCGAAGTCTAGCCTGTGATTTCTTTTTTACGATCATGTTTCGATTTTGTTTTAATCATTGTATAGAGCGCAAAGTAGTCGCTAGTTGCATTGTCTATATATAAATGGATGGCGTCTTTGATTTTGACACACGTTTCGCCCTGGATCTACCATAAGGTCAATATGTAAATATGAGGCATCACAGTATAGACAAAATGAAAACACCATGAAGCTATTCAAGCTCCAGGGCGTGAATATTCCAGGTTACGGACTCGGCGCCAGACTTCCCGTACTGTTCGCTCTTGTGTTTCACAGCCTGTCTCTGTGGCGGATGGGCCAGCGGGTCTGAAATGTTATTAGCAAAATCCAACGTAAGGGAAACAACTCAAAGACTCACCTAATAGCCAAATACAATCTGCTGCCGAGTCGGACATCCTCGATTGGCGCCGAATCCACATCCTCTGGGGGGTTAGCAGTAGTCATAAGTCCACCAGCCTCCAACAGAATAGCGGCACCAGCAGCGATATCCCTATAATAGTCAGCATCAAAATATTGACTGGGATAAAAAATAGAAAAAGAAAAAGGCAAAACTTACCACTCCCAACAACCTCCCTCCCACCAAATATCAAAAGATCCCATAGCAACATACGCGAGATCAAGCGTCGCACTACCCAAACTGCGCACACCATGCACCATACCACCTCTCCCATTCCGACTACCCACCTCCGCAGCCATATTAACAAAGCTCTCAATTTTGCGCTGCATATTTCCATCTGGAATATCGCGACGATCTTTACCCCATTCGCAAGAAAAGATACACTGTGAAGGGGCATTGGCGGGCATAGGCGGGGTTGGGTTGTGGATGAGCGGAAGGCGGCGAGTCTCGTTTAGCCAGGCCCCGCGCCCGCTGCAGGAAGACCAGAGTTGATCTGTGAAGGGGGCATAGATTACACCAATTATTGGTTTGTGTTCCACGATGAAGCCGATTGAGACACAGAACATAGGGAAAATATGAGTGTAGTTTACGGTTCCTGGGGGTGGGGTTATTAGTTGGGTTTCTTGCGATGCCAGTTTGGAACCGTGAACAGTCCAATCGGTCATGGTGCTGAAGGTTCTAATTTACCGTCTAATGGGTCGATGCACCATGTTGGTTGCTCGTCAATGAGGTAGTCGCGCGACTGGCCTTTGGCATATGCCTCCTCGCCGAGGAATCTAGAGATCTGTTAGTTTTCTTGCCGGTGAGTGTATTGTAGTAAAAATACTAACTTGTGAGATGGGTATCTTGTCTCGAGTGCGCTCCGAATGAATACTTCGACGTCTGCCAAGTGGAACTGTTAGCAACAATGTCTGATATGTTTTATCAGCTGCGCCGCCTTACCTTCGTCAGTCTGCGTCACAATGTCTACTGCATTTTCTTTCTCCTCGAAGGTATTGGAGCCATTTGCACCTGAGATCCGCAGCTCGACACGCTCCATGAGTATCTTGCCTGCCTTGCGGCCCAGGTCTATTGAGAAAGCGTATATCTCATCCAGCTCATCTTGAGAGAAGGGTCCGACGGCCATGGTGGAAAAGGCCAATGGGGATGTGTGGATACAAGAGATGTATCAAAATATGTAAATATAAGGAAATATCCCAATGTTGAAGGGGCAGTTTAGTTCCTTTTGAGTCATCCGGTGAAAATTGGAGGTTCAAAATAACCGCCACTAGCCGACCTCGGGAGTTTCGAGGTTCCAAGGTTGTGGTTATCGAGATGGTTCCCCACTTTATGTTGGATGGACAATTTGTACATGTACCTTCTTCAATGGAAGAACTCATAGTCCTTGTGTACTATTATTTAGATTGACTCGCTACGAATTCATCTGCTCTGTATGGCACAAGTAATTCGTAGAATCATGAATTCGGGTCTAGGGCTCTTAGAACATGCAGCTCTCCTATGAATAATCTAATCTATTTAGATCAGGATAGTATTAGGGGTGCTACTATGTAAGAACCCTACGATTGTCTTCAAATTTTCTTTTTAGATGTCATTTTTGATGTCATTTCTGGTCTCTTAGATGAAAAGCACAATAGAGGCCTTTTCTATCTGTAACATTTGACACACCCAAAGTTCGCACTCCGATTGTTATACTTTAGGACCCTTACTGGACGATTTCGGGTTGAATGGATAGGGGACTGATCAATAACCTCAGTCCAAACCTCAAAACCACACGGTACGGATCGTCGGTTGTCACATCGATTAATACGAGTTTGGTTTCTTGCTTTGTGTTTGCATACCACCCACCAACGGGCATCCTGGCGGAGTTGGTCTGGAGGTTCAGAAGCCTCAACCTCAAGAACGAGGGAGTGATACTCGGCCGAATTGACACGGGCGTCGTACGGACTGAATACCCAACCTGGCTCCTTGTTATGTACAACTCCGGGGTTCGTTCCGCGCTGTGGCCGGTGAAATCTCCTTTTTGCAAGGACAAGCCTATAAAATTGGGATTGCTGAGAAGGATGGAGCGGGAATTGCAGATAACACGTTCATGCTGCCCACCCGGCATTAGTTTTAATACCACAGCGGACTCGACGTGCACCACTATCACTCGAACACCTAGCAAGAGATCAAGGTCTGTTTCGATCTGAGTGAAGAGGCGTTGCGGAATTTTATGAACCCAGATGTATTGCTAGGATTTGGGGGTATGCGCGTCGAGGGTATACCTGTCGAATTCGGACTTCAACTCTTCAACTCTTCAATTGCGTCGTCGATATCCTCAGGGGGGGGGGGCGATATTCTTGCGTCCCGGGACACGATACGATCATGTGATTCCCCTAGAAACGACAGGCAAGACGATTGCGATGGTGGTTAGTTTTCAGTGGTCTTTGAGCCTCTAGAAGCAGAGGTCGAGTCGCCGAGGTTAGAGCCGTTTGACAGGTTTGCCTACGATCGATCGAATCGAGTCATGTTAGGTCGTGTGTCTGTAGGGGAAAGGGGACAAGAGGATTGTGGACAAACCTGGGCGAGAATCGACGTTCATGCCCCTGCCATCGTGCCTTCCGTATGATGGGGTCCAGAAACAGACGTTCTTGTTTGTCCTTATGAACCTTTGGCCTAGCGGTTAAATGCTCATGTGTAATCCCTTAGGACCTAGCGGCTTAAGCGGAGCATGCGATAGTCGTGCTGCGTCTGTCCACGGGTCGGAGGTGACTTCTCAGCATGAGGGTTGTGGAGAGTTTCTACTGGCGGGTCGTGCTGTGCAGGTAAACGGGCCTTGTCAAGTACCACTTGTAACGCGAACTGGCAACTGGCCGACGTTGTCTTTGGCGGCCTTTACACATGCCGTGACAGCAGCTCTCTGGGCGTAGTCGGCGCGAATGCTAGCGATGTTCTTGGCGACGGCAATTATTTGCTGGGTTCGGTATCGTCTAAGAAATCTAGACCCTTTTTGTTGTGGAAGCTGACAAGAAGCATGCATTGTTCTCCTAACTAACTAAAACCATGAATGGCAGTCAGGGTATAGAGGATCATCGGGCCATGCAAATTCCAATGGTCGCAAAAGCACACAATAATCGATATCATAGACGTTCTAAGATTCCTTCCAAACGGCAGGCTCTGGCCCACACTCAGTCTCCGACCACCGACGCAGCCGCTCCGAACAAGACTAAGGTAAAATGGACGTCTGTGACAACCCCCATAGTCTCCGTCGGATGGTCCAATCCCGCCATTATCAGTGAATTCGAAAAGATCGAATCTTCCACAAGGCTAACTCCATAAAAGAAGGGCTAAAGATCTTGGAAAATCCCCAAGCCCAGGGAATTCTACTCGCAGCCAACAACCTGGCCGGCGATCGCACTTATCATGGTAGTATGGTCGCTGGCCTCCTTTGCCGGTTGGAAAGCAAGCAGGAAATCACCAGAGTCGCCCTGTGCTCGGCCCTAGATCGTGTCCGTCCACGTGGGCCAGCACCTCCGCCACCCCCGCAAACTGACCACCGACGCCATGGCGAATTGTCAGGCACGGCAGTACAGGGGGGCTGGTTGACGGGAATAGAGGGGTCGATGGGCTGGCCAGCAGGCACCATGGGCCCCGCAGGTTGATCGACAGCCGTAGTGTCACTGGGCAATGTCACCACTCGATGCAGTTGATCATCATTCGTGAGATCATGTGGCGATATTCAAGTCGGTTGTCCATCCATTTGCTGTAACCTATCTTGTATCGCTTCGTGGTCGTTATTTCCTTCATCATCTTTGTATTCTTGAAGCACAATGCTCCGCATAACGCGCCGGGGAGCGCGACGGCCGGTGAACAGTTCGAACTGAGCAAAACCTTGCTCGGGCAGAACATCAAGGCCATCCAGGGCTACCCAACCACGATGGGATAGAGCTCGTGTTTGTTTCATGAGAGGGGTATTGAGCGGCTTGTATGCCAGCTATAACATTGGTTAGGAATAAAAGGTCATCTTTTCAGGCTGGTGTAAAAGAGGTCTGTAAACTTACATCAACAACAACGCCACCTGTCTGGCTTTCTAGCCATTGTTCTGGCATACGGAAGTTGGGAGCTGGCTCGCCGCCAATACTATGGGCCGGAATTCCTGAGACAACAATCGTCGGCTGTTTGAAATCTGCAGGCCAGGGGTCGGATAATGAAGCAATAATGCGAACTGTGGGACGGCCAGACCCGCCGGCCTCTTTCGAGTGGAGATCTTGTCGGTTGTAGTGGTGCGCCAGTCTCTCAGCATTGGCGAGTGTACGGTTGTAGACAAAGATATTTTGCACACCAAGATGGATCATGGAGTAAATTGCAGCGCGGGCCATCCCGCCAGATCCTATGACAAGGCCTGTGGATGACAAGCGAACCGCATTTGCCGGAGACAAACCGCGGCGAATACAATTGCAGATTCCGATCCAATCGGTGTTATCACCATGAAGGCCCTTGATAGGGCCAGCACGGCTCTTTTGAAGAAAGATTGAAGATTCTTGAAGACGGGTGTCGTCCAGGTCATCGAGGTTGCGGATTGGGATGAGGGTATTGACAGCGCCGATGGCTCGGGCATGCGCAGACATTGAGTGGAGGAGAGGAATACACTCTGTTTTGTACGGAAGGCTGACACTTGATCCACCGAAATATTGATTTTCCACAAGGTCATTTAACCCTCGCAGGGTAGGTGATTGGTGGATGGCGTAATTGTGCGGCAAACCACAGATTTTGAAAGCAGTGTTGTGCATCGCAGGCGACATACTATACGTTGTGTTGGCGCCAAAGACAAAAAATTGCATCGGGTCCAAGGAAAATGAGCTATAAAGCGCATTCTGCACTTCGCGGGCTGTGACATATGATCGTAGATGAGTTGGAAGCTCCGTTACTAGGGACGGATGTGTGACTGGGGAGAGGATAGGGTTGAAGCAACGAGACAGTCGGCCAAGAGGGCCGGTATTATAGGCGATCAGAGAAAGACCAGCAACAGGCAGTCTTTGGATGCGATGGCGAAATCTTTGCACCGCGAGGTTGTCTTCAGGCGTCTCGGCTGGTTGGCACACTCGGACTATATCGCACCCAAGGCTCTTGGCCCGCTCATAGACTTTCATATACTCATCACCATCCCAGCCCCCCGGCAGAGGATGGAAGGCTTCGAAGTGACCAATGATCCTGGTTCGCCCACTTGAAGAGATGATCTGGGAAATAATATTGTCATCGCGAGTGAGGTCTACTGTGAGGAAACCGGTAGAGAGCCGCAAGCCATGTCGGACGAGATTTAAGTAGGTTTCATCGGTACATCTCACGGGAATTTCACTAGGAGATAGAGATCCTGTGGAGGTGGTATAGCTTTCCACGTGATATATCAACGGCACAATGATATTGCGACGAATGAGTGCTACCGCCTGGCTGATACTGTCCGCGAGACTTGAGCTGAGGCCTGGCTGACCAGAAGAGTCTGTTACGTCGACTGCGAGTTCGAAGGCATCGGCAGTGAATTCCAGCTGCTCAATATCCATGCCCTTCTCGCACACCTTGGAAAACGGCACTGACACAGCCGATGTGTACATACGAGATTCCACAGGCAACAGCGACAGCGGGAAAGATGCATGCTGGCTGTTAAGTTCTGCAATGTCACCGGTGATAAAGGCAATGAAGCGGAGAAAGTCCCGCTGAACTCGTTTCAACGTTAAAAACGGAATGGGAGTATGTGACCTAGGCTCTGTTCGGTGCGTCGGTGATGAATTGTCGCTATCATTGGATAGATCCTCACTTCTGGCCTCTGATAGATTGAAAAACTCGAGGTTCGAGCACCCTCGATATATCGGGCCTGATAATTCAAGGAAATGTCGCACCTTTTGCGTATCCCACGCTTTGAGATACGACTGGATGCTCTCAGGGTCTCGAATAACGTGAATAACCGGATTAGTCTGCGCAAATTCCCTAAGAAGTCTTTGGCCGTTGCGTTCCATCGACCCGGCCCCACACGCAATCACACATCCCTCTTGGTTATCTGCCAGCATCGATTCAAACACCCGCGCCTCTTGTTGCCGGTAGACGGATCCATCATTTTCCTTCTTGAACACAGCACGGGAACATCCCACACTCTGTTGAAAGTAGCGGTCTGCATCGATCAATCGTCGTCCAGATGTCGCCGCGAGGATGACTGCCAGACTTGACTTTCCTGTGCCACGGATTCCGATCAATACGACGGATGCCTTCGGGCTGAAGGTGCGTAGCGTTTGAAGATGACCATTTTCAAACAATACCGGGGATCCACGGTTCGATTGTAGTTCTCTTAGCGAGGGTAGACGCGAATCTCCGAATGCTTCTCTATGTTCACTCAATTGACTAGAAGAAGGTCGGGATGAAAGCTGGACAGTGGGAGAGAGCACGGCGCCTGAGTTGTACTTCCGAGGCCCATTGTCCGAAGTCTCGACCTCGTGGAGCTTACGTTTCGGTGGGCGTACCAACATGGACATGGCGCATCAAGGGTCCCACGTGTGGGAATGAGATCAGGAGCAGGGTAGTCGAGTACCCATTACCACGGACGGAAAGGTGGGATGGAGGGCCTCGGTAGTGTATTGAGATATACGTATATAGAGGATCCGGAGATGTGGAGGAAATGAACCGATATGGTAAGCAGGATTCCCCAAGTTTTGCGGGGGAAAAAGAATATTTTTGGTAATCGCGCGTGTCCGATACGTTACTATTACATAAGGCGGACGAGCACTCACCCGGGGACTTTCGGTTTTCCTCTTCCCCGCGGGGGATTTGCGCTCAGATACGAACGTGTAAAACAGCTGGGGAAATTATCGAAATTGCTGTGGCTTAGTCTGAATTGTGCCGCTAGCTTGCCCAAAAATCAGATTCAAATCCATGGCCTAAATACCAGTCTGCGTGCGATTACCTTTTGCGAGACAGTGACTGGCTCGCCGCTAACCGGGTATTCAACCTTCCCCGGAAGAACCCTGTTGGCAAGCACCTTGCCTTGTGCTGCATCTAACCTCAACATCGTGCTTCGGTCCCAACATCCTTCCCCGACAGCCCTAATATACCTCCGGTGGGGCTCATTTTCATGGCGTAGTCGCCGGCTCGTCCGTGCAGTCGCCTGTCGGCAAAAGATTCATCAATATCGCTTTGCGGGAGCATGCGCCCGAATCCCCCAAGTGGATCGCTTAATCAATCACCATGAACGCTGAACAGCGCCAGGCCACTGGCGCTAGTAGCAAATCCAAACGGCGATGGACCGAACCAGAAGATGACGGGAAGGCGACGGGGGAACCGAAGCGTCAGCGAGTCTCACGGGCTTGCGATAGTTGCCGCTTGAAAAAGGACAAATGCGACGGAATACAGCCAGTGTGCTCGACTTGCGCATCCCTCTGCCGACCCTGTACCTACAAGGCCAACCCGAAGAAGCGAGGCCTGCCCACGGGCTACATTCGCTCGCTGGAGTTGCTTTGGGGGCTAGCATTCCAAAAGATCCAAGGCAGTGAAGATGCCATGCGAGCTTTGATGCGATCAATCAATCTTCCCAGTCACTTGGCTACGATGGGCAAGGAAGCAGAGGGGTCGGATGCATTGCTAGCTTCCTTCAAAAACAGCACAGTACTCAGAGACATTGAACGCATTCTGGTAGTACTGGAACAGCCCGAGGAGGAAAGGGAACGAAACCTCCACGCATATGGCGAAGGGGAAACACCTCTGGATGTCGAAGCGATTCTTTCTTCGGCTGAAGCACAGGAGTGGCAGATCCCAGAAGGCATGGAAGCCCACGAACCGCCATTACCAGGAGTATCGCCGACTCGAACCGCTGTGAAGGTTACCGGACCACGCCCGACTGCAGACTGCGGTAGTCAGACAACTACACCAGATGACCGACCCCCATCCTCTTTCACCTTCCCACCTAATCATGATTGCCCTCGATCGCTCCCCGTGAAAACCCCTCTTCAACTCCCCTACAACGCATGGCCCCTTTTTGATGTGTATTTCTCCTATACGCAGTGCTGGTTTCCCATACTCGAAAAGCATGACATACTCCGCACCGCTTTTCAATATACCGAAGGCGATGTATACGCCTCGGTTTTAACCCCCGGGTCTGGGGAGCACGCGGCCTTGTGGGCTGTTCTCACTCTCGCCTCGCTCCAGGATGCTTCTATCTCAGCCTCCAGCGAAGTAGAAGATCAGCCTAGTGATCAGATGACCCCATCACAAATGTATGCTACTGCCCGACAATTGATTCCGCCTGAGAGTGGCCCACACGAACTCGGACACGTGCAAGCACTTCTGATCCTGGGTCTAGTCAAATTCGGACAGCAAGAATGGACTGGCTCCTGGATGCTTGTTGGTCAGGCAGTTCGGATTGCGCATATTCTAAATCTCGATCAACCTTCATATTCATCATCATCGAGAACCCCGGATCAAGAAAAACAACTCGGTCGAGCAAAACATGTGTTTTTGGGTTGCTTTGTTCTCGAGACCCTCATTGCGGAATCAACTTCACAATGCCCATCGCTGCGAAAGGCAGACTTATCCAGGATAGGCTCCATCAATGAGGATGGCCTTGAGGAATGGCATCCTTGGGAAGATCAAACTGGATTACGCCCAGCCCAATCCTCACGGGCGTCTATGCAGCGCGGTCCCCTTCACGCGTTGAGCACTTTCAACCGCCTCGTCAACCTCGTGTCGATTTTGAATGATCTATGCTGTTGCAAGCACAACCCGACAATATCTCGATCGCAACTGGAGCAATTGGAGTTGCAATTACAGCGCTGGGTAACAGAATTACCAAAGAGCTATCGTGTCGATCTACAAAGTCGCCCTGTGAGACTTGCTTCTCCGCATATTTTTGGGTTAGAGATGACATATGAAAGTGTTGTCATTGCTCTTAGCTCTCAAATTGCCATTCGTGAATATGATCAGAACATACCTGAACCCCCTCACAAAATCCGTGCTACAGAAAGCTCGAAAAGGCTTTTGCAATTGCTTCAGGCCTATATGGAGACATACAGCTTTTCAGCCACCGCACCAACCTTTGGTCTGATGCTTCGATTTGGTCTTCCGCGATCCAATTCTAGGGACCTCCCGTCCGTCCTTGACATGGGTTTACGAAATAACATCCACAATTTCTCCTCGAAGCTCTCTATGTTGTGGACTATGCCAAACCAACAAACCGCTGGTCGAAATGTATCACAAAGATCTCAACTACTGGGTACTTCCCCTGCGCTCTCACAGCACATTGATGCCTCTACTGGTGGAGACATTGGAATCCCGTCATCGCTTTCAATCGCCACAACTTCGCATCTTCTTCATGCCACACATCCGACACATGGGCCCCAAAATACTACACAATCCGCGGCTGTCCCTGAAAACCCATTCCTCTCCACGCCTTGGCTTAGAACCACACAACACATCGAAGATGTATCTCTTCTCCGCACGCCGTCATCCCTAACCTCCGTTGGGGGCGCCTCTGAAGTCCCTGCACTACAGGGCCACTTGGATGGCTCTCTTAGCAATGGGCTTCCTCATCCTACATCAGTGGCTAGCGAATCCCATAACAGTACCGGAATCCTCGCCGAGCTTTCGCCATCATACCACCAAACCGCACAATACCATCCAACGGGATACCATGACCCATCGGTCAATATGAGCACATTTGTTGACATGGATGGCTATGCGCGTCCACGGAGGCAACGAATTGCTCCTGATCTCGATGCATTATTTGATGAGCTCGCGTCATTAGATGGTGCAGAAAAGTAAGAATTTATCTCCTTTTTCTTTACATAATGACTGACCTCAACCCTCTATAGAGCCGACAATCAACCGGAGTTTATGCAGAACCTAGGTTTTGTCTCTGATGTGGGCATTCCTGAGCTCTACTCGTTCTCCGGTCAGATCGAGCCTTTCTTGCTGGCGCAAACCCAGCAGCTACCCAATAATGGCACTCCTTCTGGTATGCGACGAGAGTCGGGGCCACTTAACATTTCGGGAACCCCCAAGCGATGATGACCTGTAGCATCATTCCATTCTGATGATATGAATGCCGTGGGAACACCCTGTCGCCGCTGGTCGGCCTCATTGGCCTCTCGGTCCGCTGTCCATCTGGCTCCTGGGGAGCAAGCGCTATGCAACTAGTTCCTGGCTGCTATACTCTATCGCACATTCGAACCCTCAAAGGGGTCCCAATTTCTTGTCTATGCGGTAATGCACTGCAAATTTCCACAATATACAAAGCTACTCCAGGCCAGGCAACTGGTAATACAGGATACCTTCTATGACAGATATGAAATCACTAGTATAGAAATGTATTTTTCAAAAGAATAAGCCTCTACAGCAGGACTCCGCCGACATAAATACATAAAAGATTTCCATAAAGAGTATCTACAATCAGCGGAATTCCCAACTCAATCACAGTGCAGCCTTAGCCTCCTTCTCCTTCTCCTCGAAATTAACACAAACATGCTCAACAGCAACCTTATACCCATAAACACCAAGACCAACAATAATGCCCGCAGCCTTATCACTGAAGTACGAGTGATGTCTCCAAGGCTCACGCGCATGGACATTGCTCACATGGAGTTCAATAAAGGGAATAGCGACGCCGAGCAAGGAATCGCGGATTGCAACGGAGGTATGTGTGTATGCGCCCGGGTTGATGATGATACCATCGACCTTGCCACGCGCCGCCTGGATGCGATCCACGATCGCGCCTTCGTGGTTCGACTGAAAAGAATCGAGCACGGCACCATGACTGGCGGCGACCTCGCGACTGTTTGATTCTACGTCGGAGAGCGTTGTGTGTCCGTAGATGTGTGGCTCACGTGTTCCCAGGAGGTTCAGGTTTGGGCCGTTGATTAGGAGGATGGATTTGCCCATTTTGTACGGTTTGATGTCGGTCGAGTTGGGGTGATTGGATAGTATATGGGGAGTGTGGAATTGAGGTATTTGATATTGAGAGTTGAGATTAAAATGTAGACATGTAATAACTGGGTGCTCATCGGATATATTCTTTTTATACTCTTCTCCTTCGGTCTTGTTCTCTCCGCATTTTGCCCGGCCCGGGAGAGCGCTTTGCCGTAAATTTTGTGGGGACATCGGGGTTTTGCGATAGTCGGATTTGCTCAGTCATATTGGGCAGCCCAAGACGGAAATATTGAGTTTATGACGGGATCTAGCCTTTTTGGAGTCAAGTATTGCTGTCTATACAGTTATAAGTACCTACCTGGATACATGCATACATTACCAGTCTAATCCTTCTCGTCTAGGTCTACTTCTGCGGAGTAGAGAATTGAACATTATGGATTACAACTTAGATTTCCACAATCAAGCGCACATATTCACATATCAAAGGAATCATTTAGAAGGGAGTTTCATTAGTGAATTTTCACAAGGGTAGATTACTCTGTACAGTAAGGTAAAATCATTGAACCGCTAACGCAGCCTAATGAGCACAGAAATGCCCCTGATAGACGTGGTCCATTGGCTGGCTTTCAAGCCAGGCGTAGGTCTTTCTGCGGCCCGAGACCACAAACCCATCAGGGTGACGGTGGTCTAAGAACATCGCAAAAGGAGGCTCAATGCCGAGTCTATCAGACTCGGCGCCAGACAACTGGCTCAAACTTGATCTCGCTATCTGTGACAATGCCCTCGCAAGAGGCAGACTGCAACATCAGGTGGTCAATTGCAGCCAGCGAACGTTGGATTCTGTGCTGGAGCTTTGGTGTTTGAGCTTTGGTGCTTGCTGGCAACTCTCTTGATAGTTCCGCAGCAGGATGTCAATTCCCGCGAGTCGGTGTAAGGAGACCCATATGCCTCTATGCCTCGTATGAAGAGAAAACTGACCATAAAAGTGAGGGGGAGGTGAGAATGAAGTGAGAAGGAAGTGAGAGGGGTGCGAGTGAAGAATGAAAGACAACGGGAATGGGGATGACAATAGATGTATGGGATCAGAACTATCGTCATATGGAAGGGGGAGAAGGTGGTGAGATAAGCCATCAACCATAAGCATGAAGGTATAGCAAGAATGGTCAGACTAGGCTGAATCTGAGAGGATGTCCCTGCCGAATAATGCTTGCGGACGCGGGCTGGTAAAGTCTTATCCTGATGAAAAGAAAAGCCTTTAAACGACTGGGTATCAGAGGACCGGTACTGTGAGAATTGAGGATGTGGGAGTTGGGAAGTGCGGCGAGGGTATCTAGTCGGATATATAGATGCGTGGGCAACCTACCCGGTTTGTGAGGTATATCAAGACGCTTTTGGCAATCGTAGACACGATGATGTTCATGATGCATTGGCTAGATCCCTACGAGTATCGATGGACAATCCTTTGGTATCTATTGATGCTGGGACCGAGTAAGTATCGACTATAGTGAGTAAAAGGGTCTATGGTGGATGCGAACTCGTCGTAAATGGTGATTCCTTGGCCCTCAGTTGGCGTGGCCTCATGGTAGACTGTGATGACTAGCTTGTACTTGATGTTGAAAAATATCAATAATAAAAAAGGAGAGGCGCAGACCCGCTGTTTACCCCCAGCCCCTTGGGACCGCCACCCCCTCAGGCACTCGGTGACGGTCAATTACCCTGTGGGTGTAGAAGAGTACGCCTCTATAACGCCGGTTTAGCAGAGGAAACTATCAAGGGTAACCCCTCCCGCACCAGTAAGGCTATATCATGCGTGCCCCCTATCGCACTGAGCTAATTGCTAGTAGGGACATGTTTGCTTTCCTTATAACTAACCTTTCCTAATTGGGAAGTGCAATTAACGAGGCAGCCAGAGTTCATCCCCAGTATTGTATTAATTCCATTTTGATCTTTTTCTGCGAATACTCCTTCAAGAGGCTACTATCTGGCAGTTTTTTTTAACAAAATAGTTGATGCCTCTTCTAATTGGCTTCCCTTGCACCACCATAGTCGCTCATAGATCCAACAGACTCCAATTACTTCGTCTCATGGCAGCCATTCCCTCAACTAACACTTGACTTTCTTCTACAGTCCATCAAAATTCGTTCTTCAAGTACAGTTCTATCCCATATGACCAGACTCTTACCTCATAACTATACGGAGTATCCATGAATACCACGGACAATCCGTGTGCGCTAAACGCCCGAATGGGTTTAGCGCGGTTCAACTTCGTCAAAGGCATCAAATTCCTATTTTGTGTATCACATGACACAGTCGAAAACCGCCCATATCAACGCCCTGGTTCTATTCCAACATTCTCTGTGTTCCCTAGTAGAAAGTCGAATGGGATACGCAAATGTCCGCAGGTTCTACGGAACAGTTGGCTGTTAAAGGTATGGATCTCACCTCGTGCTAAAGCGGGGTCCTAACATTACCAGATTGTCCAACATGCCAAAGGCGACGTATCAAGTGTGATCGGGGTCTTCCCACCTGCCGCAAATGCGGAAAACGCAATTTAGAATGCCCTGGCTACGGCCTACAGCTCAAATGGGTCCAGGGCGTCGCTAGCCGCGGTAGTCTGCGGGGTAGAGCATTTCCCTCCCTCGATGCTCCTCTCACAGTATCAAACTCGTCTCCTTCGTCGGGGAGCTTAGCAGAGACCCACACTATTAGCAGCGGCATAAATGCTCTGGATCGATACAGCTATTCCGCGACACGTTTCTCGTGGGGAGCTCTTCCATCCCCCGCTTCAGAACTTTGCTTATCGCCAGCTCGACCACTGCATGTTTCACGGTTGCTCTCCTGGTTCAACGACCGAGTCGCCCATCGACTTGCGTGGGTTCCGCAACAAAATGCATGGCGTCATATGATTCTGCCAATGGCTGAGAGCTCTGAAACGGTCCTTTCTTCCATTCTCGCCATCACCGCTCATGACCTGGCATCCGAGTACCCTCCAAATGACCTGGGACATGGAACATTCCAGCAGATGTCGAAAAACTATCAAAATAAATCTTTGGCTCTTTTGGCTCAAGAGTTGAACAGTCTTTCTACATCATCTACGTCGCCACTACAAGCGAGCACAACATCTGCCTATACCCTTGCATCTGTGATTCTTCTCTGCAATAATGAGTTTATGAAACCACAAGGCGCCGGGTGGAGGGTTCATCTCTCCGCTGCGAGGGAGATCATCCTGGCGGCAGGGAACCGACCGCCCCGACACCACCAGCTGGCCTGCATCGAACAGTTTCTCATGCTAGAATTCTATGAGGCTTCGGTGTGGGCTGATCTGACGACATTTGATAACTACAACATGGCGATCAAGGCTCCTCCCACTAGCGCCGAGAACGCAGTCTTCACCGACTTCATTCGGGTCATTGACCAAATCACCCGCCTTGAGCGTCTGAGATTTTGTTCCAGAACGATCGAGCAGGCTTCATCATACGGCCCGATGCAAGACATTCAGTCGCAGATTGAATCAGCTAGAAATAGCATGATGCGTCTCAGTAAATCTATTCATTTCTCCTCTGAAGAAGATCAACATGGCTTTGAGCTGGTAGTATGGATGTACTACCACGCAACTCTCATTTACAGCCATCAAGCTTTATCAGACGATTCTGCTGCTGGTGACGATGTACGCAAGTCTCGGGATGAAATCCTCCGCTATGTACAATTTCTCTCCGAGACTCGAGACGGCATGTTCGCCCAGGACCTTGTCTGGCCACTTTTCATGGCAGGAACTGAACTCCAAGGACATCCTACCGGTCAAAGGGTTATTCAGGAATGTTTTGGCAATGTCATGCGTATCAGCCGCACTCTGGACAGAGCGCGTGTTCTCTCGTTCGTTGAGACCTGGTGGAACGACCCTGGTACTCATACATCTTGGATTGACATGGCTCGAAATCAATCTCAATCTTCGCAGTGTGACATTCTCATCGTATGATAGGTGGAAGCTAGACATCTCAAAATCATGGCGATGGTTGTCTCTGCCAACCATGGATCCCGGATGAATTCACAATGCTTGCAGATTTAGGAGACTGTCAACTATCAACTTCTATTCCGGCTTCGAAAAATCCTTAGGACCTTGCACGCAATTTGCTGTGAGACTTGAGCCGGATATTGTCATGGCTGGACAAAGAACGCAGTTTCTTCGCGAGTCGGGCGAGGAATAGCTGGATAGACTAGAGGATCGGCTAAATAGAGTCTAAGCAGGGCTTTGCGCGTGGCTTAGATACTTTTATAGCCACTTGTTGACTTATTCAACTCACACGGTTTCCACTCATAATTTTTTCTACTTTCTTACCTCTTAAGTCGAACTTGAACTCGGCAATGACCCGAGGATCATGGTCAGCAACTCATTCAGGGGCTTCAAGGTCCGCGGTACCCTTGGATTCTCATCAATATAAGAGGCTCATTCACCCTGAGAGCGCAATGAGAGGACCAAATAGTATGGATGGGTTCGAACGGCGAGTCGCGCCATTACAACTCATGTTTTAGGGTTACCCTACATCATACGAAGTACATGGCACTTCGTACAATCTCAGCCTTTGCAGCGCCCAGAGTTGATCCGCCAGATCATTGCCAGCGCCTGCTATATGTCCCTTGTAGTTATTTGCAGAGTCCAGGCGGCTCCAGATATATGGAAAGGCCCTTGGTACCTCAATAATCTACAGAAGGACCAATCTCATCGGCTACATTGTGTTCGACACTATGGGTCCAGTTGCATAGTACCTAGGCGTCTCCTCGGTAGGATCCGCGGGGACAATTGCATGGAGTTGTTCGCGTCGGGTTGAACATTCCGCCACCCATCCACCCATCAGTGCTGCTCACCGTATCCAACGCGGTCCGACCTACCTTCTTTCGCCCCCAATTTGATATACCCCAACCCATCTGTGTCTTCTCTTGCGCAGGCAACCTTTCGACTCGTCCAAAATGACGCTATCACCCAAAAATCAGGCCAGGAAGCAATTCTAGAAGAGCGATATGATTACTTAAAGCAGTTCACAGAAGGGATACCTAGTCCCAGTCGCAAACGATTGCCCATTCCAACACGGCCACACAGCCCCAGGTCGTCGTAATTCCGGCTCAACAAGGACTTCCGGCACATATATCCTAGACGCCCTACCAAAGGACCCATCCATCAGTATCGCACATCCACCGTCGAAACCGCAAATACATAGCCGAATGCCTCCTTCTCGCATGCGCCGACGCGCTTGATAAACGCGTCGTTCGCGCACGTGGGTCAGATAGCCGGTGCAGCGCGCTCGGCCTCTAGAAAAGGAATGAGCGGTTCCCCAGCTTGGTGAGAAATTCTTGACAGGTGCGCGCGTTGCTGCAGGTTCTAGGACCCACTTTGGAGCGCGAGAAAATCAACAGGCACCCGATCCACCCAGAGGTTTTGGTTGGTCTTGCTCTTTGGGCGGGTTTGGATGGTGCTGTGCGCAGACTGATTCGGTCTGTTGCTGCTTTTCACCTGTTGAATTTGTACCCATTGGTGTGGAGGGTTGTTGCACTTGTCATTGCGGAGATGCTGTCTATCGTATGTGGGGAGCAGAATGGGTTTGTTGGCATGTTTGTATGGATGCAGCGTGTTAGATGGAATATTGAGAACTCTCATCGATTGGAGGGTTATTTGGAGGAGCTTTTGAAGAGGAATCCGGCTGCCAAGTTGTTACGATTCTTTGAAGGGGTTATTGATTCGACTGGTCCTGGGCCGGTAATGTCTTGGATACGCGACGAACAATAGAAATTAGTAAAAGGTTCAGGGGCATTTAGGGGGTCCAGTGTACATCTCGTTGGGTTCAGGAATGAGTTAGTGAACTCTTGCATTGAGTAACTAAATATCAAAAGTATGGTGTTACTAAATGGATGTTGGAGGTCTATACAAGTACTGAAGTGGATATATATTTCTCTCTATTTCTACAACTTCGATTTTTTGTTTAAATTCTTTTTTCCACAACCAATTCTGATGCAAAATGTAACGATCGTGTCTACCAGAAATATCAACACAACACCTACACTACCACAGGTTGGGACCAACCTGATTTCAAGATGCTGTTGAGTGAGAACTTCTTGTGGTCCAAGTTCTCAGCATCCCCCGATGTAGATATAGGAACAACTTTAGAAACAAGCCTTTAGGATAATTTGATTCAAAAAATTAGGGGAAAAAAAGAAACTATATTAACCTTAGAACACCCCAGCTATGACGTTGTTGAAAGACAACACACAAGACCAGGGAAAATGGCCACCACAATGCAAAGAGACATACCACCATCTATATCGACAGATACCAAGAATTTTGCTCCGACCGTACACTGCAATCGGAGTAAAGTATTCCTCCTTTATCTTTCTCTTATTTTCTCTTGTCTTGGACCTCTCGGTCCAACCTCGTCTGTGGTCGTCCAAGACCACAACTTTGATTTGTTTCATTGGTTAGATTCGGTTTCGGTGTAGGCTGACTCCAAGGATATTGTTGAATTTCTGGAGTGCCATGTTGAGGGTTTCTTGCAATTGCAAGAATGAGGTGAAGGGGTAGATGGGATTTGGTCAGGATCATGAGGAATTGATAGCGCTGACAAAGTATTCGGGAAAATGAGGCGCCGAGGGGATTAATTGACGTCATTTCATAGGCGTAGGAGAGAATGGGAACCAAAAAAGGAGAACTGCGAATGGCTTTACGCCTCTGACGCCCAGCGGGACTCGCGCAGCGGCATCTCCTGACCAGATTGTTTGCGGCTTCCGTCTACCTCGCGCTTCCACGCGTAGTACTCGCCAAGACGGGTCTCAGCGTAGCTGGCGTAGTCGAAATCGATCTGGGAGATTTGCGCTTGGATGAGTGCCCAAACACCCCTAGGAGATATTGTTAGCATGATACGGCCGTTACGCTGTTTCTCCAACTGTGTTCGCGGAACTCACCAGTAGAGACCGGGGATACCACGGAAGCGGTCAACATCCTCGTACAGCCGGTCGACAATCTCAGCTTCGGATGAAGCGTCAAGACCGCGTTGTTCACAGTAGCTCTTCGTGTAATCAGTAAGGAACTGACGACGCACAGACTTTGTCGGCATCATGTTGTAATCACAGTCGTAGCCACCCCACTCAGCAAGGTGGTTGGAGATATCGAAGGCCGCGGGCGCAGGGACCGCATATTCATAATCGATGAAGTTGACAGGTGCGATACCATCTTTGGGGGTTGTAACACCATTCTCGCTCGGGAGGACAATGACGTTGGCACAAAGGAGATCGCAGTGCGAGAAGACGAGCTATAAACCCAGGGATTAGCCATATATCCAACAACGCGACGCCCGTTTGCAGTGGACCGGGGCCGAGAGGCACATACCCCGTCTTCACCAATTCCCTTCCCATCATCCAGAAGATCCAGAGCCCACTGCAGCTCTGCCTGCAGACTCAACCGACGAGCGCGCTGCTCGGGTGTGGTGACTGGCAAAGCCAACACCCACTTCTGCAGCACAGCCCACATAGACGGGCCCGCGCGCCGAGGCTGAATTACGGTGATCTCATCGTCCTGGACGTCCGCGATCTTGGCCGCAGAGACATCCTCGACAGACGCAGCTCCGCTACTAGGTAGGCCGGCGTGCCACTGCGCCAGGCGGCGAGCGACACCGCGCCAGATGGGCGGGGAGACTAGATCCTGGTGGCTGCAGGGCCTGCCTCGGATGAAGCGGTAGAGCAGGCCGTTTTTGAATCGAGCGAGGAGGGGCGGGGCTAGGCCGCGGCTGGCCAAAAGTGCGTGGGACTTGGTTTCTCCTAAGAATAATTGATCTACTTCAGCATATGTCGCAATGGGCAAAGGAGGCGCGGAGGGGCTTTTTTGTGGTTTGAGAAGTGGGGTGTTTGACGAAGGTTATCCGTCGGGGGGATTATGCTCGTACTTTCGCGATCTATGAGGATCTCTGTGCCATTTCCGTACGCCCTCATCAGTACTGCCTCATTGTCTATTTGTTCCTCCGTCAGGCCGGGTCTCAGGTTGATAATTTTCAGGAGCTAGGAATCTGTTAGTCACAATTGGATTCCGATGACCTTATTGCTGGTCTCGTGGGAAGCGGCACTGGGAAAAGAAAGAGAGACACACGGTGTTGGTGATGCCGTCGGTGAATCGCACGAACTCAATGTTGTTACCAGGACCCTCCCAGTCGGGGTTGAGGGTCAGGATTAGTCTGAGAGCAGATGACTGGGAGTCGGCGTGGTTGTATGATAGGGGAATGTATCGGAATTCTGGCGTGGCCGCCTTAGTCTCTGTCGAGCCCATGTTGGAGTTGAGTGGAGTGGAGGTGGAAAAAGGGGTATGGGCGCGAGTTGAGTTGGTTTGGGTGTTGGGATAATCTTGTACTATTCAATTAGTCCACAACTGCTTGAGAGGCACCGCCTCTACAACAGTGACGATGTCCTGAATTCAAGGTTTAGGCAATTGCACACGTCTAGGCTGCTAGCGCAATGTGCGAATGGAGATAGAATTTTGGAAAGAAATAGAGCACAATGTGGAAAGGCGGATTCTGTATTATGGCGAAGGTACAAAAGATTCAGGGGCGAAGAATTCGAAGACGCTATCGTTGGCGGGGAGGTTAATTGAGACAGCGAGGGGAGGTCTCGTGCTCCCGACCCGTGATTGGAAGATGCGATTATTTGCTGGGGCCCAGGGTACTCGAGAGGACAAATGGGACTTTTCCTCCGCCACTACTACTAGTAGTACACGGATGTATAAAGTTTCGGTTGTTTGAGATATGACCCTATTGGATAATTGTAGCACGATTTCTTAATGTCGTATTGCTTGTTTCTGTTGCAGTTTGGTTGGGAAATGGCACTCAAGCAATCTCGAATGTAGGTACCTATGTACTTTGTAATGTACGGTGCAAGTCACGGGACGATCACATGAAAGAGGAAGTTAAAGAGGGTCTAGGGTCACATGCACTGATGTAGCCCTAAGATTAGCCCTACTTACCCAATCCGACAAAATCCCTCAACAAAAAAGAGAAATTAGTCATAAAATCCAATATTAGTCAACGAAATGGAAAAATACTTACACCGAAACCCAATCAGCACTAGCGTGTATTGACTTCCAGACGCATAAATAGGATCTCCTCGCCCGCGCCTTTACTCTTTTTTTCTTTTCTCTCCATCATCAGTAGAGGTTTACATAACTTAATGTAAATTTCAACGGGGCTCCACAATGTGGCTTGCTGAGGGTTATCCTATGGTTTCGGCCATCATGGGTTTTCTTCCGTTCCCGGCCCTGGAGAGTAAAGGCGTCTCTCTTTTTCCCAATCACTTTATGGCTATGCTAGGGTATCCTTCGGGAAGCCCCATGGGTGCTAGCTGTGGAGAGGGCGTCACATACCATTTTTTCAGTCACTTTTATGTGATCTGAGTTGTCTCTGCTTGCTCTGATCTTCAAATTTGATCAGAGGTTGCAAGGAGCGTAGCATTGGATATCTCGCGATCTTCAACTGGTAATAGGCATTTGGTGTAAATGTACAACGTACCTTTACTGCAAGTCATCTTAAAAGCGTCTTATAAGCCTCGCTAGGTCTATGAGCTCTTGCGATGCCGTATCTTTAAAGATCAAACCTAATAATGTTCGGGTTGTTCTTGCCAAGATATATATCGTTGATGCCGAGCACCTCAAGCTACCTATGTGCCGCGGTTGAACAGCTACATATACTACTGGAGCTGTGATCTCAATTTACCATCACCGTCATAACCGTTGAAATTTTCTATCGTGTAGACTTTTTTTTAATACATGTCCCCAATCAAGCATGTCCAGCATTGCCAATCTGGATGCGCTGTCCAGTCCACTTGTCATCACTGCGCAACACCGGCCAGCTAGTACCATCAGCCTTGATCAAGCTCAAATCTAGCTTGGTGCCTAGCACGCGGAAAGTTGACTTCTCCGCGTCAATTGGTGCAAAGAGAGTATATGTATCCTGATAGCGCTTGTTGTCTGTGGTAGGAAGGTCGAAGATAATCGAGTTGGCAGCAAACTCAACCTTGGCCCGTTGCTTGTCAATCTTCTTAAGGTAGATGGAGACGTTGACGGCGGTGGGAGTCTGGTAGAAATCGTTTCTGTAGAATGCCAAAGTATATCTATCAGTTTGCCGTTTCTCAAACAAAACAGCAGAGCTGGTCCGCCTGAGTTGTCTTATACGCACCTGACTGTGTCCACCTTCTCTTCGCCCGCGGGCTTGGCCTTGCCAACAAACATGTGTCTCGTCTTCTCTGTGCAGCCGGGGATCTTCAGGAACTCATCGAACTCGAGCACCCGGCGTTTGCAGCAGGACCACCCCTTGCTGCCCTCGTGGAAGACCGGTTGGCCCGGGTGGTGAACGCACTTCTCCTCATCGCGAGCAGTGGACCCGGTATAGGACGCGCCGCAACCCCTCCGACGGCACGTTGCGTTAGCCGGAATCTCCACATCAGGGTCATCAGACTCAGGCTCCTCGATGACTGGCTTCTCAGGCGGTGCTGAAGTTGCGATAGTCGGGGTAGTGGAGATGGGTAGCCGCTCGGACTTCTTCTGCTCAGCCGGTGTAGGAGGAGCAATGACTTCCTCAGCCTTGGGCTCAGGGACGGGTGTGTCGTCGACGGTGGAATGCTTCCCGGTTGTGCATGGCGGGATGGCGAGGAATTCCTCAAAGGTCAAGACGCGGGGCTTGCAGCATTTCCAGCCTGAGAAGTTAGCAGTGCCGCGGGGTAGAAACGTAGCAGAAGCTAGAAACACGATGAGGTGTCACATTGCGCTGCCGCAATGGTCCCCCGTGAACCCTTGGTGGACTCAAGGGACACGAATCTGGAATAGCTTGAACACCAAGGTACTTACCTTTCTGCCCCTCGTGGAACACTGGGGGACCCGGATGATACACGCAGTCTTCTTCCGGGTCGGTGAAGGTCTTTCCACACGCTTTGTGGACGCACTTGCCTGCCATTATATGTAGCAAGACGGATATTATAAGAGAATTGACGGGACTGAGTCGAAAGAGAGGATTGTAAAGTGTTCTGGAGAGAATGGCGCAGGTTGCCTAACAGGGTTTAGCGGGGGAGCTCGAATGTTCCATCGCGGAGAACTCTCTGACCGCATTCGCGTCACGGCACCCACCGGCCATCTTGAAACCCCGTTGAATTCATTTCTTGCATAATTTATATTGTTTCTCCATGTTTCCTACGCGTGTCCTTCTCAGTCCAGCCCGCTTGACGCTGTTTACACGCGCAGGCTGTGGCCTGTGCGATACTGCCAAAAACACTGTGCTTCAGCTCCAGAAACGGCACTCCTTTGAATATGTCGAAGCGGACATCATGGAACCCGGCAACAAATCTTGGAAGGATGTTTACGAGTTTGATGTTCCAGTCCTCCACGTCCAGTCAGTTCACAATGGGCTGCCCAAGGAAGCCAATCTCTCCGACGCACGCAAATTGTTCCATCGATGGACAGAGCAAGAAGTCGAGCGATCGGTGGACGAAGCAGAAAAAGCACAGTCCTGATGATTTTATATTGCACGAGCATTATATGTTCAACTGTACCAATTCCCGTGGTCCGCTGGCGGGAACCATTACACACCCGGGGGATTCTCCTAACTATATCGAGGGATCGACATCTTGATACCAACACAGTAATGCATATGGCGCTTGTTGCATTATCCTTGCATACTCCCTTTTCCAGTCCTGCTCACAGGACTTAGCTGCCCCCCTGTACATTTCACAAGGGGGTATACTTCTGTATGTATTTGATCTATCTTTGACCGTCAGGTGGATGATGGCAGATCCACTCATGATGTGCCTAGGTACCCCATCATTGTACAATATATGTAGCCTTTGTTGTCCACGGACGTCTTAATGTGTTGATTATGTACTTGATATGTAATTCCAATCAGTTTTGGTATTCAAATTGACCTCACCTGGCTATTTCGTACAAATACCCCAGTACTTGTGGTATTCGCCAAAGCTCAGTCATTCTCTTTCGTCTTAAGTACACGGGTCAACTGATGAGTAGAAAATTAAAACCTTTAATGCGCACGTTTTTTTAGTTCCTTTCGTACTTCCAGTTGGGTCACATAGCGCTTATTGGCATTGCGAATATAGTAGTAGATATGGCTAGGCGGTAAGACAACAACCACCCCCTAACTCTTACTCGTATGGTAGCCCGGTTCAGGTATCATCGCCACAACGCAAGAAGATGAGGTCTATCGCTCAGGGCATTTGATTTGATGAGGCGCGGTTGGACTGGATCTTGAACTCTTGTTTCGCCTTGAATTTCTCGTCGTGATCCAAGCCTCACAACCATCTGTCATTGTGGCCATCACGGTTCTGCCACGCGCCTCTACGTGTTTTCATCAATTATTCCTCAGTGAATCATTTCAGATCAACATATTATTCAATTCCTCGGTAAGTAGTTCTCAAATCCAATCTGTCGTGCTCGCTCAAAATCTCTCGCATCGCATGGTGCAAATGGTTGTTCTCACTTCATCGTGAACCATATGTACTTCATTAACCAACCAACAACTAACATCTTCATTCTCTTCAGTTCCACTTGATCATTTCAAAAAGTTCAGTCTTTGACATTGGTGAGTGATTTTCCAAAAACAAAAGCTCTTTGTTGCTGGCTTTATGGGGGACTGTACGGTCTCTATCAAGTCAACTCAGCGGGGCGAACTCTATCCTCCTAAGTCCGAGCAACGCACTATAATACTGTTACCTTCATAGATCTAGTTCTTCACTAAATTCATTCAGTGAACTGAGCCTGGAAATGGCTGATCAAACGCGAATGGCGAATGGCGCTGACATTTTGCGGCCACCATCGGCTCCATTGTCAACGACTTATTCAGCACAGTCAACCCACCCGCTGGGATTTCCCTGTATCAAATGCAGGGCAAGGCACAGGCGCTGTGATCGCACTAGACCAGGTAAGTACCCATGACTTGATAGGGAACGAGGATTGCAAGTGCATTGACGACTGACTATTTACATAGTCTGCCAGTCCTGTCAGAGCATGGGCCTTGAAGCAGAATGCAGATATCCTTCTGCGGCCTTACCAGTGTATGTCTATCCGTGATATCAGCCTGGTCGAGTCAAAATGACTAATTTTATATCATTTAGTACCGAGAGCAAAAGTTCCGGAATCACCAAGAAGACTGGTGCTCCATTTTCAGTGGCAATGCTCAATAATGACTATGCTTCACCCACAACGGGTGACAAAAGACCAGGAGCTACAAACAGTCCTTCTGAACGGACCGAGCTTGTCAATGATGTGGTTGGATCAACCATCCCACATGATTTCAGCCATGCTCAGCAGACACAGATACCCCAACAGCCTCTTGCAAAACGGCAAAAGATATCCGAACTTGGCTCTGGAGGTGCCGCTAAGCGATCTGCGTTGGAACAGGGTCAAAACACACCATTTGGCACCGGTATGCCCAGTGGAAGTAGACCGGCTCCTCCACTGCGTAGCATATCTCCTACTCTGCCTCAAGATGAAATGGAGCTCCGGTGCAACTTGACTACCGAAATCAACGTCCAGAGAATGAACCATCGCAATCTTGCAGCAGGCCCTTTGCGCAACATCGTCAAGTTACTCATGAAAGCTAAGACTGAACGCCCAACCACTGAACCCACGATTGCTGGATCGAGTGCCACACCATTGAATGATGAGTGGCGTGAAGAAGATGATCTCATGCAAAATGCAACAGTCAAGCTGGAAAAGGGTGGCCGATGCTCCCGTGCTCTTCTCAGCCGCTTTGAGAACTTCTTATATAGCCCATTGATGAGCCCCGAGGAAAAGAAGATACAAGAGCGTATCATATGCGTTGAAGAGTGCTTGTCAAGTGCATCGGCGGCTCCGACATCCGATCACAACCACCTGTTCCTCCATCGCCTAAAAAGAATCATATTTAATCCTGATTCCTATGGCCTGGACGAGAAAGACCCACGTATCGGCTTCCTCTGCACCCAGCTTCTTGCAGCCATAGGTGCTAACTTGAAGCTGAGTCCTTCAAACCGTAGGAAGTTTGTAGAGCTTTTAGACCCAGATGGAGAGATTGCCAATGTCAGCACCGGTAGTCCAGGTGTCAAAGCAGAAACTCCGATCTCAACAAGGAAGGTGCCACCCAACTCTACCTCTCCACGCGTGCCTTCATCACACACGCCAGAGACACCCTCAAGAACAACAACAACCCATAAAGAAAACTCTGTCACCTCCCTGTCTCCTTCATCACCCCATCCTTTTCTTTTCCCCTCTCGTTCTTCATCTTCACCCACATCACCTGTGGAACGCATTCATTTGACTGACGCCACTATGCCGTCGTCCGATCCTTTCATCCGGCCCAAGAGGCGTGTTATTAGGCGTGTTACCTCTGGTGGGCACAACGCTGCGTCGCCTTCCATGGAGCCGGAGTCCAAGAAACGTCCTGATTCTGGTGGCCAGTCTAACGACATGGCTGCCCCGGCTTCCAAGCGTGCTGCTTCTGGCGGCCAGTCGTCCAACTCCAACGACATCATCGCTTCTGGTCCCAACCGTGCTGCTTCTGGCGGCCATTCGGTGAACCTCAACAACATTGTCGCCCCGGCTTCTAAGTCTCTTGTTTCTGGCAGCCAGCCGTTCAGCCCTGATGCCGCAAAGAAACTTTGGAACATCTTCGTTAGGAATCAGGCTCCTATCCTGCCCATTCTCAATCTCGAACAACTCAAGGCCGATTTCGCCGTGGCCGTGAACCACGGGAAGCTCGGGCCCACAGTCATTGACCCAACTTTCGGGCTTTGCATTGCAATTGCCTGCCACATGACTGGTGATAAGGGCCTCTGGGGAGGCCGAAAATGGTACGATGGAGCTCTATCTAACATGGGTGATCCCTTCAACCCTCGACGTTCGTTTCAATCGTTCCATCACCAAATCCTCCAAGTCCACTATCTCCATATCGTCGGGGACCTGGAAATGGCTTGGGATATCTTATCTATGGCTATTGGCAGAGCGCAGTCTGTTCGGATGCAAACTATGCATGGCGGATCTCTCGCCGTGGACGAAGAATCGTTGGAGCAGGTTCGGCTGATATGGCAGTGTCTCTGGACGAAGAAACTATCTCTCACTCTCCAACTTGGCGTTGTCGACCAATCCATCGATAGCTTTTACAAATCGCCCATGCCGATGCAGTCACGTATTATTGACAACATGGGAGATCTGAATGTTCATCGTAGCACCATGCCCCGCGACGCCTTACTTTTTCATTGCTTGTGCTTCCCTCTTTAAGTACACTGACGATTTGATCACTGTTGAAAATAGTTTACGTGTGACTCGCATGGAATGCCCGATTAAACGGCTTTCCATTGTGGACCTGTCTGGCTTCCAGGAACTGGATGAAAAACTCTCGAGCTGGAAGAACAGTCTGCCTAAATGCCTGGAATGGACAGGCCACGGCATCGACCTTACCATGAAGAAAGACCCTGTTGCTCGCCGCATGTACCTCCTGGCTCATTTGCGATTTATCTATTTCCGACTTCGTCAATACCGGCCATTCTTCATTTTGAGCCTGCGACTTTCTCAAAACTGCGCTTGTGAAACGAGCCCTCATCTCACTGGGACGGATATTGACTCGATCAATGCGTCCCCTTTCTTCGGCCTCGTGTACTACAGTGCAGTCAAATGTGTGACTGCCGCCCAAGACATTGTGAAGACTCTCGACGCATCCTATGCCAACATGAAAAATGAGCATGACAAGTGTGAGCTGCTTGAATATCTTTACGCTGCTGCCCTGATTTTGATTGCTGGCCGGAAAGTCCCGCTTGTGATGAATGGTACTCTGCGAGGTATATCTGCCACTACCATTACGGCGAGGTCACTCACGACGATGCTTGAGGAGCTTGGGGGAATTGACATCTTGTTGCGCAACTATGAAGAGAGTTGCGAACAAGCACCCAAGCTCAAAGTGAGAATCCAACGTTCGCGTGCTGTGCTCGATTACCTCAATCTGCAGTCCGTATCATGCGAGGGCATGCTCACAGACAGCGAAATTAAGTTTGAGCCAGCTGTCTGGCACCGAATCTATGATAGATTCGGCATCGACCCTCCTTTTTCAATGTTCCTGGAACACCGTCGTCCCGCTGGCTCTGCGGTTGCGGGCCGCAGAAAGACCCTCGCTTGGCTGGAAAGCCTCCCGATGGACCACGTCAACTAGGGCTCTTTCTGTGGTGAACTAGGCTGCGCTATGGACCAAACAATTTCACCTTCTTGTACGGAGTAATTTACCCTTGTGATAGTTTACAAAATGAAACTCCCTTCTAAATGATTCCTTTTATACGTGAATATGTGAGCTTGATAGTGGAAATCTAAGTTGTAATTGACTGCTGATCAAGCCTTTGGGTAGAAGCCTATTGAGCAGGAGACTTGAGAGGCGCAGGACTGAATAGAGACAGGATGTATGGCATTGGATATAGTAAAGCAGCATAAAATAAAATTCATCCTGGGTAGGGGAATCGAACTCTGGACAGTTAAATTGGTATGTCCTAATTAGGAAATGGTCCTATATAGGTCACTTAAGAGATGTCCTATCACCCCCAAACCCACCCCTGTTAGCTCAGTGGATGAGGCCCGGAAGTCTAACATGAGATACTGAGTGTGTATACCTTCGGCTGGCACTGGGCTTCATGACCCCGGGGCCAGCCCATAAGCTCGTCCCTACTCCCTCTTAAGGTTGATCATGATTAGATGGAAGTGTCCCACACCCCTAGGGTGATTGACAGAGGGCCAAGTCTGAAGGGGGTTTGCGGTCCCAACGGAGGAGGTTAGTGGGTTGGGGGGCCCTCTTTTTTTCGATGTTGACTAGGGGGCAGGGTGGGTGGGGGGGGGGGGGGGGGGGGGGGGGTATTGATGAGAAGCAAAGCGCTTTGAAGACTGGATGCGAGAACCCTGGTATTGCGATCCTTGAGAAAGTAGGAGCTGTGAAGGACACCGACACCGAGGTATTCACCTAGACGTAGAGATGCGTAGGCATGGGATGTAGTCTGCCCGGTTTGTGTGGTATATCGAGACGTTTGACGAGCGTAGATACGACAATGTTCATGATATAGCGAGTAGTACGGGGATTTCCTGGCCCTCTGTGGGCGTGGACTGGCGATAGATGGTGATGAGTAGCTTGCTACACTTCCTCATTGGTTGCCCAGGTGTGCACCAAGGTTCCAAGGTTGACATATGTAATCAGTGACATGCCACTTTCAGTTCATTGGACGACACCAACTTCCCCCTCCGTCCCTTTCTCCACTTCTTTTTCACGTAATATCATCCATGGATGTTCCTAACCTTGGAAGATTGAATATCTTCAAACTTCATCTCTTTCCCACACGGTGTTAACTGTTACAGTCTTGAGCCTAACTTTAACTATGCCTCGCACAAAAACCAAGACCAAGGTCGGTTACCCCTGGCTAGTCCCATATTTTTATTCTTTTGATTTTCGTCCTACTCATATTCTACCTGTGTAGAGCGAAGATCTCGCCCGCATTCGCAATAATCAACGGCGCTCAAGGGCAAAGCGACTAGACTATATTCGGGTTTTAGAGGAAAAAGCAAAGAAATACGACGAGTTAATTGCATCGACACCCTCCCCATCGCTATCGAAATTTGATAAATTGCAGTCCGAAAATGCCTGGATGAGAGGGTTACTGGCTACCCTAGGCTTCAATTTCAACTCTGTGGACCCACCTCCCGGGAGCATTCACGACAACGAACCTAACATGGTGTCAGCGGTAGGGTCACCAGATTAAACAATCATTATCTTCAGTTTCTGACTATTTCAAGATCACGGGCCCGGTTGCTACTAGCGTGGAGACTCACCAATCTATGGAAAATCCAACTCCTTTGTCATTCTGGGAGCAATGGGACTCGTCAGGTCTATCGCCTGACATGGGACTGGATTTCAATATTCCGTTACTATCAAACGAGAACAATAATTTGAACAATTTGGATACTCTTCCAGCAGAAGCGACAGAACCGAATCTTGAGCCCAGCCGCTATCAGGGGACCCAGGAGGCCACTGAAACAAGTCCTCTGAGCAACATTAATACAACTCTGTGCTCTTTAGCATGTCAATGGGTGATCCAATGCAATACCAAAGGCGTGGAATTGGATGTCCTGTACTTTCGGATGGAGTCTGGTTTCAAACAAGGGAACAATCCGCTGGAGGGATGCAGAGTGGATAATCAAGTCCTTATTAAGGTTTTGACGGAAATATCTTGAGATAGGTCGGTTCAATTTCAACTAATATGCGGTATTTCTCCTACTGCCTGACCGCATAAATTTGGAACGAGCCTGTATGAAAGTCAGTATTGGTTCAACAATCGAAAACCCTTGACTCACCGGCCCATTCATTAAAGTCACACTCCAGCAAGTCTTCTTCAGTGCCATTCTTTCCTCGTGCTCCTCCACAGCAACCAGATGGCTCCGACCGGTCGTTCGTGTCTCCAAGATCCATCTGACCCTGAACCAAATCTTTGTAAATGTTGATGTCACTGTGGGTATCAACAATCAGGATATCTAAGGGAAAATAGACGGTTAGCAAAAAACACAAACCACAACCACACCTGGATAAACACCTTTGAATCCCGCCTCGGAGAGGTATTTCTCATACTCATGAACCTGGCTGGCCCCTGCAATGCATCCAACGTAGAAAGATAGGCTGTTGACCACTTCTTCCGGAAGATCCTTTCGAGTCAGGATATCACTGATGGCAAGACGACCTCCGGGTCCCAGCAAGCGGAACATCTCGTTGAACGCAAGATGCTTGTCAACTGTAGGAACGAGGTTCACCACGCAGTTGCTGATGATGCAGTCGGCGGTAGCATTTGGCAGAGGGATAGACGTGATCGAGGCTTCGATGAAGGATGCGTTGGAAGCACCCACTTTCTCCGCATTTTTGCGAGCGAGCTCAAGCATGCTCTATATCATTTGCCTTAGTGGGGGTATTACAAGCCGTTGATAGAAGGGGAATTCTCACCTTAGTCATGTCCACACCAATGGCTTTCCCTTTGGGGCCGACTTTCTTGGCTGCCAGCAGAACGTCGATGCCACCGCCACTTCCCAGATCAATCACCGTTTCGCCCTAGAACAAAATGTTAGGCAGTTGTAAGATAAGATCGGTGGTCGTCAACACACCTCTCGCAAGTTAGCTAGGGCCAAGGGATTCCCACAGCTCACCCCAAGGTTTGCAGCCTGGGGGATTGAGCTGAGGTCTGCAGAGTCGTAGCCAAATGCTTGGGCAATATTTTTCTCGGCTTCCTTCTTCTCGTTGGTGGAAGATTGACCAGCCAATTCACCATAACGATCTTGGACACGATGATATATTGGAGTTGAGTCCATATTGTGAGTCTGGTTGGTGAAAATGATCGTTGTAAAAGAAGTGGCGCCAAAATGTAAACGGGCGCAGGTTTTATGGTTGAATATCCCGCGCAGATATAATAGCATGTCACCACCTTCGGATGAACGCTCCAATCATTACGCCCTAACAATCAATAATAATAAGATGACTTGACCTTATGCCGTCATAGTGTGAGATCTTGGGGCATGTTATTGGCTCTCACTGTATTTGGCATGTCACTGCATTCGATGAAGCAGTCAGTGTGAAAAGACTGCTGTCAGTTCCAAGATCTCAGTCTTGTATAGAAAACCAATGTGCAAAAAAGGAAGAGGAAGCACAGGCCCGCCCAGCTGTTTATCCTCAGCCCCTTGGGACCGCCACCCCCTAGGCACTCGGTGTCGGTCAATTACTGGCCGATGTATGGATAGCTAATCATGGGTGGCGAAGGAAACATTTATTATATCAAAAAAAAGTCGCTCAATCTTTCACCAACCCCTGCCGCTTTGGGACCGCCCCTCTCCCCTTCCCCCTCCCCCCCCCCCCCCCCTCCACGACAGGCCAGTCATAGTTACGAGGTGGTGTGGGTTTACTTCCATAGACAAGAGTCCGCCTTCGCAGATATATCGAACGGCCTCAGCGAGACGGAAGATATATCCAGCTTCTAAAAAGCCTACTTCAGATGCCCCATCCGCCAGGCTAACTGGGGTGTATTGGCAGGTGGGGAATCTTTACCCCCCATATAAGGGACCCTATTTCCGTATTAGGAAACCTAACTATATACTGGTCAGAGTTCGATTCCCCCACATGATCCTGCTCGATAATTCACTCACCCAAAGACTCCCGTTCTACAATCTTGGGCTGGACGTCGTTAGGTTTATTTCCGCCTAGTCCCTTTCAAATATATATTTTATTGTCTTAAGCCTTAGCTTCTGCAGACATTTCCCAAGTAGGCTCCTATCCTACCATTTCTTGAGTCCAAAATGTTGATGCATCTTGTAATCCAACTTCCCCTACACCAGCGGAGTGGCTCATAGGCCCAACAGGCTTCAATTTCCTTTGTTTTCTTATAGCCATTCTTTTAATCGCACCCATAATAACTGAACACTAATAACAGCTGAATTTCTTCTTAGGTTCAAAAACGTTCGTTCTCCAAGAACAGTTCTGCTCCACGTGGTCAGACTCCTTTGTCTCTGATATACCGTGGACAATATTCCAGGACTAAGCAAAAAAACAAGATATCCCGCAGTCTGTGGGACTTCCAATTGATATCCATCTAGGACTGTCTGTCTAAATTATTTTATAGCTAAAATTCTACATTTTTGTTTTAGTCATTCCATCCCACTCGTCTGGCTATCAATCTGACGGCATATACCAGACCCAATAGTACAGGAACCTCGATGAGAGGCCCCACAGTCGCAGCAAGAGCCTGGTTGCTATCCGCGCCAAACATCGCCACCGCAACAGCAATGGCCAATTCAAAATTGTTGCTTGCAGCCGTAAAGCTCTGCACAGTGGCCAGCTTATAGCCGAAACCTAGTTTGTATGCGACAAGGAGGGTCGCAAAGAAGATGATCAGGAAATAAACGATGAGCGGTGCTGCGACTCGGACCACAGAGACAATTTGGTGGACCACATGGCGGCCTTGTGAGGCGAATAACACAAGAATTGTAAACAGAAGACCGATGAGAGACCATGGGCTAAGCCATTTCAGAAAAGTTTCATCGTACCATTTGGCAGAAATTCGTCGGAGCACGAAACGGGTGAGGATTGCGGCCCCGAGAGGTATTCCGAGAAACACCGCAACACTCTGGGCGGCTGTTGAATATTCGAAAGTGACTGGATCACCACTGATGACGCTGATGAAGAATACTCCCATTGGAGCGAAAAGAACCATCTGTAGGACCGAGTTGAGAGCGACGAGGATGGCACAATATTCGTTATCGCCTCCGGCTAGCCCTGTCCAAACTAGGACCTGATAAAAGGTAGGAGTTAGCATAATCTCGTTTCCAAGGGCGAGTTGCTAAGTGGTCTAGACCTACCATAGCAATGCACCGTGCCAATCCAACAATGATCAGTCCCTGTCGCAATTCTGGCTCGTCGGGCAAAAACGCCCAAGCCAAGGCCAGCTAATGAAACCAAGTCAGTGATAAACTTCGTACCACGGAAGTTTTGGATGGCAAACCATAAGAAAAGGAGCAATGATCCAATTCAGAAGAATACTGAAGGCCATCTGGATCCAAATATCCTTCGCTCGGAAAACATGATGCAGGGATTCGAATCGAATCTTGCACAGGATAGGGTACATCATGACGAGAAGACCCACAGCTGGAATATTCAGTGAGTAAAAGCAACAAGTGTTGAGAGTTGTTTGCACGTACCGATTGGAACGGAGACTCCTACAAACTTTCCCCTTTGCAGGGCAGGACCTGTGCTTGGGACAAAGTTTCCCAGGATGATTCCAATTGCCATAGCAAGAAAAATCCATACTGCCAAGAATCGGTCGAGAAGACCGAGACTTGCGAACATTGACTGTTTCTTCGATGGCTCATCTGGAGAAGATGTTTCATTCTGCTTTTCAATGTCGCATGCTTTTATTTGGTCATTGAGAGGGCTGGAGGTATGTGAACATGTCTGTGGGCGTATTGATGCCATAGTGACTAATTGAGCAGACAATTTTTGGAATTCAATGAACGTACCAGACAGCAGAGCATATTTTATATTCGTTCAGAGATCTTTGGAACTAAACGGTGATGATATGTCACTGGCAGGTGCTGATTGGCTGAAGAATCAGACTATGGAATTCCAAGGGTCCACCTCCCGTTTGTCACCCGAAGAATATCAACCAATCAGAATGCGGGAGTGACATTCCTCCCAGGCGGGGTATTCGGGGTATTCTACCTGCATAACAGTCTGAGAAGTGTCGAATCTCGCAATTCTTAATTTCAGCATTTGTCTTAACCATCATGTCAGCCGAGCTTCCATGGCATGCTGCATATCCCGCACCAAGGGGTGCAGCACCATCCATATCACGAGAAGAGCTATTGCAATGGATTCGAGAGGGTAAACAAGCAGGCAAAGACTTTCTACTTGTTGACTTGCGTCGCACCGACTATGAGGTATGGGTAGTTCGGAACAAAAAGTGATATTTTCATGCGCTAATGTGTAAAAAGGGAGGAACGATCCAAGGGTCATTGAACTTGCCAGCTCAGAGTTTATACCCCACGATCCCAACATTATATTCTCTGGTATCGAACAGCAGTGTGAAATATGTGATTTGGTATTGTGGTGAGCTTTACCTAAAGAATATAATAGCAAATTTTTGAAACGACAATACTGATCTGCATCCAGGGTCATCTGCTGGCCGAGGTACTCGTGCATCAGGGTGGTTTGCGGATTATCTCGAAGATAAAGAGGACGCAGAGGTCAAGAGCTTGGTTCTCTCGGGGGGCATTAAAGGATGGGCTGCGGCTGGTCCGGACTATACATCCTTGATGGATGGATATGATGCCTCTGTCTGGACAAAATAGAAATATTTAGTCGAAATAATCAATTGAATGATATGATATTGCTGTCATCCTTTAATTTTATTGAAGGATCTTAAACCCGCTGCTTCGACAAAAGAGTTCGCTCGATTATTATGAGATGCTCGAGCACATCGCCCAATCAGGTAACCTGCACGCTCCATCTGACTTTGCTATACATTACCAGCTATGGAACCATGGTCTAACGGTTGACAGGCAGTATTTGATCCCTAGTATGCATTGGATTTATTATTCTGCATATAAATGCAAGCCCCTTTACGATGCGAAGAGTGGTACTCCAGAGTATAGTTAAGCTCATAATTAAACTAGTGGGGCCCGCCATGTATAGACAACCCTGCACAGAGCCTCAATTCAAAATTCTTCCGAATGCCTGATCAAAGCGGGTAGTATTCTGTATGTATCCAGTTTTAAAACCAAACAGGGTATCTTTGGAGCTATTGGTGTCCGGGAAGACTGTTACTCATTTCCCCAAAGGTCGCTTGCTGGTGCATTTCGTGAAGTTGTTCTTCGGGATGTTAGTAACATGGCCGATGCCGTAAACGAGAAATAGGAAGGGTACTAGGACTAGGTACCTATAGTCAAACCATTCAGTTATTGCCGAGTTGAGGGTGCGAATGTGCCCCAGAGATGTTCTTATCGAGGGATTCGTGCCGCGCTTCTTCTTCTTCGGTTGTGGGCTCAACCGGAGCCGGAGCAGCGACCTCACTCAAAGTGCCATAGGATTCATCCTCTGTATTGTCATCCCCAGTCTCTGTGCGTGGCTCGCTTATTGGCGGGGGACCTGAATCTTTCTTACGGCCACAGGTAAGTACTTGGCGGAGTTTGGAGGCAAGTGTCATATTATATCCCGCAATAAATGAGAAGAAGGCCGAGGATTTCATATAATGTGAGAGTATAATTTCCATAGACGTTCCCTATCTCGAAGACAGGAGATATTACTCTTTTGGGTGTTTAGCCACTGTGCTACGTCATGAATATGAAGGGGTGAAGAGGTCATCGGACGCGTTTCCGAGTTGCTCAGGGGGTTAGTAAGAGAATTAGGATTGTATCCATATGTGTGATTTCGCTCGATCGCAAAGCCAAGATAGGTAGATCAGCTCTAAAATAGTTGATATGTCGTCCAGTTACGCTGTCGCGTTTATTCGGAGCTAACGCTAACTCCGACCTTGGCATTCGACCACCTCCCGTCCAAACTTTCTCACATCTTGCCACTTCGTTTCCTCAACTACAGCTTTTTAAGATGACTGCCCAATTTGATCACCCGCCAGCTCTCGAGCAAACAATGTCAAGTAATTCTAGAGACATGTTGGATCCCGCGGCTCGAAGACGACTCCAAAACCGCCTCAATCAACGTGCGAGCAGTAGGTGACACTCTTATTCGCCACATCTGGCCTTTCAACTATCAAATGTTCAGACTAACATTATATACAGGAAAAAGAAAGGCGTTAGAGTCTAAAAACCAACACAAAACACCAGATAGGAAATGGATTGTCTATGTCAATGATTCAAACATACCAAAAAAAAGCAAATCTACAGAAGAAGCAACAAGCCATCAAGTTACTCAATCATCGTCGCTTCTCAACCAAAATGAACTATATCTATCTTACTTCAACCCTTCTCAGCGTGATGAGCTTATGAACGAACTTTATGGAAAAGCCCTGCATATGATTGAGAACCCGGTTCTCCCACGCGATCCCACTTTTTACGACGCCCAGTTCAATATATTTCGCGCTCTGTCAATCAACGCCAATATTCTGGGTCTCACATTTGATCTTCTCAACGAAGACCTCGCGTCGCAGTTCAACCTCGTCGGACCGTTGATGTCGGCGGTACATCTCCCAGCAAGCCTGTTTCCATCCCAGAAACAAAGGAAGATTATCCACCACCCCTGGATTGATTTAATTCCAATGTTATCTCTGCGGGAGGCTCTCTTGATCAGGACAGATGTGATTGACGAAGATGAACTATGCGGCGACTTTTATGGAGCTTGTGGTTCGTCACAAGAAGTCGGGGTTCGCGTTTGGGGCGAAGCTTGGGATCCATTTGCTTATGAGCTCTCGGAGACGATTATGAGGAAATGGAGATGGATGGCAACAGATTGTCCTGACATACTCAAATCTTCTAATTACTGGAGGAGACAGCGAGGGGAAAAGCCTATCGTGTTCGAGATTGAGTGATATTTCAACCTATATATAATAAACAGATCGAACTCTTCTCAACTCCAAATAACTTATAGAGAAAATTTCTCCTGGGTCAGGTTCTCGCTTAGCTCCCAAAGTTTGGTCCAGTTGCCTCCGTCGTTGATATGGGTGTGCAATTCGTGGTCTGAGACTGCGTTCTGGCTGAGGTATGAGCCGTTGTACTCTGCATACGGAAATGATTAGTAAAAGGAAATAGAGGTACGGGCTTGGCAAGATGTTCTACTTACCTGCGATGGTAGGGTCAATCATCCCAGTGATGACGGTAGCGGCTCCTTCTGAGGTAGTAGTCCATGGTGGAATTTCGATTGGCTTTCCATCCATGTCAACCATGGCTAAAGATGTCGTTAGTGAGAAATAAGGCATTTAGCAAAAGTGCCGAACATACCTCCGGCCTCTTTCCATTCGGCGACCTGATCCAAAAATTCGGGAGGGCAGTGTCGTTGGAGACCGGTTTGAACGGCTATATGTTCGTCAGCTATATCCATTGAATCGGCAGAAGAACCAAGACATACCACCAGGATCGATACTGAAAACACGAATTTTCTCGTTTTTCAACTTCTCACCCAGTCTCTTGACAAACATAACCCTCGCAGCGTTCGACTGGCCATATGCGACCATAGGGTCATATGTTTGGCCATCCTACAGGGAAGCAGAATGTAAGTGCTATGAAATATAACCCGTGAATCAAACTCACATTGAAATTAACGTCATCGAAGTGGATCTTCCCTTGTTTGACCATGGACGAGGCCATGATAACCACAGACGAATCGGGTCCCGCAGCACGGATCTTCGGTAGAAGCAACTTCACAAGCAGGAAGTTCGCCAGGTAATTGACTCCCAATTGACTCTCAAACCCATCTTTTGTCTTGCTGTAAGGCGGGAACATCACACCGGCGACGCAGACAAGGTGGTCGATGTGAGACACATCTTTTAGGTCTCCGACAGCATTTCGCACTGCGCTCAAGTCACTCAGGTCCAAGTTGAGAAAACGAGTCTCCACATTTGGCTTGGTTGACTCGATCTTTTCTCTAATTCCTGCCACCTTTGATTCCGCACGGGCAGTCAGGATAAGTAGCTTTGGATCGGCGGTGGAAAGTTGAAGTGCGAGTTCGCCTGCAATGGAGTCGTCGGAAACGCCGGTGATGAGCACTATGAAAGGAAGATATTTCATCAGCACTCTGATCCGTTACAGATGATAGGAATCTGGACTTACCTGTCTTTCCAGCAAGGGTCTTGCCATATTTCTCGAGGACGACCTCGGAGCGGAGGACTTGTTGATTGTTGGACATATTGGGTGAAACTGTTCGAAGATAAAAATTTGGAGTAATGAAGAAAACAAAGACGTCTTGATTGATCTGTCCTCCATTTCAACCAGACGCAATGGTCCGCTTTATATGTTTCCTCTCGGTGATAATGGGATTAAGTGTCCTTCAAGTGCATTGTTGGTATAGTTCGGAAGGACCAACCAGAGTCCACGAAAATCTCCACTAGAGCCCGTCCCTTACCGTATCGGGTTAGCTCACTGTCATCAAGTAATAAGTCCATCAGGTTGTTTCTTTTGAATAATTATTGATGAGTAAGTAGAAGACGATGGAATATAGTAGGAATATGGGTTCTTGAAACTGTAATGGAGTTAAGATGAAAACTCCGTGAATTTTCTACAAGTTGTGCCCTATGTAGTTACCTAGTTAATTAACTAGGCGAGATTACATGTAATATCAGAACACATTCAAGTATGGTATATCATAAAATTCACTTCGCCAAATGATGGTCATCTCCATGTAAACATTAGGCTCCTTCTTGGAGATGATTGAACCTAAGGATGTCGAAAGTGAGAGAATACACGGGGCTAGAGCGTACACACAAAGCCTCCTGGGTTGCACAGGTAGGATTCCCATTTTCATTGTGCAACTGCAAATAGATCGCTCTATTCAGTCATGTTCCCGGTCGAATATGGAGCACAGCCTCGTAGCCTCGTATCGGGGAACCATCAAGGAAGACGGTCGTAGATTTGGCTGAGTGGAAGGGTGAAAGTGCTGTAGCCGAAATTTTCCGTGCCTTGCCTTTTGTGGGCAATTACTGACGCCCCCCCCCCCCATTTCACAAATGGATATAGCCATCATTACTAACATTTGCCAGTGGAAGTGTTTGTAAAAAGGGAGGTTCGGATTCCTTTGGGTGTACTACACATGGATGTGTGGATCGTTAGAAGTTCTTTTAGGCGAAGACTTGAGGTATGGATTTGCGCCAAGACGAGAAATGGTAAATGTGATTATTAGATTCCAACAGGAGGCTAAACCAGAGCCACCGGCCCAATTGTCTACAAGTATCTAATACAATACGCCAAAACCAAATAAGACAAAAGGTCATCACACATATCAGCGGACAGACATGAAGTAGTAGCAGTATCCAAGACAGTCTGCTCTAGAACCACATTATGCCTGCAACAAGACCGATCACAACAGCCATGCAGCTTCCATGGAGCTCCTGTGAGTGCCGACCAGCGGCAGCATCGGTGGAATCCTCAGCGCCAACTTTTTGTTGGGGCAGTGCTTGCTCGGATGGAGGGAATGAATCTTGCTCCGAGGCGGCGTTGGAAATTGTGGGGTTGGGTATTAATGATGTGGGAGCCCCTGTGATCCACTCCGGCAGGGAGATCGATTTCGCATAGTTTGCTCCTTGGAGTCCGACGCGTTTTCCAAAATCAATGGCGACATGGCAGGCCTGCTGACACATATCGCAGAGGAAGGCAGGAACGGGCAGTAGTGGCTCCAGAATGCTATCGGATGAATTATTATATGACGGGATGCTTGGGGATTTGTTTTCGGATGTTGGGAGAGATTCGTTCATGGTGATGGTAGGATAAGGATGCATCGAGTCTGCAACTAGGCTGCGGTTGGAGAATGACGTGAGGAATGGGTAGTCGTCTAATTGCTGGATGAAGTAGGTTCTGAATGCGCGGGCTTTGCGACTGAATGAAAATGAGGATTCACGTGTGAAGGATGAGAGTCGACTTTTATTTGCGACGGTGGTTGTTTCGCTGGCCGGGACGGCAGCGGCATTGCCAACGCGTGCGGTAAGTGGTGGACGATTTCCTCGCGATCGATGTGACGCTGCTAGAATCCATGATCTGCGAGGCTCGTTGAGGGTGTGTGTTTTCGGTGCTAATTCGGTGACACTATCTTGCAGGAGAGGGATCTCTGGAAAGCCGAATTGGTTAGTTAACTCGAATGCTTGAGCTTGGCGGGAATGGGGACATACGACGAGCTGCACCGGTGTAGAAGCTGAAGTCTGCGAACTTCGAGTAATACAGATTCGGTAGCGATGGCACCAATGTGAGCAGCGAGAACACAATCAGAATCAGGAGTGGGAGAGCGCCAGGTTTATCCAAGCTGGACCACATCGTCCCTGCTCCCTGACTCCGTCCGGGAGCTTCCAAAAGGTGTGTTAAGGTTCAGACTTCACGGGAATTGAGGAGCAAGAAAGACAATTTCAAGGCCATGGAGGGAATAAGCTCGGGTGTTTCGCGTTTCAATGCAACGTTCCGTGGGATGCAGCGTTTCTGCAGAGTAACGCGCCGACGCGCAGGGGGGGCTGGTGTATTTGAAGTGTCACCGGGAAGGTGTGTAGGAGCTGGAGAGAAGAGAAAAGAGAGGAAATTCGAGATGCGGTGGATTCAAGTGGATTCGACGGGTTAATAGTCGAATGAAACACGATAAGGAGCCCTCGGGGTAGGTGGATGCGATTTCTTGGCCTTTCTCTTTTTTTTTCTCTCGCACAGACTGAGAGTATGACGTCGATGACCGTTGTAGTACAAAAACTTGGACTTATTCGAAATGTGTCGTTTGATCTGAAGTGTACAGAATTCCCCCCTATACTGAAAACGTCGAAGAATGTTTCCCACGTTGGCCCCCGGTTTTGACAGGAAGTTTTCCCTTCCAAGAATGTTGGCCTGAGGCATCACTGTCCCTGGCAACGTGTCGATCACTCCAAAACAGGAAAACAGGATTTTCCCACTTCTCTGGTCATTTCAGCTTATTTCAGCCCTAGTCTATTAGGCCATTTAGTATTTCCACAATACCCCTCATGCATACTATGATGTGAGCCAAGTCCATCGCGCGAGGCAACCGGTTAATATTCCACCAGTCCCGTCACAGCTCCATGGATGTCTTGGTGAGTAGCACAGCTATTATCTTGCAATAGCAAACGAGAAACCTTTTAAGGTTGCTTCACCGTGTTACTAAGTGACCAGCGTCCCACATGGTTCAAAATGTACAGTTAACAGAGTCTGAATTAACCCATAAAGGGTGTCTACCTTCCTTGGATTGTAGAACATCAGGTGAAAGCGTGATGGTCATAAAGCTGGCTAGTAACATAACAATGAAATTCGTATAGGAAGTGGGACGTTCTGTTTCTATTAGATCACTATCGGGTCGCCATCCTCCAACAAGTCATCCTCCAGCGAGACGTCCTTTGACTTCGAGGGGTCCGTAGGAGGGCAAAGCCACAGTCTAATGCAGGCTACCCTCTCAAGTTGCTCTTTGGTTGTCTCGAGCTGCGACTTCAGCCTTCAATCGCTGTGCCTCTATATCTCGAGTGGCAACAGTACATATGTAGTTTCCGCTTTCCAGGTGCTTTCTCCTAATCGTCACAGCGGTCACCACCTGCCCGAAGTGTTCTCATCGTTGCTGTCTTTTCATCTCGGTCGTTATATGGCTTCAGAGTCAATGGGTGGACATTTATCTCATTGTTTTGCAGCCTCGTTGTACGAGGCTTCGATCATATTCCTATGTTTCCAACATAGGGAGCTGTGGGATAGATAATCGTTAAAACTTGGTATATATCGGTAGCTAGCTGAAACCGTGAATCCCCAGATTAAATATAGAGTCGATTATGATGATTATGATAAAGAGAATAGTAGTTGACGCTATTGGAGTGGATGGATGAGTTATCCAAACCTTTGGAATGGTTGATAACTATGGGTTGCCAGCTAACTTATAATCGAGTGGCTGCCTTGCCAAAGCTCGTGAATTATTATCACCTTTAATGATTTTAGCTAAGGCCACGGCAGCCAGTCGCTTCTGATAACGTACAAAGCTATATCGCCATAGAAAGAGAGCAAGGACATGAACAACAGAGATAGATGCAGATGATGAATCCCGTTACCGCGCCATAGAGCCTTTTATATGCTCCCCAGGGACAAAGACGGGTCTAACTAACTGGAAGCAAGCAAGGGCTTGCCTTGCTACCTTAACGTTTGGATGCCTGAATGTATCACCTCTCAGACCTAGCAGCGCTGCCATCCGGTAGTTATCCCATATGCATAGAAATGTCATCTTTGATAGCAGTTAAATGTCTTTTTGGATGGATATGAAGGAGACAAAACGAATAAGACGGACAGAGGACCTTTTTACGTATAGCCAAAAATAATCTCTGCGTGGTCTTTGTAGAAGCTTTACCCTTCGCCCGATATGCTGCTTTAACTACTTGCCCTTGCGATCCCTATGTTCCTCACTCATCTCGGGGCTATGGCTAGCGCTGCTGGAAGAGGTGTGGCATAAGTATAACCTAGGGTTATTTTAGATGTGCCGTTTGATCTAGTGTCCAAAATTCCTACCCCGAAATATACTAAAGAATGTTTTCCCACGTTGTTCACATTTTGATGGTTCGGAGTTTTCCCCGACTCGACCACCCTGAGATAGAAATAACAGGATTTTCCGCTCGAGCTTCCCTGATCTATTTTAGGCGACTTCATCAACTATTATATTTATTCGTACAATATGATCTTCAAGTTTACACTTTTCATGCATGATGTGATGCGAGCCAAGTCCATTGCCCGAGGCAACCACCAACATCCGACAATAATAGCAACTGATCGGCGTCATGATACACCACGTGCACTGCCCTACTTATATCATTTGGCACTCGTCATCCCTGTATGGCTTACCTATGGAGTACGCTATATCTTCCCCTTCTGTTCCTATTTGGGGCTGTTGCCGCTCGTAGATCGCCGAACATCGCTTCCTAGATGAACCGTCCAAAAATTAGACAATACTGTAAACCAAAGAACACACAGTATATAATATCCGAGTGAGAAGAGTGCTATTACAGTGAGTTGCTCATGCATTATAGCCAGCATGGTGACATGCTGAAAGGATAAACAAATTTGGAATGTTTCACTTAGATTCTCTGATATACACCATTGCTCACTGGGGTCGCGAAATTGTAGTAACCCCAGCACATCAGTTCCTTCATCTACATCCTCGTTTGTGTAGACACTTCCAGGTTTTTATTTAGCCTGACACTGCACCAACTTGTCCCAAACCTCACCCATGCATCATGGTGTTATAACCAGCATCAAGGGTATCGAAAACCTCCTTACACTAAGAACTGCGCTTATAGCGACGATGAACCGTTTCAAGAGTACCATTCCCCAGCATTTGTTCTCGGCTTCATCCCACAGTGAAAAGAAGGAGCACAGGATTTCAGGCCCTTAGCCGAGTAGCCCGGGCGATGCTGAAGCTTAGCCCACTTCCAGATTCTCTGCCGGGAAGGAAGAAGGGAAAGGTACCACGCCAACCTTAAAGTAGGAATGGCAGCTAGACGAAATGGTCGAATCGAAGACTGCACAACCAGAACGGGTTTTGGGTGGGCAGTATCATTAACAGGAAGGAGCGAGTATGGCCGGGACTTGCATAAGATACCGCTCGGCTGCTTTCGAATCTTAGATAAAGTCACTAGGTGGTGACATTTGATATTCGATATCTGGATTCAGGGCCAAAATTCCCAGGGTATCGGTAATTCTGGTCTGCGACCTCAGATAAAGATGGCAATGATAGGCGTCGATGGCACCTCGGACTAGTTAGGTGGACCCCTCGAAATATTAGCAAACCGTAAACGAAAGAAAGCAAAAGCAAATAAAAAATAAAGGCTCACAAGGCTTCCGCACTTCTTGCCTACTAGAGTGTAGGTCTCCTCATAAGAGTTGACCGAGGAAGATAAAGCAGCGTATAAATCACAACGCCACTACAGCAGCCCGGACATCCTTAACACTGTGAATGAGGTAAGCATTATCGGCCTCTCCACAAACCCGGAATCCTACATAGCTAACTCACAAGCCGGACACTCACCCCAACAATGCAAGAAATTCGATTGTGTCCGCGAATAGCTTCATACTACTACAAGAGAGAATTCGAAATTAGCAAAACCCACAAAGAAACGATCTCAAACGCGCAAGGGATACTCACTAGTCCAGATTTCCATGGGTCCTAAAGCAAGATTGAAAGAGCTTGGATGTGATCGCATCACGGACGCCATCGCCAGGTCCCACGAAGTGTCTCAGGTGGCTTTCTGGTAGAGGCGTCGAAGTCTTCTGAGAATTTTGAGCTCCCAAGTCGGACATCCCACAGTCAAGAGCAAGAGCAAGAGCAAGGGAAAGAGCACATGTTCTCTCTCTATTCTCGCCTTTAGCACTGGACTGTGGAGGAAATCATCGCATCGGATTGCGCCCCTCGTGGACCGACAAGTGGAACCAGCGAGTCAAGTAGAGATAGTTATAAACGTTGGCTTTCCAACGGCTCATCTGCGTGAATTTTGTCTCAGAGCTAGCTGAAGAGTTGCTCATATTTAGTTAGGGTGAGTCTTGGCTGGATATCAGCCTCATTGTTGGTTGTTTCCAAAGCTCGGATTCCAAAGCTCGGAGTTCCCACCCCTCGAAGTCATACCACATATAGAAAAACAAAAGCGAGATATGTAGGCTTATGCTGTGGTGTTGGAGACATTGAGCCCCACAACCTTTTGGACATCAGCTGCACCAGGGTTGTGGCATCAAGTGGATGGAAGCTTGAGAGATTCGGGATCATGGTATATAGACAGATTAGATATTTGATATAGAAGAGCATCATTCCTAGTCACTAGACTCAGGGATAGATGGATGTCAAGCAGACATGACAGAATAAAAATGGAAAAGAGATGTGAGGTTTATCATACCCCCACGCCGCCTTTTATAACACTGCACTATTGATGCAGGCCAAACAAAACAAAGCCCCGCCATATGTAATGTTTGCTTCTCTTCTAGAATTTCACATGTAGGTAGCACGGTTTTATGTATGGCCACCATTACAACAATCTGTACAACGCAGGATCATTGACTTCATAGAGCGCAAAACATGTTATTCCTTCGTGAATATTCAATGAAGGCCATCAAAGCGTAGCGTATATCTACAAATATCAAAAGAGGTGCATAATGACTATGTACACACATGCAGAAACCAAAAGAAAAGAAATACATAATCACATATAGAAGCAATACATGTTAGAGAACAATGACAAGAATCGGAGCACCAGCTTTTCATTAATCATGCACGTTTCCATTTCCATCAAATTGGATTAATCATAGAAGCATCAGGAATGGCCGGCTGGCTCATTCCCACACGAGTCCCATCAACCGGCGTAGATTTTGTAACCGGGACTGGCGAGACAGTAGTCGGCACACTAATATCGAGATGACTAGGCGAGCGGCTGCTGCGACTGCGTGAGCCACCACCGCGGGAGATACTGCTTCCCGGAGTACCGGTACTGGAAGTGGGCTTCCCGCCGCGTTTGACCATCTTGCCGAGCACGCTGACGATCTCTGCGGCGTCTTCGAAGCTCTCGTCGTCCATGCCTTCTTGGGCGTTGTAGACGTCTGCGATGGCCTGTTTTGCGAGGCGGCGACAGGCGACAGGGTCTTGAAGGCAGTCGTATAGATATGCTGCGTATTCGAGTTTGACCGAGAGACGGAGAGGATGTGAGCCTGGTAGGAGTTTGTCGGAGAGGGCTGCTGCGTGGTTGAAGCACGCTGTTGCTGTGGCTGTGTAGTCTAGTGGGGGGAGGAGGAAGGAGGAAATTGGTTCAGGTGGGTGGACTGGTTGCATTACTGGTAGGCCTGGGGGCCGGGATGTTGGTGTTGAAGCCATATTCATTTTGGAATTGTAGGTGTCTGAGACGCCAAGGGCGGTTAGGGCATCTGCGCCGTATATGGAGTCATGTTTGAAGCGGGGTGACATGTCGGTCTCGGGGGTGAAGATTGGGCGATTGTGGAATAGGACGAAAATATGGTAGAAGGAAGCGCGGAGTTTGTAGGCGAGCACTTTTAGCTCGACAAACCTGTCTACCATCGGAAGGATGTAGCCCTCCAGTATTAGTAGGCCTTCGCGGGAGAGCCATATGAGGTGATGGTACAGCTGGAGGGATCTTGTTTCACGTGTTGTGTCGAGGCGCCGCAGTTTGCGGGCTCTAAGTAGCTTTTTTGATAGCATGACGGAGACGCCGAGGATTTTGTATAGCATTGCTGAGAGCAGGGGGCTTTCGAGGCCCATGACGGCCGCGAAATTGCCCAGGGCTTTCTGGTCCACTTCGGAGGAGGCCATCCATAAATCCCACGACCCAGGAATTGGGGAGTCTGGGCAGATAGAGTCAGCCATATTGGTCATTGGTCTCAAGCAACAGGCGAAGTGGAGGTTCGAAGAAGACCAATTGACCGAAAGAAAACCCAATCGCGAAGCTAGGGATGCACCAACAAAGAAGGGAATAGGCGAAGACATCTTGGACTTACCGAAAAGCGCGCAAACAGAATTTCAAATAATAACCAAACGCAGCGACTGAATCATGCTCCAACCACGCGCGTATTCCCAAGCCGCGGACCAATTGACCTGCGAAATCAAGATCTTGGCGCACAAAAAGCTCAGACTGTTCCAGCGACGCGCTGATTCCAAAAGGCGAAATACACGGAATATCCGAAACCAAGAGCAGCAAGTTCGGCGCAAGCTGCAAGGTTCGGCGGGACCCGAGGGGGCGGCGAATGTTCAGACCGCGGAGTATATCACAGCCAATGGCTTTCGTTCCTGGCGCGGGTAGCAAATCCAATTGCGACAACCAAGTATATAACGTTCCAATCGTATTTTGTAGACACAGTGCGGAACAACGCTGTCCGATCAATCGAATCAATATTTCCCGTTTCGGACTAGCGACGGCTGAGTTCCGAATGTCGTATTCACGCTGTATCGTGGCTGGGAATTCGGCTAACAACGCAAGGAGCAGACAATGGAGTGACGGAGCTCGTGGCTAGATTGCAAGTAAACTTGACGCATCGTGTGGCCGGCAAAGTAGGGGGGGCAGAGGCGAAATGCGACGATTTTGGGTGCCAGCGAAGTCTGTGCGGGGAAGGAATTGGGAATTGGAGGGACTGTGTCTCGGGTATGAAGCTACTAGCTCGGGGGCTCGAGCTAGGAGCACGGGGGGGGGGGGGGGGGGGGTTAGAATTGTTATTGTAAGTGTTAGGGCTGCTCGTAAGAAGTCAAAGTCCACGGATTAAAAGAGAATCAGAAAATTGAAAGATTTTTGACGTAGAAATGCAAGGTCGTGCTAGCTGCGTGGGGATTTCCCCTGATATGACGAAGAGATCGGGTTGGAAGATATGCGGAAGGATGGAGTACTGTATAGTAATTATTTACTAGTCTGTCTTGAAGTCCCACAATAATCAACAAGAATTGTATGAAATTGTACAAAATTGATTACAGATGTGCTAGAAGTGGAGGTGGTGCTCTATTTGTATCAGGTCTATGACGAAGTAGGGCTTGTGCAATTGCGATACCCAGTGGCAAGCCATCTCACTCTGGTACAATCTAGCGAATGTTGTGCTGTCCTGCACTAGTCTGGTTTTTGCGTGTGATGTTAACTTGAGCCTGTTCACTAAATGGTGATGACGGGCTTGCTACGTGGCAGCGGCTCAAGGCAAAAAAACAATTAGGGCAGCATCGTAGATTGGCTAGGAATTTACTTGTTCCAGGACCATTCTCCCCAGCTAAGTGCCCAAGTCCTCGGGCCAGATTACTTTGAATGTACCTGGGCATTAATCTAAACCTTGCTAGCACGGACTGCCACGCTGGCAGTGGCTGTGATTGTGGGTATTGGGGGTAATTATGGTCACGATGGAAATCCACCTATGTGATGTGATGGAAGTGACAAGTTTGTAGTGATCATTGTACAACATCTATGTATGTACTTAAGATACATAGACATATCAACGAATAATACATTGATGAACTGCAGTTCTGTTGACGTTGTGTTCCCAAAGGTACAGTATCCAACCTGTTACACCGCCAGATGCCCTTGCTGATCGCCCAATTAGACAAGTCCATTGTAGAATTGTAAAAAGTTGCAGACAATGTAGAATTTGATAATTTGGGGGTTTTTTATTTGCTGTACTTTTACTTCGATCCTGTATTCCATATCCAACATTGAACGATGGTCATAATCTAGAATAACATCTTGTGATAGCACAAGTCTCCACTGTTTAAGCCTGAGATGCAGGCTATGTATCCTGAATGCAAAAGTATCCAAAGAGAAAAGAAAGACGCTAAAGCAAAATCACTCTATTCATCCAGGTCATCAACTGGGAATCCAACAAATGCGCGCCTCAAGAAAGCCCGCCAGACATTGTTTACTGGCTTTTTCTTAGCAACAGACCAATCAGCATCTTCGCTATTGACGTCGGTCTGTTTTGCCTCAGCTTCTTCCTCGCCAATTCTGGCTGCGAGTTGGAAGAAGCTGCGTACTGTCAGGTCTTTCATTTGATACACGTCATCGTTTGTGGTGTACTCGATCTCGTAGTCGATACGAGGATCATCGCCTCGTTTGCCTGCCGCGATTTGTTCGTGGATTTTGGTTAGATTCGAGTAGTATTGGGTGTAGCCGAGCAAGGTGAACGCTTGGTTGGAGTATGCAGGGCCCGGAGGAGCGGTTGAGGATGGGGGCTCGGGGACTTTGAACTTGGGTTTCTTTTTCTTGCCCTTGCCCTTCTGTTTCTTCTTCTGAATTTCGGGGGCAGCCAGAGAATCGTCGCTGGTTTCCGGTGTATCAATTGCAGCATGGTCGACTCCGAAAGTGGTATCGTCAACCTCATCTGTGAGCAATTCCACCCCATGTGCGACATCATCCAATCCCGTGACATTGTAGTCGACCACGCGCAAACTGGGGAAGAAGTTCGGGACTAAACTGGGAGCTACGAGCGATACACTGTATCGTTCTGCCCATGGGCCCCCAATCTTGTCCAAGAACTTTTGCTTCTTCTTTTCCTTCTTTTTGCCCCTCTTGTCTTTCTTCACCGACTCAACTTCCGAGAGATCCTCCAAATTTGACATGGAGTCAAGGTCCTCGAAAAGGCCTGACGGAGGAGATGGCAATGAGGACCATTGGTTTCGGAGCGACTGGAGGTAGTCGGTTTTCGAGTTGATTGACACCTTCCCCTCCGCCTTGGAATCAATCTTGACTTTGTTGCTATCCTGGAGCATGAAGTGATCGATGTTCATATGGCCGTAAAAGCTACCGACAACAACGTCACGGTACTGGTGCATCCAGAGCGTATATTTTTGCCAACATGTCTCATCCCAGTTCTTTTTCTCGCTTGACCGGGCCGGGGGGACATGGCCCATGAGGATGGCTTTCATGTTGCGACTGCGCAGGATTTTCAGCTGCACCCGCAACCACTCCATGTGCTCGTATCCAGGTTCCGACTTGGCGTTGCATCCATCCACCGCACTGTTGGAATCGAAAAAGTACATAGTGTTTAAGCTGATGACCGCTAGCCGACCGGGGACCACCTCCGTGGTGAACCAACCGCCCTCAACGAAGGTGTGACGCTGATCTTCTGGGATGAATGGGTTCCATATCTCCGCAAAGCGCTTTGTCCATTTGTTGGGGCCCTCGTTGAAGATGTTGTGGGGCATAATATCGTTGTTGCCGAATGTCGGGATCACAGGGATCGACATCTTGGGCGCGGCATTCGAGGTCTCACGAACATCCTCCTCGCCGAAAATGCTAACCCATTTTTGAGAGAGGAATGCATTCAATTCCATAATCTCATCTGCCGTGCGAGGGAGCTTTTCGTCATTATCGTGTCGGACAGAATCGCCGGTCCAAATCACAAAATCAATCTCATCCTTCAAATTTTCTTCGATCCAGCGATATGTCTCGTTGACAAGTGATAGGGGTGAATCGCATTCTGTGCCCTCAGCTCCAAAATACCCCGCGGGGCCTTTACCACGGTGGCACGAGCGATCGATCGAGGTTCCGGGCTTGTAGAGGCGGTCGGGATGAAAATCTGTTGGTCAGCATGGTGTCACGGCACAGAAACACGAACGTTGAGAACTGTCCCCTCACCAGTTATATGCAAGAATCGTCCGCGTACAGGTTTGCGCAAACCCTCCACCAGCTTCCCAGGCAGGTCCGTTGGACTAATATGGCCCAACGGCTGTTGCCCCAAGGGGCTGGCGGAGATGGCGTCGGCAAAGAGGCCCAGCAGCAAGAAAATTGACTGCATGAGTCCTCTAAACCAACTGGTACACCAAGAGAGAAGAGTGAAGGTCGAAAGCTCGGAATATTTTGGGCAAATATCTTATCTGCACGGTCACGTCACTAGGCGGGTGCGGTAGCCGAACAACTCCAAGATACAACCAATCAGAGACCGATGGTCAATTTAAGGAGAAACACTTGAAAGATGACCTCTGGAAGAAGTTGTAAAAAAAGATCTTATCTGTAACTTATGTTGTGCTCAAATCACTCAAATCACTCAATCATTGAATGATCAAAATTTAGAGTTATGCTACTATCCCCAGATCGACATATGGACATTCTGTATTCCGTATGCTCACGCGACAGCCAATGACTCCATCACGTGCCCAACCTGGTAGGGACCTTGGGGACTTGGGTAGAACTGAACTTTGTGCTCCATACGAAGTACTAACTACCTAGGTACCTCTACGTAGTGTATCGATAGGGCCAATTTCCCGCTTACATAAGGCCCGTTGGCAATGCCCACCCGCCCGTCCATGGGCGATGTCGGATAGGCATACCTATAGGCCGTAGGCGTTATAGACGGGTACTCGAAAATCTAAATAGCTTACCGCCCACCGTGGACGGGCGATAGGCACCTCCTAGGTGCCCATGGACGGGTGATATCGCAGTCTAGAGAATATTAATTGTTTATCTAGGGTTACCCGTACGGAAAGCTTATACATAAATTAGAAGTCTATCCTATTACTATACTACCTAAATAATTTTATCTTGATCTTTTCCTTTATTACTCTAGGTTTCTAGTTTTATCCTATTATTTCTCCTAGTAATAGCTTAATTGTAGATAGAAAACTTAGTAAGATAATATCGCTAAAGAGAAACGCTATAGATAATTAGGTTTCAGTCTCCGCTTTCCGCGCATCACATAGATGTTCAAAGTACATGGCTCTCCACTGGCCAAAGCCATTGAGGACCTTCGGGTTATAGCGCCAGCTGCCAGGCAATCAATAATGAGCCTATATTCTGGGGACCTTGGGATCCGAGTGGAGTTATTTAAGTTAAGGGCAAGAATACTCAAGGGATCAACTTCTTTTCTGATCCCCTCAAAGCATCTGTGTCAACATCTTTGCTCAACCTTCAAGCCCGATCTCATCCTCCCCGTGGAAACATCCAACCCCTCAACCGAAACAACCTCCAGCAGACCACTATAAACAGACTTCAGCATGTTTTGCATTCGATCACAGTCAATGACAAAAGCCTCCATGAACACCCGGCGATTTTGCCCTTCCAAGTTAACCTCCGGCCTCCGCCAGTTCTCCAATTCTTCCTCTCGGCTCCAAACCATCCCCGTCCAAGTGTCCGCCACAGGGACCGGATTTGTACAAAAAGTCTCCGTCCCGGGCAAGCCGTTCCAATTCTCAACCGATGCCTATACCGTCCTCGGTGGGAAGGAGTCCCATCCCTCCCCAATCGCCTATTCCCTGGCTAGCTTGAGCTCCTGCAACCAGGTAACCGGCTCTCTCGTTGCAAAGGATCTTGGTATCACAATTGGCGAGTGGAATGTTGAGGTAGAGGGAAATCTGCCCACAGAAGTGTTTGTCGGGGGCAAGGAAGGAAATCCGAACTGGAAAAGCGTCACTTTGAAAGCACGGGTGCAGAGTAACTTGGGAGGGGGTAATGATAACCCTCAATTCCAAAAATTCATTGCAGAGATTGAGCGCCGTTGCCCCATGACGGCGCTTTTCAGGAACAGCGGGGTGGTCTACTCGAGTGATTGGATAAATGAGCCTCTTTGAGAAGTGGGAAGTCAATGGAGGGTCATCGAAAATGATTGAATATAATGTGTTAGATGTATGGATCTTGTGTGAACTATCTTTAGGTAAATGAAACGTCTGAAAATGTCAAACTTGTGCGAAAGTTGCTGCGAAAAAGATTGAAAAAGCACCGAGTCACAAAATCACCAGCCCATCAACCTATATTGGGCACTTCAGGAGCTATTATAAGCTATCCTTTGCTCCTGAATTTACAAGTTTAAGTGATAGTCATTTTGAATCTATTCCGTGCAACTAGCATAAGCGCAATCTACCAGAGTCGAACTTCTAGTAACCTCAATGCGTAAAGTGAAATGCGCTGCATGCTCTGAAGGATTTAGTGGCACTTTGATTGATTGATGTGTCCAGCTGGAGAGTGATACTTCTAATCTTATCTCGTTAGCGAGGGTCTGCCCAAGTGGTAATTATAGTAATAATTGCAAGGCCTGGTTAGAAGGCAGGGAGAGCACTACGAGTCCCGAAAAGAACAAGATACCTTCATGTTTGGAAGGAATTGTGGAACCTTTCTTTACAGTATTTTATATCCGATTTTGCTGCTCGAAACTAGATAGCTATTCATTCTGTTGTACTCAGATCTCGATACTCAGATCTTGACGTTAACAAATGAGAAGAAAAAGAAAAGGCTAGAAGGTATTATAACCAAGTGCCAAAAGATAAATATCTAGGCAAAGTTTTCCTGAACATGCAAATCTTTCTCCATTGCCATGAAAAATCGCCACTCATCACACCGCAACGCAAAATTGAATCGTATAGAAGTATGATTCGAATGCTTGCTTGCATTGGTCAATCGATTATGAACTGGCGTTGAGAATCTATAGCAGAGGGGAAAAAAAGTACGTTAGATCTAGATATCTTTGAAATTTGGGTTTCAATCTTTCTTTGATTTGACTTACCGCAAAAGATTTCCAATCGGCTTTGAGGGGAGAGCGCTTGCATATGCTAACAGAGTCAGCTACCATCGTATTCTGAATATCTGCACAGTCCTTTAAGAAGGTTGCTATGGGTTTTCAATCTATGGCAGCTGACAGTATCGCCTGCCCACGACAAAGGAATCAGACGAAGACACCCGTGACCTGGGCAGAATGCTACCTTGGCAGTTTATCTCTCATTGTCTACTTTACGGCCATCCATGGATGTCAATTCAATTGAATTGGGCGGGAGTTCCTCTATATGAGCAATTTTCAGCAATCTACTCTTTCACTGGATCGAAGGTGAATCGTGCACCTATGGATATCTAAGTTTAGTAGTGCGAGCCATCTATTTATACAGCGATCAAGTATAAGGGTGTGTTTCGGGGACCACTAGGCCAAGTTGCTAACGCTTGGAGTTACCGAAATCCCAGCTAAAGCATTGTTTTGAACTAAAGAATCAACTAGAAGCGCGAGCGGTGCTCATTGTTTGGTAAATCTTGCAAGATTCTTGTTGGGCTATAGCCCGATAAGACAACTTCTTCGTTCACGGTATAACGGACGTAGAGCTGTCTTTTCCGAAAAACAGCACCCCTTCTCAGAGGAAGGTTCGATCCTGCAGTGCGAGGGCCATGTATTTCCAATCGGTGGTCTGAAAAGAATACTCAACCAAATCAGCCGTGCTGTGGATATGTAGAACCCTTCGGGTAGATATTTTCAGCTTACCCTGAAGGTGAAACATGCGGCTATAGATACCAACGCTGTTCACTCTTGGTTAATTAGAAGTTCATTCAACGTTGTCAGCAGACATAGGCAGCACTCACCTCACCCCGGAGTCACCAGAAACCTAATCCGCCCTCTTTTCCCTCTCCAAGAAAGCAGAATCCCGGAAGACATCTTCTAAGCCGAGCAGCTATAATGGTAGAGAATCACTTCACTTGCACCATTATTTTCTGATAGAACAAGAGGGCAGGTAACCGCTGGTATAAACCCTTTAAACCCAACGGAACTTGCGTCGTCCACGGCACTGATTGCGGTCGAATGTTCGGGAGATGGCATTTTGATCAGGATAAGTTGATCATCGAGATCAAAGAGGAGCAGCTGTATGTAAGGGCTTGGAGATGCTTTCAACTTACGGCAAAGCTGAACCGGGCCGCTATAGATATCCAAGGTTAGTGATGCGAGCCTTCATATAATGAAATGGTATAACCTAAAGAGGCATACCACTGGTGATTCTCCTACCTCCAACCTGGAGAGCATTGATTGTGTTTCGATGATAATTATGTGCCCTGCGATTTGCTCTTGAGCCACCTAGGGCTATGCGTAACACCATCAAGTCGAAGCATGATTTGTGGTCCACAGGTCATAATTAGACTGAGCCAGGAAGGATAACCCTCGGGGTTACTGAAATCCTGGCTAAAACATTAGTCTCAAATAAAAGAATCAATCGAAGCACAAGCAGTGTCCATTGTCTTGGGGAATCTCACAAGATTCACGTTCGGCTAGATAGGTCTATAGGACAACTTCACTGACACCATATCCAATGTAAAGGCGATTATCAAGTCCCATAACGAGTTGATCCCATAACGAGTTGACCTCGACCGAAGAATGTCCGGTCCCTTAGATGCTGGTAGGCTTCGTCCTCGGTCTATAACAGTTAATCAAGTTAGTCATTATGTTCCACAGGACCATGAGACCCTTTTTTGTATAGGGCTTTAGCTCACATGGAAGATGAAACGGCCGACTATGGATTTTCAAGGTTAGCAGTGTGAGACTTGATGTAAATGACATGGTACATCATAAAGAGAGACATACAACCGAGGGTGGCCCTGCCTCCCTCCCGGGCCATGTGGAGTGCCCCTAGGGTAATACTGAGGGTCGCGGAGATGTTCAAATAGATGATCAGATTGAATTATGGCTCGTAGTGGCTCACGGCACCGTCCTGTGCACTATATAAGAAGGCCCATTAGCAATTTCCCGCGTAATTATTCTCTTCAGCAAGGTTTGCTTTAACATACACCATCTCCAGAACCGACTCGAACTGGCTGTGCTCACCGAGGACAATCTCAGTGTTTTCACTCTCCACATAGGTTGCGGTGGCGACCAAAGCGGGCATAAATCCAGATACGCTGCGGATGTGGGCGCGAGTGCCAGGCTACCGTAGATAGGCAGGGTGTTAGAAAGTTAGGGGCACATAGTATTGGGGATGCTTGGTGGCTCACGATGGCGACAAACGAATCGAAATAGTTCGTTCCAGCTATACCAGGACGAAGCCGTTAGTGATCTGTGGTAATAACCAAGGGAGAACTTCGAGCTGGGACCTACCAGTCTCTAACTGGCCGCGCACATTGGCCTATAGATTGCCAAGTCAGCATCATTCGTGGTTCACCTTCCATCGGTATGAGATACACACGTAAAAATTGAAAGCGAGTCTTGCCGCTCGGGAACTCATTGTTGCAATATCACGTTCAGTGAAACGAAGAAAAAAGAATGGGGGAAAAGGTACAATCAGATTGATAAAAGGGATGTAAGTCGAAAGTGATAAAAAAGTGAGAGATGGGGAAATATGAAAATAAAAGAAAGGAAAAGTACGAGAGGAGGGAAATGGAAGAAAGGAAAGGTGGAAGAGGATGGGGAAGGTGCGTATATATGCCCAGCGGACAGGCGTCTGCACCAAATTACACACCAGGACTTTTTTTTCTCAATCTGGGACTTAAATGAGCAATCTCTGCAGCCATAATGGAAGGGACACTTCAATGCTACTCATCCCAGTCTTAATACCCGTAACAGATCCTGGACCATGGCTATATAGTGCTATAAACGATCTTGTCACTTGATTGAATAGACCATTGAGGTATATGTGAAAATAATATAAGACATATCTGACTTCAACAGAGGGAATATTTGAGCGTGTACTTCAAGTTATTATGATAGTGCCATTAACACAAGTAGGTAGCGTCTATGCGCAGAAGCAAAAAGGAGCAAGCAACACAGTTTTAAAGGTAGAGAGCACTTCCGGCCATAAATTCATGTATACAGCCTCATAGAGACTAAGAACTGGACAAAGCCTATGACAGATAGGCAGGGATATTAGAACGATGGGGTAACTCAGCATGAGGTATTCTTGGTGGCTTACCATAGCGATGAAACCTTCAAAATATGGTGTCCCGGCTGTGAAACGGCGAAACCGTGAGTGATATAGTGACAATATCAAATTAACAGCTTGGAAGGGTGACTTACCGGCCTCCAGCTGGCCAAGAATGTTCGCCTGTAGATTATCACCGTTAGTGTTATGCGCTTTCCACATTTTATTAATATGAGATACGCACCAAAAATGCAAACGCGGGTCTCGGATGTGAGAGAGACATGTTGGTATTGGGTGAAAGTTAGGTAAAGAAAGAAATAAAAAGAGATGTGAAATGGTAAGGAAGCTGGGGGTAGTGGAAGGATAGTAAAGGAAAAAGAAATAAGAGATCCTGGAATTGGGAAGATGGAAGAAGGAGAAAAAATGGAAAGGATGAGAGAAAGGACAAGTGGAAGAGGGGGTGCATACCTGGGCATGTCCAACGAGCAGATGGTTGTCTACACCAGCATGAATCTCCCCTTCAAGATCTCTCTATAAACCCCAGAGGCTTCTGAATATTTTTATCAGTCTATGATAAATTGGTTATAAAGACCGAGTTCCTCAGTGTCTTCATGTTACCTGAGATATGAAGTGAGCAATATCCGATGGAGGGAATAGTTGACCCACCATCCATAATCCTAGACTAAGACTAGACTAGTATTGGAAAACATCATCTCGCCTAATTGAATAGAAAAGTGAGGTATATGTGAAAGTTATCTGAGAGATATTCGAGTATATAGAGTCTTAGACAGCCTGATGTATCTAAGTGATAATGTAGTTGATAGACGTAGATAAAATATATGAAGAAAATGATATAAGGGATATCTACCTCAACGGAGGGGAAATTTGAGTATATACAGTCTCCGCAAGATAATTTCCAACTTCAGGATGGTGTGGTAATTGATACACGTAGATATAGATAGAATATACGTGTGAAAGCAAAAGGGAATGATGAAGGAAATATTAAAGATAGAGAACACTTGCGGCCATGGATCCATTTATATAGCTTCATGAAGGCCAATACCAGGCTACAAAGAGAGGGGTGCGAAGGGAACCAACAAAGCATTCATAAACAGACAAAGGCGTAGCAAACTGCATCGGCAAGCCGTGTTCACTTGAGTGCAAGTGGAGGGCCATAAAGTAGCATACTACACCGAGAGTCTCCTACAAAAGATGCCTTTACAGATATTATTTACAATTCATGGATGGAAGACAACACCACAAGACGCTTTCTAATAGTTCATAGCCAAGTGGCTGACGGCTTCGGTACTTCAAGGCTATATTGATGTCGATATCTAGAAGAGATTACCAATCGGCAGACTAAATAAGAAGGAATATGGAAAAGGAATATGGAAAAGGGAGGTTCGTCAACATCTAACGCCATGAGAAGTAGAAGACCGCGGAAGCAAGGGTACGGTGAACTAACTATGCTAAGCTTCCAAATCCCTATACTAACTTAACTTGTTTTATTCAAAAGGGATGTAAATCCCCCGAGGTCATGGTCATGGATGTATGGACACATGGACCTATGTTATTGTACAAGGTGGCCCTATCATTTGCACACATGAAAAGGAAAATCGATTTAGTCCTTGATAGGCTAAACGAGAACTTAAACTTCTAAGGCTTAGGTGTTGAGCAACTGCGCGAGTCTTTCCTTTAGTTCCTTTGCCGCAGCTGTCTGCTCTCTTGAAGCCAGCATTTCAGCCTCTAAAGCTGCATTTCTTTCTCGTAGATCACTGATTTCCTTGGTGGTACTTTCAGAGTTGGTGGCATTCTCTCGCAATGTGGCCAGGTCTCTCCTCAGAGCCACTTGATTTTGTTCGTGGATTTTGATGGTTTGAGCGTATTGGGTGTTTTGGGTACGTAGCTCCTCGATCTCTGCTCGGAGCATGGCGATTGATTCGAGTTCCTGATATATAACAGAAAGCGATGCATCTACTGTAGTTGGTAGCGTGCTATACCGCGATTTCCGCCCACGCCGATTGCTTTGAGGGCTCCCTGTAGCGGTCTGGAGAGCAAGAGATGCATCCACATCGCCGGGCAGCGTCCCATGTCGCGATTTTCGTTTACGTCCAGTGGGTTGGAGGCTCTCTGTAGCGGTCTGACCAGCAGGCCCTGGATATGTTACATCGTGGGTTGTATCTCGATCAACTGCATTAGGCTGCGATTCTCCTAGAGCGTATTGGGTCTGAAACCACTCTCGTTGCAGTCCTAGACTTGGTGCAGGACCTAGTAGAGAAATCGGCGAAGCATTCGAGTTGGTCCCATTGGTTGCATGGCTGGGAGGATCATGAATTTGGACGGGGGCAAGCTGAGGAGAAGCGGGTGGTGTAAGCACTGGAGGTGCTTTGTCCCAGCCTCGACGGACGCATATCAAACAAAAAAGGTGGTCATAGGAATTACGTGCGCAGCCTGCGGGTAAGCACTCGCGATGGAATGCGAGTTTGCAGGTATGACAATTCTCGAGACGCTCGGATTTATGGCAGATGCAGCAGTAGTCTTCGCGCTTTGAACCAGCTCCTATACGCAGTTTAGTTTTCGAGGGCATCCATTGAGATCTGCTTCGAAAGAGAACGGTACGCACTTCTCCATTCTTTGTATTGTTGGATTTGGGAAGGATATGGCTGTTCAGCAACATTGGCGACTATCATAGCCCAATTAAGAGATCGGGTTGCTTCGTTTGTGTCCGAATCAATACTTTGGGGTTGGTTTTGCTGGGCATCTCGATTATTGCCCTGATCGCCAATCTCAGGGGTCTCCGAGGGGCGGCGTTGTCTTTTGCTTCGCACACCACGTATCGGGCTTTTTGGCTGCGCCTTCGCCTTTCTCGGGTTCCTCGCCGGCATTGTGTCTACTGACACAGGGAGTTCAGGGATTTAGGTTGAAATTTAGGGGTAGCCAACGGGAAGTCTGGATCTGTCTCCGTCCGTCGGGCGTGGTTGAGCAATTAATAATCAACGACCTGACCAAATGATGACAAATTAAATTTTTACAGAAAGGTCAGGTGCATACATAAGCTTAGTCAGATTGTCCCGTTAACCTTCAACTTTTTCTTAGAGAATGACAAATATCATACCTAGTGCCATACCTTACATGGTCGTACTGCCAGATTTTTGTCACTATGTACTCCGTACCGATGTATAGTTTGCATATGGATCTAACAGGGCTTCAATCGTAAAATCAATGTTCCAGGCTTTTCAATTTTTTTTTGTAAGTTTTCTATAATCTTGAATATACTACACCTCATTCCGCGCATGCTTCATCATCCTTCATCCCTCCGTTCCCCGACTATGCTAGAAATCCTCCGTATCAAGAGCATTCGTTCACCCAATCATTCACTGTCATAACCTGTGCAAACAATGGCCAAATCAAGTCCGTCGCCACATCTGTAAGCTCTTTCGACCACCAGCAGTAGCGTCTTTCCTGTTAGGACAATGTATCAGTTACTCAGATGATTTGACTCAATGAAACGAAAGGAATCCTTACAGCATTTTCACCTGGTAGCCCCTATAATAATAGCCAATTAGTGGGTTATACTTAAAAAAATGCTTGCTCGTCCTTAGCTACTTACAACTCGTAGGCATGGCGCGCAGTAGACTCGAGATAAGTGTTGGCAGTTAATCCCACAAAAACTAATCTCTTAATCTCACGTTGTCGCAACTGAAAGTCCAGGTCGGTATTCGAAAACGAACTATATAGGATGGTAAGTTATCAATGCCTTCGTGCATACTATCTGGTGAACTGAATATGCAGGCCGCGTGTAACAGACATGTATCAGCATTTAACTAGTTGGCAGAAATACCTAAGTAAGCAAATTACAGTCGCTGCGTCATGATACATGTTTCTGCCCTTGGAAGAAGGTCGTGACAGAGTTGGAATTTGGGAGAATACTGAAAGATATCCGTGAATGATTGTAGCAAATTTTATTGGAAAATAACATTCTTTTACATGTTTTTTGACCTCTCTCCGAAGTAACATATGCTGTATTTATGCATATGTTCGAACCGTGTTGTGTTTGTAATTGTATTGAGGACGTTCAGTCACCAGAACAATCCCAGGTCCCTAACATGCTAACAAATTTAAGGAAATGCCCAGGTGTGTTTCCAAGGTTGTCGTACTAAATAACCAATTTAATGTCAAGCCGATATCCCGAAAAGTTGTACTAGTTATCTTTCTACCGCTCTTTGCTTAGGGAAAATCATCCCAGAAAAAAAAGGTAAGGACTAAACACGACTGGGTAGCTCTGCATCCGAGTGCGCAATGAGCAGCCTTGTTCTGACACTGTAGTATGACACATAATATCCAGCATCTGCCGTAGCTTGGCCTGGTGCACTGGCTAATTTGGTCTGTATCCGGTGATAAAATCTGCTGCAGAGTTCGAAATCGCCCGAGGAAATGGCAACACGTCCTGTTAGAGCACCCTGGGTCTTTCCGGATGTTGGTATAGCTACCGTAATTTTCGCGTCCCTTTCGCTCCGGTAAAGAGCATTGTATGACAACTTCGTAGCCATAGGAATTTCGAGAGGTATGTGGTTAACGGCGGTTCGTTGGAGGATATAGCTAGGTGCGAAATGTATTCTGCAAGTAGGTATGATCGGGTAGAGTCTTTCTGGGTGATTTCGGCTAAAATTCTGCACGATGGTCACGATATTTCCCCTAGAAAGGTGATCGTTTCGGAGAATCAGCAGAGAGTCGCAGAAATAGAAAAAAGAGAAGTCGGTGTTCATGAATTCTTGATGAGTGGAGGAGCTTGGTTGTTTTGAAGCATCCGAGAGGGAGTTTCTCCCTTCGACTAGGGGAATATGTCACCAATTTGTTAACTTCACCCATAACACGAACGAAACTTGCAAGAGTGATCGGGGAAATGACGCGCCTGCTTTGATGGCTCTATGGGAGAGTTAATCACAATTTGTGACTACAGCTAACTGGAGGGTTCCAAGGTTGTTGATCACTCCTGGCAGATATTTCTGACATCTGTTTTATTTTAATGGTCAGCCCAACTTATTTCAGAATGATAGACTTCGTGATCTTAATTCGGGGTTGGTGAGAAAAGCAAAGTACCTAGGTAGAGATTTGTTCGGGTCGAAGTGTAGACTGTGTATACGCACTCCAAGCGTTGGGGCCGTCATCATAGACTTCCATAGCGCGGTGCCAATGTCCAGCGAGGCTTGACTTTATGACTTACTCCGTACGGAGTATTCTGTATACGGCTAGGACCTAATCATGTTAAACATTCGGGAGTATATAGCAGAATATACCTGAATAATATTGATTGTTTGCGAAGGGTTTAATGTCGACAGCTTTCAAAGCGCCGATCTAAGTTCAATACATCCATCCTTATAGTACTCCGTGCTCTGTACCCAAAGACATGCCATATTGACCCAATCTCCAAAAATTAGTCTGGCGGGTGTATGAAGAGTCATTCTCTTACCTAAACAAGATGTATTCAAAGTATACGTATGGTCTAGCGAACAAGGGATTAACAATTCCAGCGCATAAACGTATGTTATCATTCGAAGTTTGCCTCTCAGCCCCAACAAGACGGTAAGAAACCATGTATGCCAGGACCCTACTACGGGCGACTAACCTTGGAAGTATGCCACCTTTGACTTAATTATTATTGGTTCATACGACGTGTCCGCTTTCACTCTTTTTTTTAGGGTGCTGCATCATTTAATTCTGTATACGAATGTATATATTATACTCCAATTTAATATACTGTCGAATACCATAACTAGTGTTTATACATAGTGAGAATACAAGGTATGCGAACCCGGAAAATCTACGGACCGCTATAATGGCGTACTCCATACGGAGTACAAACCTTGGAAAGTCCACGGACATATGTGATTGTTAGTCATCTATACCCTTACCCGTCCACGGGTGGACCCGTGGAGAGATTGTGGATTTTGTCAATTTGACATGCTTTTCAGAGGGCCTAAAATAATAATAAAAGCAAATTTGTTCAACACAGTACAAAATGTCTATAGAGTATACAGTAGTAGATTATCAATTAAACAAACTTACATTGTATCAATAAATTGATGGAGTATGCATATGGCAGGTAAGTTGGTACAATTTTGACTGTATACTAAGGGTGGATTACTAAATTACTGCTGGCAATATGAACCAATAATAATTAAGTCAAAGGTGGCATACTTAGTCGCCCGTACTACGACCCTACACTCATGTCGACCGACTTGTAGGAAAAAAGGGCCGAGGCCCGCTGATTCCCGACGAGCGTCGGGACTGGTTGCTCGTTAGCTTGCTTTCGTCCGAGTGGACACCCGACCCCAGAACTCCAGAACTCTAGGATATCCACCCGCAAGATTTCCTTCCCTACCCCGGACTGTTTCTCACAACATCGTTTGATGTGCACTTAAACATTTGGGAGGTTTCCTTTTTTTTCCCCGATAAATGGTTGACGGACGGTCTCACAAATTCCCCAGCCTCCTGGCGGCACACCCCCTTCTTAACGATTTCAGTGCCGCTGCCAAGCAATTACGGGTGACTCCGAGAAATGACTAGCTAGGGCGTCCATCCTCCGTACGGAGGTATGAGTGGCTGAAATGACCCTACGCCCTTCTTGAGCTTTTATGGTCCATCTCCGTGGCCATCTCCGTTCCGGAAGTGTCGCTTCCAGAAATTCTCAGTTCGGCCCGCAGCTGTGATATTATGGTTTCTCGTCTTCGGTCCAACCTCCGCCGTAATGGCGCTCTGTGAAGCGAGTTTGGATCGATCTGATCTCTGTTCATGCAAACCTAACGCAACGCACGGTCAGCCCTTGAGATTGAGTGGCATTTGCGGTGAACGTTTGATGGGAGATTCGGGCCGAAATTTGATGAAGCGTACGGAGTAATGGTCGAGAGAATGGCACATCCCCACCATAATCTAAGGGAATAGGCTAGACCAGCAGCTAACAAAAGAAGTTAAGTCGACCGTAAACAGTTTAGTGGATTGTGGGGGAAGCACCCCGGAGTCCGTGAAGGATCCAGCACGGAGAAGACTCCGCGCTGACAGTAGCTCCGTGCAACGTTTCTAACTTTTCGCCCTCGTGAGACAAGGGAATTGAATATGGGGAATCTGAGGACATCATTGGAAAGGTAATTCTTGGGCCACGCGACTTTGGTAGATGGCAAGAACATGTGAAGTTGTCAAGTTGGATAGACAAAAAACCCCCAAAATAACACATCGACACACCGCCACTCACATGAAGATGCGTGTCGAGTAAATTAAGCAATATTACGAAGGCCATGTGAATATGTACCTAGCATCGGTCTAGAACTATTGTAGTAAGTATTTGGCCTTGAATTTGAGGCTCGCGACCCTCCTTCGCTCCTTGTGCATTGAGACTAGCTAGATGCATTCGAAAAGGGGCTAGCCCCAACAGCTTGGACGCTTCGAACAAGTTTCACCAGTCTCACTAAGCGGGATACAGGCCCGATCATCCCGGCATCAGACCCTAATTTTATTCAACATGGGAATCGAAATATAGCGACTATGGTGGGGGGAGAATGGTATGATTGGGGAATGTCCAATTCCAATCAGGACGCGGAGTTATTTGAAAAAGCCACCAACTAGAGGCGTCTTTTACTGGTGAAAACAGGGGGTCCGGGGTCACAAGGCAATGGAGAGTCTGGGGAACCGGAGACTCCACCCAATCGTTCCCAAAGAGGATTATAGTCATTTCCTTAATTACTAGGTGATGTGACTTGCTAACAGTATAAGAACCACATGCTGCCCCGCTGTTCATGAAATTCACGATTCCTCGCGCCAGTCCCGTCTATCACCGACCGGATCATCTACCGAGATCGCCGGCTTCAATACTCGCGGAATCATATCATGTCGGACGACAAGAAGGCAGACGAGGGGGTGTATGGTATCTCCTCTGGCATTGAAGACCCTGCTCGAGTTATCGGTGGCTATGGGGAGACAACCAAGCGTCTGGGCGCAAAGACCAAGGAGGTCCAGAATGTCAGTTTTGAAAATCTTCGTGTACGGGCGAAATACTGACCTAGTTCTCGACAACAATATAGGCCGATCTTTTCGCTGCTATTGAAGAGACCAAGATCGAAAGATGGAGCAAGGAATCCCTGCACTTGTACTGTAAGTTGCAACCTTTCGACTGATGAAGAAAATATTTCCCCAGACACTAACGGTTGGTGCGACCATTACAGTCTGTATCTTTGTCGCATTCTGCTGTGCCTGTGCCAACGGTTATGATGGTTAGTATTCAATCTACCCCGGAAAATGGCATTGACTAACCAAATATAGGATCTCTGATGGGATCTATCCTCGCCATGGATCATTATCAAAATGTCTTCAAGACCGGAATGGATGGCCCCAAAGTTTCCGTTGTTACTTCGCTCTACACAGTGTATGCTTTCTCTCTATTCTACACATATTATGGCGACTGATATGAATTGTTCCCAGTGGCTCTATTGTCTGCACCCCCATCAGCGCTATCATTTCCGACAGGCTTGGTCGTCGCAAGTGCATGTTTATTGGCGGATGGGTGATCATCATCGGAGCTGTCATTATCACCAGTGCTATGACACTGCCCCAATTCGTTGTCGGTCGATTCGTGCTTGGTGTTGGTATTCAAATCATGGTCGTCTCCGCTCCCGCCTATGCTGTTGAAATTTCTCCACCTCACTGGCGTGGTCGAGCCGTTGGTGAGTATCTTCGTCTTTCTGAAAACAGCACACGGTTCTAACCCAAGAACAGGCTTCTACAACTGCGGTTGGTTCGGTGGTTCCATCCCTGCTGCCGCTATCACATACGGTACCAACTTCATTGGCAACAACTACCAGTGGCGCATTCCTTTTATCTGCCAGTGTTTTGCCTGTATTATTGTCATTATATCTGTTTGGTTTATCCCCGAGTCACCTCGTTGGCTCATTGCCAACGGCCGGAACGAAGAGGCAGAGGCATTCTTAGTCAAGTATCACGGAAATGGTGATCCCAACGCTCGATTGGTCCGTCTTGAGATTGAGGAAATGAAGGAGGGTATTCGAGTCGATGGTATTGACAAGAGATGGTGGGATTGTAAGTTTTTCAATGATCTTTCTTTCTCGCAATAGCAACTAACCAATGTTCCTAACTCACTAGACCGACCATTCATCTTGACAAAGAGTGGACGCTGGCGTTTCGCACAGGTTATCATGATTTCCGTCTTTGGACAGTGGTCTGGCAACGGTCTTGGCTACTTCAATGCCACTATTTTCAAGGCTATTGGATACGAGTCCAGCTCAACCCAGTTGTTGCTTAACCTCGTCAACTCTATTATCTCAGCTGTGGGTGCATTGACCGCCGTGTACTTCACCGACAGGATGCGTCGTCGCCCTGTTCTTATTTTCGGTACTCTTGGTAAGTCTCATATATCATCCCTCGCGTCTAATCATGGTCAGCCCGGCTAACCAACACATAGCATGCGCTATCGCCCTGGGTATCAATGCCGGTATCCTGCAAGAGGTCGCCAATACTGGTTTCATCAGCAAGAACAAGGGCAAGGCTGCTCTTGCTTTCTACTACCTTTTCAACGTGGTCTTCTCGTTCACCTACACTCCCCTCCAGGGTGTCATTCCGGCCGAGGCTCTGGAGACAACCACTCGTTCCAAGGGCTTGGCTCTGTCAGGCTTCATGGTCAGCAGCATTAGTTTCATCAGCCAGTTTGCTACACCCATTGGTCTCGCGAACATTTCTACCAACTACTTCTGGATCTTTGTTGGCTGGGACGTTGTCGAGTCCATCTTCTGGTACTTCTTCTGGTACGCTTACTCTGATTCCGTTTACACTCCTCTCATTTCTCAAATCCCTTTCGTGCTAACTCCTGCTACTACAGTGTCGAATCCCAGGGCCGAACTCTGGAACAGTTGGAGTGGGTTTACCAGCAGCCCAACCCTGTCAAAGCCTCCCTCAACGTGGACAAGATCGTTGTTCAGGAGGATGGTACCGTTACCGAGAAGATCGAAGCCGATGCTTGAATTAAGATTCGTTTGTCGAGGTCTATATCACGTTGGGTTGGATATGTTGCGGTGGAAAAGGAGTTGGAGTTGCTCCGCGAGGTTGGCTTGGTTGTATAAATATCCACTTTCGGCCTTGTGCACAAAGGAGGATTTGGAAAGTTGTCTAATATGGGATTTTAATCTGTTTCGCGAGCAATATAATAAGATACGAATGGATACAGGTCCGTCGTTCAACTTGTGCACTAAGTTTGATGAATTCTGTATTAATTTTAAAGCCCTGATACCCCTTCTCAAACCCCACAAAGTGTCAGAGCGTGCCAATGGATGTGTAGAGACTCGCCTTAACCTTGGACGTGGCCCGAACGGGTAACCGACTGACCCCGATCAACCCCATAGCCTAATTTCCAAGGTGTCTTGACGAGGGGAGCCACAAATACTACTATGATAAGATAGTGACAGTGAACGGATTAACGATTATGTACAGGATAAAAAGTATGGACCAAGACCCTTTTAGAGGGTTCAGTTGTAGCAATTGGACAAGTATGATTGGAGAATAAATAGGAAACGCGAAACCACCACATTCACATCTGGTGAAGGCAAACGTCCAGGGTTGTACATATATATATGTAGGTAGATCATCAAACAGAGGTAGATTGCTAGAATAGCCAATTTCCAGACGTCTCTAATGTTGAGTTGTCATCAAAGTGCAATCAGCCCCATGAGCAGCACACTCAAAGCAAGGTATCCCTCAGTTTTAGACAGAAGGGTCGTTGCCTCATTAAATTGAGTGGAAGATGGCGAAGACGTCGGACCACTAGTGACCGTAGTCGGTGTTCCCGAGGCTGTAGTATTGCTTGCTGACAGCATCGCATTGACTTGAATCCACAGATCGCATCCGGTGTAATCAATTGTACCAGACACAGTGGAGTTCTCAAAGATCAAGCCTGGAGTTGAGAGGTTCTTCCCGTGGGTCTGGAACCGCGGCCACTTAATATCCTGGGTTGATGGCTCACCATTCTCTGCCATTGCAGTCCATAAGTCCATCATCTGGCTGCCGAGATGCCATTCAGCGGCAGTAGAATTGCAAGTTCCATTGGGGAGATATGAATTGTCCAGATTACCGAAGACAAAGGGAATTTCAGCAGTGTGAGCGCCGCCGAAAAAGCTGACATCAGTACCATCCATTGTGTACAGCCAAGCACATGTCGGACTGTGGGAAAATTCATATGTCCAAGTGGGAATGTTTTTGCGAGTGGCCTGCGCTGCACCGTACCATGCCGGGCACCTATAGGTGGAATCGGTTATGACCTGTGTCATAGCCAAAAGTACTTCGAGCGCGGTCGTGTTGTAGCCAATCTGAGCAAATTCACTGGAAGCTGCAAAGATGGCCTTGGCCTCCGATTCAAATAGAGATGGCAAGTAGGCCTTTCCAACAAGCGGGGCCGCATTGCCGAAGTTATGGCGAAGGAAATCTTTGTATATTGATGTCGTCGGAATTTGGCTGGATTGGCTGGCCCATTGTAAAGTATAAACAATAGCTTCATTAGAATCTGAAAGATGTTGGGTCAGTAAGATTTCACCCGGAAAACATAATTGTGTACATACTGGATCCAAAGACGGTTGGCACTTGTACTCCGCGATTGTAAGGGTCTTCGGCGATGACATTGCCGTCCACATAGGGGTAGAAATTATGGGTTCCCTTACTAAGGATACTGAGAGATCCGCCACCGTAGTATCCGATTCCTTGAGTCAAGAAATCATCGGCTGGGTATGCGGCATAAAAGTCGGAAACTGTCTTAGACTGAAGACAAGATTTCTATGAAAATGTCAGTGTCCACCACCTAACTCGCAAATGAAAAACCCGGCACTCACATCACTAGAGCTACATTTGAGTGTTCGAGCAAATGACGCGCCCATTTTTTGCTGGGTCGAATTTGAGGACACAACCCTACCACCACCCGACTCCGCGATGATACCATTGATCAGAGAAGGCGCCTGGGGAAGAGATCCGATGATGTATACATTCTCAGCACCTGCTGATTGGCCGAAGAGAAGCACCTTTTTCTGGAGCAGAACACACATGTCAGCTTCCCTTTGTCGTGTTTTGATTGTGGCTTAATGCAGGGTTTGTCATACCGGGTCTCCACCAAAGGCTGCGATGTTGTCACGAACCCACTCTAATCCCAGAATCAAGTCTTGAATTCCCTGGTTACCGTAAATTCCAGCAGTTTCAAGGGCCATGAATCCAAGGGGACCAAGTCTGTAGTTGACTGAGACAAGAATCGAGCCTGCATCTGCCGTGTTACAGCCATCGTACAAGGGGTCCGAGATAGAGCCCTCTGTTTGCGAGCCACCGTAGACCCAAACCTTGACTGGAAGCTTTGAGTCTTTAGTGGCACTAGAAGGAGCCCAAATATCCAAGTAAAGGCTACAAAATTGGAGTATTAGTATGATCTTCTATTGACACAAATAATGAGATAATTGAGAGGTCCGAGACCCAGTGAGTTTTGACATACCAGTCTTCAGATGAAAGTGCAGATGTGTTCAATTTTTGTTCGGTGAAGTCATCTGAGAATTGAATGCAGGTTGGGGCCGAAGTTGTTGCGTCCAGTTTGCCCTGAGAGTATTGCTTCTTGTATGCTTTGGGAGGCTCGAAGCGCAGTTCATTCACGGGGGGCTCGGCAAAGGGAATTGCCTTGTAGAAGACTGCATTTTGTCCATCTTCGCATCTTCCACCCTGGACTGCGCCAGCATCGATTGTGACAGAAGGGGGGATGATACTGCGGCTGCAAAAGCTGGCAGAAGAGCTGTCAAAGCCAGCTTCATGATTGAGATGGTGCAGGAGATGATTGATGGAATATTAAATGTAGATGAAAAGCAGAATCTCACTGCAAGAGATCACAGCCTTTTTATACTAGTTCAGACTTCATTTATCTTGGATAATATCTCCTTATTTCACCCCAACGAAATTCACACTTTCAGGCACCACGCTAATTCATTTACAGCACGTATTGCGAGAGCCAATAAGCCTTGAGAAGCTTGGTTCTTGTACGTGAGTATTGAATTAGCCCCCAAAACTTTGCAACACCTAGCGAGTCCCCGGATTTAGCCTCCAAACGTAGTTACTTAAGTATGGCCAAGGATAGTTAGTCGTCCATTTAAATAAGATTCAGGGCCCATCGGGGGCCAAAAGGATCCATAGTACGGTGTGAATAACAAGGGAAATCCCCTAAATGGCCAATCAATTAGCTTTATCCGGAGAGTCTTGGGGCCATGGCTTTTCTTAATTACCAGTAAACGTCTCGAGATATTGAGGTATCCTGACTCATTGGATCTGACCATTGAGCACTTTCCCACGCGTCGACCGCCAGTTGTAGAAAAATGACGATCGTCTCATTTACCCCGGTGTCTCACTCAAGAACAAAATGTTGAGGCTGATATATGCAACCTGGGAAGTTGGATGCAAGTTCTCCACAGCTGATTGGCCCTCGCATCGCTATCCCTTTTGGGTTTAGCACCACACAACCTCCACATAACCTCCATCTAGCAGTTTAGCCCTCCGGGCCTCCCGAGTATTTTGGTGATATTAAGAGCCCGAGTATTCCATATATCTGGGTATACTATTCTCGCACTGTTTACCCTGTTCCCACTGTTCGGCTACACGTTCTCAGATATGACGTAGCATCCCCATGAGCCCCAGGGCCATGGCCTGCTATACATAGGATGTCGGAAGTGAATGTGGATCACAAGGCCAAACCTAAGCTTTGATGGAGGAGTCCAAGCTTTTTGAGTGCCAGCTGTCTGTTTACGTCTACCTGTGGACACTCATGGACTTACTTATGCAAGGTCGCAGATCTTTGATCTATGCGGGTTAGATCCTTGATCTGATTCTCAGCCCAATGTCGTGGAGCTGAGCCTCTAGGCCGGCTTTACCCCGACCGACATCCTTCAAATTCTTTAATGCTGATCGCTCCAGCCTCAAAATCATTCATATTTCACTGACTCTACTAATCTCATTACGAGCATTTGCACCATGGTAAATGATGGTAAACCTAGCAAAGGCTGCGGAAACTGTCGCTCCCGCAAAATCAGATGCGACCAGACCCGACCGGCCTGCGGGGAATGCACTCGAAAGAACCGAGAATGTCCTGGGTATCGCGATGAGCTGTCGCTGATGTTCCGCGATGAGACCGAATCCGTCGCGCGCAAAGCGCGTTCCTCTCAGTCTTCTTCTACGGCTTCTACCCCGTCATCTTCTCTTAGACACCGAATCCCGCCCCGATCGCCTCGTTCTACTTACCTCGGACAAAGTTCTGCATCTTCTGTCGCCACAAACTCATCCATGGGCTTGGAAGACCTAGCCTTTGATTTCGGCTCCGATCTTTGCCATGGATTTTGGATGCGCCAGGCCAGGCAGAGTCCTGTGAAAACACACCCGAACACAGGAATTTCGAAGCAGGAGGCCATTTGCTTCTTCCTTCAGTCGCACGCCATTCCCGGAAATGTTTTGATAACGGACATTTTGACCAATTTTCTCATGGAGTCCGGTGGCTCACTAGGCCAGCGGGCTATACAATCCAGCATCGTGGCAGTTGCCAGCGCTATGCTCTCGCGTGTTCGACGTGTCGCGTCCCTGAGCCAAGCTGCGCATCAGGAATATGGATATGCTCTCAAGCTTGTCAATCAGGCGCTTGCCGATGCCGATGAAGCTAAGACAGACCAGACACTTGGTGCAGTGGTTCTTCTAGCTTTATATGAAGTGAGTACTTCCCTCCAACCCAAGAAAAGAGATCAAATGCTCATATTTGCAGATTGTCGTATCAAGAGCCCCGCAGGGCATCGAGGGGTGGACGAATCATATTTGTGGAGCGGCAGCTCTGCTACAGCACCGGGGAGCTACACAATTGCAAAGCGAATTAGGAATCCGACTTTTTATACATTTACGGTATCAGATCGTGCGTGAGAGACAATCCCTAGATCCGTGAAGGAAAAGCTAAACCATTCATAGATCATAAGTTGTCTCCAGCGCGATGTGCTTGTGCCCAGCTCTCTACTGGAATTTACAAAGCTCGACATGATCCCTCAGATAAAAAATGCCGTTGGCACTAAAATCATCTTAATCATCGGCCATCTCTCGAATCTACGTGCAAATATTCACACACAAACATTGACCGATCCCCAGGAGATTCTCAGTGCGGCCTGTGCCATCGAAGCAGACCTTCTCGCCTGGTTGGCCGCTCTTCCGCCGGATTTTACATACAGTAGCCATACACTCATGCCGCTAGACCATTCTTTCGAACACCGCTGTCACGGAATTCGACCCTACAACAATGAATACCACATCTATCCAGGGATCTGGGCGGCCAATTGCTGGAACCACTACCGTTGTGCACGCATTTTTGTTAGTGAGCTTATATTATCACAAGTCCACAAGCTATCCAGCAGCTCGCCTACATCTTTGTCCGATGATTTACGCTTATACAGCAAGTCTCTGCGCTCAACAATTCGCCGTCTAGGCTCCGACATCTGTCGCAGTACCCCATTTCATCTGGGTGCCTGTAACTCGGAAGTGCTTCCAGAATCGACTATACTTCCACCAGAGAGCTACCTGGGCGGTCTCATGATGCTATGGCCCCTATTTGTTGCCGGCATGGTCGATGGGCCAACTCATCCACAGCGTCAATGGGTGATACAGTGTCTTCATACGATAGGGAATACGTGGGGGCTGGCGCAAGCGCTGGCAGTGATGGACCTTCTCGTTGTGGACCCGGGGATGTTCCATTCTGCGGAAAGATATGGCGATGCCGCTGATATCGTGGCTGGAGTTTCGGATGTGCTTCCATTTTCCGTCTTCCATGTACCATATTATAATCTTCCTGCTTTGAAGGAGTATCGACAGCTTCAGGCATCCTCAACGTGACGATTTGGGCCGCGCAACTTATTGGATCGTACCTTTCTCAGCTTCACCCTCCGTGTTGGATACAATGGGAACCAGGCGATCAGCCATGTCTGTTCATGAGTTTGAAAGATAGTTTATTGCATGTGTGAGTGGCATAAATTTGGCCGAGGACAGGAAGGCCTACTCCACACAAATTATAGTAAATATAATCTTCCAGCACATCTAGGAGGGAAAACTATCCTCTCTCATGACAAATTCAGCACAGCGCTCCCCAATTATATAAATGGACGCCGAAATCGAAGCACCCCCACACCGGGGAAGCACACTTGCATCTGCAATTCGCAAGTTGCGCACTCCATACACCTTCAGGCTCTGATCTACTACGCCCTCTTCCTTTTTAAGACTCATTCGACACGTGCCAGCGGGATCGTAGCTCCCTGTTACCAGCCTCTTTATATACTCATCGATGTCCGTGTCAGTCACAGTTTTCCAAGCATCCTTCTGTGGTGGCAACGCCCTTGTAAGCTTTCTCTTCTCGCTTTTGCTCTTGTTCTTGTCCATAAGACCATCTAAATACTCCAACCCCATCCCGGGAGCCATAGTCAACGGCACCGGGTGTGGATACCCCACCTCCGGTCCCGCAAACTCATCTGCCAACCGCATAGCGAACCGCACCGCCTTACGCAACCGGGCGCTGTCACGAGCGTCGGTCAGCAACGGGAGCGTGATTTTCAGGGGCGATTTGGCGTCAGAGCTAGACGACAGCTGAACGCTACCTGTGGTGTGGGGCTGCACAAGAGCCGCATACCACGTCATGCAGGGTACTCCGGGTACACCGTACTCGATAAGGGTGCTAAGAGGTGCAATCAGGATTTCAAGATCGGTCACTTCCTTCTCGTCGTCTTCAGGAGGTCTGACTGTCATTGTTGCCTCATTGAGAGTGTCCGAGTGTAGAAACGCGGCGCCCCATTGACCGTTAGAGGCAAGCACTCCAGTGCCGGAGAAGAGCCACAGCAAAAAGTGCCATAAGATAGCCGCCGTCTGAATGATATGCAGTGTGTGCTTGAGTGGGAGCTCTGACATGACTGGTACAAGGATGTGGGTGGTCAAATTCGCACCCACTGCGGGGAGATCCTGCACCATTGGAATTTTATGAGCGGACAGATGGTCCTTGGGGCCAATGCCACTGCTCGCTGTTAGCATCACAAAGCGAGGTTATATGGAAAGCGCGACCAACCTTTGCATTAGCAGCTGCGGCGTACCGAAAACGCCGCTACAGATAATCACCTCCTGTTGCGCCTTGACCAAAATGTCCACACCCCCTTCAGACTTAATCCATACACCTGTGACCCTCGCCCCGTCATCCTCAAACTCAAGCTTCGTCGCCGTCACGCCTGTACAGACCGTCAGTCGCCCCTTCCTCTCATTCACAACCGAGGCATCCAGCCACGCCGTCAAAGCAGAGACCCTGTTCCCATCTGCATCAACCGAGACCTCGCTGCGAGTATATCGCTGAGTGCCTCGCTTTCCCCCTCCATCATCCAATCCTACTCTTTCCATTGCCGCATCTACATACGACATGAGTCCTAGATCACCCGCCCCTTTGCGTGGAATTGCTTTCTCAACCCGCGCAAAAGCCGGCGCTACCTTATCCCAGCTCCATTCGTCCAACCCAAGCTCACGCGCCCAGCCGTCAAATTCGGGCTGGCCGCCGGGACTCCATACCATGGAATGAGCGCGACTGGTACCGCCCAGCATTTCGCCAGCAAGAAGTTGCACATGTCGCCCGCGCAAGTGCGCATTGGGTTCGGCGTGGTAGCGGACGACCCCGCTCTGCAGGATGCCGAGTAGTGGGATCCGCGATAGAACCCCGGCATCAACGCGACCCTTGTCCAAGACTAGAACTGAGACGTTTGGGGAAGCGGAAAGGCGGTGCGCGATTAGGCATCCTGCCGTACCGCCTGGGGAATTATTTTGAGGTTAGTCGATTTCATGACTTTTGGTCAGGGACTCAGGGGGAAGTGACACGCACCACCGACGATAATGTAGTCGAACGTCTTTCCGGCTACATCACCCGCTGTCTTCTCTGGATATGTTGAAAAGGGCCACATTATGCCTTGTATTCACTTCCCAACCGCAGCTTGGGGTGTTGTTTAGGCCGCCAGGTGCCCAGGTGAGGTTGGCTTGGGGGCGGTGATGCCAATCCCGTATCCCCGAGATTACTGCCCGCGTTCGATCATCTCACTTTTGAAGCCATACTAATTGACACTACATTTGGACTTCGAGTATCTTGTATCAAGCTCAATGTCTATAGAACTCTATACACATACATGTATCGACTTTTTCGACTCCGTCATCTCGTGTACTCCATCAATCTCATTATTATTCCATTCCAAAATATCGTCCGCGCTAGAATTATCAGAGATACGTATCATCGACTTTCCGGTTATTGTCGGTGTCAATCTCCGCGATCTAGATGTGGGTATCGAGTTTCCAGCGTATGGCGAACTCAACTCGTATGCGCTCCGCCCAGTTTCAATCGTCTGTCCTCGAACAGATCGTAATAACGATCTAATACAAGGTATCGATGCCGTGATGATGACCAAGTAGGCTTCGATGTATAGCCAGCGGTCGTAGTTGACGGTTGCGACGGTTGGATCATCGTCTGCGTGTGCGAGGACTTGGGTTTGTACTGCTTTCATAACGGAGGCTGCCATTGCACTGAATTCGAGATAACTGTGTTAGTCGGATATCTCTTTAAATAGGGTCTGAGAACTAATCACTCACAAAATGCCCAATCCAAGGAGTACGACCAAGCCCAACTTGACCCTCAACTTCAAATTCAAATTCCAGAATATGTATGTTGAAAAGACTGCCAAATAAAGGTCTGTCGCTGAGTTAAATGCTGTTTGGGGTCGATGATTAGTCTCAATCATGTCTAGATCGGGGCAATGAATGGAAGCTCATACATCCTTGATAGTACCCGTAGTATGCTTGGATACGGACATCCCAGCACGTATCTTTCCCATTTTGATTCCAGATAGCAGATGCATGTCCCGGGCATTGAACAAATAGAATAATGATCAATATCGAATTAGTCAAGATTTGTAACCCAACTATGATCCACAGTATCACTCTATGTGATCTTTTGGTGCCCAGTAACCCGATGATGAAGACAATGAAGGAAATGCGACCCAAAGTACCACCAGCAATGCCGAACGTCTGTGTTAGGTAGTCGAACATGATAACTTTGGGAACGACCGTGGTTGTATCAAGGTCCCAAACATGGCGACCGAATCCACACTTGATGCCCACGGTAATCAGAGCTGATCCTACTATAGCAAGACACTAAATACCAGACAACAAACAGGTCAGTTTTGATACTTCAAATTATTATATAACCGAAACATGACGTGAACAGACTAACCAATGCTGAAACCATGAGAATGTCATCCCAGCCAAATTTCCGAATCTTTATTTTTGCTGTAACCCTCAAGGTGACAATGACAATGGCAATGCCAGTGAGCGTCCAAATGTCTCTCAGGAGCCTTGGACCGAGGTCATAGAGGGCGGCTCTAGGTGAGAGAGACATATCAGTGGGTCAATAGTATGGGGATTTCCCAAGCAAGGGACGCAAAAGATGCGAGACAGGCATATCCATACCACCAGACAGACATTGACCGATTGAGTTATATTAAATCCACTATATTAGCCCGTTATCACTATCTATGATTTATCAACGGAGTCCCATCGGAGCTCTCCACAAGGCTAGAGGCCCTTTAGTTAAAATCAGTGGTTATATTAATGTGGAACTTAAACTTGGGGAGTATACAAGGCTGTCGGAGATCTCCGCTCGAACTTATGTAGCCCTGGAGGTACATTATAGCGATAAGATAATGGGCTGGACCTATCAAAACCAGCCAATTCCCCCAAACCTTAAAGCCTACGAACATGCCATCGAGGGCCCAGGGGCGTTCGATAATACGAAAAGTCCTGATTGGTCCCCCGCGCAAAGGATCCGATCGCCGGCATATCTTCGGCGGCTGAGGCGCTATTGTACCTAACAGATGTGATCGTATGTTGTAAATATATTTGCTTGCATTATTCCCAATAGACAGAAGTTTGGTTATCCATAGGCATGCTTTTATGAATATAAAGGGCTTCTAGTTAGTGAGTGATTCCAGTATATCGTTTGGGCGGATGTACCAACCGGAACCAAAAAGAAAAGGAAATGTGAAGCGCGAGGCGAACGGCGATTCGTCCTAAAAGGTCCAGTTGAAACGCGCGTTCGTTGCAAACAAGAGCGAAATAAAAGAACATCAGGCCATGAACTCCATTCTTCAACCCTTCTTACATTTCCTAGGGGCATCATCATCTGCAGCCCCATCATCTGCAGCCCCATCGGATTGGGGTCCACTGTCATGGAGACGACGACCATCCATATACTACCGAAATAGCCGAAAGAGTCGCTAGAGGCGAAAGGTCTATCAGCCTGGCAACAATTCCGAGATGGTCCGTGTCTCTTCCTTGCCCGCAAGATCTCTGCCCGGCGACCAATTAACCCCTAAAACTAACCTTAGGCTTATAGAATTATCTAGCCTTTTGGGAGTTGAGAAGTCAGATATGAACTGAATGAGCATAACCATAATCTCTCCCTGCTTTTCTTCCTAACAATACACTTGCATTCTCTTTGTAGGCTGTATGAACGACATCTGGGCACCTATCTCTCTTTCACTGTTCATGTTCAAACCTCTCGCTCTGCAATGCCGATCCTGTTGCGGTGTTGTCTTTGGAATTCCAAAATCCATCGCCAAACCCGCCCCTCAATTACGAATATCTGTTCTGTATCTCGCAGACCAGATAGTTTGAACAGGTCATAATTGAATCCCCAGTCTGAAATCATCGTCAAATGACGAGCTAAAGACAGCTCGAAGGTCAGGGGTTTGGTGAAAAGATCACTCTGACTTTTTTGATCCGAGATTCCGTCAAGTCCTCTTCTCTGATCTTTAGGTGCAACTTTCTAAAATACGGTAGACGTCTTTGTGAAAAGAAATATGACTCGAGTTTGTGGTCCGATAGGTACACTGATTCCCACATTGTACGAAAAAGTGAAATGTCGTCTGTGGAATCAAACGCTAGAAACCGTGTGAGACACCAAGCAAATTCGCTATTTTGAACACACTGAATAGCCTTGGGGACTGACAATCCCACTAGTATATTGTGTATATTGGGCCCAGCTGCATCCTGGAAGCCGTGTCTGAAACCAAGGCGGACTCTCTCGTCTAGCCTGTGCCGCGACTGAGGAAACCCGGGTGGTGACAAAAGCAAGGGAAGGGGCACAGTTGTGGCAAACCCCCAGTCGATGATGCACGTAATGTTGTATTAATCGTCGACGAATATGTTGCTCATGGTGAGATCTAGGTGGCAGAGTGGAAAGCCGACCGGAAATGTGGCTCCAGACCAGTTGCGCTCATATTCAGAGATCAAATGCCTGACGACATTAGCAGCAATAACATAGTCAACTCTATTCGCGGCGCTGTCAACCTTTTGTCCAACGGTGACGAATTGATTCCAAAGATCGCGGGCACACTGCCACAGATCCTTGTTGGCGTAGTCATTCCTAGAGGGTACCGGGGCAGCGAAGCAATGGTGCCCCAATGGCAGCTTTTCGGCGTGCTTGGTCAAAGCTACAATAAGACTGTGGTAGAACTTACTCTCGTTGTCAAAGGGCCCACGAGGAATTCCTTCCAATGAATGTCTCTTATGTTGGATGTGGCCTTTTGACAGGCATTCCCCAACAATGAAGGATCCATTTTGTTCAAATAGAGACCCAATGAGGGGAAACCGGACTTGAGCAAGGTCCCATGTAATTTGGCCCAGTTGAGACATTACTTTGTTCATTTCCAGTGAATCCAGACGACCACGAAGATCATCGTTCTCCCACATTGTGTTCAACGACTGGCCTTGCGCCTTGCTCATCAAAATGTATGGGATCCGGACAGGGTTGTTTCGATAAGCACTTCCAAAGGTCAGCTCCATGATACGGCATTCATGTTGCATCTTACTTACCAATACGAGTAAACATCAGGAACAGGTATGTCGGTGTAAATCTTGAGATACCTAAGTGTAGCAGCTTCGCTTAAGAGAAGTTTGACGACACTTCTTTCGGACAGGTCGGGGTGATTCTGCGCCGGCGAGCGAAGAACCCATTGAATTCCATATGCAAATAAAACGAAAACTGCCCAGTTAAAGCCGCCGCGCATTGGACGCTGATGCAAGTCACATGTGCATGAGAGCCTGCGCATCTCACCCGCGAGTCGACAGATAGCGGACACGTCGAAGTTACTGTACTGAAAGACCGGGTATTGATATTTTCCGGTGCTCTGATCCATGATGCTTGGACCAGGGGTTTGCTCTGCTCGAGACAACTCAGTCAGCCCTTGAATGGTGACAAAGCTGCCATGATGATGGGAGCTGGAAGAGGTAACAATCCGGAAGGACAATGGTATTTTGAGCAAAGAAAGAACAGAGAGCGTCGTTGTTGCCAAAGAAAGAACATTAGAACTACACAACTATACACGTGACTAGTGCCAGTGTACACCATATGAGATATCCAAGTTGAATTCGCAGTCGTACCCTATGTTTGCTTGGGTATAGATAATAAAAATCTAGAACTTTTGTTGCTAAGGATCAGAGTGGACATGGTTGACCATAGATTTGCCAAAGGAGAAATTAGAAGCTCAATGCATACGTATGTACAAAACATACTCTCAATAAAATTTCAATTCACATTCACACAGAACAGGTATCCTCGTAACGAGCATCCATGGCATCGACACCCCTATATTCAAAGTACCGGTTCCACTCCGGGTCCTCAATGAGTGCCTGCTTGAGGCTCTTCTCGTACGCAAGAGAGAACTCAGGCCCGTCATTCGATTCAGGAGACAGGTCTCGCGGTGGGTAAATGATAAAAACACCTTGGGTGACACAATCCATCAGATGACGGTATGTAACTGGAGAGCCGAAGCCAAAGTTGGCACTTGAAACATTGGCATCGCGATGATCTGTCTGGAGTACCGACATCGGTGGCTGTGAATCAATCCGAGTATTCAGCGCGGCTCTATCGCGTACCGTGGCCGCCATTTCCAGTGCCAGGTCCAACGCCTCCTGCGTAACACTGTTGGTTAACTGTCGGATGTAGAAGGCTAACTTTGGCAGCGGCCACTCGGAGATAACTTCTGCGGCGCTTGGGGCAGTGCAAGGTGCCGTGGGCGACATTGCCACGGCGGCAACGTTTTGCTGAATGCGCGGGGGAACCTTGGGGCTGTGGAGTCGGCGCCGCATATCAATAGCCTCTGCCCAGAATAGTGGCGCTGAGAGATCGGGTTTGAATATTGGTGCCCTTAGTCGCGTAACCGTTCGCCAGATAAATGCAGAAAAGGCATCGTAGGTAGAGATCCATGTGCCATCTGTCGGAGAAGCGAGCTTCTTGAGCTCTGCTGCTTTCTTCTTGGATAAATGGAAGAGCAGACTCTGGGCTGGGATATGATCCGAATGAATCTCAGGCGGTGGCGGACCATCAACTTTCAATTCCTCGCGCACTTCAGCCTTGGCCAAACGAGACAGATCCAAGCAGCGAGCATCCCACGAGGGAAACTCTGTCTGATGGACAATTGCATAACAGTTCTCGGCTAATTGGTGGGTGAGCCCAGCCCATCCCATAACATCATTGGCATAGTGGAGATGGTGCATAATGAAGACCAATCCACCACGAATGAAGTTGGCTTTATAGGACGCCACCACTGGGCTATTATCCGGGTGTGCCTCTGGCTTCTCTCCGTATGTCATAGGAGGTACGCTCCATCGCTGAAGATCACCCAATACCGAGGTACGGAAGTTGCCCTCTTCTATCTCGTCAAATGATGGGTAATCCTGGCGGATATCTGGAGAATCCAGCCATTGAACGTATAATTTGACGGCACTGTCCTTTTTCTTGACAAATGAATGGCCACCGGTAGGGTCCTTCTCAATTGTCCCACAAAGATGGCGTACTTGGCTCAGAGTACGTTCAAGGCCAGCCTTCAAGACATCAACGGCTCGATTCTTCTCAGCGTCTTCCAGTCGAAAGAATAGAGCGTAGTTGTTGTAGGTACACGCTGTCAAATAGTCCAATGTAGACACTTTAAAGCGCTCTTCTTCTAGGTCGTTTTCCCACCCGAAAGGTTGTACTTGAAAAACCTCCTGGTGTGCCATGGCTACTTTTTGGTTGATGTGGGCAGACAATTTAGAGAAAACATAACTTGAATAAATAATCCCCGGCATTTGAACTGTCAGACGCGGGATGTGGGGTTAATACATGCAGTTTAATATATTGTAACAGATATAGGGGGGCCACCATGTCTCTACCTCCTTTAGGAAGATGCATTGTCCAACTAGAATACAGAGATGTCACTAGGGCTTACGGGTCAACAGGGGTAGATTTCAAGGATATTGCAACCGCTAGACTTCGCTTTTTACAAGGGTATTATATCTCGTACAAGCCTAACAATACTCTTACTAGTGCGATGGCCCCCGAGGAGAAAACGGGGATTTGACGTCGCCCAGAGCATTGGCAATCCCTTTTTCTCCACTGATAGTCGCCAACGCACTCGATGGGGAATGTTTCTCGCCGCAAGAACATGTGATAATTCATGTGTGACCCCGGCCTACATAAAGCTACCTAGCCGTCGAATCAATAGACGATGAACCAGTTATGTAGGGGAAACGTTTGAATTTCAATCTTTATGCCGACAAAATAAGATAAACAAAATAAAAGAAAGGTTGTAAAGTACAAGACATTGCCAAAAAAAAATAGCAAGAGATTAACATTTGACAGGATATATTTTCAGTCAAAGAATGTAGACGAGGGAAATATTCATTCTTGGCCGGTTCGGCCTTCAGCCACATCGAGACCCCACTCAGCCTTCAGGTCTGAAGTAAGGATACCCGATTTCTTGAGAATCGTCTCAGCAAGAGCCGGGATAGATTCACTGGTCAAGATCTCCAGGATCTGCAAATTAGCTTCCAACTCGCGGGTGATCCAGTTTCTGATCTCAATGGCGACCAGCGAATCGAGACCATAAACTGTGATAGGTGCAGCAGGGTCAAGGTCTTCCATTGGACGCATGAGAATGGTAGATATCTTGTTGAGCACTGCAGTCCCAACAATTACCTCGGCCGCTTCGCGGGCCTTGCATTGCCGGACAGCAACTGCGGGCGGAATCTCGGTACTATTCTGCGCAGACTCGGCCAAGTCACCCGCGCCAGCGAGGGTGGAGAGGCGCAGCAGGTGCGACAGTTTGGTATCGGTTACCCAGAAGGGCTGTTCATTGACCGGTGTGGATTTGACGCCTTCAAAGCCAACCACACAGTGTCCCTGGCACGAGAGGTCGAACTCATTGCGGATTGCTGCAGTCACAAGGCCACGGATTTCTGTTGCATCGACGGACTCTGTGCCGAGTTGTTTAGCGATGGCCTCGCGCTTCTGATCGTCGGAGAGGTATCCAATTCCGCGCACAATGGGGAGATCGATTGTCGAGCAGCGCATCTTGGCTGTCTCGGGGTACTGGGCGAGCGCGGACATGAAGGTTCCACTAGCTGCATAGGGGGATTGGCCGATATTACCAACAAAGCTAGCGGCGGATGAAAGGCTGACGAAGAAATCCACGCTACCATTGGTTGTTGTCAACGCCCGCTGAAGGTTCCAGATTCCGTGGACTCTGGGCATCATCACGGTCTGGTAGTCCGCGAAACTAATCTTTTCAAAGAGGGTGTCCTGACAGACGAGTTAGCGGAGATGTGATTTGGTGTTTGGTGTTGAACAACTTACCCGGAGAACCATAGCGCCGTATACAACACCACGAACGGGAGGCATGCGAGCGAGCAGCGGAACAAGATTTTGCACCACGCTCTGCTTCTCCGCCACATCGCAGCGACAGACTTCCACATTGACACCCTGGCGAGTAAGATCTTGAACAGTTTGCCCCGCGATTTCAGTCTTAACACCACTTCGAGAAACCAGGATAATATTCTTGGCTCCTTTCTCTGGCAACCAACTAGCAATGTCGAGACCAATCCCGCTGGTTCCACCAACAATCATATATGAAGCGTCTGCGCGAAGAAGATTCTCGTCCCTTCTAGCGGGATGGACCTATATGCTGAGTTAGCAACCATCCGGTCGAGATAAGATAGTCATAAATTTGAGAAAACATACCTTAACCATAGAGTCATCAGTAACCTGGACGACCATTTTGCCGATCACTTGTCCACCCTGCAGCGCCCGGAATCCAACCTCAACATCTGAGATGGGAAGAGTGGTGACAGACCACCTCGACTGGGCGTTGGTGTCGACAAACAGCTTGAACGAATCACGCAGCAGCCGCTTGGTCAATTGCGGACGCTTCTCCCTAACGATACCCAAGTCGACAGATGCGAAGGAGATGTTCTCGTTGAAGTGAGCCATCTCCAATCGAGAGTTTGTCGTGATATCGCGCTTGCCGAGTTCAATGAAACGACCGAAGGGCGCAACACACTCGAATGTGGCTTGCAAAGCATCACCGCTAAGGGAATTGAGAGCAACATCAACACCCTGTCCACCAGTAGCGTGCTGAATGCCCTGCGCAAATGACATGTCACGACTGAAGAAGATATGGTCTTCCCTGAGCTTGTAAGTTTCCATGAGGAAGGTTTTCTTCTCGATACTGCCGACGGTTGCAAAAATGTTCGCTCCAACACTCTGAGCAATGATAATAGCAGCTTGGCCAACACCTCCTGCGGCGGCATGGATCAAGACGCTCTCATCTTTAGTCAATCGTCCCAAGTCAATGAGAGAGTAGTAAGCAGTACAGAAAACAGCAGGAATCGAAGCCGCGATCTCGAATGGCATATCGTCAGGAATTGCCCAGGATCCAGAAGCCGGACAGCGAGTGAAAGTTGACAAGGAACCCGGTGACATCGCACAAACTCGATCTCCAATCTTGAAGTCGGATACCTCAGCTCCCACTTGAGTCACGACACCACTGCATTCCTGTCCGAGTCTGTCTCCTTGAAGCTGCCCCATGGCCATCAAGACGTCTCTGAAGTTCAGACCGGTGCTGTGGACCTGGATCTCAATGTGGTCTTCCGGCAGGGCTCCATTGCGGGAAACATCGTCTGTGAAGTAAAGCTCATCAAGGCCCCTCCCGTCGCCAGCAGCAAGTCGCAAAGCGCGATCTTGTTTGAACGGCTGCATCTGCGGAGGCGCATCCGGTGTCTCTTGCTGGACACTGAGGTTCAATTTGTTGTTATCAATCAAGCGGGGGACACAAACATTGCCATTTCGGACAACAAACTCCCAGTCGTTTTGTGTCAGCTGCGATGTCTCGCAGAAGACTCCGTTGAATACATTGAGCATGTGTCTCACGGCCTCGGCATCGGGCATGGTCTCCCGTTCCCCCAGATCAAGTGTGGCGAATTGGAGGCCAGTCTCCGATCTGACAGTACGAGCCAGTCCGATCGCCATGTTCGCGCCAAGAGATTCCAAGTCAGTTTTGCTGTGACGAACAACCCACAGTAAACCTCGAGCCCGGCTCAGAAGACGCTGCAGTGTCTGGAATTTTTCTTGAGTGAGGTGCGATAGGATTGAGCGATCCATGCCCCCGAGGAAAATACACCATTTGCCGGTGACATCAACCTCATCAGAGTCCATAGCAGTGATGGGGTCAACACCAGTCATCTTCCGAAGGCCAGATTCAAGGCTAAGGGACGATACGCTGCCAAGCGAGTCAATGCCGAGAATCACAACGTCGCCGGGGTTTGCGGGACCGGTTACTGGGCTCTTCGCGGTGGATGTCATAAGACAACCAGATTGGAAAGATGCTCCAGGGTACTCCTCGACACACAAGTCAACGCCAGAGAAGCCATTTTCCATCATCACATTGCTCCATCCTTCGACGGTGAGGAGTGGCCCGTCGTTGCGGAATTTGTCATTGGCCAGCCACCATCCAGGGAGGAGTACGAATGGGAAGTGACGCGCCTTCGGGACAGTTTCCTCAATGAGTAGGATCTTGCCACCAGGCTTCAAAAGCGCTCTGATGTTTGACATTGTTTGGCTGATATCGGAAGTAGCATGCAGCACGTTGCAAGCAACTACAACGTCATATGTGCCATTACTAAAGCCTTGGCCAGTGGGATCGGCGGACACATCGAGTGTCGAGTATGTCATGAGGCGTCCCCAGTTCTCGAACTTTGCCTTGGCTTTTTCAAAGAAGCCGGGAGAGATGTCCGTGTAGGTGTAGTGGCCGAACCGAGGCGTAGATCCTGCTTCACCTCCACCCAGACTCTGTAAAATAGGCAGGGTGGCACCACCTGTTCCAGCACCAATCTCAAGGATGTTGAGTTCAGGGTTCTGATGTGCCATCTTGTCGATGCAGACAGAGGCATTTGCATAAGCCTCTTTAAGAGCGTCAAGGTCACGGTAGTGTCGATCGATTCCGTCATCCTCCAGCAGCAGAGTCAAGGCGTCTACCTTGCCCCTGAGAATTTGGGGAAGTAACTCCCCCACTTTGAATGTCAACTCGCCTGCTCCATTGACGGTTCTGTTTTGTTCGAGAACGTCAAGGGGCAAGGGATGTTGGATGCCCGCGTTTTTGCAAGTGTTCTGAGCCCAGCGATAGAATTTCTGATGGTGGGGCTCGAAGCTCGACACCTCTTCTTCTGTCACAGACTTGACCATCTGTGCGAGGTAGTGCTCCGCCACAGACTCAAGTCGATGCATTCGTTCAAGGCCTTGGACCGTGTTAGTCTCGGGGCGAGGGAGCTGTCGATAATCTTCAGCAGCGAGGAAATCGAAGCAAGGCTCATATTGGACCTTGTAGCAAATTTGGTCAGGCGAAGTGTCCTTCGAGCCTTTGATATCGTTCGATACTGGCACCAAAGTGATACCACTGATGTCAATGAGCAGGTTCGCTGGGTTGCTGGGAAGAGTGGCGAATATGCGGTTGGTCTCAGGGTTGCTTGCGGATTCATTTCCTGACTTGCTACCATAGAGTTGCAGTACAGTGCCAGCACTGAGTTCCTGGGACAATGAAACGGAGACTTGCTTGACATGCGACGGCACATGGGTGACTTGCGGGCCGGGCTCGCCGTAACCACACAGGACCCACATGACTTGACTGCAAAGATCAAGCGTAACAGGGTGCACGATGCAGGGAGTTTCGTGTTGATGGGGCATTGCTGCCTTCGTGTCTGGGATACGGAGGGTAGCCATTGCTTTCGCATCCCTGCTCACAGATACATCAGTCAGTCCTTGGAAAAGAGGACCGTAATGGACACCACCGCTGGTAATGTTCTCGTAGAGGAACTTGCTGTCCACTGGCACGTTACAGGAATTCCGCATGTTCAATGCTTGCTGAGTGAAGCGTGTGGTTTTCTCGAGCTCCTGTCGAGACCCATCCACAGGATTGACGTCCTTGGCTTCGTGGACCATGATGAAACCATTGCAGTGTTGGTCCCATCCGCGGCCCTCGGCCCATGAGAAAACCTTGAACTCGTGCCAGCCGAGGACTGATTTACTGGGAGCTTCCGCTCGGGCTGGTTTCAGGCTGAGCATTGTCTCCACGGATGAGTTATCCGCGATGGCGAGAACACGGCTAATGAAGATGTCGCGGAGGTCGATCTTTCCCGGAGTAATATGGTGAAGTTGTGCGTGTTGTGAGATAGCCTCCATGGCCATCGCCAAGAATCCGGTCATTGGATACACGTTGGTGTCATGGACTCTGTGCTCGCGGATCCAAGGATGGTCCTCTACACGAAGGATATTTCTCCACCGAGGCTCAAAGTCGACATTCTCTATGCACAATGAGCCGAGGATATCACTCCGAGCGAATTGGCGATGGAAATGGTTATCACCTAACCGTGAGCTGAACCAATATCTTTCTGAGTGATTCCACGGGTATTTGGGCAGATTTGTCAAAACAGCCGGCTTCCTTATCGTTGTTTTCAGGTTCGGGAAGTTGATAGCTTGGAAGTTGAGGTTCATACCCTGCGTGAACAGCGATCCAGCAAGGTTTTGGACAGCCTCGATGTCATCTACCTTTCGTTTCAAGGTGTGGAGGTATTGCACATTATTATTCGGGGCGTATTTCTGGGCAATATCTCTCACTGGTGATTGCAGGGCAGGGTGAGGGCCGATTTCGACTAATGTGCTGATTGGTGTATTTCCCTCCTCGTCAGTCACAAGGCTCTTCAGACCCTCCACAAACTCCACACGGGAGACCAGATTATCGACCCAGTAGGCGGCATCCAAAGCGCTTCCTGGAACCAATTTTCCATAAACGGTCGAGTGGAAAGGAACCTCGGAGTCCCGAGGCGCAATCTTGCCGAGCAGGGATCGATATTCCTTTGACACAGCCTTCATATGGTGAGAGTGATAAGCAACCTCAACCTGCAGTCTTCGTGTGAAGATCCCTTCTTTGTCCAGAGCAGTCTGCAGGTGGCCGATAACCTCCGCATCTCCAGACAGAGTGACGCTTGATTCGCTGTTCACACAGGCAATAACTGCCTGGTTGCCTCGCATCGCATCCAAGATTTGCTGAATGTCTGAGGCGTTAGCTCCAACCGCTAACATGCCTCCCTTAAGAGAATTGTCATTTGCAACCAAGTTCGCTGCGACACCACGAGAGTACGCCACACGAACACATTCTTCGAGATTGAGAATGCCTGCCGCGTAAGCCGCTGCAATCTCTCCGCTTGAATGGCCGACCACTGCCTTGGGACGAATGCCCCAGGAGGAGAGCAAATCAACTAATGCTAATTGCACTGCGGTACAAGCCGGCTGGCTCATGTATGCAGCAGAGATGGAGCTTGTGCTGGGGTCGCTCAAAAGCAATTCATCTATACCGGAGGTTAGACTAGCTCAATATCGCAGTTGGCATTGTTGGAATTGGGACATACCGATAATTGAGAAAGTAGCACCGATCGATTTCAAGCAAGCATCCACGTCTTGCATGGTCTGCTTGAAAACCGGGTAGGTACTCAGAAGTTCTTTGCCCATACCGTGCCATTGCGCACCTTGTCCAGTAAACACGAAGCCGACAGTAGGCTCTTTGGAAGAACGAACAGGCACTGCGTCGGTAGATAGCGAGGCAGTCAGCTCCTGTCCAAGGATTGCTGATGATGCCAATCTCCATGGCAGGAATGTTCGTCGCTGTCCCAGCGTGTAGGCCATGTTATCCAAAGTGCTGTCGTTGAAAACCACTGGGTAAAGGTCGAGATACGCTCCAATGGACTTTCCAAGCTGAATAGTAGCTTGTTTATCGTAGGCAGAGACAACGTACAATTTGCGCTTGAGAGGATCGTTGTTCGCTGCAAGTTGGCCTTCGTGTCTGGGACCACGCTGTAGAATAACATGGGCATTGGTCCCGCCAAAGCCGAAGTTGTTCACACTTGCATATGGTTTGCCCCGAGGCCAAGGCATCAGCTTCTTGGGTACCTAGTTGGGCGTTTAGCTACGTTTGTTAATACTTCAAGTTGGCGCTTGGTCTCACCTTCATGTTCCACTTTTCCATGGGTATCGCGTCGTTCGCCTTCTCAAAATTGCAGTTTGGTGGTACGAAGCCTCGCTCAAGTGCCAGAGCCGTTTTGATCACAGAAACAACGCCACTCGTTCCTTCTGTGTGGCCAATGTTCGATTTGACAGACCCGATAAGCAATGGCTGACGCGGAGTCCGTCCCTTTCCAAAGACGGCGTTCAATGCAGTGGCTTCAAGTGGATCACCGACTTTGGTTCCCGTGCCGTGAGCCTCGACAAATCCTGCCAAGGACGGGTCTATACGTGCCTCTTTATAGACTTGGCGAATCAATGCCTCCTGTGCCTTCCCATTTGGTGTTGCAATACCTCTGGTCCGTCCATCCTGGTTGAGGCCACTGTTGATAATTACAGATCGGATGGCGTCTCCAGCCGCCTCGGCATCCTCGAGAGATTTCAATATAATACAACCAGCACCTTCACCTCGGCCAAAGCCAGTGCCGCGGTGATCGAATGGGTATGAGCGACCAGTGTCGGAAAGTAATCTTTTAGGGGCGCGGTAATTAGCCTATGTGTTTCACGAGACCGGTCGATTTCACTTACCTAGAACGTGTCATCGAGACGAAAGGCTCTGGAATTATATTCAAGTGACACCCTCCCACGATGGCCATCGAACATTCGCCGTTCCGTAGACTCTGACAAGCCAGGTGGAGAGCAGACAAGCTGGAAGAGCAAGCTGTGTCGACGGTAACACTAGGCCCATTCAAGTCAAAATAATACGAAATCCGATTCGCCTGCAATGCCATGGCCGTTCCAGTGGCAGCATACATGGGGACAGCTGAGATGTCTCGTGTGTTGTTGATTTCATAGTCGGGATATGAGCCGCCGGCAAAGACGCCCACCTTTTGGCCGGTGATCTCATGGGTCGGGATACCAGCGTTCTCGAGCGCTTCGTACACACATTCAAGGAAAATGCGATGCTGCGGATCCATTGATCGTGCCTCCACCAGTGTAATGTTGAAAAAGGGCGCATCGAATAGGCCAATGTCTTCTTTCAGGAAGTGGGCTCCTACCGGGTTGAAAGAGCCTGGTCTATCGGGATCAGGGTGGTAGTAGGCATCAGCGTTGAAGCGGGTCTTCGGAATTGGCGACCAGGCACTTCGGCCTCGAGAGCAGAGGTCCCAGAAATCTTCAGCCGTTGAAACGTCTCCTGGGAGGCGGCAGGACATGCCGATGATGGCTGTTCGCTTGGGTACATCGCCGGTGGCATTATCGAGGTTCTCACTAGGCATCTCGTGCAAAGTGGCATTTGCGATCTCGGTGACTGGTGTTCCAGTCCCGCAGGGCTGTTGAAGGCGCATCTTGTGATAGATTCAGTGTCCGGTTCGAAGATGTTGAATTATGTACCTGGCAGTGTAATCACCACCAACGTCCAGCAAGTGTCCAAAGAAACAAATATCGATTTGCAAGAAAAGAATGTGTAGAATAATACAATCCCGGAGCTTTCAAAACGGGCAATTGGTTCATCCAAGTACTTCCTGAAAGGCAGATAACAAATAATAAAGGGCGTCAAAATAGTTTGTTAGAGAGTCAAAACCGCCCTTGCATGACCATCCAAGCGTGCGCGTGCCGATCTGCATCCTGTGGTTTCCTGATTGAAACAGGGGATTCAACCTTGATTCAGGCAATGATACGTCGAGAGAACTTAGGAAGGCCCATGCCTGTCTTCCTTGATGACGAATCGAGCAAATCGCGGGCACGTCAATGGGATCCTGGATCCTCCGTGCATCAAAGCATCAACTCCACTCATTTCTTCTCATTTTTTGGCTTCCAGGGCTGCAGATCAGGATCAGTAGATCTGATCTTGCGCTCCAAGCCATGTCTTTGCGATGTTTTGGATAGTGTTTCGTTCCGGTGCCCTTGCTAAGGCGAGGGTGCGTACTTGGTACATTCCAAGCACAGGGGCAAAACCCCCGGGATCCTGGCAGATTCCTGATGGCATAATTCGCCCGTGCCTTTGCATAGAAAGTATCCTTATAGAACACTCCGGCTGGTATTCCATCTCGCGTTTTTCTCCGAAGATATTCCCCAGTTGATCATTGTGATGAAGTTTCTATGTCTCCCAGGAGGCTATTGCAGCGCCAAGGTATGTCAAGCCTTTTTTTGTCACGTGGAAACAAAATCATTTAGTTGACATTGAATATATAGGCTCTCCAAACACAGCTAGGTAAGCTGCAGTTGATGCAATGAATGTTGAAAGAGAACGTTGGAAAAGAACTAATGGTGGATCCAGGTCCGTTCGCTGATGCCCTCGCGTCCAATGGAAATGCCAGTTTCCACTACACGCAGGGAGCCACTGAGGTGCATGTTCCCCCACATTTCGCTGGGTTTTTCGGTCCACCACCCAACTATACCTTCATCAGGGTCGATGGGCCTGAACGGGTTCATGCGAACATGAGTGATTTCCCGAAACGCGATACCCCGGAAGAAGCAATCAAAGCCGCTGCAAAGGCGGCAGATGATCCCACATTCTCATGTATCGTCGAGGTCGTGGACAGTCTGGTTGGCATTCTTGACAGTGACAACGACATTGATGGTGTGATTGGCTTCTCTGAGGGCGCCCAAGTTGGCGCATCGCTTATTCTCGAGGAGCAAAGAAGAGAGAGAGAACTTGGTCGGAGGCCTCGAATTAAATGCGCCATTTTTTTCAGCGGATGGCCACCGGTGCACCCCGTGACTGGCCAGCTTCTTACAGCTGACGACTATGATGAACAACCAATCACTATTCCCACCTTCCATGTTGTTGGTGCGTCGGATCCGTTCCTTGATGGGTCAATGGCACTATACAATATGTGCGATCCAGACAGTACTGATCTGTTTGATCATGGCGCGGGGCATTTAATTCCAAGAAGCAAGCAGACCGCTGAGGAGATAGCTTTAGTTGCACGCGAGATGATCAACTGTGTCGCTTGATTGGGGTAGCAATCTATATATCAATATACCAAGAAACAATCCCTATACATTCCATATTCAGCTCATAGACATAAATATAGCATCACCTGTGATTTGAATCTACTCCAACAGCGGCCTTGTCTCCTCGTCGACTTCAGGCTGACGTTCTGTCCGACTCCTTTGAGGAAAGAGACCAACAAAGGACCCAAGCCCCAAACACCAACCTCGCCACCTAGATGATCTTTGCCCTTCCTCGTCAAGCTCCTCATACTCTACCTCCTTCCAACGCCGTCGAGTCCGGCACACAAGCCACACCAATCCAACCCCTACCACGCCCAACACCAGCGTCGTAAGCACAGCACCGATTACTGCCAGAACAGTCACAGTACTAGCATTACACCCAAACGGCATAGCTCTCAACTCCCATCTCTCCTTGGAGCCAAGGGGGCAGATATTTTCTGAGCCGAAAGGCGCAAATATCGGAACCCGCGATGGGTTAGGAACACAGGTCGAGGACTATATCATAGCAATCAATAGTCAGTTTCTTCCAGCACGGAGGAGAAGATCATGGGCCTGATCGTGCTGATCAAATCAAAGCAAAATGCAATACTGGTGGGAGATGTGGCCTTGAAACCCCTCTCCCCATTCTGCAGGATGGGGACGCAAGGGAGCACGATATGAAACGAGTATGGTGGAGAGCTTGCGCATGTGGAATGTAAATCATGGGGAAAGGAGAGAAGGAGAGAAACGTAAAGCTTGACTACAAAAAAGGCAAAGTTGGTCATAAAAGGATTTGACCTACTATGGCACACCAGCTGCAGGCAACACCACCAGTCAGGCAGCTTGAACACGACTGTCGACCCCAGCAAACATGGAAGAGCGGATCGCTCGGATCAAGGTTGTTTAGGAAGCTAGAGTTTCCCTCAAGGTCGTCCATCACTATCCAAGGTAGAATACCATGTAAGGTGGTCGTGAGTGATATCGGATTTTTGTTCCTGTCCTCGATGGTCAGACTTCCTCCCTTGCATTTGAGAGAACGGGGTTTGTACGTTGTCTCTACTCAGTTGTGGGGTCAATGTATACTAGTCGCGGTGAAATAAAGTAATTGCGAGAAATCCCTTGTACTTTGGAAAAGGGTTTCATTCTTTTTTTTTTGCCCAAACATGCGACATTATCAATTGGGTCAGAATTCACGTATCTCCGCATTCTTTTTTGGGTTGCGGTACTTTTTACCAGCCACTGGCGGCCATCCTCGGGACAACTATAATTACTACCAAGTATCCAAGTCCAGATGAAGGTCATATGGGTCACTGTGGTAATACAGATTTATATTATATAGACTTGATGGTCGGTCGCATGAAACACCATGGCGTGAAAACGTGATAAATTTATCCTGGTAAATCGCGCTGAAAACGAACTGCTCCAGAAATACCAAAATCCACAATTGCCGCTCATCGATGCATAACAAAAGGGGAAAATGGGGGAAAAGGAGATATTTTTGATCAAGGAAACACGGCAGATCTAGTTCAGACCACACGCTTGACCTGTATATCGAGCATTAGTATCTCATCTTCCGGTGTCTCAATCAAAGGAACCACACATACCTCAAAGAATCTCTTGAGCCACCACACCTGGAACACACCCTCGCCAATAACCACCATAAGCTGGAACATACTCCACCACTTCACACGGCCGTTGGTGCTCTCTGCGGTATTGCGGTGTACTCGCTCACGCACGACAATGTACGATTGCTCATCCTTCACCTGGGTCAGAGCCTCGGAGAGTTTGCGAACTAGATAGTATCAGATAATCAGTCTCAATATTCTGCTGTCGGCTGTTGTTCCCCGCGCTTACCTTCGACCTCGAGGGGATCCTGTGCCATCTCGTGTTCGGGCACGTAGACAATTCCGTGTACGTTGAAGGAGACCTCCTTGGAGTTCGAGGTCCAACCCTCGTTGCTGAAGCAGTAGTTGTATTTGCCGTCCGCCTGTGCGGTGAAGGAGTAGTCGTCGGAGGCAACGGCTTGCTTGAAGTACTGGCGGTTTCTCAGGGGATCCTCGACCTGCGGCGACCGAGCGTTAGCAGTTGCGTTCTGTTCGCTATTTCAATTGTCCCTCCATCCCAATGTAGCAGCTGAACTAGTCCTGGAAGACGTAGGACTCTCAGTTTCTGGATCCGATATGTCATGGCCAGTGCCACCATCGGAGCAGAAAAGGACTCCCGACCAACATCCAAAACACCCAACACCAAGACCGGGGCTGGGATAGTTCATACCCAGAAATCAACCTCAAGGTTTCCACTCCCTCCAAACTCCCGATCTCCAACCTGGAAAGTGACAGTCATGACATCGTCCCGGTGCAGTGACTCGTGGAAGCATTCTCGTGTGTGAGCCTTGAGCTGGATGGTGTGTGCGGTCGCGGCGGTGATCCACCCCAGCGCGGTGACCAGGATGGTGCTTGTTGAGAATCGCATAGTGGAAGGTTTCGGCTGACTCCGATGAGTCTGGGGGAATTGACGAGTTGAGTGGTGGTGATGTTAGTTGTTGGTCAACGCGCAAGGTGTCAATTGGCGGCGCTCGGACCAACTTTCAATAAACACCGCTCCGCCTTGACATTCGGTCTTGGCTCGATGTATACTGGACTCTAGTTGGTTGGATTTAGATTGTAATATGGTAATTGATCTTTCTATCTCTATTCTCTCGTTTAATCGAGTCTCTTATGGGATAGTCTATTCATTTAGTTGAATAATCATTTAAAGTCTTGCAAGGTATACCGCAACATATATCTCGTTGCCCTATGCATCAGCTACGAACATACAACTATGTTTTATGCTAAAACAGTAACAGAAAGCTCCAATTGACCAATTTTAGGCACAAAGCAAGAAAGCATCACACAGCGTATTCAACATCCAACGAGCAATGGAAGACTCGCAGCAGAGAGAAGTGAATTTAGACATGGCCAGCCTTGATTGTACCAGTCAGCTACATATGTATAGATCTCACTATGACCTGGCCTACAAAAGATACTTAACCACTTCGTAGGATATGAGTTTTATCAACGACGAAGTAGATAAAGCAAGAGAAAGATTATCAAAATGTGATGAGTCTAGCTTATTTAACCTAATGCCAGTACTGATTCTCAATATTTAACGTGGAAGAAGAATAATAACGTGAAACAGAAACTACATATGAAGTCATATGTAAACATTTGAACAGTAATAAGCTACAAGAAACGCAACGGGAAGCGTGTATCAACAAGCTACATCCGACAACGACATCACAAAAAGGGGGGCATGCATGGATAATATAGAACAATCAGAAAGTAAAGAATGACACAGATTGACTATTAGTATGTATAGAAGGGATGTAAACGATAGGACATGAAGGGAAAAAAGTAAAGTAGGATATTCAATGTACAAGACCTTCGGAGATGGGAGGTAGAAAAGAAAGCGAAATAACGGTGTGGTATCAAATCCGAAAACGCAAACATTGATCAACGGCCACGAAGCCGGAAGATAGGTATGTATGTCGACAGGGGGAATATGGATGTAACGAGAGGAGAGAAATCTGGGAATTGGCGACTGGCACCAAACGCAGAGATAGCAGTAAACGATAAATGCAAAGATATCACAGATCGATGATTCGTTCTGTAGTCATTTTTCTGAAGAGAAAAAGGGGGAAAAAAAAAAGCAAAGAAACACCGAGATGAGATGGAAAATTCAAAGCAATCTATGAGTAACGATCAAGGGCAGCGGGATCACTCCTCCTCAGTGGAGGGTTCGTCGGAAGAGGAGACGTCAGCTTCGGCGTCGGCTTGAATATCGCTTTCTTCGGCTTCAGCCTCATTGATCTGAGGCCCAAATGGACCCTCGTCGTCTCTCTCCTTCGGCGAAGCCGAAACCATCCCATCGACGGTGCTCTCGTTTTCATCCGCGAAGCTCCCGTCCTCGTAGTTCGCCGGCTCAGCGTCATGGTCATAACTCGAGCGACGGAGAAGAGGTGGCGTCTGAGGCGGCTCCGTGATAGGTGCCTGGCTGCGAACCGAACCGCGTCTTGGGGCTGATTTGAAGCCTCTCAACGGGCGAGTTTGCGCAAACCGCGCGGCAGCGCTGGTCTCCGAGCCAGTGCCGTTATCTCGGACATGAGAGTTTGGGGGTGTTAGAAGGCCTGACAGGAAAGCGCTCGCGTTACTGGGCTTTGATGGGGTCTGCTCGGAGGTGTTGGCGGCAGATTCGCGGCCTTTGCGCCAATTTCCCCAGGCGGCGGCTGCAGCTAGGGGGAGAGAGCGGGGTGAGGCGGCAAGGTCGGCGAGGGAGGGGAGGTTGCCGGTTGTGAGGCGTTCCTTTTCTTGCTGCTGCATTTGGAGGTTGGCCTTAAGGCGGATGGCTGCGTCGCGGACGGCTTGCTGATTGAATGAGGGCTTGGACACGGTCTGGATTATGTCTTGCAGGTCGTCGATACGGACGCCTAGGAGCTCACGCAGCCAGGTGATCTCGGTGTCCTTCTCCTTGATCTTATTTGGCGCGTCTTTATCTATCGTGGAGGCTTCTTGTTCGAGCTCCTCGATGCGTGTCTCACGCTGCTGGAGCTGATCCTGGAGGACGAAGATCGACTCGCGCAAGGCTTGAGGAGAGATCCGTTCGGGTTCTTCAGATCCCTTGTTGTAGGACATGGACGGCGTCGCCCGCGAGTGCGAGGGTGCGGCAGCCGGGACTGGACTGGGGATTGTCTTGGCGCTGTGGGCTGCTTCAGCAGCAGCACGAGCAGCAGCTTGAGCAATCTCAAGCTTCTCTTCAAGGAGGTTCACGCGCTCTTGCAGGTGGTTAGCCTTGTCCTCGGACAAAGCTATGCGCTCCATGTTGTGACTCTCACCGCGTGCACGATCCTCCGAAGAGTTATGCAAAGCGCGAGCGTGACGTTCACGCAGGTCATTGAGAACGCGCTCATGAATCTTGCGGTTCTCGTCGATGGCAAGGTCCTTAGCAGCCAGGGCGGTGGCCTTCGAGTCCCTGGCTTCCTCGAGGAGAAGCTCGTAGCGCTCGCGAGAGGTATCGGTATCCATGCGGTTGTTGTCAAGTTGCGTCTGCAGACGAATGATCTGGGCCTCCAGCTCGGCACGCACAATGTTGACCTGGCTGTTAGAAGCTTCAAGGTCCGCCTCCATCGAGGAGCGAGTGCGCTGGATCTCGACACGGCTGCTCTCACGGGCTTCGATGAACTCTCGTTCGAACCGGGCAGACTTGATTTGTAGGTCATGGTTCTCCGCTCGGAGATTAGTGACCAGTTCCTCTAGTCTAGCATTTTCTTGCTGCGATTGCTCATGAATGAACCTCAGCTTTGTGGCCTCCCGCTCGTTCTTTTCGAATTCGCGGACGTCCTCCTCGAGCTTCTGGCGCAATTGGAGCTCACGAGAGTGCGACGCGCGCAACTCATTGTACCTAGCAGATTGGGTTTCCTCCTTTCTGCGCCAGGCAGCTTGATCGCGAGTAATCTCGGTAGTGACATTGAGCATGTCATCTTGAAGGCGATCGAACTTTTCAGTGAGGTTCTGGCGCGAGACCATGCTGTCCTCGATGCGAGTTCTCAGGTGATCAATAGTCTCATGCAGAGACTTGTTCTCGCCCTTAGTAGTTTCAAGTTGACGGCGGAAGCTATCGCTAGAAAGACGGTACTCGTCGAGGGTACCTTCAAGCGCGATGTTCTTCGTGGACAGCTCGGCGATAGTAACCTTGAGAGTCTCACTCTCCTCCGAAAGAGACTCGGTGCGGAACTGCATCTTTTCAAAGTAGGGAATCTTCTCTTCCTTGAACTGGAGGAGACGAGACTCAGCATCCTCTGCAGCAGCACTGTGACGAGCAGCGTCTTCTTCGGCAAACTTCAACAGTCGCTGGAGCTCAGTCATGGCATCCTGCGCATCGCGGCGATCCTTGTACTCCTGCTCGGCACGCTCATCGGCAACTCGCAACATGCCCTTGAGGCCATCGATCTGGAGCATAAGGCTGTCGGCACCAATCTCCTCGGCTTCTGACAGGCGCGGGCTCGGGGGCTTCTGCAAGGCGATCTGCTGGGCCAATTGCTTGGCCATGGCTTCCTCGAGAATCTCGCGCATATCGCCAACAGGGTCCTGAGCAAGCTTTTTGATTGTGAGAGCCTGCAGTTCAGCAATGCTTTCCTTAAGCTGCGATATCTCGCTGTGGCTGGAGTGAGGGGAAACACGTTGAGGGATATCATGGGTAACCAAGGCTTCCATGACAACATTCTTGAGCATCTCTAGCTTACGCTCCCTCATGTTGTGGGGCGAGCGATCGCGAACAGAAGCTTCCTCGCCGTCATCGTCATCGTCCTCATCATCAGCATCACTGTCTTCCATCTCGGCGGATGTGCTGCGGAAGACCCTTCTGCTTGCAGTGCCCGTGGCAATAGAAGCCACCGACTGCTGAATGACAGCCAAGGCACGTTCCATAGGGCCCAAATGCTCGTCGATCGCGGTGCCAACAAGATCATTGATGCGACGGTCGAAGAAGCGGTTACGGTTCATGAACTTCTCGTCTTCACCGGCGGAGATCATGTCATCCCAGTCACTGACATGGTCATTCTCAGTAACAAGGTGGCGAACAGGGGACTGCAGACGAGAGATAAGGCTCTTCTGCGGAGAGAAGGTAGCATTGCTGTGGGCATCGATGTCCGAGCCAAGTTTGGGAATGCTGAGCTTGTAGGTCTTGGGGACTCCACCAGGGCTCGGGCTGGGGGCTTCGCTTCGGGCCTCCGCGGAACCAAACCGCTGCTCCTTCGTGGGACCGCCCATCGACTCCGTAAGGTGGTCGTGTCGCGGTTGGAAGGGAGTCGCGTGGATCGTGCTGTAAGGAGTCGCTTGTCGCTCGATGCCGACATCTGCGTCGTCGTCATTTAGCTGTTCCATGATTGCATTCAGCTCCTCGTCGTCAGGTGAGTCGTCCTCGGAGTCCCACGGGCTGTCGTAATGCTTAGGTTGGCGAGTGATGAATTCTGTTTCTACGCGGGATGGAGTCTGGGCCTCAGGCTGATCTGGCGTGGTTGTCTTCTTAGGTGGGCTTGTGGCGGCAAAGCGAGAAGCCATGAGTCCAGCCTGCTTAGGTTTATCTTCAGCGGGACTCTTGACAACGTTTCCGATGGGCTGCTCCTCGGTGACATTTGCTTCAAGAGGCTTTGGCTCAGCAAAGCTAGATGGTTGAACCGCTGTAGGAACAAATTGAGAAACAGCAGGCTTGAACTCGAAAGGCTGGGCATTAGGTGACAGCACACTGCTCTTGATCGAGCTCTTGGATCCGTGAGGAGCGTGATCGATACTCTTTGAGACAGTGATAGACGTATCATCTCCTGCAGCGGGCTCCCTTGGTTCACGTTCTTCGATAACAATATCCTTAGAGGTCTCTGCCCGGGCGGGTGATCCAGTTTGCGACGCGTTCTCAGCCTCGCGCTTCGCATCGAACAAAGTCCAAGTGTCAGCTTCGCTAACAGGGGTGCCCGTCCGCTCTACTGGATTGTTCTCTTTGGGCATGGAATTCTCCTTGCCCTCAGCGACCGCATGGAGCGCGCTCGAAGCTTGAGCGTTGCCTGCCTCGCCCAGAGGGTTGGTCGAGATGCTGTATCTAGCCTCGCCTTCAGAGTGGCCAACACCGCGACGCGCACGCTTGTGGCGGTCGGTAGGCTGCACGGGTCGACCGTTGGTGTCGTCTTCAATGACCCGCTCTTTTTCATTGTTCTCCTGTTCGATCTCATCGGGCCGCACAATAGGAATGGCCTTGGACTTCTTGTCAGGCGTGGTGATCTCGCCGATGTCAATATCGCCGAAGATCTTGGTGCGACCAGCGGGAGGCTGCACAGAGCTGGCATTCGAGTTGAGGCTGACAGAGGGGTTGGGGTTGAAAACAGGTGCGTCAACATTGAACGATGCGGCGGAGAACTTGAATCCGCCGCTACCACTGGCATTATGGTTCAGCTTGGAATCCATTGGGCCGTTAAGACTGCTACCAGGCGTGAACGAGGGAGGCGGGACAAAGCCGAGTCCTTGCTCGCTCCTGCCACCGAACTGGAATGGGTCGTTGCCGAACGGCACAGGCTGGGAATTGAACGATCCAGTAGGGTCGAACTCCTTGGCTTCAACGTTAAGTGATGAAATAGAGAGCTGCGACTGATGGCCTGCGTGGTAGGAGTGGCCGCTGGGCTGGGTCTCGTGCCACGGCCCTTGGCGAGTCTGCGGCGTACCTGCAACACTGGGGTTTGTGTCGAGATCAGAAGCATCAAGACCATTCTGTTGTTGATATTGGTCTCCATAGAATTGGTGAGGGAGCTGGTGCTGGGTGAAGGGATGGGGTGCGTGATGGGAAGGGTTCTGTGCGTGGTGTTCATTTTCTGGCAATCCCCAGCGCGACTTCAGCATGTTAGCATTCAGGCCTGCGTGGTCGCTCACGTCACGGTAATCATCCTCCAATTGTCGGTCGATCGAGTTTTCCAGATGGTAATCGGTATGTTTCATCTGGTCCAGTCCCCTTTGCAGAGTTTCGCTCAAATTATGACCGTGGCCTCGAGGGGTAGGCTGGGCAATCTCGACGTTCGATGCATGGAAATGATCTGGGTGGCCATTAACCGGGGTCTTGGGAGCCTGATATGGCAGACCTTCCTGGTGCATGCCATGGCCATATTGATCATCGAACACACCCTTATCGTTGAACCCGGGGTGGAAAGACCCTTGGTCATGTAGCGGAGAAACTGGCGATAGCATGGAGGAAAAGTTGCCCATTGCCCCTGGGCCAGCCGAAGAGGTTGGCTGCCGAGCGTTTATGAATCCTTGGGGAGTCATAGATCCCTGAGCAGGAGGTGTGGGCTGGAATTGGAAGGGGAATCCACCCATCATATTTTGATCCGCGCCCATGAATGGCGTCTGCATACCGAATTGCGAAGGCGATGCCATGGACCCCATCGCACCAGGCGTAGGCATTGATGATTGATTGAAATGAGGCGAGAATGGGTGAATATGGCCGAGGGGATTGCTTGCCGCAGACGCAGTGGGGATCGGCGGGGATGCCACGAGGCCTGGGAAAGGTGTGCCACTGGGGTTGAGCGAGTAATCGGGTGATATTGATTGTTCAGGCTCATCATCGCCGAATGACACCCCAAGAGCGCGTAGCTTTTCTTCTTGGAGCTCAGTGATATAAGACTCCCACTTGGCCCTGTCTGGGAAGTTGACGACAAGTGGTTGGCTCTTGGAAATTTCATGGAGGTCATATGGGTCGGGATATAGGGGTCGGCTGAGACCTCCCAGGGTCGTCGTTACGGAGGGGTCCTCCGAATCGCCAATGGTGAATCCACGAACATCGTACCCTTCGTTCTCCCATTCTTGCATTCGCTGTTGAACGTCGGCAGGTGTTAGGAGACGATACCCAGGTCCCGAACCTCTCTTATCATCATGTGGTAGCTCGATTATGCAGGCTTTCCCACGCCAATTCAATTTCTTTCTCCGCCGTGGTGTTTGGGTGGCTGATCTGCTGATATCAGAGACCTGTGTTTTTAGTGGACCCGGGTTGAGTGGGTCTTCCATCTTTGCGGCGTCCTCCGTCGCGTTTGCGGGCGGAGGAGGTAACGGCTTTTCTACCGGCGAGTTTACCTCGACGGTGGGTGTGTTTGGGTCTGACATGTTGTTTTGTGGTGGATCTTTGTCGTAAGCAAAACCCCAAAAATCCTCCTGCCGCAGGGTACCAGCGCGTTTGTGTAAGGTTTTGTTGACTTTTGCACGCGCCGCGGCTTTTTTCCCAACGAAATCAGAGAGCGTTGGAGTTTTCAATAGGTCGTCGGAACGAAAGTCGTCTTCCAGACCGAGCCAGTCGTCCGAAGCGTCGTCGGCAAAGTGGTTCCTCGCAGTGATGAACGAAGGCGCTTCACTTCCTGAGTCGTCGCTAAGCCAATTGCTGCGCTCTGTTCTAGGCTGACCAGTAAGGTACTGGTTGATCCAATCCTGCGTAAAGTCCCGTATCGATTTACCTCCGTTATTGGCGGGGATATCGCGGTCCACGGGTTCAAGTGTGTCGTCGTTGGCGGCACTCGATCTCCGCAACTCGGTGTGGTTGGCTACTGACGAGACAGGCGAGATGGGACCAGATCCGAGGTCGACACCAGCGAATTCGATTTGGCTATTAGTCACTGACAGTCTCCGAGTGCTAGGTGCTGCATATGGGGATCCCCACGCGGTGGTGTAGTAGATGCTGCTTTCCGCCTCACGATTGACCGGCGAAGAGGGCCGAGATTCTTCGGCTGCGCGATACGAGGATAAAAATGGGAGAGGCGGGGGTTCGAGGGTGATGCTCCGCGGAGAGGTTCGTTGGCCGGGGGAACCAACGGTTGACGGACTCGAGTCTCCTGATGGCGGAGAGGACAAGAGTAGTGAGGGAGCCAGACGCGATTCACGGATGAGGCGCGTGTCCCGCGAGTGGAACTGTGGAGAAGGCGCCGAGATGGCGGAAGAGACGGAGTGATCTAGATCTGTAGTCATCCGGCGTGGTTAGAGTGACATATTTGGAGGGGTCAAGGGCAAAAGAGCGATTGAATCAAGGGAGTTGAAAAATAAAGTCCAAATCGCGTGGCGCGAAGTAGGGACCCCAATTCCACAATCCCGAGAAAGGTTCCAAGAGAGATAACATCAATGCATACACACACACCTTCCGTGTCGACTCCTGCAGCAAGCACTTGCTTGCCGCTCCGCTTATCGTCCAGAATGTTGACGCATGGAAATCAAATCGGAATTGAAGATCACCGCTGGCAAGACAACCTGGGTCGAGATAATGTGCAGGTTGTCGATTTTTCTTCTCTGGATAGGCGCACTCTGCAAGGAAATCGAAAGAATAGAGAGATCAGAAGCACGCTTGAGTCTGAAGCATCAAAGACCAGGATGGGGAACTAAGGGGAAAAAAAGGTCGGACGTCACGGGTATTGGATCGTCGTACGGGAGTACTGGGTACCTGCTAAAGTGTGGGTAGTGCGAGCTAATGCGGTGTACAGGGTACCATAGGCCCGGGGCCCATTCAACGCTTATTATTTGGTTAGCGTAGACCGAGGCCGTTGGCTTAGCTTGTCTTGTTGGCTTTTTTTTTTTTTTGACAATGTCAACTGCTATGCTACATATGTACGCATAACGCACATGTACCCGACGCTGAATCTGATTCAAATGACCCTTGCCTTGTCCAAAGCAAAGTTAAGGATAGATTTTTATACTGCGTACTCATGGCCTCAGGTGCATTTCCCCTTGCTTGAGTAAATGTAAACAATGAAAACTGGAGATCTAAGAGATTCAGGGGTAGAAAGACAGCTTTCCATGGATTCGACCATACCGTACCACCCCCCGAGGGCCGTGTTATCAGTATGACTAATGGGTTGTGTCCCCATTGGCCAATCAGCGTCTATCGTGTAACAATTGGATTCCAGGGTTCGTGTCTTCATTTCCAAGGTTTTATCTACGGGTGTCGGGTAATGCCTGTTGCGCACTCCTCCAGGCTAAACCCCTTCCGGTCATATCTTTTCTCTCCTTTATGCGCTTTAATTAAGAGACTATCTATACGGAGTACCTAACAAATTTGATGTATAACATCTATGCATATTTCCCTTGGATTATCGAGTTATCCTTTTGGCCCCTTTTTGTATTGTTTTCCCACTGAAATGAATTGGCTAGAACCACAGAGGAGAGGACAGGGTAGAAAGCACGCAAGTGGAAGGTAGGAATTTGCAATCCTGTAGTGAGTTGAGCTCATGCATCTGAGTCATAATGGACAAGTTCTGGTACAATATAACTCGACAAAAATATAAAGACTTCACCGAGCGTGAATCTTACATCTATTCCAATGCACAATGGCATCGAACTCCACTCTATTTGAGGCTGGCCTCGACGTCTTTGGGCCCCAGGCGCCTAGTCCGAATCAGTTTGACTTCAGTCCCTTATTCGAATATACAATATTGTCCATCTTGCCTTCTGCCTTGTTGCTGGTCTTGATGCCCTTTCGATTGTGGTCACTATACGGACAATCGCACAAAGTCTCCCGTAGCTTCCTACAGAGCAACAAGCTGGTCTGACTCTCTAGCCAACAACCACAAGGTTGTCACTAATAAGGACCTATATCACTCATTAGTTCCTACTCGTGGTCTTTACTTCTCTCCAAGCTGCTGTTTTAATCCTCTACACAACAAGTTCTGGCATTCGCACACCAACCTCATTAGCCACTACCGCACTTGTCCTCGCCGACGCCTTAGGACTATGCTGGCTTTCTCACATTGAGCATGTTCGCTCTATTCGGCCATCTTCACTCATCAATACCTATCTAATGGTCACCCTTTTGTTTGATATTGCACACACAAGGACACTATGGGTGCAAGGTGCCCCCCAGCACATCGCAGCCGTGTTTACAGTAACAGTAGCAGTGAAGCTTGCCCTTACAATAATAGAAGCAATCGAGAAGCGAAGTATTCTCCTAGGGCCATACCGGGACGTTCACCCGGAGGTGACCAGTGGGATCTATAGCCGAGCACTTTTCTGGTGGCTGAACGCCCTATTGACGATTGGGTTTCGACGGATTATCCACACAGATGACTTATTCCCAATCGAGGAAGAGATGAAATCAACTGTGCTTCGTCGACGGGCCCAGCAAAAATGGGCCAAAGCTAACAAATCTCGCTCGCATGCGTTGTTCTGGTCGACACTGAATGTAACCCGCCGCCAGCTGCTCCTCTGTGTCTTTCCTCGTCTCTGCTTGATTGCCTTTCGATATACCCAACCATTTCTCCTTTCCCGGACAACGCACTTTGTTACCTCCCAGACTGACGCGAAGAGTATCGGCTGGGGTTTGACTGGAGCATTTGGCATCGTGTTCCTAGGAACAGCGATTGCCAATGGTGTATATACGCACATGACCTTTCGATTTACTACCGTTGTTCGCGGGACGCTGGTGAGTATGATTGGTGCAAAAACGCTTGACCTAAGCATTACATCCCTCGACGAGTCGGCAGCTGTGACCTTAATGTCAAATGATACCGGTGAGCTTTTCTTATTTTCTTATTGACTGGGTTTGTGGGCTATTTGGAACTTAACTCATTTTTCCCGTGCGCTGTCTTTAGAAACAATATGCGGAGGATTCCAAAACCTCCATGAAATTTGGGCAGTTCCACTTGAACTGGGAATCGCCATGTGGTTACTGTACCGAGAACTGGGATTATCCTTCCTAGGCCCCGCCGTAGTCGCAATTGTGTCAACGCTGTGCATCGTACAGATCTCGAATTACATCGGCAAAGCACAGAAACGGTGGAACGAAGGTATACAGACACGTATCGATGTCACAACCACCATTCTTGGTTCAATGAAGGCGAGTAGTGCGTTACGGGTGTGGCTTTGGCTTGATATATTAACGAAGACACCTCTAGGCCGTGAAGATGCTCGGTTTTACACCGATTACCTTTGAAACAGTTCAGAATCTCCGCGTCACGGAATTGAAAATGTCGACCTTATTCAGACGTCTTCTGTCGGCTAGCGTGTTCTTCAGTATGTGTGCACCGCGTAATATCTTGTGATGAGAGAGCTACTTGGAATCATCTGTCCTAACTCTTCTCCAGCAAATAACATGAGAGTCCTGGCCCCTTTCGTTACATTTCTGGTATTTGCCCTTATCCAGGACTACGAGAAGTTGAATTTTACCTCTGCCACTGCTTTCACTGGTCTTTCTCTGGTTGGCATGCTATCAAACCCGGTAAATACCATGCTAAGAACAATTCCAACACTCCAAGCGGCACTCGCCTGTTTTGACAGGATCGAGAAATTTCTAGAGTCCCCATCTCGCAAACTGATATTTATACCGCTGGAAGAATCACTCGAGGCCAGTGATAATGGTGGGAAAACTACCGAGCAAGATATTACACTCTCCCAAGACAGTAACGAGGAAAATATGCCGACAGTGGAACTGTCTTCCAGACAACCGCATCATCCCAACCCTACTCTCATTAAAGTGCAAAATGCAGGATTTGCATGGACTGCAGACACACCTATAATCACAGGTGTCAGTTTCTCTGTGGCGCGGAAAGGCTTTGTTTTCATCGTTGGACCAGTCGGGTGTGGAAAAAGCACCTTGCTGAAGGGCCTCATGAGCGAGACACCATTCTCCCAGGGTACAGTGCACCATGACTCCCGTACCAGTGCATTTGCAGACCAGAAGCCATGGATTCAAAACACAACAATCCGACAGAATATCATAGGGCCCTCGTTGTTGAATGCTGCCTGGTACGAGGAAGTGGTCGTCGCATGTGCCCTAGATCATGATGTTGCAATGATGCCAGACTCGCACGGTATGTTCCCAGAGATGCAATGGCATGACCCAATACAAAGGCGATAATAACTAATCAATCACTAAAAGATACTATCGTGGGAAGTGGAGGAATCTCACTCAGTGGCGGCCAAAAACAGCGCGTGGCTCTGGCCCGGATGATGTATGCCAAGTCCGAACTGATGATTATTGATGACGGATTTTCAGGATTGGATCCCGAGACAGAGGAGATTGTGTTCACAAGACTATTTGGCAAGTCCGGCTTGTTCAGACAACTGCAGATAACAGTTCTTCTCGTCACTAATGCCGTTAATCGCCTCCCCTATGCTGACCATATCATTGCTTTGGATGCTACTGGAGGTATCACCGAACAAGGCTCGCTGGATCAGCTCCGGGGCGCTGGGGGGTATGTGGAAGGCCTGGAGACAAGACACAAGTATGAATCAATTTCCGATAGGACTGGTATCTACGCAAAGGAAATGTCCATTGAGTCTCCAAGCAGCGGTGCAGAGCAAAAGAAAAATGCCGAACAGGATGAACTCAATCGGCCTATTGGCGAATGGTCTACCTATAAGTATTACTTTGCTTCGATCGGTTGGCCAAGAGCACTCCTTTCACTGTTCTTAGTGAGCTTTTCCGGAGTCGCCGTGAAACTGACAGAGCTTGTTGTTTCTCTGTGGACGAAAGCATATGCAACCAGTGGGGATGAAGTTAATCCGCTATACCTCGGATTATATGGAATGATAGCAGGAATAGGAGCCGTATTTTGGAATGTCTCCGTCTACCACTTCTTCCTCTACGTGGTGCCAGGCAGTGCTGAAAAACTGCATACTGGACTTCTCAAATCGGTCATGGATGCTCCATTGTCCTTCTTCACAAGTACAGATACAGGCGTCACGACAAACCGGTAGGCTGGAGGTTTACCTTGCATTGCTATTTATACTCGCTAACATTCAGGAACAGATTCAGCCAGGATATGTCAATCGTTGACAAAGAGCTTCCATTTACGCTCATTGACTTGGTGGTTTCTATGATCCAAACGATAATGGGCGCTATATTGATGTGTATAGCAACTGGCTACTTTGCTTTTGCGCTGCCACCAGTGGTTGCCATCGTGTGGGGTAAGTATCTGCTTTCTTTCTGTAGAAAGGAATTTTGGATAGCCAGAGCTAACAGTCGAAAATCAACAGTCATACAGAAATTCTACCTCAGAACCTCCCGCCAAGTGCGTCTACTCGACCTGGAGGCAAAGTCACCGCTATACACGCAATTCATTGAGTCCCTATCTGGATTGGTCACTATCCGAGCATTTGGGTGGTCCGAAGATTTTATAGATCAAAATCTACGCGCCCTGGATAACTCCCAGCGGGCATATTATCTGCTATTCTGCATCCAGCGGTGGCTATCCATCGTTCTAGATGTGATGATGGCAGTGCTGGCTATTCTGCTGATGGTACTGATTGTTGAGCTCCGTCAATCCGTGGGAGCTGAATACGCTAGCTTAGCATTGCTGAACATTATGAGTTTCAGCGCATCCTTGACATGGATTGTTCGGCAATGGACTGCACTGGAGACTTCTATTGGCGCCGTGTCACGCTTGAAGGCCTTCACTTCAACCACGCCGACTGAGAACCTCGAGGACGAGCGCCAGTCCGTTCCAGAGAACTGGCCGGACAGGGGTGGTATTGTTTTGAAAGGGGTTTCTGCCTCCTATTCAGTGGCTGGCGTCCCCATTCTCAAGGACATCAACATGGACATCAAGCCCGGTGAGAAAATAGGAGTCTGCGGACGAACGGGTAGTGGGAAAAGTTCTTTGATTATGACTCTCCTGCGATTACTTGAGGTTTCACCGGAAAGTTCTATTCTCATCGACGGCGTGGATTTAACGAAGATTCCAAGACAGACTGTTCGTGCTGGAATCAACGCCATACCACAGGACGCCTTCATCATGAAGGGAACTATTCGACTTAATGCCTCCCCTTTGCAGAAGCATGGTGATGCAGAGATCATTGATGCACTTTCCAAAGTCCGCTTATGGTCCCTTATTGAGTCTAAAGGAGGCCTCGGTGTCGATTTGGACACGGAATTCTTTTCGCCTGGACAGAAACAGCTTTTCTGTCTTGCGAGGGCTCTTCTCCGAAAGGGTAAGATTGTTGTGATGGATGAAGTGTCTAGCAGCATTGATCTTGCCACCGATAAAGTGATCCAAGAGGTGATTCGCCAGGAGTTTGAAGGAGCTACGATTATTTCGATCGCGCATCGTCTAGACAGTATTCTAAATTTTGATCGCATCGCGGTGCTGAGTGATGGGCAATTGGTAGGATTCGACAATTCTCAAGTATTGTTGAATAGGCCAACAGCGTTCAGGGACCTTTATAACCTGTGATTCTGGTTGGTGATGGTGGATTTGATTAATTGTGAAGAGTGAACCTGCAAGATTAGAGCATTAGGGAACTAACCTTCTGATTAACTAATTACTACATAGTTACTAGCACCATCTATATAGTCATTATAAACTGCAACTGCTCCCCAGATTATATTTTGTGTTGTAACTGCAATTTCAACTCAGCGCAACGCTGAAGCAATGTCCATGTTATTATCTAGTTATACAGCCAGAGCCAATTAAACCATATTTCCATTGGAGTAGGAGATGAAAATCCCCGGAATAAATGAATACAATCTGAAAAAGAAACCGCTAGTCGCGGGCAAGCCATCAAAGCAAAGACGCTCAGATGAAGCGAACAAATAGTCACACATAGTCTATTTGGGGCAAGAGGTGTCGAACTTGATCTTGCGGTCCGCGGTGAACAGACCCCAGTGCTGCTCATCCTTCATCTCGCCGTTGTCACCCTTGGTATCGGGCTTCCAGGACTCATCGAAGGCCTCGAAGTAGAAGAGGTCAACACCCCAGTCAAGCATACCACAGATACCGGTCTTCCAGAACTTCTCAGCGTTCTTGGTACCGGCCTTGGCATCCTCGTAGTCGGAACCACCATCGGTGGGCCAGCCGGTCTCACCAGTGACAATGTTGATCTTGTCGGCGTTGTCACCGGCAATCTTCTGAATGTGCTCCATGGCGCCAGCCATGTCATCGAAGTAGGTCTTGTGGGCCTCGTCGGCGGAAGCACCCTGCCAGTAAGCAAAGGCGTTGGCCAAGCTATGAAGTAGGTCAGTATTGGTGCGCAAGGTTCCCGTTGTCCTTGTTCATTCCCCACTTACACATATTTCACAACGGGCTCCTGGGTGAACAGGGCGTCACCGGTGCCGTCAGCGAGCTTGTTCCAGCTCTCGGCGGTACCAACAAGAACACCCTTGGGCACATTATCCATAACGTGGCTGATATAAGTGTGGAGCTGGGGACCAGTCAAGTCACCACGGTAGAGAGTCTCGGATCCGACGGTGATAGCGTGAATGACGTCCTCGTAACCGGGGATGGCCTTCTGAATGGCAGCCCAATCTCCCTTGAAGGAAGGCTCCTCCAACAGGTTCTTAGTGTCGGTAGGCTTGCCAACCCTAAAAAAGAAAAAGAAAAGTTAGGTTAAAAATAGTTCCAATTAGGGGTGAGGGGAAGAACTAAAAACTTACCACATGCCGAGAACGACCTTGAAGCCCTTGTTTTTGGCAGCAGGCAGAATGTTCTGAGGAGTCTTACACTCAGTACCGGAGTAGGTACGGACGAGAGTAGAGTGACCCTTCAGGGCATCGAAATCGGCCTCATAGTCGCTGGTGGACTTGCAGGTACCGTCGGCGTTCTTGTCACCGAGGGAGAAACCGAGAGTACCCTTAGCAGAGACCAGAGCCGGGGCAGCGGCCAGCAGAAGGGAAATAAGACCAGAGGTACGCATTATGAAAGGTGAGGTCGATGAAAATGAGAGATTCGACCAAAGAGTGACAAGAGAAGAAAAAGAGTGTAAGGGTTATAAAGGGAAAATGAAGGTACGTCAGGGACCAGAGAAAGACCCAGAGGACCGGGAACGGGGGGAAATGAGGGTTTAGGCCCTGACATGGTCTGGCTGTTTGTTCTTGTGGAGAGTTCCAGAGTTCCCCACTGGAGGTTATAGGGGTGCAACCGGGAACCAATCAGAGTAAACCAAGGCTATTCTTGGACCCGTGGATGAAACAATTCCCCTTTACCTCTAGTTTTCATGTATGACCGGGTGTGACTACATCCTACCTAGGTAATCTTTCTATAATTCTCTTCCTCAATCATAATTCCCTCAACACAGATTCCATCGAGTTATATCCAAGACTTATCTCAATATCCTTGATATCTTCGATGCAGCTGCAGAGTCGTGATGTCACTTTGACAAAGCCCAGCCCAGAATTCCAGATACCCAACTGATTTCTGGAAAAGCGCCCCCATGTGGAGAGAATTGGGGAAATCCAGAATCGATCGGATGGCACAGAACCACATTGTGATTGTGGTTTGGTCCACACCGCCCACCTCGCCGATCCTCATCGCCTCGAAGAGAACCACAGAGAGATGTCTGTGGAACTGGAATTTCCTATGGCTCACTAGAGTCTAGCCGGGCCTCTCTTTCCACACCTGCTTTCTCGCCTCTGGGCATAATCCACTGCACTGACCTAGCCCATCCACTCCAATTTTTGTCCCTTGCAGCCAAAATGTGCTTGAGATACCTCATACCACCTGCAGGTTTCACAATTAGCTAATCACCATGGTCAAGGCAGATGCATATTCCATTCAGGATCCATATTTACAACAGTGTAGAGTTGCCTCTCGTTGTGGATTGGTCAATGGCAGCCAAGGGTGGCCCCATATCACCGTTTGCCATCCTGAACCACAAAACATCTGGAGCTATTACAAGATGTGGGAAGTTGGAAGGATTACTTTCCATACAATGAAGACTTTGTTCATTTGAGCTTCTATGAGTGTAAATATTCGAGTCCAATTACTCTTCTCATACAAGAACACACGTAAAAAGGTATGCATAGAATATCTAGACATTCCTTACCTCGAGTCCTAATTACCACCATCAATATCCATACCTTCAAAGTCAAAGACATCTTCCTTCTCCCCAAGACGCCCTGGTATTCCCCCCAATGTCCGGAATCCGAAATCTAGCAGCCGGCATTACCCGGCCCAGCTTCACCTCCAAATCTAGATGGATGCCCAGTCCCGGTCAAATAACAGTACTGACAGTGAGTTTTCCGCCTGGTGAAGCCGCACTAGTGGAAATAGCATTCGAAGATGTGGATGAGTGGCGAACGAATGAGATGCGTAGATCCAATGTGCATGAATGGCAGGGGTGGGCTGAGTAAGGGGCGGGTTTGGTTCCTTTTGAGGGGACTGAAAATCGGAAGATGGAATCACTCGAATATAGGAGCGTTTGGTTCTACAGTGTGTTGGTTGGGATTAGGACTTAGGTGGTGGTTGTGTACTGAGCCACAAGGTATGTGAGTGGGGGCTTGTCAGAATGTTCGATGCATGGCAGTGGCTCTGTGGCTTGGGAGTTCCTGGGGTTAGCCGAGCCCGCACGGGAATGCAAATGCAACTAACGTTCTACTGTAGCCAGACTCACCCGAGTGGTTTTTTTTTTTTTTTTTTTTTTTTCAGTGTGCTGACATTGACTGTAAGATTTCAGCTATTGTTACATACATAGTAACAAGCTCTATCATACAAAGTGTTTCTGACATGATTCGTAGAGGGTATGATGATATCCGGCGATGATCGCCGGTCTAGATAATAAAAAAAAAAAGAAAAACGCCGTATGTTTTCTATTGCCTCCAGCCATCCTTGCTGGGGCTACTTAAGTGATCCTGAAGGTTCAAATCCTTCCCTACCCGTAAAACGCCCGCCAGCCCAAATCACAACGCGAGATTCTTCTCTTTCAAATACAGCTCCTTGAGAGTGCTCAGCTGTGTCACAGCCATGGTCTCCCGCCCAAGCTTGCGGGGCAGGTCGACGATGACATGGTGCATCAGCGCGAGCCCGTACTGACCGAAGAATCCGATAATGCGCTCGCCCGACGATCGGAAGAGGGCTGCGAGAAGGGCGATCTGGGTCTCCTGCAACTCCGCAGGTGGAATGGCCAGAATTTTGTGAATAGAAGCCCAAAACATGGTGTTGGGGAACGGGTTGCGACGTGGGGACTTCGCAAAGTTGCGAAGGGTCATAGCAGCATATCCCGCACCGAGTGCGGTCATGCGGTCCATGTGGATTTGTTCAGAGACCCAGGAACCGGTGTCTGCAGAACGCCACCAACCCAGGACACGGCGTCCACCCTCGGTCTTGTCATTGCCTGTGAATCCCCACAGAGCGGGGCAAACAACACGGTATTTGGCCCACATGATGTCGGACATGTGTATACCTTTGTACGTGAACATATCAAAGGAAAAAATCTGTGCAGCAATAATGCCGATCGGCTCGGCGTGGGACTGTTTGATGGAGGCTTCAGCCAAAAGAGAGGAGATCAAGCTCTTTGCAAGAATGTTCAATCCGTAGATGAGCATTGCCGGCACTTTGTTCTCCGACTTTGCAATCTCCTCAGGTGGGAATGCAATGAAATTTCGGATGTCCACTGTTGGCTCCGGGTAGGCAAGTGCCTTTTCGAGTTCGCCTTTGAGTTGAATAATCTGAGTTTCATTTTGAGTATTAGTATCCAAACAACCACATCCAATGAGAGGGGGGGTTGATTTCGTACCTGTTGTTTATTCGCACCGGTTCCAGCTCGAAGCTGGCCAACAGACTTCTTGATTGAGCGTCGTAAATTTCCCATGGTCGCCTTGAGGTCAGGCTGGGATTGGCCAATGTCCTTGAGCCATTTGCGCATTTCCTTGAGAGTCTTATGTAGCTGAACGTAACGTTGCTGCTCTTGGATATCCTCAGCCGAAAGGTTTCCAGCACCAAGTTTCTGCTGCTGTTGGCTGCGGGCCTTTTCGTTGGCCTCTTCCTGCACCTTTCGAGCTTCCTCATCCTGCTTGCGCTTCTGGGCATCGGCCTGCTCGCGTTCCTTGCGGAGCTTCTCCTCAATCGCGGCTTTGCGTGCGGTTTCAAGCGCAGCAGCTTTCTCAGCCGCCTCCTCCTGGGCCTTCTTCTCGGCCTGCTCTTTGGCTTGGCGTTCGGCCTCAACGCGTGCGGCTGCTTCTCGTTCGCGGCGTGCCTTTTCAGCCTTTTCACGTTCAAGTCGTTCTTTTTCCTTGCGGGTTGCTTCTTCCTTTCGCAGGCGCTCCTCCTCTTCGGCGAGAAGGTGAACCTTCAAGGTTGTCTCCGCTTCCTCGCGGACGCGGTCGTGGAAGGCGGCGGCCTGATCAAGGGCGGCTGTGTGGACTGCTTCACGCTCGCGGTCGATCCGATCGAGATTTTCGTAAAATTGCTTTCGTTCATACTGGTGCACCTTCTTCAGATCCGCGTCGAAGATTTTGACTTGTTCAAGATCGCGAACGAGGTCAAGCATCAGCTGCTTGGACGGGCTGTCCAAGGGTGGGACATGAGTTCGGAATCGCGTCATTGTGGGGGTTGACATTTGAGTAAATGATATGGTTTATTCCGAAGTTTCCTGGTGAGGAGTGGTCGAGTGGGTGTTTGGGGAAAGGTCGGGGAGGTTCGGAGGACTGGTGAGGGGAAAGGATGGTCAAGTGAATATGCGGAACTCAAGTGAATGTGGAGGACTCAAGTAACTGAGACCATATCCGTAGTTAGAGGAGTTCAGAAGCCTTCAACATAGAACAATATCGCAAAGCAAAGTGATATTCACGACTGATGTAGCTATCGATCTGAATTGGAAGGTAAGAGGAAGGATGAAGGGTACAGCGTGAGAGTAATTGAGGTTATGAGGTAGGTGATGAGTTCAAAAGGTAAATTGCGCGCGTTCCGGGAGCGAATAATTGGACGTTGTCGCGTCAAAAGTAGTAGAAGGGAGGGTCCATGGAGATTGGAGCTATGGGAAGGTTGGGATTAGCATGTAGCTTTCGAGGGGCACAAACGGAATCAAGCGTTTGCCCGCATTGCGTAACCATCCAATAATAAGCGACTTGAGGATTCAACGTACATGGATGTACCTTTGACCTTCAAAATATTTCCTCAAATGTTTCAAAGCCCTTAATATGAAGCCAAAGAAAATAAATTACCTGTAAAGTTCAATCTTACCAAAGTTCGAACGGCTTTCACCGCCTTCTCATCACCGCCTTACTATATCGGCCACGACTTTGAGAATATCAGGCTATTAAACACCCTTGCCCTAGTACTTAAGAAGATTGAGATACATACAGAGTACAGAAAGAACAATTTTGAATTGATTTACACACCAATAGCTCGCATCAACCAACCAATTTCCTAGGATTTATTACCAGTATACAGCCAAAGAGGGTCTTCCAGAACCTCTTCCCCCAGGGGGTCCCCAAGACAAATGAGTATGTAAGCAAGACCCGCGAGCCGTTCGGTTCCCTGGCGCGCTCCCGCCTGGAAGCGTTGACGTTTACATCATTGTGAGCATCATCCATTTTTTACCTACCCTATATGATTGGGAGAACAAAATACAAAATGATCAAATCTCTCCGATCATACCGGACTTGAGCTTGCAATTAGGTTTTTTCCCTAGGGTGTATTCATTAGCCCAGCGGATACTAACTAATCCTTTAGCTTTAAAAGACCCTAAACTAGCCAACCCACCACTAGCTGTTCTATATTTGAACTTCTGTACGGAGTACTGAAGGAGAGTCGTTATTTCCGGTACAGAAGACGCCGGCTCCCATTTACCTGTAGACTCCAATGATCATACTAGATACTTTAAGTGGGGACTCGAAGCAGTTCAACGGATGCATCAGGATGATGATGAAGTTGGTAGCAATGGCGATCATCCACGGCTCCTGATGGAACGGAGTATTATGGATAACTGTCAGAGTATTTACATGATCCACTCCGGGATTATTGCCCTAAAAGCTGTAATAAAACATTGTTCGGTCATTTCCGAACACACCCTCTTCTTTCCGTACTAATGGCCCTCTCCCCACACCTCTTTGTATCTCCAGCATCACCTTTCTTCTTCTCCTTTCCCCCCTCCTCTCTGTTCTTATCCCATCCCTCTCTTCTTCCCCCCCAATATCGCTCCTTCGAGTCGAATTAGTCGATGGTTTCATCGTCTATTCTATCCTTCCCTCTAATTTCAGTCTTCGCTGTCATTCTCTTCGGGGCTCAACTCTGAATCCCCGTTTTAGAACTTTGGAATCATCCTGAAGACAAGCTCGTTTCAACGGCTTTCTTCACTTAAAGTCCACCCCGGTTCTTGATCGAGGTGCTTTTTGTCGAATTCCCCTTTTTGTCGGTTGCAGTCGTGCTTTCCAGCACAGCTCCATCCCCTCGGTCCTTCCAACTCCTGTTCGAAGCTTCATCCTGTTGCTACGGTGTTGCTCGTTCCAAGTTTTCCTTGAACGTGCAATTGCCTCGACTTCTACTTGCCATCATCCGGTTTCTCCTCGTCACCTCTTGGACTTGTAACAAAATAAAGGCGATCATCCCACATTGAACTCTGCAGACGTCATTTTGGAATGCTAGGGTTGGGAGGTTGTCATTAGTTTCATCTTGCAGGTAAGAGGATCGTGATATACTCCACGCATTTACTTTTAGAAGTTTACCCGGCTTCGATTGCCCTTGCCGCTTTTTGATTATTTGTGAGGTCATCGTCAAGTGTGCTTCTTTCCCCCCTGAGATCGAAGCTTCCGTTGAGTCCGCCCTTACCTTTGGGCTTCACTTTTCATATGGGCTCTAACATCGCCGTGTTCCCCTCTTCTCGCCTTCTCTTGTTCCCACTACCATCCTGCACCCTTACTGATCCGCTCTTTGTCACTCTTCCAGGATAATTCACGTATTGAAAACCACAATCCGCACATACAGACTCCTTTTGGTCGGCCTGTGATCCATCTCACTCGGCTCATTTGCCTTTTGGCGCAGTATCAGTCTCTCCTGTCGCCGAATTCGCCCCGCCAAACAAACATATTACATTCTACAGTAATTGCCAGCTTCTGTCATCTAGGATCATGGATCAACAGAGTCAATCTGGGCCTCAGGGCCCCGGTGGCCGCAAGTTCCATATTGCTCATCGGAGAAGTCCATCTGAGCTCACCCCGTTGATGAGTATGTGACCGCCCTCGTGACCGCCCACTATAAACCCATAGTCCCATCATCCCAGCTAACTTGAACTTGTTTACAGTGGAACAACTGGCTATCCAACAACAGATCGAGTTGCTCCAGCAGCAGCAGCAACAAATTGCTGCGACACACCAACAATACGTTAACATGGGGCTGTTGCAGCCCCAGCAATTGGGCCAGGTGCCCTCGTTTCAATCCGGTGCCTCTATGGGCGGTGTCTCCCCACAGCAAGTGAATGCATTCCAGTTCCCACAGGGCGGACAGCAGCAGCAGCAGCAGCTTGGAGTACCAATGAACGCACCGAACCAGAATTCGCACCGTCGCAACCAGTCTGCTCTCCCTGGTCTTCCCATGGGCCCACCCCCTGCCCCATCTTCTGGAGCATCGGGATACGCCGATTATAACCAGCAGGGCCAAAACAACAATAACCACAAGAATGAGAACACCGGCCACGGCCGCGGTCGTGGAGGTCCTCCCGGCGGTGGTCACCAGCGCCGCCACTCGCTTGCTCTTCCTGAGGCTAAGAAGGCTGCCGAGCTAGCCCAGCAGAAGAGAACAGCTTCCGGATTCCAGTTCCCAGCTCCTGCTCCTGGCGCAAGTGCTTCTGATAACCAGTCTTCATCGGATGATAAGCCTGCATCCAGCACATCTCCGACACCCCAGGGACCCCAGGGACCTGCCTTCCAGCGGGCCGGAAACATGCGGGCTGGTGGTCACGGCCGCAGCCAATCGATGGCCATCGGTGGTAACCGAGCTTCCATCTCCGGTCGCGGTGCTGGCGGCTTCCAGTTCCCCCAAGCCAGTGAGCCAACAACCAATCAATCTGATAATCAACGGCGACCCAGCCAGGCTGGCCATGCTCGGTCATCCTCGCGAAACTTTGAGGGCAACTGGCGCCAACCCAACAACCAAAACCAGAGCCAGGATCAGCAGAGGCCTGCCGGTCAGCAGCAGGGTGGATTCCAGCCCGGCCACCGCTCGCGCGGCTCGATGAACCAGTCCATGGGTTCCATTGGTCAATTCCAGTATGGCGGCCAGCCTCAGCTTGGCCAGCCTCAGCTGATCCAACTTCCTCAGGGCCAAGTTATGATGGCACCTCAGATGTTCGGTAATCAGCAACTGAACCCCCTTCAGCTGGCTCAGCTCCAAGCTCTTCAGCAGCAGAACGCCCAAGGTATGGGTGGTCTTCAGGCGAGCCAGCATGCCCCACCGCAGATTTCTGTTCAACAGCAGCAGCAGCAACAGCAGCAGCGGAAGACCCTTTTCACTCCTTACCTTCCCCAGGCAAACCTCCCTGCGCTCCTTAGTAATGGACAGTTGGTCGCTGGTGTTTTGCGTGTCAACAAAAAGAACCGTTCCGATGCTTATGTTACCACCGACGATCTGGATGCCGACATCTTCATTTGCGGTAGCAAAGATCGGAACCGCGCCCTTGAGGGTGACTATGTCGCAATCGAGCTTCTCGATGTCGACGAAGTGTGGGGTCAGAAGAAAGAAAAGGAGGAAAAGAAGAAGCGCAAGGATATCACTGATGCCCGCTCCAACAGCAATGCTGGAAATGACAAGCTTGGTCGCTCCGATTCCACTGGCGATAGACAGGAAATTGGCCCGGATGGAAGCATCCGTCGCCGTGGTAGTCTTCGCCAGCGCCCTACCCAGAAGAAGAACGACGATGTCGAGGTCGAGGGCCAGAGCCTTCTTCTGTGCGAGGAGGATGAAATCAGCGACGAGCAGAAGCCTTTGTACGCCGGTCATGTTGTTGCGGTCATTGAGCGTGTGGCGGGCCAGATGTTCTCAGGAACCCTGGGTCTCTTGCGTCCCAGCAGCCAAGCTACGAAGGAGAAGCAGGAGGCCGAGCGGCAAGCCAGAGATGGTGCCCACGGCCGTTCGCACAATGACCGTCACCAAGACAAGCCAAAGATTGTTTGGTTTAAGCCTACTGACAAGCGTGTTCCACTTATTGCCATCCCCACAGAGCAGGCACCTCGGGACTTCGTTGAGAAGCACCAGGACTACGCCAACCGAATCTTTGTTGCTTCTATCAAGAGGTGGCCTATTACCTCTCTGCATCCCTTCGGAACTCTCGTTGAGCAGCTTGGAGAGATGGGTGACTTGCGGGTTGAGACAGATGCCCTGCTCCGCGACAACAACTTCGGTTCGGATGACTTCTCCGATGCTGTGCTGAAGAGCATCGGCTGGGAGGACTGGTCCGTCTCTAGCGAGGGAGACGCCCTGGCTTCGCGACGTGACTTCCGTGAAGAGACCATCTTTACGATTGACCCCGCCGACAGCAAGTCCCTCGAGGATGCGTTCCATGTGAAGAGCCTTGCTGATGGCAAGGTTGAGATCGGTGTTCACGTGGCCGATATTGCTCACTTCGTCAAGGGTAACTCTCTGGTGGACCGTGAGGCCAAGAAGCGTGGTACTGCAGTCTATTTGGTTGATCGAATCATGAACATGTTGCCTACCCGTGTTTCTACTGAGCTTTGCTCTCTCGTCCCTGGCGAAGATCGCCTTACAGTCAGCGTGGTATTCAAGGCCAACCCCAACACTGGTATCGTGGATGACGATGTCTGGATCGGCAAAGGTGTCATCAAGAGCGCTGGCCGTCTTGACTACGATCAGGTCAATGCACTTGTTCAGGGCAAGTCTGATGTCAACACCAGTGGCATTTCTGCCGACAGCATCCGCTTGTTGCACGTAAGTTTATTCGGATTCTACAACTCGTCTTTTTTCTCCCTTATGCTAACAAAAACACTTAGAACACTGCTGGCAAGTTCCGCGAAGCTCGCTTTGGTAACCGCGTGTCAGACGTTCCTGTGCAGCGTCTGCTTCAGCAGCTTGATGACGAGAATGTGCCAGTCGAATACAATATTTTCGAGTCAACCCCAGCACATGAACTTGTTGAGGAGCTGAGCCACCAGGCCAACTTCTTCGTTGCTCGTAAGCTCGTGGCCGCTATGCCGGACAGAGCTTTCTTGCGTCGTCAGTTCTCGCCCAACTCTCGTCGTCTTACTTTGTTTGTTGAGCGGATGAACCGCCTTGGCTTCGAGATGGACTCGAGCAGCAGTGGCAGCCTCCAGAGCTCTCTCTGCAAGGTGCAAGATGTGGATCTTCGCAAGGTAAGTGACTTTCCTGTACTCACGGTTATAGATGCATGTATTAACACATGATGCAGGGTATGGAGACTCTCATTGCCAAGGCCATGCAGCGTGCCAAGTACTTTGTCAGCAGTGGTACTCCCGATGAAATGCGCCAGCACTATATGCTCAATGTTCCGGCTTACACCCATTTCACCAACCCCTCTCGACGCTACGCCGATATCATTGTGCACCGTCAACTTGAGTCTGTGCTCTCCGAGGGTGCCGTGGAGTTCAACGACGATATCGAGTCACTGAACAAGACTGCAGATCTTTGCAACAACAAGAAAGACTCGGCTCTCAACGCCCAGGAGCAGAGTGTGCACATTGAGGCCTGTCGTAAAATGGACCGCAAGAGTCGCGAGATTGGCGGCGATCTCATCAGTGAGGGAATTGTACTCTGCGTTTATGAGTCTGCCTTTGACGTCCTTATTCCGGAATTCGGCTTTGAAAAGCGTGTCCACTGCGACCAGCTGCCGCTCAAGAAGGCTGAGTACCGCAAGGACAGCCGTGTACTCGAGCTGTACTGGGAGAAGGGTGTTCCCTCGTCTGCATACATTCCCGAAGACGAGCGTCCCAAGCCCGGTAACTCCCGTGCTGCCCAAGCCGCCGCGGCTGCTCGTGAGGCCGAAGCCGCGAGAGAGCGGGCCAGAGAGCGTGATGAGGCCATGCGTAAGCAAACCGAGACCGGCACAATGTCTGCGGACGATGTCGATGCCCTTTTCGACGACGATGAGGACGTGGATGATGTCACTGAAATGGCAGCCGGCGTGTCGCTTAATTCCGCCGACCGCTCGACTCAGAGCATGCCGCCCTCGCCTACCCGCAACGGTCACCACCAGCAGGGACCTCACCGTACTCGCTCGGACCCCAAGATTGCCTCCGGCACTGGTGATGCACCTGAGAACAAGTTGACCAACAAGGAGAAGTACTTGAATCTATTCAAGCTGCGCGAGGTGGATGGAGACTTTATCCAGGATGTCACAGAGATGACACGAGTTCCCATCATCCTGAAGACTGACCTGAGCAAGAGTCCTCCGTATGTATTCCCATTCGGTTTTTCCCCCTCTAACATGAGCGTTCCTAACTAACTTCGATTTCCATTGCAGATGCCTCACTGTTCGGTCTGTCAACCCCTACGCCCTGTAGAGGTCTGAAACTCAGCTGTGTTTTCTTCATGGGATATATTTCTTGCATGCCACCCTGCAGATTCTTCGCTCAAGCGGAGCATGCTGTGTCTCGCGCACGCCTACGGACATAATCCAATCCCGACGTGGATCGAACATATCGTTATCGGCATATCTTTCCTTGGTTACGCTTTTTCTCGGTGGCTTCATCCAATTATCCCAATTCTACCCATCATCTTTTCGACGTGTCCTGGGATTCTTATACTTATCCTGTTATATGTGCAAAGCGGCTGTTTGTCTTTTTTTGAGCATTTTAGTTGAAACCTGGGCAAATCTCTTAGCGTCAGAGCTTGCCTGGTTTTCTTTATTCTCGTTCTCTGAGAATGTTTGGAAACTTGGCGGGAAGGACATTGCAGCTCGATAGTCCCAGAAAATCCTTCTGATTAATCTATGGTATTACAACCTTACACCTACTCTCCACCTGGACAGGGGTCTTTCTGCAGACGTACAATTAATCTATATGGTCATATATCGTCATCAAAGTATCACAAGTATCACAATTGCTAAACCGCAAGCTCGACCTAGAATGTAGAAGTCATAAAGTTGCGCCACATTGTTGACTGCACTATCAACCCATCATATAGGTGTTGCATAGCTCCTGCTAGAGAATGAACCCAGTCCCAATGCCCGTAAGGTAAGATGGCCGAGGAACACAGCTCATAGCTGCTATATCTAAAGACGAAGTGATTTGTAGCTACTTCCCTCGAGCATTACATTAACTAGTGAATATGATGAGACGTGTAATTTCATATGAATTCTTAAACAAACAGACAAATATGTCCAAGCTAAGTCAAATTGTAACTCCAGGGCCCCCGTGCCCAATCTGGCCATGTTGCCAATGCAGTAAAAGAACCAGCTCCATAAGTCCTCCTCGCTCCTCGCTTCATGCAATTTTGTAAGTCCGGTTGAATTCAACGGACCACCAAGGGTATCAAGAAATGTCGCTAACGGGGGTAGGGGTAGTGAAATAGGTGTAGATAGAGGGAGAGCAAAAGCCAAACGAAAACAAGATCAGCTCGACTCAAATCAGAAGTTGGTTTTTTTTCCAATTATCGAAATGAAGCGGAGGGCTGAAAATGCAACACAAAAAGAAAATCCATCAAATTAAATCAAGTTCCAGATAGATGGATGGATTTCTCATAGCCGGCGGATTCCAATACGCGGCTTTGCTCTGACAGCTAGGCGTTTGTGCAGGCCGCTTGTGGCTTTCTTTTTGGAGATTCCGGAATTGGAGGAGCCTGATAGAGATGACGATGACAGTGGCGGCGTGGGTAGTTGAGCATGTGCTGGAGAAACGGGAGTAGAGCCATTGAGCGTCTTCATGGGTTGGTATTCGCGCTTCTCTTTCAACCCTCGTACGGTTGCAGATCCGTGGTTCTCTTTGCCGTCCCCGCTCAGCCGACGTAGGGGGTCTTGCATGGCCAGCTGGGGCAAGTCTTCGAATATTGGCATCTCATCGCGGAGACGGCCGGAGGCATTGACTCCTCCACAGAGTAGGGAGAGCTTGGGTGTTTTCCGTAGTGGTGATGAAGTACGAGAACGTGTGTTTGCAGTGATGTTTCGTTCATTGGAGGTCATGGCGGGGGCGTCGTTGTCGTTGTCGGAATCGATGAGCATCATGTCTGCATCGGAGTCTTCCGGGTAGTGAATTGAGAGGACGGAGAGGGGGCGTTTTCCCAAGGCAGTCTTACGAGGACTCGGGGGCGCGAAGTAGACAGGGGAGGGGGAAAGAGTTGGGTTGTTTTCTTTGCTTGCGCTAGTGGGGTCGTCGCTTTCGCTGTCGACGTCGTCTGTCATGGACGGGGGAGGTTGGGCGAAAGGGTTTGAGGAGGATTGTGAAGGATGTGAGGACTGTGGTGTGATTTCAGATGCAGTGGTATTGCGGGCGGTTTTCTTGCTTGCAGCGGCGTGGGTGCGGGCCTGTTTCCGCGGGCGTTGAATGACTGCATCCTTTTCTTTCTCCTCAAGTGTCGCCCCTGCCTCCTCACCTCGAAGCTTTGCTTCGGTCACTGCATCGTTGAAGTTCGGTGGGATCGGGGCGTGGATTGACGTCATGAGCTTGGCTTGGTGTGCGAAAGCGTCATAGTTCTCTTGCATAAGAGCGCTCGCTGAAGCGTTGAGGGCAGAGTCCGGGTTGGGGTAGATAAGTAGACATGAGATTGTCTGAATAGAAACAAGTGATGTCGTTAGTTAGGAAACTCATCCCCCTAGTGCGGTCACTTACCACCAATACATCACGAAGTGTTAGATTGGGCTGCCAATCCCGCTTAAGCGTATCCACACAGACGGCTCCGGTGAGCTCCTCCATGTTCGGATGCCATATCTTTGTCTTAAAGGTAGCCTTTGGGGGACTCTTAGGGTAGTCATCGGGCATCTTAAGATGGAGCTCCCATAATCCTTGTGAAAAAGGTGTGCCCGCTGGGCCCGTGAGAAGTATTGTCAGTTGTGACAGGTCGTCACCGTCTGACGGCTGCAAGTAGTACGGCGGAAGATCACGGTGCAAGGCAGCGTGGTCGGCAGCTAGCCGGCGCAAGTTGGACGGCTAGATATCCATGTCAGATACAGAGCACGAGCATATACCGGTTGCTGGGAAACCAGTGTGTGTCAATGAGTTGAACATGAATGACTTACCATGCTGGAGTTTTGGATGGTTGTAGAGTACTAAAAGAATAGGGTAAACTAAGTTGGAGAACAATGCAAATTTAGAAAGTGATCCGGACCAGTGAAAGCACAACAATCACAATCACAATGATAAGAGATGGTTACTTCGTCGACGGTTTGTTTTGAGTGGAGGTCGCACTAACCTTTTTGGTAGCGCGTCAGTCACGTGCTTTCTGTCGCGTCATATACGCGTAACTAATATTACCTCTTTGGGATTACCCTATGTTTCACGTCCTTACTATAACCCTTGCTATCCCATGAGACATCTATTGTAGGAAGCTAGGAATATAAGGGCGGGGGATTAATTGAGCCATATCTCCATATTTGGGGAAAAAAGAAACCCCTGGCTACCTATATTATATCATTCATACGTCAGGCTTATAGAAAGAGGAAGAAGGTCCAGCTATCTTCATAGATAGCTAAAAGTAAGGGAAATAGAGGGCTAAGGACCAGGCACTAATGGGGCTATTCATGTTGCCCAAAGAGCTCCTACTATGTACTCCGTACGTTATGGTCCATTAAAGATCCCCATCCGTAGTTTGCTACTCTGTAAGGCATCTATCTGTCTACTAATGTCAAACGCAGCTTTTGCTTACTACGAGAAATTTGACATTCATTCTAGACGCAGGACAGGGGCATTGTTGAGAGCTATCTCATGTGGAAATCTTCAAGCAGCCGATTTTCTTCTACGCGACAGGTTCAAAGTCTGCACTCGAACATATCGTTTGCTAAACTTGCTCAGTCCATACTTCACTCTGCCGCAAAATCTGGATCTCAAGCAAAGGTTCCATTCTTACTAAAACACCTAGGCAGTACAAAGATGCCACTACCAAGTCATAAAGATCTTACTTGAGGCAGGTGCCAATGTCAATACAACAGATCTTGCAGCGGTGATGTCCATGGTTTTCGATGGAGCAAGATCCTTTGGTAAGGCTCTCAAGCGTGAGGAATGCCAAGCACAGTGTGTCAAAATCAGTTTTCGGACACCAATTTTCTTCGCCATGTGGTCGCACAGCTCCGATGATCGCCGTTGTGCGTGGCTTGTCCGAAATAGTAGCAGATCTGGTTGTGTATCTGGGTACTGACCGAGCCATTGTAGACGACTTTGGACGAACAGCGCACACAGAAGCACTAAGGGTGAAGAAGCCTTGGGTTTTGGAATTGTTGTTGAGAGCCCCCGAGGATATTGTAGTTCTTTCAATTATGTCTTTTCGTCCTTTCCGATCTCGAAACGATCTCACATTCAATTTTACTCTTGCTTATTGACTCGCAATTGCATTGTTTCTTTCGGTCTTTTCGTGCCCTGGGTACATACACCAATTCTCGAAATCGGCTTGACCGCGGTTGCCGTACTATCGCATGGTGTTTGTCACCTTCACAAAGAAAGGTACTTCCCGGTGGAACGTTAGCAACATCAACCTCAACGGCAAGGTCAAGAAGCATCTGTTGCAATGCGGCACAATATATCTGGTAATGTTTTGATCCGTGGGTACTCAACATCTACTCGTTTTTGTTGAGGGTAGTTTGGGATATCAGTTAGTTTGGGTTGGCATCCAAAGCCCCCGAATTGGGGGCCAAGTCCCCATCTAATCAATAGCAGCAAGGTAAGGGGTGTGATTTAAATTCTGGCTCCAATCTCTTGAACCTGGGTGGCTACCTCGAAAGCGGTCATGGCGTGTCGCTTGAGTGCGAGAGCGATGGCAGCTGCCAGGCCTATATACGGAGTAGGTCTTGGTAGAATAGAATAATAGTTGAATTAGAAAAGGAGAACCCATGGCCCTTACCTCCTATTCCAGCCCCAACAACAATTATATCAAGGTCCTTGCGTGTCATTGCGAGAAGCTGTGGACTAATTACTCTGTACGGGTACTCCATATATGTGGTGTAATGCTCTAGATCAAATCCAAATTCACCCACTCGTTAACGTGACTGACTATCTATATCTATGTACTACATACGTAGTACATACGTAGTACTTGTCGCAGGGTATGTATGCATCACAGCCTGTACCCACTCACCCCCTTGCAAGAATTAAAATTTGCTTTTTGCTGCAAATATGAGCGAGCGAGCCATTGCCGATCACATGCATGAATTATTATCACGATATTGTGAGGGATTACTATATGTCTGAAGCACATTTATGATCTATACACTCAATACATACGCAGGGAATCAAGTTTTGTATTTACCCAGGAATGGATTAAGTTAATCACAAAGAGAGAAGAAAAAGAATTGGAACCAGGTGCGCCGTGAATATGCGCCTCCGAGTACAACGCAGTGAAACAGACGAGTCCTGCCCAATGATAAAGAATTACAAATTCAATATGAAACCTGGGGGGGGGGGGGGGGGGGGAGGAGAAAATAACAAATTCCCCCGGAAAAAAATTAATAACCGATGTTCGCATGTTCATGTCCCTCATTCCCGTTAATCCAGATACTGGATCAACATAACCGACCGACCGCAACCAACCCCTCGCCTAACTGGGACCGAAGTGGACATCACAGTACGATAGAAGACAGGAGATCGGCGTTGGCCAGTCACAGACTCATAATGTACTTAGAGGAAAGCAACGAGAGCAGCACCGGCAACCATGCCGAGACCGAGGGGGCCGGCGGTGGCCATAGCAGCACCACCAGTGGAGGCCGAGCTGGAAGCAGAAGCAGACGAGCTGGAGCTAGAGTCGGAGCCAGAGCTGGACGAGGACTCGGAGGAGTCAGAGGAGCTGGTGCTAGTGGAGGTACCAGTAGCCTTGGAGGAGCCTGAGGTCTCGGTGCCGGTAGCAGAGGAGCCGGTGCCAGTGCCAGTGCCGCTGGAGGCAGTGGACAAAGTGGTTTGAGTGGCGCCGGGGCCGGCGACGGGCGAGGTCAGGCCGGCGGGGATGGAGGCGGCGGGCTCCTGCGAGGTCACGGCAGCGGCCTGGCTGGTGACAGCAGAGGGCTGAGTAGTGACGGCTTCAGGCTGGCCAGTCACGACGCCGAGAGAGTTGGTCTGGGTCAGGTACTGAGTGGCAGGGTTGTCAACAGTCTGTTGGGTTGGTTAGCTTATGTTGTTCTTTTGGTAGGGTGGTATGATGTTTTGGTTCTGCTTACCTCGACGGAGGCACTGCTCTGGGCGTTGGCCAGGGCGATGGCCGAGAGGGTAGTGAAGACGATAGAGAAACGCATTTTGATGGATTAGAGATTATTAGATGGATTATGGTAAGGAAATATGGAGAGTTTGGAGAGAGAAATAAAAAGTGATCTCAGAAAAAGGCTGGGGGTGGTGGGATTATAAGGCTGTTGGTTGTCCTGGGAAACAACGGAAGTTTCATGTTGCAGACTGTTTACCCATGCATATATTAGACCGAGAGTGGCTTTTGCCAATACCTGTTCCAGTCAGCGATCAGAGTCTGGATCTAGCGCAATTTGAGATCTGCAAGGTCTTGCTGTTCTATTTTAGTCGATTTCTGGGGTCACACCAAATCCACAAGCCCTGTATTTTGCATAGGCACATTCACCTCTACAATGCGCTACGTGACAAATATATTCAACTGCAATGATAGTAAATATAGAATGTGTTCCTCTTTTCTCTTGTACGGAGTACAAAACCAAGAAAAAATTGGAATTAATTGGAATCAATTAGACTAAATAGAATACTTGGCATATTGACATAGTGGCAATATGCCGACACTAGCTAACTTAGCCGCGTCTGACCACCTGGGCACCTGTCCTCCGTAAGTAATCATAACAAATATAGAAATGCTATAAACTTGGAACGATATGTCTCAATTTCAGCCCTGGATAATTCAGTAGCCTGAAAGTTTACTTACCCTGGAAGTTTACTACCCCGTACGGAGTAGTAGGTGGGACATACCCTTGACCGCGTGGCGGCATACGAATCCCTTTTGATGCCATCCAGTTCAGTTCTGGATTTTCTCACATCTGACTCAATCTAAACTACTCCGTATGAGTAATAGTTTCTTAGGCCTCAAATGGCGCGATCCTACGTGTCTTGGAGCTAAGAAAGTTGAACCAGCCTCCAAGTGAGACATCACTTGGTTCCGGCTGTCATCAAATCAGGTAGGCCGAGGTTAATTAATTCTGTACCTTTTTCTTCTACTATGTACTCAACATTATTGTATTATTATATTATTGTGGTAAGGATGTAGCCAGTTTTCAACAATATCTAATTTATAAATTCTACCCTACGGAATACTCCGTACACGAATTATGTCGAGTTTGGTGCTTTGGGCATCAGCAACCCCAACCCGTACTTTGTAGACTCCTAGATCATCAGACGAAGGTGGGTCAATTTGAGACAAGTCAACGGCTCGGTTAACTCCATCCAGTAGGAGATCGCATCTATATTTATATTTTCTTTTTCCTGGGCAGTGTCTTGACTAAAATACCACCATCTTCCTATATTATAGTTACAATAAAATGTCAAAGTGGACAAAGAGGGTCGACATACTACTCGTACCGTGCAACTCGGGGGTTTAAGCTTGATCCCAGAGCACCGCAGATGGTCTTTATTGTGACTAGCTGGACAAGTATGTAGTACTATTGACGTGCATATTGTGTCATTAGGTTGTACAGCTACATCGTATGTATACAATCTATAGCACTACATGGCTGCACCTGCAATTCGCCTTTGGTCTCGATTTGCCTTCTGCCCATCACCAGATACAGAATTGCGATCATCTCAACGCGTGATCCTCCGTGCTGAGCCAAGCATTCTCCGACGACTCTAGAATAAGCTTGCCTATTGCTACCGTGCAGGTGATATGAACCCCCTTGCTTATTGGGCTAATCACAATAATTTAGGCGGAGTCGTGCTTTCAATGGCCTAGACTGCATCGGTGTGGCGCGGGAATGCAAATCGGGTGCGCCAAAAGCGTCTATATCTAGCAGTGATCCCATTGCCCGATGTTACACGCAGGCGGGCAGGCAGGCAGGCGTACGGGTGGTATGTCTGTGCAACCTCTCGGTCGCCTCTAGAGTATATCCCATGAATATGAGTTTGCCACCTCATCATCGGCGCAATGCCACCAGTTATTCTCCAAGATCAGTACTCCGTACACGGCCATCAGTTCCAGAGGTAGATATCATAATCAGCAACAAAATGAGCATCTCATTTGAAAACTGAATTCTTTCGCCGCAATGCATATTATACAGCTCCCCCCCACTGCAGCACATAATCACAAACTCAATATTCAATATTCAACAATCACTCCTTGATCGGCACATCCTGACCGCGAACCCAGTCTGCAAACTCCTTTCGCTTAGCCTATATTTTTTTCCAAATGTTAGCTTCCGAGATTCCAAGCCCAAAACAACGATTGATGTCCCGCAATATAAGCACATCGTTATAAATCCACATCCAAATGTAGTTCCGGCAAGACACCGGCAAGACACGCATTCAAGTAGATCCAAAACTCACCCGAATATCCCAGAATCCATAACGCTCCTCCAGACTCAGGTACGGGTTGCGCGCTCCGCCATCCCGTTCAATCTCGCCCGCCCATTCGCGCCAGCTAATCGGCTTCAACTTCTGCGCGCTCAGGACCAGTCCGATTGAAACTATTAATACGGAAACGAGGGTTTCGATGATAATGTCTTGTGGGAGGGCGGTGGATGTGAGGTTGCTGTAGAGGACAGTGTGTTCGTGGGCCGAGTAGCCTCTGTAGAAGGGGTTGTTAGCTTCGCTCGAGAGGGAGTAGATATAGTTATCAAGCGGATGATTGGAGAGCTTACGCGTGAACTATCAGGATAAGGCCGAAGAAAGTGACCGCGCGGGAGAGGAAGCTCATGATGGGTGGTGAGGTTGGTTTTGGGTTGCGGGTGGGGGTTCGGTGGTTAGGTCGGGTCGCTGCGGGTTTTTCTCGCCGGTGGATAAATCTAGATAATCTCCACTGGACTATTGAGGTTGATATGAAGCCTGGAGTCCCTGGCTGTGGACGGTGTTGTGATGCCGTTTGATACGTTGGCGGGAGGTTCGTGGAGGCCCCGGCCTTCAGACTCATCCCACGGTTTACCTAATCAACTTTTGACTCCAGGGCTGGCTCGGATTTCATCACATCTATTGCATTTGTTCATCCTGCTGTTGAAAATGGTTCTTGGTTTTGTTTCTACGGGGTCTTCTCTCGTTAATAAAAAGGGTATATCCCTAGCTAACTACTCAGTGACCCTTGTATTTGTTCCTTGCAATATGAACCCTGAAACTGGACATTGGAACACTACTACTTAGGTACATGCCTACAACCCCCATCAACGAACATGCTGGTGCCAATTGATGAAACAAACCGGTGTATCTGACCGAACATCAGGACTGTTTTCTGTATATTTCCTTTCGGTGAATTCTGCGAAGCCAATGGGCAACACACAGTAGATCGGCCCCTGAGCGAGGGTAACACTGTTCGACTCTACTGTCCAACCCCGATCTTCCTCAGCAACCTCTGTGATAGCGAAAAATTTTGCTTTCTCTGCAAGCTCCATCAACTTCGGAGGATGCGGACTCATAGATGGCTTAAAGTAGCTGTCACAGATAGAAAATATAGTTCAAGAAAGAGAGGGGAAACACGTTTGATAGACCTTGCAAGATTTACCAGCCGGTCTGGAACTAGAAATATCAAGATCAAGGCACTCCGAATTACCCGGTCCACACTATATACGGTGTATTTCTCCCAAGAATGAGCCGTGAGAGCCCAACATAAAGAACATATTCCCTCGGATACTTACGGTGATTTCTTTCGTTGGCAGAAATCAAATCCTGGCATTGATTCTTCTCTCATTCATCTTACATCATAGTTTTCCTTTGGTCCCTTGACATGGCACAATTGCAAAGCGATACATATTCATCTTCTCATTTTCTCGACGGTCGGGCTACAGAGCCTGCGGCTCAATATAAAGACCCTCCCAATACCCCAATACCCCGACTTGTACAGTCAGTCGCACCCGATGCTTATCAGCTAGAGAAGCTCCTTGCTAGGCTTATCAGCGGTGTTCATACTTTCGATCCATCTTGTTCTCTGCTATCGACACCAAAAAACACATCTGATGAGTATGACTGTCGATATTAATACCAACATATGTATGACGTGTCTTGCTAACGCTTGATAAAACAGGGCAACAAAGGGTCCAGGTTTAGGTCAAGATCAAATGTTCCAATACTAAACATAACATACACGATCTGAACGTTGTCTAGGGGTGATTTTTACTGTGCCAATAGCGTTTATTCTTTCGGTGGTTTCATACACACGTTTTTTCTACCATTTCATCGATTCATTGTTATAGTTGCATGATCTTGAGAGATGTCAATTTATTCAAATAGCCACGGTACAAGCCCTAGCAACGTAACAAAACAAGAGGGCAAAGGAACTAAGACTTAAGTCAGAAAAACCGCTTAACCCGGGTCGTCTTTACTTCATGCTCTGTGATCTGATTCGGGTCTTTGGTGTCCTTGTTGTCATAGTCCCCTTCAGGGTCGACGCCATTAAGTGGCATGCCATCAATCACCCGGTCAATATCTTCAAGCGAGAGATTCTTGGTCTCAATCCAAACCAATGCCACGAATATTGCTTGCAGTGCATCCCACGCACCGTTGATCATGTACATCTTCCAACCAATAGCCTCCAACGCGATTGGCATTGCCAGTGTCGAGAGAAGTCTATGGCTTTTTTCAGTTTGTTGAATAAGATGCTAGTAATGGAGAAGAAGGCTGACCCGCAAAGATTAACAACTAAAGTCCAAACAGCCATGCCATTTGCGCGAATCGAGTAGTTGAGCACCTCAGGTGGATAAAGCTGGGTTATAGGGGCGATACCAAAGCTATAAGACCCTTGGAAAACGAAAATCATGGCAATTGTGGCATATACCCCGGGCATATGGGTTCCACTCCCAAAGACTGGAAATTGTGTATTAGTATGCGAATGAGACATGAGCCTTTCCAAGGTTGAACCGATCGTGGATAACAAACACTTAGTTAAAATTCCAACCAAGAGCAAGCCAATGGTCATCATAATGCATGCCGACAAGCACAACGTTTTTCGCCCGATTTTATCTGTGAGCATAGTGCCAGACATTGCGCAGACCAGTGCCCATGAATTGAGGACGATTGTCTAGATGTTTGTTAGATTTATCCCATGAAAATTCTGGTCACTGAAGATACCAAGATCAGTACTTACAACCTGAAGCTGTACATGGTTGTTGTACAATCCAGCCGTAGTGAGCATATCACCAAGATAGTATGATACGATATTGTTTCCCGCTAACATAGATATTACTGCCACACTCACAACAAGAATTAGACGTTTGCGAGAATTACTCGTTCGCACCATCTCCACGTAGGAGAGCGTCTTTCCACTTTCTTGCTCCTGTCGCATTGCGTTGAGAATTTCCCAGTGCTGCGCAGTTGCAACCGGACAAGTAATGTCCCCGGACGAATAAATGGAGGCTACAACCTGCAAGGCTTCATCTTCTCGGTTGTGATAAGCCTGTGACGTATTAGCAATCGTACGCTTCATGAGAAAAGGCGAACTTTAGGTCCAAAATGTGCTCACCAGCCACCTAGGCGATTCAGGCGTCGCAAGAAGCACACCCAGGCAGATAAAGGACCACGTTGACATCAGTAAACACGGAAGACGCCAAGACCACGAGCCAGCTATATAGGCCGTGCCATAGCATATCCCAGACGCGATGACGGCACCGAGAAAAAAGACTGAGTACGTGATACTTAGGCCTCTTCCACGAACATCTGCTGGCAAAGTCTCTGCTAACCAACTGTAACCCCTCTGTCAGATAATGCAACAATTGGCGAAAATTGAAACTATTGGCTGCGCTTGCTGAGCGTTTGAAACGAAAACTTACGTGGAAGAAGCAATGGCTGCAGTCCCTTTGGCCCATCCTAAGATGATACGGCCTCCAATGAACATGCCGACGCTTTGGGAGGAGGCCATCAATGCAATCCCAATGAGTTTGAGGATGACCGAAATGAAGATACCGCCCTTGCGACCAGTGCATTCAACAACAGGACCCATGAAAATTGCAGCAATAAACCATCCAAAGTAGGAAGAACAAACGCTCAAGGACTTGGTCACCGTTGTCAATTGGAACCAATCCACGTACTGAGGCATCATGTTAATGCCATTCCTTAGTTTCACTGTCAGCATACGTTCGTTTTGTAACTCGGAGTCCAAGATGCTCCTTACATCAAGCCAGCATCGTATCCAGTGGTCTATGCAAATCAGTTCTGTGTCAACTCGGCTAGACGTGGTACGTCATTTCCCAAACTAGAAATAAGTTTACATACCACGGCGAAGACACAACAGGCCGTCACAAGCAAAGTAATTGTTAATTTACTTGATTTGGGCTGCAATGGTCCTATAGAGCCAAACTGCACAATGCTGATAAGTTGGTCCATGTCGTAAAAATTTTCGAATGATATTATTGATGCAGCCAGGAACTTCTGGTTCTTTTATGTCCTTAATAAATGAAAGGTCATGGAGGATTGCCGCTACTAAGCCGATTCTTATCTCTATCAAAAAGACATGCAGTCGCCTAGCAAAACTCAAGGTGAACCAGACCTGAAATGAGTCTAAATCGCCAAGTGAAGATAAACGCCTTACTTCTCATTGGCCCTAGTGTTGGTACAAGTCTTTGCCTGACAAGTGAAGATATCCTTGTAGTTGAGAACTACGGACAACATAGATAGTTAGTTCCTACCCGTAGCGATCACGGCTACTGATCTTACAAGGTACAGTACCCGACAAAGATCCGGGGTCAAGGTGTAGTAAATCACACGGGCCGTGTCTACATAGGCACCTCTATGGGATACACAAGGCGGGGGCGGCCCGGGGAATGCTTGATGCACAACCTTCATTGGCCCATCCTTATCTCGACATGCATTCCACCGGGGCAACCTTGGAAATTAACCTACATGTTGGACTTGTCTAACCCTCAGTGATCAACGGGTTCTCTCTTACTTCTGAAATAGCATTTATTTGTTTAAAATGATAGATCTCAAGTCATCAGCTTTCTCCTTTGAAAACTGGCTCTTCAAAAATGTCAAGCGAGAAATATTCTTCGGTGTTAGTCCTTGAAGGCTTGTCCACAACGGTAAACATCAAGGACTCATCCCCGGATGTTCAATTGATCCCCTCTCCAAGACCAGATTTGTTGAGGTAATATCGACCCTAGATGATTGCATTTTGCCTAACGTCACTAAGTAAAAAATCAGATCAGTGAACCACGGTGATTTCCAAGATGATCTGACCAAAGACGGGTTTGCCGTGATCAAGGGAGTTATTCCTCCAGAGCGCGTCACGCAGTATCGTGAAAAGGCCAAAGATTGGCTCCTTTCATTCGGCACCGAGCTTGATTTCGAGGACAACAAGACCTGGATTGAAAAAAAAAAAAAACTTGCCAGTTCAGAATAAGATCCGCACCTTCGCTGGGCATTGTGTTTCCCATGAAAATGTGGGATGCTCGAATGGAACCTGCCGTCTTAGAAACTTTCGCTACTCTGTGGGGGACAGATGAACTTTTGGTGAGCTTTGACAGCCTAAACGTCACGCTCCCAAATCGACCCGACGCACCAACACGGCAACCTTGGGAACACGTGGATCAATCGCCTCTTCGACGGGGACTGCATTGTGTACAAGGTATCATATGCTTGTCGCCATCCGGTCCCGAAGATGGTGGTCTTGTCGTATGGCCCGGTTCCCCTGCGCATAACGAAGAATTTTTCAATTCCCGTCCAGACAAGGACTCTTGGCTGCGGCTTAAAGCCAGCTACTTCTTTCCAACCGAGCAACTGGACTGGTTCAGAGCCCGAGGTATGGGACCACACAAGGTCTGCGCGGAGCCTGGGGACCTCATTCTATGGGACAGCCGTACAATCCACTATGGATCTGATGCCACGCCAAGGAGTAATCAAATTCGAACGGCCATATATGCGGCATACACACCGGCTTCCATGGCAAACCCCGAACAACTTGCTCTCAAAAAACAGGTCTATGGGCGTTGGGGAGGAACCACTCATTGGCTCCATGATCACGTAGTGGTGCGCAATACTCATGTGATGCTTGAGGATGGGACAAGAGATCCAAGAGATAGGGATCAACCGCTAGAGCTTCCACAATTGAATGATAAACTACTAAAGCTTGTGGGGGCTAAGCCTTATTAGGTCATCGCTATATGGTACCAATGCAAGGGCGAAAGGGTGGCGGAAATATATATCGGGACGAAGAGATTCCCTTTCAAATGTATTATACAGCCGACCGTTATCGCCTTCCATGCCCGGGAACATGGCGATACTCTTTCGAACCCTAATCACATGACATGCTAGCCCAAAATGGATTTCACGTAAATTACCAAGCCTGTATATACATTGTAATAATTGTCAAAGTGCAAGGTCAAATACATGGATTTACAAGGTATTATACCATGCAAATCATGTGACTTCGAGTACCATGCATACCATATATTACGTTTAGTCATCAATACCGCTCAGATTGTTGAAATAGCGGGTTTTGTCATTTTAGTTAATTAGAGTTCTTCATCTATGCCATTTGTACCCATACGTTGCAATACAGACAGATTTCTGTCAATAATACCTAATTTGTACCTACAGTCAGTGGACATATGTTTTTACACCCCTTGGCCCCACACCCCCATGATTATATAATATACTGCCGGTCGAAAACCCCCATGAATTCATACTATAGGATCTAATAGGGGATATACCACCCCTGGCTCTCAATAATCGCTTCCACCCGGTGCGGCATCGTCTCAGAGAGATGCTGCATATGTCGTAGCTCCAATTCATCCCATGCCTGCTGCGCAGTAGCCACTAAAATCTCCTTTGTGGTGTCATTATTACGCATTTGGAGTAGATCAGGTCGAAGCTCATAGATCTTAGCTTTCAACAAGGCCCAGAGATTCTCAATAGGATTCAAATCAGGTGAATAAGGAGGCCATTCCATAACCTCAATCTGCATCTCAGCTAGTGCATCCCGTACAACATACGCGGTATGTGTTGGAGCATTGTTATGCTGGAAAATGCTATCTTGATTTACAATCAAGGTAGGTAGGATCCGGCGATATAAATCCTCAATAACGAAGCTTATAATACCCGTACGTTCAGCCTCAGGATCCCCAAAGAGAGGGATAAGACCTATACGCCGGGTAGCGCTAGAAAATGCAGCCCAAAACATCTGCTTTACTTGCTTCCCTCGGGTAGGTAGTCCTTAACATTGTCCCTCTCTCGGTTGATCTTTCGGACGAACAAAGGTCCATTCTCGACGAACACCAATCCCACGCTCAACCGTACATTCATCAGACCAAAAAACACGGGCCCAATCCTCGGGTGTAAAGTGACGGTAACGGAATGCCCAACGGAGGCGTTTAAGCGCATGTTCTTCCTTAAGAAGAGGCCGCTAGCTACATCGCCATTTACGTAAGTTTTCGGCATTTAAAAGGCGTTATATAGAGCGGTATTTAACCTTATAGTTAACCTCAGCAAGTAGATCTTCGGCCGTGATCTTTGGATCTCCGTAGATAGCGTTTAGAATTCGATCTTTATCGGCTTCGGTAAGCTTCTTTAGCCTACCAGATCTCGGCTTTGACACGCCTTCCCGTCGCTCGCTCTCTTTTTTAATAGTATACCGGATTGTAGAGAGGGGGATATAGGGGTAACGCGTATGAATACGCTTATACCCCCATCCAATGGTATAAAGCTCGCATATACGCTCACATATAGCAGGGGTGAGCTCTTTGGACCGCGCCATAACAATGTAGAAGGTAGTAGAGAAGGTATGTAGTAGGTAGTAATGATTTGAAACCTATATAAAGAGAGATATCCTACGATTTAGACCAATATGCAGATTCGCGTACTATTTTAGCGTGTTTTTGTACTACGTGTTTTAGGTAGGCGGTATAATAACATAGTGGCGGTGAACTAGGTGGGGCTATAGGGGGTGTAGAAACTTATGTCCAGTCACTCACTGTACATGTATGGATACAATTGAGACAACAAACAGGGCATCACAAATATTTACGTCCCTGCGTGTAAAAGACTACAGTAGCGAGTTACTTCCCCCCCCCCCCCAAAAAAAGACAAATTCAAGTTGTGAACTAATCACCATTGACCATATTGAGCTGCCTATGAATGAGGAATTGTGAAAATAGTTCTGGATAAATAAGTACCTGATATAGTCGATCTCTGTGTGAAGGTGGTGAATCTGATTTCGATCCATACTGTACGCTCTGCAGCTTCTAATAGCCGGCTTATCAAAAGCCATTTGATTTTAGTAAATTAATCAAGACCATTTCGGACTACAAGTTTCAAGAAGTCGGCTATGCCGTTATCTTAACACTCATCAAGAGCATCCACAGTGATATATACCCTTAAGCAGTTACACTAGTCCAACATCTTAAGAAAGATGCTCCACAAAGCTCGCCATAAGTTAATATCCTCACTGAACCGATCATTCTTAAGATCCCATCAGTGTCGTAAAGACTCTTTTAGTTCGCCCCGCTGGCTGACCAACCTAAGAATCAAGCCTTTGATAACTAATTCTAGGGTATTCAGCTTATTATTAGCCTTTTGGCAGAAGAAATAAGTCACCACAGCCGTCTTATCTTGTTCTTAGGAGAGTAATTCAATAAGACCAATAGATATCATTATTTTCCCTTTTCCAGCGCCGCCCTTAATCCAGAGCAGACAGACATTATTTCCATTTCGCAAACTGCGGTACTGCGGGTCCTGGAGAACCCACTCAAACGATTGACGGAGAAGTTTGTCCTTGGCTTCCTTTAAGCGGAATTTCACGGCTAGGGAGTCTGGGCAATAAAGGTTGTGGAGACAGATTCGATCAAGATTCTCACTGGCATATGCTTTATAGAAAAATGGTGTTAGGTTGAGCACAGCTTCCTAGATATGCCACCAAACCTACGCTGGTGGAACTCCCCCGTGACAGCCATAGTTGTTTCCAATTTGAGCTCCATGTTCTCCGCCATGGAATATCACCGATGTCATGGTCGCAAGTCGCGTCGAATGCCGAAGCTGTGCCCATGAAAGTCGAGTTTCATGGAACTTGCTAGTCACTCAGCTGAGTGAGGGGCATCCCTGCAGCTTTGTTGTCAGGTGACCTGAACGCTCTAAACCACCTTACTTCTACTACTGGTACTAGCACCTGTGTTAGGATGAGCGCTAGCGGACCTTAAAAGCATCCTGTTCAGCATGAAAAAGCTGGGAAAGAACAGTGGAATGATCAGGAGTTGCCGTCGCCAACGACTGTACTCCAGAATATTGTGAGGAAGCTTTCCGTCTATACCGTAGCTCCAGAGAATGTTCAATTGGTAGGAATCAAATTCAATCGCGGTTCGCCGCAGAAACTTCCGAAGCCGGCCGTTCATATTCTCGTTAGGCATTGCTAACTGGAATCCGGTATAGAACCCATTTCTTGGAAAAGTGTCCGTGTTTGCCTCCCGCGGTCCAGGAATACGTCTCAAACGGTCGTGATCAACGATCTGCAGAGTGTGGCCCAAAAAGACGGTAGTGTCTCTTCGGCAGCATATGATCCGGACTGCGAGACATATCACGAAGTGTTGACAGTTGCTTTTGAACAAGTCATACGACCCCATTCGTCCGACCACCCATTCGGCTATCTTGTGGATCTGATCTGGGGTGTAATCTGTTTTGCCCAAATGATATGCCATTAGAGGAACACCTGGGTGCCTGCGACGAGACTCATAGTCTGCTGACTCTTCATGAGATAGGTCTTCGTCTTTTAGAATTGTCTGTGCGCCATTAAGTTTTGTACGCTTGGATAGATGGTAATAATGGCCATTACAGTATAAAGACCAGTGATAGATGGATCGTATCACAGCGCGGTGAACCATATCTGGGCGCGTGATAGCGTAGACATCGTAAAGCCCTGTTGTTGGATCATCATCGGTTGCAGTCTCGAACGAATGGTGCAGTTGCTGACGCGATACAACAACATATGAGAATCTGATGGGGTCAAGCCAGAACATCCAGCCGGACCGTGTCTTTTCCCTAGGCCTCTCGTAAATATAAGCCCTGGGAACTGGAAGGCGGGACTGGGGAATTGTCACAGGTTGTGACAGTATTTCCGTGTTGGAGATTTCCCCAAATACTTCACGATCCATGAATCTCTCGCTGCCCACGCCATAATTTGAAGGATGAGGGCCCATTTTCGTTTTGTCATTTATTGCCGAGGTTGATAAGGACTAAACCCTGAGAATACTGTAACCACTTCAAACGCAATTTGATCCGGGATATATGAAGAACCTACGTGGCCGCTATGCCTAGGTTTTCCAGTTGTGGCGCAGTGGCATGTGGCGTCCAATGAAATGAAGCCAAGTATTAACATATCTTGTTCAGCCTTGTATCATACCGGGTGTTCAATATTCGGAACCGAGGTACGAGACTAGCTCATCTTAGACCGTATACAGTATTCACAATTCCTCTTGTCTCGGTAACAGTCTATCCTGTATACTCCTGAGTCTTCTCTTCCTATACGCCAACGTCACCACCCAGTTGTCCACAAAAAAATAGCAAAAGAACAGAATTATTAGCCCCGAGGCCGCAAGAGGTCCAAGGATAGAGAACACAGTGAATCGGTGCGAGGCAGACTGAAAGGTATCGTTGTTGGCCAGAGCCTTCGTTGCTAAGTCCACCTGCATGGCCGCGAGAACAATGGCGACATAGACTGTTGCGGACGCCAGCCATCCAAAATTATCCTGAAAAAACGTTCCATACTGGTTCCAATTAGCCATGTAGCCGCGCAGGAGGGGGCGCCGGGAAAAGTAGTATATCTTATTCAGCCCTCCGGATGGAAGCAGGTGCTTGTCCCTCGCAATGTAGTAGTCACTCTCGTGCAAAATCAGAGCCGTATAGGAAAATAGAAAGCCGATCGCACGCTTCCGGAGACTCTGGCTTTTACACTCCTTGGAGCATCCTTGCATGCTCTTGCAAGTTTTGTCACAGGAGAGATAGGTTTTCCAGAAACATGGTTCCAATAGGAAGCGCGGAATGGGCTTTAGAAATATTCGACCAGTCGTCCAGACAAGGTGCATATCCATTCGCTCAGTGACGAAAATCTCCCGGTTCAGGAGCAACTGGTAGTGCAGCGGGCGTGGTGGCATGGGCCGACCCGCGACCCAGAGCCAGTCGAAGATATGACTGAGCCTCTGGAGGTCGAGCTCCTTCTCAACACAAGTGATGTCGCCCACACTTGGCGGAACCAGGTCATCGAGTTCGGTACGATAGCAGGCGGGGAGAAGCGACCGCAGCTTTTTGTTGTCCGGAGGACCAGAGTCAATCATGATGTTTTTATCACTACCATTGTCTAGGAGCCGAATGGCGAAGGGCGGCAACTGTAGGTGAACTTGTTAGTCAAATTCCCGCCACCAGGAGAAAGCAAGGGTTAATACTTGGCTCCGCTGTCTATCCATATTTCCTCGTGTTGAGGTCCAATTTCTCCGTGCCCGCGAGATTTCGTAGTTGAAGCTCAGCTCGACGAGCTGGGCTGTTACCTAGCGTAACGTAATTTACGGGTGACCAGGCCACATGAGCGAGTGCGTCACCCTTTTTGATTGATTGATTGGTTGGTTGGTTCCTCGGGCTGGGAAGTGGTTTGGGTGGGCGGTAAGGCACGGATACCTCAAGATCTAGATCCGTTAACTAATACCTTCGGGGTGTCTTTTGAGTAGGTGGTCGAGATAAAGAATTTCTCCTGGATGGTATGTTGTGGGCAGGTCGATCGGGTGGAGTTGGGGAAGTTGCGGATTTGGAGATAGACGACAGTCGGCGGAGGCTTGGGAAAGGCTTCCTGCCTGCCCTTAGGCCTAGAAGCTAAGAGTTCATCCTCCCTCGTTCCCTATTAATCGTGTATAGTCGCGCGTGAGTGTCCCCTTAATACAGTAGCTTCCCTTCTCCCAATACACACACACACACACACACACACACACATACAATTCATTAACGCCCGGCGGCCGAACCGAAAGGGCAACTATCACTAATCTATCGATGCATGTATGTTTGAGTATAGCCGTGTCTCCTTGGAGCCCATACAATACTTCCTTCCATATATATCGTCTCAGCTTTCAATTTTATAGCAGGTCCCTGTGAGTTAGTATTGGTTAGTAGACTGGCTTGAAGGCGCTTCTTCAAGTGTTCAACATCCTATTCTCGGCAGTTGAAGCGCGTCTACAACCTCTGTCACCAGGTGTTGGGGTTAGTAGGGGGGAGGTATTCTATCTGCGTTCGTCGGCAAGGTTAAGTGGCTTCAAGTCGGCCCGTAGCGATGGCAAACCGTATTGTGGCTCGCACGGCTTCTAAATTCGGCGTCACTTCTGATCATCGGAGGGCGAGACTTCTTACCCAAGAAGGACATGCTACTTCGGTGAGTGTGGGTACATTGCAGTATTTCTGTCCGGTGTGCGGTCCACTTCCGATATCGAAAGAGAAAGTGGTCCACAGTCTCTCTTGCTTGGTTATATATATATTGATCTGTCTCGGCGACATTGATTCGAAAGATATATCCATTAAGTCTTGCCATGCCAGTGCGGAGTTAGACCAGCACGCTAGCTTTTCCGTAATAATTAGTTATATAGCTGTTGCGTGTGTTTCTCTGGAAGTGCTGTATTCACTCGTCTGGAATGTCTGTCTATATTCTTGGGCAGCTTACTGCTGGGGACTGCTTGGGATCGCGTAATATTCAGAGTTGTTGATTTTATCCTAGGGATCTGTTTTTGCGAAACGGCGTTTTCTAGTGTTGTGGCTCGGGCTTGTTCTTTCGCTGGATCTAGCACATTGTTGTCTTTATTTGTGGGAATCTACCGGACGCTGACCCGATTTCCATTCCTTTGTAGTCTTCTTATCAGTTTGTAGATTTGGCAGATAAATTCTTGACCCGACTATTGTCGAGGGTTCCTTAGTGTGAGAGCCGCTACTTTGTTACTCGTGATCAGTGTGATCCTAGAATCTTTCAGATCTATAAGCGTCTTTAGTGTACGCGCTATTGCCGCTAGCTCTGCGGGAAATGGATTTTGCCCTGTTCTCGCTCCTAACGTGAGGAACAAGATCTTTAGTCTCACTTTCCGATAGCGAGATGGTTGTTTCTCGATTGCCACTCCAAACCCGACCAGCTATTCCGTGCCGAGCTGCTGAACGCAATTTGTATTAATCCTCCTGGTACAGTTGGTCTCTCTGAAATGGGCTCATCAGTCTGTATGCGTGCTTCCCATGGTGCCAGTGTAAACGGATTGATGGTTTCCAGCGATTCTATCTCGATGTTTTTCAGCGCGTCTGCTACTTAGTATAATGGTGAGCGGTGGTATCTCCTGAATTTCCTGATCCGATCTGTACTCTTGCGGAGAGGATTGGTTTCCGGTAGCGTGTGGAGGTCCGTCCACATCTTCACGGCCCGTCTCCAGAATCAATTCTGGGCAGTGGCTATGTGGACCTCTGCCTCCGCTATAGTGGTTGTAATAGTGAGGAACGTCCCTACTATGGCTTGTGCTCCTACTCTCTGGACTCGATTGATCGGTCCGATGTTCTTATTCTTGAATGTATGCATCCAAACATTCGAGGCATAGTCCACCACCAGGGCCACCGTCGATGAGAACAGCTGCCGCGCTGTCGCAGGTGATAGACCTCGGAGCCGTCGGAGCTCCATCGCTGCCTCCAAGCCTTTGGATGCTGCCCTCGCTATATGTTCCTTGTACTTCAGTCTCGTGTCGGGTAACACCGCGCTGGGATCATCGTAGAGATCAATGTGTGACTTCCCCGAAATCAGAAAAAGCTCTTTAGGCTCCTGAGCCTTTTAGATGGCTATTTCGCTGAAATACCTTGTATCCGCATCGGTACCAGAAATCATAAGCAATGGACGATGAGATATGAAGCGGTTAAGTGCGAAAGCATCAAAGTTGGCGAGCAAATCAGTGCTGCGCAGAGGGAAGCGGTTGGTCAAGCGGCAATGGCTACCCTGGGGCGTGCGGTAGTAGTCTGCAGCCTCCTTATACAGCGCAGGGAACGCCTTGGGGACAGTCTTTGGGTCATCGGGGGCAAATGGTAGCTGGCCATACTCCTCTCCCTTGTCCTCCGCTAGGCGTGCCTTCGCAGCTCCAGCCAATGTATCTGCCAGAGCCGAAGCTGGGGCCTCTGCGGCTGTATTCTTAACACCATCGCGAATCATGGCTCCGAATCGACAGAGCTGACACCAGCTACAGCCTTAATGCGGAGGTCGGTCTGCGCCGCGAAGCTCATATAGCCCCTAGAGGCACAAATGCCCAATCCAGCAATACGTGTACTCTAACTTGACCCGAGATGGACCCCTAGGGCAACGCTAGACCATCTGCAATGAAGCTGCAAGGGATGGAGGAGGGAAGTTCACAGAATCCCAATGGTGGTCTGGTTTGCTCGGTTTGCATATACTAGGGAAGGCAAAATGAAATTACAAAATTTCGAAATTACTGAAATTTGGCTGCTTGAAATGAAATTTGAAATGGGCCTTGAAATCTTGAAATCCTGCTAGTCCTGAATAGGCAAGACTCCCAAAAGCTTAACCAATCAGGCGCCTTAGGCTGTTCGACTTAAGGCGGCAGGATTCTGCCTCAACTGCCTCCTCAGCCTGGCCAAATTCAGCGGAATGATGACTCATCGTGCCAAGAAATATTGAAATGTAATTGAAATGAGAAAAAAAAGGGAAATTTCAATATTTCGTAATCAGTTGGCCAATTTTGTAATTACACCATCACTAGCATACACCTTTGATTATTGTACTCATACACATGGGTACAATCTAGGTATTATTATACTGTATTTACAGGATCTGTAATTTACGCAAGTCCATATTAAGTTAGCATATCATGTGATTAGGGTTTGAAATAGTATCTCCATGTCTGCTTATATGGAAGGCAATAACGGTCGGCACTGTAACCAACACTTTTTATTTTATTTATATATTTTCAAATGAGTCTTCAATGAATTCTAAAGTTTCGCCCTTGTCATGTAGAATATGTACTACTCAAGCATCTATGCAGGGGTTACAACCCGTCATCCACAAGAAAATTATGACAGCGACGTCAACAGAAACAATTCAGCGAGTAGACCAGGTAATCGTGTTTAATTACCTGAGACCTATTGATTCAATGCTGCTTAGAAGCTATGCACATATGTACATATTGAGCATTGATATACGAGACATCGAACGCCCAAAAGTCGATATCTGTCTTTTAAAGTCAGTCGAGCAATTAATGTACCTCTCCGGTATTCTGTACAAAAGTTCCGTGGGACACAAGAACTTGATCAATTGCCAGACACATTTATGGGCGAATTACAGTGGAAAATTTACAGGTGTATATAATGGTCATGAATTTTTTTAAATTTTTCATCAATGACCGGTCACTACTGGACCAGCTTTCTAGTTGGACTAGGTTCGTAAAGGATTCCTTTGACATCACGCATTTCCATCACACAATTCCTGCTTCATAAATGGGCATCGCAAATTTACAGCTTCTGCATGGCAGCGATGTCAGTGGACTGGACGTGGTCCTCGTCCTCCTCGATCGTCTGCTGGAGCTCATCGGTGGAGACCTTGTCGTCCTCAACGACAAGGTTGATCTGGAGCTTCTTAATACCGAAGCCGACGGGAACCCACTTGGAGGCACCCCAGACGAGGCCGTCCCACTCAATGGCGCGGACGTTGGCCTCGAGCTCCTCAAGGTTGGTCTCATCATCTGAAAATGCATGTTAGCATCTGAAGTAAAAGAAGAGATTGGAAAAACACATACCCCAAGGCTTGACCTCCATGGTGACGATGGACTTGGCGGCGGGCTTGACCTTGCCGGCCTTCTTGGCCTTGTACTCCTCGAGACGCTTGTTGCGCTCAGCGACGACCTCGGCGTCCTCCTCCTCAGACTCGGAACCGAAGAGGTCCTCATCATCGTCCTCCTCCTCGGGCTTGTCCTTGGGGTTGGAAGGAAGCTCGGTGGTCTCGGGACCGTAGGCAGTGAAGGCTGCGGAGGAGTCACCAGGGAGGGTGGAGAATTCGCTCTCGTAAGAGGCGATGTGCTTGTACCAGCGGGCAGCGTGGGGGTACTTGGCAGCGTCAGGGGCGGCGCTGAAGGCCTTGAAGGTCACGACATCGGCCTGGCTGGGCGAGTTGCTGTTGAACAGAGTCAGCATTGATGTTCACATCAGATGTAAAGTATTCAACAATGTAGCATAGTAAAGCAAGATCAGAGGTGCGATTGCTCGCGATTGGTTGTAGTCATCCAGCGGGGTCTTAATCCGCCTCATAAACACGGACCAATGTTTCTCATCATGAAAGCGTAACAGGAAAGGAAAAAAGAAGGCAATTAAAGGGGGAGGAATTCATACCCAACAACGTAGGACCGAGTGGACAGGAAGTGGTTGGCCACTGAGGGGCACAGTCAGTCACCAATTGATTCGAAATAACAAAATCTCAGGGGCGCCTACGAGTCAGGCCGGCATCAGAGACAAAGTCGGTGAAACCCATTGTGAAAGAGAGGTGTGTTGGTATCTGGAGGGAAAAGAAAAAAAAGGAGAAGAAAGTAGATGAGGGAGGGGTTAAAAAGGGAGGATTTTTTTTTGTTACGGAAAATCTCTAACGGAGTCACGGAAAAACGTGGAAGAGCGAAGACTGGTCATGTGACTTATTGGCGACATAGCTTGTCTGGAATGGTCATGTGATTGACTGGTGACTTCAGGATGGAGCTTTACTAGTCAGGTGACTAACTGGTGACGGAGCTTCAGCTCTCTCCGCCACTTAGCGTTCACTATGTGGATCTTTCGAGAAGCCTCCCGAGGGACCTTGGTTGTTGGTATTTAAGCTATACCAGTGACATCTCAGATGTTGGGTTACTGAACGGCTTTTTTCTCTCACTTTCTCAAGGCCTGATTTCCTTTATCTACATCATGGCTGCGAGATTATCCCTCAATGCCCGCAGCCGGCTTCTACGAACGCCTCACCTATCATCGACCCGCGTTCTGTCTCCGATCCTGAGATCAAGCATACTGCCCTGCGCCTCTATCATTCTACCAGCCGTCAACCATAACCCAGTATATGTCCGCCACTATGCCAATGGGGGCCGTCCACACCCCCCAGGTGGCACCCACCGCATGGATATGAGTGGAGAGGACGAGAAACCAGCACTCGAAAAGTATGGTGTTGAGCTCACGGAGAAAGCTAAAGCTGGCAAGCTGGATCCAGTCATTGGACGAGACGCCGAGATTCATCGAACTATTCAAATTTTGTCCCGGCGAACTAAGAATAATCCCGTGCTGATCGGTGCTGCTGGAACTGGTAAGACCGCCGTTCTCGAAGGGTTGGCTCAGCGCATTGTACAGGGAGATGTCCCGGAGAGCATTAAAGACAAACGGGTTGTTGCATTGGATCTAGGCTCTTTAATTGCGGGAGCCAAGTTTCGGGGCGATTTTGAGGAGCGTCTGAAAGCCGTCCTGAAGGAAGTGGAGGATGCGCAAGGTGGGGTGATCCTCTTCATTGATGAGCTCCACACTTTGCTGGGACTGGGCAAGGCCGAGGGCAGTATTGATGCTAGTAATCTGCTCAAGCCTGCTCTCTCGCGAGGCGAGCTTCAATGCTGTGGTGCCACTACTCTCAACGAATATCGATTGATTGAAAAAGATGTGGCTCTTGCCCGACGGTTCCAGCCTATTCTGGTGAATGAGCCATCGGTCGCCTCGACTATTTCCATTCTACGGGGCATCAAAAACAAATACGAAGTACATCATGGTGTCAGAATTACAGATGGTGCTTTAGTAGCTGCAGCTACTTACAGCAATCGATATATCACCGATCGATTCCTCCCCGATAAAGCAATTGATCTTGTCGACGAAGCTGCGTCGGCTCTACGCTTGCAGCAGGAGTCGAAGCCCGACTCAATTCGGGAACTCGAACGTGATATCACCACAATCCAAATCGAGCTTGAGTCTCTTCGCAAGGAAACGGATGTTGCCAGCCGCGAACGGCGGGAGAAGCTTCAAGAAGACCTGAAGACCAAGCAAGCGGAGGCCGATAAATTGACCGAGGCCTGGGAGGAGGAGAAGGCCGAAATTGATGCCATCAAACGCACCAAGGAAGATTTGGAACGTGCTCGGTTTGAACTTGAACAAGCTCAACGCGAAGGAAACTTTGCCAGGGCCGGAGAGTTGAGATACTCTACCATCCCGGACCTCGAAGCCAAGTTACCTAAAGAGGGCGCTGAACAGGATCCTCAAAATCAAACTTTGATTCATGACTCGGTTACTGCAGATGACATTGGAAATGTCGTCTCTCGGACCACAGGCATCCCCGTCAACAAGCTCATGGCTGGAGACGTCGAGAAGCTGATTCATATGGAGGACACTCTCCGAAAATCAGTCCGTGGACAAGACGAAGCGCTTTCTGCTGTGGCAAACGCTGTACGGATGCAGAGAGCTGGTCTCAGCGGAGACAACCGCCCTATGGCTTCATTCATGTTCCTTGGTCCCACCGGTGTTGGAAAGACTGAGCTCTGCAAGAAGATGGCTGAGTTCCTTTTCTCCACCGAAACTGCCGTCTTGCGGTTTGATATGAGTGAGTTCCAGGAGAAGCACACAATTAGTCGTCTTATCGGTTCCCCTGCCGGGTATGTCGGATATGATGATGCTGGCCAGCTTACCGAGGCTGTCAGACGGAAGCCTTACGCTGTTCTGTTATTTGATGAATTCGAGAAGGCGCATCGCGATATCTCAGCGCTACTGCTTCAGGTCCTCGATGAGGGCTTCTTGACAGACGCCCAAGGCCACAAGGTCGATTTCCGAAACACCCTGATTGTGTTAACCTCGAACCTTGGAGCTAGTATCTTGGTCGGAGCAGACCCCTTACACCCAATTAAAGACTCCGGTGATGCCGAGCTCCCAGAAAAGGTCAAAGCGGCTGTTATGGATGTGGTTCAGAGCGCATACCCACCTGAGTTCATGAACCGAATTGATGAGTTCATCATCTTCAGGCGCCTATCGAAGGATGCTCTACGTGATATCGTCGACATCAGAATCAAAGAGCTTCAGGCCAGACTCGATGACCGCCGTATGACCTTGCAGGTTGACGATAAGACTAAGAACTGGCTATGCGAGAAAGGCTACGACCCGAGATTTGGTGCCCGACCTTTGAATCGTCTCATTGCGAAGGAGATCGGAAACCGCTTGGCTGATAAGATCATCCGAGGTGAAGTTGTCTCTGGTCAAACTGTCCAAGTTTCTCTGGATGAAGCCAAGTCTGGCCTGGTGGTAACCACGCAAGAGTAAACGAAAACATGAAATCTAGCGTTCTTATGTGGTGCATACGATGTTTTTGTATCACTTTTTGGGGGAATTTTTCGATTGTATGTCGAATCTCCTCTTTACATATCATGACTGTATGACTTTGTATACTAGTCCACTCACTACTCGTACAATAATCTATTTCTAATCATATTGATCATATTGCTTGTTTTATGTAGGCTCGAGGGGCGACCCGTGGACAGGTGACTAGGCCGACTTCCCATCAATAGAAACCCACCCTTTCATTCTCCTCATCATTTCCTTTTCCCATCGCATCTCTAGAGACCCCAATTCCATTGGCCTCGGCAAGATGTCTTCATTAAAAAGAAAGAGAACACCAGCTTCCCGCCCTCCAATCACACCTCGTACCTCTGGGCGACGACTGGGCCACATGGCGCTATCAAGTCAAGCCCTCAGCATTTCAAGTGGCCCCCCTCAAACTCCTATTATTTCATCAGCAACTCAATTGCGCACTCCGTTTCCTACAGATACTAGGATCGAAACAGATCGTTCGGTGAGGGCTACTGATGATGACTTCGATGACCATGTCATTGCTGCCATCGACATGAAGGACCATGGAACTGTGGGGTGCTCATACTACTCAGCCGAAGAAGAAAAGATGTATCTGCTTGGAGACAGTCGCTCAGGGGATATGGAGACAATCGACGCTCGTGGGCTTCTTACTTGTTTATGCCTAGACTTGAGGTGCTAATCGGGCCATATGTAGTGCTTCTCCAAATCAAGCCTACAGTGGTTTTGACACCTCCTCGTGTCGATCTTAGTTCGCAAAATCAAGATCAAAACCTTGCACAAGAAGATGGTACATTTGCCTTCCCTTGGAACTCTTTGACCCTTTCCAGTGCAAGCAAATGCTGATAATTTCTGTCCAGTTTCTTCTACTTACCTTCCTTACCAGATAGACATCCGTCCAACGCCGGAGTTCAGTTACTCCAATGCAGAAAACAAACTCCTGGCTTTAGAAATTTCATCTATGCACGAACAGCGCATCCGGTTTTTCGTGCCTCAAAATGGCCTTGCGGGACCGGAAGAAGTGGACCCAGAAGAGATGGGATTCACACTCCAAGAAGGAAGACTGTTGCACATCTCAAGCTCCGTCGACATGGAGAACCCCGTGACTATTGGCTGCGCAGGAGCCATACTCACCTACCTGCAGCGACGAAGAGCCGCGGCGCCTAGCCCCCTTGAAGAAGGAAATGAGTATCGGATTCGAGCACTGCAGATGTTCAATCTACAGGATACGATGTGGATCAACAGCAACACTTTCACCTCTCTCCAGATTATCCAGTCGGAGTCACACCCGAATATGTTTAACCAGGGCCCAGGGAAAAAGTCGGCTCCAGGCAAAGAGGGTCTTTCGGTCTATGGGCTCTTCCAGCACTTTGCATACACCCCTCAGGGCAGAGCAAGACTCAAGCAAACATTTTTCCGTCCAAGCGTGGATCTAGCTGCGATTCGTGAACGGCATGATTTTATAGGAGTCTTCTCCCGCCCTGACAATCTTGCTGCATTGGAGAAGATGACCAAAGCATTGAAACACATTAAAAACCTCAGACCTGTCATGATCAATCTTCGCAAGGGAATTAGTACTGGAAGTGCTAAAGTTACTGGGTTCAAAACTACGGTTTGGGCTAGCCTTCTTGCTGTATGTTTAATTTGCTATCATCCGTCTATTCCAGGGTGATAATTCTTGCATTGCGATACTAATGGGGTGACTGGCCAGTTTGCGTTCTACTCTATCGACATCAATGATGCACTGCGGGAGGTCTTAGGCGCGCATAGCCTGACTCTCCGAAGCAAGGTCAATCCCTAATAGGTATCTCACTTCTTTGTGTACTGACAACTTGCAGGCTCTCAAAGTCTTTGAAGCAGCACAGCTGTACCGAGTTGGTCGTATGGTTCAAGAAATTGTAAGGCCCTATTTAATAGGAATTAACAACGCATCTAACTTTATAGGTCGATATTGATAACTCCGAAGAGCAAGGAAGAACGGTGGTTAAGCAAGGAATCGACAGAGATCTTGATAGAATCAAAGACAGATACGATGGTCTCAACAGCCTTCTCAAGCACGTTGCGCTCGACATTGCCGCAACAATCCCGGCGACTCTCGATGTCGACGTTAATGTTATTTACTTCCCTCAGCTTGGGTTCAATATTGCCCTTCCACTCAATGATCATGGTGCCGCGGTCTATACTGGCTCCGATGACGAGTGGGAATTGATGTTCATCACAGAGAACCGGGCGTATTTCAAAGACTTCCGCATGAGAGAGATGGATGAAAAGTTGGGGGATATATATGGTATTATCTGTGGTAAGCCTGTTGAATTAATGGGAATCCATGAAGGTGGAGCACTAAAAAGTGCACCCTAATAGAGAAAGAAATCGAGATTGTGTACGACTTAGCGCAGAGGGTTCTTCGATACGAGAATGTGCTCGTCGATGCGTCTGATATTTGTGGAGATATTGATAGGTTGGTTCTTGTGGGACATGTTGCGAGATCCACTGATACAAATTCCACAGTCTTCTTGCTCTCACGCAGGCAGCCAGCTTTTATAAGCTGACCAGACCACGAATGGTTCAACAAAATGTGATCAGAATCAAGGGTGGCCGGTAAGACCTCGCCAACAATCATCCCTCGACATCCCTGACAAATGGCAGGCATATTCTTCAAGAATTGACTGTTTCATCCTATGTGCCAAATGACACATTTATCTTGGGTGGAAATGAGTCTGGGACCAATGATGCTGCTTCATCCATATATTCTAATCCCAGCATGCTGCTCTTAACTGGACCGAACTACTCCGGGAAAAGTGTTTATATCAAGCAGGTAAGCTGTATTTTGTCTTTGTGAGACTCAGTTTCTGACTTGAAATCAGGTGGCTCTGATTGTCTATCTAGCACAGATTGGGAGGTATGTCTCTTTCCATTAAGATGGTCATACAAATGCTAATAGCCACAGCTTTGTTCCTGCTGACAGCGTGGAATTGGGAGTCACAGATAAGATCTTGACCAAAATCAATACTCAAGAGAGTGTCTCCAAGGTATCTCGAGCTCTCTGTATAAAGCCTCGGACTTGGTAGGCTCACATGTCTTTAGGTCCAAAGCACATTCATGAACGATTTGCAGCAAATCTCTCTCTGTCTGAAACAAGTCACACATCGAAGCTTGGTCATCATCGATGAGTTTGGGAAGGGAACCAACGAAAGCGGTTTGTCATGTCTAGATATCGCTCTTGATGCAGGCTAATTAGCGCATTCAGATGGCATCGGACTTGCCTGTGGCATACTCGATTATCTGCTGTGCCTCGAGAGCCCCGCTAAAGTCATTGCAGCAACTCATTTTCATGAGATTTTCGAGAACAACTTCCTCGCTTTGCGCCCTCGACTCCAGCTTGGCCACATGGAAGTCCAGGTCTCCGAAGAAACCCAGGAAGTCGAGGACCAGATCACGTATCTTTATAAGTATGTGCAGGAGTACTGGCTCCTGGGTGAATGGTATATGAGGGATGCTTACAGTTCGAACAGCTTTCGTCCGGGGCGAAGTAACAAGAGCTTTGGTACCATGTACGTCCTGGTTCTATTATACCCGCATCACACTTATTCAAAATCGATTGACCTGCCGTATAGTTGTGCGGCAATCAACGGTATCGACCCAGCTATTGTATCTCGCGCAAACGAGATTGCGTCTCTTTCGGCGCGAGGAGAGAACATTGTCGCGGCCTGTGCAGTTTTATCCTCGGAGGAGATGCAAGTCTTAGAAGAAGCGGTATGAGTTCTTCTTTTTCTAAAAAGAAAACGACTTAGACTAACAGCGTTATTACAAGAACTCTTTAGCGAGAGGTTTTCTAGAGGTTGATTTCTCACAGGGTGGCTCAGACCATGTCAAGGCAGTCTTCGAAGCTTTGTTCAAGTGAAAGGATTTATTATTATGGCACCAAGTGCATGGAGGTCAATGATCCATGGATATCCAAAATCGTCTTACGAAGTGCAACATACATTTACGCCCTATGTCATCATCAATTGGCCGAACCCGCGGTGTTGATCCATTCCATTAGGAGAATGAAGCATTTTTTTATATGGATGTCCACGGGTGATCATCGTATCTAGATCGGGGACAACAATCTAAGTAGGGATCATAATAGCTAGAATCCCTAGTGCATCAAGCGCATCATATACCTACTAGGAGAAGATGGATTGAGATGAATAAAACGGTTTTTGAAACTTCGGGTAAACCAAAAGATGAAATCGGGGTTATATACACATCGAATGCCTGAAACTGCCCGCAGTGAACGCCATGAAAACATACACACAAGACCGTGAAGTTTATGATCAAGCACACATTCACAGTTTAACACTCTTGACCAGGTTCTTTTTGATACCCGTAAGCTCACCACCGTATCCACCACGGCCCTCGCCGCCCTTGTACAGCTGCTTAGTACTGCCAAGCTTCTTCTTCTTCTCCTCGTACTTCTTTCTCTTCTTGACACGCGGGTTACGCGAGTCCTTGCTGCGTTTCGCGTGCAAACCCTTATTCTTCTGGATCTGGTACGTGATAGCACGTTTGCCATCCGGACCAATCTCCTCTTGCTCATAGACCTTTCCACCAAGGCGCTCAGCCTCAGCGTGGGCATCTGCACGAGCCTGCTTGTCATCCTTGCGCTTCTTGGAGCGGGATGCCACCATGTCGTAGTATTCGTCGTCATCCTCCTTGGCACCCTCACCGCGGCGGAGCTCCTTGGCGACGCGACGATCCTCGTCGTCACTATCACCGCCCAGCTGCTGGTCGGGGTTGAGTTCTTTGCGGCCACGCTTCTCGGCTTCCACGTTGAGACGGGCTTGACGGTCACGGAGACGTTCGCGGTATGGGAGATCGGCGTCTCCGCCGGCATCTCGGCCTGCTGCATTGCGCTTGTTGGCCTTCTGGGCCAGTTGCGAGGTGTAGAAACGGAGCGAGCGCTTCTGCTTGGCCTTCTCCTCTGCCTCGTGGGCTGTGAGGGCATCCTCGTCACCGAAGTCAGAGTCATCATCCTTGAGAGGTGCCTTGACCTTTTGTGTCTTGCGTTTCCGTGAAGGCTCGGTGGCCAGGTTCTCGAGATCGGCGAGGCCGGCCTCTGTTTGGCGGAGACGCTCGGCGCGGAGAGCTTCGGCTTCCGCCTGTGCTATCTCGGCCTTGCTGAGCTTCTTCTGTTTAGGCTTCTTGGTCTCTTGGGTCTTTGGTGCCTTGGTTGTCTCGGTCTTAGTCTCCTTAATAGGCTCCTCAACGGGCTCCTCAAGTTCCTCGAGATCCTTGACGGTGTTCCACAGCTTCCGGAATTTGACAAGCGATCCCATGACAGGGTGTTGTCGGAGTTCGGCGGGGGTCATCGGAACGTGTTCGCTAGTTGCATCGGGAGATGGGGAGGAGAGGAGCATGAAGTACATGCTGATCGTGCCAAGGTATGCAGATAGCGCACGGAATTTCACCACGGGCACTGGAGATGGCTGTGGCTCTTCTGAGTCGTCGTCTGTTGAGGAAGCCTTCGAGGCTGCTTGTTGAAGATCCTTGAAGGAGTTTTGAAGATCCACAAAGTCCTTCGCCAGGGGTTCAAACTCGGGGTATCTCGACTTCAAAATCTTCAGCTTCTCATCGGTATCCATATCCTCGGTGATCTCCAATTGCGGAAGCACTTCAGTCACCACGCCAGCATCCGCGCCGTCCTCTGCATCCTTGCCAGATTCCACCCATTCAGACTCGTCAAACCCGAAATCGGCCTCATTCATAGCCTGCAACTGCTTCAGTTGTAGTCGCTTGGCCTCCTGCTCTTCCTCCAATGCATCGACCTCGGTCTCGATCTGATCTGCGTTGTAAAGATCCTTCTTTGATGAGCCCCAGGCAGCAATGCCTTCATCTTCTTCCTCGGATTCGGCGCCACCCTTTGGCTGGCCCATATCATCATATTCGTCTTCTTCTTCTGAGTCTTCTAGGTCGTCATCCTCGTCTGCGGATTCATAGCCAAGGATTTCTTCGTCGGAGGGTTGGATCAATTCCTCTGCGGCGATCAGTAAGACACCGTTTGCAGCAGGTTGAATCATCATTAGAGCCACATACCTTCCTCGGCAACTCTCCGCCGTCTCTTTGCCTCTGGGCCTTCCTCAAGTAGAATCTGATCACGGCCGGTCTGGAAGTCATCTTCCGAGTCTTCGAATCGCTCTTCGATGTCGAACTTAGAGGGCTCAGGGGCTGTTTTCGGTTGCGCCGGGCGACCGGCTTTTCTCTTTTTGCTGCCCATTTTTGCGTGTAGAAATCAAACGACAGTGAACCAATTCAGTCGGTCCGATAAACTGTGATAAAATTATTTTTTGGTTTCTCACCGCCTTGGTTGCGCTAGCCTCAAGTGGGGGCTGTTGCTCTGTTTGCACTTGTGGTAATCCAAATACTGGTAATATTACGAAAACACACCTTGAAAGGTCCAAACCAGAACAATCTTGGGTATTTCTGTGTCGCTGGTTTACTACCCCGTGTGTGCCTTCCATTTCGAGGACAATCAACAGACGCAGCTGCCATTCATTCACGATGGATCCTCGCGAGTTAATTGCTCGTTTCAATCTGCCTCAACTTCTCTCCTCATTGCAGTCCTCCTATAATAATACATCAACCCCGATATTGGGCGCTTCCGCACTCCTTTGCACTATTATTCTTTACACTATTGCTAAGATGTTTGGTTTCGGGTCCCAAAACGAGTTCAATGTCGAGGGGCAGGTATGTACAAGACTACGTGACTAATCTGGTACGCGCTGACTGGATCTTACAGACTGTGGTGATTACCGGTGGCTCCGATGGCATGGGCAAAGCTGTCGCACTCGAGCTATCCGCGAAAGGCGCAAATGTGGTCGTGGTTGCGCGCACTGTCTCCAAGCTGGTGGCTGCGGTCGATGAGATGAAGGTCGGACATCCCTCCATAATCAATTGATTAATATCGCTCACCTATCATACAGGCCAAGGCAGCCAATATCTTTAAGCAGAAGTTCCATTATATCAGCGCCGATCTCACCGATCCCGTCGAGTGCGAAAGAGTCATCGCAGAAGTCACAACGTGGAATTCTGGAGCTGCTCCCGATGTTGTTTGGTGCTGTGCGGGCTTCTCTCGCCCAGGATACTTCGTTGATGTGCCCATCGAAGGTCACCGGCAGCAAATGGACACAATCTATTGGACTGCGGCCAACACAGCTCATGCCACCCTGCGCAACTGGCTGAACCCCGTTGCTCCGAGTGGACAGATGAAAACACCCCGGAGACATCTCATCTTCACCTGCTCTACCCTTGCATTCGTTCCCATCGCTGGCTATTCGCCGTACTCGCCTGCCAAGGCCGCCATTCGTTCTCTATCTGATACTCTGAGCCAGGAAATCGAAATGTACAACGGAGCCTATACCCAACGGCACCGCAGTGATGCCCCGGCTGCGGATGTCAAGATCCACACCGTTTTCCCCATGGGCATCCTCTCGCCCGGCTTTGACAACGAGCAAAAGACCAAGCCTGAATTGACCAAAAAACTCGAAGAAGCCGACAAGCCCCAGACGCCATCGGAGGTCGCCAAAATTTCTATCCATGCCCTAGAGCGTGGGGAGTACCTGATCACTACCAATTTTGTTGGTTCCATTATGAAAGGAACGGCTCTTGGACCCAGCCCGAAAAATAGCATTGTCGGTGACACTATGCTCAGCTGGCTCAGCAACCTGGTATTCCTCCAGGTCATTCCAGACCTTCGCAGCAAGACGTTCGCTTGGGGAAAGCAGAATGGGCTTCCGGGCAGTACTCCGGCTTCGTAACGATCGGGCGTATTCTTATTTTCTTCACATGCTCTGTCGACTGCTTCATGTATGACGATACCCTGAGCGCTGTCTGTACGGCGGCGCCTCCTTCAGCTGTCCCCCCCAACATCTAAACATTATTCAATTCCTTTTGGACTCTGTTGCACATTATTATTGTACAGTAAAAATAAAAATATGGCATGTCTATGTTCGTATTTTTAGCACTGTCTTAATGAAAGGCCAAAAGCACAATGTGGAGGATGACGTATGACGTAGATAACCAAGCTTATCGTTTATCCTGCCACCCCATTTTCGACCAAATTTCTTTGTTCCCAATTGCTCTGCCCAGTTTGGATTTTCAAAGATTCTTTGTCTCAAATATGAATGGCAACTGATCACTGGTTACTATTTTCGGCACAAAGAGGAATTGCTGGAAAAACAGAAACAAAACCCTCGCTCCCCCGCCGAAAGACTCGACGATAGCGATAGCACAAGCTACAACCAAATTCATTCTCGAGTCTTTCAACACCATTCACAGCAATCGCCGTTCAAACTAGTGTCAAGATGGATGCCCTATTCTCGATACCGATAATGTCTGTCTTCCTCATTCCAGTCCTGTCATCCTACAGCACCAGCCTGAACCTCCTCTTCTTCTACATGACTTGGTCAACGCTGGTACTGTCGCATTCCCGACTCCGCGTGGAAATGTTCGGAACGGTTGCCGTGCGCGTAATATTCTACGCACTACCGTCCATTCTCTTCTTCCTCTTCGACATCCTGACCCCATCGGCCGCGGTTCTCATCAAGGCGCATGGCGCGACGGGCTTGCCGGGTGGGAGGAGGCGACGAAAGATCCATGCGAAGGAACTCAAGATTGCCGGTTGGGGGCTGTTCAATTTATTCTTGGGTATCGCTGTGCAGGGCGTACTTGAGACGGTACTTGTCCAGACGCTCGGCAAGCGCAGTGCGCTCAAGGTATCGCTGAAGCTCCCCATGCCATTTGAGATATGTAGAGATTTGAGTTTGGCGATGTTGGGACGAGAAGTAAGTTCATTAGAATTTCCCGACTACATTGCTGTGATGCACTTTCTTTGATGGTCCAATTTGCTAAAATTCTGGTTTTCCTTTTACTAGCTCCTTTCATATTTCCTTCACCGCTACGCTCTGCACTCCAGACTATCTCCTACACTTGCCAGATGGCACCAGACTTGGTATCATTCGTTGTCTGCTCCATTCCCATTGACCGCGCATTACGACCACCCGGTCCCCTACCTGATTACCAAGTTCATCCCAACCTATGTGCCGGCCATTATCTTCCGCTTCCATATGCTTACGTATATTTTGTATCTACTGTTTATCTCTGTTGAGGAAACCTTCGCATACTCTGGATATACTGTCATGCCGACAACCTTATTCTTGGGTGGGATGGCCCGTCGCACAGATATGCATTTGTTGATGGGCGGAAGTGGAAATTATGGCCCCTGGGGTGTTGTGGATTGGATTCTTGGCACTGCTGTTGGAGAACCGCAAAGCGACGATGAGACGAGTGATGAGGCGGATGAGCGGGATGTGCGGAGAGCATATGAGGCTGCGAAGCGAAAGGCTGTTGGGTCTGGAAAATCAAAGCGACGATGAGACGACCATTGACGAGTATATGATGGATTATTGGGATAGCAGCTATGTAGATTTTGTCTTTGTTTTGTTGTTATTATTTGGAGTGTGAGTTGGGATTGTTCAAAATATATCATCCAAATCTACAATATATATCCGAGAAAGGTTGGATTTTTTGAGCTTTATAGTATTTGCGAAATGTTAGCATTATTGATGTGAACAATATTTTGATATGGCCTAATTATTGAATACTAATCTCAGTGTTATGCAATTAGTAGTCAAGATGGTATACATGGCTGGTACAAACTTAGCCCTAATAATGACTGGCGGAGTGGTGGCACTAGACTCACCAACGGGATACTAAAAAAGCTTAGTAACTTGTCACACAACCTTCTATGCCACAGGAATACAACCGAGCAGCCATTGTACTTGTCCATTGACCATCGTGTCAAGACCCAATTTGTTTTATACTTGATAGTCCACGCCTAGATCTTCAGATCTTACACTTTTAGTTCCACACAATGCGGATATCCACTTAAAGACAAGGCCCAGCAACCTTATATTTTAGTGTCTTACAACAGATTACATGACCATATCGTATAGATGAATCGAAGGAATTGCCCAATTTTGGATTGCCGCCTGAACCTTGAAATGGGAGTAGGTCATACTGAACATAAAAAGAGAATCCAGCCCGCCTGCTGGAACGAGGTGATTTTTAATCTTTTTTTTTGCTTGAAGTCTTTCTTCATAACGCAGCTTCATGCAAAATCAGCCACGCGCAAAGGGAACGGGTTTCTTGAAACATGAAACATGAGAACGACATCCGGATGTCCGAATTAACCGCAAGTCATAAGAAAAGTGAAAAACGTGTTTTGACGGATCCCGTAGGAATTACATGACATGGTTCATGAAACCGGCCCCCCGAAAGTCGCGAAAGGATGCCGATCTGCAATCGAGCCGCCCCTCGTTGGAAAAATGGTCCTCCCCAACTATCTACCGAACCCGCGGCTACCACACATTTACCACTTCATCTCGTGGGGCTTGTCGCCGTTGCGGAGGCTGAAGGTGGTAGCGAGGTAGCTGCCGAGGAAATCCTCCTTCTTGATGGAGGCAAGGATAGCCTGGTCGATAGCCTTCTGGTCGCTGGCGCGAGCGCTGGCAACAACCTTCTTCTGTAAAGACAAAAAAGTAATTAGTATTTTGACCACTGCAAATATGTGATATCCTAGATAAGATGCGTACCTCGGCCTTCTCGCCCTGCTTGAAGAAAGCCTCCTCGGTCTTCTGCTCAGCCTTCTTGTCCTTGGTGAAGTATCCGGGAGCGGAGATCTTCTCAACAGCCTTGGCGTCAACACCGGCGATGTCGACACGCTTGGAGGTGGCGATAACGTAGCGGGAGTTCACGCGACGGAGAGGGACACCGTTGATCTTGAAAGGACCGGTGACAAGGAGGACACCCTGGTCGAGGGACTTGAGGAGGATGACACGCTTGCCACGGAAACGGCCAGCGAGGAGGATCAGGATGGTGCCGGGAACGAGGGTCTCGCGGACCTTGGCGGGACGCAGGGTCTTGCGAACCTGTAAACACGCAAGGTAGTTAGTCTCTGATGTCACACAAATCCCAGCGATTCCCGATGAATCCGCAAGTATCTCCATCGCCATGGCTGCATCTTCCCCAGATGATAATGCGATTCGCACAAGATCACAAGATTTGATGAACTTTTTTCATGTGTCGTCGATTGACACCGGTGTCTGGCTGGATGTCGCCCCGTAATTCACTAAGGCTCTTCCGCAGAATACCGGTGCTATCGTCGCAATCATCGGGGGCAGATGTGTGCCGGTCGTATGTCCTCCTCTTTTTTGTGGCGTCCCATTTTCATAGGGTGTACTGACTTTCTTGGGCTGCGACTGATCGTCCACGGGGTACCACTTCTGGGCCTTGTCGGCGGGCACGACCCTCTGGCTCTTCCCGAACTGCTTCGTCTGGCCGTCCGACATGATGGCTGCTGGCGAAGGATGAATGGTTGTCGGGGTGGTTGTTGGAGATTTGGGTGAGGACTTGGACTGGCTAAGCGGAGTCGGCTCCAGTGCGGGAATTCGTCGAGGGTTGTGTGTACGAAGCCCTATCACGTGTTTAACCGACAGCCCTAGCCAATTTTGGAAAGCGGTAACTTATCACATTGATGCCATATCCGTAAGGCCACTTTGTACGGGTGACCATAAGACCACTGACGCAGAAGCACTGCTCAACACAAACAACTGACGTATACCGCTCGCAGCCTCTCTCTCTTTCTGTATACTCTATCTCTTACATTCTCCACAACTCTTTTTTTATCTACCTGGAGGGTGCCAATTCTGTCAATACAGTTTAATCTATTATTGGATATCTGTTCAGAATCAAATTCCCAACATGTCGATAGCTCCGATCATCACCTTCAAAGCAGGTATCTGCGACCTGGATGTACGTGAGCTTAGCTTTCCGGACCCCGACTGGGATAGCTCGATGATCAACTCCATCATCCGGATGTACTCCCATCTCCATTGCAACTTTACTGACAGTTTTAATCCAGCTCTCTAGCACCGCCGTAAAGCCGAAGCCTACCCCCGGCTATGTCTATCTTTACTCCGAAGATGATCTTATCCACTTCTGCTGGCGCTCGCGTAGCGCCTCACTAGACGAGCCCGAGCTTGACCTGGTGATGATTCCTTCAGATGGCAGCTTTACTCCCTACAAGCCATCCGGTAGGGACGCTACGAATGGCCGGATCTTCGTCCTGAAGTTCTCCTCTAGCTCTCAGCGATACCTGTTCTGGATGCAGTCCCAGTCCCAGCACGAGGACGGTGACCCAAGCTGGTTCAGCCCTCGTGACTTAAAGCTTGGGGAAATTGTCGATGTTCTGCTGCAGGGTGAGGATGTTGATGTAGAGCACGAGCTCGCCAATCTTCCCCGTCGGCCCTCCGGCGGTGATGACGATGAGACCATGGAAGATGTGGAAGGCACCGACCATGATCGCAGTCAACACCACAGCACAGGCAGCGGTGGTGCTGGCCCCGATGCGACCGGCGGCGACGTGCGTGAGGAGGGACAAGAGTCGCGAGAGGGTGGTGCCGATGGTGGACGAGCGTAGGTACATATCTCTGACAGCCTTGATCTAGGACATCCAAGCTAATTTGCCGTTCTTACAGAGCAACTACCGAGGAAGATCCAGCGTCAGTTGTCCAGGACTTTTTGAAGTCCCTGGGCGGCCGTCAGAGCCAGAGCCAATCCCAAGATCCCGAACGACCATCTACGACACTCCAAGACCTCCTTCCACCCTCGACCACGCTGCAATTTATCGATTCTGCTGATACCACTACTGCCGATCATCTTCTGAGCTTCTTGCCACCCGCACTACTTTTGCTGGCCCAGGGCAATGCTGAGGCTTCGGAAGCCGACACAGACCCGGAACTTGCCCAGGCTGCTCTCCTGTCCCTCGACCTCCCCCAGAAAAAAGATATTCTCCGAAAAGTGCTTCGTTCTCCCCAATTCATGCAAAGCTTGGCCAGTCTTACTGTAGCCCTCCGTGATGGTGGGCTTCCGAGTATCAGTGAGGCCTTGCAGATCCCCGTGGCTAATGGAGGATTTATGCGGAGAGGTGGAGTACCCCTTGGTGGTGGCGATGCGGTAGATGCGTTCCTGGATGGCGTTCGGCAACACGTTCAAGAAAAGGATTCTCAGATGGATACTGATTGAATAATAATCAATACATTATTTCGAGATTGTGAGAGTTCAATGTTTCAAGACATTCCAAGACAGTTGAAAGTTGTAGAACTATTTTTGGACAGCAACCCCACTAGGCAACACAGTTTATAAGGCTGCGTCAGCATCTGGTTAAACCTGGAAACCCGTTGTAATTTTCAATCCAGGAGCTGAAATAGTAATGTAAGCAAGGTATATAGTACGGAGTATGGAGTATATAGAAAGCAATTAAAAATACACCATGTACGATGTATGTATAGCCCTACCGAGGTATGTCAGCCAAAAACAACGTTCTAACGTTGAATATGTATCCATAGGTGCATGCCGGGACTTGTCCACTTTAGCGCAATTGCGATCCGGACGCTCTTAGCCTATTTTCAGCTTAGGAGGCTTGTCCCTTTTCTTAATTCGTGTCTTATATTCACACTCTTTTCTATTCCTGTATTATACATCCTTTCTCCCGTCAAACACACGTGTCACCACCGTGTCCGAGAACCCCCCCGTTCGGCCTGCGATGTCTGCGATTCGATAATTTCTGATCCTGCCCGACGATGGCGCCAGATAGCCAGAACCTTGATAATGACGAAAACGCTCCGCCGAACCAGATCCCTCTCCAAGATCTCTCGAAACCGGGAGAAGTCCCTAACGAGCGCGGGAGAAGCCGCGCGGGGACCGGTCTCTTCTCACGACAATCGTTGATCGGGAGGGGGTCGCGCAGTAATTATGAGAGTGTTGCGGAAGAGTCTCCGATCGACTCGGCTGCACCGAGCAGGAATCCATTCCAACCATCACAAACGCGCTATACAGAGATTGCTTCCCCACTTGATGACCTGGGTGGTTTCGCGCAAGCGATATCATCGGTTGGCCTCAGTTTCAATGGGCCACAATCACGGGAATCGCCCCCAGGACCATCAGCAAGCCGTGGTTTTGACGACTCTGCTTCCGACCTCGACGTCGTACCTCTAGACACTTATGATTCCCACGACCCCCACGGCTACAACCCCCCAGCAGACGAAGATGATACGGTACGGTTGACCGATCCTCGATATTTGCAACCAATGAGCGGTGCTGCTAGTGCAGAAGGGCGACATAGCACGGACACTGGTCACTCTGTGAATTTTGGTGGTTCAAGACTGGGCGATGATCTCCCTCACCTGGAGGATGGGATGGGAAGCCGTCGTGGTAGCAGTGTCCGGGATCGATCGCGTTCTTTGTCCCCATCGTCGTCCAGCGGGGCTCTGCAGCGCGCGAGCTCAATGGTCAAATCCATGTCACAGCGAGTGGTCAATCTGAGTAACGAACCGGAAGTTGTACAACAAACGATTGAGAGGGAGGAGCTTGATAAGAATGCACGAATGGATGGACCCCCGGTCTTGCCCGCGATGGTAGATTATGCAGATGTCTCCAACCAACAGGCTCAAGCAGCTCGACAGAAACGTTCCTCCAGCAGATTATGGAGGGATCGGAACAATCCATTTAAAGGCAGGTCACTTGGGATCTTGGGACCGAATCACCCTCTCCGACTCTGGCTATGTGATATCCTGGTGAATCCGTTCATGGAGCCTTTCATTTTGATTGTTATTGTCATCCAGACTATCTTGTTGACCGTCCAAGATGCGCTCCCTAGTGACCCGGACTCAGTGAGATTCGGAAGCAGCAAGTTTGATTGGGTTTTCTTAGCCATTTTCATCATTTACACGCTTGAGATAGGCTCTAAGATTTTGGTGTCCGGACTTATTCTCAACCCTGTCGAGTACAGTACACTTAATCGCAACCTCGGAATCAGGAAAGCAATCGCAGAGAAGGGCAGGAACCTGATCACACCGCATCGGCAGGGGACAGTCAAGAAAGCATCAATGCTTCCGGCTGAGCCCCAAGCTTCAATCTTGCGAACATTTACAGGGATGAACGGATTGGACCCCCAAGTCTATGATGATCCTCTACAGAAACGTCGCGTTAGGCTTGCCCATCGCGCGTTCCTTCGACACTCTTTTAACCGGCTTGATTTTGTAGCCGTGGTCGCCTTTTGGGTATCCTTTCTCCTTTCAGTTTCAGGAGTTGAGAAAACACACCAACTGTACATCTTTCGCATGCTAAGCTGTCTCCGAATTTTACGTCTCCTTGCCATGACCAACGGCACTTCGGTAAGTCTTTTGTTACGAGGATGTGACTTTCGAGATACTGACCAATTAATTCTAGGTAATTCTTCGAAGTCTTAAGCGAGCAGCTCCTCTGCTTGTCCATGTCGCATTTCTCATCGGTTTCTTCTGGCTTCTTTTCGCTATCATTGGCATCCAGAGTTTCAAGTCCAGTTTGAAGAGAACATGTGTTTGGATTGACCCTGCAGGCCAGAGCAACTACACATTGAATGATCCATGGGACACATTGCAATTTTGCGGCGGGTATCTCAACGAGACGGGAGGAAAAATGCCATGGCTTGATCCCGATGGTCTCGACTCAGGTTTCAGCCCCAAAGGATATCTTTGCCCTCAAGGTTCTGTATGCATGGAAGGTGTCAATCCTTACAATGGAACCATGAGCTTTGACAACATCCTGCACTCCCTGGAGTTGGTATTTGTGATCATGAGCTCTAATACATTCACCGATCTGCTCTACTATACCACTGACACTGACTATCTCGCTGCGGCTCTTTTCTTTGCCTGTGGGTTTGTCATTTTGAGCTTGTGGTTGGTGAACTTGCTGGTCGCGGTTATCACACACTCATTCCAAGTGATTCGAGAAGAGAGCAAGCGCAGCGCTTTTGCTGTCCATAAGCTCGATGCTGTCGATGAGGATGACACAGTGACTCGCAAAGTCAGTCGTCTCAAGCGTATATATGATCAAACTGAGTGGATTTGGGTCTGCCTCATCATCTTTGACCTTATCGTGCAAGCCCTCAGAAGCTCGTCTATGTCTGCCCAACGCACTCAGTTCATCGATACTACTGAGACTGTTGTCACTCTCATTTTCTTGGTCGAGATTATTTTGCGATTCGCCTCAGATTGGCGCATGTTTTATCGAAGGCGTCGTAACTTGACAGACCTTTTGCTTGTAATCGTTACCTGCGTCATCCAGCTACCGCCTATCAGGAACTCAGGTCGTGCATACACAGTTCTCACCTTGTTCCAGATCCTTCGGGTCTACCGAGTGGTATTGGCTTTCTCTGTGACCAGAAAGCTGATCGTGATTGTATTCCGCAATACTGTCGGTCTGCTCAACCTGATATTTTTCCTTTTCTTGATGACCTTCTTATCTGCCATTTTCGCAACACAACTTTTTCGAAGCCAGATCCCAGATAAAGATCCAAGTGGCACGACGATCATGATCACATTTTCGAACATCTACAACTCATTCCTGGGAATGTACCAAATTCTGTCGAGTGAGAATTGGACCACGATTCTTTACAATGCAAGCGCATATACGACCGGATTCAACACAGCCTGGATCTCTGCCGCATTCATTACTCTTTGGTTCATTGTGTCCAACTTCATCATCCTAAACATGTTCATTGCTGTCATTCAGGAAAGCTTTGATGTTTCAGAAGATGAAAAACGAATGCACCAGGTCAAGGCGTTTTTGGAACAGAAGCAAGTCCATGGGGCACCCCAAGGAAACCTAGCGCTCTCCAAAATCCTTCGTATGGGTCGCGATTCAGCCCGGTACAAAGATCCACTCGACCATGGTCCTGCAGCGTTGGAAATGTTGCTGAAAGATGCCGTGGTACAGGAGTTCCTTGATGAAGAAGAAACAAGGCAACAACAACGGGAAAGACCAAAGGATACACGCAGGGTGAGCGCAATGCTAGATGGCGCGACTCAAGAGACCATTCAACCAGGGTGGATCTCCCTTCTATGGACGAAAGCCACCACGCTTGTTATGCGGAGGGAACCAAATCCTTTCTACTCGAAACTGAAGTTTTCGCGTGCTTATGAGGAGCTGGATCCGAGAACCATGGCAAGAGAAGTTGTTACTGCGGCAGAGCAGAGAAAACGGGACCAGCGAGAATACCTCGTGAAACACCCTAACTATAACAAATCACTGTTTCTTTTCCCGCCGCATAGTTTCGTTCGGAAAATTTGTCAGCGAATTGTCGGCCCAGGACGTGGCCACCAACGAGTTGAGGGTGTGGATCCATACAAGCCAGTGTGGTATGCATTCTCTGCTTTCATTTATGCAGCCATTGTCGCCATGGTGCTTCTCGCCTGCATCACAACACCCTTGTATCAGCGGCAGTATTTCCGTACTGACCGCAACTGGTTCGTCTATACTGACTTGAGCTTTGCCGTTGTGTTTACTATTGAAGCGACCATCAAAGTCATCGCCGATGGCTTCTTCTGGACGCCGAACGCATTTTTCCGCAGTTCCTGGGGATTCATTGACGGAATCGTCTTGATCACGCTGTGGGTCAGTGTCGGCGGCTCGCTCAGACAGGACTGGAGTGTTTCCAGAGCCATTGGCGCTTTCAAAGCGCTGAGGGCGTTGCGTCTTTTGAACGTCAGTGACAGCGCCAAGGACACTTTCCACTCTGTCATCATTGTCGGGGGATGGAAGGTCATTGCTGCCGCTGCAGTTTCTATGAGTTTCCTCGTACCATTCGCCATCTATGGAGTCAATCTGTTCAACGGGCAGATGGCCAGTTGCAATGACGGCGATTTTTCCGGGAACTTGACCAATTGCGTCAATGAATATTCCAGCTCGCCATACAATTGGGAGGTGCTTGCTCCACGAGTGGCTGGGAACTCTTACTATGACTTCGATAATTTTGGTGACTCCCTCTTCATTCTGTTCCAAATTGTCTCCCAAGAAGGTTGGGTCGACGTACAAGAAGCTGCAATGAGTATCACTGGAAAGATGATCCAACCGGAAGATCAAAATGCGCCAGAGAACGGGTTATTCTTCGTGGTTTTCAACTTACTTGGAGCCGTGTTTGTTCTGACTCTGTTTGTGTCTGTGTTCATGCGCAATTACACAGAACAAACTGGTGTTGCCTTCCTGACTGCTGAGCAACGTTCCTGGTTGGAATTGCGGAAACTTCTCCGACAGGTATCGCCCTCGAAACGATCGTTTGAGGACCAGAGCAAGAAGTTTCGACTGTGGTGTTATCGAATTTCAGTTAAGAAGCATGGCCGGTGGGCGTGGTTCGTGACTTGCGTCCTTGTAGTTCATTTGCTATTACTTGTGCTGGAATATTATCCCGAACCCGACTGGTGGGAGCTGCTTCGAGGTAGGTTTTCTTTTGCCTTGGTTTGAATGTTGCGTGTTACTGATCGATCAACATAGCTATTATATTCTTGGCATTCATGCTTGTCTACCTTGCGAATGTCTTCATCCGACTGATTGGTCTTGGGTGGCATCGATTTAGCCGAAGTTCATGGGATCTATACTCTCTCATCGCTGTCCCCGGCGCTTTCATCACCTCCGTCCTTGACATCTCATACCGTGAAAAAAGCCATGCCGTGGTAGAGCTCAACAAGCTTTTCCTCGTGTCTGTTGCTCTGCTGCTTATCCCAAGGAACAACCAGCTTGATCAGCTCTTCAAGACAGCAGCAGCTAGTCTGTCTGTGATTGGAAATCTTCTAGCTACCTGGTTCGTGCTGTTCTTGGTGTTTGGCATTGCGATGAACCAGGCGTTCGGCCTTACCAAGTTCGGCGAAAATGAGGATCACAACCAGAACTTCCGCGATGTACCCAAATCACTGATCCTGCTGTTCCGAGCAAGTTGCGGAGAAGGATGGAATGAATTCATGGAGGACTTCGCTACCATGACCCCGCCCTTGTGCACGCAGAACGCCAACTTCCTTGACGACGACTGTGGAAGCGCGCCGTGGGCCCGAACTCTCTTCATTGCATGGAACCTGATCAGCATGTACATCTTCGTCTCGCTGTTTGTTTCATTGATTTTCGAAAGTTTCTCTTATGTCTACCAGCGGAGCAGCGGGCTGTACGCGATCAGCCGCGAAGAGATCCGCCGGTTCAAGCAGGCGTGGGCCACATATGATCCGGACGGGACGGGCTTTATATCCACGGAGAAGTTCCCTCGACTCCTCGGGGAGCTCTCTGGTGTCTTTGCAATGCGAATCTACGAGGGGGAGTTCACTGTTGGAAGTATCCTAGAAAAATGCCGGATCGACCCTCAGAGGAACTCGATGAGCTCTTACGCAAGAAATTCCATGATCTCGCTGGTTGAGCCACGACACTCAATGCGGCCAAACTCTCGTGTGTCGTCTGGCGTGGATATCGAGGAGCTCTCTCGGATCATATCGCAGATTCCAGTCCAAAGCATCCGAGAGCGGCGCAAACGATTGAATGCCTTCTACGAAGAAATCCTCGTGTCAGCAGACCCCGATCGCGGTATCTCCTTCCACCAGTGCTTGATGATCCTCGCACATTACAATGTGATTAGCGATAGCAAGAGTCTGCGCCTTGAAGAATTCCTCCGTCGCCGAGCACGGCTGCAGCGGGTCGAAGAGGCTGTCCGTCGAAACACCGTCGTCGGTTTCTTTGATACCCTATACTGGTCACGCCAATTCCGCCGCCAGGTTGACCGCAAGAAGAGCGGCCGGATGAGCGTGGTCCCGACGTTCACTGTGCCGGAGATCTTTGTGGACGATCCAGGCGACGACCACGAGGAGCACGACCAACCAGGTTCCGGCGCGATCACGCCCCAGACACAACCCGATTTGGACGGAAACTTCCCCCCTATGCTCTCCCCGGTCTCGCACCATAGACGAGCCGAGTCCAGCCCAACTGCCAACCGCAATGCTCTGCCCCGCATCAATACCAATCTGAGCGGGTCGGTATCTGGCTCCAACACGCCTACGAGGGAGTGGTCGAGTATCAGTCCCTCCATCACACCGCGTCAAATGTATGGGGAGCGCACTTCGTTCGACACTAATGAAACACAAGAGGCGCCTCCGGTTGCCGACACTTCGCGTCACAACAGTGGTATGAATGTACAAGACGTCATGCATTCGCTAGACAACTCCGCCTGGGGTGAGAGTATCCGACGAAGCTTCACGCAGCGACGATCGGGTGATCACAGTTCTGAATAAGAATGCTGTGTGTATATTGATCTATATGAATTTTGGATGTTATCACGAAGTGGATGGTGTGGATAGTAGCGTGGTTTGGTTTTTTACTCCCTCCTTTTTTTCTTTCTTTATTTTCTTCTTTCCTTCTTTAGCATTCTCCTCAAATCGATTGGGGGTTTTGGTTTTTTTTTTTTTTGGTTTCGTGAGCCTATTTGGTTCTTTTGGTTTTTCTGGCTTTGTGCTGTATATTACTCTCCTTGAGCATTTTGCATAGCAGCGGCGTGGGATTCCATTTCAATCCTATATTTTTTCATCCCCATAGAATTGGATACACGATTGACTATTGACTATCGGACATTAAAAAAAAAGATGATCGTTTAAACTATCGGAGACTGCATGAATCAAGTGGGTCGAACTAGTTAGTATTGGAGCCGAAAGAGGAAATAGGAGAAAACGAGAATGAGACCTATGTGATCCCCAAGAGTCCGGAGTACATGAGTACATGAACTTTAGATAACTAATTACATATGTAGTTAGTTAGTTATACATACATGTAGATAATACAAAACCAGTCAAGAAAAGAAGAAACATGTGCCCAAAGACATTGTGTTATCCGTTTTCAGGGAACAATCACATTCATCCGCATGCGTTCAATCCGTGTCTTAACTATCCCTGCAGCACAATCCTTGCAGTCAAATAGAAATTAATAAACCCAACTGAATCCCTAAAAATTTCAGTCAATCCTACAAATAACCAATTCAATCCTATCTCAAATCCTCTACTATGATATAGTCATCTCCAAAGCCTCACATTCCACAAACCGAACAACAAAACACACCAAACCAACACCGCAACACCGCAACACCACAACACAGCAATAATGAAGCACATCACTTCACCATTTCTCTCCTTGAGCACATCCATCCGCTCCAGAAGCCCCAAATCAACCAGCGACACCTCAAGCCCAAGCTCAACAACAACCTCACCACCCTCCTCTCCAACATCCACCCATTCACCTCAAAGCTCCCCACACCACCTCTTCAACCTATCCTTCCACCCCTCCAAACTCCACACCCACACATTCCGAAGACAACCCGACAGTGTCAAGCACACCGATAATCCTCAAAATCAACCATCCCGCCCACACCCAGTCTCCGATACCCCCCACAATGCCAGTGCCAGCAGCGTGCTCCCCTGCGCTGTCCTACGCGGCCGCTCAGCGATGGTTATCCGCCGACGACCGTCTAAAATCGATATGGCGCTGAGCGAAGAGCGGGCGCGATGTGATGGGGATTCGATTGAGAGACAGGGGTTGGGGTTGATGGAGCCGAGGCCTGTGGATTTGGGGATTGGGGAGGTGAAGCCTAATTTTGTGATGGGTGGTATCTTTGAGGTTATGGAGGGGAGGGCTTAGGCTTGACTCTTTCCTTTTTTTTTTTCTTTACGCTATTGTTTTTCTTGTTCGTTTTGTGATACTCTATTTGTTTTAATTGCTTCTGTGTATTTCTCTGAAATTGGGATTTTCTGCTTTCGGAAAGGAATGTGGGATAGGGAATATTGTATAGTGTGGCTGGATATTGGAAATATGTTGGTTTGTACTTCTGGGGGGTTACATTTGAGTCCTTGCTGTTATAGCTGCCTGACTGAATATTTATATTTATATTTAATGTTCTATTGGTTTCTGTTTATACTTGCGTATCTCAAAAGAGGGTTTAGACTTCGGGTAAGCCCGGACCCTACCGCTGGTTATATAGGGGGTTATTTAGAGGAAGCTATCCCCATTATTATATGCTATAACTATTAGGGAGAGTGTACTAATAACCCGGGGTTACGCATACTGCAATTGGCTAACCCTAACCCAAGAGGTTTCAGAAAAGCGGACAATTCGGAAGTTACATCAGAGGACTCCGAGATCGAAAAGCGACATCAACCTTCGCCAAAGCTCGGAGAAGCGAAGCATCAAACCCCATGCTTGATCCTAATCTCCGGCTCAAACATAGCCATACACAGACTTCATAAGAAGATCGAGTTGGGGGCCATTTTGCTTGGGGTGGATACAACTAAACAAAGCACAAATCACAACCGATGACTCGGATCGAAACTACCAGGATTGTACAATTAGATACAATCCGAAATCTCGCGATATTTATCTTGCTTAATTTCTAATATTCTCCCTTACTAGCACTCCATACCCTGTCAAGCCACAATGACAGCTCTCCAGCAATCCATCCTCAGCTTGGGCGTTATCGCTCTAACCACATTACTCTTGCAAGCCATATGTCTTTCATCATCTCCTAACGATCACTATCATAACCCCGAACAACTCACCATAATCCTCGACCGCATCTACAAACTGTCTAGTGCTGTGGAAGAAATATACGAGACGAGCTACCAGAAACCCCTGGCCCTGAATAATTAGAGCTACCGCGGGACTCTCGGTCCGATCTAGAAAAAATATTCAGGATTATCATCACATATCTGCTTGTCGTGGCATTGGCGTGTGGTCTATATCTCTTTGGTAGTGGCGTTGATTCAATCCGCTCGCGTGTGCTTAAAGTACAACTTTTGGGCTATGCCTTCTTCACGGCCAATCTGGGGCTGGTTGTCATGTTGTTGTTTCTTCCAGAGAGGGCGTGGTACCAGTACCTTTCTGGGGTTATTGTTTCCGGAAGCCTAGGGTTTTTGTATGCCGCTTTGACCTATGCGAAGGATGACCTATTATCTCGACTTTGAGTGCTTTATATTCCAATCCCACGCAGGAAATATATGCGAGGATATTTTGAAGGAATGCCATATGTCATTGAGAGACAGAGGCCCCCCCTCCTCCCCGGAACATAGGGAGGCCGAAAAGCCGTCTATTATATAATCATCTATGGATTTTAATATTTCGCGTTTTTATTTACCCTATAGTAGGGATATCACATACACTGCCTATACACTAGTGACTATCCTAACCTTGGAAAATTCGAGTATAAGTTATATAAGCTTATAGAAATTGAAGCAGGTTTTCAAAAGAAGGGTACGGATTCGATTTCATTTTCTATACCGTGGAAAGTGTAGTAGATCCGCTAAGAGAAAATATATATATTTTGTACTGCCTTCGCAATACTCAGTGTGGACTGTCTTTTCGGCATGGATCAGCCACATTTACAGTGAATTGATATAAGTGAAGGATGAATATAGAGAACGACTAGATCAATACCAATGGAAATAGTTTGTAGCCTATGATTATTGTTAACAACGCATTTTATAGGTAAGAATTGTAATTACGTTGCACGGACTATACCTATTAAAGTACCGATTCATAAATTTATATCTAAATCCTAAAGTAGGTGAGAGATTATATTCTATTTATAGAATAATATTAATAATATTATTAGTATTAATAGTATTATCTGTAAATAGTTTTTTATATATTATATTTTAATTTAATTAATTGTTTAAGCTTCATCTCCCTATTTTTGTTTTATTGTGATAACTATAGGTAGCCTATATAAAACCTTATTTTAGAAACGTGTTTACATGCCAACTAGACGACCATATGTATAGGTATCACTAGCTAGAATTAAAACATTATATAGTTCAGATAATAGGCAGGGTCCAGGCAATATCCGTCATAGACTTCGGCAGAACCCATTTTGGGTCGGAGTCTCCGACCCAAAACCCAATGGGTTAAACCCAATAACCCAATAATAACCCATTTGAACCCATTTTTGCATAAAATATAGGTCTTGGCGTTCATAACGATGCTAAGTCATTCAAATAAATGACTGTTTTTTACAACTGTTCTGGTTTGTTTATCGAATATTGCTACATTATCACAATATTGAGTTGGAAAATTTATGTAATTGCTCTGAATTTGAAGCTAATAGGCTTTATATTATATTGATTACCGATAAAAATTGATATTAATCATGGTATAGTGGTGTTCTATTAAGTTAAGTATTTATTGACTGTGGACTGTTGAAAATATATATTTGTGGTAGAGGTGAGTATGTATATATTATAGGATAACTATAAATGTAAATAGAAATATCTTATTATTATTTTATTTTATATATAATTGATATTATATTAAAGCTATATTTCTCTTTTCTTATATTTAACTTCTTATACGTGCTCTAAATTATATTTTCTGACCGCGGTCGGAAAATCACTTCTGGGAGGGTAGGTGTATATGTTATTATTTCTGACCGCGGTTAGAAAAGCTCTTCTTGGGGGGGTTGTATTTACTATAACTTATGACCGTGGTCAGAAAAGCTCTTCTGGGAGGGTAAATGAAACATTTTTAAGGAATCTTCTAGGGAGTGGGTTATGAATGGGTCCTCTTGGGTTTCAATGGGTTATGAATGGGTTCTCTTAGGTTTCGATGGGTTATGAATGGGTTCTTATGGGTTTCGATGGGTTATGAATGGGTTCTCTCGGGTTTCGATGGGTCCCGTTGGGTCCTGTTGGGTTCTCTTGGGTTAGACCTATTTAAATAGAGCTTATATAGCTAATTATATAATATTATAGCTTCTACCTTTTGATCTATCTACTTTACTATAGGACTAAGGTGTTTACTAGACTGCGACATCGCCCGTCCATGGGCACTAGGAAGTGTCCACGGCCCGTGGGCCTTTTGGAATTTAACGCCCATCGCCCACCCTTATGCAAAAATAATGCAAAAATTACCCTATTAGGCTATTTTATGTGTATAATTAGTTCTTGGCAGTACCCACCTTGCCAAGAGTGCCCGCATATGTCTTGGCGACGCTAAAAGTGTCTCCACTTTCATGGGCGTTGTCGCAGTCTAGGTAAGGGGGAGAGACAGAGAGAGTATATACTTACAAGAGAAGGGTATATAAACAGTAAACACTAGACTGCGACAACGCCCATGAAAGTGGAGACACTTTTAGCGTCGCCAAGACATATGCGGGCACTCTTGGCAAGGTGGGTACTGCCAAGAACTAATTATACACATAAAATAGCCTAATAGGGTAATTTTTGCATTATTTTTGCATAAGGGTGGGCGATGGGCGTTAAATTCCAAAAGGCCCACGGGCCGTGGACACTTCCTAGTGCCCATGGACGGGCGATGTCGCAGTCTACCCTTACCTCTATAGCATTCCCCTTTTCGGTCGTAATGTCCTAAAGCTAGTATTCTGACTTTTTACTTACTCTTTACGATACGGATATAGATAACCTTAGCTATCTTATACCCTCTTCTCGAGTTCTAACCCTATCTAGTAGCTAGCTTACGATTAAGCCTTTTGATACTATTAATATTAGCTTCCTTCGGCCCTCCCTTCTACCGATTCCACACTCTCTTACTCGCGTTAGCCCCGATCGGAGAAAGGTATATGTGCTTTATGACAATATAGTATATGAAGAATGGGTTGAGTGGTGGCTACAAACCGACTATGGGCAGAAAAGTAAGATTTCCTGGGATTTAAATCGCAATTCAAATATATGGAGTAACTTCGACTAAGTTGCCTATACTAAAGATGGAGCGCTAAAGGTAATGTGTAAGCGCTGCTTAAAGATCCTAGAGTATCCCCATTCTCTATCACCTAGTGGAAAGGGCTATTATAGTATATTAACAATGTTAAAGTATTTAAAGATAGTAGGCTGTCGCAAAGCTTAATAGGGAGGGAAAGGAGAAATTACCTAGTTCCTTTAAAAAGTAGTATCTCCTTACCTCTTTATTTAGTTATCCGATTTCCCTAACACTCCTAGATATATAGGATTACGGCTTACTAGAGACTCCCTTTTTATAATTAGTATGGGAAGAGTATCTTCTCCAATTTCTCACCCTCAATCGACTTCTATTCTACCTTATCGAATATCTAACACTTTATAAGCTATTCCGATTAGCCCGCTCTGTACTATCTCTCCCTCCGATACCCTCTGCTACTATAATACGTCGTCGTTTACGTAATATTATTACAGAACGACAGAAATCTATCCTCTAAACACTACCTAATAACGCAAAAATCTCGATCGTATTAGATTGCTAGACTTCTCTATATAACTAGGCGTTTATAGCTATTACTAGCTATTTTGTTGATAGTAACTGGGTATACTAAGAGGTTCTACTTAGATTTAAACCACTTTATGGCTCCTATACCGGTTTAAATCTAAGTGGTATACTCCTTGAAACTCTAGTTAAGTATAAGATCTAGGATCGGGTATTTAGAGTTATAACTGATAATACAACTAATAACAAGATAATGGTTAAGGCTATTTAGTAGGCGCTCTCTAGCGATATAATAGTAATCCGAATACCCTATCTTACCTATATTATCTAGCTTTATTTGAACTAGCTCCTTAATCGTTTAAAGGCCATCCCTCTAAATAAGAATGTAGAAATAAAGTGGACTGACTAGAAGTTATCTGTAGTAAAGGCAAATACTTAGTACTAGACACAGAGGATCTCATATACCTTAAATAAGGTCCGTTATCTTACTGTATATATCCATATAAGTCCGCAACGCTAGGCGGCCTTTCTCCGACTTTAAGAAAAGGGATCCTAGCTTATTCTAATCCAGGATATAAGGACTCGGTAGAATTCTACCTTCTTAATACTTCGTCGTACAAAGAGACTACGTAGTTTCTTCCAGCCCTTCTATAAGGAGTATGACTATAAGGAGATATTACTTAATAATTAAGAATAGCGTCAAATTGACTATCTTCTACAAATCACTCGGCCATTCTTTGACTACACAACAGAGCTCTCGAAGACAAAGGAGGTCACCATATATCTTATCTTTAAGATTTATAATGCCCTCTTTAATCAATTTTTTGAAGCAGAGGCGCTGCTTAAACGCAAGTGTGTTCTATAGAAATCAGACATACTCAAAGCACTTATAGCTAGTCGCTTAAAACTTGATAAGTACTACTCTCAAACCGACAATCTCAAAGGATATATCTATGCAGTTGGGACAATGCTAGCACCTAATAGTAGATTTCAGTTCTTTCTATCTAATAATTAGGAGCCTTACTAGCGTGATACCTACCGGAAATCGTTCTAGGAATTATTAATTCCGTATTAAGAGCGTCTTACAATAAATCAAGGATCGACTAATACTCTAACAGTAGCATCATCTAGTTCTAGGCTAAACAAGATACTAAAGAGCAATAAGATATCTATAAAGCCAGCTAGTGATAAGATGACTCAATATCTCGATAGTGGTATGTTTATGATCTATTTCTTCCCTATATAGGATAATACTAATATATTTATACTACTAGATCTAATTGATATTGAACCTCTTTGTTAGCACTCACGCAGATAATATATTATAGCCTAACAGTAGGTTATAATATTATATGGGGAAGTAATATTAGGTAAGCCTTATATCTTATATAATAGGTTTATATAAGGTATAAGAGAGAGGTTATACTTAGCTGAATAGGCAATAGTAGTAAGCAAAAGGCAAGTTGATTGTTCATATTGTTCTTAATTAACATACCAGCTAGTAGGAAATGTTGATTCCTTATATAGCTAGTTGGGAGGCAATTATAAGAGAGGTTTTGCCTCCAAATGATGCTATATTGTCTTGTGACAATATAGATGACTTCAATACTTATGGCGATATTGAGTGAGTCACAATATAGTTTACCATATATCATCCGTCTAGGGATCATTTAGATAGTGCCGGTAAAATATATATAACTCTTCTTCACACCATAGTATATATCTTACATAATAATATACTAGTATGCTAACAACATCTTTATGTGATAGGGACAATTCTTGCCCCGTCATATAAGTTGGACTACTTTAAAGGTAACGACTGGGTTAGTGATGACCGGGATTGGTATTATGAGTATAAAAGCTCTCTTAGACTGCGGCACGATCCACAATATCCGCGGATATCCACAATCCATATCCGCAAACTGCGGATATGGATATTTTTTGATATCCAAGATCCGCAGCCTTGCGGATTTGGATATGGACCTCATATCCATTGGATATCTGCGGATATCCAATGGATATCAAACAATACAAACATGCCTAGACTCGTGACCTCAAGGGGTGTGCATTATTATTATACATTCCTGTGTATTTTTCGTGTAATACTTGGTACTCGAGGTTATTGAATATCACCAGGTAAACCGTAAGTATAATTTCTGACCTCGGTCAGAAATTATGGGTAGAAGGTCAAGTACTGTTCTACTCACAGTAGTATACAATTGGAATCTCTGACCACGGTCAGAAATTCAGTCTATGCATTTTTTGGGGGGTTTATGAATTTGAATCTTCTAGGCCCTATTTGCTATTCATAGATCTAACTGGAAGCCATCTGGTAACCTTGGCTGTTTTCGAATCCGCCCTGAACGGCCTAGCATACTCCCATCGACCGGCATCTCTGGAAGCTTATCATCCTCTTCAACAGCCTCGCATGGTCGTTTTTGAGGTTGTTTTCCTTTTGCCCGTCTACGTCGCTCAGCACTATCATCATCCGAGTCATTATCACCGCTCTCAGTGTGCTGGGTAGCCTCGAGTCCAGTCTCTTGATCCTCCTCCTCGTTATCACTGATAGGCTCCAAGACCTCAAGCTGTGGTAATGATCTCCGGGTTTGATCTAGCAAAGCAGCTTCACCTTGGGATAGATGCTCTTTGATAATCCCTAGCTCCTCTTACCGAAGATCAAAGTTGGTAGCAAACTGATGTAGCATCAGGCCACGGATTGTACTCGGCTTCAATTGACCACGACGGTAATAACAGATGTCACGAGCACAGTTGAATAGTCGTTCAACACCAGCACCACTAGCAGGGATAGATAGAATGTCCCTTGCCATCCTAGCTAGGGTCGGGAAGCTCTTCTCATGTTCCTTCCAGAAAAGTCGAGGTTTCTGTCGCTCAATTCCACGAGCAAGATATCGTGCAATCTCGTCGTCATCTGGTTTTGCAAGCTCTTCCAATGGCTGGTTCTGGGATGCACAAGCAGCATCAAGATCACAGTCATCATTCTCATCAATAGCTACTCCAGAAGTCTCCAGTGCTGCTGGGTCATTGGTATCATAGGTAAGCATCTTCCTATATCGATCAAACTCTCGGCTTAGGACCTCTTGATAACGATTCACATAATCAATATCACCCTGCCAATCAGTCGAGGAAAAGTACCGGAGCTTCTTTGATGGAGAGAAGATTGTTGCTAGAGCATAGATGTCACCATAAGGCTCGTAGTCGGTGGCAGTGTAGTACTTGGAGAGCTTTTTCTTTGCTGTTTGGAGTGCCCGCAACATCCGTTTCTTCCAGATCACACCTTTATTCTTAAGCTTCGCCTCGGCTGCATCGAGATGGGAGAAAAGCTTATTATAGATGCTGTAGATATTGTGTGCGGTAATATCCTTTGTCTTTGACAGCATCATCGTGAAATCAAAGAAGGGCTTTGTCAGAAGAAGAAGATACTCGACTTAACGCCACTCTTCTGGATCGAGCTTGAAATAAAGATATTGATGATCAGTACAATACTGATCATAGAATGGCTGGAGCTTCTTGGCCCGGTTGAGCATCAAAAATGTTGAATTCCATCGTGTCCGAATATCTTGGATTGGAATCAATGCAGGCTCCGGCTGAAGGGCCATAAATGCCTCCCGACGTTGTGGGCTTGCATTAATAAAGACTGCTAGTCCTCGGATCTTCCATACTTTTATTAGTCTAGCTATTATAAGGATCTAGGGGTAGAAGATATACCTTTTTTAATGTATCTGTGATCTGGATACCGCCGGAGGTATTGCGCTTATTCTGGAAGGAGTGGGTTTTTTCCTCGGACCACTCTAACTCGATCTCTTTGTTGCTTGGCACTGCCTTAAGCTTCCCAAGAAGCTCATTCAGACTCAGCTGGATCACATGCGCGATGCATGGGACACGGAAGATTGAGATATCTGATGAATGCTGAGACTGAAGGTGGTCCTGGATACTCTGCATCAAAGTATTGTTGTTGGTTGCGTTGTCTGTAGTCACTGACAGGACACGATCCGAGATACCATGCTCTGTTAGGATCTGGGTCACAGTTTTACTGAGATTTTCACCAGTGTGGGAGCCATAGAGAGGCTCAAAGCCTAGAAGAACCTCACAGTAATCCCAGTTATGATCGATAAAGTAACCAGTGATAGCCATAAAGGCCTGCTGGAAAGGAGAAGTCCAGCAATCCAAGGCTATTGATAGCCGACACCCCTCTAGAAGTCTCTGTAGAATCCCCTTCTGGTTATTCTGGATTGTTATATCGAGATGACGTCGAATGGTTCGTGCTGATGGAATTGTAAGTTTAGTGGATGATTGTTGAGCAACCTCTAACATGCGGTGGAATTGGGGGTGTTCGATCACTCGAAAGGGCAGATGTGCAGTCGAAATGAATCTCAGAATAGCATCGGAGAGATGGTCTTGGGTGAATGATATGCTAGTAGTACCTGGCTAGATCAAAGTACTCAATGTTAGCTGCTAAATTATAAAGAACTTGACTACTGTAGTAATGCCAGTTAAGTGCCCTGGTTAACATACCATTCTTTTGAGAAGCTGGTCGATTCTTGGGCCACTTTTTTTTGAACATGCTCCAGTTTTGAGGTGTGCTGTCATAGGCGAAGAACCAGCACGCCGGAATCTTGGATGGCCAATCGTACAGAGACATGCCTTGCACATAACCTTCGGCTTTCCATTTTTGTCATTTGCAACCTGGTAGAAGCTATCCCAGATATCCGATTTGCTTTTTGATTCCCATCGAATTGTGTTCCTAACATCAGACTGAGATCCATACTCAGTTGTAAGCCACCAACTAACGAATTTATTGCGTAAGTCCTCCATATCATCACACATAGAATCAGATGGATATAAAACCCAGTGCTTTTGAAGGGGAGGTCCGACGCGAGTAAGGGATAAGGGCGCAAGGGTTAAACGAGTTGAACGAGTCGGCGATATCGATGGGACTGGTGTTTGGATACCCAAAAAATCGGAGAAGTTGTCAGGGTAAATCCGATCAGAAGCTAAATCCACATCTGAATTAGTGAACGAGAACTGTGATTGAGACATTAAGAAGTTAACAATTATAATATATAGTATAGTAGGGTGCTTAAAAGAATAGAGAGGCTTATATCTGAAGTAGTAGAGGTTTTCAGGGGTAAAGTAAGCGTACTAGGATATTCTAACTTAGACTTACTTTTGATGTGGTTTACCTAAATGATTGGCTGTATTGTATATTAGTGCGGATAATTGGAGGATATCCTACGGATTTTGAGGATATCTTGAGGATATTGAGGATATCTTGCGGATATTTTGTGGATATTTTGTGGATATCCACAAGATATCCGCAAGACCTCGAAACTCGCAAAGTCCGCATTTCAAGAACTTCTATCTCGGATTTCTCAAGTTCTAGTAGTCAGAACAAATTGAAAAAATAATCAGTAGATAGCTAGGACTCTCGGCTTTTATTTAAGCCTAAGGTTGAAATAATTCATCCAATAATAAAGGTTTTGATTTTCCATGTTCTGTTTCTTACGAAGTTTATCATTGTTAACAGTAGTTAAATATATATTTCTATATATAACTTACAACAAAATCGTCAATCTACGGCCATCTTTACAACAAAACGTCGGACTAAGAAAACTACGACACTACCTACAAATACTGTATAAGGAGACCTTCGATACATATCTATTTCCTAAAATTTCAAAGGGCCGACCGTTGATTAAAGGGGTTGGTTCTGTCAGGACCAAACATGCGTTTATTTCAACGGTAAGGAAATATTGGTAAGCTGCATTAAGATCATGTGACAGGCTACAAGGGGGAAAGTAAGCGAGAGTTATGCTAGTGCGGATATCCAAGGATATCCGCATTGCGGATATGGATATCAACTCATATCCGCAGTGCGGATGTGGATATCAACTCATATCCAATATCCGCAAATTGCGGATATAAGGATCGATCTGATATCCATTGGAGCGGATATGCCGCAGTCTAAGCTCTCTATATTCCTACCTTGAAGAGTACTTCTAGGTTCAGCCGAATATATAGGTAGCGGATAAAGGCAAGGCTCTAGCTAGTACTGTAATGTCTAGTCTATTTGCCCAAGCTAAGCCAAGGAATCAGGCTCTAGCACTAGGAAAGATACGTTGGTAAGAGGAACTCTAAGGATATCTTAATCTTCGTATATATATCATCTACTGATCTTGAGTCTATAGCTAACTGATCATTCTAGGTACTGATGAAGATAATCCATATCGATTCTGGAGACTCTATAAGAAGGAGTTCCTAATACTTGTAGCGCTTGCACGAGATATCTTCTCAATTCCTGCTACTGGTGTAGGTATAGAGCGCTTATTTAGCTCCGCTCGTGATATCTGTTATTACCGACGGGGGTCTCTTAATGTAAGGACTATCTAGGATCTGTGTTACCAGCCAATTCTTCAAAGTAAAGAGTGCATTTAAACGAAAATACTAAGTACAAAGAAGGAAAAGAAGAAGAAGAGAGGAAACGTGTGCGACAGGACCTTTGTAGATCCTCGTCCTGTCTCTTCGTACAAACATGTCAAACATCTACAAGTCGGAAACATCTGGCAGAAAACTCTAAAGTCAGGGCGGCTAGTTACGGCAGAAAGTACGGTCCAGTCCCGATCGTCACATAACCCCCGGTTAAAACTGCATTCAGTCCCTGAATGCGGGCTTATTGTCGTCAATGTGATCGTCGAGAACTCGATCTTCTTCGTCAGCATGTAACCATTCCTGTAAACGCATTGGGGGACCCGGCTTCGTAGGATACTGCGTATGGAATTCCTGTAATTTCCTCGGTGCGTTCTTCATATCGCCGGTAGGATACCATTGTAAATCGAGGTCATATCCCACCCATTGTATCCTGTACTGCAGCTTCCGGTAATGCGTTCTAGCGTCCAGGATATTCTCGACTTCCCATTCGTCTGTCTCCCCAACCTGTACCGGGGGAGGAGGATCCATGTGCTGTCTAGTAAGAGGCTCTGTTATCGCTACCTTTCGTAATTTGCTTAGATAGAAGATAGGGTGTACTCGAATTGCTTCAGGAAGGTCTAACTTGTAGGAATTTCCCACTTTCTCAATAATCCTATATAGCCCACTGGCTAGGTGTGAAAGCTTTCTGCTCGGTCGATCTTAAAGCCAATCCTTCGTCGTAACAAACACCAAGTCGTTAACTCCGAAATCCTCCTTACGACGATGCTTATTTGCCTGCCGGACCTGTAATTGCTGCGACTTTGCAATTTATTCTTTAGTCTGAGTCCAGATTTCCTGTAGATCCGAGAGTATCTGGGCTGCTTCTTACTCGTTTGGCGTTGGTGCTAATGATCCTCGATCTCTCCAGTCGAACGTTATTGCTGGCTCGTAGCCTCGCTCTACGAAGAACGGAGACTTCTTCGTTGAGTCCTAGGGGAGGATTGATGCCGTAAAGTCAACCATTGGTAATAGCTCAGACCAGTTATCTTGGTTCTGTTCGACGTATGGACGTAGCCTTTGAGCCATGTATTGGTTCGCGATCTCACTTTGTCCGTCTGTTTGTGGATGGTGCGCAGTCGAAAGCTTCCGTCTGATCCCTAGAATTCTGTAGAACTCAGTCCAGAACTCTGAGATGAACTGTCCTCCGCAATCTGATACGATCGTCTCCGGGATTCCCGAAATACGTATGATATGATTAATAAACAGCCGGGCTATCTGCTTAGCTTTAGTCTCCTTCTGATATGGTATAGAGATCGGCCTCTTGCTTAGTCGATCTACAACCACAAACACTACGTCGTATCTATGACGATCCTTCGGGAATAAACGGAAATCCATTGAAAGATGCTGCTAAGGGCGCTCTAGGATCGGCAGGGGTTATAACAATCTAGGTGTACGATCTCTCTAGGCCTTCGTACGCTTACAGATTAAGCAATTGTTAATATATCGCTTTACGTCGGTCACCCATCCGTGCTAATGGTATCTTATCGCAACTAGTTTCTTTATCTTTTCGACTCCTGGATGCGCTGTTAAAGGTTGTCGGTGTATCTTATCGAGCAGACGAGTACGTAAATCTCCGTCGTCCGGCACCTCGAGCCGTCCTTTATAAAGAAGCAATCCGTCCTGCATTGTCTATCGGGAACTTTCTCCTGTTTGCACTATCTGCCGGAACTCGTCTAATTCTGAGCTTTGACGGTTAGACTCCTTGACTCTTTCAACGATCTCCGCTGTCTCTTCAACGGTATCCTCTGACGTGATAGGAGCTAAGCGAGTTGGGAGCACTCCTTCATCTAGACAAGCTTTCGGTAGTATTGTGATCTTACGACTCTCGTCTACGTAAGGGGTCTCCTTTCTTGATAAAGCGTCTGTAATGACATTCCTCTTTCCGGGCCGGTACTTAATCATAAAGTGGAATTGCGACAGGAATTCACTCCATCTCACTTGTCGCTGATTTATCTGTCGAGTCGTTATAAAGTATTCTAATGACTGATGGTCGGTAAGGATCTCAAAACGATCCTTCCGTGACAATCCTTCGAGTTTAGGTCTCCACTCCTGTAATGTACGGATGATTGCTAGGAGTTCTTTATCTCGGACTTCGTAATTTAATTCGGCTTGCTGTATTGTCTTCGAGTAGAACGCTACCGGATGCTAGGAATCATCTTGTTCGTGGTATTGGGTAAGTACTGCTCCGAGAACTCTATCTGATGCGTCCGTCTTAACTCTAGTCCTCCGAACTGGGTCGTAATGTCGGAGAATCGGTGTATTAATCAGATTCTGCTTTAGACGTAGGAAAGCTTCCTTACACTGTATTGACTACTCAAAGTGAACGTCCTGTCTTGTCAGTCGATGCAATGGCTTCGAGATCATACTGTATGCTTTAATAAACCGTCGGTAGAAGTTGCAGAATCTAAGGAATGACTGTACCCCTTTCACTGTAGTTGGCGCTAACTATAACTGTATCACTTCGATCTTTGTTGGATCCACAGCAATGCCATCGGTGCTTATAATAAAACCTAGAAACTTGGTCTTTTTGACTAAGAACTTAGATTTCGGTAAAGCGACCTGTAGTCCTACTTCCTGTAGTCGACGGAGCACTTCCTTGACTTGTCGCTTATGATCCTCGATATTCTCGCTGTAGATCAAGATGTCGTCTACGAAAGCAACTGCGTATTCATCTAGACACTCTCGGAGTATATCGTTTATAAATCTCTAGAATGTTGCGGGACTATTCGTTAGTCTAAACGGTGTCACTCTATATTTAAAGGATCCGTATCGTATGCGGAATGTAGTGAGATCTTCGGCTTTAGGGGTCAATCGGATCCGGTGGAATCCTTGTTGGATATTAAGCTTCGTGTAGATCTTCGCTTTACTTGTTCGTTGGATCACTTTATCAATCAGCGGTAGGGGGTAATAGTCTTTTTTTGTGATTGCATTTAACCTTCTAAAATCGATATAGAAACGCAATCCTCCGCCTGGCTTCTTCGCTATCAGGATCGGCGAGGTATATGGAGAAGAACTTGGAATAATGAAACCCTTCTGTAAATTCTTAAGAATGTACTTCTTTGCTGCCTTCAATTCCTCTAGTGACAGCTTGTAGAGGGGACAGTATCTAGGCTGCGCTTCTACTTTAAGCACAATGTCATAATCGACTCTAGGCCTATAAGGTGGCAATTCGTCTGACTTCTTCTTCGAGAAGACTTCTGCAAGCTCATGATACTCTTTTAGCAATATCTTCTTGATCTACTCGATCTCTATATCCTAGATCTGAGAGACCTTGATGTCAATGATATGGTCAATCTTATAAAGCGAGGTAGAGAAGGTTTCGGTCCCTTTGTCAACCTTCCCACGCTTATACAACCGGTTGAATCCTGCTCCGCTAATAGCACTGATGTCAATTGTTGGCAGTGCCTCCTTAGGCCGCCGAATCTTCGAAGTCATCGTCTTACTTTCATCTTTCAGGTTCCGGCTCATTTTTCTTTGTTCCTCGATCTGCTAGTGCCCGTGCTGGTGCTCCCGTGTATGCCTATAACCGTCCTTCGTCTTTGATTCTTTTCGTCCGAAAAGACGGTCTCGTCGGTCAGTATCAGCTTGATGATTAGGGTTCGGCTCCGGTTTCCGGAGGATAGCGGTAGGCGTCGGTACTGCCATCTTACTCGACACATCGTCAAAGAGCGTCTTCTTATCTGGCTAGATTATTCGGTATCGACGGCAGTCTAGTAAGATGTCGTGATCTGCAAACCATTTTCTTCCGAGAATCATGTCGTATTTTCCGAGATCAGCGATCAGTATCGGAACTTACTGCTATACCCTGCCATCCACACACATTATAAGGAAAGTAACGTACGTTATCGGCTTACTAAGCTTTCCGTCGAATCCTCGAATAGGACATTCCTATCCTATGCTTTCTGCTTTTAATCCGAATCGTTTACCGAGGAGTACACTTAATCCTCGGTTTAAGAATACGTATCCATCTGCTCCAGTATCACCCAGTACTGAAATAGAAAAAGAGCGTCTATTATACATTAGTCTAGTATTGAAAACTAAACTATCTCTAGGACCGCCAATCAATTTGTGTAAATCCAGCGAGTACAGTGATACCTTCTGTCCACCTAGGCAGGAGACTTAGCCTAGGCATTGACTTTTCCCTAGTTGTCATCTTCATTGTCGTCAAGTTCAATGATGCGGGGAGATAGGTGAACTATAGCAATAATACCAGTTGGCTTCTTCTTCGGATATTCACGGGTTATATGTCCTTATTCCTTGCAGCTGAAGCATCGACCTTCTCTCATTAAGGTATCTCGTTCGGAATTTGAAAGTCTACCAGGGTTAGAACTTTCTTCGTGCTTCATACGAGGAGTATATATCGACTTCGTGGTTGTTCCTGTTCCTACACTACTGCCAAAGATAGCTGTAGCTCGCGTACGGGAAGTAGTCTTTGCCTCCTACTAGAGGTTGATCTCATAAGACATACTCTAGCAGGTCTTAGAGAAAGATTCGAATATCATGGTATCATAGTTGACCGCCCACATCACCTGGCTTTGGAGTAGGTATAGCAGTTTCGAGTACAGATCACGCTTACAGTTCTCTTCAATCACGGCAGCCTCTTCAGTAAGCTGCATAAACTCAGCAAGGAAGTCGGTAAAGTTGTCCTTCGGTTTCATCATCAGTTTATGGTATACAGTGTAGGCTTCAGCGCGTCGATTCGGATTCGCAAAAACGGTCTTTAGGTGGACAATCATATCTTCGGCGTCTATATACGGGTTGCTTAAGTCGGAACTCATTTGGGGTGCGATATGCAGCTGAGCCTTCCCTTCACAACGGCTCTGCACATAGAGCTTACGGTACACAGGCAACGGGTAGTGATCAGCATTTGCTTCGAGCTTCTGTCGTATCACGGTCTCCCAGGTCTCGAATCGGACTTCCTTACCATCATTAAGCATTAGAACATCTGGCATCTTCGTAGTCTTCCGAGTAGTAACGGCTTCCACAATCGGTATGCTGGAACTGCTCTAAGTTTAGAGGTTAACAAAACGGTAGGCAAGGTCACCTCTCTCACGGATTGCGATATCCCGGTAAGCGATAGCTTCGTCGCGCTCCTAACTAAGTGACTCGATAACAATGTCGGTCTCAATTTTTTCGGTATAAAGGACAGTAACCTCGTCTTCGAGTTCGCGAATTCTCTCCTTCAGCTTCTAGTATTCTTTTGCGAGTTCATAGAATCGCTCCTTTGTTGGGGTCTTATACAATCGTTTACGCATAGAGGACCCTTCTTCAGCATCATTTTCTTTATCAAGTCCACTAGTACCAACTGGTCTCAGTGTCTCGGGACTCGGGGTATTCGGATCGTGAGCAGTCACATCCTACTCATTGCTATCTTCTTCATCAGGCACAACAACGGGTTGCTTGCCGCGGTTCGCGGGTAGGTTTCGTTTCGGTCCGACCATCTTGATTGGTCGGATTTCAGTTTAGGTTCGGTTCGAGTCTTGGCTGTACGGTGCCAAGGAACGGAGAGTGGGGTAAAGCGTAACCGAGACCAATCAGGATGATGGTCTGTACAGTCGTACTGCTTTGTTGGAAATGAGAATGGTACTTAGTATTATGTTACCAGCCAATTCTTTAAAGTAAAGAGTGCATTTAAACGAAAATACTAAGTACAAAGAAGGAAAAGAAGAAGAAGAGAGGAAACGTGTGCGATAGGACCTTTGTAGATCCTCGTCCTGTCTCTTCGTACAAACATGTCAAACATCTATAAGTCGGAAACATCTGGCAGAAAACTCTAAAGTCAGGGCGGCTAGTTACGGCAGAAAGTACGGTCCAGTCCCGATCGTCACAATCTGATGATATTTCGTTATTTGACCCGATTTAATATAGAAAGTTCCGAACCTCAGCTTTCTATAGGAAGTAAAGATCCGACTGAACGATTGGAGGCTGATAAAGAAGAAGAAGAACGGCTCCTTGATTATGATGTAACTCCGATTAGTGATGATGAAGAGGAAGGTGATAGTGAAAATGATATATAGCTGGAACATACTATACAGCCTAGCCCTGATGAATAGGATGACGATACTGATAGTACTGAGGATGACTCGACTAAACTCCTATTACCGAGAGTCCTAATTCCTCAAGCATAGGTTTCTGACAGCTAGCGTCCCTAGAGAGAACGGAAGCGCCGTAGAGATGAGAATGAATATGTATATACAAAGAAGCAGAAGTAGACTTTAGAATGAAGATTGCTAAGATTATTAAATTATATGTATTGGAACTATTTACGATTTAAAGATTTGCGATTTGAAGCTGTAAGCTAAATACCCAAAAATATAGAGATTTTCTACATAACTTATGCAAATCACGGGATTTGATAAATTTAGCTGTGTTTGCACTGTTTATAGTACCGCGGTACTACCGTCGCGGTACCACGACACCGGACCAGAGCATTGGTACCGCCAAGCTTAGTACCGTAGAGACCGGAGTAGACCCTTAGTCACGGCACGTTACTGGTACCGCGGTACTGGTACCGCGTGACTTGTCAAGGCCTACATACGAGTTTGATCCGATTAGCGATGATGAGGAAGATAGGATGATAGTAGAGATCAGTAATAGAGGGGAGACCGAGCAGCCTACTCTATCAACTAGTAACGATGATCAAGAACCAGAGTGTGATACCCCACTACCCATACCCAAGGAAGGGAATACTCAGGTACGTGGATTTGTTAGATCCCGGAAACGTACAAGGCAGGATAACGATGAATGGGAATACCATTAGCTTCAAATTGATAACTGTGTTATTTACAATCTAAGTATATATAGGAAATATAGTATAATAGTAGCAGTCGAGGGAGGTTTTAGGCTTGATTTCTGACCGCGGTCAGAAACAGTATAGGCTAAAGTGGCTTTTCACGTATAAGTAATTTCTGATAGCCGTTAGAAATAGTAGTGGTATATTGGAATTAGAGCGGGCTGTAGGAGCTTTTACCCTCTTAAGGTGAAAAGGAAATACAATAAGATACAGGTAAGAAATGCACAATTTATGTAGATACGACTCTTCCTATGTTTGCACTGTTTAGTAACCCGCATGGGTAACCCGCAAACCCGCGCGGGTTACCCAAGCTAACCCGAAACCCATTGCGGGTTATGAAAGTCGACCCGAAACCCGACCCATTTGCGGGTTGGGTTTTTTCGGGTTTGCGGGTTTGCGGGTTTTGGCGCAGTCTACTTATGCATATCACGAGGTTAGTCGTGTTTGCACTGTTTACAGTGCTGCAGCACTCCCGCTGCAGCACTGCAGCACCGAACCAAGTGTCTGGTGCTGCCAAGCCTTGGTGCTGCAGCACCGGTGCTGCGGGACTTGTCAAGGCCTAGTTGCGGGTCGATTTCTCTTACCCATTCTCGGGTTTTGGCGCAGTCTACTTGGAAGGTTGCATATACGATGACTAAGGCATTAATAGATAGGTCGGGAGGTCCTAGAGATGACCACGTGATAACTTTTATACTTCACTTTTTTGCCAAAATATATACGATGCCGACAATTTCTACATAATCCGACCTATTTATACTATTTTATAGAGGATTCTGGATAATTATACTATGAATACTCTATAAAATAGGCGAACTCTGATGCTGAGTCATCAAACACATAGAGCGTTGATTGGATGAAACTTGAAAGCAAGGTCCGTTACGGCCCGCACGGGTCCAACATTGATGCCAAGTCTTTACAACAGCCTTTGGCCTCAACCCTTCAAAGCGCTCTATACGCCGATCCCCATGTCTGATCGTGTCGGTAAATATACTAATCGATAGCGGGCGTTGAGTTCTATAGTATAGAGCTTTTTTGTTGCATTTTTGGACTCTTTTTGGGTTTGGGAGTTACCGGGCGGTTGGAGATCGATTGAAGGCTCATAAATTTCCTGGGCGCTGTTCCCGCACTTCCCAACAACCCCTTTTAATCGCCAATCAGCGGCCACCAACCAGAATAACCACCTATTAACCTAAAACGCAGCAAACTCGAGACATAAAAGAGAAAATTAACTTATTTAATAGTGGAGATTAGACTGCGACATCGCCCGTCCATGGGCACTAGGAAGTGTCCACGGCCCGTGGGCCTTTTGGAATTTAACGCCCATCGCCCACCCTTATGCAAAAATAATGCAAAAATTACCCTATTAGGCTATTTTATGTGTATAATTAGTTCTTGGCAGGACCCACCTTGCCAAGAGTGCCCGCATATGTCTTGGCGACGCTAAAAGTGTCTCCACTTTCATGGGCGGTTGTCGCAGTCTAGTGGAGATCATGAATATAATAATAATAATAATAATAATAATATATATGTGTTTTTTTCCTTTCAATTGAGGAAACAACGAGGCTAACGATAGGGCGATCATTACCTATATAGGTAAGGGAAATAAATGTGCTGAGTCAGCACCTGTCAGGCTCCACCACGAGATCTTCCCGTCCTCGTTTTCTCAACCTCACCTCTTCACCACCTCAGGCCTCTATCTTCAACCACGCCTCCCATCCACCACGAACGTTGGATCCTCTTCCAATGACTTTTAGTTTTACCGGCGTTTCTCGAAGATATTCTTTCTCCTTTTTCTCGTCCTCTTCAGACGTGCTTTTCCTCCTATCCGTTTATTTTCCCTTTCTAGGGTAAGATCCTCGAGTCATCGATACTTCAAGGGTGCCAAGAGCCTCTCTTTTCTTATTCACCTCATCTATCATCTCTACTATCCTGAAAAGGGTCGTAATCGCGAGAAATTACGCATTTTTTCACGCGTTCTGAAGCCTCTCACCCCCTAAGACCTACACGCTGCTTAGGATGGCGGGACGCGTTGACCTTGGTTCGGGGGCTAACCAAAACCGAGTGTTCATCGACTTGACCGATGAGACTGACCCAGGCAATTCTGAAGTCGTAAGTGCTTATGCCCGTTCATCTCGATCTTCGAAAGGCTGCTCTGCCTAAGCCCCCTGGGCCCGTGCCCCACTATGCCTTTCTTTGTCTCGTCAATTATTTTTTTCCCAGCCAACTGTTTACCTAACTATCTGACAATCCGATCCCGTGGACGTATACAACTACTTGTTTGATTGTTACTAAATATCGCTCCTAGCCAAAGGACTTGGTGCAGGGCAAGCTTCCTTTTGTGACAGCGTTAGCTTATCACCCACCAACTGTTCCACTCAAGAGGAAGAGCGTGGGCATATCTGAGGATGCCTCAGATACTTCGTCGAGTGATATTCACCGGTTGCCACGGCGTGCACGCCTCTCGCACGCTCACCCTTCCCCTTCCCCATCCCCACATACGCCGAGTCCACCAAACATAAAGCCACCTCAAATCAGTGTTGTGATCCCATCGCCGACATCAAAGCAAAGGCGCGAGATCGCGATCGCACAAAATGTGTCCAATGTGGATGGCATGGACATTAATATCTTTCCTACAACCGACGAACAGGAAAGAGTCAAAAAAGCCGCATACCCTACTACCAAGGCTCGTGTTGACCGTCGTTCAATCCCATTATCGTTCAAATCAAGCTCAGATCTGAACATTCTTAACTTACCATCACTCACCGAAACAAACCACCTTGCAAAGCTCCGTCACACTCTTGACGAGAAGCTAAAACACATCAATGGTCCTTCGGTCATTACGGCAGTTGAGTCACCACAGCGTCTAGCCAAACTAGCCGATAATTTTGAGTTTATCAATGGCTATCAGTACCGCGCAGGTGTTGAACGGATCCCTGATGACTCAGATTTCAACATCGGTTGTGCGTGCACTGAAGCTGATGGCTGTGATCGATTTGAATGCGATTGCCTTAGCAAGGAGGAAGATTCCGAAGATCGCATCGTCCCGTATGAGATCTGTGAAAGCAACCCGAGATTGATTGTTGCAAACAAAAGCTTCCTCAACCGCAAGGCCATCATCTATGAGTGCAACTCCCGTTGTGGCTGTAATGGAAAGCGGTGCTGGAATCACGTTGTTCAGAAAGGCAGGACTGTTAGACTTGAAATTTTCGACACTGGATCTCGCGGCTTCGGTTTGTCTCATTCCATCCCCTCTTTGCCTATCTATACTAATCATGGTCTTTATTAGGTCTTCGGTCCCCCGACTTGATTCACAGTGGACAATTCATCGATCTTTACCTCGGTGAGGTCATCACGAAAGCTGAAGCCGATGAGCGAGAGAACCTCACCGATGGTTCGCACACGCAATCCTACCTCTTCTCCTTGGACTGGTATGTCAAGGATGACGACGACGAAGAAGAGAATATGAAAGTCATTGATGGCCGCAAGTTTGGTTCCGCAACTCGCTTTATGAACCACTCTTGCAACCCTAACTGCAAGATCGTCCCTGTTTGCACCACGAATCACGCCGACGAATATCTTTACAACCTTGCCTTTTTCGCTTACCGCGATATCTCCCCTGGCACCGAATTGACCTTCGATTATAACCAGGGCGAGGAGAACACAACTCCCCAGAAGATTGATCCTGAAGCAGTCCAGTGTTTGTGTGGTGAATCCAAGTGCCGTGGTCAGTTGTGGCCAAACAAGCGCAAGGGCCAGGGATCCAAGCCTTAATAGGCTTTCCTTTGTGTCAACCAACGCCCTGGCTACCCTTCCTGCCAACCGGCCAATACCCTCTCGTCTTTGTTCTTTGCAATTTTTCATACCCCCATCATGTGTGATTAGCGACTTAGTTTTTTTTTTCCTTTTTTGCACAGTCACGACCGTAACGCAAGTGCATGAAAGCATAACCTGCCCTTCTTCCAGGCATATCTAAGCCTATTGGCTTTCTTTCATCTATGGCATCTTCGTTTGCCTTTGCCATGTGTTAGATTCACAATACCCTGACAAAAATTATGTATGATTAACGATGAACAACAAACAAAGCCTAATTTCGAATTACTTTCAACTTCCTCGATTTAGCCCTAGTGGTATCGTTCTGTGGTGACCTTGTCTTTCTGATAGGTAGGAGTGAAGTGGACATTTGATCGAATCTAGAAACTAATCTCGATAGACTCGACTAATTGCGATATGGCCATTAAAGCCAGTGAGTTTTAGGCCTCGGTTTAACCTAGACCTTGCCAACTCCCATGGGACTAAGAAAATTTTGGTCCCATATCCTGGTCCCATCACTCCCATGGGACTACGCTAAACCTATTTAGGTAATTATATTACCTAAATAGGTAGCGATTATCTGTCTTGGCATTAATTTTGACTGCCAAGACTTTCTCATGGGAGTGGGTCCATGGGACTTGTCCAGGTCTAGTTTAACCCTAGGGAGATAAATTCTAATATAGGAGCAGAAGGGGTAGTAATTATGGAATGTGAGTCAAGGAAGAAAGGGAAGAAAAAGTAAGATATCTAGGCGCCAAGCATGGCTACCAACAGATAGAACAATGGCAATAGTATATTGTTCTAGCCCGATGAAGAGTATAGCTAGATAGAGTTCGATAGAGTGACGTTGACCGTTACTATACCATTCTACTTTCTAACTCTTTGCCAACTGACGGATTAGACTTCGGCACAACCCACTCTAACCCGGACCCAACCCAACCCAACCCAACCCAAAATGGGTTTTGGGTCCATTGCTTCGACCTAGACTTCGGCAGAACCCATTTTATAACCCATTCTTGGCATGCCAAGGACCCATCGGAACCCATCGGAACCCAAAATACATAAAACTGCACAAAACCTGCATAAATATACCTAATTAGGCAGGTCTTGGCATTTTTATGCCTAAACTTTAATTTTGGGTTCTTGGCATTGGGTTTTGGGTCGAAGGTTTCGACCCAAAATGGGTTTTGCCGAAGTCTACTTCGACCCAACGATGGGTTTTGGGTTATAGCTCATAACCCAAAACCCATTGGGTAACCCATTGGGGCCCCAATATAGTGTAAACCAGACAAACAGACTTCTAGCGTGTAGCTGCATAATTAATGCATTTTTTGCTTGTAATATTTAGTATTTTACTTACAGCGCTCTTCTAGAATAAATTGAGAATAAATTGAATAATTGAATCAGGATGTATTTCTCTAATATTGCTCGAAATCCTCATCTGCCCTGCTCTTACGCTTCCTCCCTAAGGCCCGTCTCTGAGTTACAGTCTCTGGTAACTCAGGCTCTGTCACCTCTATATCTATATCTATTAAATGAGGAGATGTCTCTCGCAGTCTATTATCTACTCCTTCTTCCTCTTCATTATCACTAATCAGGTCAAGCTCAGCATGCTCTATATATTCATCGTTCTGCTCCTTCGCCGACTCAATCTCAGCCAGTGTAAAGAACTGCTCAAGCTGCTTTGCCTCGGTATCCTTAATATTGAATCTTATTACACATAGAAACAACATAAGCTCCTCGATTGTTTTAGACTTCAGACGACCACAGCGGTAGTGACAAACATCCCGAGCAGTATTGAAGAGCCGTTCGACACCAGTACCAGTTGCTAGAATAGAGAGAATATCGCGAGTAAGTAACGCGATCGCAGGGAAACGAGATTGGTTCTCCCGCTAGAATTGAAGAGTGTTAGCATACTAGTATATTATTATGTAAGATATATACTATGGTGTGAAGAAGAGTTATATATATTTTACCGGCACTATCTAAATGATCCCTAGACGGATGATATATGGTAAACTATATTGTGACTCACTCAATATCGCCATAAGTATTGAAGTCATCTATATTGTCACAAGACAATATAGCATCATTTGGAGGCAAAACCTCTCTTATAATTGCCTCCCAACTAGCTATATAAGGAATCAACATTTCCTACTAGCTGGTATGTTAATTAAGAACAATATGAACAATCAACTTGCCTTTTGCTTACTACTATTGCCTATTCAGCTAAGTATAACCTCTCTCTTATACCTTATATAAACCTATTATATAAGATATAAGGCTTACCTAATATTACTTCCCCATATAATATTATAACCTACTGTTAGGCTATAATATATTATCTGCGTGAGTGCTAACAGGTTATGAGCCCGGTCTGTCACCTATTTCCTAAATAGGAAATATTGAGGTAACGCCGAATTATTTCCGAGTTATTTCCGAACAAACATCAACGCCGAGATATCTCCAAGTTATCTCCAAACGATCTCCGAACGATCTTCGATATACTATATTTAGTATACTTATATACTATATATAGTACCACTTCTATATACTATATATAGTATACCTTACTATATATAGTAAAAGATTATATATATATATACTCTTATATATATATAGTTTATCTTTCTCCGATATTATCTATATATCTTACTATGACCTCCCTAGATAAGATATATCTCCCTAAGCTTAGGGGCTCGGAGAACTATATTATATGGTCAATTAGGGTTAAAGCTGCCCTAATAAAAGAAGACCTATATATGCCTATTGAAGCTTCTTCAACTGGCGTAAAGAATAATAAAGCAATCTCGCTTTTAAAGCTTTATTGTGACGATGGCCCCCTCCTATATCTAAAAGATATAGAGAGTGCTCAAGAGGCCTGGCTTCGTTTAGAAGCCCTATATAATCCTAAAGGATTTACTACTGAATATTTAACCCTAAAAGATTTCTTTAATACTATATTGAATGATTTTCATTCAATGGAAGAATATCTTAATAAGGTTAAATCATTAGTAGATGATCTAAAAGGAAAAGGTATTGAATTACCTAATCAGGTAATTATTGCCTGGGTTCTTAATAGTCTAAATGATAACTATGATGGGTTTATACAAAATATAACCCAATCACTAAGAAATGACCCTAAATCATATACGGTTGAGACCCTATTCTCTAGCCTAATTGATGAAGCTAGAGGTAGGGAAGCCTATATGGATAAGGGTAGTCATTATACGAATATTATGATGCTTAAGCATAATAAGCATTATAAATCGTATAAAAATAGGCCTTTTAAAGGAAAATACTGCCAGCACTGCAAGCTTACTAATCATAGTACTAATAGCTGCTGGCTACTATTTCCTAATTTAGCTCCTAAGGGCTGGATCCCTAGGGGTAAAAGGTCTAAAAAGACCATTAGACCCCCTATTTCGGCTACTAAGGAATCGTTTAGGGCTAAAACCTTAAATAATAAGGCTAGCCCTAAAACTCCTAATAAGCAAGAAATACAGGATCAGATTATATCTAATATAGTAGATACGCCTAAATCTACTAAAGATATAGATATGTTATCTGATCTATCTGATTTAGCTGTTAAATCAGATAAAGAGGAGCTATATACTAGTATTGAAAACCAGCCTCTGAAGGAAGCTAGTGATCAATTACTAGATATAGACCTAGATTTAGGCGATGAAATTGAAGAGGTATGTCCTCTATTAAAATATAGTACTAAGGTATTAACTAAAGAACCACTAGATAATATAGGGCTAACCCCTATAAAAGGAAAAGTGGACTTTATTCTTGATAGTGCCGCTACTGTTAGTACTGTATATAAATTGGAATACTTCTCTTATTATAAACCTACTACTACCTTAGTTAGGTGGGGTAAGGCAAATACTATTAAAGCAACCTATAAAGGCGATATATATATAAAATCTAGTACTAGATGTATATACTTATTAAGGAATGTTTATTATATACCTAATTTAGGTATCAACCTTATTAGTATACACCAGCTAGATGACTTAATAGCTTTATTTATGAAAAATAAGGCTTATTTATATACACCTTTAAAGAAAATAGTTGCTATAGGCAATAAAAGAGATAGCCTATATTATATATCTGCCACTATATTGAAGAAGGCTAATAAGCCTAATAACAGTACTATAAATAGTACTAATAATAGTACTAATAACTATATTCCTAAAGGAATTATTAACAATAGTATACTTAGTACTATTAAGAAGTGGCATATAAGATTAGGGCATATTAATATACAGCCCTTAAAAATCATCCTATTTAAAGCACTAGGGATTAATATAACCCTAGACTATATTAAGGCATTTTTAGATGAAAAATGTAAGGTATGTCTATTATCTAAAGATAATAGATATATATATAGGAAATCAGATGATCCTACTAATTATAATATATTAGATAGGATACATAGTGATTTAGGTGGACCTTTACCACCTACCTATAATAAATATAGGTACTATATTACTTTTCTAGATAAAAAATCTAGATATCTATGGATTACCTTACTATATACTAAAGATAATGCATATAAAGCATTTGAAGATTTTAAAGCCTTAATTGAAAACGATAAAAATAGGAAGATTAAACAATTCTTTACTGATAAAGGTAGAGAATATATTAATAAAGAATTTCAATCAGCCTTAGTAAGATATGGTATTAGCCATATAACTACTCCTAGTTATACTAAGGAATCTAATGGATTGATTGAAAGAATAAACCTTACTTTATTTAACAAAGTAAGAGCAGTGCTTATCCAATCTAATAGCCCTAGCTATTTATAGGGAGAAGCACTAGAGGCTATTACCTATATATATAATAGGACCCCACATAGGGCTTTATCATTTAAAACCCCTTATGAATTATTAAATGGGGTAAAGCCTAATATTCTAAATATTAAAACATGGGGCTCTTTAGCCTATTATCATACTAATGAATATATATCTAAGCTATCTCCTAGAAAGGAAGAAGCTATAATAATAGGTTATAGTGAGTATAATCACTATAAACTATGGGACTATAAAAGACAAAGATCTTTATGGTCTAGGGATATCACTATATGTGAAAATAAATTTCTAGACCGGCCACCTAGAAATATATATCCCTATATTAATAAGCCTAATAATATAGAGCTTAATAGTCCTAATTATACTGAGTTTATAAACTCTAAGAGATCTAATATAGATCATAATAATAATAATAATAATAATAGGATAATCACTAGAGAAGAAAGCTCTAGAATTGCTGCTAACCCTAATCATAGGGTAGAAGTGCAAATACCTATATTATTATATACTATAAAAGATACTATATTAGCTAACTATATTAGCTCTATAGAGACTAATATAGATAGTAGGTTTATACTAACTACCTCGCTATTATCTGAACCTAATAGCTATATAGAAGCTATTAATAGTCCTGAAAAGGACGAATGGCAAAGGGCTTGCCTAGCAGAGGTTAAAGAGTTAGAAAACCAAGAAACCTACGAAATAATTGATATACCACCTAATATAACCCCTATTAGGGGTAGATGGGTCTTTAAAAAGAAGCCTATTAATAGTCCTAATCCGGATAAGGACTATATTACTAATAGTAATAAAACTATTAGATATAAAGCTAGGTGGGTTATACAAGGATTTCACCAAAAACTAGGGGTTGATTTCCTAGAGACCTTTTCTACTACTTGTAGAACTGAGTCCTGGCATCTATTATTAATAATAGCAGTTAATAAAGGCTGGCACGTGCTACAATATGATGTTAAAAATGCCTTTGTACATGCTAATATAGATGCTGATATATATACTATCCTACCTATAGGAGTATATAATAACCCTAATAAGTGCTGCCATTTAAAGAAAGCACTATATGGTCTAAAACAAAGCCCTAGGCTTTGGTATAAATATCTATCTAGTATATTAGCTAAATTTGGCTTTAAGGTTTTTATATATGACGAAGGCATATATATAAATCCTAAAGATAAATGTATACTAATATGTCACGTTGATGATATACTAGTAATACATAAGGATTTAAGCTATATATATAATATAGTAGCTAAAATTGGCAACTATATTAAGATAGAAGAAATAGGTATAGTATCTACGTTTTTAGGTAATAGTATAACTATTAACTATAAAACTAAGACACTATATATAGACCAAAAGGGATATACAGAGAAGCTATTAACTAAGTTTTCTATATATAATAATCCTAGTTATAAGCCTATTAAAATACCGGGAGAACCGGGGCTAAAGCTTAAGAAAAGCACTACTACTACAAGCCCTAATGATATTAAAGAATATCAAAAACAAATAGGGTCTTTACTCTATTTAGCCCTAAAGACTAGGCCTGATATAACCTTTGCTACTATATACTGTGCTAGATATATGAGTAATCCTAATAAGGACCATTTCATAGCCCTTAATAGGATCTGGAAATATCTACTAGCATATCCTAATATAGGATTAGTATATAATTGCTTAGGTAATGACCTATATATTAAAGGGTACTCGGATTCCGACTGGGGTAACGATTTAGATCTGAGAAGATCTACATCAGGCTATATATTTAGCTTAAGCCATAAGATAGGGCTTAATAACCCTATCAGCTGGAATTCTCAATTACAAAAAACTATAGCCCTTAGTAGCTGTGAGGCAGAATATATGGCCCTAAAAGAAGCTACTAAAGAAGCTATATATCTAGCTAATATGTTTAATTTACTAAACAAAGAGCTAGATTTAAGATATACTACTAGTATACCCACTATCTTAGTTGATAGTGAATCAGCTAAAAGATTAGCTGAAAATCCAGAATTTCATAAACGCTCTAAGCATATTGAAATTATATATCACTTTACAAGACAAGCTATATTAGAAGGAAAAGTGGTTATAAACCAAATACCTTCTAAATATATGCTAGCGGACTTCTTAACAAAGAATGTTAATAATATCTTACATAAGTCTCTAATAGATCTAGCTAGACTAGATACTATATAAGGACCAATATATATATATGCTACTAATCCTTATAGAGACTATAAGGATTAAGGGGGTATGTTAGCATACTAGTATATTATTATGTAAGATATATACTATGGTGTGAAGAAGAGTTATATATATTTTACCGGCACTATCTAAATGATCCCTAGACGGATGATATATGGTAAACTATATTGTGACTCACTCAATATCGCCATAAGTATTGAAGTCATCTATATTGTCACAAGACAATATAGCATCATTTGGAGGCAAAACCTCTCTTATAATTGCCTCCCAACTAGCTATATAAGGAATCAACATTTCCTACTAGCTGGTATGTTAATTAAGAACAATATGAACAATCAACTTGCCTTTTGCTTACTACTATTGCCTATTCAGCTAAGTATAACCTCTCTCTTATACCTTATATAAACCTATTATATAAGATATAAGGCTTACCTAATATTACTTCCCCATATAATATTATAACCTACTGTTAGGCTATAATATATTATCTGCGTGAGTTGTGACGATCGGGACTGGACCGTACTTTCTGCCGTAACTAGCCGCCCTGACTTTAGAGTTTTCTGCCAGATGTTTCCGACTTGTAGATGTTTGACATGTTTGTACGAAGAGACAGGACGAGGATCTACAAAGGTCCTGTCGCACACGTTTCCTCTCTTCTTCTTCTTTTCCTTCTTTGTACTTAGTATTTTCGTTTAAATGCACTCTTTACTTTGAAGAATTGGCTGGTAACATAATACTAAGTACCATTCTCATTTCCAACAAAGCAGTACGACTGTACAGACTATCATCCTGATTGGTCTCGGTCACGCTTTACCCCACTCTCCGTTCCTTGGCACCGTACAGCCAAGACTCGAACCGAACCTAAACTGAAATCCGACCAATCAAGATGGTCGGACCGAAACGAAACCCACCCGCGAACCGCGGTAAGCAACCCGTTGTTGTGCCTGATGAAGAAGATAGCAATGAGTAGGATGTGACTGCTCACAATCCGAATACCCCGAGTCCCGAGACACTGAGACCAGTTGGTACTGGTGGACTTGATGAAGAAAATGATGCTGAAGAAGGGTCCTCTATGCGTGAACGATTGCATAAGACCCCAACAAAGGAGCGATTCTATGAACTCGTAAAAGAATACTAGAAGCTGAAGGAGAGAATTCGCGAACTCGAAGACGAGGTCACTGTCCTTTATACCGAAAAAATTGAGACCGACATTGTCATCGAGTCACTTAGTTAGGAGCGCGACGAAGCTATCGCTCACCGGGATATCGCAATCCGTGAGAGAGGTGACCTTGCCTACCGTTTTGTTAACCTCCAAACTCAGAGCAGTTCCAGTATACCGATTGTAGAAGCCGTTACTACTCGGAAGACTACGAAGATGCTAGATGCTCTAATACTCAATGATGGTAAGGAAGTCCGATTCGAGACCTAGGAGACTGTGATACGACAGAAGCTCGAAGCAAATACTGATCACTACCCGTTGCCTGTGCACCGTAAGCTCTATGTGCAGAGCCGTTGTGAAGGGAAGGCTTAGCTGTATATCGCACCCCGAATGAGTTCCGACTTAAGCAACCCGTATATGGACGCCGAAGATATGATTGTCTACCTGAAGACCGTTTTTGCGAATCCGAATCGACGCGCTGAAGCCTACACCGTATACCACAAACTGATGATGAAACCGAAGGATAACTTTACCGACTTCCTTACTGAGTTTATGTAGCTTACTGAAGAGGCTGCCGTGATTGAAGAGAACTGTAAGCGTGATCTGTACTCGAAACTGCCATACCTACTCCAAAGCCAGATGATGTGGGCGGTCAACCATGACACTATGACATTCGAATCTTTCTCTAAGACCTACCAGAGTATGTCTTATGAGATCAACCTCCAGTAGGAGGCAAAGACTACTTCCCGTACGCGAGCTACAGCTATCCTTGGTAGTAGTGTAGGAATAGGAATAACCACGAAGTCGATATATACTCCTCGTATGAAGTACGAAGAAAGTTCTAACCCCGGTAGACTTTCAAATTCCGAACGAGATACCTTAATAAGAGAAGGTCGATGCTTCAGCTGTAAGGAATAAGGATATATAACCCGTGAATATCCGAAGAAGAAGCTAACTGGTATTATTGCTATAGTTCACCTATCTCCCCGTATTATTGAACTTGACGATAATAAAGATGACAACTAGGGAAAAGTCAATGCCTAGGCTAAGTCTCCTGCCTAGGTGGATAGAAGGTATCACTGTACTCGCTGGATTTATATAAATTGATTGGCGGTCCTAGAGATAGTTTAGTTTTCAATACTAGACTAATGCACAATGGACGCTCTTTTTCTATTTCAGTACTGGGTGATACTGGAGCAGATGGATACGTGTTCTTGAACTGAGGATTAAGTGTACTCCTCGGTAAACGATTCGGATTAAAAGTAGAAAGCATAGGATAGGAATGTCCTGTTCGAGGATTCGACGGAAAGCTTAGTAAGCCGATAACGCACGTTACTTTCCTTATAATGTGTGTAGATGGTAGGGTACAGTAGCAAGTTCCGATGCTGATCGCTAATCTCGGAAAATACGATATGATTCTCGGAAGAAAATGGTTTGCAGATCACGATATCTTACTAGACTGCCGTCGATACCGAATGATCTGGCTAGATGAGAAGACGCTCTTTAACGATGTGTCGAGCAAGATGGCAGTACCGACGCCTACCGCTATCCTCCGGAAACCGGAGCCGAACCCTGATCATCAAGCTGATGCTGACCGACGAGACTATCTTTTCGGACGAAAAGAATTAAAGACGAAGGACGGTCATAGGCATACACGGGAGCACCAGTACGGGCACTGGCAGATCGAGGAATAAAGAAAAATGAGCCGGAACCTGAAAGATGAAAGTAAGACGATGACTTCGAAGATTCGGCGGCCTGAGGAGGCACTGCTAACAATTGACATTAGTGCTATTGGCGGAGTAGGATTCAACTGGTTGTATGAGCGTGGGAAGGTTGACAAAGGGACCGAAACCTTCTCTACCTCGCTTTATGAGATTGACTATATCATTGACATCAAGGTCTCTCAGATCTAGGACATAGAGATCGAGCAGATTAAGAAGACATTGCTAAAAGAGTATCATGAGCTTGTAGAAGTCTTCTCGAAGAAGAAGTCAGACGAATTGCCACCTTATAGGCCTGGAGTCGATCATGACATTGTGCTTGAAGCAGAAGCGCAGCCTGGATACTGTCCCCTCTACAAGCTGTCACTAGAGGAATTGAAGGTAGCAAAGAAGTACATTCTTGAGAATTTATAGAAGGGTTTCATTGTTCCAAGTTCTTCTCTATATGCCTCGCCGATCCTGATGGCGAAGAAGCTAGGCGGAGGATTGCGTTTCTGTGTCGATTTCAGAAGGTTGAATGCAATCACAAAAAAAGACTGTTACCTCCTGCCGCTGATTAATGAAGTGATCCAACGAACAAGTAAAGCGAAGATCTATACGAAGCTTGATATCTAGTAAGGATTCCACCGGATCCGATTAACCCCTGAAGCCGAAGATCTTACTACATTCCGTATACGATACGGATCCTTCAAATACAGAGTGACACCGTTTAGACTAACGAATAGTCCCGTAATATTCTAGAGATTTATGAACGATATACTCCGAGAGTGTCTAGATGAATACGTAGTTGCTTTTGTAGACGATATCTTGATCTATAGCGAGAATATCGAGGATTATGAGCGATAAGTTAAGGAAGTGCTCCGTCGACTATAGGAAGCAGGACTATAGGTCGCTTTGCCGAAATCTAAGTTCTCAGTCAAAAAGACTAAGTTTCTAGGTTTTATTGTGAGTACCGATGGCATTGCTGTGGATCTAGTAAAGATCGAAGTGATACAGTCATGGTCAGCGCCAACTATAGTGAAAGGGGTGTAGTCATTCCTTGGATTCTGCAACTTCTACCGACGGTTTATTAAAGCATATAGTATGATCTCGAAGCCATTGCATCGACTGACAAGACAGGACGTTCACTTTAAGTGGTCAATACAGTGTGAGGAAGCTTTCCTACGTCTAAAGCAGAATCTGATTGATGCACCGATTCTCCGATATTACGACCTAGTTCGGAGGACTAGAGTTGAGACGGACGTATTAGATGGAGTTCTCGGAGTAGTACTTACCTAGTACCACGAATAAGATAATTCCTGGCATCCGGTAGCGTTCTACTCGAAGACAATGTAGCAAGCCGAATTAAATTACGAAGTCCGAGATAAAGAACTCCTAGTAATCATCCGTGTATTGTAGGAGTGGAGACCTAAACTCGAAGGATTATCACAGAAGGATCGTTTTGAGATCCTTACCGACTATCAGTTATTGGAATACTTTATGACGACTCGACAGATGAATCAGCGATAAGTGAGATAGAGTGAATTCCTGTCGCAATTCCACTTTGTGATTAAGTACCGGCCCGGAAAGAGGAATGTTATTGTAGACGCTTTATCAAGAAAGGAGACCCCTTGCGTGGACGAGAGTCGTAAGATCATAATGCTACCGAAAGCTTATCTAGATGAAGGAGTGCTTCTAACTCGCTTAGCTCCTATCACGTCAGAGGATACCGTTGAAGAGATAGCGGAGATCGTTGAAAGAGTCAAGGAGTCTAACCGTTAAAGCTCAGAATTAGACGAGTTCCGGTAGATGGTGCAAATAGGAGAAAGTTCCCGATGGACAATGCAGGACGGATTGCTTCTTTATAAAGGACGGCTCGAGGTACCGGACGATGGAGATTTGCGTGCTCGTCTACTCGATGAGATATACCGACAACCTTTGACAGCGCATCCAGGAGTCGAAAAGATAAAGAAACTAGTTACGATAAGATACCATTGGCACGGATGGGTGACCGACGTAAAGCGATATATTAACAATTGCTTAATCTGTAAGCGTACGAAGGCCTGGAGAGATCGTATACCTGGATTGTTATAACCCCTGCCGATCCCAGAGCGCCCTTGGCAGCATCTTTCAATAGATTTCCGTTTATTCCCGAAGGATCGTCATGGATACGATGTAGTGTTTGTGGTTATAGATCGACTAAGCAAGAGGCCGATCTCTATACCATGTCAGAAGGAGACTAAAGCTAAGCAGATGGCCCGGCTATTTATTAATCATGTTATACGTATTTCGGGAATCCCGGAGACGATTGTATTAGATCGCGGAGGACAGTTTATCTTAGAGTTCTGGACTGAGTTCTGTAGAATTCTAGGGATCAGACGGAAGCTTTCGACTACGCACTATCCACAAATAGACGGATAAAGTGAGATCGCGAACCAATATATGGCTCAAAGGCTACGTCCATACGTCGAACAGAACTAAGATAACTAGTCTGAGCTATTACTAATGGTTGACTTTACGGCATCAATCCTCCCCTAGGACTTAACGAAGAAGTCTCCGTTCTTCGTAGAGCGAGGCTACGAGCTAGCAATAACGTTCGACTGGAGAGATCGAGGATTATTAGCACCAACGCCAAACGAGTAAGAAGCAGCCCAGATACTCTCGGATCTGCAGGAAATCTGGACTCAGACTAAAGAATAAATTGCAAAGTCGCAGTAATTATAGGTCCGGTAGGCAAATAAGCATCGTCGTGAGGAGGATTTCGGAGTTAACGACTTAGTGTTTGTTACGACGAAGGATTGGCTTTAAGATCGACCGAGTAGGAAGCTTTTACACCTAGCCAGTGGGCTATATAGGATTATTGAGAAAGTGGGAAATTCCTATAAGTTGGACCTTCCTGAAGCAATTCGAGTACACCCTATCTTCCATCCAAGCAAATTACGAAAGGCAGCGACAACAGAGCCTCTTACTGGACAGCATATGGATCCTCCTCCCCCGGTATAGGTTGGGGAGACAGACGAATGGGAAGTCGAGAATATCCTAGACGCTAGAACGCATTACCGGAAGCTACAGTACAGGATACAATGGGTAGGACATGACCTCGATTTACAATGGTATCCTGCCGGCGATATGAAGAACGCACCGAGGAAATTATAGGAATTCCATGCGCAGTATCCTACGAAGCCGGGTCCCCCAATGCGTTTACAGGAATGGTTACATACTAACGAAGAAGATCGAGTTCTCGACGATCACATTGACGACAACAAGCCCGTATTTAGGGACTGAATGCAGTTTTAACCGGGGGTTATGTGACGATCGGGACTGGACCGTACTTTCTACCGTAACTAGCCGCCCTGACTTTAGAGTTTTCTGCCAGATGTTTCCGACTTGTAGATGTTTGACATGTTTGTACGAAGAGACAGGACGAGGATCTATAAAGGTCCTGTCGCACACGTTTCCTCTCTTCTTCTTCTTTTCCTTCTTTGTACTTAGTATTTTCGTTTAAATGCACTCTTTACTTTGAAGAATTGGCTGGTAACATGAGTGCTAACACTCCCATTACCGAGAGTCCTAATTCCTCAAGCATAGGTTTCTGACAGCCAGCGTCCCTAGAGAGAACGGAAGCGCCGTAGAGATAAGAATGAATATGTATATACAAAGAAGCAGAAGTAGACTTTAGAATGAAGATTGCTGAGATTATTAAATTATATGTATTGGAACTATTTGCGATTTAAAGATTTGCGATTTGAAGCTGTAAGCTAAATACCCAAAAATACAGAGATTTTCTACATAACTTGTGCAAATCACGGGATTTGATAAATTTAGCTGTGTTTGCACTGTTTACAGTACCGCGGTACTACCGTCGCGGTACCACGACACCGGACCAGAGCATTGGTACCGCCAAGCTTAGTACCGTAGAGACCGGAGTAGACCCTTAGTCACGGCACGTTACTGGTACCGCGGTACTGGTACCGCGTGACTTGTCAAGGCCTAATCATAAAGCCGAATATAGATCTCGATTTCTATTAGCTATTCACCTCCGACTCCTATAATAGCCCCACCGTAGTGCTGCAGCACTCCCACAACACTCCCGTAGCACCACGATATAGTGCTATAATATAATGTATTTCGGGGTCTACATTATCCCCTTATTCTATATAGCTGCCTAAAGTCCAATTTTCTGACCTCGGTCAGAAAATAGATAGTATATTAAATCATTCGACAAAGCCTTTATACCTCATATTTCTGACCGGGGTCAGAAAATAGACAGTATATCAAGATAGTATATCAAGCCTATATCATATTAATTATAAAGATCAAAATAAGATATAGGGTAATTCATCCGGTCGCAGCACTATACTATTTAAAAAAAGGGTAAAATACAGGCTTTTACTATAGAAAAATAAAATCGAAACTGGAAGGTAGAAACTGGAAGGTATATACATAGAGTAAATATATATATCTACATATAATACCAGCACATTCTCTTCTATATAATATCAACCACTAATTCTACACTGTTTTGGGCTGATTTTACTTTGAATCTACATTTGTATAGTACTTAAAGCTTTTAATCTATTTTTTTGAACGTGAGTTGATACGAATCTTAGCAGTGAGTGACCATAACTACCTCCTAATACTAATATATGAGTAAAAAACAGTAATTTATCAAAATAAGTCAGCATTTTATCCATCCATTTTAGGTAATCCTTGGCAGAATTATACTAGCGCAGCACTAAAACTGGTGCTGCGACGGTGCTGCAGCACTTGGTGCCGCAGCACCATACAACAGCACCAAAATTGGCTTAGTCCCGCAGCACCTCGCAGCACCATATCGCAGCACCAAAATTGCCTTGGTGCTGCGGGACTTGTCAAGGCCTAGTCCTTTATAAAGAAGCAATCCGTCCTGCATTGTCTATTGGGAACTATCTCCTATTTGCACTATCTGCCGGAACTCGTCTAATTCTGAGCTTTGACGGTTAGACTCCTTGACTCTTTCAACGATCTCCGCTATCTCTTCAACGGTATCCTCTGACGTGATAGGAGCTAAGCGAGTTAGAAGCACTCCTTCATCTAGATAAGCTTTCGGTAGCATTATGATCTTACGACTCTCGTCCACGCAAGGGGTCTCCTTTCTTGATAAAGCGTCTACAATAACATTCCTCTTTCCGGGCCGGTACTTAATCACAAAGTGGAATTGCGACAGGAATTCACTCTATCTCACTTATCGCTGATTTATCTATCGAGTCGTCATAAAGTATTCTAATGACTGATAGTCGGTAAGGATCTTAAAACGATCCTTCCGTAACAATCCTTCGAGTTTAGGTCTCTACTCCTATAATATACGGATGATTGCTAGGAGTTCTTTATCTCGGACTTCGTAATTTAATTCGGCTTGCTGTATTATCTTCGAGTAGAACGCTACCGGATGCTAGAAATCATCTTATTCGTAGTACTGGGTAAGTACTACTCCGAGAACTCTATCTAATACGTCCGTCTCAACTCTAGTCCTCCGAACTGGGTCGTAATGTCGGAGAATCGGTGTATTAATTAGATTCTGCTTTAGACGTAGGAAAGCTTCCTCATACTGTATTGACTACTTAAAGTGAACGTCCTATCTTGTCAGTCGATGTAATGGCTTCGAGATCATACTGTATGCTTTAATAAACCGTCGGTAGAAGTTGCAGAATCTAAGGAATGACTACACCCCTTTCACTGTAGTCGGCGCTGACTATGACTGTATCACTTCGATCTTTACTAGATCCACAGCAATGCTATCGGTGCTCACAATAAAACCTAGAAACTTAGTCTTTTTGACTAAGAACTCAGATTTCGGTAAAGCGACCTATAGTCCTACTTCCTATAGCCGACGGAGTACTTCCTTGACTTATCGCTTATGATCCTCGATATTCTCGCTATAGATTAAGATGTCGTCTACGAAAGCAACTGTGTATTTATCTAGACACTCTCGGAGTAGACTGCGACAACGCCCATGAAAGTGGAGACACTTTTAGCGTCGCCAAGACATATGCGGGCACTCTTGGCAAGGTGGGTACTGCCAAGAACTAATTATACACATAAAATAGCCTAATAGGGTAATTTTTGCATTATTTTTGCATAAGGGTGGGCGATGGGCGTTAAATTCCAAAAGGCCCACGGGCCGTGGACACTTCCTAGTGCCCATGGACGGGCGATGTCGCAGTCTAGTAGGAAGTCAGAATGCTAGCTTTAGGATATAATTATTATAAAGATAAATACTATAGGGGATATAAGGGGGATAATCAGAGGGAGTATATACTTATAAAAAGGGGGTTTCAGATAATAGACACGTAAATAGGCTAAGTAAAGTAGATATATTAAAAGATATAAGATATAAGATTAATTGATTAGCTATATAAGCTATATTTAAATAGGTCCGACCTAACAGAACCTAATAGAACCTATTTATAACCTATTATAACCTATTATAACCTATCAAAACCTATTAAAACCTATCAAAACCTAATATAACCTATTAATAACCTATTGATAACCTATTAAAACCCGAGAGAATCTATTCACAACCCATTCCTCCCGAAGATCACTCAGAAATATTTTATCTGGAGTATATATGAGAGTATAGAGATTATTTATAAACTACCTCAATTTGTATAGTATATTAATTACTAGATATATTAATTAAGAATATAAGAAAAGAGATATTTGGCTTTAAAATGATATTAATTATATAGAAAATAAACTAAGATTAAGAAATTTCTATTTCTATTCATATTTATGTTCAAATATATATAGACTCACCTCTGCCACTAATATATATTTCCAATAGTCTACATTCAACAAATGTATAAATTGATAGAATACCACTATACCATAATTAATCTCAATTTTTATTGGTAATTAATATAATATGAAGTAAATTGGCTTCAAATTCAAAGTAATTATATAAAATTTCTAACTTATTACTGTGATAATGTAGCAATGTTCGACAGACAAACCGGAACAGTTGTATAAAACAGTAATTTTGTTCGATGACTTAGCATTGTTATGAACGCCAAGTCCCATATTTTATGCCAAAATGGGTTCAAATGGGTTATTATTGGGTTATTGGGTTTAACCCATTGGGTTTTGGGTTGGGTTTTGGGTCGGAGTCTCTGGGTTTTGGGTCGGAGACTCCGACCCAAAATGGGTTCTGCCGAAGTCTACGCAGTACCCCACGAAACCCGGCCCCCCTATGCGTTTATAAGAATGGCTCGATACTAACGAAGAAGACCGAGTTCTCGAAGACTATATTGACGATGACAAGCCAGTATTTAGGGACTAAATACAATTTTAGTCGGGGAGTATGTTACGATCTGGAAGAGGTGCGAAGGAGGATTCTGCCATTAGATTCCGACTTAGATGGATGTTTGCATAGTTTGTTTGTTGTTCGACCAGGACCCCACAAAGGTCCTGTGAGACTTGTTTCCTCTCTTCCTCTTTTCTTCCTTTCTCTGTACTTAGTATTTTCGTTTAATGCACTCTTTACTTTGAAGAATTGGCTGGTAACAATAGGTATCAGGCCGTTCGGCGCTTTTGGTTACTCGGGAGAAGTGTTCGTATCACTTCCGCCAACTGGTCAATTCAATGCGGCGCCCCCCCTCGCACACAGGCGCACCCATAGCCCCGCCCGCTCCCCAGGCTGGATAAAATGCGTACGGGCTTGGGTGACTAGGGGTTACACAGCAGCAGGCGTGAGTTGGGATATGGGTTGCGCATGCGCGCTCGCATCGGGCCCTAGACCCTGGGTCCTGGGCCCCGGGCTCTGGGCCTCGGTGCCACAACAGCGGGTGCTACGCTCGTGGCATTTAGTCCCACGTTTTCACGAGTATCACCAAAGACCTCAACAATCAAATTGAAGTCCATGTATGGTTCATGTACTCTGTATATATAGTTATATATATTTTTTTTATTGCATACATACCATAAACTTGCCATTTACGTAGTTACAGATAGGGAGGGTATGCCCCCTAGAAACTGTAGACACCCCGGGTTTGATTCTGAGCTCCTAGACTAGAATTTAGCTATGATCTATCTGTACCAAGAATGAGCCTGGTGGGGTCTTCAAATGATATTTGGGGTTGTTGGCTCACCCCACCGGGTCTGGGCGAACCCCGGTCAAGATAAAGTTCCAGTTTAGAGTATCAGCAGCGAGCCACCCATGGATAGGTGAATGGCATATATGGACCAACAGAGAAAGGGGGGGGGGGGAATTAACTAACATACTTGTTTGGATTATAATAATAACACTTGGAGCTGAACTTATTTATATTATAGGGCAGTTTACGAATACGAAATCCTACGGGAGATTGCCGCAACCATTTTGTATTTGTAGCCACAACACAAAGTTCATAACTGTCCAACGAAAGATACAACACCACCTGGGCATCTCTCTAGGCCACAACAGCCAATAGATGACACCGGGGGGGACAAAGCAAAAGCAAAAACGCTAGCAACCAAAACGTCTTCACTAATATACACCATGAAAAGTGCAAATCTAGCTAGGTCAATAGGTATTGAGATATGGAGTAGTACTTAGGTTCAGGACGAAAAGAGAAAATAACGGGCTAATGAAGATAAATGATCCCTCTATGAAAGATGAGAGGAAAGCAAAGATGACAATGGACATGCAAATGATAAGGGGCAAAATGGATGAATGCTCGTGCGTGCGGATGCGTCGTAGATGGATGTAAGTCAAAAAAAAGAGGGGAAAAAAAGCGCCAAGTGTGTACCGCAATGACAAAGGAAGATGTCTTGTCATAGAATGTGCTCCTTGGCCAAGGATTTCATGTCGATAGGACAGGTCACAGTTTCAATGCATCGAGGATCTTCTTCGCCATCTCTCGATACTGCCACATGCCACCTGATACTTTCTTGAACTGAATACCATGTAGGGAGAACAAGGGCACCTTCACGATCAGGATTTCGAAGCGAAGGACGAGATTCTCTCCAGTGTCGCTCTGTACACGGGTAGTGGTTTCACCAACGACACGTTCGCCGACTGGACCACCCTGCCCCCGTGCAACATATTCATCTGAGCCGTCCGAGTTCGTGGTGAAACTGTGATCCGGCGCAGCTTGAGCTTGACGAAGTTTGGAGGACCCAGTGCGGCTGTCGTGAGAGGTTTCATCATGATGGAGGAGGCCGCCAAAGCTGATGCGACGGCGATGCCCTGATACTTGTCCCTGTCGTTCTGGACTGGGAGGGGCAACATCAACGACCTTGTCGAGGTCGATGCTGGGGGCGTGGCGGCAGCTAAACCCACCCTTGATCTCGACATACTCAACCGCGAGCTGTCTCAAGACCCGAATAATGTCGGCCCGAATGACGGGCAAAGGTTTGCTGCTGGTGGTGGAAACACTGAAAAGACCCTTAAGGAACACTGGTTTGGACAGATCTTCTCCCTCGTTAGCGCTCTCTAGTGCTGTCCCGGCGCCGGAGATGTCTGCATCTGTCTCTTCGGGCAGGTTGGCCTCTCGGGTAGCCTCGCGCCGGGCCCGACGGGCCTGAATACTTTCTCGCCGGGCGTGTCCCAGCGACATTGTACGCGTGGCGTGCGTGCGTCCACCAGCCCTCACGCTGGCCGGATCTTGCTGATTATTCGGAACAACTTGATCAGAGTCACTGGTAGAGGGCGGTTGACGGTCTGCAGGAACGTCCAAGGCATCGGCGTCACTTCTCCGTGCGGCTCTCCGAGTTCGGTAGTCTGCCGAATTGACACTGGTAGATCTTTCCAGGAATTTGTTGGACTGCGCATTGCGTTCCGACGATCCTGGCGCCGCTAGAAGATCCTGTTGAGGCCGGCTGTCATTCGAAGACGTCTCGCCTGCGGATGGCTCCGCTCGTCGGGTCCTCCTTACACTAAAGCCACGGTTCATCGGAGATGCTGAATCTGCAGGAGGTTGAACGTTGAGTGTGGGTGTGTTGGGGGTACTGCCGCGTTCACGATCCACATCGCGGCTACGATCTTTGGTTCTGCGAGTGCTGAATCTTCTCAAAATTCCAGCAGCAGTGCTTTCTTTCTTGGCAGGGGCGTCGGGCTGCGAGATTGGGACTGCGTGCGTAGATGGCGAGGAAGAATGAAGTATCTTCATTCCTTCCGAGGCTTCGTCCTCGCCATGGGTGCGGGCGCGTGGCCGAGACCGTCGTCCAGTATCCTTGTCTCCTGCCAGCTGGTACTGATTGGTGTGGGCGGCTTCCGGGGGCCGCAGCTCAGGCACATGGACTTCACTGGGGGTTTGACGAAGACCAAGGGCACCAGGACGTGCTTCGGCCCGCTCTCTGTCAATCTTTTCTTTCACCAGATGGTACGTGGAGACCAACGGGCTGTAAGCATTTAAAGGGTCGTTGCCTAGTTGCACCGCCTCGGCTGAAGGTGCGGAAAGGGTATCACGACTGGCCGCAGAGTTTCGACGTTTGTAGAAATCGAACACTCCTCGTTTGCGCTCTGGGTGATTGGAAACAGGTTGCTGTTGTTCGCGGAAGTACAGCCGGAGAGCATGTTGGTAATCCTCGGACTCCAATACTTTAGTCAACTGAGCTGTAATGTACTCCGGAGGCCCGAAGTCAAAGCCGGTCATCTTTTCAACGACCTCTGGATCCAGAGGTAACTGCAAAGGCTCACGATGAGGGAGGTGATTCTCTGGGGGGTTACTAAAGCCCTTATTCATCCAGGGATGGCTCATGATCTCGGCCAAACTGGCGCGCTGCTTGGGGTCAGTGACCAGCATGCGGGATATAATGTGGCGACACTCTGCGAAGCCTAATCAGCAATGGAATCAGAGAAATCATTCTTTCAAGGTTGACTTACCGGCAGTGAGACCTGGCGGGTATTCCACCACACCTTTCTTGATTTTGGCATGCAGCTGAGGCATACTCTGGTCATCGAAAGGTACCTTTCCACAAACCAAGACGTAAAGGACAATTCCGAAGCTCCAAACATCAACTTCGGGCCCCGTATATTGTCTGGCCTGGAGCAGCTCTGGAGCAGCGAAATACAGACTACCGCAGAATGTCTTCAACAAACCTCTTGGGGAGAACAAGTTGCTGAGACCAAAATCAATGATTTTGATATCACCCGTCTTACTGATGAGGATGTTCTCAATTTTCAGATCGCGATGTACGATGCTGTTGCGGTGGGAGTAATCCAATGCGCTGGCGATCTGTCGTGCGAATTTGCGCGCCTGCTTTTCCTTCAGTTTGCCGTGGGAGATGATATAATCCAGCATTTGGCCACCGTTGACATATTCAAACAACATGTACCAATGGTATGATGTTCGAACAACGTCCCGCATACCGCAGATATACGGATGGTTCACCAGGCTGACGATGGCGGCTTCTCGAGCTGTCCGAATCTCCTTTGAGCGATCAGCTCTCTCTGTCTCCCGGGTGGTGCGATGTTCCTCGGTCGAGAGTCGTGGCACGATTTTAACGGCAACCTGCGACCGTAGTCAGTATTGTGTTGATAATTTGAGACAAAGATTCGAATATTCATACCTGTTCTCCAGTCTCCATATTTTTCGCCAGTTTTACTTTTCCCATACTTCCAGCACCTATTGTTTTGCCTAGAGCCCACTGACCCGTCGGCGTCGTGATCGTAGTCCGTCGCCGAGGCGCGGCTGCGGCTGCGGGGGCATTTGTTGCGGTCGCATGTTGCGGCGGCAGTTGTGAAGCCGAGCTCGGTGTCATATCAACACTGTCTCGCTGACGGCTTTGCGTTGAGGGGTTTCTTTGATGCCTCCGGCCGGTTTCAGTTCGAGCGGTCGAGGGGCGTTCCTGAGATCGGTCCGATGACGTTTCCCGACGAGGAGGCATGCGCGCGGCATTGGATGCCTCGAATTCGCGTCGGGCTGCACCCTCCAGTGCAGTGTGGTTTGAGGGAGGACGTCGGTCCTGGGAAGGAGTTTTCGAATGTGATAGGTTAGTTGGCATAGGAGGCTGGGTCGTATTTGACGATCGAACCGCCACACTGCGTGTCCGATGCGGGAGATCCGATGGGGCTCGAGAGGGACGAGATGTAGTTGAGTGGCTGCGGACCACAGTGGGTGTTTTAGTTGTCGGTACCGACATCGTGGATGGTTCTCCTTGAGGGGTTTGGAGCGGTCAAAGGAATGAGCCGGGGGGGGGGGGGGGGGGGGGGGATGAGGGAAGCCGCAGCCACGGCTGGGCCCCGAGCACGTTTGATGGGGTACGAGGACTGTCTCACGGGACGAAACAAATCCCGTAATGCGAATGCGATGAAAGATGATGATACTAAAAGGACGAAGATGGAAGAGGGGAAGGTTAAGAGTAAGAGGAGGTTGGGATGCGGAGATCGTCTAGGGGCGACAACTTCCAAGGTGCAAGCTCTCGAGTTGATACCCAAATTCTGTTTGAGGCTGGGTTTCATCCCCGACTACGCCCCCCCTTTTTTTGTAGAAATTCTTTTAATTCTTTTTTAGTTCTTTTAGGTCACTGTTAAATTTTCTTTTTTTTCCCGCAGGGAATACTATTAACATGCATATAATACTGTGGCCATGACCACGTCAGCACCTAGCTACACCTGGGCATGCAACCCTGGGGAACTATGTTGTATTAACGGTCTTTAGCCACGGTCACGTGGGCCGAGGTTCTATAAATACCCGGAGGTAAGGATATTATTCAACATTATAAATCTGCATTTATAGAACGTGATTTCCAAAAAAAAAAGGGCATAGTTAGTGTGAGCAGTGAGAATATCACCACTTCTGTGGTCCAAAAGTCTCCCCATCTGCGACAGTCTTTCGAACTGCAGTATAAAGAGAGTCCTATGTTCCTCATTAGGCCCACAAGAATAAATGTCGGGATATAGTTACGTACCATGGTCTCGTATGGAGCTGTATTTCCCCACCACTGGGGTATCGAGACATTCGGCAGAATAATCGCGAAGAAAATAACAATGGTGGACAGAATGAGGCCTGAGTCAAGTCCTGCAGCGGTGATATAGTTGTAAGTATGCCACCAGCCGCCCCACCGGCGTCGAATCCAGTAGTTGAAAATGAGGCCAAAGATAACCCATGAAGAGAAACTCAAAGGAGTGGCCCTGTAAAATGATCAGTAAGACGTAACCGTGAACAACAGCACCGGGAATGTTGTATAGACTTACGGAGGCAACCAGGCCATAGCACCTAGCATCCTGTTGATAATATTAGCGTATTTCATCAAAAATTATATCCCGTGACTTACACAGGTGCATTTAGGAACCTGAGCTTAGACCGAGGGAATACTCGTATTAAGACATAGAATACCACGGGAAGAAGGGCGCCGATCAGCCAGAACCATTGTATTTGAGCGTACATGGCGCCGGGTCCAAACATGCGCTGTGGGCCAATGACACCTAAATAAATAGTTAATACGGAGTAATATGCTGGGATGTCCCTGAGACATAGCAAACTGACCCCACACGATGCTGGATGAAAAGAATGCTCTTCCGTTTGGGCATGTAAAATTCCCTGACTGAGTACTGCTCCCAGAGATTGTTAATAACTTGTTCTCTTTCCAAATATATGTATAACATACGGCGTGCAAACTTCATCGATATTGCCTAGAGTCCAATTCATGACTGCAATCTGAACAATACTTGCCCATATTGTGGCAACAACTTGACACATGAAGGTGACGCGGGGTGGCACTTTCATATAATGGGCCAGCTATTGTTGAAGAAGAGTCAACAATCTGGTCCGCTGACATGGGGAGAAAGTTCCTTACCTTGAGATCCGCACAGTATACTTGACTATTGATAAGGTCAGCCTTCATTCTAGAAAGAGAGGATTGATTCTTACGCTTGTCCCAAGGTGATGGTGCTGAAGACCTTGAATACCATGACCCCAATCGGCTTTCCTGGGATCATAAAACCTGCCAAGAATGGCGATAGAACGTTGAGAGCTACATTAGTTAGCATTGTACACATACAAGAGGCGCGGGACTGCACGTACACAGCGTAATATTAGTGATTCCGAGAATCATGCAAGTCGGGATCTGTTGTTTGAGTCAAAAATAATCACCCAGTGATCATAACACAACATACTATAAAGACCACGGCGAGGATGATAGAGACAAAAAAGCCCCACCCTATGTATTTTGTCAGATTTGAGCATCAGACCGAGAAGAATATCACATACAAGGGAGCTGCGAATCATATGCCAGAATGCCTGCAAGCCCTAACGCGATCGAGAATAGGAATAGTGCCGCATACCACCAGTCAGGTGCTTCCTTGTACTTCTTCATCATGGTAAGATGAATATCAGGTTCCTGTTCCCGAGAAGCCCTAAATTGATGCCAGATCTGCTTTCGATGGAAGAGAATAACATGTACAATAGCTGCTGTAAGGGCTGCAAACGACAGTCCATAGTTCAAGGCAAAGGTTGGAGCCAGGAACATCGGTGAGTATGCCTTGTATTTTTCCTCATCAAAAGAGAAACCAGAACCTAGAATTTTGGTTACATTGTAGGCATTTTGTGTATTATCATAGGTGCTGGATGTGTTGATAGGGAGATAGGTGGAGTACCTATATTTCTGTCAGTCTTGAAATGAGTCTGGTGAGATATTGCAGCATACAAAGCCTCAGAGTAAGAGATCCCGATTGTGGTGATGATCACAAACACCACAAGCCCGATGAAGGTGTTGACAAGAGCATGGACAGGTGCCAAGAGTGGATCTCCGAGATATGCGGAGACGTAGCTGGTTATAATTAGATTTACATCCTTTCCGCGGTTCTACAAGTGACGGGGACTATAAATCTTACGTCCAATCAAATGTAATAGGAATGAGAGAGAGACCTGTAAAGCCCCCGAACAGCTGGTTCAAAACCACATTGTTGGGTCGGATCCCTACAAGGAAAAGGAGTCAGCACAAGTCAGGAATGAAACATGGCAACGGGACCTTACAGGTGACAAAAGCAAAAACAGAGAGTCCTTGCCATAGGACCCCCGGTATCCTGCAATTCAAAGAAATTAGCATATGTCGTTCGGATTGGAATAGGAGAGCCTTACCAATACCAGACGAAAGCCCCGATTGTCACATATAGGAAATATCGGTATCGTGAGATGCTCCATCCGTGGGTCTCTGATTCATCCTCGGAGCTCCAGTCGTGAAGAGCATAAAACAAGGAAGTGTTCGCAAATTGACTAGGCCACATCATAGCAGCGGGCCTTGACATTGTGAGTATTGGCAATCCCGGCAGAGAAGGTTCTAACTTACCAGACGAGGAACCGGCGGAAGATGCCAGCTAGTGACATACCAACAACCTGACTGCTCAAAGCGAATAAAAGTTGGAATCCCCATCCAAGTTCCATATTATAGAGTGCTGAGAGTGTATATTAGACCAATATTGATTTAGTGCCAGATATATTGCTCACGCTTTGCTTTCAATGCCAAGAGGGCATCCGTACAATAAGCATATCCGATCGACACACTATACATTGCTTAGCATTGATGCAGAAGCTTGGATGTGATCAAGATCCACCCACTTTGCCATGATCTGAAAACAAAAGGCCAGCTTTATTAATTTTTGAGAATCAACTTTCAGGAGCTTACTGTGATAACTGCATGCTCTTTGATAGTGAAAGGACCAGTATTCAACGTCCATTCCACTCCAAATGTATTGAACTTCCGAGTCGGCATTGTCTTGGCCCACAAACAACCCATCGGATAGACCAGCAACTGCACGACGATGGCCGGGAACGAGATGGCAGGACTCCTAGTGCAAGATGAGCAACCAATTTCCTACCCAAAGGCTTCATCGGAATAGAAGCCCACCTCATGCTCAGGAACATATTGAGTCCACTTCCCAGAGTAGTGAAAAACATGCCCAGCACCCAGGCGCGTACGGTGTTTGCAACTTCTCCGCCATCTGTGTTGCGCACCGCGGCACGAACAGACTCATACTGGGACTCCCGAGCGAGAGTCTTTTCTAACTCGGCAGCCTTTTCCTGGTCGCCTGTCTTGACTGCCTCGTTAATGGCATCGATCTTCTCCTGTGGCAAATTTGGGTCCCACTGGTGGGAGAGTTGAACCTTGTGTAACTCCCGAATTGTATCGCTTACTGACTTGTCATTCTCGTTTGGCATGTCGAGTTGGGATGGGTCAAGGCCCTCCGTGACAGGCAGATGTGAAGCCATTCTGCAACAATAGGGTAGCAGGTAACCTGATTAGGGTTTGACTGAGCAATCAACTTAGAATTAAAAGCTTCTGGGCATGACAGGTATTATTCAAGACTTATATTTCTGGCAGATAGGAAGAAATAAAAAAAGAGAAAGAGAGATTAGGAGATTAAGGGGACTATCTATCATAGCAAACAGCCAAGAGAACTGTAATCTGTATACGGCGTCAATTGAGCTTGAATTGTCTTATCTAGACTTGGCAATGGCTACATATACTACTAGCTACATATGTAGGTATGTAGAAGTTTAACCTGGGCCGGTCCCCTTGCCGGTCCAGTCCTCGGGAGAATAAGTTTCTCCTCCAAACACAACGTAGCATTTGATTCATTTCCCCGCATTTTAACATCACCCCTAGTCCCCCCCTGGACTGCCCACTTTAGGGTATCATCCCGTCGAGATAACAAAGTACTGCTTTAGGTATAAACGCGGAGAAAGACCACTCAACTTTATAAGATAAGGTTACTCCGTGCGATATGACCAAAAATCAACCATTCGGACCAGCCAGCGATATAAGGTATAATGTCGGATACACCACCCGATGTAGTATTGTAGGAAATATTTGTTTTAATCAAATGCATCGCGGAGATAGTCTAGGTTCTGATTTAGCTGGAAGCCTATGCTTTTCTTTTTCAATCTAGAGTTAGTCCAGTCCTAGGAAAGCGCTTCTTCTTCACTACACATTGCTTCTTCTGATTTCCTGCCCCTAAGACCGAATGAACTTCGAAAGAAAATAATTTTTAAAAAAATAAGCAAACTCATATCTTCCCGAACAAAACAGAGTGATAACCGGATTTTGCCTGTCATGGTATCTGTCACTTCACCCAGGGGCATCGCCATCCAACGTGCACAAGCCGACACGATACGCGACAGGATTGAGCGCATCACCGAAGACCTCAAAGATATCAAAGAATTTTTCCCTATCAAAATATCTCCCAGAAGAACACAGAAGTTACGCGAGTTCCTTACATCTGAGCTCGACTCACTCCGCAGCCAGCCCTTTGATCTTTATGATCAACCAGGGAAGGTAGATTATCTTCTGATAAAAAATTACCTAGAAAGACAGCTGCGCGAGTTGGACCTCAACTCTAAACAAGATGAAATGACCGCACTACTTCTACCGTTTTCAGACACACTGCTGGAGCTGTGTGAGGCTCGTGCTATGGTAGTGTCGATGAATTCAAAAGACGCTGCGCAGAAGCTTGTTGAATGCCAGTCTCAAATCGCAGCCGTGATAGACATGGTCAAAAACGGCTCGAGCAAGATTCGGATGGAGAAAACAATTGCATTTAGAGCGGCGAGAAACATAGACTCATTGCACACCAACCTGAAAGAATGGTTCGAATTCTACAAAGGCTACGATCCGTCGTTCAACTGGTGGGTGTCACATCCATATGGGGTTGTGGAAAAGGGCCTGAAAGATGTTTCAGCAAGTATCCGAGAGAACTTGGCTGGTATCCGCCCAGGCAACGAAGATGCGATAGTGGGTGATCCTATCGGTCGAGAGGGTTTACTTAGCGAACTCTTGGGTGAGATGATTGCCTACACACCGGAGGAATTAATCTCAATTGGAGAGAAGGAGTTCAAATGGTGTGTTGGTGAAATGAAGAAGGCATCACGCAGCATGGGGTTCGGGGATAACTGGAAGCAGGCCCTGGAAGAAGTCAAGAATGACTTCGTCGAACCTGGAAAACAAACTGAATTAGTCCGAGATCTCACGATGGAAGCAATCTCCTTTGTTCAAGATCATCAACTCGTCACCGTTCCACCGGTTGCCAAGGAGAACTGGCAGATGTTTATGATGTCGCCCGAGCGCCAGAAAGTAAACCCTTTCTTCCTCGGAGGTGACTGTATCATTGTCTCATACCCAACCGATGAGATGGACCATAAATCCAAGCTGATGGGGATGCGTGGGAACAACATCCATTTCTCCCGCGCTACGGTCTTCCATGAGATGATACCTGGCCACCATTTGCAGATGCACATGATTGCGAGATACAAACCCTACCGCCAGCTATTTGACACTCCGTTCTGGATTGAAGGATGGGCTCTGTACTGGGAGTTTATTTTGTGGAACGACGAACGGTTCAAAAAGACGCCGCAGAACCGGATTGGGATGCTGTTTTGGCGACTTCATCGGTGCGCCCGAATAATATTCTCCATTAAGTTCCATCTCGGACAGATGGCTCCTCAGGAGTGCATTGATCTACTCGTTGATCAAGTCGGACACGAACGTGCCACTGCAGAAGGAGAAGTGAGACGATCATTGAATGGCGATTATTCGCCGTTATATCAGGCCGGGTATATGCTGGGTGCATTGCAAATATATGCACTGCGGAAGGAGACTGTCGAGACGGGACTCCTTGCTGAGAAGGAATTCCATGACCGGTTTTTGAAGGGGAATTGTATGCCAATCGAGTTGGCGCGGGCCTCGATGCAAGATCAGCCGTTATCGCGAGAGCACAAGCCGTCTTGGAAATTCTATTCCTTATAAGATCTATCTCATGGCGGCCTATAGGGTTAGGAGAAACAAGGAGAATATTCTTGTCCATCTCCAATGAATTCACCTAGCGAAGGCACGAACTACCTGTATAAATTGCTTGTCTTACGGCTCTTGGGGGCTGACCCTTGAACGCCAGCCAGCATCGCTCCCGATTTTCTGGCAAAACCTAAATGGGTCTCTACTAGGATCAATTGTAACTAGTAATCCTTGGAAATGAATACAAATGAATGAATGTTTTGACCTCCTTAGTGACAACCAGAACCCGAGTTCTATCGGTTGTGGAGTTCATATTCCATTCTTATTGGCGGATTCAGATACCGGGACTCTAACTCGCCGAACTGCTGTGCTTCCAAAGGCCCACAGGTTGTCTAGACGAGACTTCAGATGAACTACGTCATAGGCCCGTCCAAAAAGCTCGGCGCTAGTCATGTATGACCTGCATAGATCGAACTGTACAGTGTGTGCATCAGAATCAGTGTTCAACCCCGCAGTCATATATCCACATAGCCACATCTGGGTAATATGATATATTATTGTAGCTTTATTAAAGGGGGGGGGGATACTTTTCAAGCCGAGCTCTTTCTTTCAATGACTCTAATTGCCGATGGACAGGCACAATATTAGCTTCAATTTGCCTCAATTGTAAGTCAGGTGTGCGCCAAATGATTCTCCATAGACCACTGCCTATTATGACAGCATACTAATATTGCATCCATGGAATGTACCGGTCCAACTATTCTGTAGCTGCATTGTTGGGGTAAATGTGTCCATACGTCATGCAGCCAGGTTTGGTGGGTCTGGGAACAATCTGGGGATATGTGGAATGGCCTCTCACGTTTGAAGAACGGGCTACGGAAGAAAATGGCATGTTCGAGTTAGCTGTGTCTATCATAGCCACAAATTATGTTCGCGCGTGTAGTGCAAGTGTTGTAGATCTAAATCTCTATCCCAATGCATCTAACTAGTGATGTCAGAGGGTCAGAACTAGTAGGAAGCGTAAACTGTGGATCGACCTGGAGTTACAGCCACCAAGCTTCCAAGATTTTATGCTTTGGCAAACTTGGCACTGCACGAGTTGTATGTGACCTGAGGTTGGCTGTTCCCGGGGCGAGGTACGGGCCCTTTCATCAATGACATGACGTCATGACATCATTGCCCCTGCCCCAGATAGGACCCAGAACAATATAAATATCCCTTGAACTTCCCCAGAACTTCAATTATTCTTCAACACAACTCATCTTCCACTATCTCAATCAACCCTTTTCAAACAAACCACATTTTCCAACTTCCAAATTCACAATGGAGACCGTCAAGGTATGTGATCAACCCAAGTCTCTTGGTACTTGCCTTATCATTGACTAACCGAAAATTATAGCAAGCCGCCAACTACGTCTCTGAGACCATTCAGGGCACTGGAGCTGAGGCTTCCAAGGAGGCCAACAAGGGCGTCGCTAAGAGCAGCGATGCCAACGTCTCCACCCGCGCCAGCGCTGCCAAGGACGCACTCGGCGACAAGAAGGACGAGCTTTCCCACAACACGAAGGCCGATGTCCACAAGGGTAAGCTGAAACCATTGCACAAAGCTGGTTAGAGAATAGTACTAACAATATTGCAGAGGCTGCCAAGAACTAAAGTGCCAATAATCTATGTGCCACTTGTTCTATATACAACACCATCTAGGCGGTACTCCTGTCTTTTGATGATATCACGATGTAAATAGCGAATAATACCACCTACGATTTAACAACGTTGATAAACAAACTTGTACAAATATACACTTTTAGCATAAAATTATTCAAGCATACTAGAAATATACCATTGAGAAGGTAGACAGAAGAAGCCACTAACATGAAATGCTGGCACAAGCCTGCGAGGCGAATGGCGAAATCGAAAGTATAATTTATTCTTCCAGAGCTTCCCCCATGATGAGCACAATCTATCGAGCTACGTTTTTTTGCTACATGGCATCGTGTGTGAAAACATGTATTCTAAATGCGTGTTTCGTGTTCTTCCACGTTGCAACCGAGACTGGATATAACCAGCAATTTCACTGTAGTCTAATGATCTTACGCGCAGACATTGCTTATGTGTCAATTTTGGAGCTACCCTTGGGTTTCTTTGGAACTACTCGCCCAAAGACCCCACAGCGAGATGCACGCACAATTCTTCTTTGATGACTGCGCTGCATCAAGGTAGGGGATATGTTTCAGTTTGGGTTGAAGTAGAACAGAATATCTCATTTTCAAAGACATAACTAGGCAGGAAATAGGATTAAGGTCAAAAAAAAAGTCGCTCAAAGATATTTCTCAACCCGCACGACCTACGGGTCTAGGCCTTCGACCCAAAAGACTGCCAAGGAACGGGTATGGGCGAGACCTACGGAGTACTCTTACTGCACTCAAGATATTCTCCACTTCTGCGGATTGCCAGTACCAACAGACTGCCGGCTGAAGAGGGCGACACACGCGGTAATGAATAGGCCACCGGCCATGGCCAGTTTTATTGGGTGGTCGGTGCGGCTGAACTCATTCTTAGGGCATAATGCACGAATCACAATCGGGACACTCCTAGCTTCTTACTAGTCTTGCGATAGGGGACTTCATCCCTGTACTCAGCCTTGAGCGTGCGCTGGCAGAACGTTGGTTGTGGTATGAAGCTCTCCGCGATCCTTGCTCACCCCGCTCAGCTGCTCCCGTCAGGATAACGGGATCCAGACCTCCAGCAAGTAATTGGCTCAAAACGCGAAGCAAACAAATCGACTTGGGCTTATGACCATCTGCCAAGATGGGGAGGTCATCTTTTCCTCCTAGGTAGGTTATTCTAAAATTGTCACATGACTGAATATATAAACGGGGGGCAAAACCACCCATTCCTCTATAGATTCAACCTCTCAGACTCTTGCATCCAATCTAAGCATAACAACAAGAATATATTTCGTAAGGCCCAGAGTATTCCTACGGGCTCTCTTACTAAATGGCCTGGGTAAAGATCGTACGTATAGCTAATGTCGTATCTCTAGGGCTACTCTCCTACCAACACGATGTGTTATAACATGATAACATATGCCTGCGGTCACACGCTCAAGTCCCAGTCGACCACCTGCAAATGTGACAAAGAGCGCTCGGATATGAACTCAAGCTTCAAGTGCAGAACATCATGCACAGGGTAGAACTTGTCACCATCCTTGGCCGCGTGGGAGCCTCGTGGCCCTCGGCACAGTCCTCTGGAGTAATGAGGGGTCAACGAATGGGAATTGATTGAAAGGGTAGCGTTTCATATATGGTCAAACTTTCGGGAATATGTATTTCCGTTACTGGCAGTGTAGCTCTTATACCATTCGGGTGGTGTTGAATGGGGAGGAAACCGAGTAGTAAACCACAAAGAAATTATCAAATCGCATACTTTGCAGTTAAATTGCCACAGCCGGCTACTCCTATTTTTTTTTTTAGAATTAGAATTAGAAAATCAACCGTGAGAATTGTTCAGTCTATCTTACGGGCCATTAACGTATTTCACATGCGAGCTGGACACACAAGCGAGCTGGGCACCCCAAAACACATAGTAAAAGCGATAAATTACGACATATAATCGCAACAACAGTTGTCTATATGGAAGTTTCCTTTTAGCCTAGTGCTTTTTATGCTATATCTAGCTCCTTTAGAGAGTTTTAGGAAGTTCAATAAATTAGTGACTGAGATATATTTATTTATTGACTTTAGCGACGTAATTTTCGATACCGAGATAATGCGAGGTTTTGATTTGCTCAGAATTAATATATAATACTAAAAATACTTATCGAATGCTATCGGCAAGTGATGAAATAAAATAAAGACGTTGGTTGTTGAGATGTCAACTTATATTTTACCGCATTTACTATGTGTTTCGGATTGCGCAGCTCGGTGGTGTACGCAGCTCGGTGGTGAAATACGTTAACTAGTTAACTAAGGTTATGAATATATTCAGGCATCCACAATTGCCTCAGGCAACAAACAAAAGACAAACCCCTCAAACTGCCTTTGGACGCCCCCGAGGAACACCAAAGGGTGGCACAACAACGTATCTACATTACCCAGGTGTACCTACATGAAGTCCATGTCTTGTGTGGTACCTTGGACCCAACAATTGCAATGTTCCAGACTTTTTCTACTTTGGGCAGGTGATTGGTGTGCCACTTGACATAAGCTGGTGGACTGCCAATGATATGATAGTGGATGGGGTCAGCGAACAGTTGAAACGTGTCAGGGCACCACTATGAACGCCAGTTGATGTTGACGCAAAATCTGATCTCCAGAGCCGTGGGAACGGCATTGATTGTACTCGGTGTGAGGGACTTTCATATTGAAGAAAAGTGGCTCTTGTGGCTCCTTATTCCAACGGCGGAGATCAGCGACGCTAAGTCAGGCCAAGAATCCAATAACTCCATGACCAAATTCTAATAATAACCCAATTCAGGCCAAACGGAGTCCACCTTTTTTTCTTTCATGCGTGCGCATTATCTTTGTCTCACCTCTCATTTCTCCCATCTTTTTAGAATCTCTCTTTCCCCTCGTTTTAATCTATTGCCTTTCATCTTCATGCTGGGTTCTTGATTTCCTCCGGCCACTCGTTAATGCCGGATCGCCACTCGTTTCTGCTTTGACGTAATGGATCTACATCACTTGAGCTTACATGCTCGTGCGGATGGGAAGGATACTTTCCTCGAACTTATTGCGAATCCATTTCGCTCTGCAGTAAGTTGAAATTGTTTCCGGAGAGAAAGAATACTCTGCTGACAAGCTACAGTTTACAGTTACTGCTATTTGGGCCTCGCTAGGCACCTCGATCGGCGTCACTGTCCTCCTCGCCCTCCTCTTCTCCCTTGTCCGACCCCGTCATTCGCTTGTCTATGCGCCCAAAGTCAAGCATGCAGACCTCAAACACACTCCGCCCCCCGTGGGCAAGGGATTCTTCGCCTGGGTCAAACCGGTCATCAATACACGGGAACCGCAGCTGATCGAGACTGTTGGCCTGGACGCCGCAATCTTCCTCCGATTTACCAAAATGTGTCGCAACATCTTCATCTTTCTTAGCATAATCGGCTGCCTCGTCATGATACCAGTCAATGTCACACAGAGCAAGGGTGCTGCCGACTCATCGGCGTCTGCCGCCTTCAATATGATGACACCCCTCAACATCACCAACCCCATGGCTATTTGGAGTCAGGTGGTATGCGCTTGGGCTTTTGATCTTATTGTTGTTTTCTTTTTGTGGAGGAACTATCGCGCAGTACGGAGCCTGCGGAGGCAATATTTCCAAAGCTCTGAATATCAGCGCAGTCTGCATGCCAGAACATTGATGGTCACGGACATCCCTCCCAATAGTCGTACCGACGAAGGCATCCTGCGGTTGACCGACCAGGTTAATCCAACCGCGGCCCTCCCACGAGCTGCGATTGGCCGTAACGTCAGGGATTTACCCCGGATCATCAAAGAACATGAAGAGGTTGTCCGAGAACTCGAGTCCGTTTTGGCAAAATACCTTAAGAACCCGGACCGATTGCCCGCGAAAAGACCGACTCTACGTCCCCCTCGCCGACAACGCAATCAACTCCCCGGGGGCAAAGTGGACGCGATCGATTATCTATCCGTCCGGATTCGCGTTTTGGAGGAGGAAATCAAGCATGGACGTGCGTCGATAGATCGCAGAAACGCAATGCCTTACGGCTTTGCCAGCTGGGACAATATCGAGCACGCTCATGCTGTGGCATGGAACGCTCGCCGGAAGCGCCCTGAGGGCACCACTATTGCTCTTGCGCCGCGGCCCAGCGATATCATCTGGGAAAACCTACCACTTTCAAAATCGGCACGCAAATGGAAGCGACTGGTCAATTTCATCTGGGTGACATGCTTGACACTTGTGTGGATTGTTCCTAACGGTTTGATTGCCATTTTCTTGTCCAACCTGTCAAATCTGGGTTTGGTATGGCCGGCATTCCAGACCTCGCTAGCAGGGAACCCAACAGTTTGGGCTGCTGTCCAGGGTATTGCGTCGCCTGCACTGACTTCACTCGTATACCTGGCGCTTCCGGTCATCTTCCGTCGACTTTCTATTCAAGGTGGCAGCAAGACTAAAACATCTCGAGAGCGCCACGTTCTGGGGCATCTGTATGCGTTCTTCGTTTTCAACAATCTGATCGTCTTTTCACTCTTCTCGGCGGCTTGGTACTTCGTGTCGTTCGTGGTTGATAAAACCCAAAACCACGAAGACGCTTGGCAAGCCATCTTGGAAAGCCGGATGTATGCCAAGTTGGTAAGCGCTCTATGCACCGTGTCACCGTTCTGGGTGACGTATCTTTTGCAGCGCAATCTCGGCGCTGCTATCGATCTTGTGCAGCTGGTTACCATGGCTTGGGTCTGGTTCGCCAAGACGTTCCTCTCACCCACACCCCGACAGGCAATTGAGTGGACCGCACCGCCACCATTCGACTACGCCAGTTACTACAACTACTTCCTCTTCTATGCCACCGTGGCTTTCTGTTTCGCTACCTTGCAACCCATTGTACTGCCGGTGACGGCATTGTACTTTGGTGTGGATGCCATGTTGAAGAAGTATCTATTGATGTACGTGTTTGTGACTAAGAATGAGTCCGGTGGTGCGTTTTGGCGAGTTCTATTCAATCGCCTGATCTTCGCTACTATTCTTGCCAACGTAATCATCGCTCTCGTTGCCAAGTCGAGCGGCACGTGGAACATGGTGTTCTGCGTGGCCCCTCTGCCTTTCTTGATGATTGGATTCAAGATCTATTGCATGAAGACGTTTGACTCCGATTGCGAGTTCTACAATCGTGCAAACCTAACCGATGCTGAGGCCCTAGGCGCGAACACTTCCGACAAGAAGGCGTCAGACCGTCTGAACACCAAGTTCGGACACCCTGCCCTGTACAAGCCACTTTTGACACCTATGGTGCACGCCAAGGCAGCCGCAGCACTAAAGGAAATCTACCAGGGCCGTCTGGACCAGGGAGACACGGGCGGCGAGTACTCAGACATTGCAATGAACCCGATGCTTGCATCGCAGCCCGGCAAGTCTGCCGAACCAGCGCCATTCGAGGTCGTCCCGGAGAACCATCTAGACTTCTCGTACTACAAGGATCGAGCAGATTTCCGAGATGAGTTCGGAGGTGGCATCTACGGCCGACCCGAGGATCTGATGACAGAGCGCTCGCACACACCCCGCAGTACTATGAGAGGCGAGTGGTCTCCCAGCTCATCGCGTGCCTCATCACCGGCACCCTCTTTGCCATCAATCTCACCGCTACATACGCACAATGGTCATGAACACTCCGACCCGACCGGACTGGTCCACCCAGCCTTCCGTGTGCCGCTATCGCGGGGCGACAGTGGCACAGGAGCATACTCAACCACAGACGAGGCGGAATCCAGACTACTCAGCCATGCACAGGCTCCTGGGCAGATGGATATCACGAATCCGCTGGGTCGCTGGCGGACCGGTGGTTATGGGCCTGTCGGCCAGGATGACGAGCCCTCGTACACCTCGTACGACGCTTACCGTTCACAGCGGTAAGCTGTGATTTGTTCATATCGGCCTTGCTGGGTCAAGCATCTGCATTTGTATAGCTCCTTTTTGTATTCTACCCTGGCGAACAACATCTCTCGGGGGGACTTAGCGTCATTTTTAAACACGAAGTTCACGATTAAATCTTTTTGTCTGTTTAGGCATGTCTTGGAAATCCCCATGTACACATAAAGTGCGCAATTCAATATCAAAGTATCAAACTTTTCCAATTCCCATGGTTCTCGAATACTAGTCCAGCTCTTAATTCGACAGCATCCTTACACATAGTGCCAGCAAACACCTCTACGAACTTATTGCACACAGCTATTGGACAGAAATGGGTTTATAGAATGAATTTTGAAATATGAAGCGTTCTCAGCTCACGTTGGACTTTATAAAATGCGCAACAGCAGCGAGTTCTCGCTTCCCACTTGGAACCACATGTCCACCGGAATGCCATATAACAATCTGTTTCTTTTTATCCCCCACCTACTGACAACTTTCCACCAACCTCATCGACGCACTCTCATCCACAACTGTATCCATACTCCCCAGAAAATGCAGCACCGGCGTCCGAATGACAGGATCATAGAAAGCACGATAATCCGGATGAGAAGCAACATAACCCGAAATACTAACCACGAACTTAAGCGGCGGGTGTTCAAGATTCGCGAAGCAAGTGGGATATGAAATCCCAGCCTCCGCTTCGAATCTAGCAAATGCATCTTTTCGATTTCCTTCTAACAGCGATGCAACCATAGCAGCCGCCGCGGCCCCCTGACTAAAACCAACGATTCCATCGAACGGCCCGGAATCCTTGAGAATAGACGCAATATATTCCAGGCCGCCTTCTATTCCCGGGTAAAGATCATGGATGGATTCGGATTCGAACCAGCTCCATGCACCGTGCCGACTGCGCAGGTCGGATGTGGTACCCGAGGAGGGCTCTAGCGCGAATGGAGCTGTCGGGTACACGAGTTCAACTCCCGGCTGGAGAGGGCCGAGGGCTCGGTGGATTAATTTTTCTAAGGCTTGGAGTTTTGCTCGGAAGAGTTCGCCCGATTGGCGGGATCCTACGGAGTATAATGGTTAGGTTTACTTCGTAGGCACTGCGGGATTCTGGGGTTCAATACCGTGGAGCATCAAGATTTTCATGGTTGGATTGGATATCTAAGCGAAGAGAGATTTTACACTTGATGCAGGCTAGGCAGGGGTATATATTGTGGGAGAAAAAAATACAGGCTATTTTACCACTAGACCATAACTAAAACTTCGGTTCTTGTTTAGGGCCTGGGGGCCGGGGGGGGGGCTATACTCCTTCGACATGTGCGCCCCAGAGGATGCAATATTATAGTAATAGAAAGTGTACGAGCCAGTATAGCTTAATTAACTTAATGGTAGTATTAATCCTTGATATCTAATATGGAAGAAGAATAATTATTTAGAAATGACACTATATAGAGTAGTTATATAATGGTTAGATACCTAGATGATTTCTCTGTTTTAGTACACTTAACATTCCTTATTATAGTTTGGTTAAATAATATAGGCTTACTTCACACCATATATATCTTCTTATATCTTCTTATATCTTCCCTAACTGGTGCGACGGCCGAGAAAAAGTGTGTTATACCGACGGGGTGTCTTAAGTACCTTTTGTATGGGTAAGTCGAACAAAAGGTACTTAATTCTAGATATTGCATCCTTTGGGGCGCACCAATACCCGGTAGGTGTATTGGGCGCTTGGCACGGTTATATGGCAGGTTATAGTTTGAAACTAATGTATACGCATTATGCGGCCTGGGATGTAACTGCCGAAACAATATGTAGGTTATACTAACTACAACATAGTGACGCGCGCTACGCACGCTATGGTTCTGAAATGCAAAAGAGGAGAAAAGACAGGCAGAGCTGAGTGAAAACTTGATATTCTAACGATAGACTTTCGATATGGAACCAGAAGCCCTAGTCTCCAGACTTCTCACCCGTATCATCCATAGTCACCTTTGGGGACTGAGGGCACATTGAGTATTGACCGTGCAGAATAATCGACTTAAACGGCTGAGCGGACGGGAAGTCCTGTTTCCCACACTCTATGGTCGTATACGCTCATTACTTCGATGAAAGGAGGTATATAATGCAAATATTTCATGGAAAATCCTATTCTCAACCCGAAATGAGTGCCTACCAGCGCGATGGAGGCATCTGAGACGCGTAAGATGATTCGGGTAGCCCCAGTTTAATGATGTTGACGGTTGGCCATCGTTGGAGATAGTAGGCGATTGAAACACAAGGGCTATTTGAGAATTGTCGCCAAAGATATACTCAAATGCTTCGTTGGCTACCGATGTTCCGACAGACGGAATCATAGATGTACCTCAGTCACTTGTTTGTGACGAAACCACAGTGTTCCCGGTCGAATCTACTGTTAAAAGTCTGGCTCTGGGAGACACCAGCGCTGGAAAAATAGATACATGAAACCATGAAAGGCGGGACAGCAGCTTACCTGGCGAGAACACCATACTCCTTCTCGATGTAGCTTATCACATTGCTGAGTGTTCGGTTCTCACTAAGATAAAGCTTCGATATATGATCTTTATGTAGTGACAATGAGCCCATGTTGACAGAAAACTAATCAAGTAGATGGAAATATTTCGCTCAAGAAATACCTAGAATTCAGGATAGCAATCTGGAATTTCTGTGAGTTTTTTTAGCCCTTTCGCATTTTAAGATATGAGAGAATGTGACTGACTATATATTTAGTTACTTACTTATCTGCCAGAGCCCCAAAGAGTGGAGCAGCGCATATCTTGAGCTGATGTGAAGTGTCATACGAGAATTGAAGGAATTCTGTTGGAAGAGGCCAGAAGATTGGTGGATCCGTCGCTCTCTACATAGAAGGATTCTTTAAATATTAATCCCATACGGAGCCGTTCTCCATAAGCCTAATAGATGGAACTGACCGTCCTTGATCTCCGATCCTCCCCATCTAACTATTGGTACAAATGTATATAGTTATAGGTGGGATTCACCCACTTTGAAAACGATCAATAGATCTATGGATTAGCTACTCCGTACGGAGTAGTATGCATTGAATTGAATAAGGGCTTTATACTCTGCAATTCTATATTATATATACTATATATGTATGTATGGTAGTATGCATGCTCTGTATTACTGGTATTAAGGGGCCATAATACCAAAATATTACAGCTGAAAAACAAAGGATTATACGGCAATGAATGGGAGTGGGTGAGTGATGCTTAGACAGACCTACCCGACTGTACTCTGGTATCTGACCAATCTAAATTGATTGATATATTCTTTGAAAAAAAGAGTGGAAGATGTTAAGAATTGTAGTTCATGAGATGGATAGACACCCGGACTGTCAGGCCGTAATTTCTCACGTGAGTATCCAGGGTCCAGCCAATTAGATCGAAGTACGTACCTTAATCGTAGAATCCAAGCTGAGCCAGTGCAATTTGATTCTCTGCATTTCATTTACCAACTGAGAATCAAAAGCGTTTGAGGTGACTTAAAAAATGAAGCAACCGTGAAAAGGGAGCTGTCAACAAGGGTGGACCGAGTCGCCCAGTCGCACCGCGCCAAAGCACTGACACAGCTCCAACCCACCAGCAACCGTAACCTCCCGAGGGCTCCCCAGCACTCGAAATCCACACCAAAATGGCGTGGTATTCCATCCTACCATCGGAGCTTACCCATCTCGAGAGCTGGGCAGCTCGCATCTTCGTGAGTTTCCCCTTTCCTCTCCAGCCTTTAGCCCTTAGCCCCCCTTCACTATGACGCAGTTGCTGATCTACTACCCCGGATTCCGCAGTTCTTCCTCGGTCTCATCACAATTGGCCCTTGGGCTTTCCTCGTATTCCTCGACGCAACCATCTGGATATATCGACTGATCCTTTGGGAAGTGCCCTGGGTTGGTGGACGAGCACGTGGTCGACAGCGCCCTCGCGCGCCGAGCTTGAATGAACGTCCGGGCGGGCAACGGAGGGCATTTGGACTGCGTGGCGTGGAGACGGATACCGGTGACAGCGAGGGGGCAGATCGAGATGATTCTCCGTGGTCGAAAAGGGAGAGAGATCGTGATGACCCTGGGAAGGAGAACGTGAGCCCTGTTGTCCAAATATTGAATCCACATTTGAGTGGAGATGGTGTCTTGAAACAAAGGAGCTCGGGGCAGATATGATGCTCAGGTCCCTTTCCTCGTGAGATGTGATGATGTTATGATCCTTTGTTATTGTTATGTCTCTTGTGGTTTATGTCATTTTGACTATTGAGCAAACATACATTTCTATTGTTGTCCTTGAGTCTCGAATCGTGCAACACTGTGGGTCTTCCAAGGTTACATGTACATGACTTATACTACATCGAAGACTGTACGATACTAGCAGAGTATAATCTATTACACAAAGTCGGTATTAGGCAGTGATTTCCCTATCTAATAATTCCCCAACTATCTTATCTCAAGGTGCCAACCCCGCAGGACCATCTCGGTCTGGTGAGTCAATCAGAAAACATGGACGGACAGTCCAGCCAGTCAAAGTGGAGAGAGATAAGCCCAAACGTAAAGTTTCCAACGCAAGTTCACTTTCTCGTGCGGAGATCATGCGGAGGAAGTAGTTGTTCTGAGCATAAAACTCTCTGTTGAGCAAGGATTGTAAACTTGAACAGCTCAGATCTACTCTATATCGATTTAAAAATGGCAGAAGCTCTATACAAACTAAATATTAATGCACCATGGCCCATCATCTCCAGCAATCTGCTCTATATTCTTATCGTGGGCTTGTGTGCTGTCATGTGGAGGGTTCGACAATATCGCAAGGCCAACGCATACGGGAGGACGAAGACAACTTGTTCGGATAATAAGACATCGCCAATCATACCTCTAGAGGAATTCAATTGGGAGGAGACGGAGCAGCTACAATTTCGGCCATTCAAAGGAAAAGACAAATATAACCTGACCATGGGTGAGTTCCCTACTCTTCCGATCTTATATAAATGTGCTATATTACAACACTCGACACATATCCAGACTAATACGTCTTAGCACTTGAGAACCTCGATCCGTCAGAGCTCCTCCCGATGGACAAAACCTACAAGGACCGACTCGCTCTCCGGAAGTCCGTACTCGAGCAGCACCACGATGTCGTGGTAGCAATCAACAACGATCAAACCCCAGAGGAAGACCCTCGCATCCGCCCCGCTATTAGCGAACTATACAATTTCGTGCTGGGAACATACCTACCAACCCGATACCCAAGTATGTTCAAGCTAAACGCGGAAAGCTCGATATTCCAAAACCTGGTAACAGGAACAACATGGCCAACAACCCTGTCACCTACGACGCCAGCAATCCAAGCCCTAGAAATCCTGTCCCAGACAGTAGACGATGATTTCCTAATCCTACTCCCTGAGCTCTCACCCGATGCTGGGGAACAACCGAAATATGTACTACAGGCATATGCGGTCTGTTTCCCGGCTGGCTTCAACACGCGCAAGAAGCTCGGTCTGCGCTTAGTAGATATTCATGTACCAGTCCCGGGCTATCGGGAGAAGATGGAACTCAGCATGGATAGGTTCTTTGGACGCCTTCAGGTTGGGAAATTTGTGAAACGAATCAACTGGAGTATTACTATTGAAACGGGTCTGTTTGCTGCTTTTAGTGGAACACATGCTGTGGCGGGGAAAAAAGAGGAGGCTATTGAGCCCGGGGAATTAAATGTTGATCAGGTATGTTGGATGCGAGGAAGTTGATTTGCTGGGATAGTGCTGATACTATTAAAGACGGTTCTCCGATGTGAGCGTCAGACACTACATCGGCTGCCCGTGTCCAAGGCTCTTGTCTTTACCGTCCACACTTACACATATCCGGTTAGGCAGATTAAGGATGAGGGTTGTGGTGAGGATCTGGCGAATGCGGTCGATGGCTTGAAGAGGGGGAATGTGCCAGAAATGCATGCTTATAAGAAGGGAGATGTGTGGGGGGAAGCATTGAAGGACTTCCTAAGGTCCTAGACCAATGCATATATGTTGGGGTTCTGTGCAACATCCATGAATTATATAGTTCCCTAGTAGGGGTAGATATGACACAAGTCTTGGAGCTAAAGGAAATGTGTTTCTTCATACTTTATATGCATTGTCAAATTTTGGGTTTTATCTTTTTAGGCCTCCAAGACTCAACGCTTAGCGCAGGCGCTCGACAGCCTTGATAAGATCGGCCGAAACACCCATGGCAGTAACATCACCACCAGCACCGGCGCCCTGGACAATCAGGGGGTTGGCACCGTAGCGCTTGGTGTAGAAGCTGATAATGTTGTCACTGCCCTTCAGACCAGCGATGGCGCTGTCCTTATCGAAGTACTGCAGACCGACCTTGACAGCATTGGCAGCGACATCAATGCTACCAACGTAGCGCACAACCTTGCCCTGCTTCTCAGCAGTGTCCTTGATGTTGGCCATCTGGGCATCGAACTCAGGGAGGCGGGTCATGAACTGGGTAATGCCGTCCGCAGATGAAGGCAGAGATTCGAGCTCAGCGGGGATCAGTGACTCAATGGGGAAAGAGTCGGGGCGGGAAACTTCCAGACCAGCAATACGGGCCAGGATGGTCAGCTTGCGGGCAACGTCCATGCCGTTCAGGTCATCACGAGGATCGGGCTCGGTGTAGCCCAGCTCCTTAGCCTGGGCGACAACGGCGCTCCACTGAGCATCGGAAGAGTCTGATGCAGGGGCGAAGGTGTTGAAGAGGAAGGACAGAGTGCCAGAGAAGACACCCTCAATGCGGGTGACCTCGTCACCGGTGGCCACCAAGTCCTTCAAGGTGGACAACACGGGCAGGCCGGCGCCGACGGTGCTCTCGTGGTACACGAGGGCCTTGCCCTCAGCTGCAGAGGCAAAGATATCCTTCCACAGGGACAGGTCATCGGAGAAACCCTTCTTGTTGGGGGTCACCACTGAGATGCCCTTCTTGAGGAATGTGGGGTATTGCCGGGCAAGGCTAATGTCGGAAGTGTTATCGACCAAAATAGCTCGGCCAGGGGCTGCGGCAAGGTATGTGGCAATCTCCTCGGCCTGGAGGGCACCGCTCTTGGTCAGAGAAGGTGCAGCAGAAGCTGTGGCCCAGTCAGCGGCGGGGATGGCGGGCGAATAGGCGGGAGTGGGAGCAAGGAGGGCCTGGGAGGAACGGGCAAGCACGACAAGCTGAGGCGCATTGGGGAGACGAGCAAGCTGTTGGAGGAAGGCAGTGCCAACGCCTCCGACACCTAATTCATCAAACTATTAGTACGTACTCAATTGACTCGTACTTTTCCAAGCTCAGTAGTGGGGTCACTTACCAATGACACCAAGGTAGATAGGGCTAGCGGACATGATGCTGATTGTGTAATTTTTTCTTGATTATTTCGATCAATTAACCTTCTGATTCTCAACCAAGAGTTCAATATCAGATCAAAATTAAAGGATTGATCAATTGAGTCACGACGCGATCGATTTACCTGAGTAGTGGGGGTGCGGGGCTGCCCCGAACATCGGCCTTAGTCATCAACGACTGGCAGAAAATGAGATCCATGGATTTGGCGGTGTAGATTGGCCCATCGGGCTTATCGATAAGCGGATAGCCTTGTAGGACGTAGAACTTGCGTGAACTGGCAACTTACTTCTTGACATTACACAATACGTACCCGTTCACACCATCATGCCTGCTGATCAGGACTCCCTCTACGGGCAACCCCGTTCTAAAAAGAACAAAACCGAGCAAACCACCTCCTCAAGCCTCGCCTTCACCTCTCAGCTCTCTTCACTCATCGCCCAAGATGCGACCTCGGCTTCGTCGCGCGGACGCCACCGTCCCTCCAAGCATCCGAAGTCAGATATCTTTTCAAAACACAACAAAGGAACCCAGAAGCGCGCCGCCGCCGATCTCGCAGATGACAACAGGGCGCTCAAGCAAGTCCACAGGAGCACTCAGGACATTGGCTCCGTTGACGCCAACACGCTGAGTCGGTCTCGACGCCGCATGCAGGAAAAAGCGCGCCTTTACGAGGATATGAAGAAGGGACTGCATCTTGCCGGTGACAGTGATGATGATGACATGCCAGTTGATCCATCCGACCCGGACGCCTACCTAGCCCGACTACGACGCAAGGAGAAAGATGTATTGGTTGATTTCGATATGAAGCACGCAAACGAGGAGCCGCTGAAGCAAGATGAGTCTGATGACGACAATGCATCGATTGTTTCCTACGAAGACGATCTTGGCCGTTCTCGCCGTGGCACTCGCGCCGAAGCCGCCGAAGCCGCTCGCGCCAAGGAGGAAGAAGCAGGTGGCAGAGCTGCCCAGGAAAGCTGGCGTCCTGCTCGTCCTGAAAATTTGATTTACGGAGAGGCCGTTCAGACTGAAGCATTCAATCCCGATGCCAACATTGCGTCGCACATGTCCCACCTCGCTGCTCGTCGTGACCGCTCGCCTACCCCTCCGGAGAAAAAGCATTACGACGCCGAAGCAGAGGTTCGCAACCGTGGAACTGGATTCTATACCTTTTCCACCGACGAGGAGGAGCGCAAGCAGCAGATGGAAGACCTCCGAGTTCTGCGAGAGGAGACTTTATTCAAGCGGAAAACGGACGAGGAACGGATGGCTGAGCGCAAGGCTCATGAAGAGTGGCGAATCAAAGAGATCAACAGACTTCAGGAAGAGAGGAGGGAGAGATGGCGCCTGGAGGACCTTGAAGCTGAACGCAACCCTAAGCCAAAAACCACACCTCCACCGAAACCACCGCCCTCGATGTGGTTGTACCCTGAGTCAGACATTCCGTATGATCGAACTAAATGCCCACTGTGGCGACGTTACATGGTCATGGTTTATCCTGACCCAGACGACATCGCCGAATCTACAAAAGACAAGGACAAGGAGACTTCCTAGGTTTCTTCCTTCATGTTCCGCGGTGGCCAAGTGATGCCTTATCACCTTTTTATCGCATTTACCCGCGCTTTAATTGACAAAGTGCTTTCTGCTTTCTACTTTGCGTTTTCTTTTTTGTATGTGTGATACCCTCATTAGTTAACTTGCGCTTTACTTCCAAACAATGCATTTGATCGAATATAGTCTATGTGTCTATATATTTCAATGGATCTGAGGATCTCAGAATGTAGGGTGCTTTAGCTGTACAGTGTAGTCAGTGGTAGGGCTGCTATGACGACGAACTTGGAGCCTGCTGTACGAGAAACTGGTCTAAGGAGGGACAAAACTAACAATCGAAACTACAAGGAAGGAATCAACGTCGTTTGAAATCTTGAATCATCGCAGTCGTATCAACATAACTCATAACTCATTATGCCAGAACAGAGATTCCAATTATAAACTGCAAGTCCCCCCCACAGTCACATTAATAACTCAATCGCCCAATTCATCCATAACATCCAAGAACTCCCTGGCATCTAAATAAAGTCCAATCAGTCAACAATACTCGACATCGGGTTCCCTTCAGGTCTAACTACTTACCAGAAGAGCTTGTGAACTCGAGGGCATGTTGTCCATGTGACGTCTGCGGGGGTGTATAATCATCCATAGACATAAATATCACAGGCTTGACATCACGCATAATAACCGTTTTCGAACCGTACGACTTAAGCCAACTGCGTTTCCCGAGGTTGTGGGTGACAAACGCAGTCCAGACGGGTGTGCTACGTTGATTGTTATTAGCCATTTAATGTTTAGTTCGTTCAATCGACAGTAGACATACTGGTTCAAATCGCCTAAGTGGACTGACGACTGGAGTCTTACAGCTCCAGTCACCGTGTCTCTATATACACGCAGCGCGTGCACGTAGTCATCGTCGGTGATTGTGCTAGTAGATGTCAGCCTGTGTGCACTTAATTTCCCTTCTTGGTATGGAACACGTACCCTCCAAAGCATTCTTCTTCCTGTGCCAGCTCGTAGTCTAAAATTTCTCCGACAGGGTGGCCTTCATCCTGGGAGCGCAAGGCAAGGAATGTGCAATGGAACAGCACCAGATCTGCAAAATATAAGCTGTAAGCATGTCACTTCGATAGTTAGGGCAGAGCTTTCAGATGCGCACTACTGACCTTCCAATGTGGTGAACTTCAATTGCGTCCATAGAACAAGCTCTGTCCCGCGATTCCGCCGCCTGCATATTCGGAGACAAGAGCCATCTCGCAGGAGCTCAAGTAAATTAAGCGGCAAGCAATAGTAGTCACTTGGCCCCGTCCGGTGGGGTTCCCTGCAAAGGATTCGAACACGATGGTCTGTTCTTCTTAGGTAGAAGGACACGCGCATATCGGACTCATCATTCAGGGATCTATACTGTGTTAAAAGATATGCTCCAGAGGGGTAAATTTTCTCAACTTACAGTTGAAGAAGCTCCTCAAAGCCTTTGTCTTTAATTAATTGTTTAATACCCGGATAAGGTTCTCCGCAGCATTGTGACCTATTGTCGAATATATTAGCAAAATGCCGAAAAGCAAAGCAACCTATCGATAACTCACTTTTCTCTGACAGATGGTAGAGGGGTACTGGTGCCACTAGAGCCAAATGTATCCTTGGCCCAGTGTTCCCTGATAACATCAGGGTCACTGGAGCGACTAGTAGCCGTCGTTGCAGATGCAGAAGTAAGCGGCGAGAGTGGGATATCCGGTACAGAGGGCGGGAAATCCGAAGAAGTGGTGGAGGAAGATGACATCGGCGGAGGAGACATATGCGGCGGTCGAGTGCGCTCGTATGACCTCTGCCGTCGGGCATTCCGGTCACTCGCTGGGCGGTCCCTCACCGGGTGTTCTCTTACTGGATGTTCCCTTACTGGGTGTTCCCTTACTGGGAATTCCCTCACGGGGCGGTCCCTCAGCGGGCGCTCTCTTAGTGGCCGATCCCTGACTGGCCGCTCCCTGACCGGGCTCGGGGGACTCGCGCGGTGGCCGGTAGGCGAGTCATTCGGACGGAGCGTCATGCCTTCAAATCGCGCAGCAAACCGGGCATCTTGTATAGAGAGTAAAGTCTTGAAGCCAGCGACGAGGCCTACAAGAAGTGAGGAGGTATAGTGACCCCTAATAAAGACCGTGAATGAGTATATATACACACATGCGCTTTTTCTACTGGTTCTTTTTTTGCGGAGCACCTACTCTCTTACCAAGTCATTGAACTCTTTAAAGACGGTCTTATACTTGGCTAGACGGGTGGCCAGGGTATAATTTGATTGATCCCAAAAGAACCGGCTCATAATTACCCAAGTGCGTTTGTATCTCGCCGAACTAGCATCGGGGCCATCGAGCCCTCTGAAAATCTCGCCGATATCCTCGATGGTATATGTGAAACTGGATTGCACGACATTCAAATCGGGTTTGATCATATCAAAATAACGGCGATTTCGGGGATCTTCAGCTAGACGTTCCAAGGTGGTCAAGGACGAGCTGATTGCGTATAACTCGGACATGAGCGATGTGATTTCGCCCACATGTTCTGGGAGGGGACCTCGGAATTTATAAAAGCCAGCTGCCACGTCGTCGGCGCTCTGACGAGATGCGCGCAGAGCCTGTGCCATCTTATAGTCCACAGGGTTAGGCCATAAGGCTTTTGGGGGGGTTTTATATTTTTTTTTGGGGAGGGGGAGGGATATGGTGGGGAGGGTTCTCGAAGAGGGGCTACGGAAAAAAAATTAGGAATTAAATAGGCCAATAAGCTTACATGTGAACAATTAAGATTATTTAACAAAGACAAGAAGGAAAAAAAAAATCGTGCCCATGCGGCTCTCTCAGGGTTCTCCCTTGCGTCCAAGACCTGACGTGTTCACGCGCGAATGGCGGGGCTTAGTGGAGTCCTGGTCTGTTCGTCATCTTCAGCCCGTTCTCTTTTTCTCAATCGTAGACCGCTTGTTGAGGATATAGAAGACCTCGGGAATATGTATATAGGTATACTCTGATAAACTATAAGGTTGACTCAGATTCCATGGTTCACAGGGTATTTCCCAGCCCTAAATGTGGAGAACCGTTCAGTCTTACCTGGGTATGGCCCCCCTCACTTAGACCAATCATAGGATACAGCGTCTTGGGACAGAAAGTACAGGGAGTACGGAATAGAGGATAAACTCTTGGTTCCTGAATATGGTCGCTTCCATGGGAAAACTTGCACGAAAGTCGAGGAAGAGGAATCCGTTAAGAGGGAAGAGGTTATATAGCCGAGTATTCACGGGTTGATTGACTTACCTTCAGTCCGAGGTCTCTGGCTTAATACGCTCCTTTTTCGGACTTATATACTCCACAGCCCAAAATCTATATATAGCGTCGCTAAGCAGATATCACCTTAAAGGTCAACACCAAATCCTTCTTCTCCCTCACTTCACACCTCTAGTGAATCATGCCATATAGCAAATTTCACATACCCTGGGTGGAAGAAACCTGGGAAATGCCAGGGGTCACCCTTCAAAGTAAAAATGGCGCCAGGCTTTATGAGACCGATGATGGGCCCTACTGCATAAGATGATCCATCTCAATAACCTTCCAAGATTAAAGGAATATATCTCTGTGTATTCCTCTCCTCTTTCAAATTGGGACCATGGAAAACACCGACGACAACTGCAGTGTAAGAAACTGGTTATGTGTCGGAAGTGGGAGTGAGCTGCGGTCAATCGAAACTGTTAGTCTGGCCGGGGTCTATAGTTGACAAGTTACCACTAAAACGAAAAGGGAAACGTATCGACCCGCGGTCTAGAATCTGGCGTGTAGATATATATATGCAAATGTTGAATTAAGAACAGGCTAGAACATCAATCTTAACATGACTCACGTAAACGAGCTTACTAGGGCTGTTTGGGGCCAAGACTGTCACTATGGAAATCGGCGTTATATAACGAAGTCGGGTGTCGAAGATCGGCGCAGGCTACAGAGCTCTAGAATGTCGAAAGTACTTCGCGATTAATTGCATGCAGTTTACACTGGGCTCATTGACCCTATAGTTATTCATATCTGATTTACTCACTACAGCTGCAAAACTACTAGTACTTGATGGATAACAAGTGCTAACAGAAATACGTTCAGTAGAGTATTGAATCCAACAAATAAACCACATGGACCGTTCAATACGTGTAAAAAATACAATCGCATACTCTGCGAGACCTCTCCACGCTCACAGGAAGGGTGTTCGACTTAGGAAATTTCAGGTTTTGTTAGTTCCAGGCCGCACACAATAATACCAGGGAACGTCTAGACCATGGTTGGAGAAGCTATATTAGCACAACATCGCCTTGAAACAGATTCCCGTCCGCCTATGCATCCATGTGTGCCGCTCGTTGGATGGGGCGTATATGTTATTGCACCCTCATGGCTGGAGTCGTCGTGGTAACGTGGGATACGTATGTCCTAATAAATCACGCAGCGAGGCTATGCTGACACAACAAGATCGGGATCAGTCCGAATGCATAACGCACATATGACTCGACAAGTCTAGCAAAATCCTGTTCATAAGTAGATAGATATTTACCGAGGTCATCATAAACATGGGCCGAACCACCGTGATGACGGAGTCTCCATTGGTGAGTTCATTAAAAGCCACCAACGCATCAAGGAGCCCCGGATCTAGCACATGCTGCCGATTGGAACTTGTGAATACATTCGCGAGAGGGTGTCAGTATACCAGACGCATTGGGTTTGAAGGCAACTGCTCGACTCTTGCTTAGACAATCGTCGACATGCATAAGAATCCATGAATCGGGTTTGATGTATGATGCCCAGCAAACCTCCGCAAAGAAATCGCTGAAGCGTGTCGATTCACCTGTGTATCTCGGCTTCAAGGCTCCCGTATAATTGACCTATTATATTGCGCCGATAGTGCTGAAGCTCCCCATGAGCCCTGCGTTGTGGTGAAACCGTTATCATCGTGCCATCGTATTGTCGCCCTGTTGTCTTGGTGTCTCATCGTAAGTCCCAAGTGTAACCGTCTTGTATAGTAGTCACCATGTGTGCGTCTTCGCGCCCGTAACGTATCGTCGTGTCCCGCGTATCATCGCACTGTGTTATGTCGTAATCGAATCGTCGTACCCCCGCTCATATTGCATAAGCATGCCCCGCGTGCACTCACTTGCGCTGAAGACATATGGCTGATCCCGGCCATTCCCCAAAGACCTCAACTGGGTCCAAACCTTTTCACATTTAGACTGATGCTCAGGGGTTTAGGGTCGGGGTTTCACGAACGCCCAGCTCTAGATAGCTGCAGGCTCTTCGTACATCGTAGTCTTCGATAAAGCCTTATGATCAACCGTGACGGCTCGCTCTTCTGCTGACTTTTGTTTGACTTGCGCTTTGATCTGGATTTGGGACTTTCCGATAAAAATCCACGGTTAGCGGACGAAGCAGTTGCTTGGAAGATTCACGCAGCATTCGAAACAAACTCAAGGTTAAGCTTCGAGCTTCGACCCCGGATTATTGGGGCGGTGAATGACGCAGGCGGTGAGCCCCGCGTGATTTTGCGGGGCAAAAAAGCCCAAGAGCTCTGGAGAGCTCCCGAAGCTTCCCCGAAGCTCGGCAGCCAAAGATCAGAGCCGAAGTGAGGTCAATCTGAACAGTCCGGAGAAAACCCCTTGCACAACAGACTAAAGCTTACTTTTGAATCACCCCCAACAAGCAAGTGAGTTTGCCAACACTTGCTTGCTTTTTCCTACAATAGTTTTAAAGCTACGCTACTTGGAAGTGTACTTTGGCACCAATTTAAAAGGTTGAGATTTCCCATTGATAACTTAATACCCTCGATAAGAGCAAAGAGGCACAGTTCAGAAGCAAGTAAACCCCAGCCGTCCTCCAAACCCAGAAACCGTGCACGAAACCGTCCGAAAAAAAAATCAGGAGAACCATTAGAGAAACACAAACGCCCAGAGGCAAAAGACGAAGTGAAGCTAGAGGGCATTTAAGAGGATTCCTCCTCTTCCTCCTCCTCAGCCTTGGCGAGGTAGGCGGCCTTCTCCTCTTCGTAGCGCTTCTTATCAGCGGCAGCCTTAGCATCGTAGGGCTTGCGGTCGGTCTCGCTCAGAGCCTTCCACTTGTCACCGAGCTGCTTGCCAACCTGGCCTGTAGGGCTGTTAGATATGTACAATGAAGCTGGGGAAGGAGATTCACTGACCGAAGCTGATGCCGGGGTTCTCCTCGCGAACCTTGTCGCGGTTGTCATTGGCGAAGAACATGTAGGCGGACAGACCACGCTTGGGCGCGTTGGGGTCTAGTAAGTTAATTAGTACAAGCCGGTGACTGGTGGTTTGGTTTTTGACCTACCCTTCTTGCGGCGCTGGACGCGCTTCTCGGGGGCCTTGCGAGTAGACTTGGTGGTGGTCTCCTTAGGCATGATGACTGATGAAAGTTAGATGTGATTTCTGAGGATTTTTGCCACAATAGATGTATTGCGGGAGAAATGAAAGGTGCAATTGTGTCAAGTGGAGGTTTGTATGCGCAATTGACATAGTATTTAAAGAAATCAGAGTGGAGGTGAGAGGGGAGAAGGATGGACGCGAGTGTTTGCTCGACGCGTTGCGCGCCCAAGTCAACCACTTGCGACCGAGGGAAAACAGAGCTTCGAGATGATAGGGATAAGACCAACTCACATGAATTCGATGATCACGAATTAGAATATGTTGAAAAAAAGAACTGTGGGTTTTCATGTTAGTTAGGTGGACAAAAACATAGATCAAGGTGTAGCGCGCGATCGCAAGGTCGGCGCAAATTGGAAAAAAAAAGACAGGCAATGAGGTGAAAATAAAGGATTCCAAGGACGAAAAGAACTGGGAAAAAAAGGGGTTGTGGTGGTGGTGGAGGAAATGTGCTTCCGAAGTTGTTGATTTATAGAACTCGGGGTTGATATGCAGTACCTTTTTTTTGTAAGGGGAGTTTTGTATGGGGGAGTTGTAGTAGTGTAGGAAGATAGTAAGAGAAGAGAAGAGTAGAGGGGGGAGGGCCGTAGTAGTAGCAAAGAGAGGGGGGCCACAGCAAGGGAAAGGCAAGCACGGTTTCGCTGGTTTCGCTGACTGGCTGAGGGAAACGTATGGTTCAATACTCGTAATTTACACTGGCCACCATACTATTTACAACCCATTTCTCGAAATTTACGTATTATTTCCCTCATTTACCTTCAAAAATTCCATTTATATCGTTTGCAATGAATAAATCCATGCACATTCTTTTTTTGAAATTTTTTTTTCTAGGCAAGTCTTTGTGGGCAGTTGAATGAATTAGAGAATTCAATACGGCGTTATGAAACGAGACCATCATTCCGGCACTTGGGACTTGTGGATTGTGCTCCGTCATATTAATAAACCGCGCAAACGTACAGGTATACGGTACACGGTAATTCCATAGTAAAAGTGTCTGCTCGGTAAGTACCTCGTACCTGTTATTACCATAGCCTATGTGTTTGCCATCTAATTCATATATGTATGGATAGCTTATATCGCGAAATTTATTCTATTGAATCTATTGAATAATACTACAGGCATCGATACTCTTTCAGCCCTATGTTTGTTGCAAGTACCCAATAGGCTACAATGTATGTCATAAAAATCCCGGGAAAACACCTCTAAGAGACATGCGGAAGTAGGTAGAAATAACAATCAAGCATTTCATAACACATTCAGTTTGGGGCAGGATTCTTGTGTACTCCGGTACGGACATTGGACATTATGAACTTGCTTCCATATGGTATAGCGTAATGGCTTTGGCCGCGAGTCCCAAGGTTATGCATAGGTACATTTGAACTCATACGGGGTACCTTTACAGCCCTAGAAAAACAGGTCCCAGTTCACTATCATTGGCACCATTATTCCCTCTAATTGATAAAATAAGGATTCAGAAAAGGTCTACTTAAGCTCTCGGTGTCAAAACCATTGATATTATCATCCAGCTGAGGATTCTGTGTAATGATGTAAACTCTAATTATCACAGACGCAAAGTGTACCTGGAGGTGTGTGTACATAATGGTGTTAGTATTGAACTATCATCTCAGGCAAGGGCGGGTGGTTGCTCAATCATAAGCGTGGCGTACCCTTTTAGCGTAACCCCAATTGAAAACACGGCTGGGCAGGTACCTATGTAGGAACGTAGGGAACATTGAAGTACATATTGACATTGATTACCTTGTTGATAAGAGTCATACGTGTTCTAGAGTGAGCAGCATGGGTGAATATGGTATAGAGGTATCGCTGTTTTCTTAGCTCGAGGGTTATCCATGCCCAGACTGATAGGTTACAAAGTAAAACGGTATGGACGTGGAACGTCTTAGAATAGATGATCAAGCTTAGACTCCTTCCTTACAGAGCCGGATCACACCATCATCACAAGCTAAATTCAGAATGGATATCTTAATCCAATATGAGTAGGCTTTAGCATGGATATTCTATATAGTATGTGCCTACTGCTCATGTCGCCGAAATCGCTCATTTATCTTCCGGATACTATGGAGTACGCCTTCTCTATAGACTAACATCTTGCTAGAGTTGCCAGATTGTCAGATCGAAAGCAAAAGTCCGTACTCCGGACAGAGTAGAGATTGTCAAATCCATAGAAACGCATAGACCACCTGTGGACATTCTGGTGTTCCCTCAGCAAAGATGTCCCTTTTTTACTCCGTATGTGTACGGAGTACCGTTGATACTGCAGTATTGGAGTACTGAGTGTATGGGCTAATCCACCTGTAATGTACTACAGTTCCACGCCTTCCGACAGGAAAGCGTCATAGAGTCGCGTCTGTATTGTGGGCTCTAAATCATTTTATATCTCATCTCTAACTAATCATAAAGGGAGCTAGTTATGCATTTATCCGAGCATAGGCCCTTACTTCAAAGACGTGAAGTATTGTACACCGCTGTGTATAGCCGTCATTATTATTGCAGTACTGGTAGACTCAACATGTTGCCCTGGTAATAAATAGTATTATCCAGTCCACATTATTCGGCTCAAAATTACCATTTCTCTTTTTTTCCCCTTAAGAATAAAAATCGAATGTTCCGGACACTTGGGTATTATTGTACAGCACCTATGCTCCTAAGTACAGTTAGGGGCCGGAATTAGAGAATCGTAAAAAAAAAAAAAAAAAAAAAAACGGGCATCGGAACGCGTCGAAAAGAACAACATCAGTCATCACTTTCATCCAGCACCAACGCGCGCAGCATGTCGTCATCGGCCCAATTTAGTCCACTGGCAACAACTACAGCACTTGCGATGGACTTCATAGTCTCCCATTGAGCTTTGCGCGCTTTTAAATCCGTTTCAAAACTGTCCAGTTGCGACAGCAGCTCGGGGTCTTCAAGCTTTTCTCTCCAGGATGAATCTTCTTTCGTGAGCTCTAGTAGCTGGCGCACCAGGTCCTGGTTTTCGCGATTGATCTGTAGATTCTTTACTTCTAGGTTCGAGAGCTGCCTCATCACCAAGTCATGTGCCGACGCAAGATTCTCATGTGCCAGCGCAAGCACATCGCGACGATTCACTAGACAGAGAAGGGCTCTGTGTATGTCTCTATTAGACTTCGATCTAACTTCGGGGCTATTCGTGGGTACGTACCTCTCAGCAGGGGTGGCAGCTTTCAGGTGAACAGCTTTGAGAATAGGCTCGGTCATGAGGATAGTGCGAATAGCTTTCCTCCTGACCGTGTAAGTAGATCGCGCTTCAAGGAGCTCACGTTCTGCTATTGCGAGCTGTTCTTCGGCATCTGCGCCCGAAAATGATTCCAGTTCTAATAGGATGAAAGCGATTAGAAATGAAGACTGACAAAAAAGCACAAAAAAAGGAGCCAAAAAAAAAAAAAATTAAGCATAGCGAAGCTTTTATCAGATGTACCTTGTTCAAGAAATGCCTTTTCTAGCTGTTGTTCCTGGACTTGGTTGTAGAGCTGCAGCACCAAGGCCTCTTTATCCGATAGAGTCACGACATCGCGAGAGTCATCTGCAGAATAATCTAGCAGTGTCACCTCACCAGATTGCAGGTGAGGCAGCGACTGGCCATGTTTTGTAGCCATGGATGTAGATCCCATGAACGCGGACGTATCTGGTGATAAGATGAGACCGGAGGCGGTGGGCGAGCTTCCCCGGCCACACACGAGGTCGCTCCGCAACCTTCAACGTCCTGACCAGCCTGATCGGGGGCTTCGGGACTCTCCTACCTTTCTTTCTTCCCTTCCGTATATCTTCTTCTTTAGGAAATAATTCTCACTTTTCTCTCTCACTGAGCATCTAAGCTCGCCTGGTGCGGAGGGGGTAATGTCGTTGCACATCTACATTGCTCACACTGGGGAGCATTTCCAGGCTGATCCAGTGGCATTTGCCTCGTAAGTCTTCAATAACTCTATTTGATGGTGTCTAATATCTTTTTATTCACGTTTAAATGGACTATCCGAACTCCAGCTGACGCCCGTCTATCGTCTATAGTCCCGATGCTTTGAAGTCATGGATTGTTCGCAATACATCCATTCCACCTCCACGGCAAATATTGATGACCGCCCGGGGAAAGAATGTCAAGATCCAAACGCTCGCTACCGAGGTGCGAGATTATCAATATCAATTATGACCTGGAAATATGCTAACTCGTAGGCAACCATCGCAGAACGAGATCTTTGTATATGACCGACAATACGTCAGTGAGCCGGGCGACGTCGAAGTTCCGGAACTACCTCCTTCCCAACCATTCCGGCCCGGTACCCCGCCAGCTATCCTCAAAGACGTGAATGACCTTCAGGCATGGCGGAACCTCTATATGACACGGCGCAACTGGGCACTGGACTTGTCCAGTCGCTGTGGGACAATTGACAAGAACCTCCGAGAACATAACGAGCGAACCGATGTTATAAATCGCGCGGTGGGCGTGGCTCTGGAGAATCTCAAGTCTCATGTGGGTAACCTAGAGCATCGGTTCCAGGAGGCGCAGTCGTGGGCGAATAGCCTTTTAGAAGAGCAGCAGGCTGCTTTAGATGGCTGGCAACGAGCTCTTTCCACCCTGGACAACATCCCGGCGCGGAAAGATTTCCCTCTTCTTGGACGCCCGTCTACGCCCAAAATGGACAAGGATCGACCAACCGGAACGCTGCGTGACTTTGTCGACGTAGGCGAGGCTCAACGGGCTGGGTCAGAGGCAGGGACTGTGTCGTCGGCCTTTGCTGGCAGCGTCCATGACATTGAGAAAACAATCGATGACATCGCCTCGGACACTCAACGACTGGTGGATGAGGCCCTTGCCTCAAATTTTGACGAGGTGGATGGACTGCTGGAAGAAGTGGAGACTATTGCGAAGAAGATCGGGTCTGATTATGAGCATGTTCTCAGTCTGCCGAACAATCAAAAAACGTTGGCCAATATATCAAGACTTGCATTGAGCCATACCAAGGACCTTCTTCCTTCGCTGGTGGAGATCAGCGTCGAGCTTCAAGTTGCGCTGGAGCATGCTGTGCAGCGCCGGGGGGCCGCGGAGAAAGCGGCCATTGAGCATATGCGCGCGATTTCCTCCCTTGAGTCTAGACTTGCCGACGCCCATGCACGAATGGTTAATCTGGACGTAGGGAGTAATGCCTTTGAGATTATCTACTCTGTCTTCCAGATGCCAATGGTGTATGGGTCGATTCTTATCGAATCCGTACGGCGGCGAGAATGGAGCGATAAGATCAAAACTGATTCCCTGACGCTGGCCGAGGAGATGGCGGTTTTGAGAGATGAAGAGCAACGTCGCAGGAAAAAATGGCTAAAAAATATGGGAGACTTTATGACTGTGACCGATTCCACCACACCAGGAATCGAAGTCAACCTTCAAGGTCAGGATGAGGAATGGCCTGATGTAGCTCGGAAAGAGATCGAGTATTACATCGACGATTTAAAGACCACTCATTCCTTGACCAACCTAGCGGAACAGCTCACCCAGCAACTCAAGGAGCTGGATGCACCCACTCGGCAGCAAAGACGACGGGCCAAAGCGTTCAAACAAGGCAGCGTATTTGACTTGAGTCGGAGCTCTATATTACGCGCCGATGACTCCGTGCGTAGCTTGCAAGAGGAAAAAGCAAAGCTAGAAGAACGGCTCAAGGGGTCTGACAGTCGTGTTCGGAAATTGGAGGACCTTTTGCATCGTCAAAGTCAGCTCAGCCGGCCACCGAGCGGTACCTTCGGCCCAGACTTCCCCGGTTCACCTGCATCTCCACACCCTGACGCACTCTCCAGGCGGTCATCCGTCTCTTCGAGGCGAGTCTCAGCCACTCAGTCTGCCGAAGACAAAGCACTCATCCAGCGTATTGTTACGCTTGAAGCAGAGTTGGCAGCTGAGAGAGATGTGGTCCAGCGACTCCATAAGGAAGCCCACGCTGAGCGCCAAACCAACTCCGACAAGTACCAAGAAGCTCAATCTACCAAAAAGGACCTCATAGGCAACCTCGAAGCGCGCCAACGCGAATTCGAAGATGAGCGCCGATATCTGGACTCGGAGTTGAAGAAATTCAGACTCCGTACTGAGGAAATGGAAGAAGAGCTTGATCGACTTATGGATAGCAGGGAGCATGGAAGGCAAGAGATTGACGATCGCGTGCACCAGCTCGAAGTCGACCTTGAAAATGCTCATGCCAATTCCGCCGAGCACGCACAGAAAATTACCGACCTTAACGCACAAATTCAAACTCGGCAAGAGCGGGAAGAAAGCCTCCAGGCTAATATTAATGATCTCGAGCACAGACAAGCGGGGTTGGAGCAAAAGCATCAAGACAGTCACCAAGCCCTCCAAGCTATCTTCATAAACCTCTCGCCCGGGGGCATTGTGCCTGTTGAACTTCCAGACATAATCAAAGCCATTGAAGTTCTCTCTGAGGGTCTGTCGATCCACGCTAAGAGCGCAGAATCGAATGCATCTGAAGCAATGGCTGAAAACAAGGCCCTCGAAGAACAAATTGTCAAATTTGAGTCGGAGGCAGAAGAGCGGGCAAAGAGCTTCGACGAATGCCAGTCCGAATTGTCGCGACTAACTGCAGAGCTCTCACACATGCAATCAAAGTCGGAGGACTTGACCAGTGAACTGGGCAAAGAGCGATCTAAATTCAGTTCCTTGCAGTCTCAAATAGCTGCCGGAGAGAGTGGCTCCGAAGCGCTGCGTGGACAGATCGCCGAAGAGGAACGGAAACAGGTAGAGCTGTCACGGAAACTGGCGGAAGCTGAGAGTGAAGCCCGAAATTTGAAAGATCAGGCCACAGAATGGGAGAGAAAAGCAGGGGCCACTTCGGACACCGAGGACCACGCCGTGGCACGGTTCGAAGCTCGGGGCACCAAGTCCTTCGAGCTTTCAAATCAACTGTTCGCACAGGTTGAGAAGATGGGTCGGATGCTCGAGCAATTGGGCTTCACCATTATTCAGCAAGATGGTCAGCTCGTTGTCCAGCGTGCTTCGAAGCTCAGTGCATCGGTAGGCCTAGGTGAAAGCCTCGCCCAGTCAGGCATTGTATCCCTGAAGCCGGATACGGCTCTTCTGGACTGGATGAAAGCCGAAAGCCTGGAGGATGAAGAAACCAAGTTCTCGGCTTTCATGGAAAGTCTAACTCAATTCGACGTGGCGCTATTTGGTGATGTTGTTGTCAAACGCGTCAAGGACATCGAACTCCTAGCCCGAAAATGGCAAAAGGAAGCTCGAGGCTACCGTGAAAAATACCACCGAGTTCAGAGCGAAGCTCATGACAAGATTGCTTACCGATCCTTCAAAGAAGGCGATCTTGCTCTCTTCCTCCCCACACGGAATCAGGCCATTCGCTCCTGGGCAGCCTTCAACGTGGGTGCGCCGCACTATTTCCTGCGCGAGCAAGATTCCCACAAACTACAAGCTCGGGACTGGCTTCTCGCCCGCATCACCAAGATCGAGGAACGAGTTGTAGATCTATCCAAGTCAATGAACGGTGTCGCACCAGACCGTCGCTCCCTCGGGGACGCCAGCGACGTCACATCCCTAGACGACGAGAATCCATTCGAGCTTTCAGACGGCCTCCGTTGGTATCTCCTCGAGGCCGTAGAAGAGAAGCCTGGTGCACCTGCTACACCGGGCATAGCGAAGAGCACAGTTGCATCGGCGCACGTCGATGCCAAGGGTAGTATCCGCCTCAAACGTGCTACGAACGAGGGTGCCATTGCCAAAACCCTATCCAGGAGCCTTGATAGCCGCCGCGAGAGTTCGAATTCCAAACGGGGCACCCCCACGCCGTCGCAGCATGCTGTCGAACCCGCGACTGATCTTGTGCGCCCCGCCGAAGCTGACGCCGGCTCGCAGCCTCGAGAGGCTGCTCCGATCTTCGACGAGGTTCGCCGTGACCTGCTCTCCGGCCCGTGAAAAGTAGGGATTGACTTATTTATCTTCCGTCTTTTCCGGGTCTGTTTTTATGATCTGGCCTCGGGTGCTAATGGTGTTCTTTGGCTTAGGATCCTCTTTCTGCATCGGCTCAACCAAATATAAGTGGCACCGCTTCTTCGCCCGTTCGGTCGACATCCGATCGTCGACGATCTCGCCCGTGGGAGAAATTGTGGTCTCTTGATTATCGACTTGAGGGTGGTGCACCATAGACTGTTTCCTTGCTTTTATTTTTTTTACAAGCCCTGCAGTAATAGGGTGTTGCATTGTTCTTTTCGTTCCGCGCCATCCGCGGATCCTTACACGTCCCATTTGCTTTTGACATTGATTTAGTCCAGATACCCAACAATGCAATCTATACTTGAATATATCGATCTACTTGAAAGGATGTAGGGCATGGGGTGCCAGTCGAGCTTTATGAAACATACGTCAAAACAAAATTAAATATGGAGAGGATTTTTACATGGCGGGTAAACCGAGCTTGAGCGAAATCTAGATGTGACATGATCGAAACACAAATCACTAGTCTAATCCTTCCATGCCACCCATGTCGTCCCAGAATTGACTGAAATCCACGTTCTCATCCTCGAACATCTGCTTCGCTTGCAGCATCGCTGATCGTTGCCGTTCCGCAGTGAAGCCACCAGGCCGTGAGCTCTCCCATTGAATTAGCTCGACCCAACGGAGGAAGAGATCCTCCTTGCCCATCTCAGTCAACTTCTCCTTGAAGGCAAGGATTTGGTCGCGCTGAATGGACCGCTTTTCGCCGGTGGGAGTATTCTCATCCCCGACGCGCCAGATCAGCCAACCGTCGGCATCCGTGTTCACTAACACAGCAGTGCGGAACTCATCCATCTGTACACCATCGCCTCTGCGAGTGCGATCAACAAGAGCATGAGCGCGAACCATAGCCGCATAGTCTAAATTCCAATCCTCGTCGACGAGCAAGTAACCAGTCTTTCCGATTCGCTCGGGGGTCACAGCGGCGACGATCTTATCGCGACGCGCGTCGTCCTCGCGGATCCACTTGTTGCGCTCGAGATCTTTGCTCCAACTGCGGTTACTGCGGCGGACAATGACCTCTCGCTCGCGGAAACCGATGGCGCGACGCCAGCGCACGGGCCCTCTGATGAAATTAACAGGCCATGACCACAACAGGGTCACGAGGAAGTAGTCGATGCATATAGTAACCGTGCGGCGCAGGATGATTTGTACCGAGTCTGTCCACGGGGTGGCTGCCGTGTCCACAGTCATGGAAGTTTGAAGCCCGATGAGAGTTGCCACGAGCGCTGGATATGTACTGATTCCCATGTAGATCCGTAGGCCAATCACAGCAGTCACTATCAGGTTGACGATGAGGGGTACGGTGAAGGTCTGCCGCTTCAATTCCTCTGCTGAGATGTCGATGTGGACTAGGTATACTTCGTCGGGAGAGAGTTCTTCGACGAACGGCTGCAAGACTTCCGGGACTTTGGTGAATGGTGGGATCGGGCCTGAAGATGCGGAGCTTGGTGTCGAGGCTCCGGATGACGTTGGGGTCGTCTTTCCGCGACCTGAGCGCCGTGATGATTTTGCCATCGTGGAGGTTGGTATATGTATGTTCCACTGAATTGCTGGATATTTTTGATATGAAGCTTTTCTCAAGGGTTTGGAATGCGAGTCGTGTTGCTTTTATCGAAGCTTTCAAGGATAGGGCGAGTGAACGTGTCACATGTCAAGACAAGATGAGGGTTATTTGAGCATCACGAGGTTGTAAATTCTCTTCTGATAATGTGTCTCGAGGACAAAGAGTAAAAGATAAGTTGAGAAGACAAATTGTCTGAGGAGTGTCGACGTAATGCGGAAGGGATTCAGACGGCCTAACCACATTGGGGAATGGGAGCGTATTTACCTCCGTCATTTCTTCACAGTGCAGGACAACCGCGTCTTTCTCCCTTTTACACTATTTTTCCTACATGTGAACCTCTGCAGGCTGCAAGGGGTATTTTGGCCATGTCATTCGATAAAAACAATCGAGTCTTGCGAGACAGACAACGGTCACCTTTCCGACGCGCCTCGAAATTCGACCATTACGATATACCTGCGAAGCTCCCATCACCCCCTCAGGAAGATGGTCCGCATCCACGACATGCTATTCGCCCAAGGTCTCTAGCGGATGCATATCGAGACGCATCAAAACACACAATGTCCGCCACCTACGACGACGAATACCACTACGTGACATCACCAAGCCCGCGATCGAAGCGGCAACCGATTAACGCGTTCTCGCCAGTTTCTCAGACTTCTCCTCCCCCTAAAGAACTCGAAGATGCATATAGGCGAATTGATGACGATGACGCTCTAGCCGATCTTGTGCGCGACTATGACTGGGAGCCGCAGTACAGCGCACGCTCCGGAAGCCGAAGTCGCCCCTCGTCCTCCCGAGCGAGGGACACAAACAACGGCAGGGGATCTGCCAATGGCCGACCCTTCTCCGACGCTGGTTTTGGCGATGAACTCGGCGACCATCGAGCCCGCAAGAACAGGGACTATACCAAAGATGAAGAGCGCCTAAAGCGGGTCACGGGCCAGCGTTCGCCGGTCTTCAGCAGGGCTCAGGTCGGACGGGATGCCTTGACGGCAGATAATTTGAGAAGACGAATGGAAGATAAGATTGAGGTGGATCATGAGGTGCCTGAGGCTGACAGGAACGGCGTTCCTTCGCCGAATATACCCACTGGCTGGGGCCATCGCGCAGGTCACCGACAAGAATGGGAGAGGAAGCCTACTCAGCGTAGTGTCTCTGAAGAAGAAGTGGAAAAAGCACGTCGACGCTGGTCGCCAACTATCACGGAAGCAACCCAAGCGCCCAATTCTACGCGTACCTCTCCTCGTTCTCCGGCGCGGAGCACACTTTCTGCTAGAAGCGCTCTTGAAGAACGTACCGCCAATCTGTATATGCAGGCAACGCAGAAGGATTTTGGGGAAACTCAGTCTGGTCCAAAGCTGATCTCACCCACTAGTGGCGGCGAAGCAATACCCAATTCCCCAATCACTGTGTACAAAAACTCGTCATTCGCGAGGCCCAGCCCCAGCAAGCGCGACTCCCGGGATCTACTACGGAAACTTTCTAGAACTGAAAATCCCAAAATTGATACTGTCCAAACACCCGAGCCACTCAAATTGTTTCAAAGCAAAATCTATGACAAGACCCCTCGGGTAACTGGCGCTTGGATCGATACTCCTATGACACAGCGGGTGGCTGAGAAGGTCGAGCTTCCCGAAGATCTGACGAAAGATATCATTCCTCCGCCCATAACGAATGAGCCCAAAAAGCCCAAAAATATTGCACCCTCCGCAAAACCAACAGATGTCAAATTGAAAACCGAGGAATCAACGCCCGCTCAGACTACCGAGAGAGAGACCCCTCCCGAAGCACATCCTGGGAAGGAGTCAAGACCCCCGTTGGTGCGACCTCATCTACCTAAAAGTGCCTTGGAGACGGTCATCGAGGATGCCAGCTCCGGAAAAGACGTCGAGTTCGGGGATGATACCATCGAGTCCCTTCAAGCATTTATGGACGCCGGGCCAGGTGAAGACAAAATTGAGGAAGACGATGAAGCTTACGAAAAGGCCGTCCTCGCCCAGCTCGAAAATGCCAGTTCAAAAGACAGTAAGGACGTGGTCAACTTGGATTCGTTGAATCTCAAGCTCAACTCTCTAATGAGACATATCGACGAAGTCAAGAAAGGGCTCGACGGCCTGGAAGGTCATGTTACACGAGACACCGAAATTGTATCTCAGGCAAGCCCTTTAACTGAGAAGAGCCCGCAGCCATCACACTTGCACACAGGCGAATCCTGCAAAGGCTGTGGCACGCACTCTGATGGACGAGTCTACGCCGCGATACCCCTTCCCCGGCTGTGGAACCGGAGCCCGCGATCCCAACGCCTTCGGCCCACCAAGCTCGGCTGGTTCATCATCACCTCATTATCGTGGTATATCATCGAATGCCTGATGTGGGACCGATATAGTCATCCCGAGATATCCGAAAGCTGCGAAGGCTATTGCCTTCAGCCCGATGCGCCTGTATACCCCTGGGTAACTGTCACGATGTTGTGGCGCTGGTCACATCTCTCGACGATTTTTACGCCCATTTTCGCTATCTGTGTTGCTTTCTCTCGGCTTGTGGCGCAATTGATGGGGCTTTCGGACGGCTACGTGGATGATGCGTCGGAGCTTGGAAATATCATTGGTGAAATCCGTATCAACGGAACGCTAGTTGCATTCCCTTGGCTGTCAGCCCCTACAGCTGAAAACATTGTGCCTCAACCGCAGCAGGCTCACTACACACAGCAGCCCGTGCAACCAGTGCAGCCTGTCTGGTCAGCTCGGAACCCGCCCCCGCAGAGATGGGACAATGACCAACTGTCGGCGGAGGAAGCAATGGACGACGATGAATACCTTTAGTTCCCGAAGTTGGACCTTAAGTTTCCCACGACATTTGCTTTCCTTGGCATTTCACTCTGAACCGGTTGAATAGCTTTTCGGTGCCTCCCAGTAGTTCGTTCGTTTTGCTCGCGGTTCTAATTCGGCATGGTTTGAGCTACTATCTAATGCAATCCTGGGTAGCGATTCGTTGCTACAAAGACCTGTTCTCTAAGAAAAGTAATCAAGTATGTAATGTCTTCTAGATAGCCATATAAACGCCCAATTAGTATACCTAGGGTAGGGGACTTTGCCCTATCGGGCCCCTCATCCATCACAGAAACAGTTCGTCATCAGTATCATTAAAAATACAAATAGGGTATTATAACGCGAAATCAGGAGAGAAACCCATATACAATAACTCACAACCGCGCTGTCGCACGCCATTGCTTCTGTAGTTCGACCTCTCCCTCCAGCTTCCACGCAGTCATTCTCTGCATAAGAGCCTCAACCTGCTCATCGCTGATGTCACAAGCCTTTTCTATCGGGATCTCCTTTGTTAACTGGAGCTTGAAGCCCAACCAGGTGAGGCTCCCGGTCGACACGACCCGACCGGCAACAGCATCGCGACAAAACCCAGCAAGGCCCTCAAAGAAGCGATGGCTAGCTGGCCTGTTCATCATAACTAAACCGTGACAGTGTGGCATACCCTCAAACATCTCCGCAACGAGAGGCGCACCGGCCTGGTAAACGCGGCGCGCTAAAACCAGACCCTCGTCCGTGAGGCCTTCCTCGCCAGTCGAGATCAATATAGGCGGAGCATCCTTCCAGAGAGCAGCCGGGGCAGCGAGCGGAGACACCAATGGGTGGCTCAGCATACTGGCGTTGCAGTAGAAGTCAGCGCGAGGCGGGGACGTGGGCCAGATATCATCTGGCGCGAAAGGGAGCGGGGTAAATGGAGTCTTGACAGCTGGGTCGTCGGAGGGTACAGGCGGTGCCTCGAGGTAATCGAGGTGTGCATTGTTGCTAGTAGATGGCATTGAGCGCGTCACGTCGCACCATGGGGAAATGGTTGCGACACCTGCGGGTAGTTCTATGGGCACATCTTCGCCGTGGAAGCGGATTGTACGGGATGCGCGGTGGAGGGTTAGGAGTGTTTGAAGGAGGACTAGGGAGAGGTTCCCGCCTGCGGAATCGCCAGCGAATATGATCTTGTTGGCTGGCACGGGTTTGTGGAGGGAGCCTGGAGGGGGGTGGAGGAGTGAGAGGTATGCTGTCAAGGCGTCGACAAGCGCGGCTGGGAATGGGTTTTGAGGAGCGAGACGATATCGGACGGAGAAGACGGGGGCGCCGGTCAAGTGAGATAGGTGCGCGACGGGGACGCGGTGGCTGCAGGGATCCAAAAGGCTTTTTTTGGTTTGGATGCGTTAGCTATATGCGCGGTTGTTAGAGGATCGAGCGACACTCACAAATAGGCCCCTCCGTGGAGATACAAGATCGTCATATCAGACGGTGATTCCTCGCGCAGCTTCTTGTATTTCTCCTCTTCTGAGAGATCGGGCTCTGGTGTTTTCTTTCCTACTCCCGCGCGGTAGCCGGTCCACTCGGCTTCGACGGCGATAGTTCCGGGGATATCGTATGTCTCATCGCCGGTCTTGAGATCTTCGATTGCATGTAGTACTGCATCGCGCACATCGATCTCGGGCTGCGGGAGGGTCACCTTGGACACCCACATAGGGCCCTTGACTCCAGGGTCACGTATGCCTTGTTTCTGGACTTTGCCGAGTGGAGCTTTTGTTTTCATAAATGAGCGAATAATGGCGACGGTTAATTCGGTGCGCATATCCTGTTTCCCCTTGACGGGGGACATTTGAACGCCATGCAGGAGGATGGTCTTGAGGATCAGAGGGATGCGGATCAACATCGCCTTTAAGAGGCCGAGAGGTTCCCTAAGGGAACTCATGGTGTGAATGGAGCAGCTCTGAGCACTGGCTCCTGCGAAAGAAAGAAAATTGAGGTGAGAAGAGGATCTCAAGATCTCAAGATCTTTAAGATCTTAACCTTGGAAGATGTCAAACCGGATTTCGTGCCTGAGTGGCGTCAGTGCCGAGGTCCGGACGTGGAGCATTGTGCCCCACAAGCCCTGAATCTGAGATGTCTCACATTGATCTGATTGGTATGTACCACTAGTATTGTGTACTGTATCATGAGGGTTGTCCTGGAGTGAAGTTCAGGTGGTTTATTAACAGACTGTTATTAGGGTACCTAGGTAGGTTAGACACTCTAGACTACTAGGTAGACTGGCCTTGAAATGATTTGATATTGTAGCATGGCTACGAACGAGTTTATAACAATCACAATTTTTGTCATCGAAGGGTGGATGGGCATACAATCTAGTCTTCGTCATTATGAAGAGTACATGTATATGAAGGTTATGGTTAGAAACGGCGTCAATTATGGCCGCTTCTGGCTTGCTATATATGTTGTATGCTGAGCTGCAGAGTATATTTAGCTACAAAAAAGAAGACATAGCCCCCTAGGACATTTCTCAATGATGTCAGACAATGAATACCTAGTGATCTGAGCAGTGATATTCCCCCCAAGATATCATATATTAACGTTGATATAAGGCCCCGGGGCCAAGTCCAATCAGCTGCCCTAATCCGGCGCAAGTGTCAGATGACTAAGACACAGCCTCAGGCCAAAATCCTCATCTTTAATTCTAGACCTGCCCTGGTTTGTTTCAGGCTCTTTTGTTTTCATGTCTTCAGTTTGCACGCCTAAAGGCGATACTTCTCTGTCTATCCACTGTACATTTTACTGAGCATAATCTATCTTGTGGATGCTTGCATCTTGCATCCTGCATGTCCGCTTCCCCCATCGTCCCATCCTCATCAACCCCCCCACCACTCAATTTGACCGAGCGCCCCGGGACTTGTTCATGGTAGTAAGTCGGGTGGAGACAACTCAATAACTTGAGACATGGAGGAGAGTACTCTTTTCACCGACGACTTGCCGCTCCCACCGGCCCGACTTTTCGAACGATTAGGACAGTTACCTGGCTACACCTGGGACCAGGCGATCGAACCGTTTCACTCGACATACAATCACTGGCATATCTCCGGATACCGTCATGCATTAGAACCGGATGTTTTAACTCCTCTCGCAAATTCCTCCAATCCCGCCTCCTCTGGACCATCGAGCCTCACGCGCTTCTCCCCGCGCACAGAAATTCGCCCATCCGCCCGTGCCTTACGAAGATTGAGCGTAAGCGAAACCAGTAGTGAGATTTCACTTTCCAACCAGCATAGCCTAGAAACAGATCAAACATGGATACCGGTCATCGCGCGAATCTCCACGAACATTATCCGACTCGAACGAGAGTTTCACATGCTCAGATCAATTGTACAATCGTCAGACCCGGATTGCAATCATACAATACGACCGGTCGACTTGATCAGGTTACAGCCAGATGATGGCCACTCGAAGACACTGCTGGTAGCGATTTTTGAGTCTCCAGGCCATGACAGATTGCGAGATCTAGTCACATTTGGTCCTGCCTCATTTGCGGCAGGGTCCAGAGGCGAGGACAACAACGCCACCCCCAGCGAGCAGGTCTCCTTACAAGCCTTTTTCGATTTCGCAATCGGGGCATGCGATTGCCTGGAGATTTTACACTATGGCCTGAAGACAGTACACGGCGAAATCCGAGGTGATGCGTTCCATTTTTGTGCAGAGACTGGCGCAGTGAAGCTCGCAAACACCGGTAACGGCGCTAGATCATTTGATAACGTTCTCAGCGAGGGCTGGTCCTCCGTTTCGCGCGAGCTTGGAGCGAAGTACAAGCTGCAATTTATTGCCCCAGAGCAGACTGGAAGGATGCCCACAGAGCCGGATAGTCGCACTGATATTTATGCACTGGGCCTCTTCTTCTGGTCCATGCTGGTGGGGAAACTCCCATTTGAAGGAACCGACCCCGTTGATGTGGTACAAAATGTACTAGGCAAGAGATTGGTGCCAGTATCTGGGAAACGAATGGATATCCCGGATGCTCTCTCGGCCGTCATCCAAAAAATGACCCAAAAGATAGTCCACGATCGCTACCACACAATTTCATCTGTGAAGAGAGACCTGACCCAAATTGTGAAGTTACTTGGTGATGGTGACAGTGAAGCATTGAGCAATTTCCAAGTCGCGCAAGGAGACGTGTCTTCCTTTTTCACTCTCCCAACGAAGATGTTCGGCCGGCAACAAGAATATGATAAGATCCTCCATATCATCGAGAAGGTCAATAAGCGCCAGGCGGCTGCCTTGGCTAAAGCCGGAACACAAAGTCCCGGTACAATGCACGCTCTCACGTCGGCTTCGTCCATTTCTGAAAGCCGCATCGAAAGCCTCGAGTTTGCTTCTGTCTCTAGCGATTCTGGCTCCTTCCATCTGCCTCCTCGATCGGCTTCCAATGTCACCAGTCATCATATCGCACAAGTAAACACCCATGAATCTGCGCCGGGTAGTGATGCGTCGTTTTGCACTCCGAAGCATACAATTGTCCCCGATACGTATGGCCAGAGCCCAGGAGCAGCTTCCAGCAGAGTCAAGAGCCCATCACATTCTCGGTCTTCCCATAATACAGACCGCGATAGTCACCCCTCCATCGGTCCTCCCAGTCAACCATCAACGAACCATACAGTTAGTCAATCGGGATCATTCCATTCATTGAATAAACCAAAAAACAATGCGAAGTCTCGACGCAGCGAGCGATGTGAAGTGATCACAATCAGCGGTCCCGCTGGGATTGGAAAAACAGACCTCTTAAATCGGATACAGCCAACAGTTCGCAAACTTGGATGCATAGCAATTACTCGTCTCGACCGAGCCAAACGTGTCCCATTTGAACCTTTTGCAAAACTATTGGCCAGTCTGTTGCGCCAAATTTTCTCCGAGCGCGATGTCACCACAGATTACCACAATAATGTCAGAATGGCCCTGCGACCCATGTGGCCTACTCTACACAGAGTTTTGGATCTTCCCGAGCAGCTGATGTCCCCTGGTGCGAAATACAGACCGACTGAAGCAAAGGCCAATCTTCTCATGCCGGATAAGGGTGAGCCATCAAAGCACGTCAAAATCCCCGGGCTGGATCAAGGGCAGACTTCCCAAGATTTCTTTTTGGCAAATGCTGCCTCGAAGAACATGCGGCTTATGGAGACATTCCTCGAGATACTGCGAACGTTGTGTCATTTCAAACTGATCACTATATGTCTTGATGATCTCGAACACGCAGATGACGAAACTTTGGACTTGGTAATGAAGATCATCAAAGCAAAACTCCCCTGTGTCCTCATACTGTCAAGCCGCAAGGAGGAGATTCCATCTGACCAGGTGAAATCTCTATTTGCGGAAGATTTACCAACGATCACGCGAATCGCGCTCGAGCCCCTCGAAGAGGAGCATGTCATGGAAATTGTAGCGACGACAATGCACCAGAAACCCGATCGAACATTGACACCACTCTGTGCGGTTGTTCAGGAGAAGAGCCGAGGAAATCCCTTCTACGTTCGGGTAATGCTTGACACTTGTTACAGAACGAACTGCATTTGGTATTCATGGAAGGACTCAAAGTGGTTATTCGACCTTGATCGGATATTTACGGAGTTTGTGGCTCCTGTCTACGGCGAAGGGCTTGGACTTGGATTTCTTACCAAGCGTCTTCAGGACATTCCTCAAGCCGCCCGCTCAATCATGGTCTGGGGATCTCTTCTGGGCAGCCCCTTCTCGTTTTCTCTAGTGCAAAAGCTCTTGACAAGTGAATTTCTCTATTCGAGCAATGACGACGACGACGTTGATCTCACATCACCGCAAAATGTCACACTTATCAGACAATCAGAGGGTGATATAGTTGTTGGGTTGCAGTTTTTGGTCCAAGCGAACCTTTTGAACACGGGGAGGACCGACGATGAGTTTAGGTGAGACATCTACTGATGGTTGCTGCTATAGCCAAAACTCTTACTAATTTTCCTAGGTTCGGCAATGAACGACTTGCACAAGCTGCTCTTTCTTTGAGCGAAGGTCGAAATGTAGAAAATATGCATTTCATCGTTTCACAAGTGTTGATGAAATATTACCACGACCATCGCAGTCGCTATTCAATGGCTCATCACGTGGCACTTGCGTCACAGACTATCAAGTCTCGTGTGACTAGACGGCTCGAATATCGCCGGATCTTATGGGATGCCGGACAAACTGCTTTCCAGTCGGGCGCGCGGCCGTCCGCACTTTGGTACTTCCGCCATTGCATCGCTTTACTTCAGGATGATATGTGGAATGACCTCCAACCCGATGTTTATTACGATGAAACCATGCGGCTATTTATCACGACCTCTGAGATGTCGTGGTCCCAGGGCCACAATGACGACGCCCTCAAGTTGATCAACGAGGTGTTTGTTCATGGCAAGGACGCCGTAAGCAAGTCGAAAGCCTGGATCATTAAAGCCAAAATCTTTGCCCAGATAGGCGATCATCATCGCTCGATGGAATCGCTTCTCACCTGCCTCGATGAGCTTGGTGTCCATCTTCGTCAACCTACAACTTACGAGGAGTGCGACGCTGCCTATCTGCGCCTCAAGTCCTATCTCGAAACTGCCGACATGAGCTCTATTGGCCGAAAGCCAGTCTCCAAGGACCCCACTATAGTGACTATCGGCGCAGTTATGGCGGAGGCGATGACAGTCACCTACTGGGACGATGCATTGACTTTCTATCGCATGGCGCTTGAAGTGATGAACATTCATATATTCAAGGGTGGATTCACACAGATCGCGATAGGTTGCTCCCATCTTGCGATGATTTCCTTGGGTCGCTTCAAAGACACTGAGTTTGGCACGAGACTTAGCGACCTTTCGCTGGAACTACTCGAGCTCTGCCCTGAATTGTCGACTCAGAGCAGAGGCTCGATCGTTCATAATCTCTACGTCAGCCACTTGCGTGTCCCTATGGCATCGACACTACCTGCTTTGGAAGCTTCGCTCGAGGCTTCTTTCTCAATGGGTGACCCATATCTCACCCTGATCAGCATCTCATCAATGGCCATGACTCGATTGTATCTGGGCCAAGACATGGCGCAGCTGGAAGCTTTCTGCGCGGAGGCCCCCGAAGAAATTCCCAAGTGGAAACAAGATACCCGCGGTGGGGCTAGTCTTATTGCAGTCCAGCAAGTTTCACGCGCTCTGCAAGGCAAAACTGATTACCGATCCCCCGACGACATCATGTCAGACGCCAATCACAACACATCTGAGTACATGATGCACTTGGATGTTAACTCCACCAACGCTGATAGACCCCGTGACATCTACTGGGGTCTTGCCATGATCCCACTGTTCCTGTTCGGTCACCACACCAGAACGATTCAAGTGGGCACCCAACTTTTGTTCACTAGGCACAGGCTCTGGTCAGCACGTGTGTCCTACGTGATTTATTTCTATCTGGCGGCCTCACTCCTCACACTTCATAATGACAATCCCTCCCAAGGATATCTTGACGGCAAGATGGAGACACTGTTGGACTACAAGGCCGAGATCGATTTTGCTCGAGATGCATCAGAAGTAAATTATGGCATGTGGGCTCTAATTTTAGAAGCCCTCATCTCCGAGGTTCGCAACGATCATAGCGCTGCCATCCAGGGCTTCGAGTCTGCGATCGATCATTGTCAAATCCATGGTTGGCCCCTTGAAGAAGCCTTGGCCCTCGAGCTGCAGGGTGAGTTTTTGGTCAGACGTGGAGCAAAGAGGGCCGCTCGTGCTGTGATCCAAGATGCTATCGCTTCCTGGAGCGCTATTGGCGCCGGTGGCAAATCGTCGCAGCTTGCTGAGAAACATGAATGGTTACTCAAGACGGCCACCTCGGCAAAAACCGTCGACGTTGGCTGCCAGACTCTTGATTCTCTTCTTGAGATCAGCCGTGATGTTGTGCAAGAAGAGATTCTGATCCCCCAGCAGATGGAAGAGGATGAGAGGAGACAACAGTGGATTGAACAAAATGGCGTTGCTGCTGGAGAACGGTCTCTAGACATATCAAGTGTCGGGCTAGACATTATTGACTTATCCAGCATTCTTGAGTCCAGCCAAGTCATGTCGTCTGAGCTTCAAATTGACAAGCTTTTCATGAAAATGCTTGAGATCATCTTGGAGTCTTGCAACGGTTCTGATTTCGCCATCATTGCTACCGACTTTGATGACAACAATGGCTTTGCAATTGCCGCAGCGGGTGATTCGGAAAGGGGCCAGAAATCGTTCCCGGAAGGTCTCCCTTTCTCGGAAATGGAGGATCGAATGGCTTTGCATATCTCGGACTATGTCATGCGCACAAAGGAGGAAGTTCTTGTTCACAACGTTCTCGAGGATGAAAGGTTTTCCAACGTGAGCGAGACGTACCTGGCAAATTACCCCACGGGTCGGTCTGTTATCGCATTGCCAGTCGTACAAGGAGATCGCCTTCTCGGCGTCATCCATCTGGAAGGAAAACCAAATTGGTTCACACAGCGCAATGTTGTGGTCCTGCATCTGCTTTGCAACCAGATTGGTATTTCGTTGTCCAACGCGTTGCTCTTCCGTGAAATTCGGAAGGTCAGCGCCAAGAATGCTTCCATGATTGAATCCCAAAAGCGCGCATTGGCCTTGGCACGCGAGGCCGAACAGAAGGCAAAGAATGCGGAAGCCGAAGCCAAGCACAATGTGAAGCTAAAAGAAGACGCAGCCAGGGCCAAATCAATTTTCCTTGCCAATATCTCTCACGATCTGCGTACCCCGATGAACGGCGTGATTGGTTTATCGGAACTCCTCAAGGGAACTTTCCTTGACAAGGAGCAAGATGAATACGTTGAATCGATTCGTGTGTGTGCTGATACCTTGCTCACCCTGATTAACGACATTCTCGATTTCTCGAAGCTCGAGGCCGGAAAAATGAAGATCTCCACGGTCCCACTCAATCTAAAACAAACCATATCAGAAGTCATCCGAGCTTTGCGATACACACATCGTGACAGAGGCCTAGAGACCATCGAGAACCTCGATAAGGTACCACCAGAGCTCGTTGTTCTTGGCGACCCTGTTCGTCTCCACCAGATTTTCATGAATCTCCTCAGCAACAGTTACAAGTTCACTCCTGCTGGGTCAGTTACGGTCAAAGCGAGGGTTGCACGTGAGGGCAAAGGTCGGGTTCGCCTTGAATGTTCGGTCACCGACACCGGCATCGGCATTCCAGACGAACAGAAGGCTCGCCTTTTCAGACCATTCTCACAGGCTGATGCATCCACAGAGAGATCATATGGCGGCAGTGGCCTTGGCCTGTCAATCTGTAAAGCTATCATTGAAGATGTTCTGGGTGGAGCTATCTGGCTTGAATCGAAATCTGGAGTTGGGACGACCGTGACATTCCACTTGGTCTTCAGCAAAGCACCCAAGAAGACGGCGGTCAAGACTGCATGGTCACAAGATCTGAGCAATGCAGAAAACGAAGTCCGCCGGTCCTCAGCTCGCGACCTCACCCAAATCCCTCGTGATCAGATCCGAGTCTGTATTGCCGAAGACAACCCAATCAATCAAAAGATCGCTGTCAAATTCGTCACTGGCCTTGGCCTCCAATGCAACGCATACAGCGATGGCAAACAAGCTGTCGATGCTCTACGTGCTAGCTCCCAAGAAGGCAACCCATTCCACGTGGTCCTCATGGACGTGATGATGCCTACTCTTGATGGATACAACGCCACCCGCGAGCTGCGCCGAGATCCCGACCCGAATGTAAACGAAGTGCTCGTCATCGCCATGACTGCAAGTGCCATCGAAGGTGATCGCGAGAAATGCCTCGAGGCTGGCATGAACAATTACCTCCCGAAACCGGTCCGCTCGCCCATTTTGAGCGAATTATTGGACAGATATCTCGCCCCTGCGCCGCCATCCTACCCCAAGTCTCGTCTTGCTATTCGGGAAAAGCGTTCGAAAGCAAGTATTGATGGTGGCGCCGGAACACCTACCAGTTACTCCTCTTCGGCTTCAGATGAACCGAAACCATTGTCACTGGAAAAGAAATGAGTCCATGCATTTTTAATTTATACCCGAGTTTGCAAAGATAGAAGTTAGGCGTCATTTGGGTCGATGAGTTTATCTCTATTTAGCTTTTTATTTTATTTTTCATCTCGTCGTTCACTACCTAGGTAGTTCTTTAGTGTTTCTTTTGGAGATTCTATGAGAATCGTGCGTCTGATTTCTTTTTTCTTCTCCAACACGATGGTGTTTCCCGCTCATAATCATGATCAATAACATAATTCTTCCTTGGATATCCTCGCAGAGATGTTGTTTGTGGATTGGACATTTGAACATAATGCATTATTTACGTCTAGAATATCAGCTATATACATAATTCTCATTCTCATGATACTAGACAAAAGCCTAAGCTCGACGACCAAAGATGCGGAATCGCTTGACACCTCCATCGGGAACAAGGGTCAGCTTGACATGGCTGAACACCCGAGTATCTTCACCACCAGCAGTGAGATCATCAGGCCCGAAGACATGCTCAGTATCTGCCTGGCAGCGCTTGTCACCCTTGACGATCTCAACCCAGTTGGCGTCATCAGCAGAGGGCACACCGTCACCACCAGCGCCAGCAACCAAGCCGTGCACGCGCACAGCACGAGGGAAGTTTCCACGGAAGTCCTTGGTGTCAACAACAACCTTGGAGACCGAGCCAGGAAGACCTAGCTTAACAATAGCCCAGTCGACGTGGCCAGCCGCGCGCGAGCGAGCAGTCTCCCATCCATCACCCATATCCTTTCCACGACCAGGAAGCAGAATGTTAGACGAGGGGGTAAAGTGCTCGTCAGAGGCAGCAAGAGCCACACCTCCATTGAGAGCAGACGAGAGCTCTTCAACGGGTGCCGAGGCAGCCTGGACGGCCGGGGCAGGAGGGGGGATAGCGTGACCGTAAAGACGGAGACGGGCGAAGCCACCGTCGGGGTACATCAGCAGACGGAAGTGAGTGTAGGGAGTTTGACTGATCTCGGCGTCGAACTTCCATCCGTGGCGCTGGGAGGGACCGCAAGGCGAAGCGGGGAGAAGAGTCTTCCAGCCGGCGAAGCTGGGGTCTGCGATTTGGGCATCTGTAACACCACTACCTTCCGGCGCGTGTGTAGCTTGTAGCTCTGCCTTCTCGCCGTAGTTGCCGATGAAGTGTGCGGTGTCTACTTCGACCCCGTGGATGTGGGCTGCGGCGACGCCGAGCTTGATCACGGCCCAGTCGTAGGGATCTGGGTTGTGGCGACGGGTTTCCCAGCCATCGTACCAGGCACCGGTGTGAACGAAGACGCCGGGGCGTGAGATGGAGGGTGTGGGGGTTAGGAGGTTATCGGCTGAAGCGAAGTAGTCGTTTGAACAGGCTAGGATCTTGCTGTTTAGGTTGCACGAGGCTAGGTTGGTGGTGTGTGCGAACACCTGGTCGATATCGGTAGCTGCGACTTGCATTTTGAATTGATTTGAATTGTATGGATTATATATTTAATGAGTTTAAAAGAGAAGTCGAAGAGAGTGTAGGCGTGAGTGTATACTTAAATAGGAGAGTGGGGGGGGGGGGGGGGGGTATCGATAAGAGACTTGCCCCTCAAAATGCATTTCCATTACTCCCCGACGTCGACAATCCCCATTCTTCTTCTATCCTCTTCTCATCAGAGCCAATCAGAGCCTATCTTTCCCGGGATTCCCTTGAAGATTTCGCCCGTAGCCGCTAAGTCCAGGCCCAATGCCGGTTTGAGGCCCTTCGGAGTTGATTTCGGAGTTGGACCGTTGACCCACTACATGGCGAGCCATATCGGAGGTCTCCGATGAGCGCTGTTATCCGAATGGCAGTCTCTCATTGATCAGAAATGAAAGTCACAGACTCCACAGAAAGCAAAGGAATCCAAAATGTTCAATTTACGCCTACTGCGCCTACTGTGGCAGTGATATCTTTCCTGCGCAATCGGCACAGAGCCCGGAGTTCGACGGAATTCAAATATTCGACCAATAAGACTTGCCATTATCCCCAGATACAACTGATAATAGCCGCCCGGCTTGAGTTATTTCCCGTTACATGGTACGTCATCCATACAATGCAGTATATATATTGAGCAGAGAGAAAGAATTGTGAGGTAGAATGAATGGGGATCAAGTCAAGCATGGTAGCTACCACTGCCCGTACACGGGGTTATACAAGGACGCAGTGATTCGTGAACTCATGGCTGATTCCCATATATCCCGAATGTCTTTCACCAAATGGGACACCCGAATCCTTTGCATGAGTACACACGAGGTGTACTTCGTTACTGTTGCAATGTTGACCAACCTGCTTGTGTGACACTCAACAAATTCTCCCTCGAGTCGTCAGAGATTAAGGACCGGGACGAGGTAATCAATTGTATTGCCCTCACACATAGCCCGCAAGCGGGAGAGAGATATTAACTGCCATAGAATATAAAATATTAGAAATGAGGACCCCTGATGTCATCCCCAGATTATGAGAGCAGATGTCAGAGGGAAAAAAGTCGACATAGTATTTCAGCATGAGCAGACCGAACTAAGCTGTGAAGCTTCTAAACAAACGCCAGCAATGCCTTCGTATCATTCAATATGGTGGGCGCAAATGGCAAGAAGAATAAGAAAAAAGAAGAAGCACTTTTGTCGCTATCCCTTTCCAGTGGTTTTGGTTGCAGCATTCTCCAGAGCCGTATATCTCCACGCATACTGTGCCATTGCTCTCTTATCACTTTCAGAGCGACCCTCATTCTTGCCAGCCAAATCCTTCGTGCCCTGCATCTGTATTTCCCATCCCTTGAGGATTCGAGCCTGGGCTTCCGCGATCGAAGTCAGGTTTGAGTTCTGTGAGGCCATTCGTTCATCAATCGTGGCATGGTACGATAGCTTGGCGCTGAAGAGGGCCATCTCGCATTCGTCGTACTTGATTCCTTTTGCCTCGGGCACCATGTTGTCTTGTGTACTTTTGGGGGGCATCTCGGACTGGACCACGAGAGAGGGTGTTGGTTGTCGATGCAGGCAATGGTGTTTGTTGGGAGTTTGGAAGAAATGAAAACAATATGCAGGGTATTATGTTCAATGACCGAAGTATGTATATCTGTTCAAAGATGAACCAAGTGATTCATGAGCATTTCACGCCTAGAACACTCCTGAGGCAAACATAGAAATATAGTGGCGAAACAAAAGGGTTCCAAATTGATGCCGGGAAGAAAAAAAGAGCTATAGAGGGGAAGAAATGTAAGAGAAAACTTGATCAATTATATCATGACGAGATCATGTTCACCGTCATTGTCTAAAAGAACCATCGCCCCTCCAACACCCGACATACCGGATGTATCACCCCTCAACACTGCAGCGCAGAAAAGGGGGGAGACATGGCCACAATCAAACCATCCCGGAAAGAGAAGGAGATCAAAAGACACATGCAACATACACATAAGAGAATTTCACCCAACCCAACAATTTCTTCACAAAAAGAACGGTACTCGAAGTAGGGACCTGCACATCCCGTGTTGAGCGGCGATGACCCGTTTGCATTTTGGCGACAGTGCCATCTGTCTCGTGATGAGAAGCCGAGCCAATGGATCTGAGTTGTCGCATTGTCTGGCGCTTTTAGTGCAAAACCCAGGGTAACACCATATTTGAATCGCCAGACCGCGCAACCGGACGTGCATGACTCTAGGAATTTTGCTGGAAGGGTCGAGCATCAATCGGCAGATTCAGTCCCGTCTCGGTCCGTATGGCCGTGCGCACATCTCTGTGTATCAGGGTCTGTAGATTAGAAGACATATGTATGTGGTGTGGTTGTACTGCGGACATTTTTACGTATTATTTTATATCTCAATTGCTATAGGACCGATTGACTGTTTGCACCAAACAATCTGATCCGGATCTCTTCAGCTAAGAGACAATCGAAAAGGATCTAAGCGGTTCTATACCGTTGCCACGAGGGTCAATTAGAGGCAAGCAACCGGATTACACAAAAATAGAGTTGATGTAGCCTGCCCGTCATTTCCACCTTGTCCATCTTCCTCTCATTATACTCTTCATGAAGATCTTAATATGGACTATTGTCTATTTTGAAAACTCTCGATAGCTGTAGAGAAGATGAGTAAAAGTCCCTTACTCGATGCCACTGGTATCAATGCAGTGTCTGGCCCAGACTATAAGTAACTGGCAATTGTCACCGTTGACTCTTCTGTTTTCCCAGAGACATACATATGTTCTCAGTACAAAGGGAAAAAGGGAAGGGGGAAAAAAGACCCCATGAACCAGCGAAACTATATGCTTCAGCCACGTAGTCTCCTTTTGTCTCTTTTCTGGCTTGCGTCACCATCCAATTCTTCCAAGGATAACCATATTAGGGCTGCAGAGCATCCACACCGGATCATCTGTGACACTACAGTCTGCAGGAAACCCGTTGGCCGTTTTCTTTTTTTTTCCCCTTGCAATAGCACATGATACTAATTGAAGACTCAAACCATTAATCAGAACAGCCTCCCACTTGGAAGGAGGGAGCTAAAAAAAGGATCGGAGTGCGAAATCCTAACTCGGTACCTGATTTGTTTGTGTAACGCCGCAGGCCGAAATGTAGGGGACCTATGGGCCGCGATTGAATTCTGAACTGGTGGCGATGAGTCTCGGAGAAAAAAAAAAGATTTCATGAGGTATCTCAGCCGGAAATGGGCCGGGTTGAGGATGGTCTGGGCACCTTAGGGCTCGGGGAGATCATCTGATGTCAACCAATTGTAGATCCGACTTTGGACTTGAAGATAACACTATCCTTTTTGGGAAGTTGGTAGGGATACAAATACATTTCAAAGCTCGTATTTCTGATGTCTCATATACGTTTGAGAAGACAGAGGGCGGGAATTGTGTCACAGAACAAGCACCCCTCCGACGGGTAGGCACAGGCTTATATCGGGTCCGACGCGTTTCAACTGTTCCACTTGTGCATTTGTCTTGATCTATGTGTAATACTGAGAGTTTGAATTGCATTTCGAAGCATTGTTATGACCAGTTCCAAGGTTTAGATCGGCTCTAAAGTCTAGAGCTTGGAGCTGAAACGAAGACGGGAAATATACATCAAATTATGTTATCTGGTCTCTTTAATAAAAACAGCTTCCCTGCTACTGAATGTTTATCGATAAGCACTGCCCTCCTCATCCCGGCCCGCCGCCGCTCTGGCTTTCTTGGCCTTCTCAATATCCAAAGACATCTTCACTGGGTGGACTCCTGGGGTCTCAAACACCGTATTAATCTCCTCTAGAGACAAACGGCTAGTCTCTGGGAAGAATAACCACGACAAGCCGAGCTGAATTGAGTTGTACACGATGTACACGACCCAAATCTTATAACCCACCTTTTGGATACCGACGCCAATTCCGTAGGTCTGTGCAGCTCCGGCACCTCCCTGGATCAGACCGTAAAGACCCATTCCCTTGGCACGAAGTGGTAGAGAGAGAATTTCAATTGGATACAAATTGTGCATGGTTGCAACAAATGTGGCCGAAAAGGTCTGGTAAAGGAAGATCCAGAGAATGGTGAGCGCCGCTGCCGCCGCAGTGCCGTGAACAGTGTACTGCCACGACGTGATCGTCGTAGCCGTTTGGAAAATAATCATGCTGATAAGACCCACAAAGATCATGGTTCGTCTGCGGAACCTATCGACTATAAGAGCGCCAACGGCTGTAAAGACGAAATAGACTGCGGTGGTGCCAATGTTGACACCGAGTAGCTGCTTCTCGCCCTTCATTCCGAGTTGCTGTAATGAAGGAACCATCTAAAAAGGTATTAGCCACTGCTAAGGTGTCACTTCAATCTAACCACCCACATAGTACGTGATAATACCACCTCCATTCCATTGCTGGAAGAGAGAGTACAAAAACAAAACCAGGAGACGGAAACGGGCCGTCTTGGTGAAGAAGACGCGATAGTCCCAAGCGGCCCTGTAGCCTGTCTGGTCATTCTCGAGAGATTCCTCAATCTGTCTCACCACAATATCGACAATGGGCTCATTGATGTCGGTGCTAGTAGTGTGGTACTTGGCGATGACTTCCTTGGCCTTTTGGCGATTGCCCTTCAAAACATAATAACGGGGCGACTCGGGAGTCAAAAGATATATCCCCAGACAGACAATAGTAGGGAATAAAGCCTCAAGAATGAGGGGAACACGCCAGGAGTTGTTACCAGGCAACTCGGTAAGTCCAATCATAGCACCAAGCACTCCAAGACTGCCAACCTGGAAGCATGCGCCAAAAAAGCCAACCATAACACCACGAAGATGGACAGGCGAAATCTCGCCAATGTACTGAGAGCTTGACATGAGTGAAGTACCGAATCCCATAAAGAATCGACCGGCCATGAACATCGGAAGGTTTATGGCGAGGCCTTGCATGAGAGATGCGAAGATGACAATGGCGTTGCCGGTGAAATTGATTCCACGACGACCGATCACGTCCGCCAAGCCCATGAAGGGTGCTCCACAGACGATACCAATCTGCATCAGAGCATTGATCAATCCATAGGTGCCACCACTGCTCCCGAAGCCGAAATAGTCGTGCCATGAATCCAAAGCATTGATACCGCCGATGACACCCCAGTCAATTCCAAAGCCGGCTTGGTTACAACCATGGACCAACATGATGAGACCAAGGCGGACTCCGGTCCACGACCGTAGAGACAGGGAATTCTGGGACAACTTCCATAGATCCTCTTCTGTCACCCGTGCCAGGACAATCTCCTCGATGTGTTCCGGATCCACGCTCTTGCCCAGCTTGGCCTCCGCATAGGCTGCATCCGAGGTCATTGTTGCGGTTTGGCAAGTTGGATTGAATGGACTTGAAAGAGTATAGAAATGATCGTCCCAGAAGTACGGGGTCGAGAGCCCTTGAGCTACAGTCAAGTTCGAGCTAAAAGCGGGGATATACCGGGGTATTTCTGCTTCGGTGAATCAGTCTCACAAAGCTAGGGGGTCGACAAATTAACGGTCGGCATCCAGGTTGTTGCCGAGCGACCTATTTCGCCACGGGGAAGACATGATTTTAAGCCAGATTAGCTTGTGGCATGATATAAACTGCCATAATGGACAGTGATTGGTGAGCGATGGGGGTCACGCTGTACATTTTGTACGCCAATTCCTGAATTGGCTTTTCTTGCCATGTGCCCTAGGGATTTCTCACCAGTAAGACGCAACTGCGGGGAGAAACTAGCGTCTAGTTGGTTGAAATGTCGCTTAAATATTTCTCCAGTGTTAGTCTGGAGTGGCCGGATTTACCTCAGATCATAAGAAGGGGATACTCTGGGGGAGACATTTAGCCTGGAATCTGGGGAACAACCGGGGAAAGAGTTAGAGCTGGCGCTTACCAACAGGATTACCCGGAATCCTTTGCTCTTGGCAAATCAGATCGGTTTTCTGATTACTCTACTGGCTCTTAGCTCCTCTGACTTGTCTGGTTCAAAGGTCTTTCAGCCTGTTCTGTTTAAAATTCGCGGCTGACGGACCGAACTGCCGCCTTGGTCTCCAGGGCTAGGCCATATTGATACATCAACCCAACTCAGACCAGCAGACCAGACCCATTGAATATTATTGAACATGTCGGAATTATGGTACCAGAAACCTGCAGAGGACTGGAATTCAGCCCTGCCAGTCGGGAATGGGCGCTTAGGCGCCATGGTGTATGGACGCACCGACACCGAAATGCTACAGCTCAATGAGGATTCCGTGTGGTATGGAGGACCACAAGATCGCAACCCGCAAGACGCGCTCGAGTATTTACCGCGCCTGAGAGAGGCTATACGCGCGGAGAACCATGTCGAAGCTGAGAAGATCGCCAAGCTGGCGTTTTTCGCTAACCCGATCAGCCAGCGGAACTATGAGCCGTTAGGAAACCTATTCTTGGACTTGGGACATGATCCTAGTCAGGTTACTAGCTATCGGCGCTCGCTAGATCTCGCAAGTGCTACAGCGCATGTCAGCTATGAGTACCAGGGTGTTCGCTTCGAACGTGAAGTCCTGGCCAGTTACCCAGATGATGTGCTTGCGATCAAACTGCGTTCCTCGAGCAAGGATGAGTTTGTCGTTCGTCTAACCCGCATGAGTGACTTGGAATTTGAAACAAATGAGTGGCTTGACGATGTCAGTGCTACCAGCAACTCCATTACCATGCATGTCACGCCTGGGGGAAAGAATAGTAATCGAGCGTGCTGCATCGTGTCAGTTCGTTGCGACAGTGCTGAGAGTACAATTACCAAGATTGGAAATAATCTGGTGGTGAACTCCAGTGATACACTGCTGATCATTGCGGCGCAAACCATTTTCCGACACGAAGACATTGATCAGCGAACCAAGCAAGATTCAGCGGATGCTCTGGGCCAGTCTTTGGAGGACCTCCGCGCCCGTCATGTTGCGGATTACCAGTCTTTGTACGACCGAATGGAATTGCAACTTGGGCCAGACTCTCCCGAAATCCCAACCGACCAACGTCTAAAGTCTTCTCGAGATCCAGGGCTCATCGCACTCTACCACAACTACAATCGCTATCTCCTGATATCATGTAGTCGGAATGGACACAAGTCACTTCCTGCAAACCTCCAGGGTATCTGGAACCCATCCTTCCATCCGGCATGGGGCTCCAGGTTCACCACCAATGTCAATCTACAAATGAACTACTGGTCTGCAAATATGTGTAATCTGTCAGAATGTGAAATTCCTCTGTTTGATTTACTAGAGCGAATGGTTGAGCCCGGTAAAGCCACAGCTCGGATCATGTACGGATGTCGGGGATGGACAGCTCATTCCAACACTGATATTTGGGCCGATACAGCCCCTGTTGATCGATGGATGCCGGCAAGTATTTGGCCCTTGGGTGGTGCATGGCTCTGCTACCACATCTGGGATCATTTCCAATATACCTGCGATGAAGGATTCCTTCGTCGGATGTTCCCCACCCTGCGTGGATGCGTGGAGTTTCTCCTCGACTTCCTGGTCGAAGATGCCAATGGTGAATATCTCATCACCAGTCCATCTGCTTCTCCAGAGAACTCGTTCTACGACCACAAGGGTGAAAAGGGCGTATTGTGTGAAGGATCAACGATCGATATCCAAATCATCGATGCTATCCTAGATGCCTTCCAATCGTGTGCAAAGAGACTTGATCTCGATGATGCCCTTCTTCCAGCAGTTCGAGCTACAAAGTTCCGCCTCCCACCAATGAAGATATCCCCGGCTGGATATCTACAGGAATGGGCCACCGACTACGCTGAGGTCGAACCCGGACATCGTCACACGTCCCATCTGTGGGCTCTACACCCTGGAAATGCAATCACGACAAAACAAACCCCGAAGTTGGCAGAAGCGTGCGGGGTAGTTCTACGTCGACGCGCGGAACATGGTGGCGGCCATACTGGCTGGAGTCGCGCGTGGCTGATCAACCTACACGCACGGTTACTCGAAGCCGACGAATGTAGCATTCATCTAGACTTGCTGTTGTCCCGGTCTACTTTGTCCAATCTACTAGATAGTCACCCTCCATTTCAAATCGATGGCAACTTTGGTGGTGGGGCAGGTATTATCGAAATGCTGGTCCAATCCCACGAGTCTGGGGTAATTCGCATCCTTCCAGCGTGTCCGATGGACTGGAATGGATCCATCCGAGGAGTGCGGGCGCGTGGGGGGTTTGAGCTGCAATTTAATTTCGAAAATGGCCGTGTTGTAGGTGAAGTGACTATAATTTCGGAGCGTGGAGAGACTGTGGTTGTTTACTACAATGAGTTACAAGAAGAGATTACTGGTGGTGGTGAGCATAAGATCAACTAGATATATCAACAAATCAATTAAGTTAAAGATTTCAATTCTCTCTTTTAATATCTTAAGGTACTTTCGTACTCCAAGCATTGGCACCCCCACCGTCGCTTATATCCACCCCATGTAACTGCTAAGGCGAGGTCCCTGCACTTCCTAAACCACCACGGAGCAACACCCGCATATCCCAGTCTCGGGGGTAAATCGAAGAGAACAATGAGACTTTATCCGGATAATGTTCATGCGGGGCATAATCGATGAGAGCTTCAAGCTAAGAAAATAAATTGTCAACCCTTGTTACAATAACACAAGTCCCAACACAGTAACAACACAGCAAAATGGATTTGAATTCAGTGCAAGATCTCAAGGATGTACTCCGACCTGACTTCTTCCACGGCTACGCCACAGCAGCAGCCCAAATAGAAGGCGCCTGGAACAAGGACGGCAAAGGCGTGTCAATCTGGGATACATTTGGCCACACACCGGGCAAAATCGCCGATGGAAGCACAGCCGACGACGCCGTCCGAGCTTACGACTTCTACCGCGAAGATGTAGCGCTCATGAAGTCCTACGGTGTAAACGCCTACCGCTTCTCTCTATCCTGGTCTCGTATCATCCCCCTCGGTGGCCGCGACGACCCCGTCAACGAACAAGGAATCAAATTCTACTCCGATCTCATCGACGAACTCCTCCGCAATGGAATCACCCCCTTCCTCACTCTATTCCACTGGGATATCCCCCAAGCCCTGGAAGATCGGTACGGAGGCATGCTGAACCAGGACGCCTACACCCCAGACTTTGTGCGCTACGCTCGCGTCTGCTTCGAGCGCTTCGGTGACCGCGTCAAGCATTGGATTACATACAATGAGCCTGGCGTCTATACCCTCGCCGGTTATGCAGCAGGCGTGCACGCGCCAGGTAGATCGTCTTTCCGTGAGCGCAATGCCGAGGGCGATTCGTCCACTGAGCCGTTCACTGTCGCGCATACTGAACTCGTCTCGCATGGCCATGCTGTGCGCTTGTACCGGGAGGAGTTCCAGCCCCAGCAGAAGGGAACTATTGGGATTACACTGCATGGCAATTGGTCCGAGCCGTGGGATGAGGAGGACCCACGCGACCAAGAGGCTGCGGAGCGTGCGCGCGAGTTCGAGATTGCTTGGTTTGCGGACCCGTTGTACAAAACGGGTGATTATCCTGCGTCGATGCGGGCACAGCTCGGTGGCCGATTGCCGAGGTTCACGGAGGAGGAATCGAAGCTTGTGTTTGGGAGCTCGGATTTCTATGGTATGAATAGCTATACGACTTTCTTTGTGAAGCATACGACATCTGCGCCTGATGTCAGTGATCACAAGGGGAATGTGGAGATCTTTGATGAGAATAAGCAAGGTGTGTCTCGCGGGGAGGAAAGTGATACCCCGTGGCTGCGGACTGCGCCTGGGGGATTCAGGAAATTGTTGAATTGGATCTATAAACGATACCAGATGCCGATCTATGTCACTGAGAATGGTACCACTGCCAAGGGTGAAACTGCCCCTACGCCTGAGGTTCTTAATGATGAGTTCCGCATCAGGTTCTTTGAGGGCTATGTCGGCAATGCGTTGGCGCGGGCTGTGAAGGAAGACGGAGTTGATATCCGGTCTTACTTTGCTTGGACATTCACTGACAATTGGGGTAAGTGGCTGTTTTCTTCGTCCACTATATGAGTAATTGACTGATGTTCTCTAGAATGGGCCGCTGGATATGCGGATCGCTTCGGTTCCACATTTATCGACTTTGAGTCCGAAGAAAAGACTCGCTATCCCAAGCAGTCTGCCTATTACTTGGACAAGTTGTTCAGGCATTTAATTAAAGACGCGTAGATGATTCATATGGGATGATAAATAGTCCACATAAATGAAATGCTTCACAAAGATGGTGTTATCGGTATTATATATATCGTGATAATCTATACCACCTCGGCAGTAGATATACGAGACAAATCTTACATCGGGGTGTATTGGAGACTAGTGCGTCACTACTACTCCGTAGTTCCCTGTCTAATATGATAAAATAATGCTTCTATTTGTTGTAATCTCATATTATAGCCAGTTAGGGCAGGTCATTGCGATGCTTATCGGCTATACCCCGAATGACTCCAACTGAGGGGAACCCGGCTCGGCTGTTGATGTTTTAAGTCAATTAAATAGCTGAAGGTAGCCTTGGCCTTGATTATCTGCATAGTTATTGTGCATATTCAAAATGTCTGAAAATGAGCCAATCAAGCTGAAGCTCCAGGGCACTCCCCGAGAGGTATATTCTCCAATATGAACATCTGCATATGACAAGAACTCCAACTAACTCATATGAATTACAACTAGATCGGACTACAACATGGTCGCGCATTGCGGGAACAAATCCATAGCGAGATATCTATCTACGACTTCATGTTCCAGAACACCTCAAAACTAGCTTGGAAAGATGTGCGCGAAGTCGCAACTGAATTCCAGCCCACGCTACAGAACCTAACACCTCATTTATTCACGGAGATGGAAGGTATCGCCGAGGGCGCCGGGCTGGATGTGCTCGACATAATAGCGCTCAACTGCCGGAGCGAGATAGCACTAGGACGATTCTCCGATGGCTGCACAACACTAAGCTGGAAGAAAAGCGAGACAACGCGAGTGCTCTCACAGAACTGGGACTGGACGAAGACTGTCAAGAAAAACCTCGCGATGGTATCAATTGAACAGGTTGGAAAACCTACTATCTATATGATTACCGAGGTGAGCACTCCTGTATGCGTCTATATTCTGACATGTAAGTAACTGTCCGCAGGCAGGAATCGTCGGCAAGATTGGATTCAATACCAACGGCGTTGGAACTTGTCTCAATGCAATTCGCGCCAAACCGATGATTAGTAGCAAGGTTCCGATCCATGTTGCGCTTCGGCTGTGTTTGGAGAGTACATCTGTTGACAACGCTATCAAGACTCTTGAATCTTTGGGTGGTGTCGCCTCTGCCCAGCATATCCTTTGTGCGGACAGTACTAAAGCCCTGGGACTTGAGCTATCGCCCGTTGGAGACAAGCATATCCCCGAGGATGCATCGGGGATTATCAGACATACCAACCACTTTCTTGAGAATCGCTATGTGAATGAGCCGCCCTGGCTGTCTGGGTCACCTATCCGGCTTCAGCGGCTAGGGGAGTTGACGCAGGAGTTAATTCAGTGTGGTGTTCAGGGCGACGCTATTACGCCCGCTTTGTTGCGAGAACGTATCTTCTCCGATACGTATAACAAGCCTCAGGCAATATGTTGCGAGGAGGATCCATCGCGCCATATCTCGAGTAGAAGTAGTTCTTTGTTCAACATTGTTATGAACTTGGACCCGAAGAATCTGAGAGCGGAGGTGGTCTTTGGAAGGGTTGGATCTGGAGAGGAAGGGCCTGTGTTGACAATGCCATGGTGAATACCATGAAAGGTGGCTGAATATAGACCTTGAATGCTTGTCTTTTACCCTTCTACCACAAAGAAGATCATATACACCTTTGTGCTAGAATTGCTTTATTAAATGTGGATCCTCCGCCTCGAATATATGTGCTATGCTTAGGATATAAAGAATCTGATAAAGATCATTGTTGCTTTGTTTCTCTTTGACCAAGTACTCGATCAGATAGTTTCAATAAGATATATAAAGGAGGCCGGACGGCACCACCTTTACATGTCTCGTCATCCACCAGCTACTCAGTCTCCAAGCAATCAGCTCAAAAGCCACTACCACAAGTAAGCCTCACAATCCACTCTTACTTCCCACCGATACCATGCCTGCACGCACTTCCTACGGTACGTACGAAGAGGAGCGCCGCCACTTTATGACCACATTGCACGCTCAGATTGACATTCTCAAGGACAACCACAAGGGGAGCCAGAAGATGGTTAGCAATTCTCTGTCTCTTCTGCTTCTGCGAGTTGAGGGCCTGAGAATGGCCGGACAGGCTCGTTATACCTACGACAACCCTAATTGGACAGCTAAGTGCAACAAGCTCTATGAGCGGGTGCAATATTTCAGAGATTCTCTTACCATGGACCCGACCAGTAACTACCGAGTCGCCGATGATATCGAGAGCATGATGATCTTTTTGGACTTTTGTGTCCCTGCCGATATTGAGTACCGGATTTCGCCTGATCGGGGTGACCGGAGTGGTGCCCCTTCGCCTGAGCCTAGGCGTTGATTGTGATATTTAGTGCTTTAGGGCTTTAGTGTTTGGATTTTAGATTTTTAGATCATGAAGTTATTCAGTTGCAAAATATTCCCGGTCATCGTACGTAGTCTTCCAGAGTAGTGGAGTATCACCATAGTAAGATGGCCACGTACTTGTGAGACTCGATATTAATCTGGAGTAACAGAGAACAAAATAACAGAGTAACAGAGTAACATTATAACATAGTCCAAATCCCGATATTTTCTTTTTTTTTTTTTTTTGCGAAGTCAGGGTTTGCAATAGAATGCGCCTGAATGGCCTTTTCAGCTCTCGGCAACAAGCGGATGTGGTGCAAAACGTCATCAATAACGACGATCACGACTAAGTCCAGTAATCAAGTACTTTGTGATTCGTACAGAACACATATGTTTGTATATGTGCATTTACACTTGAAAAGAAAAAGCAAAAAGCAACGCAAGGGTTATAGGCCACCGCCCTCAACCTCTTTTCTTTGTTTTATCTTCTTTTCTCTGACTTGTTCATATGCGCATCACTCATCATGGCCTCGGCAACAGGAATTCCTCAAGATCACCCCGCAACAATTGTATCGCGAGAAGATGAACCTCTATTGGGCCGCCCAGGCGATGTCACACAACAGCCTGATGAGAGTATCTATCGGAATCTCTTCACAGGTGAGCATCAAAGCTTCTGGTCGAAACCCCATAACTGACTCCAAATTCAGGAACAGCGAGTGTCGCGCAAGCAGGGATTTGGATTGTGAGAGCATTCTAAACAATTTAGAAGATCGGAAAACTAATAATATACAACAGCTAGCGGCGTTGGTCTGGCAAGGCGTCTTATCCCTTCCCCTCTCGCTATTCACCCCGCATCCAGTAAGGAGATAAAAAGCCGAACAAAATATCCTCAACACTAACTAACTGGATATTTAGCTACTCGGAAGTTCTGCCCTTCTTCTTCAAGTCCAAGCAGCTCTCATCTTACAACCAACTGCTACCCCGCAACAGAAGCGTACCGGTACTCGCATCCACTACATCTTACAACTACTCAGCGTGGCCCTTTTTATAGCTGCCTTTGTCATTATCGAGGTTAACAAGGGCTCTCATCCGCACTTTGTCTCTCCCCACGGCATTCTAGGTCTGATCACTTACATCGCTATCGTGCTACAAGCCGTGGTCGGTGTTGTTCAGTACTTTTTCCCGGTCACCGTCTTCGGCAGTGTCGACGCTGGGAAGCGCATTTACAAGTATCATCGCTGGAGCGGCTATGTTTTGCTACTGCTGGAGGTGGCGACTATCGTGGCGGCGACGCAGACCACCTACAACGTGATTGCGATTCACATCCCTCTATGGGGTGTACTTGTTTCTGTCGTTTTTATTCTCGCTGGAGTGGGTGCGAGGATTAAGAAGCATAAATTGGGGTTGTGAGGTGGGCAATGTGAGAGGATTCAACAGTACTGCAGACCATTTATGAACGGAATATGTGAACTTAGCGATGTGAATATTGAGCTGATGACCAGAACGAAGTGACTGACTCTCCCTGTGCTCCGGGAGTCAATACTTCAGCGTCATCTATAAGACATTTGCTCTATTGGCTGTACTTGAGAAAAGTGGATAGTCCCAGGAGTTGTCAAGGTTAGGTTCTAAGAGAATGGCCCATGGGAGGCAAGAAACAGCCGCTTTTAACGCCGTTTTAAGCAGCTCGCGCTAGTCTTATCATTTTCGTTTGCTGGCAAGCTGTAGCCATAGATTTAATGATGACCATAACTGGCTTGAGCTCGACTCGTTCCTTAATGACCATCTCGGCATAATCGCTAACCCAGCTTATGGATACGAGATCCTCCTCGAGATTGGCGTGGTCAGGATTTCCAATGATATCCAAACAAAGGATAAAAAAGGGGATAAACTGGTGGAGCAATAATATACTGTTCGAACAGTTAATCAATTGCGCAAACCAGGAAAGGTAAGTTGCATGCTTGACATACCTGACGCCCCACAACGCATTCGCCGAGGATGCAAGGAGAGATTGGAAGATTTTCACAGATTTTCTGGATATCTCCACAGCCTGGGATGGTAGGATATGACTCTGCTTGCATTTTTTCGATTGATAGAGGACGATGAGCATTTTGTAAGTGCTGAATAGCACATCAACGCAGAACCATATCTCGAGGTGATTTGTAGCCATTTGAAGAAGGCGCTCCTTTAAAGTGATAGATTAGGAATGAAAGATCTCATAAATTGTTGTTTCAAGTTAGTGGGAGACATACCACATCCCAATCCAATAATATTGGCTCAACCTCGTCGGTAAAACTGTCAATTGTCGCATCATGGGAGACGGGATCAGGATCTTTCCCTCCGTCAACCCAATCGAGATATTTCATCACAATGAGCGTCAGTCGCATAGATGCGAGGAAATGAATATCCATGAAGCGGGATGATTCATGGTTGACGCTGTTGATAGTTGGGTCGGGGAAATTGACTTTCCACGATCCTGTCGGGATGAGAGTCGGTTTTCCGTAACACATGCGAAAAAGACAATCCATTCGCAAAATGTGCCAGAATTCGAACCGTTTTCGATTCCGCTCTACTTCCGCCTGGCGTGGGAGAGATTCTGGCTCTGTGGAAGGTTGTTTATCTCCCTCGGAAGGTGTCTCATCCACGGAGAAAAGTCCTAGGGCTTTAGATATCCTGCATGCTTGGGCGAGGGCTTTCCAGGATAAATCGATATTGCAGCATTCGAGGGACAATGACATCTGTTGAAATTGTTAATTCATTGGTGTGATATTGAAAAGTATCTAGTTTTCTTACCAGCGTCAACGCTGCGAAGAAGTCGGCTGGGGTATCTTTGATATTTTTCAGCCAGTCTTCGCTGAGAGAAACGCATTTCTGGTATAAAATATGGATCAAGGTGCCTCTTCTCAGGAGTACCTCTGGCTTTAAGACGATGCCTTGGAAAAGAGTGGTGTAATAGATGATTTGGGAGGTACAATCTAGTTGAACATGCGGTATTTCGAGCAGATCAGGAATTGAAGTTAGAAATGATTTTTCGAGAGGCATCTTGAAGCCTTCGAAACCGCAGAAGCCGTAGTAGTCTGGATTGGACGTTAGCGAATGAATAATCAAGGACGGGTCAGATGTGTTTACAGTCTATAAGCTGCTGTGCCAAGTCTTTTGGAATGGACAGCTCTTCTGATGGCTCCGTAGGCTGTGTATCTTGCATGAACTGGATTTCCGACATGGCGGAAGTAATGACACAAAAGCATTGTTCATTTTCGAGAAAGCACGATTGGATCTGTTGCAGGTGACAGAAGACACTAGAGAGAAGCATAGATTGACTGCCTTCATCTTTGATACGACTGATGATATCACGGATCCCGGGTGGGACTATTGTGGTTGGGGTTTCAGGCAGGGTTGCATTCCGTGTGTTCTCTGATTCGACAGAAGAGATAGACATGGAATCGACCTCATTATCTTGATTTCCCGCGAAAGTATCCAAGCCACAATGCTCCTCTAGGCATCTGAGGCGCTCGAGAACTTCTAGAAGAACAGTCTTCTCGGAAATTTCGGTCCTGCAATATTCTCGTCAATGAAAATTTGGAGGGATGTATGAATGCTTCGTAGCTGGCCAAATGTACCTCTGTTTTTTAGTTCGTGGCTTTCGTGGCAGGTAAGCACACTTAGCTCCTGTGGCTTCACATCTATCACATCTTGGCGTAACACGATTGCAGCGAATCTAGAAGATTGTTATTGTGGCTGAACATTCAAGATGACATTACCGCCAAGGACTCTATACCTTCTTAGACTGACAACGACCGCACTAGGATAGCCTCAAGTCAGAATTCGATCGAGTCACATGTGGGCATAATATTTTCTCACCGAAATAATCGCTAATGCGCGCCCGGTACTCATTGTTGTTCGTGGTCGAACTGCTAACTACAGTTGGCTCGGTATGGGTGTTGCGGGGAAAAGAGAAAAGGCCGAAAGTCCGGAGGGACTAGTATCTGGTGCCTCGACTCTGATTGGACCCCTCGTGTTAGGTGGGGCCGGACTCTCAGTAACCCCGAAGGACCGCACGCTTGTCCGGATTAGATCACGAGCTAACCCTATTTAGGAGCTACCTCGCGCGCCGAGCTTTATTACTCCTGAAGGGTCCCAAGCGGGCAGGCATCCATGGATCTCTTTGATCCATTTTGATCCACGTTGATGACGACCCGAGCTTTCTTGGCCTATCATAAAGTACCTATTTAAAGATACAGTAGCCTAGTCTGGAAATTCTCGTATCGTATCAAATGATCTACTTACAGGAAATGTAACTGTCTTGAGTATAAAAGTCGAAGGAATCCTCTTCCTAGGTTGCGCACTGTCCTCTTCTACCATCAAAATTCCTCTCCAAAGGATGGGTCTCTCTTCAGATTCTCCTCAAGGAGCTGTGGCCGAGACAAGGTCTATGACTGGAGAGTCACGTTCTCCACATTTGACGGATGACCGACAGCCCAATGTTGTCGAAGTCGACGAGGAACCCAAGCGAGATGTTGATACCAAAAATGCGAAAGAGCAATCTGCGTCCCTTAGTGGTTATTTCGTATGTGTCAAGTGAACGAGGGAATATTTCGTCGCAATATATCGCTAATAATAGACAGAGGATTCTTTCCTACCTGACCACCAAAGATCGTATGGTCTTGATGGTCGCTCTCATATGCTCCATGGCCTCCGGTGTCGTAAGTTGATTGTGTTTTGGAAGTTCAATTGCAAAGCACCAAAAAAAAAGTTACTAATCGGTCCCCAGCCATTGCCTATCATGAATATCGTTTTTGGTGAGCTGGTCGGTAGCTTCAGTGATTACTTTCTTCCCGATTCGACAACGACCGAAAGCGAATTCAAGGCTTCCGTTAGTCGATTGAGGTGAGCGCAGGGTTACAGTTGTCGTCATTGTATCATGAGGCTAACTGTGAAAGTCTCTATATCGTCTACCTCTTCATCGCGAAGTTCGTCTTAACATACTTTTCAATGGTATGCCAGGATATCCCAAGTGAAACTGCGGTACCTCCCCCAAAGCTAACCTGCTCAAAATTCAATCACAGTACTGCTTTCGTGTTACCAGCCTTCGAGTTTCAGCTTCTTTACGACTTGAATACATGGGTTCCCTCTTCGCCCAGCCTTTGAGTAAACTGGACCAAGTATCAGTCGGCACAGTTGTCAATGCCATCACGACTTCCTCCAATTCCATCCAGCAAAGCATCTCCGACAAACTGGCCATTTTGTTCCAATCCCTCGCCCTTTTGATTGCCGCATACATCATAGCCTTCAAGTATTCGTGGGCCCTGACCCTTGCGACCAGCTCGGCTATACTCTTCATTCTAATCGTATGCTCTCTAACGTTGCCCGCAATTTCCAAAATCCAGCAAAATATGGACAAAGCAGATGAAAAACATTCGGGAATCGCGGCGGAAGTTTTTGGTTCCATTCGAACAGTCATCTCACTGGGCGCCGAGGCACCGTTGGCCGCAAGACATCGTCAATGGGTCGAAGAGTCTCGGAAAAGAGGAATGAGCATGTCGGTCATTATGGGGCTTCAGCTTGGTCTTATCTTTTTCGCCATGTATGCTAGCTACGCGTTGGCATTCTGGCTGGGGTTAAGACTGTTTCAGCAGGGTCATATACCGAACATTAACACAGTCATAACGTATGTCTTCTCCCTCCAGCGCTACTTTGTCAATACTCACAAGTCTGTTCTAGGGTGTTTTTTTCGGTCATGATTGCAGTGAGCGTAATAGGCAGTATCGCATCGCCACTAATGATAGTCTCCAAAGCGGCCAGTGCAGCGGCTTCCTTTTTTGAGATAATCGATTCGGAAAGAATTGCTTCTGGCGGAGACCGCGATACAGCTGCCCTCGACTCAGGGGACATAGTCTTCAAGGACGTGCAGTTTTCGTATCCTTCTAGACCGGATACCCAAATTCTCATGGGTCTTAACGCGCGGTTTGAGAGAGGCAAGACAACAGCAATAGTTGGCCCATCAGGATCAGGTAAAAGTACTATTGTCGCACTCATGGAGAGATGGTATTCTCCAGAACAAGGAAGCATTTCAGTGGGCCAGCGCAATATTAAGCAGCTGGATCTCAAGTGGTGGAGATCTAACATTGGGCTTGTGCAACAAGAGCCGTTCTTATTCAATGATACGATTTTCAAGAACGTCTCTTTCGGATTGATTGGTACCAAATGGGAAGATGAGCCTGACTCAGTGAAAGCCGGATTAGTGGAAAATGCGTGCAAAGAAGCATTTGCCGATGAGTTCATCGATCGGCTGCCCAAGGTATGTAAGCTGCTTACACTTTCCATTCTCGTTGCTTAAAATCTCTAGGGATACGAGACACCTGTCGGGGAGAACGGCACGAAATTAAGCGGTGGTCAGAAACAGCGCCTGGCTATAGCGCGAAGTATCATCAGAGAGCCTACTATTCTCATTATGGACGAGGCCACTAGTGCGATTGATGTTCGGGGAGAGAAGATAGTTCAAGCAGCCCTCGATCGCGTCTCTAGGAACCGAACTACACTTGTGATTGCTCACCGATTATCCACCGTTCGACGAGCTGATCGGATCATTGTTCTTCGCGGCGGTCTGAACATTGAAGAAGGGACTCACGATGAGCTTCTTGCTGTGGAGGACGGCCTTTATCGGGGCCTGGTCAATGCACAGAGACTTGAAATCGCTGCAGATGATGAAAATGATACAGTGGAGACCATGGAAGCTTTGAAAGAGGAGCTTGAACACTCTGCGACTGCTACTGCCGAAGACTCACAAGAGGGGGCCAAGAAGACTAAAAGACGTGGCTTCTTTACCAGCGTGGGACTTTTGATGTATGAGTCCCGTACTCATGGGCCATTCTTCCTCCTAGCACTACTCGGCATTTTGGGTGCTGCCTGTAAGCAGTCTTCCCCGAACATTTTGATCCTGGTTAACCATAAATCAGCTGCGTACCCTTTACAGAGTTGGCTTTTTGCAAAGCTTATCGATGTGTTCAGCTTTAGAGGCCAGAAACTGACCGATGCCGCGAATTTTTGGTCGCTGTGGTTCTTTGTCTTGTCTCTGGGACTTGCCGCCTGTTATTCAGCGGTTGGCTTCGCGACTAACAGACTCGCAATTGTCAGTGGATATCATACTCGAAATATGGAATGGATCTAACAGTATTATAGGAAATGTCTTCCACTTGCCGGACAGAATATTTTGAAAACATTCTGAAAAAGTCCGTTCCATTCTATGATCTGAACGACAATGCCTCCGGGTCGCTCGTGTCGCGCCTGGCAACAGATCCTAAGCAGATCCAAGATTTGATCGGGGTAAATGGTGTTTTCCCAGTCATCTCACTCTGCAGCATGATTGGGTGCATGGCAATTGCCTTTTCTTTTGGGTGGAAATTATCTCTCGTGGCTACGTTTGCTGCTCTTCCCTTCGTTTTCCTTGCTGCGTTTATGCGCATTCGTTATGAACTGGAGTTTGATTCGATGAATGCTGCTGTTTACTCCGGTAGCTCCCAGTTCGCAGCGGAAGCTATCGAAGCATTTCGCACTGTCTCAGCATTGACAATGGAGGATTCCATTTTGAAAAGATACTCGAACCTTCTGCAAGAGCAGCAAAAGAAAGCTTTTCGCAAAGCTTGGCTCGCTACTCTCGTGTTTGCCTTCTCTGATAGCGTGGAGCTTTGTGCCATGGCGCTTACCTTCTGGTACGGTGGTCAGCTGCTAGCGTCGAGAGAGTATGAGCCGGTTTCCTTCTTTGTTGTGTACATGTCTATCATTCTGGGCGGACAACAAGCGGGCCAATTCTTTAGCTATGGACCTAATATCGCCCAGGGCACTGCTGCAGCGAACAGAATGCTCGACTTCCGTCCAGATTTGAGCCTTTCCGACAGGGACTCTGAAAAGCTCAAGATCGATACAGCTATTCGATCTGGGGCTCATATCGAATTTCAAAACGTTGCCTTCAAGTATGCTTCACAGGAAAACCCACTGTTTACCGGCCTCGATGTCACCATTGAAAGTGGCCAGTTTGTTGCATTTGTCGGTGCCTCGGGCTGCGGGAAAACGACCGTTATCTCGATGCTCGAGCGATTTTACGATCCTTACAAAGGTAATATTTTCCTCAACGGCGAAAATATCACTTCGATAGATACAACCTCATACCGTCGATCCTTGTCGCTGGTTGCACAAGAGCCACGGCTTTTCGAGGGCACAATTCGAGACAACATTACGCTTGGCCTCGACCCATCAGAATACACCGACGAAGAGTTGGTCCAGGCATGCACTGATGCCGAGATCCACAACTTCATTACATCCCTGCCTGAGGGATACTCCACAGACCTAGGCATAAAAGCACAGACAGCATTGAGTGGTGGACAGCGCCAGAGACTTTGCATAGCGCGTGCATTGTTACGAAAACCTACCTTGTTGCTTCTAGACGAGGCAACATCCAGTCTCGACTCGCAGTCTGAAAAGGTTGTCCAGGGTGCCCTTGAACGTCTAGCAGCACGGAGGAGTATGACGATTGTCGCAGTTGCGCACAGACTGGCAACTATCCAGAAAGCGGATGTTATTTTCGTTTTTGGAGAGAGTCAGGATGGAAATGGGTCTAAGATCGTCGAAAGGGGGTCACACCAGGAATTACTCCGCAACAAGGGGATGTACTGGCAAATGGTAATTAAAACCCTCACTTTCCAATTATCATTTTCTAACGCTCGAAATTTTAGTGTCAAGCAAATGGACTGGATATGTGAAATCAGTCAAATGTTCTCGATTCTTCTTAAAACATCACCATTATCCCTTTGATATCAAGTAGAATACTGCCTCCATGCGTAATGGCGTGTCTGTCATAGACAAGGTGGTCCAGATTCCGAGCTCGGCCGGTCCATTCAACAAACACATGCTATCGAAGAATTAAAACAGTATCAACCAGGCGATCTGCTTCCCTGTCTTCTCTTGAAGAGCTTCCAAATCCTCGTCGGTCTTGTTTTGCTGGGTAACAAAATGTTCAAGCATCTCAATTCAAGATAAGATCGTTAAGCCGCCGGTGTTGCCTATTCTCATGCTCGATGAATCTTGAACTAAATCTCTCGATAGGAATGCGATAAGAATGAAGTGGGAATGAGATGAGGGGAGCTGAGTGAAAGATAAGCTGAACAGGTCTAAGGCGGAACCCAGGCGTGAGATTGATATCCGCTGCGCTTGCCTCGTTTGATGTCATTCTTTGTCTTGGACAATTGCGAAGGAAAGATTCAGGACACCGATACCGAGGAGCACTCCGCGATATTGAAGACGAGAGAGAATAAAGAAGAGAGGTGATAGAACGAGAGAAAAAAAAAAGACATACGGACGCGCTGTGACGACGAAGACCCCTTTGGGCAGAGAGACACCTGCCACTGGTTGATTTTGGCGGAGAAGGACTTGACATGATCGTTCACGTACAACTTCGATGAGCGCGAGGCGGAATCGATATCACCAAGAGGATGAGAGCTGTGGCTGCGAATAGGATTTGGGCCTTTGATCGACAAGAAAGGCCTTGGTAGCCAGAAATCCCCAAGTGCCGGTCTAAGTCTAACAAACCCACATATTGTCAGAGCAAGATAACGTAGCGAGAATTAAGCAGCGATATAGTTAGACTTACCCTGAAACTATCCCGTAGATAGCATAGTTCATCAACTGGTCCAAGTACCCATCTATCAATAACACCGACCCTAAGACAACAAGTCAGCCGCGTCTCCTTGTCAATACTATGTGACGCTTCGGTGCCTCTGTCCTGCATTTTCATGATATTCTGGCATTCCATCCGAAGGGATATGTGGATATATATCAAATTATTGTCTTCAGATTAAATATTCTTGACAATGCTGTTGGTGTGGATGGCTCTGCATAGTTATATATGTTGGAGTACAAACTATTGAACATGCAGATCCCCCAAAAGGGTTAAGGCGGGAGGATCCACTACATATCCACCACTCATTGCCTGTTCACTTCTTTTCTTCCTCCCCAAAATCCAATGGCGCTCACTTCATATGTCTGCTTCAATTGCAGGAATTCTTATGGACTGAAAGTATCTCTGCGCAATTTCTCCTCTGCCCGACGTAATCGAGACATATTACGACCCGCGACAGCTCCGAAGCCCACGCCGGACGTCAAGCACATCCGCCAAAATGCCGACCTCTACGCACAGAACTGCATAGATCGCAACTATGCAGGTCACGCCGGGCATCCGTCGAAAATTCAACAATTATCAGAGGAAGCTAGACAGCTCGATCACGACCTGAAAACCCCCCGTTCCCGCATCAAGCAACTAGAAAAGACCATCGCCAAGCTACACATTGCGACTCGACAAGGCACAGATGGAAACACTAATGAGAAGGGCCTGAGTCCAAGCGAGGAACTAGCCGAACTCAAGTCAGAGGCTCAGCACCTAAAGGACGATTCGCAGTCCATGACAGAACGCAAAGCAACCTGCACCGAAGAGATCAACCGACTAGCCCTCTCCCTCCCAAACCTCTCCTCCCCATTCACACCCATCGGACACGACCCAGCTCTCGTCCAATACCTCAACTTCAACCCCCAAGAACCCCCCACCTGGACCCGGCAATCCCAAACCGAGCTCCAAGCCCGGTCGCACGTCACAATCGGCACAGAGCTCAAACTCCTCGACTTCGCCAGCTCCGCCACAACAACAGGATGGGGCTGGTACTTCCTGATCAACGAAGGCGCAATGCTGGAACAAGCACTGGTCCAGTACGCGCTGAGCACAGCCCGCCGCCGAGGCTGGAAAACCGTCGCCCCACCCTCAATCGTCTACTCCTACATCGCCGAAGCATGCGGATTCCAACCCCGCGACCAACACAACGAGCAACAGATCTGGTCCATTGAACAGAACGAACGCGACAAAAACACCAAACCCCAACGCTCGTTAACCGGCACCGCCGAGATCCCTCTCGCAGCCATGTACGCGGGGCGCGACATGAACGCCTCCGAGCTACCGATCAAGCTCGTCGGCGCGAGCCGCTGCTACCGCGCCGAGGCGGGTTCCCGCGGCGTCGATACGAAGGGTCTGTACCGCGTTCACGAGTTCACCAAGGTCGAGCTGTTCGGCTGGGCGGATAACGTGGACGGGGCCGTTCCGAGCTCGGACGATATGTTCAATGAGTTGTTGGATATGCAGATGGAGATTCTGACGGCGCTGCATCTGCCCTGCCGCGTGCTGGAGATGCCGAGTGGAGATCTGGGGGCTAGCGCGACGCGCAAGCGAGATATCGAGGCGCTCTTCCCGTCTCGTTTGCGTGCGGCGTCGGGTGGTAATGCTACGCCTGTTGATCCTGAGATTCATCATCTGGAGTCGGCCTGGGGTGAGGTTACTTCTGCTTCTATCTGTACGGATTACCAGAGTCGGCGGTTGGCGGCTCGGGTGCGTGGCGGTGGCGCTAAGGAGTCTCGGTTCCCGCATACTGTTAATGGGACTGCTATGGCGGTTCCGCGTGTGCTGGCTGCGATTTTGGAGAATGGGTGGGATGCTGAGCGGGGTGTTGTTGTTATTCCTGAGGTTTTGCGGCCTTGGATGGATGGGATGGAGAGTATTGGCCGAAACTAGATTGGCTGGGGGATTATTCTCGCTCTCCTCGTGGAGACGCTGTATACTATGTACTTTTTAGGGACGTGGCGGACATATATATACTTTATATACTGGAATGTCTGCTTCATTTGAGCTACCTGTGATATAAAAGGGATAGGTGGTTATCTTCATGAATCTTGCATTGCATTACCTGCGACCTTTTGGTATCTCTAAAACAGTAGCAAAAAAACGAGGTCGTAAAAAGACCCCCAATCGCTGCCTTATTAAGGGTAGGATAGAGCAGAATATTAAATAAAAACAGAACAGAACAAATCAGAGGCAGGGCCATTCATGACTTCGTGAACACATAAATCAGAAACAAAACATAAAATCAAGTAAGCATAAACATCACATCATTGCAAATCACAGAGACAGGGGTACAATCTGGTCTCTTTCGTCAGACAGGACCAGCAGCCTGAGAAGGAAGGCAGATAAAAAAGGAAATAACCAAACGCCGTCAAGAACTCCAAGTAGCGCAGAGATATCCAAGAAGATGATGATCAGGACAAAACATAAGCCAAATAGATAGGTCTGAAGATGTCAAGAAGTTGCCAGGCTCATTTCCAAGGTAGATCTATATCTTCAACACGAGTGCATGTCAGATATGGCAACCCCACCGGAGTATTCTCACGAGGACCAACGGTGCTAGTGGGTGCCTGGTCCGGGCTCTTCAACTCCAACTCGAGGAAATTACGCATCAGCGGCTTGACGATATCCCGTGCCAAGCGTTTCATCTCGTCCATCTTGCGCTCGAAGCGTTTCAGAGTCTCGCGCGTGTAAAGCGAGCCAGAGGAGGATGTGGGATGGAGTTTGAGAAAGCGCTTGAGCTCATCGTGGGGTAGGTATGCCTGCGGAGAAGATGAGCCGATCAATCTATAGATGCGCGCGGACGGGTCTGGGGATGTGGTTGACCGCGGCGTGCTTGCCGGGTGTGACGCCGATGCGGTAGGTTGGACGGGACCGTCGCTTGGACCCGAAGTTTTAAGAATAGGAGCTGGCGGTGGCGTGGTGCTTTCTATCAGCCATTGGCGGAAGAGACATACGGCGAGCCAGTCCAGGTATGCATTTGAGGGGCCGACACGTTCGCCGCGCGAGGTGGTCAAGGATAGGCGCAGGAGCTTGGATTCAACGCGCGCTTTGAGCTCATCGAGATCTTCTACTTTGTCTTCGATCACATCTAGTAGTGAGTCTGGTAGAGGCGCATAGGAGGCATTTCGCAGACTTGGTAGGGCGGCGGGCCACTGACCGACGACGTGGATTAAGGCTTCGGAGAAGATCACCCGGCTGCGGGCGAGATATCCCAGCTTCAGGTAGCTGGGTGGGTATTTGGCGATCTGTTTGAATAGACGAGATCCAAAGCCGAGTAGGTGGTGGTCCACACGGGGCCCTGTCACCGGAAGCGCATCGTACATATCAGCCAATGCAAGGAGGGATTTGCACTCTGTATATGCAGAGGCGATGTTGACACTGTTGAGAGTGGGGGCATGATTGTAAAATATTCGTAGTAGATTGTCATAGTCACGTATTAAGGGATCGACCGCGACAGCGTGTTCCCCGGTCTGCGGTAGGTGGGCCACCGACTGCATCCCTGCTAGGTTCGCCATAGATCGAACGAAGCCTGCATGGGCGTTGGACGGTTTGGTCATCGTTGGAGGAAATGCAGCTTGGTCGCCACTGAACATGGGGGCATAGGTCGGTTGCTGTTTCAACGCGCGACATTAGCATTGTGGGCAAAGATGAGATTATGCGACGCGCCGGCGCAAGGCATACCTTTTGGACAAGGATCGCCTCTTCATCCTCGGCGCGATTCTCCCAGTCAAGTTCATATCGCCAGCGTCTCTTCTCCGCTGATCGCGTCGAGATTCCACCGTTATCAGACGGTGCCAACGTTGACCCGTTCGATAAATCATCGTCCTCGCTCAGTCGCGACAGCGTCCCCTCCGGCTTCGACGGACCCAAAGCCATTTGGCGCGACCAGCCCTCATTGGTGCTCGCCTCAAAGTAGCCGGAGCATTGTGATAATATCAATTTGTGGAGGAGATAACGCCTTTCTTGCGATCCGGTGCGGATCACAACCTCGGTGTCACCCGTGTACGTGAAGATGGGGAAATCGTTCGAGGAGGGATGCGAAGAGCCGCCATGGTGCGAGCGACCGGAACGGTGTCGTCTACTGGAGGGACGCGATACTAGGGAAGCGGTGCTTTGAGCGGTGGTGCGATCAACGATCTGAGCTTGGGAGACCATTTCTGGGGATTTGTTGACATATGTGAACCGGGGGTGTTCAACACCTGTCAGGATAAGAGGGCGTCATCCGAGACCGAGGGTGGAAATTGGAGATTATTGTAAAAGAGGGAATAAATAAAGAGAGAGTGATACAGAGAAGAAAGAGGGAGAGGTTGAAGAGAAAGAGAGAGAGTATGAAGTTCCTCAGGCATTCCCCGCCGAAAGAAGCAAAGGAAACAAAGTAAAGTAAAGAGTATACAAGTATAATAGAGTCATACAAGGTCATCAAAGGGGTACAATCGATCCTAATAAAGTCCCCGTTTCTATCAAAATTCAGTTGCCAACTAAAATCAAATATTAATAGGCCCTAAATAGTGTATATGCACTATGTATGAATGTGGGATGCCGCAAGCAGCTGAATTCGAGTGGCAAAGGGCCCAATTACCAATGCGACATGGCCCTTCGAATATGAAAACATAAATAGTTTCGGTTTATATTAGTTTCAGTTTATATATAACATTATACTACTATAATACTATACATAATACCATACATAATACAATAAATATAAAATATATACTCGGACATCTCGGAGTTTTTGTTCTTTTATGCGCCCCTCCTCCACCTTCTCTCCTTTTTAGCCCGTCTCCAGTTTCACCTTGTTTTTTTTTTTCCTTTACTTGTCTTCTTCTTTTCATTTAAACCCTCGGCTTTCTCTTGTAATCCTCTGAAACTTGCTTTCTGATCCGAAAAATCAATCAGGTGGACTCGGGAGTATACGGCCTGACACAATAAGGTTACTTTTATTGCGACGCTCTCCTCCACTTCCTCGACGCCCAACCCCCGCGATTCTCAAAAAATCTGGCCCTGGACACATCTTCCCGGGACAGCTTCTATAGCTGTCCCGATCTGTCATCACTGCAGATAACATCAGTGCCTGCGGATTTTGACAGCGCGAGAACCGATCCATCTCCGTCGCCCTCTCCTTCCTTCGACTTTGCCCCGCACAAAAAACGATCCAAAGCTAGAACCGTCGGAAGGAAAGCGCGTGGTGTCATCGGTAAAGTCCGAGCATTCCAGCGGATCGCGGCCGCCAAGATGGCGCATCCGAATATCAAGATCGACACCAGCGTCCTGGCGACCAAGCGCGGACTGCCCGAAAATGACGACGCGGGGCTCGATATACTTGGTGCGGATCAAGACAACCCGAAGCTGGAAGCTGGAAACACGGAAGATGTTCCACCGTTCCTGTGTCAATCTGTCTCGGGTGAGTGAGGGGTGCATAAAACGCCTATCGGAGAATACAACCCTGCACGTGGAATGTGACTGACCGCTTCCTTTATGCAGAGATCCATGACAAGTTTGAGGATTTGGAATGGATGCAGCGCACACGTATCGCCGAGGCCCAGCAGGCCAATGATCTCACGCATCCCTTCGCCCTAGAGGTAGACCCCAAAGTTAAAGACCGGAATCGTTATTTTAACGTCCAGGCCTGGGCAAATTGCCGGGTCCATCTGCGGGTGCCCGAGGGCGAGTGTGATTTTATCAATGCATCTCCGATCAGACTGGAAGACTCGGTGACACGGGAAAGAAGGAATTATATAGCGACCCAGGTAGGTTACGCGTTCCATCATAAAATCATATGTTGTGCTTACCATTCTTACCATTAATCAGGGCCCCAAACTTGGATATATCGCGGAGTTTTGGCACATGGTCTTCCATGAAAGCCAGGAGGTCGGCGTGATTGTGATGCTTACCCAAACTTTTGAAGCGGGCCGGGAAAAGTGCGCTCAATATTTCCCATTGGATACGGAGGAGGCTCCAATGGTCCTATATGCAAATGAGTCGGACGTTCTCTTCGATGAGAGAGAGCAAACAGAACCCGGCGTCTTGGGTAGGGTGACCTTGTTGGAATCAACTTTCGACGCTAGATCACGATCTGAAATCCGCAAACTTGAACTGGCCATCGGTTCGGAGTCAAAGATTGTCTGGCATTTCCTTTTCGCTGGCTGGGCCGATTACTCCAAACCCGAAGGCAGCGATCGCCAAGCCCTTCTCGACTTGATCAAGTTGTCAGCCTCCAAATCCACCCCGGATAATCCGCGAATCGTGCACTGCAGCGCAGGAGTTGGTCGGACAGGAACGTTCATTGCGCTTGACCATTTGCTGTGCGAACTGAAGTCAGGACATTTGTTGGATATGGAACATCCAGAGGTCGACCCTATTTTCGAAACAGTCAATCAGATGCGCGAGCAACGGATGATGATGGTCTACAACGAGATGCAGATGCAATTTATCTACGAAGTGCTCCGAGAACAAACCAATCGGAAGCTGGGCAAGATTACGGACTGGAACATGGACTCGCCTAACGGCAGCGAGGAACGGTCTGCGAAAATCGCCAAGTTGAATGACCAGGTAGATTACCTGCCAACTTTCAAGCCGGAGTTGGAAGCTGTTCCAGATCGCGCTCATACGCCGACGAGAAGTCGGACCGGTACACCGGAGCTTTCTGATCCTGATAACGAATGACGCCCGCTCAATCTTCATTTTGACCTTTTTTCGTCCCATCTGTGATCATAAACTTTGGACGGAAAGTTTATGTTTATGTTGCATCCCTTCATGGCATCCGGTGTTTACTTGATTTTGAACTTGCGACTGTTTCTGAATTATGTCTTCTTCCAACCCCCTGCTATATATCTTTTCTTTCCTGTTGAAATACCCCCCGTTTTGTTACTTTGGTTATCATCTTGGATGTAGTTATATTGCTTATTGACTAGCACTGTCGGTCTCCCTCTAGAGTCACTGTATATTAGCCAATTGGTGATATTGTATGCTTTGTCGACTGATCTGGGACATTCTACTTTTACCGAATAACCATCTCTATCATAGGCTTTTTGGGGATCAGATTTCGTTATTAGCATTTTCACGGCTATGTAGTATCTCCCACATATTCCCAGTAAGTCCACGCTAATGTACAATCGCTTGAAAATAACGAGAAATTTCTTGCAATCTTCACCATAGAAAAATCTTCCCCATCAAGACATAATATAACAATATAAACAAATCAATAAAACAAGATCGCACTGCTGAACACAAAATCGAGATTGTTATCATACCGACGTGAGACCAAGACATGAAATCCATCATCATAAGAACAAAGAGTATAGCAAAACAAGATCTGAATGCGACACATGGCTTCTCCTTTCCAAAGCACAAAGTACACGCTTCGCTCCGGTTAAAAGTAACCTTAATCAATACGCTTTGCCGCGGCAGGAATTGCAGCCGACTGGCCATCGACAGGGCCAGTTTCATGATAACTGGGAGGAGCAGTCTCTCGTTCAGGACTGGGCGCTTCTTCCGCATCCCAAGTCTCAACTGCATTCTCATCCCAGTTGTCGACTTCCTGCTCAAGACTCATGACACCGGATTCCTGCGGGCCCATGATTTCTGAGTCGCGACGGGAATTCCCGACGCCACCGAGCTCGACGTCCTCAGTACCCTCCTCCATCATGCCATACCGACTTTGTCGGCGGCGTTCCATCATACGCCGGTGGTACCAGTTGCAAAGTCCAACGGCACCTACACTACCGACAACATTGGCGACAATATCGAAGATATCAAAGTCTCGACCATTTGGAAGGAAACCCTGCACCACTTCAGAGCCAATACCCAGCCCTAATGTGCAGACCACGAGGGTCACGTGTAGCGTGCGACGACGGGTAGTGTCCAGGACCCAGTAAAATGTTACTGAGAGTAGGAAAAATGTCACGAGGTGGAGGAACTTGTCATTGGGTTGAAGCTGTGTTGGTATCGTTGAAGAGGTACTATGTGGAAGAAGACCGATGTAACCGGCTAAGAAAAGCAGGAAGATGAAGGCACCTGAGGCGGGTTAGTTGGGGAGATCGCCGGAATCAGAATGGTAAGCAAAGCAAAGCAAAGCAAAGCTCACCTGCGAAAGGATAGCGAATGCGCATGGTGGTCGAGAATGGGGTCAGTGAGGAAGAAAGTGAGAAGAAGCTTTGACTGAAACTCTTTTTCTGTGAAAGTGATTGTCCAGTCTTCGGGAGAGCTGTCAAAGGTGGAGGAGTTCGGCCCCAGCTGATGCCTTGTGCGTCATATGCGGAGCAATGGGGGACGTTCACAACAAAGAAGTGGAAAATCTGATACAGGAACAGACAAATCCACAGTAAACTCAGGTAAAGATTACAGATAATAATAGATTGAAATAAGACAAGATGTGAACAATAGCGATTGATCGCAAGTCGAAAGAGTGACAATGAGACAAGATCTGCCGGTTGACTCCGCCTTCATGCCCTGTACTTCATCCCCGTCCAGAGAAACTTCCTATGAAGCTCCCCCGGACCTTCTTCATCAAACCTCACCCCCACGCTATCATTTTTTGCTGATTTGACATCTTCAGTCAATTTTACCGGGGGTGTTTTCTATCTCTATGCCTTTTGTCCCTTCCCCGACCCCTGTGTCGCGTCCGATCGGCCCGTAATCCTAATCGCGGAGAATCGAGTCTCGCCCGCCCCAGAACCGGGGTTTTGGAGCGAGCATGTCGCTCGGCCACAACGCCTGGCCTCCGGGCAATATTCGGCCCCCAGATGATCTTCAGGTCTCCCCCCGCCCAGTCAATGGCTTAGTGAAGACTTTATCTGGCTCCCGGACGCCCCAAATACGCGGCTCTGTCGGCGCTGAAGCGCCGAACCCCAGCTCGACATCCGAAGCCGATATCGCGCCCGAAGAGGACCCGCGCATTGCTCAATTCCGTGAATTGTATCGCCGCAGTGAGGCGAAAATAAGTGCGCTATTCTCTGGACGATACTCGGACGATAACCCTGCGGCTGGGGAAACTACTGAGGCGTCCGAAGCTCAACCCGAACGCGTCGATGATGCGCCTCCCACTTCCACCGCCCCACGCAAGTCTGCTCGCAAGCTTGACGATGATGATTACGATGACTACGATGATGATGACGAGGACGAGGAAATGGACGATGCTACTGAATCACCTCTAAAAACCAAGTCCGCCGCTGCGTCACAGGAACCTAGTGGTGCCGCGCCATTAGCATCTCGTCCCGGTACCTCGATAGCAGATGGACCAAAAGAGCCCAAGAAAGAGACAATGGAGGATCTCCGGAAGCAACTCGAGGAAGACAAAAAAGCAACGGAGGAGGCCGCCAGAAGAAGCTTCCACACTCTGTTTTACACCCTTGAGAATGACCGGGATGCTATGCTTGATCAACAGCGCTTGGAGGAGTCAGAGAGACAAGTTGAGGCAGAGATATCTGGCCAGGCTAATATGAGCGGCAACAATGTCTCGGGGGCTTCCAATGGCTACAGTTCCTTGAGTAATACCAACCTGGGCGCTTCCAGTTTGACTCTGAAAAACCTTATCGCGCGAATTGATAAGAAGCGAGACCGGGTACAGGCATCGGATGCTGAACTTCGGAGCTTGCTGAGTGAGGTTCGCAAGAATCGCAGCAAATGGGCGAACGAAGACAAGGTCGGCCAGGAAGAGCTTTATGAAGCCGCAGAAAAGGTTCTCAGTGAGCTCAAAGCTATGACAGAACATTCAACTGCTTTTTTGACTCGCGTCAACAAACGCGATGCGCCAGACTATCATACAAGTAAGCGGCCCTTTCACGGCAATGATCTGTTTCGTCTACTAACTTCCTACTAGTCATTAAGCACCCGATGGACCTTGGGTCAATGACCAAAAAGCTGAAAGGCTTGCAGTATAGATCGAAACAAGACTTCGTCGATGACCTCACCCTCATTTGGGCGAATTGCTTGAAATACAATACCAACACCGAACATCCTCTCCGGAAGCACGCACTTTACATGCGCAAGGAGACTGAGAAGCTTGTCCCTCTCATCCCGGATATTGTCATCAGAGACCGTGCGGAGGTTGAGGCCGAAGAACGTCGACTCCAGCTTGCCGATAACGATGGCGCCGAAGAGAGTGACGATGAGCCCATCATGTCTTCACGAGGCAGAAAGGCTCCCGGCAAGAAGACTTCCAAAAAAGGAACAGCCCCTTCTCGCAATACTCCCAGTCCCGCCAGGGCCCCCAGCACTCAGCCACCTGCGCCAGCTCGCGCAGATTCGGACGCTGCTGGTGAAGCTAGTCAAAATGGATTTTCCACACCACCTCCTGGATCTAACACGCCGTCTGACCCTGCTGGTCCAGGAGCGATGGCCACAGCGAGCCAGGATGATTCAATGGATATCGACGGTCAGAGTACGTCGACAACTGCTCTCAGTGCCATGTCAGTTTCCGGCGGTGTAGAACCGGAAGACCCCGAGTACAAAGTGTGGAAGCAAGTCACCAAGAAAGACAGAGCGCGCGTTGCGGCGGAGCGACATCGTCTCCTCCGGGGAGACAAGCTCAACTCCGAAGAACCCGCTTTGCTTAGAAGTAAAGCTGGCATGCGCCGATGGCTTCGACACCAGAAACAAGCTACTATCGAAGCTGACAAGTCTCGCGATGGGGACTCTCAAGCCTTGGAGCCTGAGGCCGCAGGCGAGAGCCTTGCAGAAGGCATTGAGGTGGAAGAAGACCAGATGCTCCCTTATTATTATGATGTCATGTCTGGCGTTCCTGATCTCCCCGAGCGGCTACTCTGGAAGGAGGACGCGCAAGGCAATGTTGTTGATGCCTCTGAAGAGTTCCTTCATGTGCTTGAAAAAGGTCTTTTTATCCAACCAGATAGCAAGTTGACCCGCAAGATGAACTCGAACATGCGACAGATGCAAGAAACTCGTAAGATCTGCTCAAAAATTGGCATTGTTAAGCAGATGCAGCTTCAATCCCAGGTAAGCGACCATATTGCTCTGCTATCACCCGGTATCTTGGCTAACCTTTCTCTAGATGTACCAAAATCAATTCCAGAAATATCAACCCGAGCCATTTCAGGAGCAAGACATCGAACCACATGTCATGAATGACAACGGCCCTGTCATTGCCCCCTGGGCCTGTAGGGCAGCATTGCAGCGCTCAGTCGCTAAGGTTTTCTATCACACTGGCTTTGAGGAATACCAGCCATCTGCCCTCGAAGCAGTTACTGATATTGCCGCCGACTTTTTCCATAAGCTGGGGTCCACGTTCAAGTCTTATATGGAAACACCGAAGGTTCCTACCACGGAGTCACATGAAGCTACACCTTCCGCCGCCGAATGGAAGCCTGCATACACTCATTCTGAAATCGTTTTGCACACCTTGTCCACCGTGGGGATCCATATAGATGAATTGGAATGCTATATCAAGGACGATGTGGATCGTCTGGGGACTAAGCTCACAACTGCTAATGATCGCCTCAGGTCACTCCTGACGGAACTCCTTCGACCCGCTCTTGAAGGCGGCGAAGATGGCTCAAACGCATTTGCCGATGGCAGTGAACAGTTCGTCGGCGGTGACTTTGCTGAGGATATCGACGAGGATTTCTTCGGTTTCAAAGAACTGGGCTTGGATCGGGAGTTTGGCCTTTCCACGCTCAGTGTACCCTTACATCTGCTTCAGAATCGTATGTTCAATGCGGCCAATCCGCAAAGCACGAGCGTTTCACCGACCGTCACTCTTTTCGCTCCTCCGCCCCCATATGCACGCATCTCAACAGACAACCTTCCTCGCCAGATTGGACTCCTACAGGAATTCTTCAAGGGCAAGCTTGACGCAAACGGTGATGAACCTCTTGTGGAAGACCTGGAGCTGCCTCCCAAGCAGCGGCCCATGGCCATCAAACCCCGTCTCCCAGCCTCTGGCAAAATCCCCCAGTCTAGTCTCTCGGGTCTTACATCCAGTCCGCAGAAACGAGCCGCTCCACCGATGGCATCCAAATCTGGCGGCGCAGAGCCAAGCAAGAAGAAATCCAAGAAGAACAGTGCTGGGACCCTCGAAATGCCCAACCTCAACCCAGATGGTGAAGGCGACCAAACACCTGGTGACCCGGCCACAAATGCCGATATGAAGGCTGAAGACACCGGCCTTGGTGATGGCGCTGGTGAATCCATGACCAACGGAGCGTGATGTATAACTTCCAGGGTCAGGTAGGTCTATGGTTGACTACGGGCATGGCCCTATGCTTTCCTTCACACCTTCTCTCCTTATCTTGCGTCGCATGCTTTTACTTTTGCATACCTACTTGCATTTTTATTCTGATATTTAATATATGCGACCCATGTCTCTCGAGATGAGATCAGACAGACTCCTGTGTCCCTTTGCCACGATACGATTGACGAGCAGGGAGCGAGTCAGTAATAAGAGCCAGCACTCAAGATTTGATTATTTGATTATTGGGGGACTGTATCTTTTGACCCTCAAAACTTGCAGCGATACATAATCTAGTCCCTGTATTTTACCTGTTTCTTTTTTTTTTTTTTTTTTTTTCTTGCTTTTCCTTTCCCTTCTGTCCTTGGCTGGAAAGGCAGAGTGGATAATCTCCCCATTTTAGTCTCTTTGTATCATAATGTCCCTTGATGGGATTTTTCATTTCTTGACAGAATACCTATTCAGATTTATTCAATTCAGACCCATTCTTGTGTGACTTGTATCTCGCTCTTATGTACCAACTTAAGCAAAGATTAATGGGTAACTTAGCTAGTAGTAATTTTATAAGTGACAAGAAGTGAGTACCAGGAGCTATTTCCAATCATGACTACACCCAAGCTCTATGGGATTCATCCCATAGATCCCATAGTCTTATGTTAGAGATTTCCACATAACTCAGAAAGCCAATCCACTTGAAATGGGTTCAATGTCTTCTTTTCCTAAGTTCTATTCCACAATTAAACATATATCGGAGTAGAAAACGGACGAAAACATCTACTTCTACTTAACCTTTAATTGGTTTAAATCTATGGAGTGTACAAGGTAATAGAATACCCGCGAACGGGGGTTTTTTTGGTATTTTCTGGGTTAACAACATGGTAAAGAACTATGGAACTAACTCGTCATGAACTAAAGATCAACCTCGGTATCCAATAGGCCAAGTTGTAGAAACAACAGCCTATTAAAACTGGGCACAGATCGAGAAGCGTGAATGATGAAATCGAAAACAAAGCCCGCTAGGATACAAACAAAAGGAAGTATGGCTCATTCAGAACTGCAAGACCAGCCTTAAGCATGCAGCCGGTCCAGTTGTTCTTGCGAACAACATCCACCGCAACCCTGATGTCAGATCGAGTCACCCTGAAGAGCAGCACCACAAAAGTAATGCCATGGAAATTCCGTTCGAGCGATAACATAAAAAAGAACGTGGAGTAATATTCAAAGCAGTTCTCAGATAGAGAAAACGGAGCCATAAAACAAATCTCTTGGATGGGAATCGGCAACGACGTGGAATGAACAAGATGAATCTTGTCCACAGCCATAGATCTTGTCCACAGCCATAGAAATGTTACAGTTGAGTTAGACGTACCACATACCCAGAGCCAGCTTGTTTGAGGTGCCTTCAATGGGAAGCAATCTCTTGGCTCGGGGCTCCTTGGGCTTTGGGTTTGTCATTTTCACCTCGGGACCACTCTGGGGCCCAGAGGTAATGGGAACATCCTCGTGATGGCGAGCACGAACCGAAATCAAGTGGGCATAGTAAATTGCAGGGTGGACAGACACGGAGGTTGTGGAGCGGATGTACTGATAGCAATGATCATTGATCATACCCTCGAGATCATTGGGCTTCAGGCCCATCTCATCCAACAGGACATGGTAGTGGACCGGGCGTGGGGTTCCCTGCAGAGCAATGTGCGTGTAGAGCAGGAAGTCCCAGTCATGTGGGCTAGTCACATCTCGATCAATGAGAGTGCCCGGCAGGGGACCACCGTGGGTGTCCGCGGCTGCGCGATTCTTGGGGTCAGGGAACGCTCGAAGATGGTGGCGCTTGTTGGCAACCACAACACACATCTTGCCGGCCCAGATTGCTTGGCCACACGCATGTGCAATGGCAAAGCGGATTGCAGGGACCTCCTCTGAAAGAACTCTCTGGTATTCGGACGCAGACACACCGTCCCGGAAATAGTAGACATACTCAGGAGCCTTGCCACCCCCAACAGTTGCTTTCCACTCAGCAACCATGGGGTGTAGTATGTATTCGACCACTTTATCCCGGATAATCTCAATTCGATCTCCATTAGTCTCACATCCACCCATGTAGCGAGTGGCAGTAGAATTTGCCGAAACCGACATGGCTGCCAACGACGGGGTCCACACACCCATCATTGGATGAGTGACATCTGCCCCAATTATCATGGAACCCGGGCGTAGACCTGAGCTCTTTGACTTGGGGACAGCACGAGCAGTGATGCCACCAAGCTTCGCATTCACCTTCATGAGAACATTCGCGTGATATTGAGGCCTATTGGTAATGCAGTGTGCAGATTGGAGCACTTGGGAGGGGGTGCCATATCGGCAGTCGGAAGACTTCTTGAGGCGAAGATAGACCCAAGAATCCTTGTCGGGGACGATGAATATCATGAGCTGGGGCTCTCTCTTGTTCTGCGCCGCGATCGCATCGTAGAGCTTTTTGACACTGGTGCCAACGTCTTCGCTCAATCCCTTAACAACCGGTCGACCAGTCACCTCACCACCCATGCTCTTGTACATCTTGACAAATTGTTCAACCCAGCTCAGTGTCTGGTCCTGGCTGATTGACTTTCGATGTCCGGAAAAGAACCCGACACCCCAAGCCTGAAGGGCCTTTTCATTGGGTTTGTAGAACTTCTTACCGCGGAGATCCCAACTTCCAGAATGCTGAGGGTTGTGCTTTCGGTTGCCCCCAAATTGAAGCTCAGGACTCGGAAGTAGGCGAGCCTTGGTCTTGATCATTTGATCGCTAATTTTCATGCCATAAAGTTTTAGAATCGGGTCATTCTTGTGCTGGAGAAGCTCCTTGGACTGGCGAGCATTGGCCAAACGCTTTGGAGGCCTAGTTGCACACCATTGAATCATTTGTGCCGCCTGTGCATCAGTAAGCTTGTAGCGGTATCGCTGGAGGCCTTTGATGACCAGGAACTCGGCTGGGTAATGAACATCTTCCTTTTGCATCTCCACCAGGAGCATGTTGGGATATTCTAGGCGGATGTTGTACCGTCTCATGAAGTACTCTTCAAGGTGAATTCGAGTAGACTTCCCAGTGGCCTTGTCGTAATAGTCAATGAAAAACTCCTTGGGCTTTGCATGAATCAAGCCCTTGACAATGAAACTCTTCATTTTGAAAGGGCAACCCTCATAGTTGGGTGCCACTCGAAGACCCTGAATCTTCTTGTTCACCTGGGCAAACCACTTCGATTCCTTCGTACCACCATATTCATCGCGAGTTGACTGGAGGTTCCTGACCAGAGTCAACATGTCGTTCCACCCGTTCACATTCATCATGTAGCCCATAAGACTAATACGAGAAAAGAAGACGCAGTGAGCGACATCGACATTGAGGATCAGACCTTGCTATAAGTAAACGTCAGTTTTCCGATCTTTAATTTAAATCAACGGATGTAGCCTTACAGGAGTGGGCTTAATTGCTTGGTAGATACCTCGGTAAACAGAAGCACCCATGTTGGCAAGCGGCTGGTAAAATTCTTGCTTTAGCTCCTCGTCATCTCCAAGCTTGTCGAAGAAGAAGGCCCGCTTGATTGCGGCAAATTGTTTAGTGGGCCATTCGCGGAGCAAATGATCAAGGAAGCCTGTCATTATCAGCTTGCTGAATCAAAAACAGAGTAATACGCGAAATAAGGGGGTACTTACTCAGAGATTCAATCACGAGTTCGTCCAGATCACGGCGGTTTTGCAGCCAGGAGTTGATCACTGACAGGTTGATCTTTCGCTTTTGAATGACGGACATTCTGAAAGCAGGATTCCTCTTGAACTCATCAACAGTAGCAAGAGTCTTGATGTCTCGGGTCAAGTCACCCTTGAAGTCGATAATCTCATTCCAGTCATCAAAGTTGCGCAGCGACCTGCAACACAGATTAGAAAATATATGGCAGCAATCAAAAATACATTATACTTACCAGCAGATTCTTCCACCATCCCAGATGCCATCCGGAATGTGTGCCTTTCGAGTCTCGCTATTCCAGCACTTTCTCAAGACCCGCCGGTCAGTCTCATTTTGGTCTCCGTGGAGAACATTGATCTAGTAATTGATGAGCAAATACTGTCATTGAGGAGGGGCAAAAAAAAAACACTCACCTCATACTGATAAACTGCCTTGTCTGGGAAAGAAGTGATCGGGTACGCATTCATCATAACCTCGATCTCTTTACCAGAAGTGTTGTAGCCAACACGACGCTGGATTTGAGTCTCCTCTGGGGCAGACTAGAAAAAGAAATGGTTAGCATAATTCATTATCCACAGATGTAGAGTTATTGGGAATTATCGGTCGCAAACTTACAGAAGAAGGCCTGACTTTGAATCGATGCCAGGGAATGTCAATGTTCTTGCAGCCATCCCAGGCAACGGTCATGTAATCTTTGTGTCGGATAACCTTCTCTTGGTCGAGTCTGTGCTGCTCAAAAACAGCCACTTTCACTCCTTCTCTTGCGAGACGCTCATAGTTGGCCTTTTCTTCCGCAGTCCAATTTGCCGGGAATTCTGGAGGGGTCTCAACTCGGCGGATGGGAGAGTCACTGCTACTGGAACCAGTGCTCTTAGGCTTCCGATGCTCGCCTGACTCAGGATCATATCGGGTTCGGCGCATCCAAGCAGTGCTTTCTGCTTCTTCTTTGCGTCTTGCTTCATCTTCTTGTCTGGCCTTGTGGTCACGCAGCTCTTGGACCTGGCGCGGATCCAAGGGCTTTGCCACAGGAGCAGAAGGGCGCAGAGGAAGCTCAAGGGTGAGCTTGGGTTGGCGGGAGGACGAAGAAGAGTGGGGAGGCTTTGAAGATGTCTTCGTAGCTGCAGTAGGTGTGGAGGTAGATTTGGGTTTGGAGGAAGTAGTAGAGCGGTGCCCGGAGCGGGACCTGTGCTCATCATCCTCAGTTGAGGGCTTCATGGGCCTTTGGGGACCCATGGTGAACTCACGCTCCTATCAATCACCTTTTGTTAGTCAATGTTTTGCTTCCTTTGTGACAGGCGTGAAGCGATCAAGTAAGACAGATGAAACAAAGTGAGGTTGTTATGACAGCTGAGAGGTCATACTGCTTGGAGATGTAAAGTGAAGTAGACACTGTTCGTTTTTGCTTTGCTTAGACTCGGCATAAAAGAGGGGTAGGTATTATGAGAGTGACCACTTACACAGAGTCAAAAACTTCAGTGAGCCAGAGATGATTGTCGTGGAAAATGATATGGGGGCGGGATCACAGAGGTAGTCAGACGTGCTAAACGTCAAACTGAGAAATGTCTTCGGTTTGGATGATGCAGATAGATGCAGAAATCCCAATTGCTGAAGACAAAGTGATGAAGAGTGATGGAGAGAGAAGAAGAAGAAGAAGAAGGAAAAAGCCAGAGATCAATGAGGAAGGTGCTTTTATAGATGAAGGTAGGCCGGGTACCTAGGTACGGGGGAAGGTGTGTTCCTGCTCGAGGTGAATGGGTATTGTGTAGCGCCTGCCTTTTTGAGTAGGTAGGCAGACTCTATGAATACTATGAATACTATGAATACACATAAAACTATTGAACTATACCCCTTTTTAGGGTAGGATGTCCCTTCCAATTGTAGAAGCTATTGTAGCTTCTAGGTATAAACAACCCTTTGAAGCGTAGAAGCTACTATTGAGATACCTATAGACCCAGTATAGCATACATATATGTACCTAGGTAATATCACAATTGCGGCCAAATTCCGCCCTATGTGAACTGAGTATACTCGTTTATACTAGCGTTTGCCTAATAATATCAAGGAACCCGGTGCTTACATATCTCGCACTTTCACTTGAGATGCCGTCACCCAGGTGGCAGAGGCATAATACATATGAGACATTCCCGTCAGTCACTTTTATGGGGGGCTTATGGTGTCAGGATGATTCCATGATTCATTGTGCGCAGAGGGACCAGATAGATGCATCTGCTTACCTTGAGCTAGTGAATGGCCAACTGGACGAGGGCTCCTGCAACTCCGACACAAAGGAGACCATAGACCTGCTTGTGGGGACAGGATACGATGACTTGGCTGGTTTCCTAGACAGTGTATGCCCTTTCCCGACTCCGCCTGACCCAGATCCAGCCCTGGAATTGGATATGGACATGAGAGTGAGCGTGGAAGATAGGCAGCTTCTAGGGTATGTCTAGGGAAACATGCTGCGCGATGTGGAAGCCGTGAGTAACAGTTGGAAGTTGGGCAAATAATTAAGATGGCATGGCTATATATATACCTGGGTAAGTCTGCCGTATATTAACTGAAAGGCTTATACTAATGCTTGTATGGTAATATGAAGTATCCCGGTCCTTGGATATCTCGCACTTTCACTTTGAATATCAAACTAGGAACAGAATAGATATACTCCCCTCTAAGCAATATTTAGACCATAGGTTTTTGTGTAGCTTAGTGGCAAAATAGGCTGTACTTTTCGTATATAAAGCCATGAAATAGCTATTCAAAGCTCAAAATTAGAAGCTACTATATTCCTAACATATCGTATACGGTTATCGATGTATACATAAGGGTATATCTATAGATAAATGTGAAGTGTGCCCTATGTGACGGAAATGTACTTATTGTACCAGGGTTTGTCAGACAATGTGGGTGCCTGCCCCGGTTCTCAGATATCTCGCACTTTCACTTGAGATTGCCCGCTGCTTCAAACACGCATAGGAGGGGCTAGTGCGTATTTTACTTATTTTCTGAATGCGAATTGTCAATCTTTATAGGCAACGATTTGTTCTAGTTGTGATCCAAGAGAAAGCCGCCTAGAGCAAGGCCCCTTTGTTGCGGTGATGATGTGACACCTAACATTTTATGGAACAATTTTGTCGATCACCTTAGTAATGATGCTTAACATGATGGCACCGGATGGGTAGTCTACTAGGAAACTGACTAGCGTGTCATGCAGAGGTTGACGAAATGGCCCTTCTGCCTGTACCCGAGATAGGGTAAACAGCCAACAGTCAGTCGGAATAAAAATGTGGAGTAAACGGACCAAAGGTGTAACCCTCCGATTGAGTTCTGTCAACTGTCGGCTTCTATTGGCAAACAGAGGATGATACATATAGGGTTACGTGGAAGGCTCAGGGACAAAACCATAAGTACATATGAATTAGATTTCAGCGGGGCTGGTGTCTTCTCAATGGGAGTACCCGTTGTATCTCCAAGCAGCGTTGCAAAGCAAAAGAAAAAGGCGAATAAGATGAACACAATCGAAGCATTAGCGGATAGTCTATGTACAAGGATATCTTTACATCCACGGGTTGGCTAAGAGCAGTAATTTTCCTTTTATTGGTGAGTTTTGCTAGGGCAGCTGTGAAGCTGACAGAGCTGTTTCTCCTTGTACTATTTCATCACCTATCTATAAGGCAGTACACAATATCATACAATTCAGTCTCGATAAAGGCTAAGGCAGATTCGGTATCGACATGACCTACTTTAACGAAGTGCGATCAAAGTGCGACCAAAGTGTGACCAAATTAAGAAATAGTCAAATACTTCTAAGTCGGCTGTAGTATTTTTCAATATCCAGTGCTCACTTACGTCGCAGTTTCACCTTACCTACAAAACCGAATAAATGGTCTCCCCAACGACTATGAAAATTCAACTATCCTTATGCAATCTAATCCTTTCACTGGATAATTGGGTGGTGTATAAGTAATTGGTATGATGGATGGTGTCTGTCATGTTGGTGGGTTTGACTCTTCGTGATTTGACTAGAGTTAAAGGTTATACGTAGAAAATTTGTTTCCATAAATTAAGCTCTTTTCCATCATTTTCTATCATTTACCTATAAAACCGAGAATGGAAAGAAATATCCGAAAAGAGACATCTAAGAAGACATGTAGAAAGACGTTTGAAAGGACGTCTTAAAAAACACTACCATCGACCTAACTGGATTACGTTGTCCTCAAGGACAGAGGCTGCACGCGCGGCCGGCTATTCTTTTGTTAATGTTAGTGTTAATTTTAATATAAAAAGAGGGCTGAAGTGTGCTAGAAGATCTAGGCTACATTATGTAGTATCAAAAAAAGGCACAGAAGATAATACGCTCAAACCGCGGCTCGGGCCGATTGTTCTATTTGGTACTAAGGTTCCCCCCCCATGCGAATCTTGTCGTCCCTCCCAGCCAACCCACTTATTTACAGCTTTGGTTAAGCACAAACCAACGAAGCCAAACCAACCAACCAACCAACACAAGATAGACCCTCATGCCAATCACTGAGGAAGTGCTCGAGGCCACCACGCTCGGTCGCGCAATCAACAACGCGTCCGAGCAGAGGCTACGCGTGGTTCTCAAATCCATCTGCGCGAAAAATGACCAGGCTCGCAAAGAAGCCGAGAGTCAATTTCTGGTATTGGCGACCGATACCGAAGAGAGCTCTGGCAGCAATAAGAGAGCAGTCCCCCGATACGCGTTTTGCATGAATTGCGAGAAGGAATTCGATGTTACGATCAATACGGAAAAAAAGTGTCGATATCATCCAGGTACGATTGCGCAAAAATTGAGATCGTGGTCCAGTCGAGTATGCTCAATAAGCTAACCCACAATAGAGGAAAATGAGCCCACTGGTGAAGATCTTTTTGTTGACAATTGGGATGAGTTTGAAGTGGACACCGATGAAATGCGCGAGGATTTCCCACACTGCATTACGTTCAAGTGCTGCAATAAAACCCTTGAAGAGAACCCCCATGGATGTGTGACCGACTTCCATCGAGAACAGCACCCTGAGGAGAATCCATCGAAAAGGTCGAGAGCCGCTTGAGCCGGGGTACCATGGAACACAGTATGAAAACTAGTGTATAAGTTTAGGTCTATGTGTCTGAATTGAGGTGACGGTCACCAGTTTTCCCCATCACTATCGCAATTGTGCAAGCTCAAAGACATTTCCTAGGGCTTCACATTGTGTGGAGTATACGATGACGTAGGGACCCGCTTTGTACCCAAATGTCCCACCAATCACCATCGGTTCCAAGAGGGTTTCCTTTAAGCTTATATGTTAAATTTACAAACTGCATGGACACCCATGTGGTTTTGCTCTCTGGATGACTTATTCTTTTCCTAGTGTCTGTAGAGTGGCAAGACCCTGACTTTTAGGCGAATCAACCAACCCTTCTTCCTCTTTGCCAGGACTGCTAGTCCAAGAAAATGTCAGTTACATTTATCCGCCACCAGGCTCTCCAAATGAACCTGGAGCCCCAGTCTTCGTCTCTACTTTTTTATATATATCGACTTCACTGAGGGGACTTGGAAGAAAAATCGGTCGTATGGACGTAAGATCTATGGGCAAAGGAGGGGGACGGCTTTGTGCACTGCAAGATGATTAAGAATCTACAAAAGCGAATGCGCAGGGTGCTTGCTTAATTTATTCATGAGATTATCTGCTTATTCAAGTCTGTACAAAGCATGGTTGGGTGGGCCCAACCAGCAAGCAGAAATTGGTGGCCTGTAGCCCTATTTGGAAAAAAGAATGAAAAAAAATGCCAGATAGATCAACGCCGATGGAAGATGCAAAGGGGGCTCTGAACAACCGCGTATGCCCCGACCATGTTTCGTGAAATGCCCCCCAGGAAAAAAAGAGCTGGGTCATCAAGTCCTTAAAGACAAATCGGGATATTTTGCGCGCCGGGGAAATGAAATTGCAAAAGCAGAGAGCAAGTGATTTTACACTGCCAGTGAACGATGGTCCTCGAAGAAGGAGCAGCCACGGGCTCAACGGTAAGCACCTAGAGATGACGTATGAGTAAGAATGTTATTATGGGAGAGATAGATGGTAATCTTACCGGAGTAGGGGTTCTGACCTCCTCCGTGTGCAGTTTGCGGGATCTGTATTTGGGAAATGTCGGAAGGAATTTCAACGTGGCGAAGAAGGTCTATCATTTTCTCGGGAGAAAGGCGGGTGATGTTGTAGGCAGCCGCAGAAGGCAGGATGCTCAAGAGATTCACCACTTCACGAGGCAGGGGAGCTGGAGATCCTTGCGGTCTGTATGAGGCACTTTGGCCATTCAACTGTTGTACTCGTTTCGGCTGGTCGAGACGCCGAGCTTGCGCGCTCTTCATTGGTGACTCAGCGCGAACAAACTTTCGTGGGCGACCCGAGTCTTCATCATATTCATCGGTAGGATAAGGTCTCTTAGGTGAGTTGAGGGAAGTGTCCATGTATCTGGCCATGGGAGAACCGTGGGATTCCGCGGATATTCCTGGCATGTGGGTCTTCTGCTTTGTCTGGGACGGGGACAAAATCAGTTGCACGGAAGTAGGGTCGAAGTTGGAGTTGGAGTAACGATTGGCGAATTGTTCCAGAGCAGGATCCTCCGGGTATAGTTCACGCATGCGGGTTTCCAAGTTGATCACTTGGGTGAGGTCACCGTAGCGTGATTCATACTCGTGGAGGAAGGAAAAGATGGGCTTAGCCTTGTGCACATTCTCCGGGTTGGATGTCAATTTCCTGACGGTTGTTTCGAACACGGCTCGGGCATCTTCGGCAGTGGTTAGTAGGTCTCTTAGAAACTTAGGATGTCGACTTACTGATGGTATCATTAATGTCGAGCAGATGTCTCAAGTATTCGAGCGCAAAGTGCTCATCCTCTGGGAATAATTTTGCGCCCCTCTCGAAGATCTTGGTGGCCGCAGGGTCTTTGTAGCAATGGTACTCCATCAGAGCACTCGCGATGTAAACATCGCTGGTAATCCGACCTCGCTTGCGCGCTTCGGCGAAAATCTGGCGAGAGCCAGCCATTTCTCCTGGTTTTCCTTTACCCTGGATCCGACGCATCGAGCGCATGAGAGAGATCCATGCGAAGGAGACAGTCTTGGAGATAATATTGATCTGAACGGAATGGGTCTTTCGAACCGCATCAATCTGTGCCGTCTTGGCGGCTTCTCTTTCTTTGGCTTCAGGATCATCTTCATCCTCATTTTGAGGTTGGGTTTCCACATTCGGTGAAGCAAAGTAAGCTTCGATGCGTTCGACATCTTTGGTTTCCTGATTGCGAGCCTTGTTGATCAACTCGTAAAGCGCATCAAGCAACTTGTCGTATGGTTCCCGGACCTTGGCAGCCCGCTTGGCGGAATCCTGTTCCGAATCTGAGGTAACCTCCAGTCGATCCGCGCGTTTGAATGTCAGCAGACAACTCTCTGGGTTTGCATCAATGCCCTTCTTCAAGAAATCTGTGCCGGCATCTTCCATATCGTTTAGGAAGCAGAACTCAGCTGCATCAAACCACATTTCGGGCAAGAAGGCCAGTGCCATGAGTGCCTGTTTGTAGAAGTACACCACACGTGACTTGTAAGCGGCAGGATCTTCTTCTTTCAGTACTAGAGGATCTTCCTTTTCCCATGCGATCCAGCGCTTCCAGATATCAGCTTGTGCTGAATATTCAACATCGCCTTCAGAGCCAGGAACAGGAGGCAGTGGTGGAAGCGAAGTCCGAATCAAATCGCGGGTGATGTTTTGCAATTCGGTGTATGAGCTGCGCGCAGTCATGTAGGACGGTGAATGTTCTTGAAGGAATTTGCGGCCCTGATGGAGAACGTTAATACGAGCCAGTTGGATTCAAGTACTGTCCAGCTTACCGTGAGCTTGTTTAGATTCATCTCGAATTGATCATACTCCTTCCAGAGAGTATTAACAGCTTGGGTTGGCACGCCAATAGCTCGTTGGTAGGCCTTTCGCAGTAGGTCCATCTTTTGCTGGTCCTGCCACCCAGAGCCACCGACAATTCCTGGCCCAGAACGAATGAACTCAATGTAGTCTGTCCAGATGTTTCCGGAATCCTTGTCCATTCCAACATGTTGAATAGCCATATCATATGCCGATGAAATCGTCTTCCGTGCCTCGCCAGATGCATCTGTTGTCAACGGATTACGACGACGGATGTAATCAAGGTAGACAGACCAGAGCTGAACGCTGGGTGTCGCCAGGAGCGTTCGGTTGAAGATCTGCTCCAAGCGGAAGAATTCATTGAGCTCAGACTCCATGCTGGCATAGGCCACCCATTGGTCGGCCTGGGACGTATCCTATTAGCAACCGTGTACCTTGCCGAGAGAGAAAAAGAAAGGACAAGGAAAGGGAAGACTTACCGCCATGGGGAACAGCGTCAAGAACCGCTCATAAGTGTCGCGTGCGCTGTCTAGTCTGTTGCGGAGTCTGTGCTCGGCAATTAACTCCAACCAAGCAGGGATATCACCTCGGGGATCCTCTCGAATCCGGTCTTCCAGCATGCCGACACGGTCATGGGCCAGACGACCCTTTGAAGCAGGAGAGTCAGGTACAGAAGTAGGAACAGTACTGTTCTGCATGGTTGCGGATTGCAAGTCTTGCGCAGCCCATTGCGATTGGACAGGAACAGAAGAGGGATCGATATTATAGACAGGATCAGGAGAATAAGAACTATTGGCAACATCTGGTCCACTGGCAGGTGCCTGCTCAGCTTGGTGTGATGATACATCAGGGGAAGTGTTTTGCATTGCATTTCCTGAGCTGGGATCTTCAGACATGGTCACAGGCACAGCATTGACATCTTCACCCCCAAGTACAGCCGGCGGCTCATACTCCGCATCACCCTCGTCATCCTCGTCATCATCAACCTCAAATCCGCCAATTGTTCGGGTCTTGGGCTGTGCCTCAGCAGTGGATGCTGGCACGGGTGTCGACGACTCAGCACGTGAGGGGTTCTGAGAAGGATCGGTGGAATCACTGGTCTGGCCTGCGTCTGCGTCTGAGGCGACATCTGCATCGGAGGCGGCAGTCGGGTTGGGGATGGAATCTTCGGTCTCATCCGAGGGAGCTGCAACAGCGGGGCCTGCATCAGGTTGCTGGGTCTCGGGAAACGAGGCTGAGTACTGATCCCCCAATGCCAGTGAGGGGTCATAGTCATCTGATTCTGCGTCTGAGTTATCACCTTCCTGCTCCACGGTGGGGGATTGGGAATCAGTATTCAAGGCTTGAGCCTGGAAGAAGGCAGCCTCAGCTTCATCGTCCGCCATAATGGGGTGATTGATGCGATAATCGCAAGGTCGAGAGAAAGTGAGCAACTGGGAACGTCAGAAGGTCACGGCGCAAGCCGAAGCAGGGTTTGCGCGATGTGATATCAGGATGAGTTAAAATAGAAGACAACTCTTCCGAAGGTCAAGGGTTAAGGTGGAGCACAGCCACTTTTGACGAGATAACCCTCAGCCGCAATGAATCTGATAGCAAATAATGGCCAAGAGGGAGAGAGCAAAGCTGCGATGACAGTGATGCAAGTTGCCCGGGTAGTGAAATTGGGGTCACGTGCGGGCGGTGAGAACAATGCGAGGGACGCGAAAGGCGCGTCGATCGATGGGCTCCTCGCATTGAGCTAGAGGGGTTAAGAGTAAACTGCATTCTTGTGGACCTGTTGATTTCTCTTGTTTTCCCTATTTTCTTCTTCTTTCCACTCCCCCTGTTCATAAAATCTTCTACTATTGCCTCTTCGACTCTTTAATTCCCCGTACATACCCTCATATCTTATCACAATGTCCGTCGTCTCACTCCTTGGAGTGAAAAACCTCAACAACCCGGCTCCTTTCACCGCCTCTTACCAATTCGAAATCACCTTCGAGTGCCTTGAGCAGCTCCAGAAGGGTGAGTACTCACTTGTTCTCCATTTTTTTCCAGTCGAGTTTTCTAACAAGTTCTTTCAGATTTGGAATGGAAACTCACCTACGTCGGATCCGCCACTTCGTACGTCCACCCTCACAACACTCCTTGTTTTATATCAATCCCGCAGATTCTAACTATAATAGCTCCGAGTATGATCAAGAACTCGATTCCCTCCTCGTCGGTCCCATCCCGGTCGGAGTGAACAAGTTCATCTTCGAGGCCGACGCACCTGATGTTAAGCGCATTCCTACTTCCGAGATGCTTGGCGTCACCGTCATTCTCCTCACCTGCAGCTACGATGGCCGAGAGTTCGTCCGTGTTGGCTACTACGTGAACAACGAGTACGACAGCGAGGAGCTGGCAGCCGAGCCCCCTGCGAAGCCCGTTATTGAGCGCATTCGCCGCAATGTCCTCGCCGAGAAGCCCCGTGTGACCCGCTTTGCCATCAAATGGTGAGAATCCCTTGTTTTGTTTGTTTACATACCTAGTGGGGCTTTTATTTACCTTTTCTTTCTTTCTTAGGGACTCTGATGACTCTGCCCCCGCAGAGTACCCGCCTGACCAGCCCGAGGCCGATGGTCTCGACGATGACAGTGGAGCCTACGGTGCCGAGGAGCGTGAGCTCGAGGCTGCGCTCCTCAAGGAGCTCGAGGACTCCAACAAGCCCGCCGAGAGTGATGACCATGAAATGGAAGGCGCCGAGGCCCCTGCTGGCAAGGAGGACGAGGAAGAAGAGATCTCCGATGCCGAAAGTGAAGATCTTGAGGCGGAGAGTGACGACGATGAGGATGACCTTGATGAGGAAGAGGGTGGTGATGGTGATGACGATGTCGAGATGGGCGACGACGCAGAACACAAGGACGATGCCGCCAAGCCAACTCACCAGCCTCAGCCCGAGCTCATGGTACACTAAATCATGGTGTCCCGCCGGCCCGCAGGAGTGGTTTCTTTGCTTTTAAACTCTTCCTTTTTTGAATACTATTTAACGACAGCCTGAACGCAATGTTTACGACCCTTGGACTGATTTTCCATGTTCTTACCCTGAATTGGCCTTGACTATAGGTCTATGAAATAGAATTGGTATAATTTTGAATCCCACTGGCCTTCAGTCAGCCGTTTATATTCCTTTCCTCTGAATATCTACCTGTAGTAATAGGCACAGTTGTGAGGCCGTTTTTGTAGCACATAAACCAACTCCCCCAATACCCACCAGGGAGAGAGGGCATCGATGAATGTCAAACCGCCTTCTACAATCTATGAAATACTAGCATTGTATTTTGAAGCGAGGATTGATACCAAGAATGTTTAGAGCGTTCCTTTTCCACCGAACTATTCACCAAAACAAAACCTTCGTCTATTGTTTACCCTATTTAGCAAAGTACATAGCACGGGAATTTATGTCCCACTTTATTAGATCCATTGTTGCTATGTACAGTCTCCATTTCATACGTAGCTAGGTGTACTTATGTCTTAAAAACTAGCCTTGATAGCTTCTACTCTAGGTTTGCCAAAAGAGACAACACCTACAATTGTACGAGCAAGGTGGATCCAGCTTGAAGCGGGGGAGTCAAGTGGAGGGGTGAAATTGCTAAGTGATCTGTCACATCCCACCATGACCTAACTAGCCTAACGCCGGAAAAAAAAAAAAAAGAAAGACTCCTAGGATGTATAGTTCACCCATTTTTAGAAATGTCGTACTCGGTAGGAGATATCGCCTAAAATCCAAACTTGGAACCAAGCGCTGTTATCAAAAGACCGGTCAGCGACAGTTATGCAAGGGGGTTAGACACTACACATAGGTCCGTGGACCTGAAGAAAGATCGACTTACCGCCCATGACAGCTTTCTTCTTTTGTGACTGTACGTATTTGTTAACATCGTTAGCAAAGCCGCTGCTGTTCTCCTCTAGTCTGTCCATGCTATCTCCGACGATCCCGAGACGCTCTGTGCGTTCTTGGACTTGACGTGACATGTAAGACCAGTAGCCTTCCTGGCTGCTACCCTGTGCGGGTGGGGTCCGTCCTTCGTTTTGGGCTCTTCGGCGTTCTTGGTCTTCGAGTTTCATCTGTTCGACCATCCCCTTCGATGGTGGTCGCCCTGGACCGCCGACTAGATTTTATGTTAGATTACAATTATGTTGGCAATGACGGGGGTTGATGTACTTAGAATGTCCATGTCAGCCGGTGAAATATATTGTGTACCAGAGATCCATTGGACGTTCGTGATGGTTGGACGCGGGGGAACCACGGCTTCTGGGTTGTAAAGCTTATCCCTTGAGGGGTGCCTGTGCGGGAGTTAGCATTGGCACTATGCTTCAGCGAATTGATGGGGGACGCATACAGTCCGTTTCCACCTCCCCAAACATTGAACATTCCGACCTCTGAAGGGCCAACCCATGTCATTATGTTTCCAGTAGGGGTGATGCAAGCTTCCGAGAGGCGTCGCATATCCGCGATATGGTTAATTTTGGTGCAACCAATATCTCGAAGAGCTGGGATCGAGAATGCTCGCGCGTGGCCGTCACCGAAGAGACCAACCAAGCTGTAGCCTCGTCCCTCGGTCTTGACAACGGCTGCTGAGTCACAGAGACAGTCATCCCATGTCTTGTGGGCACCCTTTGACGTCGGGGGCTTGAAAATTCGACAGCCAGAGGCAGTCACGGCAATGACAACACCATTAGTTTTGGTACCACTCCTCAAACCTCCGACTGAACTTGGTGTAGCCAAAGCAAGACCACCAGAGTCGGCATCGATGGGAATGACACTGATCACCTTGTCCTCAACAGCCGATGACCCAGCAAAAGCAGCTTCATAGGTGCCATTGGAAGCAGGAAGAATCTTGAATGTTGCCACATTGCCCCTATTCGTGCCGACAAAGCAGCAAATGCTTGAGTAGTCTAGAACACAGTTAGTACATTGGTTTAATCCACTAGCCTGAGTCATGCATAGGTACCTTCGCCGTCCAAAGTCATGACACCAAACTCAATTTGAGTGGGCCATTCTGGTTGGACTTCGTCCGAGCCACGGTTTTTGCGGAAACCACTCCGCTTCTGTCCCTTAAGGAGGTCTGACATGTGTGCAGTGTGTATGATGGCAGGCCCACGCAGGTCAATAATCACCAAAGTACCACTCTGGTAACCGGCCGCTACAAATCCAACCTGTCCATGCTTCAACGCCGTCACCGGACCTTGTTGCATATTCAAAAACGTCAAAGGTAGCATTCCTGTCTTGAGACCAGGGTCAGTTCGTTTGATTATGGAAGTCAGCTTTCCTGGCCCTTCATTGGCACCAGGAGACTCCTCGCGCCCGTATGAGGGGTTGTTGCCCCAGCGGAAGACAGCAAGCTCTCCGGTCCTGAGTCCAATAGACATCTCGCCGGAGCCGCTGGCGAGAGACATTTCGGTCACCTCGATATTGCCGACTCGGCCTATGGCACGGGCAAGATCAACTTGAACCACATCGCCGTTTTCAATTTCATCATCGTGTCCACAGTCCCATACACGGACGGTTCCATCTGCGTGTGCGGTCGAAATAACATTGCGGTTCTCAAAGCGCTTGAGAGGGTTCTTCGCCTCCACGCCGCCCATCGCAAATCTGGGTCCCTGAGACCGGCGCTCTCTCAGACCAAGCCACACCGTCCGATCAACGGGAGTAAGCACGGCTTTGTTTACAAAGGGATGGACGAAAGTGAGGTACGGATGAAGCATGTTAGTGGGAGTGATTGTGTGTCCACTGGGGAAGCTCAGGGTAATAATTTCACCAGATGATAGCATAGCGAGGAGTGCGATTGGGTCATGGGCGCCATTGAAGTAGGGCGAGGATCGAGGGATCAGGCAAAGGTCGACAACCTTAGCTCCCGGTGGGACAGAGAGGTTGATTTGTCGCCGTGGCCGCTCGAGATAATTAGATAGGATTTGCCATGAGGATGTCTGATAGTTGGGCGTCGAGCCCATGTCCAAGAAAACGAGGCCCTTGGTCTGATCACCTACTGGTCGACCACCAGCCACCAAAAGTCCAGTGTCATCCGGGTTATCTTTGACGCACCAAATAACCTTTGTGATAGGCTCTTTGGGCCCAGCAGCCTCTCCAGGTGAGCCTGGTCTACCACTAGCACCTGGTTGGTCGACATTGGGTGTCTGGACAGTCCGAGCATGAAGCTTGCGCCCATCCTTTGTATCCCACAGCACTAGACTTGAGTCTTCATGAACAGTCAAAACGAATATTCCGTTGGGATGCCAGATCGCTTTGGTCAATTTGGGTCTGCGCACGTCGTGAGATGGTAGGGAGTCTCCACCCGGTGCACCAGGAGGGATTTCATAAACAAAGTACTTTTGAGCAATATTTTGCTTGAATGTAAATGTCACTGCTCCCTCTGGATATCCCACTAGGATCTTGCCAATGTCTCGAGGAGAGAACTCCAGAGATACGACGGGGAAGAACCGCGCGCGGGGGTTCCGTTCCAACCACAAGTTTGGAACTTTGAACGGCGTCAGGGACTCTCGATCGATATCGTACGCAATAATTTCACCTATTCACATGTTAATGTTCAGTTCTTTCCTTGCTCCGGGTCAATTTACGGACCATTCTGCATGCCGATAAACGCATAATCCAAGCAAGGGTCCGTCAACAAAGCGGTCACCTGGCCCGGTGGCGCATAGGAAACCACCATGCGTCCAGTCGCCAAGGAGTATATGCAGATTTCATTCCTGGAGTCGATGCTGACCAGCTTGTCGGCGCAAAACTTCAGGAACCGCGCGGACGCCTTCCGCGGAAACTCAAAGACCACCGAAACTCGTCGTTGTCCAAAGACATAGATCTGCCCGCTTCCGAACTGGGTATCACTGGTGCCGACTGCGATGAGGGATTGTATAGGATCATATGCGATTGCACTAATCTGCGAGTTTACACCACATCGTGCGAACTGAGAACAGCGGTGTCAGTTGGGAAAAAGAGGTGCCTGGGATGCCAAGAACTTACATCGTCCAGAAGGAACAAGTCCGGGGACAAGCCCTCAGACAGATCCTTCTGGATACCAGCTTGCTTTCCTCGCAGGAACTGAGCCATCTGCGGTAGAGGTATAGCAGGTTATGGGAAAAGTCGAAATGGTCAAGTGCGGAGAGAGAATACCATTGACGCCATGCAGAAGCTAAACAACGGATCTGCCCCGCTCCGCCCTATCGCCCTATCAGTTCCGACTTGGCATTGAAGGCAACTTGATTCTTCTCTCTCTCTCTCGGGGTTTGTTGTTCTTGTTGTTCTATAACACATAAATTGATATGAGAACAAATTTTATTTCGATTGAAGCCTTTGATAAAAACGCTATATATATCAATGCAAAAAAAAGATCAAAATTCCAAATCGCATGCAGCTATATAGGGCCAGCCCGTCGCTGGAAGGAACCTCGCTATGCAACAGAACCAGTCTAATGGTGATCATCTAAGTATCACGTTGGACATATAAAGCGCTCAGTTAAATCAGTTTGCCCCGTTATGCCAGTGTAAGTCTCGTCATTTCCGCAATCGTGGTTGTCAATCGTCTCCGCGCATCAAATTCGCTCGACTCGTCTCGGTTTCGATAATATTGCACAGTGATTTGGGATACTAGCCGGTAGCACGCATACCTAGGTTGAAAAAAAAAAAGGAATTAGCAACAGCGCACAGGAAGTGAGATAGTAGACAGTATTCAGACACATACAAGACCAGCCGGATATTTTCCTCCCTTGTCCTGGACACCGTCATCCCTGCTCCCTGCAAGACTGCCGGGGATGCATTCGCGAAGATCTCTGCCATCAACAAATCACCCCATACGGCACTGCTGAAGTCCACAATGCCAGATAACTGTCCCGACTCTTCGTTTACCAAAACGTGGCAGGGTCGACCAAAGTCCACGACCACAAGACGTGGCAACGAAACATCTTCAAGAGCAGGTGCTAGGCGACTGAGTTCGTGTCGGATCTCTGAATAAGGAAGGTGGATGAACATGTCCTCGGCATCGCGAAGACTGCCTTCAAACAGGGCACAGAAGGCCTCTCGCCAGGAGGGTCTTCCAGCGCCAAATGCCACTTGCTGCAAAGAGCCAAACCCAGGGGCCGCATTTTGACCGATGGCGCTCACTAAGAAGCCCAAGTGGCGGTCGATACCGTCGCGTTGCTGGGAGGTGAGCTCGCCTTCCATCTCTGACAGACTCTTCCCTTTCATATACTGTCGGATCAAGTAGGCAGATCCCCAGAGTCTTCCATGAGGATCATAATGGTAGAGCTGAGGGATACAAGGGTTTGCACTTTGCGCTAGAAGGGAAAGGAACTGGGCTTCGGTTTCGAGGAACGACCGCTCACGTCGAAGGAGAGCGGTCCTTGATGATGGAGACCCCTTGAGCAACAAATGAGCTCCATTCGACAGCGTCAGAACCCGCAATGAGTGCATGTGGCCAAAAATTGGATGTGAGTGTTGCACACGGACTGTGGAAGGAAACAGTAGCGAGAGGACATCGTCCAGTCTATGGCGTTCGTCTACCCCGGCGACACGAGACTGCCGATGAAAAGATTCGCTGCCATTTGTTCCCTTGAGTGATGACATTGCAGACCATGTTTTCAAGTTAAGTTGTTGCATCGTGATCTATTTAGTAGGGGAGATTGGCAAACAGAGTGGGATGCTAATATAAGCAAGGCTACGACTCATGAACCTTGGAAAGGATTTTGACAGGGGGTAACGTATGAACAAGGCTATCGTGCAGTCATGGACCTTTGCAAGGCAAAGACAAATAAATATATGCCGAGGATATAATACTCCCAGCAGATGTGGCGCAAATCTCGCTTCTAGAACAGAGAATACGCGAAAAAGAATCCATAGTTAGAGTACGGAGTACTCCCTGGAGTTGAATATCAATGGGGCACACCAGACCGCCATGATCGTCTACGTACGTAACGCGCAATAGAATCACAGTGACAGCGTGTCTTCAGCGCCATGACTCTCGCTTCTAGGTTTATCCACGCGAGATACGATGGAGAAGCCCTTGTTATCCGAGGTTGAAGATAGACTGCGGAGTCAAATTGGAAGAATATGTTTCGCTTGGGAAGTATTCACAAGCGAGAGCAAGGACGCTGTTATCACATTGGGCGACGATTAATAAGAAATATGGGAACAAGTTAATTAAGTGAAGCCGTCTCGCCTAACGATCCCGCTCTAAGAAAGTTGATCATCCGAGCACTTGACCCTTTAACCAATCACAATCGTCCCTTGCCGAATTCTTCCCGTGGGTCCAGAATTATAGTGTCCAAAGTTCTATATTTTTTCTTCTCGGCTTCTTGCCGAGCTCACTAAGTTCCCTTTTTGCGTTGAATTTTGGTAGTCTATTCCGGTTTGATAACCGATTCTATTTTCTGGAATTTCGATGGAACGCTCCCCCGAGGTCCATGCAAGCCACCGGAGGGTTTCTTGAATTAAATGACTTGCATTATAAATACTTTCTGGACCTTGCAAGTAGACCCTGAGATCTGCATATAGCTTCCGTCTTCCGTTTGAGTGATTCGTCCATGCTGCCTGGACCCATGGGCCCGTGGACGGCTTCTGACTGCATGAACTCGGTCGCGGCCCGGGATTTTTGGGTCCTCTACGGAGTACTCGTACTCCATAATGTATACATTTTTAGCATCTTCCAAGGCTAGCTACAGGAGATGTGATATACAGTAAACACTGGGGGGGGGGGTTCAGCTTCAAGTAGTGATGCTTTTAGTGTGGATACAGTTGATGTTGTGTCAATTATATATCCACCCCAACTTCCTAGAGTATTTCCTTTTTCCCCCAAACCCCAAAAACAATAAAACAATACCCCAGAAAGCCAAAGAAGCATATAAAATATAAAATATAACAGGGGGGCTCCAGCTTTCTTCGTGGATTTCTCATCGATTACCCTCTAATGGTCTGCGACTCTTCCAACGATAGTAGATTAGTCGCGGAAAAACTCGATAACAATGTCAAGTGGGGAAGGTTCCCCGACTAACATGTCTGTTTACGGGTAAATTTGAAATTTGCATGGATCATACATTGTGACACGAACCCCAATATCGAAGATGTCTAACTTGGAGTTCGTCCTGCATCCAATCCATCATAGACTATTGCGAGACTTTGGATCACGCCGAATGACTGGCTTCTTGGTCTTTTTGAGATAGTTTTGTTGAATTGATCGCAACGACAGAAGAGAAATCGACTAGTAACATGGGTCATAGTATGTATAAAAAGATTCCACTAAAGTAACTTGGTGCCTTCTGAGGAAAGTGCTGTGCCATTGATACTAATCCTTAGATTCAGTGGCCGTGGCTGGTGGCTCTTCCTTTGGCGAAGGATCGTAGATTTCGGCCAAGTTGAACCGCTTCAGCTTATCGTAATCACCTTGTACTACACTCATTCCAACCACATTCTGCGACGAGTCAGTTAAATATTTAGTCGGATAAGGTTCGTTTTCTGGTACTCACTTGGGCAACATCGACAAGGATCATTAAATCATAGTTCGTCAAATTCACCGGATGCTCAGGTCCGACAGCATCAGCAACAGTTTTGATAATAATGTCACGCTTGAGCTTCGAATTGCCTCGCACAGTAGGCCGAATGGCGTACTAAATAAATTCCAAATCAGCAATGCTAAAAGTATATTTCCCCTTATAGCAACATGCATGATCGGATCATTTCCCAGATCAGTAGCATCTCCGACTGCCCAAAATCCCAAAGAGGGAAGGTAGGGGGGCTTTAAACTCACCGTCTTCGGCGGCCCTCCCGAATGGAAATGAGGCTTGAGAATCTCTTTCGCAAAAGCCGCTAGATCCACACTCAAAGTCTTCCGCATTGACGTGACTGGATGCATGCGCTTAATCCACCGGCTCTTCTTAGTCTCCGGGTGGGCATATGCTTCGATACACAGACGGTGTACAAGCTTCACCGGGTCTATTGAGGGATCAAGACGCATGAATGTCACTATCAGGGATTAGCACCAATCAACGGTTCGAAGGGCCGAGCGCATAAGCAAAATGGCGTTTTTCTTTTGGGAATACAACATAATCGTCGACTTACCACACGGCATTTCCATCTGCATGGGCTCGAATTGACGACGTTTATCTTTGTTGGGCTGTAGGCCCTCCAGCTCCCTTCGGATCTGGGCCTCGATATCCTCATCATCGGTATCATGCTCCTCTTCCTCTTGATTTTCAGTGCCCTCAATGGCCTAGATAAAAAGTCAGCGAACTTGTAGGAATCACCCTCGGTGTGAGAAAAGGGAAAAGAAAAATCGTCCCACCTGAGAAAAAATATCCACTGCCTCAGATAGACATTTCCCTTCTCTGCCCATATCGCATGTCAAGAAGACACCCACATCGCCAGATTCAATAGCGACGCGACTTTTCTGCGGCCCATATTTTCCACCACCACCCTAATCCCATTAGTCAGTGCTCTGGCAATCAAGATATAGAAACTAACCCTTTTCTTCTTTGAAGCGCGATTTGATTTGTCAGGCATAGCTCTTTTCCCCATTTAGACAAACCAAGCTTTGATATGCCAGGATGGTGGTCTGAGGTGGTGGGGGTGGGAGTTTTGTGTGATCGGCCGGGAGATGGCTGTGATTGGGTTTAGCCGGGTTTCAACAACAGATGCTTATTACATCGTACTATGTTTTTATATTTTATATGCGCTATATTGTTTAAAGATAACTAAATACTGAAACAAATCTCTTATCTGTTGAGTTCTAGGCCTCTAATTAACATTTAAACACGACATCCAATATCATAAAAATAGCAAAGTGGTGGTATGACATCAAATCAATGACGTAGTTAAAGTGGTCTCACCTTTTGCTCTATCAGGGAAGCAACATAAGTTTGTTCTACTCTTTTTTTATAAAACAACCTCTCACCCCTCAAGTCTTACCTCCCATCCTTTAATTATCATCTTTCCATCTATCTCTCCACCCACAAACACATCAATTCATCATGGCAACTACCGATATTGCCACCAGGGAGCTCGAGAATCCTATCGATGTTACCGAGTACTTATTCCGACGTCTCCATGAGGTTGGAATCCGCTCAGTGCATGGTCTACCCGGTGACTACAATCTTGCAGCATTGGATTACCTGCCTAACTGTGGTCTCAACTGGGTTGGAAACTGCAACGAACTCAATGCCGGTAAGACAGGCTTTACTATGAACAAACGATTTGGATCTAACACCAGTCCCTCTTAGGCTATGCTGCCGATGGCTATGCTCGCGTGAACGGTATCAGTGCCCTTGTCACCACATTCGGTGTCGGAGAGTTGTCCGCCCTCAATGCCATCGCAGGCGCATACTCCGAATTCGTCCCAGTCATCCACATCGTTGGCCAGCCCACCACTCAGTCTCAAAGGGATGGAATGTTGTTGCACCACACTCTCGGAAATGGAGATTTCAATGTCTTTACTAAGATGAGCGCGGGGATCTCCTGCTATGTCGCACGCCTGAACGACCCCCATGACGCAGCCACTCTGATCGACAGTGCGATTCGTGAATGTTGGATCCGCAGTCGCCCGGTGTACATCACTCTCCCAACTGATATGGTCGCTGCCAAGGTCAACGGCAATCGCCTGAAGACCCCGATTGATCTTGCACTGCCTAAGAATGACCCGGAGAAGGAGGACTATGTGGTCGATGTTGTCCTGAAGTATCTCCATGCCGCAAAGAACCCTGTCATCTTGGTCGACGCCTGTGCCATTCGTCACCGCGCACTAGAAGAAGTGCGCGAGTTGGTGGAGAAGTCTGGCTTGCCAACCTTTGTGACTCCGATGGGCAAGGGAGCCGTGAACGAGGATCACAAGAACTTCGGCGGTGTTTATGCTGGTAACGGGTCTAATGCTGGAGTCAGTGAGGCAGTTGAGTCCTCTGACCTCATTCTGAGCATTGGAGCGATCAAGTCCGATTTCAACACTACCGGTTTCACTTATCGTGTTGGACAGCTGAACACAATTGACTTCCACAGTACCTTCGTGAGAGTGCGGTACTCTGAGTATCCCGATATCAACATGAAAGGTGTTCTGAGGAAGGTCGTTGAGCGGATGAATGCTTTGACCCCTGCTCATATCCCTCTGATCACGAACCGACTGCCCGAAAGCGAACAAGGCTCTACCGATCAGACCATCACCCACAAGTGGCTCTGGCCGATCGTCGGACAGTGGCTAAGGGAAAAGGACATCGTCCTTACGGAGACTGGCACTGCCAACTTTGGTATCTGGGAAACTCGCTTCCCCGCGAACGTGACTGCCATTAGCCAAGTTCTTTGGGGTAGCATTGGATATTCTATGGGAGCCTGCCAGGGTGCTGCTCTCGCTGCTAAGGAGCAGAAAGACCGCCGAACCATTCTTTTCATCGGCGATGGAAGTATCCAACTCACTGTGCAGGAACTCAGCACTATCCTAAAGAATAAGTTAAACCCTATCGTGTAAGCATCCCCATCAGTCCATAATTCTCATTTCATAAACTGACCATCTCCAGGTTCGTTATTTGCAACGACGGCTACACCATCGAGCGATACATCCACGGATGGGACGCAGGTTACAACGACATCCAACCTTGGGAGTTTGCCAACATTCCCACAGTCTTCGGTGCCAAGGACAATTACCAAGGCTACCGTATCAAGACCCGTGACGAACTTAACCAGCTGTTCGCTGACGAGGACTTCAACGTGTCCGACAAGCTTCGAGTGAGTATCAACGCAAGGAAGTCTCAAATTCTCTGCTAACGCACTATCTAGCTGGTCGAGCTGTACATGCCTCGCGACGATGCCCCTGCGGGCTTGAAGTTGACCGCCGAGGCAGCTGCGCATCGCAACGGCGGCAAATAAGCTATTCAAAGCGCGAGAGCATATTACGCCTATTGTCGCAATGTCTCGGTGCACACGAAAACAGCGTAATATCTGAACTCTGAATTATCTGGGCCTTGGCAGTTTGTTTTCTATTTTCACGGCGTTTTCTTTTGAAATACATGGGTGGCCACATACCGGCTGATTTAATAACGCTCGTTATTGAGTAGCACGAACATCTCCGCTATTCACTCACGAAATACAATGAAATTTTCATATTCTTAATACTTTATCTACCATTATTAAATAGCGTCTGGCGTAGATCTATCAAGCTATAAAGTAGATGGGGATATGCAAATTGCAGAGCCAGCCCGATGTCTGGAAATTCCCAGGAAGAAATTTAGATTACCAGATGTGAGTCCTTCTTTTCATTCGTTCAGCGCTGAGGATATTTGCCTCTGCTAGGACTTTCAAGGTCGGTACGCCTCGGTGAGAGAAGAAAAGGCAAAAGAGCCACCTGATGGCCTACAAGAGCCTCACCCTCGGACCCATACACGGTCCATCAGTCACAGAATCGATTGGTAGATAGGTCTCGTCTGGATGCTATCATGCCGGAGCATTGCCCTGAGCTTGTGACTTCTCCGAACGAGTCCACCTCAGCTTACAGGTTGAACAACGCGTAATCGGTCTGACGAGAGGTATAAAGCCGTGTACCTCGCACGCCGTCTTCGTGGAATAAAATCCAATTTGATCATTTCATCTCTACCAAGTGCTCAGCCTTCCGTTCGTTATCTACTACGTATCTGTTTCTATCTCTTCTACTGGTTCAAGTCAATATGACCTCTTTTACAGAAAAAGGACACGAATTCTTGGGTAAGAGACCTTCTACAAGCATAATTGGTTTCGCTAACTTGGTATTGCGAAGCTTCAATCCCTACTGGGCCGTGTGAATAGCCTGAAGTGGTCATATACGACTCTATCGTTTCTTCCAAGTTAGGCACGTAGGCCAATCCCATTGTAATCGGAGATGATCTTGCTCTATTGGGCTCCGCTTCCAATCCCATCGTGATCCATGTTGACGAGGGTTGGTGTTGTGATAAGACAGACCAGCTTAGTTCCGATGCCGACACTGAGATCATGGCTACACCGGAATTCTGGGCGTTGATCAGTGGAAACTTCGCCGTCCCTGTATACAAAGGTGAAGCTGTTGATTCGTCCTCTGTCCGTGCGCCAACTAGATCGCCAGTCTGTGAGGATCCAAAAGACCTTCGATCGTTCGAGCAATCAACCCCGAACTGTTTTCACCTAGATGGCAAATCACCGAAAGTGACCAAGAATTCGTTTGACGCGTTGGAGAATTGTTCTGGTCTTAAGGCTACAAGGATTGAGGAGGTTGCAAATAGTGACGTAAGTACGCTTAGCCAACGACTATTTGTTTTGTGGCTATCATATTAACGATAGCAGCACACATCACATGTACCGGCTTGATTTGGTCTTCCACATATTGCTCACTTCCGATACTGTCGAAGAAGAAAAAAACCAAACCCACAACATTAGCTTCGTCTCTTTATCCTAATTCGCGCCCCAGAAGGCGGCATCAGAGCCTCGGCCATCCACCGATTCGTAGGTCTCCGTCCATTATACTTGGCCGGAAACTCGACGTCATAATTCATTAGAAGATAGGCAACAATCATCTTGACCTCAAAGTCAACCAGGAATCTACCCGGACACGAATAGCCTCCATGTCCGAAGGGCAGATGCTCCGGCGAAGTCGACACAAAGCTCAGATTACTTGTGGTAGACCTGCCTTTTCCGTCTCTGGGAGCCTTTTCGCGGACCCGAGAGAACCGAAAGGGATCGTACTTGAAAGGATCCTCAAAAGTTTCGGGATCGCATTAGAGCGGACGACCTAGGAAGGAGATGTATGCGCCTTTGGGAAGCTCGATTCCATCTTCTGTCTTGATCCCCTCGACTAGAATCTTGCGGAAGACCCCCCCGGTTGGTGTTTGAATGCAAACGCATGGTTTCACGAGCCACACTGTCGGATTTGATTATCTGTGCGACTTTGTACTTGGTCCATTTGGTGTTGCTGTCGGGGCCGATGATATCGTTCACTTCGTCTCGGAGGACGGAGATAGTATTGTATTGCGAGTCTGAGCTGACGATGTTGAGTATCATGTTTGTTACAAGCAAGGTTGTCTGATGCACGGCTGCAAAGTTGGCAAAACACAGCCGTCTGGACATGCTGGGTAGATCGTGCAGTTCGCGGGGTCGCTCTTTCTGGGCGTAGCGGAGCATTTGCTGGAAGAGATCCTGCGGTTCTTCGCTATCAGGCTTTCCCGCGCTGTTTTGCTGGCTCAATGCTTGTATCCGTTGGCGATAAATTGGCTCTACTTGTTTATTGACCTGTTCAATGTTCCGACGGAGATTCATCGTAATTAACGGGCCAATAATTGGGCGCAGAAAACGTGGAGTAGCGCCGGTCAGACCGCCGTTCATCATTATCTCATCTTTGACCTTCCAGCAGGCTCGAAGATACGCTTCGTTGCGGCCTATCGCCATCCGGTTAGAAAGGGAATACTTCAGTGAGGAAATGAAACGTACAAAGAGGAAATCCAACGGTAAATCGACTCGCTGCGGCAATCATGACCATTCGAATTGTCTCCAACAAATCGACTTCTTTCCATGACTCCGTTTCGCATCCAATATATTTATCGAATGCATACTTCAATTCCTCATTCATACCATCACAAACTGCCTCCAGCTTGGAATTGATATCCAACTTGACAAGAATACAAGGCCAGGGATCGGCTTTGTATTTTTCATGGCCAAGTGCGTACTTCAGTTGAACAAGTTCCAAGACCGCGTCGGCGTGACTAAGTTCCTTTTCAGGACGGGCCATGATATCCCGCATTGTGCTTTGAGGCAAGACGATGTCGTGGCGAAATCCAAGACCCGGGAGAAGGTCTGTCTTGCCACGTTTGGTGTACTTGATTCAGGTTAGTATCGCTGTCAATAATAGGGTAGAAGAACGCACGTTCTCATATATTTCTTTGTATAGAGTCTCTCAGTCGGTATAGTACCTCCATCTCGTTCGCCAGCTGAATGTTCTTTTCCCATCAGGCTCACCAGCTAGTGGGAGGTTGGCAGGATATTCGATAGCAAAGAATGCCTGATAGATAAGCAAAGCGCATCCTACTAGAGCAGGAAGCATCACTGAAGCCCATGCCTCATACTTTTCAGCAAATGACTGGGAGAAAGTAGAAGCTCCCATATTTCTTTTTGTAATGGGGACTGTCGGTGTTGCTTGTATTGGTTCATAATTTGTTCAAATACTGATTCTTCGAGCAGAATAAAAGTCTTTGGGACTCATGTGAGGGAAGTGACTGGAATATTTAGCCCCATAATACCAGACTAGAGTCACTAAGCTAAATAAATACAAGCTAGCGTTTGCCAACAAGAATACCCTACCACGACAGCCCGGCCGAGAACATGCACACCACCAGTAATAAATATATGGTATTCTTTCAAATTAATACACCCAATTAATTAAATACATAGCCCGAAATAATAAACCGAAAATGACACCTTTTAACTGCAATTACGTTATTGATGCTTACCTACTTACGTCTATGTAAGCAACAAGGCTCACCTGGGCAATCTTGGCAGTTCAAGGCTTGGTATCTAAAACAAATGTACGGAGTACGTGCAGACAATATATTTTTTCATGGAGACACTATTTAGATCCACCGGCCCAGCGACCCACCCACTTAGCCCACCTTGTTAGCTGCATCTCGGCCGTCGATCATCTCCACTGAAACATTCGATGCAACCCCAATATTATTCCCACAGAGGGTAATACCAAATTGTACTCCGTCACATAGCTGGGCATTTGCTCCCATTCAGCTCCTTGTTGTCTTATGTGCACTAGAACCGGAATAGAAAATCTATGACAACCGACGCAAGTGCTGTGATATTGTCGGCGTATCATCAGACAAATATGGGTTGGCTATTGATTTACGGTGCGCGAAGACATTCTCGCCTTTAGCTAGTATATCTCATCTTTTCCGGTGCCTTGACTCTTTTTAAGAGTATCGCCCAATAGAGGTAATCCTCCTTTATAGTCTCTTTGAAACCTTCTGGCTTCAAAAGCGGTATGCTCTTCAAACTGGCCCATCTGTCCAGAGCACGAACCCTGAGAACGTATGAGTACACCGACTTTAAACTAACCGTAAAATTACCTAGCAGACAGTACTGGAGTCTTCTTTATGGTTGGAAAAACATTTACATCAAGTATGACCATGTAGCCCAGTATAGTCATCACTCAGTTAATAGTTGCACAACGTTTCCCAAAATTGTATGACGCATTAGTTACTTTTGACGCCAGAGCTCCTGGCGAGCGGGATACCTAGATCGGTCCGTCTGTTACACAACCATGACTGGCATCGCTGACCAGGGCGCAATACTTCTTCAAAGTTCCCTTCTGGTATCTGAGCGGGGGTGCTTTCCACTCCTTTCTCCTCTTATCGAGCTCTTCAGTTGGGACATGCAGATCAACCACTTTTTCTTCAGCATCAATCACGATCCTATCACCGTCTCGTGCCAGCGCGATCGGGCCGCCCTCCATGGCTTCAGGCACGATATGTCCGATCAAGAATCCGTGACTACCACCAGAGAATCTCCCATCCGTGAGAAGCGCAACGTCCTGGCCAAGACCGGCACCCATGATGGCCGCGCTGGGCTTAAGCATCTCAGGCATTCCCGGACCACCCTTGGGACCTTCATACCGGATAATGACAACTGTCTTCTCACCCTTCTTGATCTCGCCCCGTTCAAGGGACTCAATAAATGCATCTTCGTAGTCGTAGCACTTGGCTGTGCCCTCGAATCGCAGACCCTCCTTGCCAGTAATCTTACCCACGGAACCGCCCGGGGCCAACGACCCGCGAAGAATCTGGAGATGACCAGATGGTTTGATAGGTTTGCTGAGGGGTTGGATAATGTCCTGGTCGGCAGGGAAGTCGGGCCATGAGGCTACATTCTCCTTCATGGTTTTGCCAGTGACAGTAATTCCTGAGCCGTCGATCAGGCCCTCCTTCAGAAGGTATTTGAGGAGTGCTGGCGTGCCACCGATGTTGTATAGGTCGTTCATAAGATATTTTCCAGATGGCTTCAAGTCGGCCAGGAACGGTGTCTTGTCAGACACGGCTTGGAAGTCATCAATAGTCAACTTGATACCGACAGAGTCCGCAATAGCAATCAGATGCAGAACAGCGTTGGTGCTGCCACCCAGCACGTTGACTACAATCATTGCACTCTCAAATGCTTGACGTGTCATGACATCCCTGGGCTTGATTTCTTCCCTGAGCATTTTCTTAACCGCCTCACCGATGTTTTCACATTCGACTAGCTTCTTGGGATCGTCTGCCGGACAACTGCTGCTACCAGGAACCGTCATACCCATAGTCTCAATGGCTGTCGCTAGCGTGTTGGCCGTGTACATGCCACCACAGGCGCCTTTGCCGGGGCATGCATTGCGAATGATATCGAACCGCTCCGTCTCGTCGATCTGGCCGGTGATGAACTATCCATACGACTGGAACGCGCTGACCAGGTCCAGTGTTTGGCCCTTTGCACTGCATCCGGGCTTGATGCTGCCGCCATAGACCATGATACTAGGCCGATTCGTGCGCCCCATCGCCATCAACACACCCGGCATATTCTTATCGCAGCCCGGTAGCGACACATTCGCATCATACCACTGGGCATTCATCACCGTCTCAATGCCATCGGCGATAAGCTCCCGACTCTGCAAGCTGTATCTCATTCCCGCTGTGCCCATACTAATCCCGTCTGACACTCCAATCGAGTTGAATCGCATAGGGACCAGACCCGCCCGGAGGACGGAATCACGCACGATCCCGGACAGGTCGTGCAAGTGCATGTTACATGGGTTACCCTCGAACCACACCGAGGAGATACCGACCTGCGGCTTCGACATGTCCTCCTCTGTCAGGCCGGTGGCATAGAGCATGGCTTGTGAAGCACCCTGGGATTTGGGTTGTGTGATTTTCGAGGAGATTCGGTTGAGGGCCTCGTCGGATTTATAACGACGCCCGATAAATGGAAGGCGACTGACCATGATTGTTAGTATTTGTCGATTTTGAGGAGGGCACGAGACGCATTGCGATGGAAGATTCTCACGTACGTATTCTCAAACCGAGCTCGTCGGCTCAATCCCAGAGCTCTCGATCGGATACTCGACGTCGCCATGATGCTTGTGGATACGTGTGGGGGAATGAAACAGGTTAAGTGGGAAGAAAAATGATGAGGAATAAAGTCCAGTGTGTTGAAGACACGAACACTGTAAGAAGGATGATCGTTGTCAAGTAGCCGTGATATAGTTATTTAGAAGACGGTGCATATTATGATATCCGGAGATGTGGCTCAACTCCGGACGGGTCTCTCCCTACATTCGGACCGTACCGAACCGTCCCGATGTGATCTCGGCCCCCACCTGGGCAAATGGCGGCTGCCCAATGGCAGGTTGAGTAATGCAAAAAAGGTAGCCATTTTACGCCTCGGGCCAGACGTATTCCATCTGTTTCTCTTCTCCTGGTCCGGCGCTCGTGTATATGAGGAAGTCGAATGCAACCCATCCTTCCAGACTAACTCGTACAATATGTCTAGCTACCAGGAATCAACCAGTCTGATTAATACGGCGACTCCGTCTGAAAGTGCAGCACCAGCTAGGACGACTAAAAGAAGAGCTGAATCATGTGATCCTGGTGTATTCGACCTTTTCTCAAGCCTTTACGGCCCGGGAACTCTCAAGCCACCGTTGCTGAAACGGACAATATCTGCAAGCTGTCTTATAATCAGGGACGACGCAATTGAATTTATCGACCAGCATGTCTACTTGTGGTAATTCCGAGATGTTTGGGCCTAACCGAATGATCATCAATGCCTTAGTGCTTGCCTCAGTGCTGACAGATACATTCATAAGTTCCTTTGCGAATTAGACTGGTTGGAGCTGGATGCAAATTTGCACGCGAGATATATCAGACGACGCTTCACGCTTATGCGGCTATTCTATTACTTTGACTGCATTGTCACAGACATTCGAACGGGAAAACATGTTGGACAAAGAATACGGACCAAGCGAGGTCGGGACTGCCGATCCGCAGCAATAGATTTTATGCTCGAATCGTTCCACCCAGCTTGATCGAGCAATATATCACGACAATTCTATCTGCGGAAAAGGTTAAAGCAGAACCTTGAGTGTGGTCGGCGCTGGTGCATATTGGCACAGTATCTTGGCTGTGGTGCTGAGCTATTGTGCAGCCCGAAAATGGACTCTATCATATGTAAATTTGGGGAAATATAACCTACATTACAGAGCTACAATTCATTGGTTCGAGTTCAAGAAAGATATAGTAATAAGTTGCAATCTTTTGTGCCCTCCGGTATGGAACTGGCCCTTAGTTAGGTGGAACTGACTAAGCACTATATCCTGCAACCTTGGAAGTCTACCGGGAAAACCATGACCAGTCCTGGGACACAGCAAGGCTGTAAATCTACACAAACCGTGATCCGTTCTAGGACACGACGATCAGTTAAGCTAAGAACTAAAATTTGGAGATGAGGCAAACTAGCTCAATCTTAACCTATATCCTGCAAATTCACCAGGAAAACCGTGGCCCATCCCTGGAAGGGTTCTATCAGAAGGGAAAATCGTGGGCTGCCCTACGGTAAGCACGATCGGGAGAAACAGCCTTACTTGTTGTGGATAACTTAAAGAAAGGGAGAAATTGTGGACTGTCCTACGATGACCTTAATCGGGAGACGCAGCTTTGCCTGTGGTAGCTTAAAGGGGGAACTCGTGGACTGTCCTACGATGAGCTCGGTCGGGAAACGTAGCTTTACCTGTGATAGTGCAAAGTACTAAAGCCTCAGAAAGGCGAAGGATTGGGAGGGAAAGATACTTAGTGGTGATCTACTTTGAGTACCAGATGTCTACTTTCTGTTTCAAGCCACCCGACAGATGATCCAGGGCAAACTGCACAAGGCATTTGAGAGCGGGCTTATTCACGAATCAGTTATTCCCGGAAAATATTTCAGTTAGCTTCTGTCTATCTCTATCTCTGTCTGTTTAAAATCGAGGTATCATCATATACATGAGCATCGGAAGAAGTGTGCAGCATGGATTTAAGTACTGTAGTTGATCGGTACCTAAGAACACTGTGCCGCCGCTCAGGACGCAGGTCAGGACGACAGTACCCGGGTGGGTCAGGCAACTCGCTGTCCAAATTTACGGGTGGAAAGGAGGTCATTTCTGGCGCCAGAGGTTGTCATTTTCAGCGTCGTTTTCACAGGTCCCTATATTCTAGTTGTAAAATTTATATATGTAGAAATCTCTAACTAACTATATTGACTTGGTGATTTCTACCATGCATCATGCATGGTACTTGACAGTTACCTCTACATCGTGTGGCATCCTGCTGATTTCGGGTGGAGCCCCGAAAAACATCTGATTGTCGCCTCCCTCTCCACTTCGCGCAAAATAAGCCTGTGGCGTTCAAAATGTTTACATTTTCATTGGAGGTCTGACGGGTCGGGTAATATGTACAACATGCCTCAGGGCCTATTAATTGGAAGGCTTGGTATTTGAACAGGGTCTTTTTTCTGTGTTTTTTGATACTCTTAGATATCCCAGTTGTATCTACCTCTTACTTCCAAGTTGCAATACAACACTTGAATTTATCGGCTAGATATAATATACAAGCTTGGAAAAATTATAGAAGGCGAAAAAAAAAGGAGAAAAAAAAAAACAACAACCGCAACTGCCGGCAAAACCGGGTTTTCTCAGCTGTCTAGCCAAACCCTAAAAACAAGCCGGACCTGACCGGTGGCCCATAAACCAATCTGTGCGCAGAATGGTATCGGCAAAATTCAGCCGCGAAAAGCCACCGGTGAATCTCACACCCTTTCAGATTGCGTGGCGTGCCGACTGGATCATTTTTCCAGTCTAGTTCCGGCTTGGTTATCTGATCCGTTCATCTCGGGCACTTTAGTGCGCTAACTACCTGTATCCATGGATGTGCAATGATAGGTCTCAGACTTTCTTGGTTAGCTTCCATAAGGAATAAAGGTACTAAAAGTCTCTTCAAATGATCTATATATAGTTGAATTCCCCGATCGTCCCTTTTATTTCCTTTGCTTTCTCGTAGTCTCAATCTTTTCTTCCGGGGCTGCCCATATAATAGAGATCCTCGCCTGTAAGCCATGGTTGTCATCAATCTGACTCGTGGTCGGAAGGACCGTGCGATCGTCGAGGACCTGCGCCCAACTCGAGAAAACGAGAAAACCGATACCAACGTGGAGCAGAATACAGTTGATGATGGCCTGAACAACCTGAGTCGTGCGGAGAAGGAAATCCGGGAACATCCCGACGAGGTCAGCGCAAATGCTGCAGATGGTGTGCGCAAGGCTGAGGCGGTTGCTTTGGTCTGGAGCAAGAAGGCTGTTGTCGCGACCTATGCCTGGTAAGTACCATGAAAAAGAACGACAGATGAACTAGACTCTAACATCTATAGGATCTGGATCTGCTTCTTTATGCTGGCTTTGCATTCCTCTATTGGTTCCAACGTCCTCTACTATGCCTATTCCAACTTCCAGAATGCTTCTCAGGTCAGCACGGCCACCATTCTGGCAAGCATTGTCGGTGGAGTTCTCAAGCTCCCCATCGGAAAGATCTTGACACTATGGGGACGTGCTGAAGGTCTCATCATCTTCACGGGCGTGTATATCCTCGGTATTATCATTCTTGCTGCTTGTAACAACGCCAACAGTTACGCCGCCGGCTATGTTCTGTACTGGGTTGGATATGATGCGATCTATATCATCCTGGACATCTTCATTGCCGATACTTCGGGTATGCGCAACCGTGCTTTCGCTTTTGCCTTTGCCTCTACCCCCTTTATCTGCACTTCGTTCACGGGTCCCCTAGCTGCTACGCATTTCCTGGAAACCTCCAACTGGCGTTGGGCCTACGGCTCTTTTGCTATTATCATGCCCTTTGTTTTCCTGCCCCTGGCTGGTGTCTTTAAGTACTATGAGAAAAAGGCCCGGAAGATGGGTATCTTGCGGCGTCCAGTTAGCGGCCGGACTACCATGCAGTCCATCGTTCACTACTTGCATGAGTTTGATAGTGAGTATAGGTATTTCTTTTGTTCTTAATCGATCACTAACCGAATTGGCAGTTATCGGTGCCTTCATCCTGATGGCGGCTTTCATCTTGTTCCTCCTTCCCTTCAGCTTGGCTAACTATGGCCGTGCACAATACGGCGAAGCCGCCTTTATCGCTCCCCTGGTTATTGGCTTTTGCCTCTTCTTCGTATTTGCGGCTTGGGAAAAATGGTTCGCTCGTACCCACTTCATCCCCTACCAGCTCTTTAGGGACCGCACCGTCTTCGGCGCCTGTGGTCTCTCGGCTATCCTCTATTTCAGCTTCTACTCCTGGGATTTGTACTACTACTACTTTGTGATGGTCGTATACAACCTCGATGTCACGATGACCGGCTATATGACCGCGATTTACACAGTGGGATCCTGCTTCTGGTCCCCGATCTTTGGCCTTTGGATCCGCTATGTGAAGGAGTTTAAGTACAGCTGTCTTTTCTTCGCTCTTCCACTGATGACCCTCGGCGCCGGGCTGATGATCCACTTCCGTGGCTCAGACAGCGACATCGGATACGTTATCATGTGTCAGATCTTCATTGCCTTCGCTGGAGGTATGATGGTCATCGGCGAGCAAATGGCCGTAATGTGCGCTTCGGACCGTGAAGGTATCCCCATGATGATCTCGCTGGTTTCTCTATTCTCGAACTTGGGCGGTGCCATTGGCTATGCCGTCTCTGCTGCCATCTACGCCAACACTTTCCCCCAGGGACTGCGTGAGGCCCTGCCTGAGAGTGCTAAGGACCAGTGGGCTTCCATTTACGCCGGTGGCTATGTTGCTCAAATGAAGTTTCTGCCCGGCACTAAGGAGCGTGATGCGATCAACTTCGCCTACGGCTACAGTCAGAAGTACGGCTGTATTGCTGCGACGGCGATTCTTGTTCTTGCTGTTCCGTGTATCGGTATGTGGAGACATTATAGGGTGAACAAGGAACAGAACAAGGGTACTGTTCTCTAGATCTGGAGATATAAAGTCTCAAGATTTGGATTCGGCATTTTGTGTACAACAAATGGGGACACTTGATGTATCCAATTGTGGATGTTTATGACTTCTCGAAAATAATTTTCACGCGTCTTCTGTTGGGCTACTAGCGCGATATAATTGAATTTATTATGCCTTTTTTTTTTACTCTATTTTTCCAGTGACAGACTTTGAGCTCTATTACTTCTAGTATAAGTACGGAGTACTCCGTCGAGGACTTGCTCTAATACTAGTATTCCGGGCCATGGGAATTATAGGGGTACACTAAACCATGGATGTCTCATCCAACGTTTCTAGAGAGTAGGTTAGAAATGAAGACAGACGCCACAGGGCTGTTATTGGCGCGCAACGGGTGCTAGGTGATCACGGGCCACCGAAGGTGAGATTAGGAGATTTCAGGGTCTCGGAAGGGGTCTGGAAGGGATCCCATGCAGAAAGTGTTGAAACGTCCGTTCTACTGTTCTTTCTTTCTTACTGTGTACTGTGTCCTAGATACTCAGGACGACTACGACTGCTATAACCCTAAAAAGGAAGAGAAAGGTACCAAATCCAAAAGCCACGTGACAATCCTTCTCAAGGCCTCAAAACAATATAAACGCCATTTCACACGCCATTTGATATATTATCCCTTCGAAAATTCTCGGTGAGTTAGTTCTATTTCCTGAAATACGTCGGAAGTAAGGAGTTGTGATGTTCTGTGTTCGCTTGCGCCTGCTTGAATTTCATTCGACCTTTTTTGTGATCTTCCAATCTTCCAATCTTTCGACCCAATCGCATCAGCCCTCCAAAACCCTTGGGAGCTCATCGGCCGGTGACTAACCATGTACTGAGTTCAGAAGAGTTTTTTTCTTCTTCATTTGAGTCGATTATTGAGATTCTCATTGGCTTTGTACCAGCCCGTCGCGCGATCTCGGTCTGTTCCGCAATCCCAAGCGCTGCGATAACATCGGCGACGCCGAACCGAACCATGTCAACTCGCGCACCGACGACCTAAATTCGTGTCATTTCTGCCTTTCCGAACCGATCAACGAGACCGAGTATCCAGTCCTCAAACCCGACCGTCTGTTTGGTGCCTGGGACGTCTAGCATGATGCGTTAATGGTTAATGAGCATACCTAAACAACCCCGAAAACCACCTCTGCCCAAACGCCTCCTGGACGTCGCAGTCGAGACAGCGCGATATAACTACAGCCAACCGACAAATCCAGTACATCGGCTATCACAATGGATGGTCGTCAGCAGTATGTCCCGGGGCCCCCGCCTTCCTCTCAAACACAACACATGAACCTGCCTCCGCCTCCACCTCGACACCCACAAGCCCAAACGATGGTGCCACCTCCTCCTCCTGGCCCGCCTCCGGGGGCGACTTATGGGGCTCAAACAGGGTGGCAGCAAAACTGGGGCAGACCGCCGCTGAATCCAGGCTTCCCACCGCCGCCACCTCTTGCCCCCGCACCAAACCAGCATCTAACATACGGTCGCCCACCAGCTCAGTTGTCGATAGTTCCTCCGCGTCATGACCATCAGCCTCTGACATCCGCAACTTATATACCCGGGAACGATACTATCGGCGTTGGCATTCCAGGGTTGTTCGACCCCCATGGAAGAGCTGCTCCATATGATCCATATGCGCACACCAATGCCGAGAGACAACGGTTGGGTCTCAGTCAAATGCACGATCACATCAATACTTCCATGCCGTATAAAACAGACCCAGGCCTTCCTCAGACCCCAGGTGGCCGCACTGTTTCTTCGCCCTACGCTCTTCATGGCAACATTCATGAATTAACGTCCAACGACAGTCCGCAACAGCAGGCGACAGCTCAAACCACCGAACTTACCAAAACTACAAGTCATCGCCACAATCCCAGCGGTACTTCGCTGGGTGGTTTATCTCACAGTGAAGCTGCGATTCAGTGGCCATTGGATCGCGTGCTCCTCTGGCTTGCGAAGAATGGGTTTTCCAACGATTGGCAGGAAACATTCAAAGCCTTGGAGCTCGAAGGCGCTGACTTCCTCGAGCTTGGACATGGATCTGGCGGGCGAGGAAATCTTGGAAAAATGCATCAAGTGGTCTATCCTCAATTGGCAAAGGAGGTCGGCCGTAGTGGCAAAAAATGGGAACCTGGCCGGGAACGAGATGAAGGAAAGCGTATGCGCAAATTGATCCGTCAAATCCATGATGGTTCGCAAGACTATACCGTCTCTACACCACTGAATCAGACGCAGCCGCCGGCGACTGCGTTCCCTGAGACCAATGCAGCTTACTTCTCCAATAATTTCCCAGAGCCACGCTCTGCTGGCCCTATCCCTGGTGTCAATGATGTGAGTCCGGATCATCTGAGTGCATTGCACGCCTCCAACCACGGCCAAAAGCAGCCTGGGCAACGTTCAGTTACCATGCCGGTCCCTGCTGGCCACGATTCGCCGAGATACAATGACTCTCCGGCACGAGAAAATTGGATGCGACCTGACCATTTGCGCTCCGAGTATACCCGGACCGCCTTGTCGGGGATGAACACCGACCATCGACGCCAGAGTCCGTCCATTGGCAGTGAATCGGGCACTTTTCAGGGATCATCTCTTCGGCCCCATGAAGAAAGTCCAAATAGTGGTAGCCCGGCCCTGCAACATGCGTCACCCGCTTATACAGGAGCTTTTTCATCATCCACTGGGGATCTCACGTTGAGACAGTATGATCACTCTCGGGGCAATAGCACTGAGTCGATCCCCGGATCCAGTCGGGGCGCCACAAGCCGGTACTATGATGCACGTAGACAAGGCCAAGATTATGATCGCAAACAAGGCCCAGAGGGTGCTCGCCCCTCGCCTCAAGATGCCCTTGGTCGGCAATGGAGTGACCAAGGCTCGTCTTCGTACTCTAAAGAACACAAAGGCTTTTTCTCCAACATTCTAAAGAAGAAGGCGAAAAGCCAGCCATCTTTTGATCAGCAGCATGAAGACTCGTCACCTACGACGAGCCCGGAAACTCGCCCGAATGAGGCCTATCTCCCTTATATAAAGCCTTCATACAACTCCAGCGACATGTCGGTCGGTGAGCGTCCATCCACGGCGACCACAAAGACGAAAAAATGGGTATTTGTCACCACGGATGGCTTGAACTTCCGCTTGATTGACATCTCCGATCTGGACTCTTACGAGTCATTGCGTAACGGGATCTGTGAAAGCCTCGCGGTCGACCCGACCAGTGCTCAGATTTATCTCACTCAGCCCGGGCAGAGTGAGCATGAGGATCCTATGAGTGACGCAAACCTCGCACAGTCGCGTCGAAGCAAGTCAGATGCATATGGTTCTCTCAAGCTGTTTGTACGAGGGACTCCTATGCTTCCCATGCCATCTAATACTCCTCGAGTCGATGGCCTGGGAGTTTCATTCACAGACAAGTCCAATATATCCCCCACGGCAACACACCATCAGGTCCACAGGAAGCCCTTGGACGAAGAAGCCCTTAACAGGTTATCACCGCATCGCACCAGGCCAGAATCTCCATTGTTGGGCTCTCGGCAAACTACCCTCAAGGCTTCGACAGGGAAGGCATCCTCGGCAGAGCCTGTACAGGACGCAACCCAAGCTCTTGGGTCTGACCAATCCGATTTGCTCGCTCGCCATGAGGAGCATCTCCGTGAAGTCGAGCGCAAACAAAAACATTATTTGCAATCCAAAATGCCGCAGTCTCACCAGAATAAGAATGCCTACAGTGACACCGGGTACAGACGAAACGAGATCATTGACTTTGACAGTCCTCGCATCTCGCCTTACGATGAAAAGAAGGGGGAGTCTCTCGTACCACTTCGCAAACCTCCAACAGCGCCAATCGAGTCCAACACTCTTACCAAGGTCAATTCTCTCAGCAGGAGACCCACCACTCGTGAAAACCGTGAAAACCGTGAAAACCGTGAAACCCGGTTGCAGCCGTCCTTGGGCGCAGCAATTGCCAGCGTTGGCCGCATTACCAGTGCTGTTGGCACGCCATTGCCTTCGGTGCCGGCTACAACTAAGCCCTCGGCCAACACTCGAGACAGTGCAAGCTCCGAGTCTGAGCGACCAGGATCATTTGATTCTACTGGAACATTCTCAAGTAGAACAACCCTTGGTCAGTATATGCATGACACAGCGCGGCCTGATCGATCTCCCGCTGACTATGTTTCAGACTCTTCGAGGCCCACCTCAAAGATGGGCACGGAAAGCGAGAAACCGCCAGTCTCGTTTGCCAATCAGTCACCCGAAAAGCCTGTTTCTGAAGACCCACCGAGACCAGGGTTGCAATCTCGCAAGTCGTTTGGCCCAGAGTTCGACTTTGAAGAGAATCAAGTATCCTTCCAGCGAACTCCTCAGCAGCAACAGGACTCTGATGATGACTCTGATGATGACTCGGACGATGGCCTATTCCAAGTCCGACCTTCAAGGGCCCAGGAAGAAGAGAGAGAAGCGCAAGCTGAAGCCGAGAAGAAGTCGGAGAGGCCATCGCTCACCGTCAACACAAAAGATCAGTTAAGATCAAAATTGTCCGTCAGGTTCAAATCTCCAAGCACTGCTGGTCCCAGTTCCAGCGGAGAGGCATCTGATGGGAAGGAACCGGTTTCTAGTACCTGGGGACCAGTCTCACCTGAAGATGAGAGACCTGGTCCACTACGGCGGGAGTCATTTGCTCGAGATATCTGGGCAAGCAGACCTGCTGTCGAAGGCGTTATCGACCATCTCGATGACTTCTTCCCTGACGTTGATCTTGACGCTCCTTACTTGGATGAGCCCTCATCGCCCAATACCAAGGCTATCAGCGAACATGACGTGAAAAAGGAGGCCCCGCCACCTATGCCGCATGCAACCCATGCACCTGATACAGCTCCGGTGAGACCACCTGAGCCTGCCAATTTTGCTCGACAGAAACTTGCTCGTAGTGGAGGCGGTGGCGGCGGACTCTCCCGCATGAAATCCATTCGACAGGTGGCCCAGGGAGCAAACCGAACGAACAGTATTAGCAATGCTGGTCCCCAAAGGTCGGGTGATCTTCTGCGCCGAAAGAGTACCAAGATGTTCGGCGCCAAAATTATGCAAATCAGGCCCAGGCCAGGCACCCGGCTTAGCCAACTCGACCCGATCCCTCAAAACAGCACCCAAGTGGCGTCCAATACCGGGCCTGTTCCTCAGCGACAGCCCACTTTCCGCATCATCCGTGGTCAGCTTATCGGCAAGGGTACTTATGGCCGCGTATACCTAGGCATGAACGCAGACAATGGTGAAGTCTTGGCTGTCAAACTGGTCGAGATCAACCCCCGAATTGCAGGGGCAGACAAAGACCGTATCAAGGAGATGGTCGCCGCTCTGGACCAAGAGATCGACACGATGCAACACCTCGAACATCCCAACATCGTACAGTATCTTGGATGCGAGCGAGGTGAATTCTCCATCTCTATCTACTTGGAGTATATTTCCGGTGGGTCTGTCGGAAGCTGTCTGCGCAAGCATGGCAAATTCGAAGAAAGTGTTGTAAGATCACTGACGCGGCAAACCCTGGGCGGGCTGGCATACCTGCACGATAAGGGAATCCTCCACCGCGACCTGAAAGCAGACAACATCCTCCTGGATCTTGATGGCACATGCAAGATCTCCGACTTCGGTATCTCCAAGAAGACAGACGACATCTACGGCAACGACTCATCCAACTCCATGCAAGGCTCCGTCTTCTGGATGGCCCCGGAGGTCATCCAGTCCCAGGGCCAGGGCTACAGCGCCAAGGTCGATATCTGGTCCCTTGGTTGTGTGGTTCTGGAGATGTTCGCAGGCCGTCGACCATGGAGCAAGGAGGAGGCCATTGGCGCCATCTTCAAACTCGGCAGTCTGAGCCAGGCTCCACCGATTCCAGATGATGTTTCTATGAACATTAGTCCCGCGGCTCTTGCATTCATGTACGATTGCTTCACAATGTAAGTTTTCATGCATCGCTTTTTCAACCCTTGGTTTTTGGAATTTTCTTTTACTGACATCTTCCCCAGTGACTCGGCTGAACGTCCTACTGCCGGAACCCTGCTCACCCGCCATCCCTTCTGCGAGTCCGATGCGAACTATAACTTCCTAGACACGGAATTGTACGCGAAGATTCGCGATGTTCTTTGAGTTCCCTTGGTTTGATTTTGCTTGTTTCGTTGGGTTCGGAGTAACTTCACGATTTTGCGCTTTCTCCTATCGACCGTACATACCCTTTTTTTTTGACATCCTTCAAGCGAGATTTGTCGTCTGGATTCTTCCGGCTTTCTGATCAGCTGTATATACCTTTTCTGAAATTTGTGAATAATAACATTTACCGGGGGAACTGGATTATTCCCTCTTTACAGTCTGATTGTGATACTCTACAGTACCAGCAAGAATTGCAGTCAGGACAAACAAGAATTTATACAGTTAGTTCTTCAGCTTGTACATGTACAAAAGTGCTCAATTCAACATGGTATCTATGCTCGAAAAGCGGATATTAAAAAAAAGATCATGAGAACGAATCCAAATCCTAAGAGCTGGTACTTAGGAGATCGTCATCGTCCTCGGGGATATCAGCCTGCAACCCAGCGACACCGACACGGAACACACCCTCGCACCATTCAGCAAAGGTATTAACATCCCAGACAGCATCGTCCCGACCTTTCCCTTTCTTACTAACAAAATTGCCCTTGGCCTTCTCGGAGGAAGTATATTTCTCAAAGAAATCCTCATAAATCTGAATAGTGCGGTCCTGGACCGCCCCAACAAGCGTCTCTTTCATACGCGTGTCGTCGATATACGCATTCAAGACCTTACGCAGACCCGGCACCTCTTTCTCGATAGTGCGGCAGGAAGGAAGGATAAGTTCGCCGCGGGCCAGATTGCGAGAATCAACGAATTGAGCCGGTAACGAGGCGGTCATGCGCGCAGCAAAGGCATTGATGAAGTCGTTGATGACTGTGCGAAGACGACCATCCAACTCGACTTTCGCGTCGAGCATGTTCTCCACGACGCGCGGGACGAGGCCGTGGCCGACAAGGCGCATCAAGTTGCGTGGGTTGAAGAGGCCGCCGCGCTCGCGCAGCTCCCAGAATGTACTTGTCATGCCGGAGAAGTCGAAAGAGATGTCGGCGGAGACGTATTCGATGTCGAAGGCGACAATTTGTTGCTTTAGGATTAGGAGGTGACTCATTAGGAACAGTTGGCTGTCGGCTGGTGTGGCTTTGGCGGAGATTAGGGTGCTGGCGTTTTGGAGGGAGAGGGTTGTTTGGTGTACGATTTGGTGGGCTAGGTCGTCGAAGACGGTGGACTGGGGTGGTCAGTATGGATGAGTAGTTAGGGCTGTTACAAGGAGGCATCTTACATTCACTAGGCGGTATATCCGACTCAGAAGCCAGATTGCTTTTCGCAGGGTTGGATACCAGCCCTTTAGGGCGGTCTGGGTCTCAAAGTCCCATTTTCCGTCTGTCTCCTGTATAGATTCGCCTGTGTCGTCGCCTTGTTTGGCCGTCATGTCGATTAGTGTATCCGCAGATGTGTCTTTCTTGCCCGAGATCTGGGTGTCGGACACAGTCAAAGATACCTGTCGGTTGCGCATGGGGTAATCGGTGTCCTCTGGGCGAGGTTTGTATCGTTCGATTTCGTCGCGCAGAACAGCCAGAGCACGGAAGACAAGTCGGGCCTGGACGTCTTGCAAAGCGGGCTGGATCAAAACCGAAAAGTCAAGATGGTTCGTCTCGACTTGTTCTGGTTCTTCTTCTGGGTCTGAGAAATAGCGAGTCTGCAGTAGATTGCACAGCTGACATAGCTTGACAATATCGGACTCATGGATAATCCGTGGACTAAGGTGATCATAAAGGGGTTCACATAGCGTCTCAAGGAAGTCATACAAACCTCCTTGTCCGTGGAACCATTCTCCCCATAGATCATATTCGTCTAGGCACAGACCACGGATATAACTGATACTAGCTCGAGCAAAGGCAACGAGGTCCTTGGACGAACTAGGCGTCTGTGTGATTTCGCCGAGCTTTTTGCGAGCAAGCGGAATGATCAGCTTTGCACGGGTAGCCGAGTAATTGCTGTGCAGCTCGTTCATCAGACTTTGATACTCTGCTTCGTTATTTTGATCTGGGTTGAGCGGTGGCACAGCTCTCTTTTGAATCTCGACTCCAATCTGTTTCAGCTCGGGTGCTCCAACCCTGAACTTGGCGTACAGGAGAGCCGACAAGGCTGTATCGTTCAACTGCTGATCTGAAATCTTTTTGGAGACATTCTGGTAAATATCCTTAAGTGAAGATACAAAGTTGCCGCGGATAAGCGTCAAGGCACGCGTTAGGAGTAGTCGGTATCTCGAGCGATAGACTTCTGCCTCTTTTTGATCCGGCTGCGTAAAGGTAAGCGATAGTCGCATAAATATCCACAAGGTGCTCACTCACATGTGTTTCCATGTAATCCAAACACACGTCCAGACGCCTCAACATATCTGAGAATTCCTTGTCGCGAACTGTATTCCCCGCGCCGGGAGCATTCAGCCGCCGCGATGCGGGGTCTAAGAAATCGTAATAGTGGAGATTGTTCTGGATGCCATTCGCAAGTTTTGTATCTCGTTCCTGGGCAGACAAAAGCCCTTGGCATTGTTTCTCGAAGTTGGATGTTTGGGTCTCGACCGATTTGAATGATTCGGACAAGCTGGATAGGTCATCCAGAAGGGTCAGGGTGTTCGTTAAGATTTCGTCAATGTGCTCTTTCGATTGTTCAAGTTCATCCAAGCAATTCCTACAGGAAAGTAAATTAGTACACCTCCGATAACCGTCCAATGTCAATCATACTGGTACTCGTCATAGCTCTCCTCAATCAGGTCACCCTTGACATCATTAAGCCATTGCGAAAACTCGAGTTCGTTGGTCCATCCTGGTGTTTTCCACTCAGAAGCGCTGGGTGACTTCTCGTCCAATGCTTGGAGGCTTGATTGAGTTTCTTTGGCGGTGGGTTTGCGCGGCGGGCCAGAGGGGGCGGTTTGGCGGCGGGCACGCTGCTGCTTTGTGGAAGACATGGTGCGGTCAGGGCCCAGGGAGTGTGATAGGAGTCAGCCCGCAGCTCATTTCTCTCTATCGACTTTATCCGGAGTGAAATTCAGGCCAAGTCAGATGTTGAGGTTCAACTGCGATGTGGTCAACTCCGAGATGGATTCTGCCGAGAGCTCCCGCCTGGATGCGGCAACAAATCATAGGCGCGGCATTGAGAGCTTCCCCGGATATAATCTCACCTTTACAGCTTGGTTATGCTCTAGCTGGTGATCCAGCCATCATCTACAATGTTGAAAAACCAAATGCGACGGCCCGCGACGCACTCCGTCCTCGCTTTTCGTCCCCTCAGAAACTCGACGGCTCAGTCACTAAATGTGCCATGGTCCCGATTTGCTAGCAATCAATCGCAAAAGCCAGGCCCGTCATCGCACTGGATCCGCAACTCTCTCGGATTTGCTGTGACGGGAACTGCAGCCTTTTTGGGATACTCATACATAGCTGATGGTGGAAAGGATGCTTGGATTAGTAGCCCGGAGGTTACGAAGAAAGAGCCCGTTGATGTCAACGATCTCCAAGCTCAGTTCATTCAAGAAAAACGAAGCCTGAAAAGCCCCGCCGTCTACACATGGGGCTCGAACGTTTATCGGGTGGTGGATCCGGGATCCAAAGATACCGACATCAAGACTCCTCGGCGCTTCAAATACTTTGACGGCCAGGTGCTGAGAGATCTCAAGATCGAGGAAAAGTCAGGTGCAGCGATCACTGAGAACGGAGATCTAGTTCAATGGGGTCAGGCGTACTCCGAGTCGGACTTCAAACCCACGGTGACCCTGACCGGCAAGAATCTCACCTCACTCGTTCTGTCCGAAAGCCGAATCATCGCGCTATCCACGGATGGGAGTGTATACTCACTGCCCACATCCAAGGACGGACAAAGCACCGGCCCAAGGACAACGGAAAGCTCTTGGGTTCCGTTCTGGCCTAATCAGTCTAATCTGAGCTACCGTGTGCTGAGCCCATCTTTGAAGCTTGGTGAGAAGGTCACTACAATCAGTGGAGGACAGGAACATGTGCTGCTTCTCACAAACTCTGGTCGAGTCTTCTCTGCGGCGTCATCCACCGAAAACTACCCTTCGCTTGGTCAACTCGGTGTGGAGGGACTTACCTGGTCCACCAGACCCAAGGGGCCAGCAGATGCCTGCCATGAAATTACAGCACTCAAAGGCTCTAAGATTGTTCAGATTGCTTGTGGCGACTACCACTCGCTGGCGCTAAGCAAAGATGGCCGTATGTTTGGCTTTGGTGACAACTCATTTGGCCAATTGGGTGTTGATTTTGAACCCGAGAGGCCTTTCAAGGATGCTCCTTTCCTTATGAAGGTTCAAAAACTATATAGAAGAAATCTCTATCTGCCCAAGGTTACCAGCATTGCTGCTGGTGGCGCCAACACCTTCTTCTCCGTCGATTCCAAGCGCATTCTGGGACATGAAGAAGAGGCTGCCAATGTTCATGATCTTGGACATGTAACTGCAGACACATGGGCCTGTGGTAGGGGAATTTGGGGTACTCTCGGCAATGGCAGATGGGTTCACCTGCAGGATTCGCCCACCAAGGTGAAAGCTCTAAGCGGTATGAGCGAGTATGACGAGAATACAAAGCAGATGACCCCTATCCGTATCAGGGCCATGTCTGTCGGTACAACACATGTCTCTGCTATTTTGGACAACAAGACCAATGTCAGCAAGACTACCAAGGACTCTTTGGATCAATCTAAAGACTGGGGCTACGATGTACTCTGGTGGGGAGGCAACGAGCATTTCCAGCTGGGAACAGGAAGGCGAAGCAACCAGTCCAAGCCTACCTACATCAAAGCACCCCCCGAAAACAAGAAAACCGAGGCTGAGGCGCGATTGCAGATCATGCCTCGTCACAAGGGCAAGGTCGGGACGCGCAATGTGAGCATGGAACAGCGTGTTGAATGTGGGCGCCATGTCTCTGCGATTTATTCTGCAGTGTAAGGACACAAAATGAAACCTGTATATTAGTGATGTCATATGAAATCCAATTATAATTTGCTCTACTCAATACGGCCTGTTGTTTTGGTCTTATAGAATGGCCGCGGTTGCAAACAGACCAAACTCTTATCACCGCGGAGACGCTTGGACCACCGCTTATCCAAAAAAATTCCAGCGCTTCAACTCCATTTTCCCTCACGACACACCGCCATAATGCCTCGTGAACAACAAAAGAGAGGCCGCAGGGCCGAAAAGAAGGCCCAAAAAGATGATTCCAAGAGAAAGTTCGAGGAAAATCCCGAAGAACCGGTCGCGAAGCGAATCAAGCCCTCTGCCGACGACGCCGACGAGACCAACGAGGCCAACGATGACATCCAAATTGCCGAAAATGAGGACTATATTCCCCTTGACCAGGGCGAAGAGCAGGAAGGCGAGCAACCTAATAATGATGGAGACATGGTTTTCTACGGTCTTCTAGACGAGGAGGAGTCCGAGTACTTCCAGCGCGCCAACGAAATGCTGGAGCTCAACCAGTTCCAGGACGCCGAAGAGCGCAGCTTGTTTGTCGACAGTGTGTACGCGGAAGCCAGTGGCAAGGAGTTAAAGATTGCCTGCAGTCAGGGCTGTTCGAGACTCATGGAGAAATTGATCTCAATGTCGGACGCTCGTCAACTGCGCCGGATATTCAGCAAATTTATCGGTCACTTCCTCCATCTAGTGCAGCATCGCTTTGCCAGTCATTGTTGTGAGACACTTTTCATTCACGCTGCGCCTGCCGTCATGCAAAAGACGAAATCTCAACCCAAAAAGTCAGACGAAGAAGCAGAGGAAGAGCCGGAGCTATCGCTCGCAGAAATGTTCATGGCTGTTATTGAGGAATTGAAGGAAAATTGGGGCTATCTGTTGACGGAGCGATTTGCGTCGCACACAATCCGAGTGCTACTGCTGGTTCTTGCAGGCGAGCCGGTTGATGTCACGTCAAATGAGTCGTTTGTCGCAAGTCGCAAGAAGGAAAGAATTGATATTCCGACGGTTCAGGGCGAGGAGAAGGCAGACAAATCGAAAGCCGAGAAACACGCTGTTCCAGAGGCGTTTGAGCCGGCACTCAAGAAGATCATGACTGATATGGTTTCCGGTCTCGATGATGTTTATCTCCGAGCCCTAGCTACTCATCCAGTTGGAAATCCCGTGCTTCAAGTGCTGTTATTCCTGGAACTTTCGCATTTCGGAAAGTCCAGCGCCAAAGATCCTAAGTCGACTATCCGCAGACTGGTTCCCGATGAGTCGTTCGAGGAAGAATCCGAAAGCGCGGTGTTCATTCGTGGTCTCCTCTACGACCCAGTTGGTTCTCGCCTGTTGGAGACGATGGTGCGATACCTTCCTGGTAAATCATTCAAAAACCTTTACAGGAACAACTTGGGTGACCGAATTGGCTCCCTCTCTCGCAACAGCACTGCTGGATATGTGGTTCTTCGGATGCTGGAAAGACTCGGCAAGGATGACTTGAAGATTGCCCTGACCAACATTATCCCCGAAGTTCCGGGCCTGATTGAACGGTCGAGACTCATTGTCCCCAAGATGTTGATCGAGCGGTGTGTGGTCCGTGGCGTCGACACAAAGCCTCTTGCCGAAGCACTTGAGAGTGCTTATAGCCAGGATCCTGTTATCAGACTGCAGCAGATGCTCAAATTCAACCCCTCCGAGAACAAGGCCCCGCAATCTGAAGACCATGATATGGACGAGGATAACGACGGAAAGGAGCGCAAGCCACGAGGCCCACCCCCGGTATCTGCAGCCGAGAAAGCGGAGAAACTTCATGGCTCTCTGCTGGTACAGGCTATGTTGACCGTTCCTGGCCCTCTCAGTCAACTTGTCTACACGAGTCTTCTCGCCCAGTCATCCGAAACCATTGTACAACTTGCCCAAGAACCCACCTCTTCCCGCGTTCTCCAACAGGCACTGACTTCCACAACCTCCACGCCTCAAATCCGGCGACAGCTCACTACCCGTTTCCAGGGCCACCTCACACCTCTTGCCTTGAGCAGCAGCGGGTCACACGTGGTGGATGCGCTCTGGACTGCAACCAAGGATATCTTCTTCGTCAAGGAGCGCATGGCGCAAGAACTCGAGCAGCATGAACAGGAGCTCCGCGATTCCTTTGTGGGTCGCGCAGTCTGGCGAAACTGGTCAATGGATCTCTTCAAGCGCCGCCGTCGCGATTGGGCTCACAAGGCCAAGGGCTTTGAGGAGCGAACCGAGGGCAATGAAGGCGCCGAACGTCCCAAGTCTAAGCTTGAACAGGCCCGGGCCCGTTATGCAGCAGCCAAGGAAGCAGCCGATGCCGGCGCTACTGGTGCGAACCAGACTGCGGTGGCTAGCAGGTGAAGTACTGGTGATAAAATTACATATTGGACGAAATGCACATGTACTCATACAAAAAGGCGTTAATGCATTCAAATGTTTTATTGCTTTATATCTATTTCTATACCTTTCTTATGAATCGATATTTAGAACATCGATGAATTATATATAGTTCACTCGCAGAGATCGAGAACATCAGAATCAAACGCCAACAAATATGGAGCTAGCTCATTTATGTATATGATCCTTGGATTCTCATGGAGTTCAATGTGTTATATATTGAATCTTGCCCCTCGGAAGTTTCTTCGAGGGATATACATCTATCCATGGATCCCTTCAACTCATAAGAGCTCTTATCCAGAAGAAAATCACCCGAAGAGCTGCTAAAACTGTAACAGAACTAGCTGATGCTGAAGATATACATCGTATACTATCGTATCGCACATCGAATACAAAATATAGCCAAATTAATACATGTATATATTGAACTTCCTTTCCCCGGATGCTCGGGATCAATGACATTTTGACAGCCCCGAGCCGCGGGGTGCTGATAAATGGATAGGTTAAGGGCAACTCCTCAAAAGCAACTCGTTTATTTAACTATAAATTATTCGCCTGAATCTCCCAATGTTCTCTCGTTCTGCCTTAAGCATCAGCCCATTTAAGACTCGACTCTCCCAAATTTCTTCCACCTTACGCCTACCTTACAGCACAATGTCAGGTTCTGACATCACCCTATACACATGGCCCACGCCAAACGGCATTAAGGCATCTATCGTCCTCGAGGAACTTGGGCTCCCCTACAAGACTGAGGGGATGAACATCAGCACCAATATTCAGAAGGAAGAGTGCGGTTTCTCCTCGCAATAATTCAAATCGTAACAACATACTAATCAAAGTGATTGAATAGATGGTATCTGAAGATTAACCCCAACGGCCGCATCCCTGCTATCCTCGATGGCACACAACGTGTCTTTGAGACCGGATCGATTTTGATGTACTTAGCCGACAAGTACGACACCGAACGCAAGATCAGTTACGCTCCCGGAACACCCGAGTACATCGAGCAGACATCTTGGGTAATGTTCCAAACGGGCGGTATTGGACCAATTCAAGGTGCGCGCTGATACGTTACTTCAAACTCCTAGGGTCCCCTACTAACACTAAAGCTCAATCAATAGGCCAAGCAAATCACTTCCGTGTCCATGCTCAGGTGCGCTCCGACTACGCCATTAAGCGGTATATCGACGAGACGAAGCGCCTGTACTCGGTCCTTGAGTCCCGATTGAAGGAGAGCGCTTACCTCGCGGGCGAGAAGTATACTATTGCCGATATTGCGAACTTCACTTGGGTCAGGGCTGGTCCTGCTTCACTGGAGATCGATCTATCCGAGTTCCCCGCGCTTCAGAAATGGGTCGAGACCATTGATCAGCGTGAGGCTGTGCAGAATGGTTCGAATGTTCCACAGCTGAATAGGTCTCCTGAGCAGATGGCTGAGAACTTCAAGAAGTCCCGGGCGAGGATTGATGCCATGGACAACTCGGATCTGCATTGATCGGAGAATAAGTCGTTGGAAACTCACTTGCTGACCATAAATTTGCAATGTGAAATTGGTCAATCTATCGAATGCATCTGTTCTAGTTCCTCCGTTTCTCAGACACTTTTTATCACTACTATATAGCAGCCGCCGCTCGATAAGACCGGAAGGTGTAAACCGTCCATACAGTGTGGTAGGTGATCTAGCACTTCATTATACATGTTCGAAGACGTACTGTAGCCGGTTTAATCCTGTTTCTCCCCTGTATCAGCTCTCACTAATCGATATCGCCGTGCAAACTACAAATGTCGGACTCCAGGAACCTTCATATACACTTAAAAAAGAAACTTTTGAATATTCGAAAAATAATGTACATGAAGTTCACAGATATCCAACACTCTTCAAACAAGAGTCACCTGGTCCGCCAAAAAGGACAAATCCACACTTGGGATACCATGGGAATCCTCCCCAAAGAACGTGAACAACCGATCAGCAACCCATCCAGGATTTTCATCCAACACCCAATGGCCAGCCTTTGGCACTACATCAACTTGAAGGTCGCTGGCCACCGACCCAAAGATTTGCTGCAACACATCCTCCGGCGCAAAACTCGCCTCACCTCCAAGAGCCAACACCGGCATTGGCAACGGGTTAGCACCAAGTGATGCCTTGAAGAATGAAGCGTCTTGGGTAACCGTAGATACGGAGAATATGCTCAGCATACTTCGCAAGAATCCCGGTTTCGAGATAGACGTTGCGTAGCGATTCAAATGATCCTCGCTGATGGCTTCGTTGCCGGAATATGAAGCGTGCCAGAAGTACCAAGCCAGCATCTCCTTCTCGCGGCCTTGGATGAAGTATTGTGCTGCGTCCGGGACACTAAAGAAGCCGAGCTGCCAATTCTTGTACAAGTCCCAGCCGATGCCACCGCCTGAGCTTGGAGTCCAGAACTCCTCGTATCCGAATCCGGGAAGGGCATACTCGGAGAAGCCGATTCGCTTCACGGAAGAAGGATATTTAGCTGCAAACGCAGCTGCAATTCCAGAGCCCTTGTCGTGTGAAAATATGTAGGTTGAGTTGATGTCTAGGAAGTCTAGTATTGCTTTGAAGTCATCGGCGTGTGCAGAGGCGGTATAGTTGCCGTCTGCTGGGATTGAAGAGTCTCCGGCACCACGGTTGTCCGCACAAATCACGGTGTAGTTTTCGGCCAGGATTGGGGCGATGTTAGTGTAGGAGAGCTAGAAGAGAAACCCAGGAGTTAGCATGGATTTCTTCAGGACATGACAATGTCGTAGCTCACACTATGTTGAGGGTTTCCATGGATTAGGAGGATAGGAGGCCCAGTGCCGTAATATCGTAGGTGAATGCTAACGTCCTCATTTACTTGAATGCGTTGATGAGGCCATGAGTCCCAGGAAGGAATGTCGGCAACGCAGACGCAGACAAGCTGGAGGATTGAGAGAAGAAGACCGCGCATTTTCTTCCGTTTATGTGAACGGCAGTGTTCAGACTGGAGATTTTAGGGATACAATATAGGAGCAAAGCTGATTTTTAACCATTTATGATCTTTTTATATTCATCTTCATATCTCAATAGTTGTAAATATTACGTCAAATTCGCCCTTCGGCACTTTGTGAAGTCCAGCTTAATAATTCGAATTGATTCGGGATGTTGAGAAGCGAGGGTTCTTGATTTTCGAGCATATATACTCATGTCTTTATTTGGTTATCTACATATGTATACATATGTATTATCTACTTTGTATAGTCATTTGAAGCAACCATGGTAGTCGAGGGGCCTCTTTTTCAAGTCCCCAGTTCTTTGGGCAATTAGGGTTTCTCCCGTCCCTATGTCCTATTTACCAAATTAACCAAATAGTTGCTGCTCGGACTTGTAAAGCCTTGACATAATTCCATAGTTAAACAACCTTGGGAACTGGGTTGTAGAAACTAGAATCCCTAAATTCCCGAGGCTGTTCTGAATGACACGCGGATTATATAGCCCGCGAAGCCTGATAACCACAGGGCGCCGGGTTCCTGCAGATCAGCCTCAATCATAACATCCTTGTCTGCATATGATATATGCAAGGAATCTACGGAGTACATAAGAAGTAATTGTAATTATACAAATATGAGTATAGCTGAGTACTCCATATAGACCAATGCTCCAGGCCCGAGGAGAACGGATGATGTCAGGCTCTGCGGGATTGTCGCCATCTCCGAGATCGCCGGGTAAACTTTTTTTTCTCTTTCAATTGCGCCTTTCGCCCTGTTTGCTTTTCTATTTCTTCTGTATAGACTCGCTCCTATATTGCATTTTTACATACTAGAACGTGAGAATCTGTACAAATGTCAGGCATTGCGCAGCCCAACCGCGCCGATGAAGTGCAAAGCGTGAGTCAACTCCATGTCGCAACGATCTGCACCCCGCCAGATTCTTTATTTAATATCTCTGATACTAATACGCTAACTCTACTCAGCTTCTGAAAGCAGTGGAAGACCTTCTCATCCCCTTTATCCGATCCGCAGATGAGGATCCCCGCGGGTCCTCGACACAGAAAAATGGCACCAACGGCACCAACGGCACGAATGGACATACTGGACTGGCTGGGACCTCGTTGGTAGACTATAAGAAGCCTGAAGAACTGCGGGATATCCTTCAGCTCGAGATCCCAGAGAAAGGCACCAAGCAGGAAGGCCTCATCGAGGTCTTGCAAAAGGTCTTGAAATACTCGGTCAACACCTGGCACCAGGGCTTTTTGGACAAGCTGTATGCGTCAACCAATGCGCCCGGCGTGGCAGCAGAGCTCATCCTCGCTACCTTGAACACCAACGTACACGTCTACCAAGTGTCCCCCGCGCTGACAGTCATTGAGAAATATACCGGCCAACGGTTGGCGAACCTCTTCGGCCTGAACGGTCCACGAGCAGGAGGTATCTCCGTACAAGGCGGATCCGCATCGAACACCACCTCCGTTGTCATTGCGCGCAACAACCTCTACCCCAGCACAAAAACAGACGGAAATGGCGCATACAAGTTTGTGCTCTTCACAAGCGCGCACGGCCACTACAGCGTGGAAAAGGCGGCGCAAATGCTCGGGTTCGGCAGCAGTGCCGTCTGGCCCGTTCCCATCGACAAAGTCGGCCGCATGATCCCAGCCGAGCTGGAGAAACTGGCCCAAAAGGCGCAGACCGAAGGCCGAACGCCGTTCTATGTCAATGCCACTGCAGGCACAACCGTCATGGGCTCTTTCGACCCCTTCAACGAAATCGCAGCCATTTGCCAAAAATACAATATGTGGTTCCACATCGACGGGTCCTGGGGCGGCTCGTTCGTCTTCTCCCAGCGTCAGAAGCATAAGCTAGCCGGCGCAGAGAAAGCAAACAGCATCGCCATCAACCCGCACAAAATGCTCGGCGTTCCGGTCACATGCTCGTACCTGCTGGCCTCCGATATGCGCCAGTTCCACAAGGCGAATACCCTCCCCGCGGGATATCTATTCCACAACGAAGAAGACGAGCCCGCTGCCAACGGCAATGAATTGGAAGTCGACTCCCCCGAAGTGTGGGACCTGGCAGACCTCACTCTCCAATGCGGTCGACGTGCGGATTCCCTCAAGCTGTTTTTGGGTTGGACATACTACGGCAGCGAGGGCTACCAGCAGCAGATCGACTCGGCATGCGACATCGCCGCGCACTTGGCTAATACCATCGCGCAACATCCCGATTTCGTTCTTATTAGCGAGAACCCCCCGCCTTGTCTGCAGGTGTGCTTTTACTACGCCCCAGGCAAGGAGCTCGTGTACCCGCGTGGCATTGTCTCGAATGAGACACAGCGTGCGAAGAATAACAGCAAGGTCACTGAGCAGGTGACGCATGCGATCGTGCCCAAGGGCTTCATGGTGGACTTTGCGCCTCCTAGTGGGGACGAGGATGCGGCTGGGAATGGGAAGTTCTTCCGGTGTGTGGTGAATGTCCAGACGACCAAGGAGACCGTCGATTCGCTTGTCCGCGCCATCGAGGAGGTGGGTCCTGGTATTATTGAGTCTTTGAAGGCGAGTAACTCGGCCGTTCCGCAGAAGCGGCTTGGTGAGCGTGGACACGGGCCTGTTGTCCATCGCGTTTGAGCAGGTGCGTGATTTGTTTTCTTTTGGTTTACTTGCACATATAGAGTACAGCTTATGGACATGAGAGACGGGATACGACATATAAGATATCTGGTGCAGTATATAAGGCTGTGTATCAATTTGACACCCTAAGAACAGGATGAGCCAATATCTTGGAGCTCAAATGTAGAGGTTGTAGAGTAGTCGGCATAGTTTCAAACTATACCTACCTGAACAGTAGTAATAAATTCTGTGCAAGGAGAATAGCTTGGGTATAGAGTGATATCAAAGCCATCAACTGCCAATCTCGACCCTACGTTCCAACACGGAGCGAGCCTCAGCTTCCGATAGAGAGTCGATCTCTAATTCAGCAAGCACACCCCGTGCACTCTCGTTGTCTCTAAACAGCCTCTTCTCCACATCCCATAGCCTTAAAGGCATGTCCTCCTTTGCAGAGACGTCCCCTTGCTCGGCCGTACTCAAGCAAAGTATACGCAGTCCCTCGCTGAGCCTTTTGATGGTCTGCAATGAGATGCCCGCCTGGCTAGACGCACCAAGTGCAGAATCCACAACGTGACACAGATGGTCGACATCGCTGGCAAGCTGGGCTGCTCCGGTCTCAGAAAAGGTGTGTTTGGTCAGGACGCTGTCCCAGATGTAGCTCTGAACTGACAACAGGAGCTGGCGCGAGACTCGTCGTAGAGGCGCAGTTCCCAGTGCGCGAGAGAGGAAGGAGAGCTGCGTGGACAAGACACGCATTGCATGGGCGAGATCGGAAGTGGGTGAGAGGGGAGATGCCGTCGCTGTGGCAGAGGGGGTCGACAGCGTTGCCCATGTGGATACGCGAGAGTAGGGCTTCAGAGCGGCGAGTATATTAGAGGTCAAGGTGGATGTGATGATAGTTTCCGAGCGAAGTCGGAGACGACGGTAGGCGGATGCCGTCTCATCGAAGAGAGCGCCGTCGGATGAGGTCGCGGCCTGGGGGCCGTTGTTGTTGGCCACTGCAGGTGAGGTACGCGACGCTACCTCTGCGACAGACATAGTACCAGCTACGTTGCGACCGCTATCTCGGTTTTGTCGAACCCGATCTTGAAGTTCGGACCAGAGCTCAACGAAGAACACATCGTTGCTCCAATCCTCCATCTTCTTTTCGAGGTATTCGGCACTTCCAAAAACTCTGCAAAGCCGCTCCAGCCCAGCGACACCCTCGACGCTGGCCTGCCCGTCGGCTCCCTGTACAGTACGTCCAAGCGTGGACGTCATGGCGAGATAGGCCTCTAGTGCAGAATAGAGGCGCTCATGGAACTGGTCAAAAATCGTGATTTGAATGTCAATGAGGAACCGCAGCTTCTGACTAAAAGATGACAGGGGCTGATAGCGCTCGGTTATGGTTTCGAGAAGGTCATTCACGCGGATTGCAGCTTTTGTTGGTTTCGTTGCAGTGAGTTCCATGCCATCGTAGTCGATTTCTCCACTGTCCGCGGTGTCGATGATATCCTTGTATCGCGCCAACGCAAAGTCCTTCTCAACTTCAAGCCATCGATCATACCAGCCCTGTTTGGTCAACACTTCCCAGGTCACGCCCTTCCAATTGTCGTCCGCATATGGATCTGGCATATAGTTCCAAGTTTCTCGGATCTCGTTATCAAAGTTCATCAGTTCATGAATGAAGTGGCTGAGCAATTGAGGGTAGTTTGAGATTTGGGGGAGGAACAAGCTGATCTTCTGTCTCAGCATAGGAAGCAATGCGGTAATGTAACTGTGTGATGCATTGTAAAAGTTCCATTCCAGACTTGGACCGACTGCTTCGGCCCGTTCATCGAAGATGGGTTGCAGATAAGAGACGAAAAACCCGCCGTATTGATTGACAAGGTCCATTATGTGCGAGAGGAAATATTCCGGCTAGAACCCAAGTTAGCATTCTATTTCTGCGTAGATATAGAGCGACATTACCTTATCCAGTCGGTTGGTTGGCTTGTCCCCACTGAAGTGGTATTTGAATCGGAGATCGAGATGATGCACCATAACCTCTAACGGGAACAGAACTGGTGGCTCAAAGCTCAGCCCGGAAGCTAGTGCGTCACGGATTTGAAGTTCACTAAGAAAAAACTTGTTAGAATATGCATCCAGGCATGAAGTGGCTGATCATACGGTAATTGCAGGTCGATCAACAGTTCAACATCTTGTCTCCACCGGGCCAGGAGTTGGTCGGTGACATTCAATTGTCTTGTCGGCCATTTCAACTCTTCAAGCGTCTTCTGCAGCCGGCCACTAAAGTATGTCTTCATCTGTTGTCTCAGTGCAGAGGCTAGTTTGTCTGTATAGTCGACAAGATGGGGGGCCGCCCCTTCGGCAGCAGGCTGGGCGTCCTTCAGTAGTCCGACGATGGTTCGTAGTCGGGCATAGGGCTTCAAAGCGGCGCGGGGTTCGGAGGCAATGTCTGCCAAAGCTTGCTTGCTGTATTGCAGTCTCAGTATCCAGCCCCTCATGATTGGTGAAAGTGGCATTACCTCAATTCTTCAGCTTCCTTGAGCAACTCCACATATCCCTTGGATAATTCAAGCCGCTGGAGCTTCTCCATGCTCTTTTCCAGACTCCGTACCGCTTCATCACTGGTCTCGGATTGTGTGATGGCCATTAATCGTCGGTCGATGTCCGCTTGCTCCGCAGTGAACGCCTCGGCTTGCTTTCGAGTAGCTTCGGCATGGTCGTTAGATGCTTTCGTCGCATTTGAAAGTGCTTCGCCGGCTTCCGCTAACTATTTGGTCGTGAGTTTGTGTCAGTAATGTTTAGAGAGAAGGTCGGGATTGTGGGGGAGCGGTACCTGCTTCCGCTGAAGCTCTTGTTGCGCGCGTAGACTGGAGAGCAGCGAATCTAAACTCTCCAGATCGGCAGAAACCTGAATTTTGTCATTTAAATAATCTTCGACCCGAGTCCGCTCATGCGAAGATAATTCCGTGAGGGGGGCCATCGTTGAAGGGGGAAACTTGACTGCGGAAGCGCGAGGTGTCGCGAATGTTGATCTCCGCCTTTTGGACTGACGTCTTCCGCAGTGGCAACCATGAGCTCTTACACTATCAACACTTTGAATAATGTCCAGTCCTGCAAAGAAGCGGAAAAGAAATGGAGATTCGTCGCAGCCAACTCGGAGTATTCAGTCGTTCTTTAAAGGACAGACCACAGAACAAATCAATTTAAAAGTCCCCGATGTCACAGAGCAAACTCTCTCTGATGAAGCTCTTGCGCGCAAGCTACAGACCGAGTGGAATGAGCAAGAAAATACAAGCACACCTACCGAAGATACAAAAGAAGATACGCAGATCAATACAGCTCCATCTACATTAGACTCGCCTGTTTCACCCCCGGTAGCGCCGGTGATACCAAAGAAGAGCACTCTCTCACTACAGTCATCAGGTGGCACGGAGGATACAATATCCCTTGCTATTTCTCTCGATCAAAGCCCCCAGACCTTCGATGCGAGCCAATACGCAGCAGAACTGCGGTCGCATTGGGCAACAGAAGGCGGTGATGCTTCTTACGCTTTATTGACGAGAGCCTTTGTCCTGGCGAATGCGACGACCAGTCGAATAAAGATTGTCGATACGCTGGTCAACTTTCTTCGGGTTCTCATTGAAGGGGATCCATCGAGTGTCCTGCCTGCTGTGTGGCTAGCAACCAATTCCATATCACCTCCTTACGAAGAACTAGAGCTAGGTCTGGGGGGCTCTTCCATCTCCAAGGCACTAAAACGGATATACGGCCTCAATAGCCAAGGGCTTAAGACACTGTATGATAAGCATGGCGACGCAGGAGATGTTGCATTCGAAGCCAAAAAACGACAATCATTCACGCTGGTGAAACCGAAGCCGTTAAGAATCAAGGGAGTATACCAGTCGCTTCAGAAAATTGCCACTAGCAAAGGACCTGGTAGTCAAGAGACCAAGCAGAGGATCGTCGAGAAGCTTCTACAGGATACGCGCGGCGCCGAGGAGAGTCGATACATTGTCCGGACATTAGTCCAAAACCTGCGAATTGGTGCAGTCAAGACGACGATGCTGATTGCTCTCGCTCGAGCTGTCTTGTATTCCAAGCCAGTCGGGGCGGATTTTGAGGTTCACCCGCATCAACTTGCACGCTTGAAGAAAGACGAGCTTGCGGAAATCTACAACAATGCGGAAGAAATCGTGAAAGCGTCATATGCTAGACATCCTAATTACAATGATTTGGTGCCCTGCTTATTAGAGATCGGGCCCACGGAAGAGCTTTTGGTCAGATGCGGCCTAACGATGCACATTCCACTAAGGCCTATGCTAGGCAGTATCACACGCGATCTGTCGGAGATGTTGACAAAGCTTCAAGGCCGAGACTTCAGCTGCGAGTATAAGTATGACGGGCAACGTGCGCAGGTACACTGTGGCGAGCAAGGGAAAGTCTCTATCTTCTCGCGCCATCTGGAACTCATGACGGAGAAGTACCCAGATCTCGTCTCCCTGGTCCCGCAAATACGGGGAGAAGGTGTGTCCAGCTTTATACTGGAGGGAGAAGTAGTTGCCGTGGACCGTGAGACTGGCGATCTTAAGCCATTCCAAGTCTTGACCAATCGTGCAAAGAAGAACGTTGAAATCGGAGACATCAAAGTCAATGTCTGTCTTTTCGCATTCGACCTCATGTATCTCAACGGCGAGCCTTTGCTAGATCGCCCCTTTCGAGAACGTCGCGAACTACTTCGAAGTCTCTTTGTAGAGATTCCAAAACATTTCGGCTGGGTGAAGAGCATGGATGCGACATCAGCGGATTCCGAGACTGTCCTCGAGTTTTTCAAATCTGCTATCGATGTCAAGTGCGAGGGAATCATGGTTAAACTCCTCGATAACAAGCCCAGTGCGAACACTCAAGTCAACAACAACCTCCTCAACGAAACGGCCACCACAACCACCGAGCAACCAAACCAACAAGTAAAACCCAAAGAGAAAGCCACCCGACGCAAACCCCTCCTCTCAACCTACGAACCAGACAAACGCCTCGAATCCTGGCTCAAAGTAAAAAAGGACTACAGCACCTCCTCCGAAACCCTCGACTTGATCCCGATAGCCGGGTGGCACGGCCAAGGCCGCAAAGCGAAATGGTGGTCTCCGATCTTACTAGCAGTACGCAACCCGGAAACGGGAACCCTAGAAGCCGTAACAAAATGCATGTCCGGGTTCACGGACAAATTCTACCAAAGCAACAAAGAAAAGTACGCGCATGGCAGCCCCAACGTCATCTCGCGTCCCAGCTACGTCGAGTATCATGGCGAACCAGATGTGTGGTTTGAGCCGTGCGAAGTGTGGGAAATGGCTTTCGCGGATATCACGCTCAGTCCTACGTACCCGGCTGCTATTGGACTGGTGAGCGATGAGCGCGGGTTGAGTCTGCGCTTTCCACGCTTTATTAAGGTTCGTGAGGATAAGTCTATTGATGAGGCCACCTCGTCGGACTACCTGGCGTTGCTGTGGCGGAAGCAAATGGAGCGGACGGGGGAGGCTGGGGAAGTTGGGGAGGTTGGGGAGGCTTGTCTAGAGGAGGGAATGGAATAGATGTGTTTGGATGTGTTTATGTCAAATACCATGGTGAAAACTATGTACATTGCCCTCGACCATTCTCGCCCTGCCGCTAGGCTGGTATATGTGCCATTCAGATTAGTACTTCAACCTTGCGGGAGATCTGACTACATGTTTTGTCTCAAATGAAGAAACCCTCTTCAAGCTATACCGAGAGCTATCGAGTATGCCACTCCCAACCTAGGGAGAAGGCAAGACACCAGCATTCTGGTAGGACTTGAAGGTCTTCAGCCACGTGTCATAGGTGTCATCGTGGCGGGTCCAGCCGAGGCTTCTCGCCTTGCGCACGGTGCTAATGAGTGGCGACTTCATCACACTAGGTGTGATATACCAGTTCATCAGGGCGAATGAGTCTAGCTGGAAAGCGTCGGGGTCACCGCCATTCTTAGCCACAATACTCTCCCAAACAGGACGCTTGTCCTTGGCCCACTCAAGCATGTCCATGGGCTCAGTGGCTTCCGTGGGCTCACTCGAGCCTAGCGGGGCGTTGAAGTAGTCAGATAGAAGGTGCCAAAGGAACTTCCAGACAATCATATCGCCGTTGAAGTGATTGAACGCCTCATCCTTGCAGCAGTCCTGGGTAGCAGCCCACACGGTCAAGTCGGCAATACCAGGGGCGTAAGACTGGCTCTCGACCCGAAGGTAGCCGCTCAAGCTTCCTGGCCATTTGGGAGGCACGCCGAGCTCACGACAAATGAGGAAGTACTGAGCAATGGGCAGAGCCTCGTTGATGCCAATGTCTGTTATTCATTCCGTCAGTCTCGCAGCAACGAAAATATTTGGGGTGTCCTACACTGAGAGGCATATCCGATAATTCCCATGGGACGAATGATGTTGTAGCTCCAGGTTTGGCGACGCTTTTGGATAGTGAACATGTCATCCTCCTGCTCATAGTAGAAGATGGATTCAGGTCCATCATATCTAGGCATCTCTTCCACGAGTGGGGATGTCATCTCTCGGAATTGAAATCCGTAATGCTATATAAAAATTAGAGAGTGCAATCTTTGAGACCTGAAGCAGAGAATGATTCTAGTAAATCGAAGAATCACAGCGTACCTTTCCACCTGTCTGTAGAACAACACGCTGCAATTTCGGACAAGCTTGATCCACAGCTTCCAAATAGTTTCGGAACAGGGGGCCGTTCTTCTCATGAAGTTTAGAGAAGTCGTTGTTGTGGATATACGACGTGAAGAATGCATGTGTGACATCTCCACAGAGTTCTTTGATCTGTTCCACAATGCTCGCTGGAGATTTCAAGAAGTCCAGCGCAATGAACTCAACCCTGGGATCGGTGAAGCGAGCATTTAGTGGCCTGCGTGAGGTGATGATGATCTTCGACCTTTTTTCTCCAAAATTCTAGTTAGGAAAAAAACAAATCCATCTGAGGGGTCGCATGTCAAGGAATTCGGGATCTCTCACCATTCGGTTTCGGGTCGCCGAGTAAGATATTCAACAATGGCATGACCAGTGATTCCATTGGCACCAGCAACGAAAGCAACGCTGCTGCTGGGCGAATTGAGTGGACGCAGGTGGCTCATGATGGCAAAGAAAGACGCTGGATGATGATTCTAATGCTGAGTGCTGATGCTGGAGAGAAAATTCAAGCTGAAAAGCGACATGTCTTATAGTCCTCTTGCTATCTCCTGTCAGCCCGATCGCCCGATCGAAACCGACTATGACGACCCTGACCGGCGCAAATGTCGATCACGGTCTTTGTCCCTTATTGGGAAATCCCAGGGCAGCAGATGTGGTAAGACATCTCGGAATAAGGGAATTATGTATAACGCGCGTTCCGATGGGAGATTTTCAAAGAAATTGCACACCTGCATCTGTAGACGTGGTGTGGGCTTGATGCAGATAGGTCCACGGATCTTCCCAGGTACCACTAGGCTACCCCATGCCCCCATATGTCCCCATACCTCCGGACCAATTGCTGTCTAGTTCCATCCTTGGCATTCTACCTAGGTAGCATCCACTTTGCGATATGAGCCACAATTCCCACTTCTGCTTGGACTTTTGAAAATATCAAGACTTTCGGTACGGAGTGATGCCGAAAATGAGCAGCACCCAAAAAAAGTATGCTCATGTTCCAGCTGGGACCGGTCGAGTTACCCACCAGGGGGTTTACTTTCGATGGATTTGCACTCCTCCAAGACGAGACAGCATATGTTTCATTAGGGTGACTCCTAGTGGTCATGTTCGTAGGATCGCTGGAGGTCAGTTCATGTTGGCAATGCTTCGTCCAAGGGGCTGTCTTGTAGGCTCCGTGTCTCTATATATCTCTTGTGCACTTGTCAAGCTGCATAAACCAAAGTACAATGTAAAGATGGTGGATCAGGTCTAGAAAGCTGTGCTATACCTAGGCATCTCCTCTTGGCTTTTAGGTATTTTTCCTCCAATATTTTCTACATTTTTTTCTTTGAACAACTCCAAAAGAGGGAACCCTCTTTTTCTGGGATTTACTTTCGCAACTAGTGCATTAACAGTGAAACTTATCCTATAGCTAACCGATTTTGTCTGTTCTCATGTATAGTACAGACTCCAATGAGCACAGGAACGTACTTTATGAACATGAATCCTTCAAATGTTCCGTAATTCCGAACCCCGAAAAGTTCAATACAAGTCGTCGGACGGCTTCTAAGAAAGGCTAGCGCCTAGGCAAGCTTTCGGGCTCAGGTAAAATGCCTATTTGATTTCTAAATTCCCCGGCTCTAAAATTGCTTAGCCTGGTATATGTACTTATATCCTACTATTACTACTATTTTCTGACAACTGGGTATGGAGCATTATGACACAAGCGACGATGATTGCAGTTTCTCCCGAGATTGTTTCATCCTGGCTCCGCAAATGGGTTCCAAAGGAGGAGCTAAATTAATCATCAAAGGATCTCTCACCCAGCAGAATCCAAATCGCTAAGTGCTGTTTTTCATGATGTTCAGAACGAATTTCGCTACGGAAAAGGACTATTCGGTTGTCAACCGTTTATCACTGTGCATGCGAGATATGCGCCGACGAAAAAATCGAAGTGGGATGTTCCTTCAATCTGAATGCGAGGATGATCCGAGAAACTGGAACGCAGACATACGAAGTTGCATTGAAGGAGATACTATTGTCTACGAAGTTGGAAAAGGTGGTGTTCGAGCAGTTAGTGGTCGAGATTGAATATGAGAGTCTCAACGTACATAATTCCCCGATTAGGGGAAATTCCGGGAGGACCCGCAGACAGCAGGAGGGAAGCCCGGTCATTGGCCAGAATCGTTCGTGTAAGTGAACCCGAAGGGTTTAGTGCCGGGTAATGGCACGGTATTGCCACTCGATGGGGGCAGTCAGAGACTGACCGCCTGCTTAAACAGGCGATTCTTGGCAAGTAACCCCACCCGCTGCTGTCTGAAAAAAGAAATGACCTATTTAGGTAATTCTTGGCACGAAGTGCCATATCACGTTATGTGTGATGTAGTTATATAAGGGGACTAAGATTCCCGACAGTTTGAACAGAGTTAAACTATTTTTTGGATAACAAAAATGTTCGGTAAATTTCGAGCAGGCCCTGTGAGCGAACAATCCCGAGCGGGAACAAACACATTGTCGTCTTCAGTTAATACCAAAATGTTCGATAAATTTCGAGCAAGCTCTGTGAGCGGACAGTCAAAGAAGTCTTCCAGGGTATCTAGGTCTTCTTCCCAAACGGGAAGAAGTACTTCTGTGTCTTCAGCACTAACCGAAGATCGGTTGCGCCATCGAGGTGTCTTTTTGACCTATTCTCAATGCTCTATCGAATCGAAAGATGAGTTCGAAAAAGGGTTTAGCTATATGCTAGAACGAAGGGATCTTAGGACGGCGACATACTATGGTTGTCGCGAGAACCATGAAACCGAAGGGATTCATTACCATGTGCTGGTAAACCTTGGGAAACAACCCAACTGGTCTCCCAAGCATGCGCAATCCGTATTCCTAGTGGAAGGCAACGAATGTCGATCGTTGAATATATCTACGCCTCAGCTTCAGCCGAAGCAAAGGCTTTCTCAATTCATTGAGAAACATGTCAATTACTGTGAAAAGGAGAAAGGCGGCGATTGTTTTGGAGAGCGTCCAGAGTTCTCTGTTAAGAAAAAGCTGGAGCGCAAGCGGAAGTGGGAGGAGATTGGGTTCCAGCCGACGGCGCCAGCGAAGTTAGCGATGCTTAAGGAAGAGTTTCTTGGCGTCTTTTTCCAAAATAGCGCCAAGGACGAACGACATTGAATGAAGAGAACATGTTGTTGAGAACGAGCGGAAGAGGGAACCACGCGAGGCTCAAGGTTGAATCTACCCTGTGTATACTTCTGCTCTATTTCTATTTTCTGGCTTCTTCAATACAGAATGTTTATCGAGGCTCTAAGAGTTATAAATGCTTATATCTCTAAAAGAAAAGCTCCTATAAAATGGAGCCGAAGAGAAGGGCAAGAAAAATATTATTTCCTATCTATCACATGGTATTCCATAGATTCATGCCCCATGCAGCCCAACATCCCCCTCACCGCGTAAGTGTTTAACACTAATTCTCCTGCTGGTTCATGTAGCCCAAATATTCTGCATGTGTGATGTACGCTAGCCAATCTAACAAGGTCCCAGGTTCAAATTAATCCTTGCTTAATGTCTAAATAAAGCTATCTGCCGTACATATTCACCTTTGTATCAAGTCCTATACACGTTCATAGAATAATCCTACAGGACTACATAATTAACCAAGAACTACAATGCAGGGTAGGCTTAACCACCTATTCACGGAACGGCTAACCTTTTTTGAGTGTAGAAGTTACGAATTAATATCGGTATAGGTAAGATTGGGCGGCTTGGGCGGTTGATTCTCGGGGATTGATGATATGGTGATCATATCTTCAGCGCTACTTAGATCAATTGGTTACAGCTGATTGGATCATCTCCAATCCAGACCATAAGCTGCATACAATAATATAAAATTACGGGAGTGGAGGGGGTTCATAGGCCCGCAGTTAAGCCACCAAACAGGTACGCAATAACCAGATCGTGCCAACTAAAAGCAGTAAAAATAATTTCTATATGAGTTCCTCACGACGCAGAAGATGCCAAATTCGAATTAGGAGAAAAATCTCATATGCGCCCTGGGTTACCACAGCCAACCAAATACACGAACAGCACACCCAAACAGCCCAATTAGCCCCCGCTTATCTATAAAAATAGCCACTCAGGGCCGTCAACGCTCGAACCCCCACAAAATAAACTCCTAGCACTATCAAGACGTTCTCGTAACGTGATACTGGAAGGTCGCACAACATCCACCACAGACCCCTCCAATATAGCCCCAAGACTACCGTGCGCAGCAGCAACTCGTAAACGGCAGCCAATTTGTAAGACCCCCACGCAAACTTCTCTGTCAGGTAGCAGTAGATCCGTGCGACCCGATATCTCCTGCGCATGTCTAAGGGGCAGTTGGAATCGGTAAAAGCATCCATAAACGTCCTCAGTCCCGTCTTCGTTTGCCATGATGGATTTCTTGCGGGATAGACCGGAAGCTCAGCGGGGACTGAAGCCGAGGGGACTTGAATTACCTTGGCATTAGGCGGGCCTATTGTTGATTCAATCAATTTCTGCAACATCGCTGGATCTGATGCCCAAAGGCGCTGGGATTCTGGATCACAGGCTTGGGGGATGTGCTCCATTTCGGAGAAAACCCCGGTTGTGGCATCCGGGTATTTCAAGATATTTGTATAGAACTGAGGTGTGAGAGGTTGTATTTGGAGGGTAGGGGGAGGTGCAGAAGTGTAAGTTTTGACTGGGGAATGCATTGACATGGGATGGAGATGTAGTGATTTGGCAGGTGTGTAGATCACCTCCAAAGGAAAACGGCATGTCTCAACAAGGTGGGAGAGGTACAGCCGAAAGAAAGGTTCCAAATCCCTATGAGGACAGTTAGAAAATTTTGAACAAAAGCAAAGGAAATTGGTGAGAATACATCTCTGTTTCCGACGCATTACGAGGGATGTTTCCCTTCTTCACGTCTGGTTTGTTCAAATAGGGCAGGTTGCCTCTGAATCGAATACGAAGTGCCTCTACCACAATCCGACCAATCGATACTGGCACAACAAATGACCAACTGAGAAGGAAGCTCGCCAGCTCCCAGGGTGATACCGAAAGAGGGTCAATTGGCGGAGCAACGGAAAAAAGACGGCTGGAAATCTTGGGCTTACCGTCGATGCTGATGAGAGTCATGTTAGAGTGCAGTGGGCCACCTTTTTCAGGTGCTGGATGCAACGGGTCCATGAATCGAAGGGCAAATCCGCCTTCAACTTTCTCGAAAGGAGAAGCAAATATGTCTTTCTCCCAGCTGCCCTTATAATACTTGGCAGTGGGAGCCGATGAGGTGAATCGAATGAGTTGATCGCCATGAGGTCCCTTCCCTAAAGCCGTGCTGAAAACCTCGCAAGTTGCCGCTTTCTCATAAGAGGAAGAGTCTTCCTTGGTTAATCGACAGAACGCATTCTTTTTTTCGCCGTATGAGTTGTTGATTTCCATGATGATTCCACTAAGCTCTTTGAGAGGCGAGTAGAGATACCAATACGAGATCGGACTTTTGGTCCACCAGAGAAACTGGGGGATGCTGATGAGATATGCATAAGGATATTGGTTTGGATCCTCGCCCTGGAAGTTTTAATATCAAGCATAGGTATTTTCCAGGTGGAACTAACATACCCGTTCTTTCAAAAAATGCTCTAGTTTTGCGGCCAAGGTCAGATGCCCATCTCCACGATGAAGATACCAACTAGTATCAATTCTAAACCAAAGTGGAATCCGAAAGATTCTTTTCACAAAAGTGTAGACGGGATTTGTGACTGGGATGTGTTGATCACTTTCAATGGAAACCACACTCCCAACACGACCACGAAGTCCAATGGGAACCCCAACGAGGAAGTAATTGATCCAGTAATGGTACTTCTCCGGGAAGAAGCGAGCATGTGTTAGACGTGCTGGATAGAGTTGAGGTCTTCCCAGTAACGTTTTCTCATCTTTGGGGTCTCCATGAGACCACAAGACCAACTTGCGCCGGATAAATGCTACCATTGACACCCAGGCAAGTAGTGTACTACCAATGGCTAGCAGGAAGAAAGGTATAAAGATCTTTATGGTCTTGATCCAACCAATATGGTGAATGGTATCCACCAAGATAGGAACAAAGACGATAGCCATGTTGGTTCCTGGCCGAGTCTTTGTGGTAGTGGAATGACTGGATGAAAGTTGAAAAGACAAAGAAGCTAATAGTTTCTGCTGTACAAACTTGAAAAGAAATACACAAGAGTATATCGGGCGAACGGAATTGTGCAATAGAGTGGAATTTGATGCAAGCAAATAAGACTAATCGATGCCGAACTATACAAGAAGTTATCACAACTCAATATATCTCCCTATTGGCACAACCATTCACCGTATCCTTCTCTCACATGCCAGTTGCAGGAAGCTAGATAATGGTGTATAGTAGGGGCATGCGTATAGACGAAATGGGTGTTATAGCAATACCAGATAGGGTTGTCTGCGTTGGGTCGTGGAGTATGTAAAGTGGGTTTGAATTGACTGCGATCAAACACGAGAAGATCAACAATCCGTAAGCGCATTTTAATTAATTCATCTCCGATAGATCTACTCTTATCGTCCTAGATATTCCGAAGGGTGTAGTGGGTTGATTGGTGACTGGTGGATCCACCAAGTTGTGTAACTCCAAGACATGTACACCATGCTAGTCACGTAGTATCTATGACCCTTTTAGCATCAAATCCCGAACTATACACGACATTCTCACAAAGAATGCTATCTTCGGGCAGCTATAAGTTCAGCCTTGAGAAATCGGTAGAAAAATCTGCGAAACACGCTCCGCTTCTCATTCATTTTGAAGAATAATCTATCTTGAATTTTCAATATGGTGCTCTCTGAGAACAAGACTTCCTCCAAGGTTCTCATCATTGGAGCTGGCTTTTCTGGTCTAGCTACAGCCTGTCAACTTCGAAGAGAGCACAATTGTGACGACTATGTGATCTATGACCGTTCACCTGCCCCAGGAGGGACTTGGTGGGCAAATAAATGTTAGTTCTTGGCTGATCTCTTTTCTCTTTTCTTCAAATGTTTCAGTGACTAACATGTCATTGTAGATCCAGGATGTGCCGTGGATATCCCAGCGGTCTTTTACAGTCTATCATTTGCCCCAAATCCCGATTTCTCGAAAGTTTACCCCCCACAAGCGGAGATATTGGAATACTTCAACAAGGTTGCGGATAAGTTTGACGTTTCTCGACACATCGTTCGGAGCACAGAATGGGAAGGGGCATATTGGCAAGACTTTACAAACAGCTGGTTGGTCAAGTTGAAGGACTTGTCCACGGGTCAAACCTTCTATCAAGAGTGTAAGATCTTGATCTCTGCTGTTGGAGCCTTAGTAAACCCAAATCGATTTGGCATTCCGGGTGTCGAAACCTTTGAAGGGGATATTGTTCATACTGCTGCATGGAAAGCGGACTTGTCTCTTCATCAGAAAGATGTGATTGTCGTTGGAAATGGATGTGAGTTACACTTTCTCTCTCTCTCCCCTAAGGGCATGTCACCAACAGTTGATCAGGTTCGGCTGCTCAGCTTATTCCCGCTATTGCTAAAGAAGCTGGAAGCATCACCCAATTTATTCGGGTAAGACACGCTTTTCACATGTGGAAGATATCATTTCTCATTAGTCCAGACACCCCAATTCTATTTGCAAAATGAAAATATGCAAATCGACGACAGGTGGAAATTCATTTTCCGCTATGTGCCCGGTGTTCTACGTTTATTGAGGCTGATTGTGTTTCTGTTTTTGGAGAGCACTGCTGTCAGATTCAATATTAATTATAAGGGAAACAAAGCCAGGAATCTATCAGCAGAGAGAAGCAAAGCTTACATTCAAAGCACTGCACCCGGTGAGCTCAATAAATGAAGATGAATAGTTGATGTCAACCATTTGCTTACTATTATGGGATTAAAGAGCAATATTGGCCCCTTTTGACCCCAAAATATGAGATTGGATGCAAGGCAAGATTTCAGAACTAAATTCGATTCTGAGATACATACTGAGTCTTCTTCTAATATAGCGCCGGATCTTCGACAACAGCAGGTATATTAGCTGCCTTCAACAAAGCAATATTCATCTTACAGATGATCCCATTGTCAAAATTTCCTCTCATTCGATTTTCACCAAGTCTGGCCAGGAATATCCTGCAGATGCAATTGTGAGTCAAAATACCCCCAGCCCTTTGCTTGTTATCCCGGCTGATCCTTATTCTCCCCAACACAGCTTCTTGCCACCGGATTCGCCCTGACGCAATACGAGGTCGAGCTGGTAGGGCGAAATGGCCGGACCCGTGACGAACACTGGGGTAACTTCGGCTACAAGGAGGCATACAAATCCGTGGCGATGTCCGGATTTCCTAATTTCTTCTATGTTCTCGGTCCCAACTCTGGTAAAGGTCACACATCTGCCATTTACTGCATTGAGAAGTATGTCAAGTTGTGTTCTGATCTCCTTTTTTCTTTTCTTTTTTCATAGCATCCCCGCTAACAGTGATACCAGCTACGTCAACCTTGTTATGAAGGCGATTGCACCGGTTCTTCAAGACCGCGCTTCATTTGTTGAGGTCAAGCCCGACAGTGAGAAAGAGTATAACGAGAATTTGCATGAGAAAATCGCTACGACGATCTTCAATAGCTCATGCAGCAGTGTAAGAAAATACATACCATCTTCTTATTCTGGAGATATATATATCTGATATCCAGTTGCTGGTAGTACTTTATCGACTACAAGTCTCAGAAGAATTGGTTCATCTACCCATGGAACTCATTTGTCATGTGGTACTCCACCCATTGGGGTCGTTCGGATGACTGGACATATGATGTAAGTTGGCCAATGAAGCCATTGATTGATTTGGGCCCGGAAGGCTGACTTGTAAATACTATAGGCCCGACCTGACAAGAACCACCGGGTGTTCTCTTTCGGTCATCTGTTACTCTTACTTGCGCTCAGCATTATTCCTATTAGCTTCAAGTTAAGCATGACAGTAAGCGAGAAACTATACTGAACGACGAGATAGAGAGAACGGACAGCAGAGAATACAAGATAGAAGATAGAGGTTATAGGATACAGGATACAGAAATATACTAGTTTTTTACTATGAATTCAAATGACAGACACGAACTCGGATTTTGGGCTCCTTGATTTCTGAGTGTGAACTATTCAGAGTGTGATTTCACTTCGGAATATCTCGTGTTGACATAGCCCCGTGTAGATCAATTAGATATCTGGCACCCTGTACTTTCTATTCGCTCTAATGTCCTTTATCTATACTACCTGAGTATATCTATCCTAGTGGCAGAATATAGGCCTTATATGACATCACATTTGACTTTCAATCTCATCGTCTCTGATTGGCTACCGAAAAGCCTCTTAAACTGCAACGCGAAAGTGACGCGAAAAGACGCGACCGGATTGGACGTGAAAATGAGGGGTTGACTACATACGTGGTCCAAGGGAAGGGAAACAACTTATTTTCAATAAGCTGATTAAAGCGAAGTTCATGCCCTACTAGACTAAGACGCCCGATATGCCGCTCTAGGGTCCACAGTAAAATGTGTAGTGGGCTGGGGCCCCCGGGGTGTTCGAGGCCACTAAACTTAAGAAAAATAAGCGGACAAGGTGAAATATGTAGTTTTTTTAGGCTGTGCTGAGATACACGTATGTTCTCAATGAACATATTCCATTTCATCTTCCATCTCCTTATATCAAGACAGGGGTCATGCAAAAATATTAAACAGTCTCATCAAAGGCAAGCTGGCAAGGGGGAAAAAAGAAGGAAATAGGAGTGAGCAGTGAAATTGCCAAGGGCAAACAATGACATAGAAAAAGCAAGGCATATGATCTTGATGAATGAGAGGTAATGCAAGACATGATAGTAAAGCATTTAAAAAGATAAAAAAAAGACAACGCCTGTGGATGCAAGTCCGTGTAGAGGCCCTCCCAATCGAGGCCCAGGTCCTCGAAAGAGTAAGCCTCCACATCGGAGAGAGGGCAAATTACATAGGGGATGAACACAATGTGTACATAACATGATCATAAGAAAGTCGTCAATGGGGTTTTAAGAGGGATTTAAGGCAAAAATGAACAGAGAAGAGAAAATGGAGAGAGAAACACTGGGTTTCATGGATGCAGTTCGCCGCCGAGTTGTAACGCCAGCCCTGTTTCCTTGCCACGAAGTCGAGGGCTGGTGTTGCTTGGAGGAACCAGGGCATCAAAATTCAATCGCTTTCTGTTGCTAGTAAGCGGGGTGCGAGCGGGATTGCCCGGGGTGCGGCTACCCCAAGTTGGTTGCGCCGGGCTAGGGGTCACATTCACGAAATCAGCGAAATTGAATTGCTGGTTAGGTGTGCTTATGTTGGCGAACATGCCGCCGCCCATGGTGGGTGTCATGCCGGGGAGTACTGCGTGCTGGCTGGGAGGAGTGGAAGGTGGGAAGGCCTGATTTCCGTTGCCCCTTGCAACCCGAGCCGGGGTCGGGGAGTTGGCGAGGTACAAGAGCAAATCCGCACCATCCTCGTGGTTCTGGGGTTGGTTGTTTCGGGGCAATCGCATATGTTTCGGAGGAGGGGTTCGTGGAGGGGAGGAGCCTACGATCGAGCTCATGTTCTGGAAACTGTGCAACGGCAGGTCGGGATCGATCTCTTCTGACGGTCTAGGATATACAGGCGATGACATCTCCAGGATTGTAGCCTCGGACATGAAGGGGGCTTGTGTGCGTCGACTCGTACGGTGTCGGTTCATGCCAGGGGAGGATTCCGGCAGCCGGTAAGAACTCTTCCACGAGACCCGGGGTGCCTTGGCAGGACGTTCGGAATCGGAGTCAGACCGGAGGCGCTTTCGACTGGCAGACAGCATAGGCTGCATGACTCGAGAGTTGAAGGTGGCGGCATGTTTATTGTGGGCGGATCGAGGGAGCTCCTTGGAATAGGTGGAGGCTTGGAGGGGAGGGGAGGTGAAGGGGGTCTCGCAACGACTGCGTGAGAACTCGGATGAAGAGTCGGAAGGCTTGTCACTCTCAAGATGGGATCTGCCATCCTGCTGGTTCGGGTTTAAACCGTGCAGTCGACCATGTTGGTACTTGAGTTTGGCAAGGCCCAATCGATCCTGCAGACTGAGAGAAACCTGTGCGAAGAGAATCCAGGGTCAGTCCCACATCACCAACAATATCATCTGGAAGTATTCGGATGCAGTAGCAAGTATTTGAACTGACAGCCAAGGCTGCATCTCAAGGGATCCGCAGCCTCTTTTTTTTCCATCTCTTACCTGGGCGATATCGATTTTGCGGATCGTTTTTTCTGCCGAGCCCGGCTGTGATAGAGGCATTATATCAGGAACCTAATGAAACAAGCAAGACACCCCTATGCAAAAAATGAAAAAAAAAAAAAAATGAAAGACGTTTTCGAATGTAGAGTCGAGGTTGGGGTTTGGGGGGGAGCAAGGGCGAAAGGGAAGGGTGAGAGATTGGCGAAATGCGGGAACTCGGAGAACAATTCTGGAGAAGCACTTGAACAGATTGGGATTGAAAGAAAGAAACTTCTTATTCGCTGAAACTGTCAAACGGAAGATACTGGGGAAGCATATGTCTTTAATTTTTTATAATTCTTTTTGTCTTGCATCAACTTTCTTCTACAGCATAGACCTACTATGTAACCATTCTATTTGAACTATTCCGCACGGAGTACGGAGTACGCCATCGTTATAGTACTTGGAGGAGTACTCAGCAACTATTATATAGTTCAACTCAGTCACCCCTATTTAGTTTCTATTTAGTTTCCTTATTTCCTTATTTCCTTATTTTATTGTTTTAAGACACAATTGGTTGCCCTGAAAATTCGATCAATCCACATGCATGTACCCTGTTGAATTCCCATCACCTATTTACTATACTCTATACAGTCTAGTCCAAAGCTCTTCATTCTCAAAGAAGAAAAATGTTTTCTTTTTCTATTCCGGAATCCCCATAGAAACCAGGCATGCAGCCACGGATTCCGATCCACTTGGACTGGAGAATGAGGTAGTGTCTCCCCTGAGGTATGCTCTAGATCGCCGAAAGCATTTTATGTACTTTGTATGAAGTATCCAATTCTGGATGAAACAGAACAAACAGAACAAATAGGAGAAATGAGAGAAATGGGAGAAATGGGATAAAATAAGCATTCTACAATATAGATGTCCACATGGTGCGATGGAAAGAAACAATCAATAAATCAATTCTTATTTGGGCCGTGAGGCTGTATCTAGCCATCTATGCGGCCCTGTTAGAGACCCCGTTTCAAGATTCTAATCTTGGCCCCCCCCTTAGGGGTGGTAGATTTTAACGCGAGCCACCTACGTAACTCCAATGATTTCCCAAAAATGTAGCATAACAGGAAGTTTACCCTGAAACAGTGAAATAATAAGGGCATACCGGGTGTGTCCAGGTGGCCCAGGTGGCCCAGGTGGCCATAGCCGGATATGTGAGCTCTCAGACAAGATCTAAGCTAAGGATATTAGTGCGATCCGATCCACAGTGAAACATTGCGACTTAAAAGGGTTTGAGCTGAGCTGATAACAGAATAATAGCGAAGGTTAGGCGAAGATTGAGGGTACGTAATGCCCTTTTAGAGCTATTTTCCTTTTTTTTTTAAAGTGCTCTAAGTATAGTAGCTCATTATTATTATTTTTGAAGCTAAGGGAAATCCCTGAGATCTTTGATCTTTTTCTTCTTTCTTCTTTCTTCTTTCTTTTTCAAAAAAACACATGTGCGCTTCTATAAACCAACATTAACCCATTCATCCCCCTTTCCCCCTCCCCCTCCCCCTATTTGGTGACTTGCGGGGCGACTTGTCGTCAACCGCAAACGGTTACCCTGTTCCTGACAATTTACCCGCCTTAAAAAAAAAAACAACAGGGAAGCTTCGTCTTTTTCTCTTTCAACTTCGCCATGCCGTTTTTCAAAGACCTACGGCGTCGATCAAAGGCCACTTTTCATAAGACTCCATCCCAAAGTGTGGAGGAGGTCTCCGGGAAATCATCATCCACGATCGACACTTCCTCCCACAACTCAATCACTCCACCGTCATCGATCAAACCAACCCTTTCAACCCCCAGTCTTCCTGCTCTCAATGAATCCGAACCCACCAGCGCAGTCAGTCTAGCCCCGCCTACACAGCGATCAGGGCCTCTGGTGGCCAGCTCTCAGAGAAACAGTGTTATTGTATGTACCGGTACTCATTCCCGCAACAACTGACAATACTGACTTATGATCGCGTCGGGATATAGGGTAGCAGCTCGTCCTCAGTCAATGGCGTGTACCGATCACAAGCTCCCGTCTCGCCTTACGCTCCAAGACTCGTGTCTGTAGCTGACAATTCATGGGTATGTTTGCTTGCCAGCTCAGGAATTGGAGGCGCATACTGTTCTCCGGTAAAATGGAATTGAATGTCTGACTGTCGTGCAGGTCAACCAGAAAGTGCTGCTAGTGTATGGTCAAATCGGCGACCCAAGGCAACATCCGCTGGACGGAAACGTCACTGTCTACCACCACCAAGATAATTTCCCGTCGACCTGCTGGCCAGTCACGGCATCGCATTTTAAAGTCCTCGTTCATCTAGTTCCCGGTCCTAATCGCCTGCGCTTTGACTTCGTCTCGCCAAAGTTGTCCACGGGCAGCACCCACCCCGCCATCCACTCCTCCTGGATTTGCATCAACTACCTTCCTCTGGTCAACAACCCGCCATTGCAGCTGGTCATCCTCCTGGGAAAAGATTCAGACGGCACATACGATGCAGTACCGGAAAGGGTCGAGCGCGAAGGAAACGGGTTGGAAACGGCGATTCGAAAGTACCGCATGGCAGCCTATCTCTGGCAGGCCTTCACCGGTGAGCAGATGTTCCGCAATAATTTCGGGCGCCGTTGTTTCCGATTTGAGGAAGAGTGGCAGTCTGGTAGCTTGAGCCGTCGGGACTTGACACAAGGCCAGATGCGGAACGAGGCCAAGATTCACGTCGTCCGCACCGAGAAAACGGTGGCCGAACTCCGAGATCTTAACATCGCCCAGCAAAACGAGAAGGCGGAGAAGAAAGACGAGTTGTTTGCCATTGCTAAAGAAGCGGTGCGAAATCATTTCCAGCCGCAGCCCGGTCAGAAGCAATACGTCTCCGTTCTCCTCCTCGATTCTCATTGGGATACCCAATCCCAGATGATCACCGGCCATGCGGCTTTAGGTTCGGCCGACGACGATATCAAAATGGCCATGTTTGGGTCTCATTGTCTCCAAAGCTATCCATCATGTCTGGAAGAAGTCGTGGATGCGTTCACAGACTGCACCCGCACGGATACGAACCACGTCGCCAATGACTGTGGCGAGGCGGGCTCCAATTGGGAATCAGCAAACCTGGGCATCGGTGCTCACCTACACGAGGTGGGCCATCTCTTCGGATGTCCTCACCAGGAGTCGGGAGTCATGCTTCGCGATTATGTGCGTTTGAACAGAACATTCCTGACCCGAGAGCCTTTCTCAACGCGCACCAAGACTCAAGGGTTGAAAGTGTGTTTGCCCAACGACGAGTGTAGCTGGCACCGTCTCGATGCGCTACGCTTCCGATTCCACCCAAGCTTCCGACTCCCAAGTGACCCTTCTCCCACTTCGGATGACAGCGTCCAGGTGTGGCCAGTGGAGAACGGCAAGATATTGTTCACTGCTTCGTCGGGGATCGCGTTCATGGAACTATATGCCGAGGGCGACACCTTCTGTCACAACTTCATTGAGTATTTGAACAGCGAGTCGAGCCCCAACGGACTGCCACGACAAGTTGCGGTGACCGAGATCGAGCTTCGCCAGCGTGTGTATGGCACCGAAAAGGAAAAGAAAAAGAACATTCGTCTGGTTGTCTGCTCTGGTACGCTAGGCAGTTACACTGTTGAGAACATTGGCGATCTGAAATCGAAAAATTCCCTCGTCAAATTGCCCAAAAGCCAGTCCGGTTTCAAAAGCGGCAGATTAGGCCAGTCGGCGATGGAAGGCAGTGAACCCGAGCAGGTGTTACTGGAATGTGCCTTCATCAAAACAAAGCTCTTGACATCGATCAAAGTCTACCATGGCAATGCAGTGGATGGTCTCGAGTTCTGTTACGAGGATGCGACCAGTCAGCTATTCGGTAAGCGAGGAGGCAAGCCTGGTGGTGATGAGTTTGTCCTTGATACTCGACGCGGTGAAATCCTACTTGGGTTCTATGTCCGGGCTGGTCTCTGGATTGATGGGATTGAAATTCTCACGAGCCTGGGGAGGAAATCTGGTATATATGGAAATGCTACCGGTGGTTCAGGGTATGTAACATCTTTTATTATCCCGCAATATCTGAAGCATGCTAACCAACTTCAAACAGCCACACTTTAATACCTCCTTTGGGTTACAAGATTGCTGGAATCTCCGGCTCCTGTGCATCCTGGGTCGATGGATTCTCATTGATCATTCAACACTGATAGCGATTTGCTGTCTACCACCTTCCTTCTCCTCCAGCTCTTGGAGCTCCTTGTCCTCATTTCCATCCCTCGAGGCAAGCCACAAACCCGGTCAACCATCGCACAGCATGGTGGACTGCGAATGACTGCAGGCATCCTCCTCATTCATTTCCTTTAAACGGCTTGGCAGTACCAAGCCTTGCATTTTCTTGCATCTTTTACCCTCTTTTCATCCCTAATCTGGGAACAGGCAATTCCGCGATCAAGGACCGGCCATTGGCCACTACATACACGAGGTTCTGTCGGATTTTGTCTGTGTCTATATGTTTTCTTCTGTTTTATTTTCTGTCACACATCGGCGTCCTGGGCGTGTTGGGGTTGCATGTATGCATGGTGATATTTTCTTCGACCTTAGACGCGGTCGATACAGGTTCCGGGTGGATGGAACTATACTTACTGGTAATCATTGCGCATACGGATGGCCACACAGCATTACCGGATCATTTTGTAAAGGGGACATCATTCATATTGGTTGATAGTTCATATAGGGTAATGTCATGAAACCACCGTCAATGTTCAAGAATTAAGACCCAAAGAGTAAATGAATGCCAACTGTTCAAGGCATAAACCACAATCCTACAATTAGCAAGGAGTTTTAAGGCACGTTCAGAAATCTTGATCACAATAGGGCCACGTTAGTCTGTCCTTGACGACATCCAGTTGGCTCGATGATTTGGGGTAAGAACGGCAGAAAACAGTGTAAAACCACACAGAGTCTGTCGTGCATACCTAAACAGGGAAGCGCCACCTGGGTAGGGCAGATCGAAGACACGTAATAAACCCAGTTTCATTAAACAAAGATGGCCCTACGATTCATAGCAAAAAATGTGGGTCAGGAAAGTACTGCAGAGACATCAAAATGCATGGTGGAATGTGCGTTGGAGATTGTCGAAGCTCAGACTGACAACGTGACAATGCCCTTGTGGAGAAAGGCTAGATTTGATTGATTGTCTATTGTCCAATGTACTCCTTTGTACTTTGTACTGTACAGCCATAGAGGTGGATCTTCGTGGGAAAATACTCCGTAGCCAATAACCTAGTCCAGGGCAATCGTAGGTACAGTACGATCAACATACTATAAAACTTATTATGATGTCGCTCGGTACATATTCAATTACCCTATCTGTAGACGGAAGCACTAACCGGCCAATCCGAGTGCCAGTGCGTTCTCCCCCCGTTATTGTGGAGTGGAACAATATCTATCACCAATCTCTCGGGACAGACCTCGTCATATCTGAACCTTATGAGTCGGCCCGGGGACCCGGGGAACTTTTGATATTTCCACAGGTACCTAGGTACGATATGTATCCGAGCTCCAGGAAAATATAAGCATGGCCAATGATGTGGATAGAGCTCGCCACAGAGTAAATACATTCATACTTCTACATAGAAGTAGTATATAAATTCTCGAAGTACTCCGTACAGCGAGTGAAAATGTTAAGCAGCCAATGGAGCTTCTGAATGTTCTTACGGAGATTCGGCACATCAATACAGAGTGCAAATGTACAAAGTATATATTAACACATACTTAGGAATATCTCATTCGCGCTTAAGATGAGCATGAGTGGAAACAAAATTGGGACATAATTGTGGCTGATACAAGCTGCGTAAGCTGTACCGGGGCATTCCCGTTTACCAAAGAGCTCTGAATGCCTGAAATCAAAGTGGCAAGACCGTTTGGTGGTCTTACTGGCTATGCTCGCACCCACCACTGTAAGCCAGGGTAGATCGGCCCCTCTCCCATTGCCGATCCAATGGATACTCCTCTTTTTCCTTTTTGTTCGGCGCTGTGGATTCGTCTAGGGTGGGAATTCAGCCGCTTACACACCACTAAGCGCTCGGCCAACTGTCCGTACTACTTTGTACTCTTAGTGAAGCTCGAACATTATACATACCCCTGTACAGATGATGTAACCGATCGGTGCGTTGAGCCGACAAACTTTACATATTGAGTTGTACAGCATACTCCGTACTTTGTACTGTGGCGTAGAGTAGCTCCTACAATACTCCTATCAATGTCAGATTGACCAATAATCGATTGTATATTCTATACACCTACTGTTTCCGATTGATTCTCATAGAATGATAATGACACAAATTGAAATTTTTTTTGTCTTTTTTATTTTTCCCCCCTCAACCGTAGATGTGGCCTTTCCAACGCAGCCGCTGGCAGCTGGCATCTAGCCCATTCCCCCATGCTATATCACCGAAAACGTTTCTTTATGACGGGGTGGCTTCCACTGCTACTATCATAGTAAATCTGGTCTCAGAAGAAAGGTCGTAACGTCAGGTCTAATTGGACCCTCAGCCGTTTGAGGGTATCAATGACGAGCAACGGTGGACGCCCTCTTATTGTATGAGGTAATACAAGTGGAGAAGGCGTTCGGTTATACGGCCTTAGAACCTTAGTGTGTTTATGTAAAAAGTACCTTGGATACTCAAAGTGAGCCCGTGAGCCTGGGGATTAGCTTCATATGCTAGACTAGTAATTTACAATTTTTGGAAACGAATCTGGGATTCCGCGCTTTAGCTTTAATAACTTAAATTGAATCGAGTTAAGGTACTTACCCTGTAACAAATGTACATGTATTCAAATATGCCGAATATTTATAGTAAATGTACGTACAGCACGTGCTCTGCCGATCATTCAAGGATAAATTGAGCAATATTACTGGTGGGTGGGCTTTCCAGCAATGAGCTGTGTTCGACCGGCACTGTTTTGAAATGGTATGTGGCTGTATTTTATTCCATGTCACCTCAAACCTTACAACATACATTCCATACCGAGTATAAATCACATCTGTAGAGAAGCTATGGCCATTACTATCAACCATGTTGGTAGACTACAATTATGTTTTATACAATAGTATATAATAAATCCCGGTAGCGAGAGAAACTACTCAATTTTCAACTAAACCACAGCCTCCATTCATCGGGGTCTCCTTGAGCCGGGAGAGACCGAAGATGAGATCATCAATATAAATTCGAATGTTTGGGGTAGGCAGCACGCAACTGATGCAACTGATGCAACTGATTCAGTTGATAGATTCCCGGACCCAACCAATGGATTCCAATGGAAAAACTTATGATCAAACCGAACAACCGAATAATATCAGTTTTGATGCAGATCCGGTCGGGCCGGCCACCTATCATACTTAACTACCAGAGATTCACTGTTCCACACAACTTCTCCTTCCTTTCGCGGCTAATGTACTTTTGTATGTTGTACAATGTACGCCGTGTTATGAGGTCAGACTTTGGATATATATTTGAAGACTCGAACAATGAATGATGGTTATAGTAACGATTAGGTTAAGTCTACAAATGTTATATACAAAGTACCCTAAACACTCCGCTTGGGCATAACCACTGCTATAAAGTTATATTACCCAATAAGGAAATGGTTCCAAATTCCCGTGAACATGACTCGTATTGAGAAAATTCTATACTACCTGCTGGCGCCTATGAGGTATACACATGCCTGGCAATAGACCACGGGTGTTATTATATGCTAGAAATAGGGAACCATGGATCATATAGTACGAATGCCGAACTATGAAATGTTTCCAGCTGGTATATATATTATATAGTCTACAATACATGCCTATATTGCATCTAAAATATGTAGATACAATAGAAAACGTATGGGATCAGGAAACATTGAATATATATAATACGGTAAATTTACCACTCGTTCTCGCATTTGTTTTCCCCACTTATACCTGCACGGCTTTCCGTAGCTCGATAAGTACCCCCAGCCCTTCTTTGCCTTTACTCCATAATTTATTTCCGTTGTTACCAATCACTTTATTCATAGCCAAATATATTATACAATTTATATTATACAATTTATTTAGTAGTTCGACCATTTAGAGAGGTCTTTTTTTTTTCTCTTTCCGAAAAGAAAAAAAAGAAAACGCCTCTTACCAAAAGTGGTCTGTTCTTATCGGTCCTAGGTGGCGACAGCTTTCCTCCTCCCGAGATCATAACTCCTCTTAAAATCTTCCGAGCACATCCAATGGACCCCCTTTTTTGTTAAAAAGTCCACTGTGGCTCAATGACAGTTTTGTGGGATCTCTTTATACATCTTTCATTGGAGGGTTTCATTAACCGTACCATCCTTACTATTCCTCCCCCCTCTCCCTTTAAAGCATCGTCATCTCCCCTCCACCCCTCGTCTCCAATTATACATTTCCTCCAATCCCCTATGAGAAGGAAAATTTTTCCATTGCTATTTTAAACATTGTTTTGGGCTCGACCTTATACTTTATTTACCTTCACCTTTTTGATAGTCCCGCGAGCTTCCGTGGCATACTTCATCTTGCACACCGATCTAGTCATTTGCGCATTCCTTCAGACGAAATTCCTCATAGATCCTTTCACTCGACGCAAGGCTTCGTACAACTTCAAACCCATCGAACACTGCGTACAACATCCGAACGCCCCCAATCTCGATAAATCGCACTTCCAATCGAAGAACAGACAGAGCACATCCGACTCTACTGGCAGTGGGCCACTAATTTACCGGTGGTCACCTTTTGTTTCTTTTCTTTACTATCTCGGGCCAAGCGAAGCATTGATAAAATAAATAATGTTTAACAGCCGGTGAGTTTTTAACACTTCAAATTGTCAATAGTATAATGGTTTCATTTCTAACGTACATTCTTTCTGCACAGCAAAAGCACTCGGAAGCCGGATGGCGAGTTCATCACTCGCTTCCAGCAAGCATTTTCAGACATTGTCCCTCGGCGAGACAGCGAGGGTGGGCCAACCGAAGACCCGCACAATGTGAGGGCAGGTGAACCTTTGATGGCCTCGAGGTATGTATATCATGTATTCCACTAGGTGAAATGCATTCAATCGAAACTAACAAAGCAATTCTTGCTAGAATGGCCGAGAACAACGATGTGAAAATGGAGGAGACTCATGGTATTAAGTTCCCCATCACCAACAACGACCGCACTCCCCGAAATATGCACGAACTAGGCTTGACGCCCTCGTGGATGGAATCAGCTTCGTATTCCATGATGCCTCTTGTCAACCAACATGCAGGCTTCTATACTCCAACTTCTTCTGGAATGGGTGCGGTGTTCCATAATCAGGCTGGCGATTTGCATACTCCAACCGGGATGCACCTGATGACCCCGCTGGGGGGCATGCCAGCTATACACAATCACCACAGCAATGGGTTTGAGCCCTTCCACCCGCAGTTCATGAATCCAGTACACGACATGAACCAATACACACAGCAGCCGTCATATGCACCAAGCGCATTTATGCACCGCGACACCGCATATGACGCCATGGATGATTCTCTCGATGATTCTTCTCTAAATGGTGTACAAGCCGAAACGGCATCCAACGTGACGGCCTCTACAGACTTTTCGGCTCAAATGGCTGGTGACATGTCCTATGCCAAGGGTGAAAAGTGAGTTAAAATAACTTGATAAAGGGTAAATTCTTGATCAATGCTAACCGCATTTTATCACACTCTAGATTCCGCTTCAATGTTTCCCTCCGAGCACCGACGGCCATGGTGAAGAACTTGAGTGAAATTCCCGTGACGTATCTCAATAAGGGCCAAGCATACAATCTCTCAGTTATCGACACGAGCCCACCAATGATCAACCACGAACTGCTTCGATATAGAACATTTGTCCGCGTTTCCTTCGAAGAGCGAGAACAACGAGCGAAACCGGCAACATGTTGGCAACTATGGAAGGAAGGCCGTGGTACTACAGAAGCCCATCAACGGGGCGGAAAATTATTAGCTGTTGAATATGTGGACCCGTTACAAGGTGGGAGTGATGCACACAGGAATCGACAGGTGCAAGTCGAGAGTATGTCGGTCGACGGTTTCTGCGTCACTTGGACTGCCAATCCAGCGACCGGTGCATCGGATTGCAACATCCCCGTGCGGTTCAATTTCCTTTCCACGGATTTCAGCCATTCCAAAGGCGTGAAGGGAATTCCTGTCAGACTGTGCGCCAAAACCGAGCTTTTGTCCCCCGGCGAGGAGACAGGTGTATCGCGGGATACGGAGCTGTCTTACTGCAAAGTAAAGCTTTTCCGGGATCATGGTGCTGAGCGGAAGCTGTCTAATGACGTTGCCCATGTCAAGAAGACCATTGATAAACTTAAGCAGCAAGTCTCCCAAGCAGAGATGGGTGGTGGATTTGCGAAGCGCAAACGGGGAAGCAACGTTCCTGTTACTGCAAAGGGATCCGACAATCTTATGAAGTCTTCGACCCACAAGCGAACTTGGTCGATAGACTCGGACGATGTTCCTCCAGAGAAAGTCTCCTTGGAGGATGATCTCCAAGCCAAGTTGGCTACAATGCAAGAGATGTTCTCGTCTACTCGCTCAGTGAGCATCTTCGGCTTACGCGGTGAAACATTCGATGATCCCGACCTATATCCCATTCAGCTATCAGCCGACGGCGATTCCCCTCAGTATGGAAATATGAGCCGTTCAAGCACACGTGAATTGGAGTCAATAATGCCTTCGCCGCCCAACACTAATACCTCTTCTTCGAATTCGCCGCCTACACAAGCACTCAGATTAGGAAAGTGTCCAACCACCATCCAGAGAATCCCTGCTGGCGATCAAGTCTCAAGAGGCTTCATAGAGGCCGTGGGTGTAGACTTGACATACCGACCTCCGGCCGAACGCCCTCCCAAGCCGAGTAAGTTCTGCAAGCGCAACCCGATCGTTAATATGTTTGCTAATTTTCTTCGCAGTTGCATGCTTTTACGTTCGATTCATTGGAAATGCGAAGCGCGCAGAGGACTACTACCGTGCAATCTATTTGACGGAACGCACCGCTCGAGACCTTGTGGCGAAAGTTACCGAGAAATATCACATTGATCCAATGCGAATCTCCAATATCATGCATGTCCATGACAAAGGCATGCGAGTCATAGTGGATGACGATGTGGTCCGCCAGCTTCCAGAGGGCCAAGACATGATCGTCGACATCTCCGAAACACCAGGTCCCAATGGCGGTGCTTCCGGATCTCCCTTGGAGATCAAATTAACATATTAAAACTGCACCGCATACGTCTCAAGGCCATGCCCTTCGCCTCTCAAATTCGAACCTAATACAAAAGTAACTTTTCTCTTCGACTCGCCTCATCTCACATCGCTAGCCACTGTGATCTCTCCACTCTGGTCTCAGTACATGAACTTGCCATCTTGCGTGCATGAGTTGCACTCGTCTTCTCGTTTTATGTTTTTATATCTCCTTTCTCAATGGGCTGGCATTCACTTTTCCCTCTCCACAGGGCGTTGAACATGGGGATAATAAACGAGTCTCCGAGCAACGATACCCTGTTACACTATGTTTCTTGATTTTTTGACATCTCTTTGTTCAACTTTAGCGTTGCTTATCCACGACGGTATATGGGTCGATGGGCTATGGAACTATTGATATCTTTGTTATGGTTATTATTTGGATCTGGTCGAGGGCCGAGCATACGAGGTTGATACCCTGTTCCATTTTTGATTTTCTGTGTCTTTTCATCCGACATAAACCCTTTTTATTTTTCTTTTTTTTCTTTTTTTTTTTCTTTTTTTTTTTTCTTTTTTGTTGGTTGCTGGTTCTTACCCGCTGAGCGTTCGACTTTTCTGCGATCTCTATCCACGTCTATGCCATGTGCATATCTACGGGATTTGGATCATTTGATATAGATAGTTGCCTGAGGACGAGACTACAAGTCAGCTACGCTGATGCAAGTGCAGAATACGATGACCTTGCTACTTCAATTATGATCTTACATGTAGAAGCCGTATTTTATCCTTCAGCACAAGGTATCTCTAATACTCAGTTGTTAAATCTCATACACCACACCAATAAAGCCACCAACAGCTATCTAACCCTTGGCACCTCGAAAGAACCTTGGAACAATCATACGTTCCGTCACTAGTTCTTGGCATTAAAAGCCGTCACGTTAACCGAGAATGATTGACGCTCGCAACCCCCCCAAATCGGGTTCGTCGTGCCGAGCAGGCAGAAAAGAAAAGAAAAGAAAAGAAAAGAAAGAAAACAATGAACGCATCAGGGCCCACAAAATTCCACATCGACCCAGAAGAGCACGGACTGTGGCTTTCGCGACCACGAAAAAAAAAGTCAACATAACACTGACAAACATCTTGATAACCCACTCCCCGGTTCCCAGCAACTTGGTAGAGAGCCGTTGAGAACTGACTATGGTTTGGGCCAGGAAGATCCCAACCGCTGCTTCGGGTACATGTGAGACCTCTTATTGGCCCTCAGGTCAATGTCCAATTCTCTTTTGGGTTCGGGTGTCTTCCCCCTTGGGCCTAAATTTCGGTCGTATTCCAGATCGAGACGAGCTTCCTAGATCGAGCACTCATTTCTAGTTAGACCGTATAGTACATACATTCTTTGGCTTTTTTTCACCCCTCTTTTTCTTACTTATTTTGTAATCTAGGCTTGCGACACTTAATATCGGTTGCATTGCAGATGTATCACTTTCTCGTTTTTGTCATGATCTTCCCTCCAGATCCCGAGAGCGAGAGAGGTATGGAGTATTTGGGTCCATTTCGAGGTCGTATCTATGGATGCCCTAGGCCTGGAATGTCAGCTAAATCGAGAAAATTAATATTCTTTTTTATTTCCGCATTTGATCTTTCTTTCCTTTTTCTCGGGTAACAGTCAGTGATATCTCCGTACCGAGTAGATATGCCCGACCCAAATGCTATATATGTCTAAACCCCAGGTATTGACCTCGAAGTAATAACTCACAGTAATGAGATCACGGTCTCTAGTAGGCCTTCTGGTAGAACATATTTCTGTTTCGTGAGGAAAGCACAATCCCGAAGTTATAACGAGATTGCCGAACACTGGACTAGCTTTCAAATAATATCGTACATATATACAGGATGATATCTAGCAATTCTTGGCCCTCCCTCTCAGTTTTAGTGCCCACCCTTCGCCCCTTTTTCTCACTTAGTAAATTGAGCACGCTCCTAAGCAGCCTGAGTTGTCTGGCTTTCTGGTCCACCCTGGATTTGAACGGTATGAGCTCAAATATTTCGGGTCTCCCCGAGCTTTTTGCAAGCCTCCCCGAGCTGCTATCCCCTTAGCTGTCCGTGCGACCCCGCCACTCCTCAACCCGGATTATCCAATCACGAACAAGAGCTTCAAAAAGCCCGGTCTCATCGATAGGAAGTCCATGCGTACCACGATCTAGAACAGCATAGGTTGATCGTGGATAGAGTTCCAGCAATCGAAGGCTGTCTCGATAGCCCACATTGTCGTCTTGTCGACCACATACAATAAGTGTGGGTGCAAAGAACTTAGCACTTTTATCGTCCAACGAAAAAGATAACTGATAACGATCTGGATCTGCTCGGATCGGATCCAACACCTCATTGTCTGCTGCTTTCTCCGCTGGAATGTAAACCTCCTCGTATTTTGCCTTTAAAGTCTTAACATAAGCAGGCGTTTGTATGAGAACGTTTCTAAGCAGTTTCTTATCTTCGGCTGGCAGGTTCGACATGAGTTGCTCATTTGCAACCAAAGGGCTGAAAGCGTCGAGATCGCGCTTGCTGTCCTTGGGCTCAATGAGTGGTACCCGTAATAGTAAACCATCGACTTGATCGATATATTTTTGTGCTATCGCACGGGCAAGGTAGCCGCCACATGATGAGCCGACGAGTAGGAATCTTGAGCTCCCAAGTCGAGAATCAATGAATTGCACAAGGCGATGGTAGATCTCGTCCAGATCCTTGACATTATTCGCGGGTGTTGTGCCCATGCCTGGGAGGTCCACGTAAATGCGGCGGAGTCCAGGTGTTTTGTTGAAGATCGGCTCGAAGTCCACCTCCTCGCCTTTTCCCTCCATCTGCCATCCATGGATGATCAAAACGGGAAGGCCTTCGCCGATTTCATGCGCGGATAGGATAGATGCCATTTTGTTACTGCGTATAGAGAAGTGATTTTGTGCATATATGAGCAGCAACCAGAGCAGTTGATTTCCTGGAGGGGTACAGATTGTTCCTAATCACGCCATCTTATAGTGCTGACAAAGTGCTGCTCTTATCGTAACGTAACCCATAAGCCTGGAGTGGATAATACAAGCGAGCCGATAACATCGCGTGTTTTAGTCGTGTCCTAAAAGCCCAACACTGTTCAACCACCAAAGACTCGTAAAAAATTAAAAGATTGGGTTGAGCTGAGAAGTGGGGTATCTCAAATATTTCATATATCTTGCTCCATATACCCTGTAATGAGCGACTACATGAAATAACTTCATGCCTTGAAAGGCGCGCCAGCTCACATGTGTACTAGATAATGTCGCAACTTTTCCCTTTCCCTTTCTGTTTATTTCTTACTTCTTGCCGCTTTTTGATCACTGAGTAAAACCGCAGCTATTTTCTTGTCCTTAAGAGCTATACGAACATAAATATTCTCCTATGGAAATAAGAGAACTATATTGCAATGGGGAATGGAAGATTTTCAGAGCTGCAACACCACAGTAATCAGAATTACAATAATATAACTTCCTGGTTCTTGGTCTTGCTAAGCGTTCGAAGAAGTCTTAATAGGGCCAAAGAGATAAATTCCTATATTAGGCTGCCTTCAAAGTGTAGTGATCAAAGCTTCTGGTTTTAGAGACTCGAGCTATTTTTGACTACAGCTTCATATATATAGCATAACGAGCCTTTAGTGTGTTACCCTCTACCCGTTGACAATTTTCCGATGGTATAGCTAGATCAAACATGTTGCTTTCACACTGTGTATGGAAACCCCTAAACACGGTTAGCATTACCCACAGCTCTTGAAGTCGTTCCCAAATACCGTTCAATTTAGCGAGATTTTCCAGTTCACGCTGATTATCGCTTATAATGATGAAGTGAATGCTCCTAAAATACTGATTGGAGAACCCCTCAAGTCATATGCTGTAGAATGCACGGCACGATAATCCGAGCGCTTGTCATTTCAATAGCTGTAGATAGCTGCAGATGCTGAACATCATTTCTACTGCAAGAGGTATAATCGGCATTTTGCCGGAATTATTGCCAATGACAAAAACGTAGTTGTGTTGGGGTGGCTTACATATATGTACGGTGGTAATTAGGGGCAAGGATCGACTTTGGTGGGAACTAGAAGGTATGTATGCCTACTTGTCATATGTATTGTACAATGTGAAACTCGGTGTATCTTGATTAGTATCCTCAATCAGACACACCCACCTGGGCACAATTTAAGTATTTCAAACTCCTTCCACTTGGATTCCTTAGCATTCCACATAAAAGCAATATGATGTCACAGCCTTCATTAGAAGCGGGGCAAAAATCAATAATTTCCACTTTCGCTTTTTCTCTGCGCGGGTCGTCCCGGTACGTGACCGCTCCTTTGGGTATAGGGGATTCCGGTTACATACATACCCATTTGCCGGGTATCCCAGAAATACGTTTACGTGTGTATCTGTATCCACTAGTATTTTTCGGTAGCCGGAGTGTATCATGCGTTGGAATATCGTTGGAATATCGTTTGCCACTTTGACTGATGTCCCTCATGTCCCTGATTGGACCTTTTTCTTTTTTATTCTTTTTTATTCTTCTTTTTTTTTTTTTTCATCGGAGTATCTAACCGCTTGGACTATGATCGGCATTTGTCGCTTTTTATAGGTATTTGGTTTCGCTAGGCATTGCTTATGGGAACGTACTTTGTGTTTATAGTTAGTATATAAATGTCGTACTTAACCTAGATGTCATCTTTCTCACAGTCAACATTGACGTTGTGCTTATAAAGTTCAAATGATACCTATCTATGGTTGCTTAGTTGCTTAGTTGCTTATGTCGTGATTATGTCGTTGCAATTTCACCTGATAAATCATGTCCTAAGTCGTGTCACCATTGCCCCTGACCTGACAGTATAACATAGACCATCCCTCGCACTGATTTAGGGCTGATGCTTAAGTTAAAATAGAACCCTGTTCTAGACTTGCTAATAATCAACAACTTTCAAGGCTAAGGTGATATCCCACTTCCGCACTCAGCCTTCTCACAGTGTCTGACCTAAATTTAGGTTGTCATGCCAATGATCATCGTTACTTCAAATGTAATTTTATAGAAGTCAACATCCTTGCAATGTTTTGCTACTTTGTCTTATATTCAAACTTAGTTCGGGACCTCTATGGCCTGACCATAATAATAGAAAACAGAGCTATACCTATTTGCCTTTGTGGTCTTATTAATGTGGCACATAGACCATTGTCTGTGATACCCCAGCCTCTTTATAGAAATGATTCTGTTCATCCGAGAGCCTTAGAGGGGCTGATTTTGAGCTGGTCTCTGTGCTAAAGCCGGACATGAAGCCCTTTACTGTAGCCCACGGCATGATTCTACCGAACGAAACCCCCCGATGTTAGGCAAAGGGCCTTTTCTTTTACATCCACTTCAGTCAATGAACTAGATTTAGACTGTCTCACTCAGGTTGTACACCTACGGTTGCCGGTGCATCCAGTTTAAGGTTCTATTCGAGTCATACCTAGAGGTGTGATGGTCAAATTATATTTCAGGAGTACTGCCCTGTCAAGTACCTTCCCCATAGCCATAAGAGGCAGTCGTGACTTCCTTGTACGTTTTACCTCACCTGGACAAAGATGGAAAGCACATAATCAGAAACCAGCACGTGTTCCCTCGTAGTCACGGGCACCGTTCCTTCCTCAACAGGTGGTGACTTTGTTTACTATTTCTTCCCCCAGCTCCCACTTTCTTTTCTCTTCTTTTTTTCTCTTCTTCCACTTCACACTCGTTCCTCCTTTTCTACATTCACCTTCGTTTTCATCGATTGCTTGGTTATTCCATCAAGTCATCACTTCACATTCGTTTGTTAATCTACGTCTTCGCCAAGATGGCAGCTTGGACGCGTTTCAAGTTGCTTCTGGCCATGGTCACCACTCTGGTGACCATGGTTGCTGCCTCGGCTGGTATGTCTCATGGCCCATAACTGGCTACATTTTGATCACTTACTGACCTTGTCATTGAACAGAATGCCACGATATCGAGACGGTCTTTCTTCAGGACCCCCACTCTGGGGAGCAGTACCAGTTTGGTGAAGGTAAGTCAATCTCACTGTGTGGGTCTACCTTGCAATCTGCCGTTGCTGATCAATCCTCAGTCAATCTTTTGCCTCGCGCCTTGTTTGGTCGTGCTGTTCATCCTTCTGAACTGAGTAAGTCTAGGCTCCTCCTCATCCTCTACACGGGGATTTTTCAATTCCCTCGCCTTTCTTCAGACCAAGAACTAACTCGATACCAGTCACTGTCACGGTTACCCACACTACCTGCGGTCATGAGGAGACGACCACAACTGTCACCACAGATGTTCCTTGCACCACCGAGCAGTCTACCACACCTCTCACCATGGAGTCTACTACTCCAGTCCCGGCTCAGGTTACTACCCCTGTGCCTGGTGTTTCTCAGTCTACTGTGCCTACTACTTCGTCGATCCAGGTGCCTGTTACCACTCAGACTTCTGTGTCCAGCGCTCCCGAGGTGTCTTCTCAGTCGACTGCACCAGTTTCTTCCCAGACTCCAGTGCCTGTCACTACTACTCAGACTTCTGTGTCCAGCACTCCTGAGGTGACCACCCAGTCATCTGTGCCTGCTGGCCCTCACAGTTCTGTTCCCGGAACTACTGAAGTGACCACCAAGTCTTCTGCGCCCGGTACAACCCAGACTTCTACGCCTGGCACCACTTTCGTGACTTCGCAGTCTTCCGTACCCGGAACTCCTCAGACTCCAGTGCCCAGTACTACTGAGGTGTCCACTGGAAGCAGTTCTGTAACCAACACTGAATCCTCCACGGTTACTGCCACTGCCACCGAGTCGGTTTCTTCATCTCTTCCCAATGCTACCAGCGTGGCTCCTGTTCCTGCCACCACTGCTGAAGACCACACCGCTTCCATGGTTTCTGGTACCCTCACTGAAGTGACAACAAGTCCCAATGCTACCAGCGTGGCTCCTGTTCCTGTCACCACTGCTGAGGATCACACCACCTCTGCAATTCCTGGCACTGCTACCGAGATCACCACCGAGACGATCTCACTGCCTTGCTCTTCCTCCTCTGAAGTGTCCCCTGCTCCTGGTAGCACCGATATTCCTGGAACTACTTCTGAAGTAACTACTGGGTCCATTACATCTTCTCGTCCTACCAAGGTGGTCCCTGCCCCCGGTACCACTGGAATCACGTACACAAACTCAACTCTTCCCCAGGCTCCTAGTGCTGTGACTGATGTGACCACATATTACACCACGTCTTCTTACCTCAACTCAACCGAGCTGGCTCCTACCCCAGTGACCACTGAGATCACCATCACCGTTGAGGTTCCTTGCACCGAGACTACCAAGTGTCTCAGCACCAAGGTTCTCACCACCAGTACCCTGCCGGCTTCGGAGACAACTGTTCCCGTTCCTGTCCCGGTTTCCACTGAAGAGGTCACTGTCACAGTTGAGATCCCTTGCACTGAGACCACCAAATGCATTAGTACCAAGATGTACACCACCACCCCTGCGGAGACTACCACCATCTCGGTGACTCCGATCCCGGTCACAGTTCCTGCTCATCAGACCACCACTGTTGTACAGCCAACTATTCCCGTTGTCCCTCCACAGGAGACAACTGAGGTTGTTACTACCGTTGTCCAGCCAACCGGTCCTGTTCCCGTTGCGCAAACGACCACTAAGCTTGTGACCACTGTCATTCAGCCAACTGTTCCTGGTGTCCCTCCACAGGAGACCACCCAGGTTGTTACTACTGTTGTCCAGCCCACCGGTCCTGTTCCCGTTGCGCAAACGACCACTAAGCTTGTGACCACTGTCATTCAGCCAACTGCTCCTGGTGTCCCCCCACAGGAGACCACCCAGGTTTTGACCACTGTGATCCAGCCAACTGAGCTGGTCCCACTTCCGCCCGCCACCACTGTCGAGGCTACCACTGTGGTCAAGGTTCCTGCTCCTCCTGCTCAGCAGGTTACCACTCTGGCTACGACTACTGTTCCCAAGCCCGCGGTGACTGAGGCCGAGGGTACCACAACCGAGTCCAAGGTTTCAGTTGTGCCTCCTCAACAGCCTACCTACACCCAGGAGGATACTGTCCCACCATCTCACGGTACTTCTTCCAGTGGCACTCATGCACCTTCCCCTGTTTTCAACAGTGCCAATGCCGCTGGAATCATGGACAGCCGTCTCTTTACCATGAGCATTGTGGTTATGCTCTCTCATATCTTTCACTTGATTCTGTGAGAACGCCACACATTATTCCCGTGTTAGGAGGCAAGTCTAGCCATCTTCTGATGTAGCAAGGATAGTACCTGATGCGATGATTGTGTTTGCGATGGAATTTGAGGAACCCATGGTTTTGATGGGTGGCCGTTTCTTTTTTTATGGGATGCAACTGGCTCCCTTAATCTTGCAAATTTTATTAGTGATTCATATTCTAGTTGAAGCATAGCTTTCCAAATTCCAAGAATGTTCACTATTGGTTATGTCCAACGTATCTTGTAACCTGTAATCTGCAACCAAATACGAAGTCCAAAAACAAAAGAGCTGGCCGAACAATGCATTCGGGCAGTTATATTTCGGCTATGAAACAAATGTTACAGATAAACAGAAAGTACTACGTATATAGTTGAGCAGCCAAAGCATTGAACATCACACACATCTTTATCAAATAAACACTGGCCAGTATGATAACCTCACAGAATGGATGAATGTTAATATCCCCAGAAAATGGGTGCAGTAGCTTGGCTAAAAGCCAGGGTATCTCAGAGAAACAAGGAGAATGAATAGGTATGTGCACATGGAGTATACACACAGGACAGACGTGATTGGGTACAGATCTCCCTACCCCAACAGAGCTCAAACCTCCACCTCACCCAGAGATTCAATCTCTCTCGTCAGAGCACAGATCCGACAACCATCACCAACCTTGTCTCGCAGGATTCTTGCCGTCGTGACTTTGGGACCAACGGTGCGAGATGCGGTAGCAGATCGGGTCTCGTCGACTGGAGACATGGCTCGGGGTGTAAGATCTGCAGATCGGTCACGGCTATTCGTGCCGGATTGTGGCTGTGATGTATCTGCGTGCAAGTGGGAGAGATGGAAAATATGGCCACAAGCAAAGCCAACAAGAATTTCTCGCTCTGTAGCAGGGTTATTATTAGCATTGTTCTTTTTACGAGGATAAAATATGGAATGGAGTTGCGTCAAAATCATACCGTTTTCCCGGAAGGCGGCTTTGCAACCGCCGCATCTTCCTTGTCCAGGGCCTCCGAATTTCTTCGCACCACTGCTCACAGATATTTGATCTTGAGCTTGGGTCTTTGCGGTCGGTGTCTTATTGAAATCTTCTTGTCTGTCATCAATGACATCGAACTTGATTCCCCGGCGCTGGCCTTTACGCAGCGAGTCCATCCCAAGTGCAACTTCGCTTTGCATAACCCTGGCCGCACCTTGGCTGATACTAGCTTGCAGATCATGCTCACGGATCAAGCGAGTGAGACCCTCTCTTAGACCTTCAATCTCAAGTCCGCTCGGGATCCGACGCACAAGCTTTATCGGGTCGATGGCCGTTCCGGCCTCGACAAGAAGACCGTGGATGAACTTCGGTTTGTCCATGGAGTAATCAAGCAGATCTTCCCATAGATCAGGATCCTCTTGTGATTTTGCAAATGAAATGGCCTGTGAAACATCCTTGAGATCCGATAGAATCAGGTTCAAGGCTCGCTTTGTCTGACCCATCTTGGACAAGAGGAAAATCAACTCTGGTGTGAATTTGTGGTCTTCGCAGATGGATGTGGCTTTCTCGAATGAATATGATATGCTTGTTTGGAGGAACTCCATCAGCAGAGGCCGGTCATAGTCGGCAAATACCTCAACGGCCGTATCGGCAAAGTTATCAATCAGGGCTTTGCCTTCGTCGGCAGCAAGCTTGCTGGCTGCATCTCGAGCATGGGTTCCACGCCCTCTTCTGGGCTTAGAGGCGTCGTGTGGTAATGACTCGCCTCGCCAGAGCGCTCGGAGATAGAAATAAAGGAACAGGAACCGATTTGCGGCAATCAACTGAGACACCACGGTATCTGGGAGAACAATTCCCGTGTATGCTTCACTAACAAGGAGTCGCGTGGGCTCCGAAGTTAACTCCTCCAGTTCGGATTTCGTGGCTGACTTCATCTGCTCTTTGGAGACCCGAATCATAATGAAGGCCGGTATATCATCAGTGACTGCGTCGAGCAAACGGTGTTCCCGGACCAAAGCCATAGCAGCATCTCCATCTTGCAATCGTATATAGCAACGCAAGGCTTCGCGATGATGTCCTCCTACCAGGAACAACTTGGCGAGGCAATCTGTGAGGATCCGCCACTCTTCAGACCCGGCGCGCACTGATTCGGATTTCGCCTGTGCTTCGATGGCTTCTGTGACCACATTCGCATCAAACAAATCGGACGGCCATATTTCGATGAGTTCTTTGAATTTGACCAAGTCTCGTGACACATAGTGAGTGAGAATGGCTTCGTAAACCCGGGACGACAACGATGGATTTAAATCGACTGGGATTTGCGAAGTGATCTCGTCGATTTTATCATTTTTGATAAAGGTCCATGCCCAGTGTTCCCATCGTGGGGCATTGCGGATGACTTTGCCACAAATGCTCGCAGCCTCAGTCCACTTCTCTTCGCTGACAAGTTGGTTGATCCAAAGTTCCCCAAGGCGAGCCTTTTCCTGTTCAGCAGCAGAAACTTTTGTTCGACCAGCTGTTGTGATAGATGATCGATCATCAGCAAAAAATTCACCTAAACTGGTTTGAGACCTTCCTGCGGCCACGGAAACAACTTCGGTTAGGTCAGGTATCGAGCCCGCAGCTTCGGGATGTTCATCGACGAGGCGCCATGCATCCTCGTACTGGCCATGAGAGTCAAGCCAGGACAAACGGTCCGCCATATCCCTTTTTACTGCAACAACGCAGTCGTATGGGCTGTGGACAAAGATTTTGGCACCAGGAGCACCTGCAACTTCCTGCACCTCCTTCGGAAGGGCATCTTCGGCCGCATGGAGTTTGGATATAAAGGAGGGAGCAACTCTACCAGACCCCTTATCACCACTGCTTGTGGTACTTCGGATGCTGGCGCCGGAGCTGAATAGCCGCGCAGAGTACATAGTAGCATCCAAGAGCCCATACCCAAGAGCCCCCAGGGCACCGCGCTGGACGACTTGTCCCTCTGGGGTCTTCCACGGAGGCAGGACACTCAGATGATAATCGGACGCCGAGAGACCTTCGAACCGGTTTACTGAAAGTGTATCAGCGCTGACTTCTTCCTTGGTTTCAATGTCAATGACACGAAGTTCCGGTTCCAGGCCCTTTTTCCGATTGCGGGTCCCACTGCTTCTTCCGTTACTTGCAGTTTGACCTTCGGTTTCCATATATGCGAGAATGACAAGAAGACGAGGCGTATACAATGAGATACCAGATACCACGCAGTCTGTTCGTAATCTGTGTTCAAAGTTAGCGATGGATAATTGAGCGCATGTGAGCTCCGGCTTACATTGTAACAACCTCTGCGGAGCCCAATTTCTCGCCCTTCGATGTTTTGCTTGCCCTGTCGGGGTAGACATCAATGACCCAAACAGTTCCTCCCCAGCCGACGACAAGCTTTTCCACTTTCTCAGTCGACACGGTCGACTGGATTTCTGGACTTGCTGGATTGTCATTTGGATCGAGATTGTCCCGACTGTCTAAAGCAGACTGGTCAATCCACTCTGCGCGTGCTTTCCAAACACCGGCCATTTCATCCCAGCCGGGACGATTTGGACGATCAATATGGCTGATTCGTTTCCACGCAAATTCTGTCTCCGAAGAATCCAGATGCAGATTTGACCGCATAATCTTGATGCCTTCCTCGTTGACCCAGGCTACATATTTTCCTGAAAGTGACCATTTAATTGTGCTTATGGTCCCTTCCCCACTGTGGATAATTGTATCTTTTCCACTAGTTGATGCCAGGCCCATGGATCCAAGCCAACTTGACGCTGTGGCGGCCGCACCCCCCATTGTTGTCGAGTTGGAGGTCGCTCCAATACGACCGCCAGTCGTCAGAACCAATTCACCCGCTCGGCCACCAGACAGGAATGCCCGATCACTTTTGTACTCTGGAGACAAAGCGATAGACTGAACTGGTCGGCCAAAATTGCGCAATTGCACGTCCTTGGGGTCTACCAGCGACGAGATACACACGTGGCCATCAATTGAGGAGGTTCCAATGTAAATCGAGTTCGATGGTATAGGAGGGACAGCTGGGTGGTTACCCAGTTTCCCTTGGCCACGGATACTGCCGGTGGTATTAGATGATCGCGTGGATGGTCTGTATTCCTCTGTGGTCTGCTTGCTGAAGGTGTCTTGCCTAAGGTTCGGGAGGGGAGGTGGAAATGGCGATATCGATATAGAGGTTACACTTGCTGAGTGTGCATGATATACACGGAGGGATTGTAGAAGCGGTAAGGACATAACATGCTTGACAGGGTCAGCTCATATGTCTGCGCGCTGGTGTGGCTAACTTACGACGTTCCCGTTGTGTGTCCCGACGATCTAGGCACATCGTCAGCTCATTATTATAGTATAGGTTCTGTGAACAATACATACCATTTTATCTCCTGCTACGAGGAACGAGCTTGTCGCATCCCCGTTGCGATATACTGATCCTAGGTGCTTCGTAAGGTATGCGTACTTGAGGCGGGGCTCCTCGTCCTCGTCGTCCGAGTCATCTTCTTCCTCGGCCTCTTCTTCTTCTTCCCCGTCATCACTGCTACTAGAGCTCTGGTCATTGTATCGTTGGTGCTTATCTTGGGCGCCTTCAGTCGTGTCTGTTGGTGAACTGGTTCGTATGGATGTGTCGTGCTTGGGAGTGCTCTGAACGGCACTTTCGTCCGGCGGTGTCGCGCCAGGCGCGTCCATGGCGAATCCCTCACAGCACCTGCAGCTCCCGAGCTGGTTAAAGTGGAATGCGACAAGCTGGAAGCGGGATTCTGTGGTTCTACAGTTGAGCCGGGGTAGGTCAGGGCCCCGAGCTTGGTTCCATGACTAAGCTGGGTATCGGGCCGCGGGCTGCAAAACGATGTCATCGACCAAGCCACTGGTGTTTTTGTTCCTCGAACACACAATGTTTGCCAGGCCATTTGTCTGCTTGAGCTGCAAGCGCCCAGTATTACAGCTACCTACGCGACCGCAGGCCCAATACCTTCACGTCTCTCCTCCATTGGCACTTCCCCGACGGAAGGATTTCTTCTCATCCAATGCCCACTTAAAACAAAAACAGAACAACAACGATGAACCGATTGAGTTCTCTCCGGATTCCCAGAAGCAACGTCGACGGGGGCCTAGGTTACCGGCAGCACCCACTTCATTGCGGCGAGTAGCGGTAGAGGCACAGAGATCAAAGGATGGCATTCACTCCAAGGCGCTCCTCAAAGAGCAAGGTTTATATCGGACTAAGGTTGGCATAACTGAGATTTTCTTATCATTTTCTTCCGCTAATAGTTTTTGCGTCTCTAGACAGTGACTGCCTATGCTGTAGCCGAGAAATTCAACATCCGCAAAGTCAGAGATATTTTACAAGAACGAGGATATGAACCGGATCCGTTGGAAACGGGGCTCTTCCCACAAGTCGTTCATGTTCAGATACCGTTAGATTCCATACAGCGCATGACGAATCCCTCAAGCACAGATCTACCATCCGACGAAGTGGGCGATTTATTTGTGTTTCCCTCTGGTACAGTCGTAGCGTGGTCGCTCCCAGAAGGATTCACATCATTCCTAGCAACACGAACTCTCTTGCCCGCAGCAGAAGGTGCTCATGTTGATGAATTGGAAACCGAGGATCTCGAATTCGTGGAGGACCCGAAGAGGGAGAACAGTGTGATCAAAGGGGACACAATTATACTAGGAACCAACTCTGGCCATGGGGATGCAGAGGGATCACCAGCGGCGCAACAATCCGTCGATACGGTGTTGACAAAGGTTGCATTTTCCTCGGGTCTTGCCCGGAGTACGAAGTTGGCCGTCCTCGAGAGTCTTCTTTCAAACTATTTTGAATCGACTCGGCCAATTCCGACTCTCCTATCACAAGGATCACGTCTTCCTTTTACACGAGACTTTGTCCTCCGCAAAACCGGGCAGCTACTTAGTGTCCGAGCACAGCTCAATCTCTATTCCGAGCTCACTGATTCCCTTCCTGATATATTTTGGGACAGCCGCCACGAGCTCGGCTTAGAGGGATATTATGAGCAGGCTGGCAGAGCTTTAGATGTTGGAATTCGCATCAAACTGCTGAATGAGAAGATGGACTATGCGCAAGAGATCGCAAGTGTACTCCGGGAGCGCCTTAGTGAGACACATGGTCTCCGACTCGAATGGATTATCATTCTGCTCATTGCCGTTGAGGTTGGATTTGAAGTATTGCGTTTATGGAAAGAAAGAGTACATGAACAGGAGGAGGCGCGCAAGCAGGAGGCCTAGGGTCACCTGATGCCAGAAAATGACAGACGCAAGGTCAGTGAAATATTTTGCCCACCGTGGACCAACCAACTATGATACCCCTCCACTCTTGAATATAAGCATATTATTCTGAATGACCATCTTCAACTTTAAATGAGTGCAATATAGAATGTGGTTGCTGTTGTGCAGGTAAACAACGCCCGGATGACTCTTATCAGCTGTCCCCGCGCTTAGTCATATTAGACTCCGCACGAGGCGACTCCGACAGTACGCGGACAACCTTCGTAGCCTCCTGAGTATACCTATCCTTCCTCTGAATACGACCATCCTAGTACTTATCTACTTGTATATTGTTGTATTCTTCCTCTGTTTCAATTTCACAAGTGTGTTCCCTGATATCACCACAAACGGCTGCCATCGATGATGCGGGGATCATCACAACAGTTCATGGGGATCCCCGGACCCCAGAAGATCCTCAAGACCGTCGGCTCACTCTGGCTTTCACAAACTTCAAACGAGAATGCAAACCCCGGAACTTCCTCATCGTGTCCGACCTCAGAAATAAGTTGCCAAGCCAATTACCACGGTCAAGACACCTGCTGTTTCAATCACCCTGGCGGTCAGATGCTACAGACGCAATTCTGGGATGTCGACCCTGCACTCGGTCCTGAAGATGCATGGACTATCCATGGGCTATGGTGAGTTTGTACCACATTCTCGGATTGAATGAATATACAATTAACTCTTCCAGGCCCGATCACTGTAACGGCGGCTTTGATCAATTCTGCGACTCCGGACGCAAGTACAGCAACATTTCTCTGATCCTAGTCGATGCGGGCCGGGGAGATCTGCTCGAATACATGAGCGAGTATTGGAAGGATTTCCGTGGTGACGATAGCAATCTGTGGCAACATGAGTGGAACAAGCACGGCACTTGCGTCAGCACCCTGGAGCCAGATTGCTACGCGGACTATCTGCCACAACAAGAGGTTGTGGACTACTTCGACAAGACTGTTGAGGTTTATAAGGAGTTGCCTACCCATGAGGTTAGTTTGATTCTCTCGGTCAATGACCGACTATATATATTCAGATCAAAGCACTAACCATACATCAGTTCCTGGCCAATGCCGGCATCATCCCATCCCAGACACGAACCTATGCTCTTGCCGATATTGAAGCTGCGCTGGAACAAGCCCATGGAAACCCCGTCACTATTCGTTGTCGTAGCGGCGCCATCAATGAGATTTGGTACCATTTCAACATCGCAGGAAGTCTGCAATCGGGAGAATTCGTCTCTGCAGGCCCAGGTCGGTCAACTTTCAAAGTTACTCACTCTGGTAGATTACAAGCTTACAAAATGACTAGATGGACTGAAGTCCAATTGCCCCTCCAGGGGAATCAAATACCCACTAAAGCACGCTCGGCACGAGCCTACCCATACGACAACCATAGGTCACCCCGAGCCCACGGCACCAGGTACTCCGTTTACAGGCCGAGGTAACTTAGTTGTGGAGAGGCTTAACAGAAAGCACGGTTGCATCATCAGCTACGGAACATGGTTTTCGTCAGGGACCTGTGCGACTTTCCGGGCCGAAAAGATCTCAGGTTCGTAGCTGCACTTTCCGCATATGATGCCTCTGATATTGTTTGCTAACATGAAGTAAATTGTTTCTTGCAGATGATATATTTACTCTGAAATCTAGCAAGGGGCCCTGTGCCTTCGAGCGCGACGCCCTTGCTTGCGGACCCCACGTCACCACGGCAAGCGAGTTCACCGTATGTATATTCCAGATCGTTTTACGAGATATTAGTTTCATGTTCTCACACTGCATACAGGCCAAGGATGGTAAGCTCGCTTACAGTGATCACACTACCTTCTATGCCGACAGTCCACCCAAGGGGCGTACACAGAGTAATGTGTATGCTTCGCAAGGGGGGCGGCCTATCGAGATCGAGATCACCTGGACTTCGAAGTAGATGGTCATCTTCACTATTGCTTTCCCTTCCTATGTTCCTAGTGGAAATTAGGTCATTAGGTGAGCCTATCGGGATGTGATAGAGTTGCACAGAAATCCCGGCATAGAATGGGGCGAGGAGACTGTCAGTCACCGATTCTTTCGAGCAGAGTAATTAGAAATATCAAATAGAAATGCGCGTTGTTTGGAGTCGTATCTTAGTAAATGTCATTTTGTTCTGAACGAATATTTTCTACTTCGAGTCTCGAGTGTGCACATTCACAGATTTGAAGAAGGTATTTTCTCTCTTACTCAGAAGATATAAATTAGAGGATTCAGGCTACTATTTCACAATCAAGACAGTAACAGATGATATGGAACCGGATGTAAACTGTGTGCATAAAAAGTTCGACATAGTAGTACAGGCTATCGGCAATTATGTCTGTCATCGAAGGAAAATAATCCTCCAAGTAAGTCATCTTGTTGACAGGGTAGGTACAGAAAAGATCCATTGAAAGTAAAAACATCAAATACATATCGCATCATCAAACATATAAAAAGAAGGGTAAACACCGGGAATAAACACGTCGCCATACATCGAACATCTTCAAAGGGATGAGACAAGGCCAAAACCACGTGAACATTGAGACAATCGTTCGAAAAGACAAAAAAAAAAAAAAAAAAAAAAAACAAGAAAGGAGAAATACAGGGGGGAAATAAGGGCAAGGAGGGCAAAAAGGGCAAAAAGCAAATAGCCCGAAACACCCGCATGTCGCAAAGTCGTTTCAAATCCCGAAATGTGCAGAGAAAGTAAACGCCCGATTTTTTGTCATGGGTCATTAAAGTGTACAAGGTCGTCCCGTATCGTTGCAAAGAAGTGTCGCCGTGAAGAAAATGATAAGCCGCGCCGTATGTGTCGTGCTCTTATTTTGTGTACCAAAAGCCGTTCAAGGGTCCACCAGGAACTCGCTGGACAAGCAGTCGATTGGGTCCGTCAAGTCATCATCCATATGGGAAAGACCAGAGAAGGTCTTCTCAGGGTAATAGGATGAGACAGAGGCGAAGTCGGTGGTATCCACGAACTGATAATTCGAGAAACCAGGGATACCCGAGTGAGCGAGATGGCCGAACTCCTCTCGCAATTCGTCGGAGGGATCTTGAGTCATGAAAATATCGATCTCCGAGCCGACGGATGATTCAGCCAGGGTGGGCGCCGAGCGAGGGGAAGACATCTCCCGAGGCGAGAGAGCAGATTCGCTGTAGAGAGATTCCTGCGAGTACGTGGATTCCTGCGAGTATGTCTGGGAACCAAAATTTGATCCGTACTCAGCCATTGCCTGCTCGTATCTAGCGTGAGCGAGTTGGGGTGGTGACAAGGGCAGCATGTCATCCTCGAGCTGGGCATCCAGGGAGTTGTAGGTCTGGCACGGCGGGGAAATTGTGTGGTATCTGTCTCCTGGGGAGGTGGGCGGAGTGAATGACGAGACGGCAGTGGACGGGGCATAGTTGGGCGAGTTGAACACGGGAGCATCTTGCAGAGTGGGCTGGGTCTGGGCAGAAGCGATTGAGGCTGACTTTTCAGCAACACGTTGACGAGTACGAGTGGACTTGGCCTGGCGAGTGTCGATATCGGGACGGCTGTTCTTCTTCTTCGGGGGACGGCCACGCTTGGTAGTCTTTGGAACCACACCGGTGAAGCCTCCAACACACATATCGCGCTGGCGGTGACGAGTCAGAGCATCTTGTCTAGCGAAGCTGGCGCCACAGGCACAGGCGAAGGGCTTGTTGCCACTGTGTGTCTTGAGATGGCGCTTGAGGTCATGTCCGCGCACAAAGTGCTTTTCGCAAATGTCGCATTTGAATTGGCGGTCTCCGAGATGTGTTTGGACGTGGGACTTGATGTTTTCCTTGCGACCAAAGCGGCAAAGACAGCCTGTAAATAGACAGACCCACTTTCCATCTTTGGGGTCAGGGCCGGAGATGAACTTCGCGATTTCGTCGGTCGAGACACCGGTTTGCTGGACTGATGCCTTGACTCGAGCATCAAGGTCATCATCGTGAGCAGCTGACTCAATGGGAGTTGACACAGTAGATTGGGATCGCTTCTTGGTTCTGCCAGTGGAAGATGTGAATGAGACATTGGAGTTTTGAGGTGTCATTCCGTAAGAACTCGGGGATGGCATATCGGCAACTTCGGTGAAGGACGCGGTAATCGGGGAATTGAGGGGGGACGGCATTTGCTGCTTAATTTGCACAGAATTGACATAGGGGGCTCCTTGGAAAGACTGGGCTCTTTGCATCTCAGCGGTGGCAGGGGTTTGGGGAAATGAGAAACTTTGGGACTTGGAAGGTGTTGGGTCATTGCTGTACATGGAATAATCAATAGATCTTTTCAATGGGGTAGAATCGGGGGTCAAGGGGGAGTTGTCTGTAATATCATTAGCTTCAGTCGGGTTAGATTGCAGAGGAAGATGCATACAAGCAGTAGACATTTGCGAAAGAATCTTCGCAGATGGAGCCTTTGGTTGAACAGAGACTGGGTGCATTTGTCCGGCATACGCCGTCACCTGCTCGTTTGGGACCATTGGCATGTTGCGCCGAGGAAACAATTCCCAGTCGGCATTGCCAATAAATTGTTGTTGTTGCTGGTTCGAGAATTGTTCTTGTTGCATGCGGTGCAGGGCAAGCTTCAATGGTGTGTTTTCGGAGCATTCACTGGCAGATCGAGACAAAGCCGGAGCACCGACAGAAGAGGGCGCGGGGCTGCCAGTGGTGGTGTGGATGGCTTGCAATTGTTCTTGGTTGAAAGCCTGGCAGTCAGACCCGAGCGATTGGTGAGGTTGATATTGATAGGGCTGCTGCATGTGCATGCCTGATGGAATGAAAGATCGCTCGGGCTGCTGGGCATATTGTTGATACTGCTGTACATCCCTCTGTTGATATGGGAAACCTGATTTTTCGTTAAAATAATCCCGCAGCTGCGAGACCGTCTTCGGCATGTGTCGGTCCATCGGTGGCTGTTGACTGAAAGAGCTGTAGTCCACTGTCTGGCCTCGACGATGTGACCGACGGGGTTGCATATTGGTCATGACTGGCGCAGGCTGGTATGGAGCAACTGGTGTGGAGATTTGACGGCGATGACGACCGGTTCCCAGCGCGTTGGAGTTCATGATTATATCGCCGATTGACGGATGGGTCCTGATTGAGGTGTCAGTATGTGAATATGAAAGCAATGGGCAATAGGGAAGAGAAAGGGAAGTTGTTAGAGCCTCAAGTAGGGCAAGTAGCTCAAGAGTATGAAGTTCAAGTAAAGCTGTCACACTGTGGATTCAGAACTGAACCTGAAAGAGCAGAAACACGGATGTATGAATGGTTTCCCAAGTTTGGTTCTGGAGCCCAGATCTATGTGAGAGACCCGTTCTCATCAACAAATCGGGGTGTTGGCATAGCAACCCCTTAGCCCGGGCGTCTGGGAAACCAAGGCTCTGACGAACAGTGGCCCCACTTCCCTTGCCCTTCGATTTTTTTTTTTGGCCCTTTGATGATCACCTTGCTTAGAATTATTCGACTTTTACTGCAAGGGCAGCTAATCCCTGGGATAATCATCCATTTAAATGTATATAGACTTATAAAAAAATTGACTCCTCGGTTGGTTTCCGAGGAGATTCAATATAAACAAAGTCGATCTCATACTCTATAGACCTTGGCTCCATATATAGTACCCATAGGCCGATAGGCCGATAGAGTCCCCATGGCGTCACATCCAATATTTTGATATTGCATATTCGACCTGTCCAACACGGGATAAATATATCTGGCCTCAGGCATGAATCCATGCACATCACTCAAGAATCACGTGTTGGGCTCTCTGCCGAAACGGGCCGACCTTTTTCCTGTCAGTACCTCACCGCCCAACACGTGACTAGCCTCAGTCAGCATTTACTCTTGAGCTAGACTCTTTTCGGCTATATGACCCACCCACGTGACCGCACAACGATTTTAATCACCAACCGGCTTCCGCGCACAACGATCTTCTTTAATCTTGCAAGGTTGAGGAAGACACGACTGTCGAGGTGAGTCTTAGTCCTATACAGGCAGATAGGAATGTGATGAGCATGCGCAAATAGCATGCAGTCCATTCTCTCTCTGCCTACCACATTTTTATCATCGCGAGCATCCCACTGACTTTATCGCAGGCCTTCATCAAGATGCAGATCTTCGTCAAGACCCTTACGGGTAAGACTATCACCCTTGAGGTGGAGTCCTCCGACACCATTGACAATGTCAAGTCCAAGATCCAGGGTAAGCACCACCGAAATCCGCGAGCAATGATCGCACAGAACACACATGCGAGGCTCGCAAAAAATACAAAAAAAAAAGCGACATAGGCTAACCCCGCACCAGACAAGGAGGGTATTCCCCCTGACCAACAGCGCCTGATCTTCGCCGGCAAGCAGCTCGAGGATGGCCGCACTCTTTCGGATTACAACATCCAGAAGGAGTCGACCCTTCACCTCGTCCTCCGCCTGCGTGGTGGTGGTAAGAAGCGCAAGAAGAAGGTCTACACCACCCCCAAGAAGATCAAGCACAAGCACAAGAAGACCAAGCTCGCCATCCTCAAGTACTACAAGGTTGACGGTGACGGCAAGATCGAGCGTCTTCGCCGCGAGTGCCCCGCTCCCGAGGTATGTGTTCACACTTATTTTTGTCGCAAGACAATATCCTACAATCCCCATCAACAGAAACTAATTCATCCTTTCTTATAGTGTGGTGCCGGTGTCTTCATGGCCGCTATGCACAACCGCCAGTACTGCGGTAAGTGCCACCTCACCTACGTCTTCGACGAGGCCAAATAAATGGTCTAAGTCGGGCCGTGGTGTGCTGTCACAGAGCTTGAGCATGGTTTTCCCTAGGCTGGGGCAAGTGATGGAGTATCACGGTTGACGTTGGTTGATGATGGTTCCTTGGTATACCCATGTGCTACAGTCAATACAAAGAACAAAACTAGGCATCCGCCGAAAACTCAAATTCCCACGTAATGATAGACTCGTATGTATTCGTAGACTCAGATATTGTCACACTGTCTCGTAAATCACTGTACTGCGAATAGCAATGCACAAAGCCGTGCAACCTCTCGCTCAACCTATTCCGGGACTCCAGCTTGGATATTGGCATACTTGCTCTCGGGGAACTCAAGGGCATTCTCCGACTGATCCAAAGCGTCTGCGCCACCCACACCGTCGACAAAGATACCGATCAAGCTCCCCTCCGCCGGATCAGCCTCCTTACCACCCTTGTCACCGCTACTCTCCCACCACATACCACCACCCAGTCCGCGCTCGAGAATATAGTTCGCCTTGACCTGTGCCACATGGGGCGTGTCGTAAGAAACCATTGTGCGCGAACCGCCATCATAGCAATACGAGGCACTGGCTTCCTCATCGAACTGTTCCTCGGCCCCGGGTCTGGGCAGCGCCTTGTAGTCCCACACTCCGTTCTCCCAACTGCCCTCTCCGACCCCAGAGAAGGGGGCGCCGGGTCCATCAGTGTTCTCAAATGCACGGCCGTACAGTGGCATGCCCATGACGATCTTTGAGGCTGGTACACCACCGTCGTTGATGTAGTAGTCCAGAGCAGCGTTGATCGAGAAGGGTGTAGATGCAGGGTTGGAATCCGAGTGGGCGATGTTCGCTTGATGGCCAGCGTTGCTGTCCCAGCTGCCGGCGAAGTCGTACGCCATGAGGTTGTAGAAGTCAAGCACGGGGGTCATCTCTTGGAATTTAAGCTTCTCGTAGTTGCTCGCGCCTGTAGCAGTTAGTTTGGTGGTTCATGGTACTTTTCCATCATCGAGGATATGGTATAGACATACCGGCAGGGCAGGCGATTGTCAAGTAGAAACGGCGATCGGCACCAGCCTCTCTGTCGAGAACCTATTTCCAGTCAGTTGGTCCAATGTAGGTTTTAGGAGAATAGCATACCTCTCGGCACTTCTGGAGCAAGAGAACAAGGTTCTCAGCCTCGGCGTCATCTGGATATAAAATTAGCCTCGTACTTCCTTCAAGTGTTTTCTGACAAACTCACCTTTGGGATATTCCCAATCGATATCAATACCTATGAAAGAGTCAAAGTCAGCATTGTACACAGCCCTGAAGTACCTAGCTGACGAAACGTACCATCGAATCCCAGATCCAGAACCAGGCGTGTCGCGGATTCGGCAAATGTAGTGCGACCCTCCTCAGTGCTCGCAGGCTGCGCGAAATTCGCCGAGTAAGTCCAGCCACCGATAGAAAGCAAAACCTTCAGCTTGCGGTTCTGCTTCTTGAGCAGGAAAAGCTGCTTGACACATCCGTAGGCATTGTCACCGACATCGTTCCACGAGTCTGTCGGGTAATGCTTCTCGACATCAGACCAAGAGTCGGTCAAGTACCTGCAGTTCTGGGTCAGGAAATTCTTGTGCAGTCTGTAAGGGTCAGAAGCAGGACTTACACCTCGCCGGTTTCAGGACGAATGTTGGCAAATGCATAGAGAATGTGTGTCAACTTCTCCGCGGGCAGATCCTGCGGGTTGTAGTTGCGGCCGTAAATTGCCTGTGGGGTATGTCAACATTGGTGTTTTTCTCGGCATATATGTCCAGCCAGTTAGGCATAGGAAGATGGATGCAGATCATGCGGTCGGAAGTGAAATGAAATGAGGTAAGCAAAGTTAAGCACATACCCAATTGACGAAGTAGGCGACTGATTTGATTTCAGACATGGTTGATGCGGGGTGAGTAGTACGGGGATAGTTAAAGTATTGCACGAGGACAGCCACAAGTAGGGCTGTAAACAAAGCAATGGGTTTGAGACGATACGCCACAATTTCAAGTCAGAAGAAAGTTATGTTCGAGAGTTTCGACCAAAAACACTAAAAGGCAGCGTGCAAGTATTTCTAGGAAGTACTTTATGTCGCAGCCTAATTGTTAGTGGACTGTCGCACCTTGGAGTGTCTGGGCAAGATCAACGCCACAACGTCATTGGTCAGCCCTAGGGGACTCACATGTGGCGGTGTATAATTTAAGGCACCAAGGCACCAATCGTGGCTGAGTATAGATCGAAAAAGATATCCGAAGATAGAAGATTGAAGATATATCTGTGCAATCAAAGATATAAGCTGGATAATCTGGAGACAACCGATGTCGATGAGAGACTATATGTATGTTTACTAAATGCCCAGAAGGGGTCCAACAAAACGTGGTGCGTGACACCTCCACCTGTTCAAGGTGCATGTAACCTCATTCTTGGCCAATCCCTAATATGTTTCATGTAATAGTGTGTTAGCTTATTGGTTTTGAATTCAAACTTGATTGTTTTGTGGAAGCACAAGATATGGAGTATCAAGTACTCGTGATGTTGAAGAATGTAACTCCAGGCAAGAATGCGACATGGCCCGCCTAAGAAAAAGAAGCAATACTATTTATGAAGTCATGATTGACTAGTCATGAGAGCTCATTGTGATTGTACTGGTTTAATTGAATATTTTGAATATTGTCGAAGATCCCATGATTAGAAGTATATCGCGATGCAAGATCTACAAACGCCTTCATAACCTCTGGTGTTCGTCAAATGGAGCTTAACATAAGCTCCCGAAGCAATTCCTCGATATGTAAAACCTTGGTCAGGCGACTTACGTCCTCAAATATGGTTGGGGAATCGAGCATAGACCAAACTTTTTCGGCAGTAGATCGACCATTGAACCCGTGGCAAGTGACAACCTCAAGCCGAGGAATGTTCGGAGAAGCGGCAATCCCGCGTGGTGATCTAAACAGGATATATAGCGAATGATATAACAAAGATCGACCGAGACTACACGTGGACTCAGGATTTAACACTCTTCTTCCTCGTCATGAGATGATCCTCGAACCTATAGATCAAGATTTTAGCATGAAATTGGAGGTCCATGCATGACCCCCAAATATGCTTGGCCTTGATGTAACCTATTTAGTTGGCCTATATATATTTCTTTTCTTCTTTTCCAATGCTCTCCACCTGTTCCTATGTGATGAATTTCTGGATCACAATGTATAAGTTATAAATTGATGCATGAGATATGTAGTTCTATATTGTAAAATGCGAGGTTACTACTGTTTATCCACCAATACATTATTAGACCTAACTACCGGAGGTCGCCGAAGAAGTTGATTTACGAGGATCGACAGAGCATCTTTTATCCAACATGCCCCACCTTGTACTCATACCCTAACATACCCTAATGCCGGTTGTGCCGATCGTGCAAGATAAAACAGACACGGCTACTCCTGAGTGCCGTGACGGCCGAGAAGACACTAAAGAGCCAAAATGTATGGATAGGAAGTGATCCGATAGCGCCCACTTGAAGTTTAACGGGAAAAAAAAATAAAAACGTGCGAATAACAAATTCACTATAGAAACAAAGGAAGAAAAAATAAATTAAAAAAAATGTCGCCTGAAAATCCAGTCCATCCATAGCTGAACTCGAGCCGCGATATGGTCGTTCGTAGTGCTGATTGGATCTACACAGCCGAACTAACGCCCTTAGCTTCTCAGCCCGTGTCGGAAATCTCTACAAGTCTACAAGTTGATGATCCACTCTGATCTGTGCAACGTTTTTTTTTTTCTCTTGACCCTTCACTTTAGATATACGGTGGATCTTTCAGCTGGCATCTCTGCCTCGGCGCCCCAGGTGTCTAGTTCATGCGCCAATTGCCGACAGGGCCGACGAGGCCTGCATTTATCATTTTCGGTCTTTGCATGTAGTCCCTGAGAGTAAATTTTGCATGGAGTACTTTGTAACCACCTACTCCGTAGTACTTGTGTCAGATCCTTGTGGGGCCATTAGGGCTGTCCTCGGATAATTCCCGGGTTACGGATACTGTATTCAATAATAGAACAAGTATGACATACTATGTTGTATAACTATATTGCCAGTCTTGTATATTGAGTATAAAACAATAGAAGTTGATTTTTAGAAATAACTGATAACATCTCAAACAGAAATACAACCCAAAAAAAAAACAAGAGGGGGATATCGTAGCTATAACCAAAACCACGCAATAAAATCCAAACTCATTTTTGCTTCTTCACAGAAGGAAGTACTCACGACCAGCGCTGTACCTACCATCTCACACAAGCCCCTCTATTAAAAAGAATCATACAAAGCCCAAGGCTCCCAATCACCCATGAATCAGTAGAAGGCAAAAATCCGAAAAAAAGCTCCCAACCTCAACCCCATGCAACATGCATTCGTTTCCATTCTTGTTTTCGTTTCATATCCGTTTCATATCCCCATTACCGGCCCGCGACCCAGCGATGGATTGCCTCCAAGGATGGATCATCATCAAGCCAGTGACCGGCGCGCTGATCAGCAGCTCGCAAGTCCGCCACGACATGCTGATCCGTGAAGCGAGCCAGATCCTGATGGAGGGTGGCAGTTGCGCTCTTCAACTGGGCCGTTGGATTGGAGCCGCGGAGAACGCCGGCGCGGGTCATGGCCCATCGTCGGGCTGCGGCGGCGCGCAGGTAGATTTTGTGCGCTTGGAATCGGCGTGCGCTGCTGTCCAGTATGACTCTGTAGAGAGGCCGTTAGCATCTTGACATGATGATATAATTGGAGGTTGGGAGGGAGGAATGTATATATACCTTTGTAACTCGGCTTTCTCGGTCTCGACGTTCCCTTGCCCTGTTACCGGACAGGCTTGGTAATTGGCGGACATTAAGGTCTGGGCTGAGGCTAGGGACTCGCGGAGTACTACGAAGCCATCTTCCCAGTATTCTTCTTGGGATGGTTCGACATTCTGTTGCGAGATGTGGAGCAGGAGAGTGCGGTAGTCGTTGATTATCTCTGCGACTCGCATAGCGCGGGCTTGGTTCACTGCACGATTATTAGCAGTTTGTTTGGGTGATTGGTTGAGATGATTTGGGAAGTCAGCTTACATCCGTCTGCCATGTTTCTGGCAGATTAAGTTTATAAAAAGGATCAGACGATAGACGAGTAGGAAGAAGGCAAAAAGCAAGTATAAAAGAATGGGTATCAACGATAACCAATAAGAGATGAAAGAAAGGCAATGGTCAGAGGAACTGATGGTCCATGAAGTCGAGATTGTTAGGCCACCAACGGTTCCTGGGGGGAAAGAGGAAAGATATAAGTTGTTCAAAGGTTGTGGTGTGTCTCTCTCCTTACCCCATACATGACAACCCTCAATAGGTGGACCGGAAAAGGAAAAAAGCCAGAATAGTACAAAATAATAATAATATGAAACCAAGGATTTATCAGCCCGCTACAGCGGAGCCGACGTCAGGATACATCATCACCAAGAGAACGAGCTGCACCAATAGACGGGCAAGATCCCACGATCAGGGAGCTCGGGTTGTCAAGCACAGCTGGGATGGGACCGGGCAACACCATAAGCTCCCGAGAAACCGTTTACAGCATGACTAGGACCATCCCTGTTCCGAGGAGATGGATCGGTGGAGACAGTTAAGAGAGACAGGAAGGAGGGCCCATATGTCGCATGGGAAAAGAACTGGCCTATTGCCTTCACAGTATTCCGAGCTGTGGATTTGAAGTGGAGAGAGAGTTGTCCCGCATATGAGATTAGGTTCCTGTGCGGCCGATTTGGGGGGTTCTCGTAAGAAGAGACAGATGGTGTTTCATGATGCTGATTGGAGAGTATTGAATGAACTACTCAGTGGGGAACCATATTTTTTTTCCCTGTTTTTCTTTTCTTTTTTTTTTTTTTTTGCGATGCATCATGGCTCGTGGGACCCCTGTTGAAATTCAGAGACATAGAGCAAGGGCAAAAAAGTCGAGACCTCAGCCTTGGACCTGCATTAGACGAGATCTCCTCGACGTGTACAGTAGTGGATCTGACAGTTAGGGTGAACATGTTCAGCTGATATTTGCCACACTTATTCTTAGTCTGGGACTTACTATTAGCCACTTTAGTCTCCCCTAGCCTTTCTAGTTCAATTGACAACACCAATCATATACCGATAAAGACCATTGAGAAAGACCATTGGACGCATCGATGGATAATTTATGGGCTGTCAGGATACAGCCACCGCTAAGCCACATGTGGCGCCCCACACAACAGACTCGTAGTAGTAGCATGCCCGTCCACTGTCTCCTTGCTTTTATGCACGTACGGAGTAGAAGCTGTGATAAATCGGTAATACCGAATTGTCAATCCCCAAAAAATTTCCACGGGTGGCGGATTCTCCAGTAGTTTTTGACAGGCTGGATATGGTCTCGGACCACCCGACGGAGTTACGCTATAGTATCCATAGGTAGTATCGATAAGAAATGGATTTATGCCCGAGTATCCATAATACCAGCGATAATATATGCATGTTTTAGTAGTATGGAGTCAAGATGCAGGATGAGAGCCCCGAACATGGCCGAAAGTATACTTGTGCAGGAAACAATTGAGTTATCATTCACAGATCGTCTGTTTCTCTAAAATAAACACCGTTGTCCTTCCATTACTGGTCGCCTATCTCCATAGCTTGCAGGCCCAGCTCGCTCAGTCCTTCTCGGCTATGGCCTGCAGCCGTTCATCAATCTCCTCTTCCGTCAGGGCACGGAATCCTGTAGTGGTTCCCTCCTCGCCATCGGCCCGCGGCCCACCAACGATACCAATCTCAATCTCGTGCTTCTTGAAGTCAACACTTAGCACATTGCTGAGGGCTGTAATGCCCAGCTCCACAACCTCCTCCCAACTACCCGCAGCCGCATCCTTGTTCTTCAGCTTCTTCTCCAAGTAGTTCAACGCCTCCTGCTGCTTGGGGCCGGATGCTGTCGCCTTGTACCCAACGTAGTAACCGGCCGGGTCACACTTGTAGAGCTTCGGGCCGCTCTCATCATCGACAGAGATCAGGGTCGTAGCCACGCCAAGTGGTCGCATATAAGCCTGGAGAGTTTCAAAGAGAAACATGTCAGCCATTCTGTCTTTCTGGATGAGATGGTTTCACGGTGGCGGGAAACACATACCCTTTGTGTGTAGACCTGGTTGATATTTGCCAGACGCTTTGCCAGGACATCGCACGGCATCTCATAACCGAACTTGTACCGGAACTCAGCAGCCTCACCACGGGCTCGGTCGACGGATGCGCGAGCATCTGCTATGGAGCCGGTCATCACACAGCCTACGGAAGGTGAGATCCGGAAAACATGTGAAACGGAGGAAGGGTCGATCAATTTGTCCTAGTAGACAGCGGATTAGCGTGAACGCAACCCCCAAGGTATGAACGAGGAATCCATCTTACAGCGACTTTCTTCTGCGAGAGCACCACGGCACAGTCCTTGCCCCTCACACCGATGGAGGTGATGTTGGCTGAAGTGATGGCCTTGAATGCATATTCTGGGAGATGTTTGGTCAGCGGTCATGATGACAGCGTACGGATTGAGACCGCTGGGCAGGCCGAGGTGGAATCATCGACAAGTGGACAGTACATACCAACTTGGTACAATCGACCCTGGTCAGAGAAGATAGTGATATGTCTATCGTAGGCGCTTCCTGCGGAGAGATCCAAGGTCAGTCGGGGATGAAGTCATGAGGTTGGACTGAGCCATCATCAACGAGGGAGCATACCAGACATGATGGCGGATCTTCAAGTATTTTATAGCTAGATTAAGAGAAGCAAAGGAAAGAAAGGAGGAAGGAGGGTCCGAGAGGATGAGATGATGGGGGTTGATCAGTGACGCGTGCCAGAGCTGCCTGAGCTCAAGCTTGAGGTTAGCTTCACCGCCTTCCAGGTTCCTCTATCAACAGCCCTGGAGTTCACCAGCATTTGGTCATGGATTTTCTACTATTCGTGAGTTCGAGGTATTTCACAGAGTAACAAGGCCCTGTAGGTGGATTTTTAAAAGCCTGACTCGAATTTTATTTTTGTAATTTTTTTTGTTCGCCCTTGAATGTGTGAAATATCGACCTCGAAGAGAAAACGAACCATATAGATATCTACTACACATACTTCAATGCACATCCGGACGACACGAGGATAAAATGACTTTTGACATGAACATAATTACACCGTCCCAAATGCTGTGGTAGAGATATATACACATCCAAACCCTAGGTAGCAACCCAAATCCTATTTCGTCAGAACTATTCGCTGTCGCTTTCGCTGCTCGAGATTTCGATCTGAGCAGTTCTGAGCTTTCGCTTCTGTGTCTTTTTCGGCACAGCAGGCTCAGGCTTTGCTTCGCGAACAGGTACAAACTTCTCCTTCTTCTTCTTGGCAGCCTTGGTCTCCTTCGGCACTGCAGCACCACTGGGGGCGGACGATGAAGGAGTCTTCGCAGCAATCTGTTTGGCCGGGGCCGGGGCAGTGGATGCCTTGTGATCACTGTCACTGTCGCTGCTGCTGCTGCCGCCGCTCGACGAGGTATCGTCATCGCTATCCGGCGCGGGCTTGCTGACAGCCTTCTTGGCAGCTGGGGTATCATCATCACTATCCTCGCTGCTGCTGATATCAACAACCATAGTTCTGTTCTTCCGCTTCTTGTTGACCACGGGCTCGGGAGCTTTGCGTTTCGGTTTCGGCTTCTTCAAATCCTCGGCGCTGAAAAGCTTGCCGGCAACAGCGAAAAAGACCAGCTCTGCTCGCTGCCTCTTCGGCAAACGCTTTTGGACGTCTCCCTCCAACTTTTCTCCGAAGTTGACGTTGTCCAGGTCCTCATCTCCCTTTGGCAAGCACTCGCGGAACGCATTGATAGCTTCCAGGTACTCGGGGCTTGTTGAAGGCTCCTGGGTCTCCCCTTCTTCGTCTTCCTTCGGCTTGTCAAGATCCATATCGGCCTTGATCACCTCCCTCGCAGCATTGCTCATTCGCTCCTTGGCGGCATCACCCTTCAGGCCCTGCATGTACGCCAGCAGTGATGTGTTGTACTTAGAGGGGACATGCTCAAGCGAATACAGGTGCTTGAACAGGTTGGTTTCCCGGTTCTTTTGGAACTTCCATGTGGCGCGTGCTCGGTGGTAGTGGCTCAGGTACGAGAGAATAGGCGTCTCGTGGATTGGGGCCTCAGCCGAGGCGGTACCGTCTTTTCTTTGCTTCTTCTTCTCCCGTTTGCGCTGCTTCATCTCTTCGGCAGTCTTGTCTCCGGCGTCTTCGGTGTCTGCTTCCGCTCCGTCGGTTGCGGCAGCATCATTGCTGTCGACATCGTCCGACTCACTCTCGGAGTCGCCGTCGAATTCCTTTGTTCCGGGTCCGAATGAAACCCGCTTCTTCTTTTTCTTGTGCGATTCATCATCCTTGTCTTTCTGGTCGTTGTCATCTTCGGTATGGCGGCGCTTCTTCTTTTTCTTCATTTCGCCGTCGGTCTCGGGTGCCGCATCGTCGGAAATGGACTTGCGCTTTTTCTTGTCCTGCTTGTCGGACTTGGCGTCTTTTTTGCTGGGAGTGGACTCCTGTGCGTCTGCACTTCCCTCCTCTCCTGTAGAATCCTTCGACTTCTTGAGCTTCGATCCGAGCTTTTTCGACGCTGAGGACTGGACGTCCGTCTGGTGCGCCATCGTTGCTGTAGGCGGGTTGCGACAGGGTCTAACAAGAAACAAAATAGAATTGAGAGGAGCGTGACGCTCTAAAGAAGGCTGGAATCTGAAGTTCAGGGCCTGTAAATGCGACCTCGACTGTGGTGCTGAGATGGTTGGGCGGAGACTACTTTTTTTCTGCCGATCAATTGCGCCGGCCAATCATATTTTCTCCTCTTTCTACATACTCTGAGAAGCTAACTATTTGGAAGGGAATTATCAATTGAAACATATCAAAAGAATCAATATTGAGGTGAGGGGTATAGAAGCGTCAGTCAGAGAATTGTGTCTAAATGTCTTGCTGTTGATGTACCAGGGATCTACAGGTAAAATCTCCAAGGAGCAAAGAAATGGAGGTCCATTCACGGAGAAGAGGGAAACGAGAGACGAGCTCTCCTATGGGACACAAAGGCAAACGAAGCTCCAGCAAACAGATGCCAATGAACAACTGACTCCACAATACAATGTGTGATAATTTCTCATCTTGTATGTCGAATTTTCCTCTGGAGACAAGCATGTACGTCGTAGAGAGTCATGGACGTGGAGGGAACCTCAAAGGAAACAAACAAAGTACGACCGTATAACCTGTATGACATCGAGAGTGATAGAGGAGTGTGTAAAGGACGCGTACAGACACGACAACAACGCGGTACCTAGAACATGCACAATAGACAACTTCTTCTCCAAGTGCCCGGACAAGCCGTACAGTTGATGAAAAAGGGTTCGCATCGTATGGGGGTAGTGTAAGCCTAATGACACGGTGCAGCCAGACATAGTCAAGCTGCGAGGTTCAAAAATTTAGTAGTTCTCGACTAGCACCAACATGATCCCACCCGTCCACTGGAGAGAGAAGGGGAAAAGAAAAGAAATCTGGGGGTCGACCTTATTTATACTCCATGGCAGTTGAGGGCGGTGACGTTACTGTCTATACTTGGAAGTCACCTGAAGCCACCACTGAAGATCCAAGTCTACGGTCCGGCAGATTGTGACGTTGGTTCTGGATCCAATACCACGCCGCCTCTACAGCCCCAAGTCATTCCAAGGTTGGCTACTGTAAATCTTCCAAGTACACCGAAATCGAGAAGAGTTTTATAAACTACCTATCAAGAGCTATCAACACAAGATATGATGAGCATTTATAGTAGACCAATAGGAATAATGTTAAGGTCTCGAGTCAGATTTTCAGATCAAGCTTTGTGCATGGACACGGGCTTTTGTGGCATCGATATGTCTATAACGTCCATGGATATGGCGTACCGATGTATTGCACGATGCCGATTAGATATGGACTCAGAAAGCCGCGTAGATCGAAGAATCGAAGATCTCGACGAGGATCATACATGGCACGGGGCATCTAGCACTTCGACACTCTTCGGGTCGTTTTGATAAACGACGAACGCCTAGCATCTACCTAGATGGCCTGCAGAAAATGGGATGAGCGGATCTAGGGAGTTGGATGCTCCATCTGGAGATTGGCAACAATGATCGACTGGATTTGATGATATAGATGGACAGAACCTAGATCTTGGCTAAAAGCTTGGCATGGGGTCATCGAGTTTTATTGGCTGGTATCAAAGGATAGTGGATCTCCTAGCCGCCAACCTCTTGTTAGTGATGAATTTCAGCATCCGATTGTGTGATTTTGATTGATTTTCTAGTATGTGTTCAGCTCTTGATAATCTTGTATACACTTCAATGAAAAGGAAAATATCGTGGAACTCGTCAATTGCATTAATGATGCCCTCACAAGAGGAACGTAATAGCGGCAGACATCTATGTCCCAGTCCCGGAAGCAAACCCAGGATCATTAGCCCCAGTATCCCTCCTCTCTCTGCGAACCTCCTTCTGTACAAAGCTCTCAGTCCCGGAGCCGGTAGCCGCCGCAGACGCAGCAGCCCTCCGTTTCGCCTTCTCCCTTTCCTTCTCCTTCTCCTTATCCCTGGCATTCGGACCAGCCGCTTTCCGCCGTTTAGGCAGTTCATAGACATCATTGAAGTTCATCACAACGCCCAGGAAACGCATATCCACATCCGGCTGGTATGACAAATCGCCTAGGAGGACAGTCAGACGGGAGCGGAACTCGGCGGAGAGTTCGCGGAGGCGGACGCGAAGCGATGCAAGCATGTTGTCGTCGGCGGCGAGATTGGGGCCAGATATTGAAAGCGGGGTGTTGACGCCGTCTACCCCAGCACTATCGGGTCGGATGTCTGGGGAGGCCATTGAGGTTCCGGTTCGGGTGTTGGATTGGCGGGAGAGGAGATCACGCTCTGTGAGACCCCATTGACCCTGGGCGGAGCGAGTCTCGATCTTGGCGTTTATCTCCTGGCGACGGGTAAATTCCGCAACGGAGAAGGAGTACAGGCCGTCCACGGCGTCTTTGTAGGCAAGCATGAATTTGAGGATCTGGTGGAGCTGGCTGAGGAAGCTTTCTTCGGGTTGTTTGGCGGAGGTTGAGGTTGAGGAGCCGTAGCGTGAGGAGGATGCAGATCCTAGTAGACCCTTGTGGGTGATGGAGTTGAGGTATTTGGTGTGTGCTTCGATAAGGTCGTCCAGCGTGCAGTCCGGTCTCCGGATGGCCTCGAGCAGTTGTTCCCAGCTGGACTCGATGACTTCGAACAGGATATAGTATTGGAGCTGATTGACGAAATGGATCATCTCTGCAATCACGCAGCGTGCACGCTTCCAGTCTGCTCCGACTTTGTCTTCCACGTTGCCGAGCACTCCTCGTGCACCTGTCATGCATCGTCGCCAGGTGCTGTTCAGCGCGAACTCAACTCGCTTGATGCGCCAGAGGAAGTTGAACACTTTCAAATATTGAGTTGATGCCCATGGTGTGATGACCACGTCCACGGGAGCGTCAATTTTGTATTCCAATGTGAAGCAATCCCATCCAATTTCACCGTGGCTTAGCTCGAGCATACGGGCATCAAGCCGGCGCAGCACTTCTGGGGTGTCGTATTGTGCATTGGAGGCACGGATAGCATGTTCCAGCTGCGCAGTTAGGGTATGTCGATATTGTGAATTTGCTGGACGATCCAGATTTGTGGCAAGCGACTCCATGAGCAAAGCAATGAAGTCTCCTTGGCCCAGTAGCAGGTAACTCTTCAGTGCTTTTAAGTGATCGAATAGGTTGAATTTTCCATTCATCAAGGAAATCAATCGAGCCATTGTGGTCTTATATGCCTCATCAATGGAGATCTCGAGAGTGGCGGTGTCACCATATCGAAGCTCCTTGGAGGCTTTCTTTGAATAAGCTTCCACCCACGCCGAATCGCCGCAGCCATGGCGGATGAAGTTCAAGGATTTTCCAATCAAGAAAATCTTCTTCGCAAACTCCTGGGTGATGATTGAAGGTAGCATGTCATCATCAAGCTTATATTTGTCCTCCCAGACGCTAGTTGCAAGCCGCCGGGGGTCAGTTTTCGGCCGGAACTCTGGATCAGCGACGAAGAATTCCTTGTATGGATCTGACAGTTCACCATCGTAAATCCATAGTCGTAGCATATCGTAGAATGGGCGCGTCACGTGTGCAAGAAGTTTCTCGGCGAATGCGCACACGAAGGGATCTCCGTGGGATGTCGAAAAGCCGTGTATTAAGGAAATCAACTGGCCACCCCTCTTGCCTGTGATATATGTGTCAGTCATTAAGAAAGCCTAGTCATTTGTCTGTGCACTCACTCTGAGCCTCTTCCACAATCAAGCTCATCAGCCGAAGGGCCATCGTAGCATCTCTCGTCCACACCACGCATCGCTTCAAGGTAACGCCACCCTTTCGTACACCTTGAGGCTCGGTTCCATCACCAATTGCGGTCAGCGCCTGTCGGATTTCCGCCTCTAGTGTAGCCACCAAGCTAAGATATGCGCGCAGCTCAACGGCAATGGCAGCTCGCAAGCTCTGGTTCACCAGTCCACCTTCTTCGCTCCCCACAAACACAGACAGTCCTTTATAAAGCAGACAAGGCTCCGCCAAGGTGTTAAGAAGTGAAGTTATTGGCGCAGACAGATTCGAGGGTAATTTCAAGCTCGACGAGGAACTAAACTGCAGATTCGACGAAGACAACCCTTGCAAGTTGAACGGAAGGTCGCGCAGGAGCCTATGCTCAACAGACCCAGACATTTTGGCCGGGCCCGATGGATTAGCACTCGAGGGACGAGGCGAAGCAGCACGAACATCCTCATCGCCGGAACGATCATTCACCCCAGCATCAACGCGGGTGGCTGGTATTTCAGTCGCGCTGCGCCCAGCCTGGTCTATAACATCACGATCGATATCATGTCGCAGCGAGCTCTGCCGCTCCATCTTCGGCGGTAGTACGCGTTGGTGTTGCTGCGAAGCCGACGAGCTAACAGCGGGGCCCTCATCCTCCGAGTCGATCATCGTACCCCGTCTTGGACGTGCACCGCCCTTCCCCAACATATTGTGCAAATGCGCCTCGTCCATCAACGGGCTCCGGCTTCGTTCCCCGCCTTCCACTAGCTCATCCGAGGCGGACAACTTATAGAGCAAAAAGAGGATACCCCATTTCTGCGACAGCACAGGCTGCGTCAGGAGACGAGAGTACAGATTCGAAAACCGCACCGCCTTATCCGGGCTGACATTTTCGCGGCGCAGCTTGCGCTTGATCAGATCTGGCGCGTTGTTGATGCTCTCTGTTCCTGCGAGACTTCCGCGCCGTCCACCAAGCCCCGCTGGTGATCCTGGGTCTGGGGCGTTGGTGCTGGCATGGGTGTCGAGGATGCGCCAGGCGCGCTCCATGAGGATATGGTGACGGCGGCTTTCGGCTGAGGCGAGGGCTTCTTCTGTGTCGGAGTAGTCCTCGTCTTGGATGGCGGAGATCGGGAGCGCGGGGGTTAGGCCGTCGACTAGCTGGGAGAGGGCGTCATCTAAGCGGCGCCCGCGCGCCGGGTTTCGGGCTGGATTTGACATCGTCTGCCCGGTGCCCTAGTGGGCGAATTGTTCGGTATCTTGTATCTGTTCGCTCGTAGTTGGCGTCTGTGGGTGCTTTGTTTGTGGAGAAATTGTTGAGCAAGAAGAGATCGCGGTCAGGCAGCGGGTTAGGGAAGAAGGTCGCAAATCAAGACTGATGCTAGACTGTACAGTTTCAACACACGTCTGAGATGAACCTTCCAAATTGCACTTCAATGGACGTAACGCGGACTCAAGCTTGAAGCTTGAATGTTTGTGTTTGTGATGTTTGGCGTGTGTTGATGCCAATTCCCTAAGGCACATTATCCTTATCGGTTATCGCTAACTAGTTATCTGAGTTTGCCCTTACCCCCGGGGCCGATATATCATCCCTGTCATATAAACCTCCAAGGTTGTTGTTACAACAAATCTCGACGACAACACCTCCACATGCTTTCTTTATAATGCAGGTCCTCCGGGATATCTTATAGGCTTCTCCTCGATGAATTTCCCACAACAATGAAATATCTACACGTGAGCTCACCTACATAGTTTAAGAAGACCGCAGCATGGCCTTCACCGGTCCAATCATGGAATATGTGCAAGGAACTTGGGCCCTTCGGTCCGAATTCCAGCAATTGTTGAGCTCAGGCCCAGCAAATGCACAGTCAAAGTGCAGCCAAGGTGTACGCAACACTGCGGGCATGATTCGGGGCATTTTAGAGAAGACCCGCTATAGTGACGTCCATGATCATACAGGATCTGTAGGATTTGGAGCCACCCCAGAGGCGACCCTAACAAAGCCTTAATTGCTTAAATTTTTCTTGCATTATCTCTATTCTTTTTATCATATTCCCTTTCTCTTTCCATGTCCCTGTTCTAGTAAACCAAATGTGTAATCTCCCAATATGGACACAGGCACATCTACCTCTGCGACCGCGCGACCATTTTTCAGAGCTCTAGGCAACGCAAAGCTCAAATTACTTGCTGCATTCTTAACAGTCTCGACCATCCTCCTACTTACGTTATACTCCTCACGGGGTCTATCAGAGGACATCTCACCTAGCACAAAAAACGAGCTTGCGAACGAGAAAGACTACTGGACATGGGAAACAAGCACCCGATTCCGGAAATCCAAGTATGGAAATGACCTCGATGACACCGAGAGTTCACAAAATGCGACCTGTGACGCTTTCCCATCAGACATGCTATCGCGCATTCAGATTATCTTGAAAACCAGCGCAACCGAAGACCCAAAACGAGTCGACACACACATGGCCTCTGTAACCCGCTGCATTTCCAACTTGCTAGTTATATCAGACAAGGAAACCGAGCTCCATGGCCATCGTGTGCACGACATTCTAGCCGATCTGCCCCCCTCATCCCGGAATCAGACTCCGGAGTTCAAAGCATACGAAGCACTACAACGCGGGGAGAGCAACGTCGACGGCTCAGCAGGGTGGAAACTCGATCGATTCAAGTTCCTGCCCATGGTGGAGCGTGCTAAGAAAGTGAACCCCGGCGCGGAGTGGTACGTCTTTCTCGAGACGGATACTTACTTCGTGTGGGATAACCTGTTCCGAATGCTGGAACAGTTCGACCCATTGTTCCCTCTGTATATGGGATCACCTGCACCGGGCCGCGATATCGGTGATGGAAAAGTCAACTGGTTTGCATACGGTGGCTCGGGCTTTGTGTTATCCCGAGCTGCAGTTGATACATTGGTGGCGCGGGAGGTTGGTGAGTATGGGCAGTTTATTGGACAATCGCTCAGTGAGCAGTATATGCAGGTGGTGAAAGATGACTGCTGTGGTGACTCTGTGCTTGGGTTTGCGCTGTATGAAAAGGGCATTGAATTGTCTGGGATGTGGCCGATGTTCAATGCGCACCCGCTGGACTCGATTCCGTTTGGTGATGATCATCACTGGTGCCAGCCTGCGATCAGCATGCATAAATCACAATTGGGTGATATGACCGGGCTGGCGGACTGGGAGGATGAGCGGGATAGAACGGTATGATTCGTTTTTGCTGAACCTACTTGGTGATACACGTTCTAATTCATATCACAGAAGCCCTTACTTTACGCAGACTTAGTTGACTACCCTCGTCTGGGACAGTTGTCAGAGCGAAAAGGATGGGATAATGGAGCCTGGGGTGGAATCATCGAACAACCTGATACTCTACCCCAACATGAGTCATTAGAAGCTTGTCGCCAGGCATGCCATGACCGGGATTGGTGTATGTCATATACTTATGACACTGCTGGAGTCTGCGTGTTTGTGCGGAGCTTGCGACTTGGAGCAAAGAGCAAGCTGGAAATTGCCGAGCAATTCACGGCAGGATGGGACAACGACAAGATCCAAAATTGGCGGGTGAAAAACACGTGTAAACAGCCCATGTGGATGAAGCCGAGTTTGACAAGAATTTTCTAGAATTTAGACGTGTACACGACTTTCAAGGATTTACTATAAAACGTTAATAAATGATATACGATCTGAAGATACGACTCCTATATATCCCAGAGCTACGAGCTACAACCACAAAGCACAATGACCTCCCTCTACATCCAGCATATACTAAATGAAGATCTTAACACACTTTCAAAGCGATTGTCGATTCATTTGCCCAACCATCTGGTTCAAGGAAACTAGTCAAACACATCAAAAAATCACAAAGCCATCCGTACGCCACCCAGGAATCATGTATTTCGACACAAGCAACCCACACTTGGGAAAACAAACAATGCACCGATGTGCCCTCAAGTATTAGACAAGCGAAAGGTAAAAGGTTCCTCTGAGCCATCAAGGAGGAGGATTAAAAAAAAGATGAAAAGCGAAGGGTAAAAAAATACAACAAGGAAAAGGGGAACATCATAAAGCAGAACATCAACCTCGAAGCAGCCATAAATCGAAAGAAAGCATCTCATACGCCGAGTTGACACACCCTCAAAAAAAGGTCATTCCAGACCACCAAGTTAGTCCGTCCATTTTTGAGTCGTGAGGATCATTAACACCTGCCCATGCCAGAACAATCGGCGGAGCCTTAGCCGAAGGAAACCGCGAGGAAAAACAAACTCCTAGGAAGAAGAGATCAACCGCCGGGTCTAAGCAGTGAACTGTATTTCCTACATGCGGCGAAAAGCACGATAGGTATCTTGAGATGAGAGACAAAGCAGGTTATCTCATCGACGCATGCCCTGCGTAGGGATGCCACCGGGCTGCATGCCCATGTTGGGCGGCATATTATACCCGTGGTGATCATATCCGGCTGACATGCCGTTCATCATAAGGGGGCCGAGTCCCTGGGCCTGAGAGACCGGGCAATCCTTGTGTGCCAGCAATAGAGTCTTGAGGTTGACAATCTCTTCACGCAGCTGAGTCACTGTAGCAGTAAGGGCATCATTCTCTGAGGTGAAAAGTTCAACCTTGTTTTGAAGGTTAGCCAGCCACTGCTTCTTCCGTTGACGACATTTCAAAGCCGCGACACTATAGCAAACGTTAGTATTCCAAGTTCCTGAATATATTAAGGTTGGGTCATTCATACCGATTCCGCTCCAGGAAGTTGCGTCTTTTCTCCTCATCAGTCATCTTCTTGGTATCCATTGGGAATTGTTTCATATCATCATCGTCATCGTCCTCGTCATCCATATCCGAGGGCATCTCCATGCTGGCTTTGGTCCTTTTGTTGGATCCCTTCGGGGCATCTTCGGCCTTGCGGCGGTTATTGGCAGCAGGGGCCTTAGGGGCGTTCTTTTTGCCCTTGCCCTTAGCGGGTTTAGCGGGTTCGTGATCAGATGCATCCTCAGCACTGGTACCATTGGTGTTCTGGGAAACACGTCGGGCTGCACCACGGGTATCATTTGGCATCTGGGCATGGTTCATTGGCGCATTGTTTGCCTGGCCACCCTTTGCCAGCATGAACAGTCCGTTCGCCGCATCAGCCGCATCATGCTGAGTGAAGTCAGCAGGCCGAGCTGGTTTTACATCCATATTAGCAGCAGCCTGTTCCTGCTCGTTAGGGTTGGAGGTGGGAGCATTCGAGTTGTTCTTTTTCGCTGTGAGTGCGGTGCGATGGAAATCAATAGTGGAAGGAGTGGCACCGCCGTTCTGAAGTTGTTGCAAGAGAGCTTGTGAGTTCGGACTGGGGGCCGGGAACATGGAACCTCCACCGCCAGGTGTCAGTCCCGTGCGGAGGGACGACTCGTTCGGGGTAGGGAAGCCGCGACCGATACTGTCGAAGTAGTCATTAGGGCCGGTGGGCCCAGGGAGCATAGCCGGACTAAGTGGTCCCGAGCGCAGGGAGTTGTTCCAATTGTAACCAGTAGTAGAGGTTGTTCCAGGTAAGGCCGGGGAGGTGAGGGCAGCGACAGAGGGAAGAAGCGATTTGCCTGGGGTCTCGGCCGGATTCCCTCCGAACGATTGCTCAAATGGATTGGGCTCTAGTGAGAAAGGATTGTGCATGGAACTGAAGTAGTCCGGAGTATCAGACGCAGTAGGCGCACCCGGTCGTGGAGGCGGCGCCAACGAGGTCTGAGGCTCTACGTTCGATTTCTGCTCGTTCTGTGAAGACGCGGCCTGCGAGTCTGGCGGGGAGAGTTCGAGTTAGCAACGCGCCAAGAATTAATGCGATCGCAAATAGGTACCACTGCGGTTTTGGGATCGAGTCGGGGGCTTCATTGTGGAAGATTCATGTGTTGGTGGGGAGGAAATCAATGACGCCAGTGGGTGAAGTCATCGCGACGGCAAATGGACTTGGGGAATTTAAGGATCGGGGGGAAGCAGTGGCGTATTACCAAACCAAAAAGGGGACTTTTTTTCTTTTCTGGAAGTATAATGCAGAACATGAAATAAGGGAGAAAGCATCCATATGAAATCACAGTGTAAAGCAAAAGTACTAGAAAAATGCGCAAATGTAAAAGCGTGACACACGAACCTTCTTTTTCCTTCTTCGAGTCCATGGGGGAAGACATGTTTGATCGAAGAGTCGATACAGCTGGGGCGACCGCAGCAGACATCGGGCTTATTCGAAGATAATGGATATAAAATGCTGCAAAGCCAAACAAACAATGGGCTTTCTGGCAGTGTGAGAGTGAGTGAGAGAGAGGAAGAGAGTGACGTAGGGGGAAGAGGGATATGATGAAATTTAGGGAATTGGGGGATTTTGGCAGTTGAAAAAGGAAAAAAACACAATTACAGTCAGGTACTGTATTTTAAAAAATTGATTACCACATTATATGGGTATCCAACATATCCAACATACATGACGGTAACTGTCTTTCTCCGAATCAGGTTCGACCTTGGTTTCCACCATTTTGTATTTTGTACTTTGTACACAATCTTTGAAATGTTGCTATTGGTACATATGTACTCTTCTAATCTTCGTGTTTGCCTTTTCGGTCTGAATGGGGTGCAACCCTCCTCCCCATCTCAGACATTCTATACCATAAAGAGACACCCTTACCTAGGATTTTGACCATAAGGTGGAGAATCGGTTGAATAGGTCCATCTTCATTTGCCGAGTTGGAGAGCGGAGTCAACCTGATCCAATATCACTGGCTCGAAAAGAGGACAAAAAGGAAATTGTACAATCGCAAGTCGACTCTTCGCAATCCTTGCACCTACTGGTAGAGAGTCGATGCTTGCATCTTTGATACAGAGAGTTTCCAAGGTTGGTCATCCCAGTATTACATCCCAGTATTATTCATTATGTCACGGTGACGACAGAAATCTCTCCCGCTGTGGGTCAGATGCACTCTTTAGACCAATCAAATAACATAATTCCCCAGTGCCAAGGTAAGGATTTCACTTAACCCAAGGAATGCGGTGAAAATGATGACGCAATCGATGGCACGTGAGGATCCTATCTATCTTCAAGGTTGCCACTGGAATTCTACAAGTCGTAGATATGTTGATCTCCATATGCAACGGAAATATAGGTGTACATATTATATATGCCAAATGGGGGGCAGGAAAAGGCTATATTGTTTCTGACGAAGGTCTGTACATTATGTATTGTATGTATGTGTAGAGCCTGTACCACCTGTTGCCGGCCCCCAACAGGGTATTATTAATCAACGGCAGTCCACGGGTGTATCCATGGGTACTCCATACAACATACGCGTCGTATGCATACGGAGTACGGAGTACACAAGATCGCGTCTGCCCAGGTCCACGGGTGGCACTTTGTACGTTACATAACATTGTTATTTAGCCCTGGAGGGATGTATTACCCCTGATATTAATGCAAAAAGGCCTATGTGCTCCGTAGGCTAGGGTAGTACGGAGTAATTAGTATGTTGTATATTATATCAATCACCTACTAGTGTCTCGAGAGCGTGCCATCGTATGCATCTTTAACAATCTTAATGTTGAATATCAATGCGATAATTGCAAAGAGTGGTCTAGCCCAAATTAGCCCTTTAATCACCATGCCAATTGGGCGATTTCGTCGGGATTGAGGGTGGTGGAGAGCTCCAAGGTTTCCCCACAGTCTTGGTATCCTTCAACCTTGATTGTACGTATGTGCATCACCTGTCGATTGTTAGACAGGTCTAACTGCAATTAACGATTCAGCTTGGACACGGCTCTCAATGCATCCTGAGAGCTTGATTCATATCGAGTAATAGCCCAAAATATCTATCGAACCACTCAAAATTACCGGCATTGGGTGAAACATTCGACTATATTTAAACCCAATACATATGCCAAAACTTAATAATGCACAGTCAAGATAGTGTTACTTCACAAGGAGTAGGTTCCAAGAGCAGGTTGCCGACTCGAACTCTTAAGGGCATAGTTTTTTCAACGAGGATTTACTCCGCCGTATAATTGGTAGAAGATAAAAATATCAAGGTTTGACAAGATCTTCAGTGTATCCACAGAGCATCTGAAGGAGTCCAAGTTGTCTGCGTGCTGCTTCTCTTTCCGAGAAAGTGAACTATGGATATTATTCAGTAGGAAGGTGTTAATCCTTACCTGTCCAGCGCACCCTACAGCCTATATATATCTAAAGAAACATAAAGCATAAAGCTTTTAGACAACAAACGAGCAATGAAAACTATAGCCAAGATCCATGCTTCAGAATAACACCTTTGCAATAGAGATAGATCATTGACATCCATCCACCAGGCCCTGGAAATATTGCAATATTTACATAAAAAAGGAACCCTCATTTATACCAAGACTTCACGAACCTCGATAAGTCGAGTAATTCCAAGGACCCAGGAGGACAGGAACATGGTAGTGGCGCCAACCTTCCTCGCCCTCGCGGCCACGTCCCTTGACAGTGAACTTAACCTCAACCTCTGGCCAGAAGCTCTCGACGCCCTGGGCCTCGTACCAGGGACCCACGTCGAAGCGCACAGACCAGTTGGTCTTGCTGTCTGCAGCAGGAAGAGCAGCCAAGATAGCGGGGACTGATTCTGAGGCTGTTCCAGCTGGTGTCCAGTTGGCGACGCGGCCGTCGGCGTTGGTAGTTGCGCGGAACGAGATGCCGCCGGCGGCGGATGTCGGGGCGGAGAGGAGGGTCAGGGTCACTGGCAGGTTGGCTGCGGGTGTTCCTGATAAAGTGTTGAGGCAATGACAGGTGATGGGATCGCGCGCTGCCATGGTGGTTGGTTGTTGCTTGATTAGGTCTGAGTCTTTGGTGTGCGGGGCGGGAGAGATTTGTTGCTGATAAAGTGCGAGGCGGTTGGTGGTGCGACCAATTTGTTGGTTATCTTGAGAGGAGTCCATTCATTCAAGGAAAACGTGGGGATATAGGAGAAGGAGAAAAAGGGAGAAGAAGAAGAAATACCCTAGGAGGACAGCTCTACTGTGCTATCAAAGGTTCATCGGAGGATACCGATGGCTGCGGAGAGTGCCATGCAGCTATCAATTGGGGATCCATGAATCCATGACTCGCGCATGTAGGTTGTATAGCTTCTTCGCTTCTTAATTTAGTGACCATCTGTAGTAAATAGAATTATCTCTATTATGAGAACTTAAGTAGGATAAGATAAATCTGTGGTTTCAGAGACGAGAAGCTCCCAGTACCATAGGAACCTTTCCAATTAGTAGATGAACGGGGCTAATTATAACCCTACCTAGATATATTGCATCTAAAGCCAATTGCATGTATATATACCACAAAAACAAAAACACCAAGAGAAAGTTGAAAGGGTTATGATGTGAACGTCTTGTCTTCCGGAAAGTTCGATTTTGCGGGGCAAACTTGGGAACTCTTGAACTTCCAAGCTCCCAACTTCGCAACATTTAGAACTTCAACAAATCATACACAATGTCCTCCGCCGTGGTAACTGGCGATGACCTCGACATGGAGCCTACGCTCCAGTCAGTTCTCAATCAAAACACTCTCCGTTGGATCTTCGTCGGAGGAAAAGGAGGTGTGGGTAAGACCACCACCTCGTGCTCGCTGGCCATCCAGCTGGCCAAAGTCCGCAAATCCGTCCTCCTCATTTCGACCGACCCCGCACACAACCTGAGCGACGCTTTCGGTCAAAAGTTCGGAAAGGAGGCCCGTCTGATCGATGGCTACTCAAACCTGAGCGCGATGGAGATCGACCCCAATGGGAGCATTCAGGATCTACTCGCTACCGGAGATGGTCAGGCCGAAGACCCCATGGCAGGATTGGGCATGGGAAACATGATGCAGGATCTTGCCTTCAGCGTAAGTTCTTATTCCGTTGTTGCGCAATACACCCTACGTGTCAATCTAACTCTTGGTGATGGCAGATTCCCGGTGTTGACGAAGCTATGTCCTTCGCCGAAGTCCTAAAGCAGGTCAAGTCACTCTCCTACGAAGTCATCGTGTTCGATACCGCGCCCACCGGCCACACCCTTCGATTCCTCCAATTCCCCACCGTGCTCGAGAAGGCGCTAGCCAAGCTCTCCCAGCTCTCCACCCAGTTCGGTCCGATGCTCAACTCGATTCTGGGCGCCCGTGGTGGTCTACCCGGAGGTCAGAATATGGATGAGTTGCTGCAGAAGATGGAGTCGTTGCGCGAGACTATTAGCGAGGTCAACACGCAATTCAAGAACCCAGACATGACCACCTTTGTCTGTGTATGCATTGCAGAGTTCTTGTCGCTCTACGAGACGGAACGTATGATCCAGGAATTGACCAGCTACAACATCGATACCCACGCAATCGTTGTCAACCAGCTGCTGTTCCCCAAGGAAGGAAGTGGTTGCGAACAGTGCACTGCCCGGAGAAAGATGCAGAAGAAGTACCTCGATCAGATCGAGGAGCTCTATGAGGATTTCAATGTGGTCCGCATGCCAATGCTTGTTGAGGAAGTTCGCGGGAAGGAGAAGTTGGAGAAGTTCAGTGAGATGCTGGTGACCCCATATGTGCCTCCGCAGTAAAGGCGATGTCGATGCGAGATATTTGGTTTTCGCTCATGTCGGACGAATTATGAAAAGACTAGAGAATATTACATGAAGCGCCTTGTGGACCAAGATTGGTTTGAACCCCATGTAGACACCTCGGGAGCATCCGGGCTAACAGACATGAATGTGTTCATGCATATTCTGTCACATCCTAACGCTCTGTGATGAACCTCTTGATTACATCTCGGTCGATCGGAGATACAACGCACACAATTCTTGACTAAATGATATCGGACCCCGATTAATATATATCCTCGAGAGAGGAATTCCAATCGTTTCCGCACCTAAGCTCCTCTCCATCTGCCATGTGTTTCAACAACCAATGACCCCATATACAATATAGTCTTGGCAATACAGGATTCATGCCCTTGAAGCGAGTTCATACCCTAAAAGCGAGAGCTGCAGATATCCTCGCTGCAGCTTAGTGGCCCCCGCGATCTAAAACCACAATCCGTGGTGCCACGACACCACCGCAGTGAGCCAATTTGGCGCTGCATAGGTTTGAGAATCTGCGGTGAGAGAAAAGGAGACGTCAGAACTGATTTCCTTCCTCTTCCAAATACTCCTACAGGTGCACTGTCCACTCCTTTTAGGGGAATACTCCAATTCTATGCGCCCTGAGATTGATTCGAGGCCGATGCTCCTCCATGCAAGCCTCACTTTCGTCCAAGACCGGGTTCTCGGTACTAAACAGTGGGAAAGTGGGCAGACCAAGACCCCGTCCCATTTTGACGGTCAGAAGCTGCAAATTGTCACACATCAAGGGAGGGAAAAAAGGGTTGGGTCTCGTTGGTTGATAAAGTGAGGCGGGTGGTTCTCTTGTCCTCCGCCCTCCGAACATTCCGACATGAACCCTCCTCTCGAGATCAAGGCACAAGATCTGGGCCGTTTCTGGTGATTCTCCACTGGTTTCACTTTCTTATTCTTGCCGCCCTCCGTGGAGACTTGCTCGAGTGTTACCGGATTTGTGGGTAACCGGTTGGTTTCATTTGCCTACGTGCAGCCGACCTTGTGGATCGTGCTGTTCGATGAAGGGGGGGATGCGCGGTCCCCTCTGCCGTTGACCTGTTGTGAGACCATATTCTCCGAAGGATCGGGGCCTGCATTTTCAATAGAGATTTGTCTTATGCATCTCCGTCGCTGGTGGAATTGTTATTTGTTGAGCTAGGGTATCAACCAACCTATTTATACTCATGTCTCATCCTTCTGAGCTGTGCCAAAAGTCCCACAAAGAGCTTCTAGGCACGGTCCGTTTGTGTGTCGGTGTCGACTGACATCAGACCCTAGCCCTTTCTTCGCCTCGTCTCGACGCCTCACCTCTTAGCTTTGACAATGGCTCCTGTCCAGCAATACTGGCTTCCGGGATATGGACTGTCCCGACATATTGTCTTAGGCCATATCCATTACTTCCTTGGACCAAGTGCAACAGTTAGACCCTACAGCTACCAGGTATATCTTGCCATTGCTTCCACTACGCCCCTCTATGTGTAGCCCATTTTAACCAGATATCATTGCAGGGACGCGATGGCTACCTCATCAATGGCGTGCCACTCACGCGGGTTTGTTTCTCCTATCTTTATTTGAACATGAATTGAACCCAGAGAAGGATAATCGAACATTGTTGACTCTTTCGTACAGGAACAAATTGATGATCTCGCGGTAATGTCTCGAGAGTACGAGAAGCAGGAAGCTACTCGAATGACCCACAACACCAGCGGCTCCTCGACTTCTAGTCCCAGCAGCGACAACCCAGCAACTCAATCTGAGCCATACATCAATGAGATCATCCCTATTAATCAAGCTGGAACACGCAGGCGTGCATAACCAGACTCACGAGGCGGTCGTCGAGCCCAATTTTGTTTCCTTGATTTCATCCATTGGACTCGCTGTTTCTTTTCTACCTCTTGCCTCCGTTCTAGGATTCCGTCTACGAGGAAGGACCTTCCTGCATGGCCGCCCGATACCGCTCCGTTTGACCTTTTTTTCTTCCTAAAACTCGTTCTTCGTGCCCCGGAGCATCTCGTGGATTGAGATATTGGCCACATGGATATTCAAACCCTGACTCTGTTACCCAGGTGGTATCCTTGGATTACAGGAACCCGAATGGACCAGTGGAAGGAAAGGAACACTAATCCTGCCCAGGTGGGATGGAAGAGGCTCTTGTGGGTAATAGGGGTAGCCCTGTTTTGAGCTGATAGGAATATGTGCCTTTCGTCTCGTTCTGATATACCCTCCTCTCTTTCTTCTCGTGGTCTTGGATGCCTATTAGTTGTCATAACGCCAAATCTGTTTTTGAATACATTAGAATCTCGGATTTGAAGCTGTTAGCCTATAACAAACTATGCGCTGGACTGATCTTTCGGGGCTCAGGGGGGAAATAAGACAAATGGGATGATCCCCTTAACTACTCCGTACATAGAGGCTATGTATGCACTGGGACTGGAAGAGGCAGAAATGGACGTCAAATAGGTTTTATGTTCAATGCTCATTATAATAGTTACGAGTTATCAATAATAAACCGGAACATAATCCTAGCCTAAGAACAGGGATATTTTGGAATAAGGGTTATTGTCAAAAAAGACATCATCTTTCACTCATCTCTATAGACCATTCGTAACAGCATAGATAAATCAGACCCTAAGATCAAAGAGTCTACTACATATCTCCATCTCTCATCTTTTCCTCCCAAAGATATGAGGGCGCCATGATTCTCTGGCTGCTTTTGGGACCCCCTCGCTCCAAACCTCCAGGGTCAGAAATGGCCAATACATAAAGAGGTCAAGCAAAATATCCGACACAGGAAGTGAAAAAATATGGGGAGAGAGTGATTTGCATAACTGCAAGACTAAAGAGGTAAAGAAATAAGTGTGGACCCCCGAAAAAACGCCAGCCGGATGCCACTCTGCATGGAGTCCCCAAACAACCGTGTTATGACCTACACGGGGAGATCACTAAAAAAAATGGGGTAGGCAGAAACAAGTTGGAAATCACATAACAGAGAAAAGTTCAGTTTTCAACATCAAGGTCATGGTGTTTTTATTTTGCGACAGCAGCGCTCAAGACTTGTGTGCGGAAGAAGGCACCCTTGGTCTTCTCGATGACTTGCTGGTAGACCGACTGAGGGGGGTGGTTCATGATAACAGTACCCTCCTTGTAATCGATCTTGGCGTCAACCCGGGTGTCGCGAATAAGGTTGACAATCCACTTCTCACCCTCGTCCTGGTTCAGACCGAGGCGGGCGGAAAGGTCCCTGGGAAAAGAGGAAACCGTTAGTCTGTTGTTCGTGCCAATTTCCCCAATATAAAATAACTTACTTGATGTCAATACGCTGGTGGATCTTGCAGTAGCTCTCGGAGATGAGGTGACGGGCAGCATCGACGAAAGCGTCGGCGGCCGAGACAAGGAAGAAATCGCTGCGCAGAACATCCTCGGCCTCGCCGAGCTTCTTCTGTGCTTCCTCGAAATCGAAGTCGACGTAAAGGGCCTTGACGAAATCGGTGACGGGGTCGGTGTACTCGTAGTCCTCCTGGCGCACAACGCGGATCAGATCCTTCAATTGCTTCTGGTAGACACCGGAGTGCTTGTGGGGGCGGCTGCGGTTGGTGATGACAGCGGCGGCGAGGTACCGCAAAACCCAAGGGCAGCTGGTCTGGATGGTGTTGATGTAGGCGGGGGAGAAGAAGAGGTCGGTGAGGACATCGCGGGCGGGGTCGTGGTTGAAGAAGGGGAACAGCGACCAGTGAATGAGCCAAGAGCGGTTGGTGAGCTGAGCCAGGGGGTTGTTGAACAGGCGAGTCTCAATTGAGTCCTTAACCTTCTGAACCTCCTCCATCGCACCCTCCCAGTTGGTGGTCAGGATCTCTGATGCGAGCTTACCCCATGTGGCGGCGGCAACCTTGTCGTTGTCGGTGGACAGAACACGGAACTGGTAAAGCAGCTCAGCGGCGTTTCCGTAGCTGCCGCAGCTGTACTGGAAGCGTCCGTAGTCATGGAGAGAGTTGACCATCTCGTTGGTGACACCGTGCTGCTCCTCGAGGAACCGCAAGTTGGCGGCCTTATCGCTTCGCAGGTTACCCACGACCTCCTCATCCTGCAACAATTCGGAAATCTTCTCGCTCTGATCCTGGTAGTGCTGTAGCTTGGCCAGAACCTCCTCGCGCTTCTTCACAAACTCTTCGGGAATGGTGTCGGAATCGTTGATCTCCTGCCACAAGTTGGCGACGTAATCGGTCATGTTGGTGTGCTTCAGGAGCTCGTACTTCGCCCGGGTGATTTCCTTGTCCTCCTCATCGCCGGTAGCGCTGAATTCGAGCAGGGGGAAGACCAAGTGACGGTCGAGGTACGGGATGAGTCGGGGCAGCAAATCATGCTGGGAGGCGATATCCTCGGCGGTCTTGGGCGTGTGAGCAGCAGCGCCGCTGAGCATGGTCTCAGCGGTAGGGGGGGCGTTGTCTGCCATATTGGATCTCAAAAGATGGCAGAAGGGGGTTAAAGGTCTAGAGGGGGATAACAAAGGGCCAACCGCGATCAATGGAGAATTTGCAGATTGTGCGGGCGTCGGTGGCCCTAAACCCTTTTTGGAAGTGGGTGTTGGGCAAGCGGTGGCAGAAAATCTGAGCAGAGGAGCATCAGATGTCGCTCCCCGATCTTCCCAGTCTCTGCCTTGATATCCCCATCTTCTCCAACCAGGTCTTCTCTTTCGGTCCTTTAGAACGTGAGAAATGCCGTCTCTTCTATACTCGGGCCCGTCTTCGGCCATGCGAAAACAGGCCACAATCATTCCTCTTCGCGTCAACTCTGCACAGTCCGTGGCTTCCGTTCAGACATGTAGTTCATTTTCCACATTATGTCCTCAGGCGAGGTTGAAAGCTTCACGTAAGTTACGATTTGTTCGGTTCCATCTTGATCTCTTGATCTTTTAAGAACGACAAGAGCAAGGCCGAATCCTCGGATCTTGCAATATCTTGTAACCAACAAACAAGAGAGAAAGAAAGAAAAAACACGCATCTATGCCGTGTTAGTTTCAACAGAGAAAAGAGCGCGCATGGCTAACCCTTCTTCTCAGATCGTCCTCAATCCTCCTTCCCTACTCTCCCTACTCGCCAAAGCCGTACCTTCCTCGCTCATCTCGGCCGTCAAGCGCAAGCCCTGAAACAACAATCTACCACCCCATCGGCGACTCCATCCCCAGCCAAATCAGACAAGAAACCCAGTCCGACCCTGCAGCTCACCAACCTCCCCTATTTCGTCCGTCGCACTGCCTCCAACCAGCTTCCCGTCTACGTCGTCACCAAGGCCGGCGGCACCAAGCAACTCACCAAGCTCCAGAAGACCGAAGGCGATCTGGACGCGCTCCGCAACGACCTAGCCTCTGCCCTGGGTGTCGTTGACGGAAACAAGCCTAACCCGGACGTTACTCTCAACCGACTCACTGGCCACATCATTGTCAAGGTACGTTCGCTTCTACGGTGCAGTTAATTATCACGCGACAGAAACTGATATATGGATACAGGGCTGGCGCAAACCCGAGATTCTGAACTTCCTCCAGGAGCGGAAATTCTAAATGCTTTCTTCTCTAATACCTCAATCTTATCTCATACGCTCGCGATTGAAGAGCTCATTGGAATCATTCGAATGGCCCCAAGATTCACCCCCCAAAAAGCATCATCATACCCCTATTGCGAGGGGTATGCCAGAGCATACTTATCGGAGAGACCAAGAATCACATCACGTCGAAAACAAGGGAGGAGAAAGAAAGAAACGAACGCTCACGGTGGTCCCTGATGTGGATGGGTAATATCTATTTTCTTGATCTCTCTCTCCTCTTCCCTCTCGGTGCATACCTTTAATCTCGTTTCGGGTTATTTTTCTTTACCTTTTCCTTCCTCTTTTCCTTTGGTGTTTGTGTCTTATCTATCTGGTCGTGTCTTCTGGCGTCCACCTGCTTTTTTCTTCGTGTTCCCTTGCTTTTCTATCTACCTGTAACACTTCCAATCTGTACATTTTCGACGACTCGATGGGTGCTAGTGCTTTTATATTGAATGACCACATGCATTCCCCTTCAGGAGACCTGTAACAGTACGCAGTAGGTATGCTCCTGTCTGCAATTGGAGTATGCCAATGTAGGCCACGGCTTGACTCATTCAAGACTATAAATTCCAAACTACTTCGGCAAGCGGGCGACGGAATAGGGCTTGCATTGCCCTCTTCTGTCTCTACTAGATGCTTCGACGTGGCTGAGTCCAACTACGAATCTCTAGTAAGCCACTGATTTGATAGTTACGAATTTAAATGGAAGCAAAGGCCAATTGGTCATGATGCAAGTATCTCTCGATTTGTGTCGAGGGTATTTTGAGCATTGTACACCGAAGCAGAACAGAACGCTATCTCACAAGAACAAAAAAATAGAATCTCCATCACCGACCAGCGCCCAAAAGTTAAGAATAGGAAGACTGACAGTCGACATGAGTACAAATGACATGAGAGAAAATCAAGATTGTCGTATATACTACGTGGAAGAGGATCCGATTCCTCCTAGGCGGGACTGGTACGAAACCAACCTGTCACCAGCGCATTAGAAGTTCATGCAGATATCATTTACTCCGCCAACCGAGCATATGTGAGGAGCTGGCGAACAACACCACCGTCGATGTTGGGGAGGAGCAGTGCACCTAGCAGGCTTTCTTTTCTAGGAAGGATTCCGGATGGGATGTTGAGAGGGGAGGTGTTGTCGACTTGCTTTGATTTTTCCGCGAGCCGGCGTAGAATCCCCAGTCCTCGGTTGACAATTGAGCTGAAGGCATATGCATCGGCTTCAGCCTGACTTCTTTGTCGCATGTTGATTTGCGGGATGCGTTCTGTGCACAGCGCGCAGGAAAGTCGCAGGAGATGGACGGCGAACCCGTCGACTGACTCGAGCCATGCTTTGGCAAGAGCCCCATCGGCGAATGTGGTGAGAACATCGGCGGACAGAAGACCTTGCATTAAAAACACTTTGCGTGCATCCACGACGGCCATGGGCTTTTTGTCGGGGACACAGGAGATGGCAAGGCCAAACGCGCGGGTTAACAACTCCGGCTGGGCAGGTGCAGACCCATCGCCCGAGAAGATGGCTTTGAAGTAAGTTCGGTTCGGGTCGTCCCTAGCCAACATTTTGGCAAGCCCGTCAACAGCAGCTGGGGTGTATCGATCAACCGAAGAGTTGAATGTAGTGAACATCACTTTTCCGGAGGGTGATGTGGGTTCAGGTTCGGGCGAGAATGCCAACAAGAAAATCAACAAATTCAGCGCCTCGTCCTTGCCGGGGATTTGAACAACATGCGCCAAGTTACTCAGCAAGATCACTGCATCCTTCATAAAGTCTAACGTGTTGTGGCTTGTCCGCAGGAACATTTTGCGAGTTCCCATGTAACGGAAGACGGCCGAAAACAGCTGAGCGACAGGAGGGATACCAAGAGGTAAGAAGTTCGTCTCGCTGAACGAGAAATTGCGCAGGATGGTGGTGATACAGATAAGTCGATCGACGGCCCGGTCTAGTTCGTACTCAATACTTCCAAATTCGGGAACATCTGCAAGCCATGTGTTTTCAGACTGGCAGTCCCGTGTGACTTCGTCATAGGAACGTAGCAGCATAGTATCCGACTCTTCCAAGGTGTGTTGTGCTAGAAGGTCGGCTTGGTCTTCAGCACAGTCGATCAGGCTCTCTACCAAGTCATCACAGTTCTCCAATGAGATCTGAATAGATGGTTCACCAGAAAGTGTGGTCAGGGTATCCAAGGCAACCCGGATCTCAGCGTAGATCCCTGACTTGAGCGCCATTGTCAGCGCATGAATGTCAACAACTCCTAGTTCTGCAAAGCTTGGCACGTTTGGCTTTAGTCTCGAGATGTCCTCGCCAATCTGGTACATCTCATCAACGGCAATGGGCCCGTGGAAACGACTCCCTGTCAGAACCATGGGTTTGAAGGTCTCTTCAATAGGTCGTTTTACTAGCTGCTCTGGTTTTTGTTCTTGTTGTACGGGTTGCTGTTGGCCCGGAACAGGCGTAACACCCTTCACGGACTGCGGGGAAGGAGCTGTGAATTGTCCAGGAGCAGCTTCAGTGGGTGGGACTGGTGGCTGCGAACCCCTCGAGATGCTTTGCCGATGTCCGGCCTGGGCTGGCCTGCTTTGGCTTCGAGCGTGCGTCGGCGTGGCGAACCCATTCACTGGGTTCCCGGGGGCATTATTATGAACTGGCGTATTATTCTGAGGGGACTGTGCCATTGCCTGACCTTGCTCAAAGCCCGGATTGGGTTTAACTGAAGGAGACTGGAATTGACTAGGCGGCCGCGGTATCCCACCTTGCTGCTGCTGTTGCTGTTGTTGTTGTTGCTGCTGCTGTTGTTGCTGCTGCTGCTGCATGTGGTCCGCCATTTGTTTTTGTTGTGAGCTGATAAAAGCTTGTTCATAAGGAGCCAAGTTCCTTGAGTGGTGGGCTTGGATCTCCTGGGCGGCCATGGGGTATTGCATCTGGGGGAACTGCAGCTGATGTGCAACTGCTGGCCACATATTTGTTGTTGTGACCTTTTTTGATCCCCCCATCTTCATCACCGTGGCATAGAGCTGAACGAGGTTGATCGGACGACCACTGACAATTGGATTTGGGTCCATCGGAAGATTCTGGCTCACCATGAATTTTTGCAATGAGCGCAAAAACCCTTCCGGATTATTGGGTTTCGGCATGTTTGACTGCATGTTCGGGGGCATTTGTCTCATTCCTCCCATGGGCTGCGGCTGCTGCTGAGGATTGGCCATCGGGTTCATGCCTGGACCCGGCCGTCCAGCCATTGCAGGATTGGGATTCATCCGTGTCTGTTGCTGCATGGCATGCAGCCGCTGTTGCTGGTTTGCTAAAGCTTGATGGTAGCCCTGGGGTACTTGTTGCATGCCATTGAACTGCGGCGCCTGCATCGAGGGTTGAGGGGCTCCCGAGGTCATTCCACCAAATTGCTGCGCTTGCATAAAGTTGGCGTTTTGCGGCGTATTCACGCGGCTGCCGTCCGACTGCGATGGAGACATATGGGGTCCAGGGTGCGGGCCAGCGGGCGAGAAGGGGCTCGGAGAGGCCGTTCCCATACGAGCGCTTTGTTGATCATAGTCCTGCATAATGGGCGACTGCGTGACATTCGGAGACGCTCCTTGCTGAAGATGCTGGTAGGGCGTCGGGTGTTGCGGGAATTGCGGATTGCCATTAGCCGGTCCTTGATAACCTGGAAATGGTTGGTGAGGGGTTTGGGATCGCGAGCCCGTCACGCCACCCGGTGCTGGCCTTGGCGACATGGGCATGCCATCTTCTGGCCGTGCTCGCTTGGATGGAATCACTTGGTTTGGATTGTGGAAGCCTGGGGAAGCATTCCGCGGCACGCCATTGTTGAACATGCGCTGGAACTGGGATGGATCCTGGGGAGTCGGGGAGCCATGAAGGAAAGCAGTAGAGGGATCTATAGTGGATGGATGGAAAGCGCCATTATCCTGGCCAGGAATATTCGAGGCGTCGGCAAGCCAGGCATTCATGTCGAGCGGTTATGCCAACCCATCTACCTAGGGCGAGTCAGCATGTGAACATTGACTCATGCTCCATCACTGTAATGTGCAACGATGTCATATAGGAATGAAGGAAGTATAGGATTTAGTCCAATGATGGGCGATCAGGCGGACGCGTCGGGGATGAGATGTTTGGAGTCGCGCCCAGACCCGGTCGCGACACAGGTCAAAGAGAAAGTGGGGAGGGAAGGCACAACCACGGGGGAATATTGAAGATAATATGGGGGGGAAGGAGGGGAGGGAATGAGGTACATACCGATAAGGCTGGAGTGACTTAAATTCCGCTTTTTATACGGATGACTGAAGCCGGGTCCCGGAATTGGCAGATGGGGGGATAATGAAGGGGACAGAGGTTGGCCAGGTGTGGTCACGTGGTGTTAGAAACCTAAGGCAGCAAACCACGGGAGGCAAAGGCGTTTATGGATTTGGGGGGAAGGGGGAAAGGAGGGGGAAGTAAGAAGGCTGGGGTAGAGTAAAATGTTAGCAAATCATAGACAAGGAACGTCAACCTTGATCTTTTTTTTCCATAAAGAGCCAAGATATAATAATGGGAGTATTCCCTCCAGAAACCACAGACGGTTACAGAAGGCACCAAGAAAAAAAGAGAAGGGGGGTGCGTGGTCACAACCAAATCATATCAATACAGGTAATATAAGGTAATATAATGTAATATAATATGGGTAGAACAAAATAATAATAAAACAAACGAAACAAATAAGAAACTGGCGTACTTACCAATTCACAAGATCCGTTCAGTTAGGGATGAAAGGGGAAGTGGAGAGAGGAGAGGGAAAATTACTGACAGGTCAGAGCTTTCGCAAGTAACCCTCCCTGTTGTTACTTGGGTGTTTTTGTGTTACTAGGTTAGTCTTTCTGTTCTTTTCAGTTTTGAAGTTCTTTGGGTTCGTTTTTCTTCGTTTTTCTTATTCCCTTTCTCTTTTGAGGAGTTTCTTTTTTTTGGCCCTTTGTGTTAGTCTATATTTCCCATTGGTTTTGTTATCTCGTTGAGAGCGGGTGTCGTCAGCCTCAACCTGCATATGTATGAAAGAGACTGACCACACATAAGAGGGAAAAGGAATGGGAAATATTAGGGAACAGAGAGAGAATGAAGGAAATCTCTTTCTGGGAGAAAATTCCCTTAAAAAACCCCATCTTCCCCTCGGATTTCGTAAATCGTCTAAACGATGATCCATTCCAACGGTCTGGCCGAGTCAGGTTAGATCATATAGTACTCCAACCCCCGAGGGTTAGCAATCACCCAGTGATAAATTCCAAAGAGGAAAACTGTCATGGCAAAAAAAAAAAAATAGTCTTTCTAGACCAAGAGCTGGGAGGAAGGGGAAAAGAGAGAAGAAAAAGAGAGGAAAAAAAAGATCTAGAGCCGTGACGGTGACCAGCGGGCGGTTCGCCTTATATAAAGCTCGCACTAGCGTCTGATAATCATGTCGATGCGCGCCCAATCCTCCGAAGTCACCAACAATTCGAGGTCAAGAACTAAGGAGTGGATTAACCTGGGTTTCCTAGTGAACCCCGTGCAAGGATCCGACTCGATCCGCGTGGGAAATCATGACGGCTTTGGTGCCTGTCCCACCTACCGTGTCCCGGGCTACTCCACCGCTACAAATGATTGGATCAACTTTTCTTCGTTTCCTTCTGTAGGGCTTTGGGGCAAGCTTGAGGACATGGCTAACTCCAATAGCAAGGATGCTCGTAACTGCCTCAAAGGCCTTTGCGCACGGCGGTCCAATATGATATTCTCCTGACTTGAACCTGATCAGGTGTCCAAACTGGCAACATGCTCCGTGCATCTACAGATCACTCGATGAAACAAACAACCCAGGCAAATGAGCTTGAGATCCCCGTTATTGGCTCCAGGGCTACATATTCCGCGACAGCCGCTAGCGTCCGACCATAGATTTGGATTGAGACACACTCACCCAGACAAGATTAGTGTATATTTGGTGTCTGGACAAGATACAGGGGAAATTATGATCAGAATTGTCGAGACTTTCCAAGGCTCTGTAATTTATCTCACTGTTCTGGGTGAGATTGTTGCATACAAATGTTTCAAGTATGTAGTTGACGGGCGCTTGATTTGGTAGTGTTACCGTATCGCCAATTGCCACAATCTTCTAGCCTTGGAATGATGAAGTATTGGACACCACATATATACACCATAATATATATAGAAAATAATCAGCTGTGGGACTCTGTAATGGAATGTTTCATGGCACTTGGAACTAAATCTATAAGCGTTGGCAAGACTGGTTGGCATCACGTGATGGATAAGCTTCCCGGCCCATAGCATCGAAAGCTCCAGATGGCTGAACTCCGAGCCCTTCACACAGCGCGTCATTCACCAACCATCTTCAAAGCACATTCCATTTCCCTTCCATTTCCAGCTGATAGATATACCATCCTTTCTTATCTTGCTCGCTATCTAAAGTATCCACCATGGGAGACGTTGCCGTGGAGAACCCGGCGAACAACGTCACGCCTCTTACCAAGCCAGGTGCGCTCGACGCCCTCGCCAACTTGGATTCCCTCGATGGCACAGGGGTTGATGGAAACGATGAATATGCTACCCTCAAGAGGCTACAGAGACATCTCGAGTATGTCTAACTGTGTTTGTTAGATGGAGTGATCTGTACTGACGTCGAACACAGGTATATCCAACTCCAGGAGGAATACATCAAGGATGAGCAGAGGTATGCATATTGGATTCTGTCATTGAAGATTTGTATCAGTAGCTAACTATCGTCGTTCGATGCAGGAGCTTGAAGAGGGAACTGGTTCGGGCACAAGAAGAGATCAAGCGCATACAGAGTGTGCCATTGGTCATCGGACAGTTTATGGAGGCAATCGATCAAAAGTATGCCTTTCCGTGTCTGGGCCCCTAGTCGAGATGATCATTTTGCTAACTCATATCCATAGCACCGGCATTGTGCAAAGCTCGACCGGTTCTAATTACGTCGTCCGTATCCTCTCCACTCTCGACCGCGAGAAGCTGAAGCCCTCGTCCTCGGTCGCCCTCCACCGTCACTCCAATGCCCTTGTCGATATTCTTCCCCCCGAGGCCGACTCCTCTATCGCGATGCTCGGCGAGAACGAGAAGCCCGATGTGACGTACGCAGATGTCGGTGGCTTGGATATGCAGAAACAGGAGATTCGGGAGGCCGTCGAGCTGCCTTTGACACATTTTGAACTCTACAAGCAAATCGGTGGGTAGTGATGGAGATCCATTGCGGCTGATGGCACTGCTAACAATTTGCAGGTATTGACCCTCCCCGTGGTGTCTTGCTCTATGGCCCCCCCGGAACCGGAAAGACCATGCTGGTGAAAGCCGTGGCCAACAGCACAACTGCCAGTTTCATTCGTGTCAACGGATCAGAGTTCGTACAGAAGTATCTAGGAGAGGGACCTCGTATGGTCCGTGACGTGTTCCGGATGGCTCGTGAGAACTCCCCAGCCATTATCTTCATTGACGAAATCGACGCGATCGCCACGAAGCGTTTCGATGCCCAAACTGGTGCCGATCGTGAAGTTCAGCGTATCTTGCTGGAGTTGCTGAACCAGATGGACGGTTTCGAACAAACTAGCAACGTCAAGGTCATCATGGCCACCAACCGAGCCGACACCCTGGACCCGGCTTTGCTGCGTCCTGGTCGTCTGGACCGAAAGATCGAGTTCCCAAACCTGCGTGACCGACGTGAGCGCCGATTGATTTTCACAACCATTGCCGCGAGGATGTCACTGTCCCCCGAGGTTGATCTCGATGCTCTGATCGTGCGCAACGACCCCTTGTCTGGTGCTGTCATTGCTGCTATCATGCAGGAGGCCGGTCTGCGGGCTGTCCGCAAGAACCGTTACAACATTATCCAATCGGACCTCGAAGATGCTTATGCCGTCCAGGTCAAGACTGGACAGGATGATGACCGGTATGTTTATTGTACTTTTGGGGGGGGTTTCTATGTCACTAACTGGTTGCTTGCAGTCCTGACTTCTACCGGTAAATGCTTGGGTCTCTTGGGAACGTGGGTATGGGTGACGAAAGCTTGGTCTCCCTCACCGGTTGTATTATCAATAATATGCAGGCGCCATGTGTCACAGTGTTTGGATTATGTGTTGATACCATGGTCTTCCGTTCATTCTTTTAGACTGTATATGTAGATTGTAGATTGGCTGGTGGCACCCTGCCTATAGACCACTTGCTTGAACATGCGTGTCGAATCGAGGTTCTTCTATATACATTTAGATCTATTTTCCTATTATTATTCTACAGAATCACCGATGGGGTTATGATATATTTTGTAGTATCGGTTCTTAGATACGGATGACTTTGGGAGGGAAAAGGTCAAGATATATATTCATCTACAATCACGAGAATCCACAAAAAACCTGCCACTATCATTTCAATCAATGAAACGAAACCACTCAACTATATAACGTAATAGGCCGCGGGACGTTTCATGCCGGTACTGACTCCAGTATGTATCATTCCAGAGTACGCCAACTTTTAGGTCGACGTGCGTACATTCTCGGAAAGCACTCAACAACTTGCTAAGTCTGCAGTGGAGCGCGTTATACGAAATGAGTGCGAAGTCTCTGGATCCCCGATAGCTCCCCGTATTGTGACTACGGTTAGCAGCCCAGCCATTGATAACGATGATGTGGCAACAAGACGATTCACCCGGGTGCTGGAATTGTATTATGGTAGTGAATCACCCAAGGTTATTCAGGTGATGCCACCAGATATCGTCGCGGATGACATCGTGCTTCTTTCCCTTCCGCCCGGTGGAAACCCAATACCATATGTGTACTGGAACATTGGCCTGACAGACCCAGAGATATGGGAGAAGGCAAATAGGCAAGGCAAGTTGGGAGATTTGCCTCCAACCCACAGTCCTATATATGCGCCGGCAATTCAGCCTACATTGTAGACTGGAATCGACGCGTTGGCTTTGTCTGCCTTGACCTTCCTTGAAATTCTTTGACGATACTTGGCTGCACGCTTCATCACTGGTGAAGCAAAAGGAAACAGTGTATATTATGCGCAGAGAGGAAAGAAATCAAATATTCCACATCCATTTCATCTGTCCCAGGGTCTCCTAGTCTTTTTGATATCCCCTATGTGCTCGACAAGAACACACCAAAAGACTCGAACGGATAGAGTAGGCAGAAGCTTATTACACCATCAAGCTCAATCAGAGGACTCCCCTAAAGTACTTTATATTGGCCAGAACAGGTCGGTTATTTACCTTTGTCAACTGGAGCCCTGGAGATTATATATAGTTAGTCAGCACCGTGGGGCCTATCCGGGTGGGGACCTTGTAGTGATCATGTAGACCCTAGTACTGAAGGTGTCGATGCCTACATAAGGTATCAGGTAGTCCATAGCTGGAGACTATGATATATGCAGCGTGGTATTGGCATATTAAAGTTCGTAGTAAGCCAGCCTTTAAAGCATTGGAAGGGCACGTGCTTGAAAGGCACCAGGCGGAGTATTTCATGGATACTTTTGGGCTCTAGACACACATTCTTAAAGGTCCCTAATGATACTCCGTACACATCCCAAACTTTATGGCGTACCACAGCAGGGCACAATACCTTGCTGTAGAACAATAACATCTGAGCGTAGCCTTTTGCCACATCAACTATCTTGCAGCTGCCAGGTACGCCGGGAGGGGTGTGTTCCGACCAGTCCGATCATAGCGCTAATCACGCCCAGGCACCAGCCCAAAGCGCTTCCCCTACCCAGGTTCAATTTTGTACGGAGTATATCATAGAGGAGCTGTAGTAATCCAGTGAGTGAATGGCTTGGGAAAGAAGAAAATATTATTTGTATACGTCAGGAACTGGAAACCTCCGAGCCTGGGAATCCATGTCATGAGTCCATCGCCCAAAGGGGGTTAGTGTGACCCTCCCGCTTCCGTCATCGTCTCTCCAGCCTCCACTCTTCCCCCATCTACCATCTACCCTTATCTCCTCTCCTTCCTAGGTTCCTTCTCACATCCCAAGTCATTCTCTTCTTTGCATCCAACATCTACAACTTTCTTTTCTCATATTGAATGATGAAGTCATTCACTCTCCTAACAGCTTCGGCGTTGTTGGGCAGTGCTGCCGCCGAAGTTCACAGGCTCAAGCTCAACAAGGTCCCTCTGTCCGAGCAACTGGTATGATTATCATCATCAATATTGCCTTGAGAATACCCCGGAAGCTAATCGATTGATAGAACACACACAACATCGATGCTCATGTGCACAACCTGGGTCAGAAGTACATGGGCATTCGCCCCGAGAAGCACCAGGACCTGTTCCACGACACTTCCCTAAATCCCGCTAGTGGCCATGACGTGCTCGTTGACAACTTCCTGAATGCTCAGTGTAAGATACTACCCCTGACCATTTATGGTGTGAGTGATGACGCTGACCTTCCCAGACTTCTCCGAGATCTCGATTGGTACCCCTCCCCAGACCTTCAAGGTTGTCCTTGACACCGGTAGCTCCAACCTGTGGGTCCCTTCTTCGCAGTGCAGCTCTATTGCCTGCTTCCTCCACAGCAAGTATGACTCTTCTTCTTCGAGCACCTACCAGAAGAATGGTACCGAGTTCGAGATTCGCTATGGATCTGGCAGCCTGAGCGGCTTCGTGTCTAAGGACACACTCCAGATCGGTGACTTGAAGGTCGAGGGACAGGACTTCGCTGAAGCTACCAATGAGCCTGGTCTGGCTTTTGCCTTCGGTCGCTTTGATGGTATTCTCGGCCTCGGCTATGATACCATCTCCGTGAACAAGATGGTTCCTCCCTTTTATCACATGATCAACCAGAAGCTCGTGGATGAGCCTGTGTTTGCTTTCTACCTTGGCGACGCCAACAAGGATGGCGATAACTCCGTCGCTACCTTTGGTGGTATCGACGAGAGCCACTACACTGGCGAGTTGATCAAGATCCCTCTCCGCCGCAAGGCCTACTGGGAGGTCGAACTCAACTCCATTGCCCTTGGCAACAACGTTGCTGAACTTGAGAACACCGGTGTCATTCTGGACACTGGTACCTCCCTCATTGCCCTGCCCTCCACCATGGCCGAGCTGCTGTAAGTTGATTTTTCCCTTGTCTTTGTAACCTCTTTGCTGACCCATTCAACAGGAACAAGGAGATCGGTGCCACCAAGGGCTTCACTGGCCAGTACAGTGTCGAGTGTGACAAGCGTGACTCGTTGCCCGATCTCACCTTCACCCTGGGTGGTCACAAGTTCACCATTGGCCCCCACGACTACATCCTTGAGGTCCAGGGCTCCTGCATTAGTAGCTTCATGGGCATGGACTTCCCCGAGCCTGTGGGTCCCCTTGCTATCTTGGGTGATGCCTTCCTGCGCCGCTGGTACAGTGTCTATGATGTCGGTAACAACGCCGTCGGTCTGGCTAAGGCGAAATAAATTACCCAATGCTCGATGGCTCGGTGAGCTGTGAATATCAAAGAACCAGGTGACACCATGAGATTACTTCGTATGTATATACATGTGGCTTCTGGGTTGAACGTATGGTTTCATAGCGCACTTTATTCGCCTATTGCTAAGGGCTTTTGGTTTTGTTTTGTTTTTTTTTGCTGGTACAGCCCCATCGTGAGGCCTGTCGTTCATTGGTACTGCAAATTGAATCTTTATTGGTTAAGATCTACTTATTACATTTGACCTTGTTATTGAATAATTCTTCCCTCATAATGGGTTCAGTACTCCATATGTCATGCTAGATCCCTCGGCTAATTCCCAGATATAAGAAATTGAGTGGCAATTGGCTGGAGCTTATGCTGGTTAAGGTGCAAGTAAGCACCAATCTACAGTCAAGTTTCTAATACACACTGCCAAAGTCAAGTGTAATGTTACCATTACTACCTAGAATAGAAATAAAACTACATGTACCTCGGGAGTTGCTTGATCAAGCCATTATATCAGACCATTCAGAAAAATAAAGATACTTGAACTGAGGTAGATCGCATGTCAATTAGTAAGAGGAGATACCGGTTTTTAAGTACCGGTATGACATAAGCGGACGTAGCTCCAGGTCCAACCTGGATCGAGCGAGTCCCCGCACAACTTCAATGAGCTTCCCTTTTCTTTGATCGCAACCCGCATTCCTCTTTCAACCTTCTCCACCTTCTCAAATTAAGCAAATTACTCCGCCTGGTGTGTGGCTTACCTCTGACCTCCGCGCCAGGTTGTGCTAGGCGCACAGTTTTCTTTTCCCATCCGCGCCTTCGAGTGGCGATTCTCATTGCGCTGCCTAAACCACCATTCACATCTACCTATCCCACCGATCTAGCCCGGACCACTGAGTCATAGGCTGAAATACACCCGCCGAAACCCGATATACTCCAGCTCTACACGCGTTGCGTGTCGGTGATGGCTTCGTAGCCGGAAGCGCACGCGATCAATCCATTCGACCCACACGTCCTCGACGCGCACTGTCAACAAATCAAGGGGCACAGGATATATTTTGGGAGAACGGCAGGACAACGACTGAGCATTTGTACATTACATCGCGCCTGGGGGCGAACGAAGAGCAACGATGCTTCTCCGTCTGCCCACCAGCCTACATTACCCGATCACCGTGACCTCACTGCTCAAGCAGCCTGGTGACACGGTTGAGAGGGATGAGGCTTTGTTTTGGTATGTCTATCAGACTACCGTCACTGAGGGTGATGGACTGGGGAACATCGTCGAGGTAAAGCGTAGATACCCGACTAGATTCGAATCGACCGTTGATGGAGAGATCGTTAAATGGCAAATCCAAAAGGGAGATGTTATCGATGAACCGTGAGAATATTTAACCTTGTCTTTTAACTGTTGAATGTCCTCTAATTTGTTGCTAGGGTCAACGTTGTCGAAATCGATGAGCCTTGCGCGCACGAGATCCAGTTTGGAGGACTTTGCGCCGAGTGCGGAAAGGACATGACTGAGTATGTATAACCCTCTTCGCGGGAAACAAGCCTTTCTAACTGTCTGTCGCGGAAACAGATCTACGTACAACACCGAAATCACAGATTCCATGCGCGCTCCAATCTCCATGGCCCATGATAATGTCACACTTACGGTCAGCGAACGGGAAGCAACCCGAGTCGAAGAAGACGCGAAGCGCCGGCTACTTGCATCAAGGCGTTTGACCTTGGTGGTGGATCTTGATCAAACTATCATCCATGCCACTGTTGATCCGACAGTGGGGGAATGGAGAGAAGACAAGCAAAACCCGAACCACGAAGCTGTGAAGGATGTGCGACAATTCCAATTGATTGACGATGGACCTGGGATGCGTGGATGTTGGTACTACATCAAGCTGCGGCCAGGACTGGAGGAATTCTTGCAAAATGTGGCCGAGATATATGAGTTGCACATCTACACCATGGGTACTCGTGCTTATGCCCAACATATTGTTGATATCATTGATCCCACCCGCAAGCTCTTTGGAGACCGAATTCTTAGTCGTGACGAGAGCGGAAGTTTGACGGTCAAGGACCTGCAACGCCTCTTCCCAGTGGACACAAAGATGGTGGTAATCATTGATGACCGTGGTGATATCTGGCGGTGGAGTCCCAATCTCATCAAGGTCTCGCCTTATGACTTCTTCGTCGGAATTGGTGATATCAATTCAAGTTTCCTCCCAAAGAAGGAAGATATTGGAGCGAACAAGCCTCAGATCGAACCAAAGGCCCCCGAGAAGACCAAAGAACACCATGTCAATGGTAAAACGCAAGAGGGGACCGAGATCTCAGCATTAGAACAACTGGTAACCATGGGAGGTGGAGACAGTCCGAGACTCCTCCAGGAACAGACCGATGCGCAAGAAGAGACAATATTGCATCAAGTGGAGGATCGACCTTTGTTGCAGAAGCAAAAGGAGTTGGAGGCAGAGGATAATATCGCTGAAACCAGTGTTGCATCATCTAGCGTCGAAGAAACCCAAGAACATGCGAAGCATCGACATCACCTCCTTGAGGATCACGACCAAGAACTCTACCAACTGCAAAACCGCCTCGAACAAGTGCATCTTCAATTCTATGATGAATATGATAAGAGGCGGACTCTCGCTCTTGGGGGTCGGGTGGCAGCTCTAAGGGGAGAAAAGGTTCACTCAAGAGACAAAGATGTGGATCTCAAGTTGGTTCCCGATGTCAAGGACATCATGCCGCAGATCAAACGACGTATCCTTGGAGGGGTAGTATTGGTATTTTCAGGTGTGCTTCCTCTGGGCATAGACTTTCAAAATGCAGACATCTCCCTGTGGGCGAAGAGCTTTGGTGTGACGATCTCGTCAAGGGTAAATGCTCGCACGACGCACCTCGTGGCTGGCCGCAATCGCACCGCCAAGGTGAGAGAAGCCACTCGCTACCCCAACATCAAGATCGTGACGACACAATGGCTTGTGGACGCATTGGTTCAGTGGAGACATGTGGACGAGGAACCCTATCTCCTCCCACTTCACCCAGACGACCGAGGCGATCCCCTGACCCCAAGTGAACTCGAACTCGAGACCTCCATGCTTTCATCCACAGACGAGGATATGACAGGGTCCCAATGGACACAAGAAGATGATGCCGAAGACATCTTCAAGTCATCCGGTCTGGACGAGACATCGCCAATTGGGTATGATGCCGACGAGCAAGCCGCCGTACACGATGAACTGAAGGACTTCCTGGGTAGCGATGACGAAAGTGAAAGCGACAACGAGTCCTTATTGGATGAACCATCCACAGGAGGCAAGAAGCGTAAACGCAATGAAGAAACCGAAAGCGGCACCGACGAAGAAGAGTCTGGAGACGACGACGGAGACGACCATGATAAGCAGGGCTCCCGACTCTCCCAACGCATCAAACGCTCCTACGAGCGCAACACCAAGCTGCGAGAAATCACGTCGGCTCCTGCCTCCGGAATTGACCAGGTTTCCCCAGATCGACCAAAAACACCAGTTGTGGAAGGAGCGTCTGACTCTGACACAGCAGGAACCAGTGGCCCAAAGCCCGATTACCCCGACCCTGATGACGATGACGATGAGTTGGAACGGGAGATGTTTGCTGCATTTGAGGGCGGAGGATATGACTCTCAAGCAGAGGCAGATGCTGCAGCTGAGAATGGATAGAGCACTTGATTCTTGTGCTTTCGTTTCGGATTCTCTTTGTGTCTGCTTTCTGCCGTGTCATCACCGGTGTGGGTGCGGTTGCAATGCGCTCTTGGCATAGCGACGGCGTTTATTAGGTCCATTTGACTTTTATGTGTTTTGTGTGTAATTCTCAGGAATTTGTGTGTATCTGAGAGTCGCTAGTTGTACAATTCAGTTCGATATACCATGAACTACTTGGGATTCTGTCTGGACCGACTAAGATGATCTATATGTCTATGTAGGTTGGAATAACTCGTTTATATTCTTTTCAGATAGAACCAAATCTCATAAATAGTACATCCCCAAAAATCCAATGCTATATCGCTTTCAACGCCATAGATGCAAAAAAAAAATGGTATCACAAAACAAAAGACATAAAATCAAATCAATCATAAACATCCCGATTAACCTGCCACGACATAATCATCATCCAAAGATAGAAAATCGTATTAACAAGTTCGAGTGCAAAGGCAGTTTTCCAGCAATTGCCTAACACAGTCAGTCCGTCATCCAACTTTGGAGAATATCGAAAGAGGAGATAACAAAACAAAGAACTCACATATGGTACTCTGCGTCAACCAAGCCAAGGTATTAATATTATTCCCCCAAGATTTATTATCCCTCACATAGATCTGACAATTATCATTCACGTTGCCGACAACCCCATACAGCTGTAAGGAAGTCTCAATCAGACCCGTCAACCACAGCACAAGGAGAATAAAGCTGCCGATGATGATAATCCCCGGTAAGAGGAAGTGTCGCGATGCAAGCACCATAATAAGGAATATAAAGCATACACCGAGGGCACTGGAGACAACCATGTAAGGGAAGAGCCTGGATCTCGTTAGTATATCCTTATCTCTCTGTGTTATATATAGCAAGTCTGACATGGGAAGAATGTGGGGGATGTGGGTTCTGGGAATGCATCGAATCCACATTGTATAGATATAAATATAAAAACAAACCACTTACCATGGTGTCCCGAGATGCATTTGTGATTGTACAGCCATGAACCAGGAGAAGATACCCAGACATGTTGCTGAGCATGATAGCACGACCATAATCCATATGTTGAGTTGGAGTTCGGGCCAGTGGTAGCGACGGCGCGCTTCGTGGCTCTTGCGGACTGCCATTGGATTGTTTTGTGGGACGTGGATGGAGGATTGGAGCTGTGTATTGGATTGTAACTGTGTTTTGGATTGCGATGGGTGATGGAGATCGATTGCGACTGGAGTGTGTTGTTTGCTTTATACTGGTATTGTTGCTGTATACTGCCCGACGCAGGCTTGGATGCCCTATGTTTTGTTGCAGACTTGGGATCGAATGGCCAGATCGTGAGTCAAGTGATTCAAGTCTGAGATTGGTAGAATCGTATGGTTGTTTCTGGTGAGGCGTCGTGATTTGGGACAGCGCATTGGGCGCCCTTGAGCGCTGGAGGCCCTGGGGATTTGGAGTTGGTGCGACGTGGATATTTACAACTGCGCATAAATCTCCGATTAAAGAAAAAAGGCCAAGATGTACGGAGTACTTTGTGCAGAATACAGAAAGGAGGAAAAATCAAAGGAAAAAAAAAAAACAAAACAAAAAAACAGAAGGCCGGGGAGGGGGAAATTTAGGAAATTGGGGTGGCAGGGGATTTAGTGTTCACTTACGGAGTTCGTATTATTGATCTACTTCGTACTTCCAATCTTTGTATTGAATTCTCTAGAAATCTCATTTAATATTCTCTATTCTCTTTTATCCTTTTATCGAATTGTCTTTATAGAAGAGTGTCACCCAATGCACTACGCACCAACGAACACCCCGCTCGAATGGTCTCCGATGCGCCCTTGGACTCCAGGCTAGGGTTGACCTCGACCAAGTCCATCGCAATCAGATTTCCCGTCTCATGCACAGCTTCACAGATGAAGTCTCCCTCCCGCAGCGTCAAACCACCACGAACAGGTGTACCGGTACTAGGAGCCCACTGAGGATCCAGCGCATCGACATCGAAGGACAAGTGAATGGGGGTGTCGTTACCGATGTGAGCGAGAGCCATTTCGACAACGCGACCGATACCATGACTAGCAGAGCACAGAGAAGTTAGCATGAAGATCACCACCATAGGAAAAACCAAGCGAAAGAGAAACATACCGATCGATATCGTGCATACTGAAAGCCTTGATACCATTCTCACGCAAGAGCTTCTTCTCCCCACGATCGACATCGCGCAAGCCAATATAGACAAGCTTCTGTGTGCTCACGATGTGCTCATCCTGCATCCAGCCAAAGATATCCTTCTTCTCCTCCCGGGCCAGCCGGGTCAAGAATGCCATGGGCATACCGTGGATGTTTCCACTGTCGCTAGTCTCGGGGACATTGATATCGGCGTGGGCGTCAACCCAAATGACGGCCATTTCGCGGCCCAGTCGTTCGCGGATTGCCTTTGCTGTGCCGGAGACGGTGCCGATGGCGATGGAGTGATCGCCGCCGAGAGTGAGTACGAACTTTCCGTCCTTGGCGTAGTTGTAGACCTGGGAGCTGAGCTTTTCGGTCACGGCGCTGACGGCGCGGGGCTTCTTCATGCCCCGGTGGTCGGGGTCTTCGGTGGGGATGTCATTCTCGTAGTAGTGGACTGTGTTGTCGTGGTGAACTTCGTAGTCGAGATCCTCGCTGAGTTGGTTTAGGAGGCCTGATTCGATGAGGGCCATTGGGGCGGCTTCGACGCCCTTCTTGCACTGTGAATAGTGGGGTTAGTATGATCCATTGATCTATAGCTTCGGTTCCACACGGTGTCTTACCTGGCCACCATTGAAACCAACGGCAACAACGCCGAGTTGGTTAGGGTGTGAGAGGAATCTCGAAGTGATTGTTGAAGGCTGTGTCATTGTGTAGAATATAGGTGACTGTAGGTCACTGTTGGAAGTAACGAGAGCTATCGGAAAGATCGAGATAAGATCAAAAAAGTGGAGAGGCTCTGGATAAGAAAGGTCAGGATGATGTCGATGATATTTTATGTGGAAAAACAAAAAAGAAGAGAAGAAAAGGAGGATAAGTGTTCCTTTTAAATATCTCAGAATTGTCTCAAAGCATCTTTCATCTTGCCCCGACTTCAACCGGGGCAATGCCTTCATTCCTTGCGCAATGCCCGCGAAGTCGCTAAAAACTGCTTTTAGCGATCAAACCGACTCCGCCGGATCTCCATCACTTCCGTTAAGTACAGGTTGAGGAGAGCTCCCCCCTTTAGGGCCATTCGGTGTCCCACAAGACTTTGTTTTGACCTGTTACAGTGACTGATAGACCGGAAATTCTAGAATTTCATTTCCGACCTTTTATGCAGGCCCGTGGGGTGGTATCGGAGGTCCGGGAGAGAGTTTACATAGAAATAGAATAATAAAGGCCACAGTATTGTTCACGGTCATGAGGGTATCATTGATGCCATAGAATACATTTTATACTATACTATACAAGCTATCCCAGAATCAACTCCCGGAGAATCTCCTCTGCTTTGGGTGCCTCCACGCGGCCCTTTTCACCATTGCGCATCATTTGCCCCACGAACCAGCCCAGTTTACCCAGCTGATTCTTGCTGCGGATCTGCTCGACCATCTGCGGGTTCAAAGCAATGACCGACTCTGCCAGCGCTAGATACTCCTCCCGCGACAACGGCCGGAGGAGGAGATTCTCCTCCTCCAGTAGTTGCGGCACTGGTCGATGATCCCCGTCAAAGATGGTGGCCAGCACCTGTTTGGCAGTCGGGCCGGTGATGAGTTTCCGCTGCAGATGGTCGATGAGATGGGCCAAGGATCGGGCTGGGACGATCTCCGCGTCCCATGCCTGGTCTGCCTTGGCCACAAGACCGCCCAGCTCGTGCAAAACCCAGTTGCTTGCCACCCGCGCGAGACTGGCGCGCGTTTTGTCGTCCTGGTCTACTTGGAGGGTGCGGAGGATATCCACCACATCATGGTAGTACTCGAGGCGGGCTCCGTTGTCTAGCTCGATGAGTGGTTTGGCATCTTCGATCGGCAGACTAAACTCGGATCCGACGAGCAGTGTAAGAAGAGCGTCTGGTGCTGTCGGGATAGATTCTCTGAGACTAGAGAGTAGGTCATCTCCAATGATCAGTGGTGGAATATCAGGGTCAGGCATGTAGCGGTAGTCGACCGAACCCTCTTTGCCACGAAGTCTGCGAGTTTCGGTGCTGCCGATCGTCCAGCCACGTGTCTCTCCTTCTATGGCACCGCCACTCTCGAGCACCTCGATCTGGCGGTTCTTCTCAGCAATGATAGCATCTTCTACCGCCTTGAAGCTGCTGAGGTTCTTAATTTCGGTACGCTGACCCAGCCCGCTGATCCCATCGTACTGATGTTGCCCGGGTGCTTCGCCTCGGCGTCGGATCGAGACGTTGACATCTGCACGCAAACCGCCCATCTCCATTCCCGTAGTCACGGCACCACACGATTGTACAATGGCTTGTAGTTTCCGAACGCAGGCTGCGGCCGTTGCCGGGGTGTGGATTTGCGGCATGGTGATGATTTCGATAAGAGGATGCGACACACGGTTGAAGTCGAGAAGTTGTGTTGAGGGCGGGTATTCCTGGGATTTGGCCGTGTCCTGCTCCAACTGGAGTTGCTTGATGTCAATACGAACCCGCTCGCCGTCTTCCGGGGCGATTCCATCGTAATCGAATAGGTCAACGTAGCCATTTCGTGCGAATGGTTCTAGGGCAGAGGTAAGTATATTTCATGGATTAAATAGGAACAGTACTTACCATAGTATTGTGTGATTTGATACCCCGCCGGTTGATCCTGGTAGAAGTAATGTTTCCGATCAAACCGACTGACTGGCTGTATCTCACAGTTCAGTGCAATGGCAGCACGGAGAGCTGGTAGGAGTGTTGCGATTTGAAATGCCTGTCTCCGATCAGCCCTGGCTCTATTTCACAGCATCGTATACTATAACACGAACCGGTTGGCTACCTGGGAACGCCAGATCGAACAACGCAACATTGGAATTGGGAGTATCACTTGTCGATGTTGCTGCCCCTATTCAATTTATGAGAGGATGACTTGTAGTCTCCGAGTTTCAAGGCGTACTAACGGGAAAATAATTTGGACTCTGTATCCAATTGCGCGTGGATCTCCACACCCACTGTGAGTTCCCATTCTTGCCTCGAAGCCTCCTCTGTTTCCTTGCGTTGTTTCTTGTGTGACCGAAGCGCTTTAGCTTCCTGCTTGAGTTGTTTGCGGAGGGGAACGCGATCTGCGGAGACCGGCGGTTGGAGATAACGGGCTGGCGCGGAGGAGAATCGGGCTTTAGGGGATGAAAGGGATGACCGAGTCAAGCGTCGAACGCAAAGAGAGCGGACCGTACCGCTGCCAATCCATGACCGAAGCATAGAGAGATTGGACTCGGGTTGGAGTGTTGAACCTTGGAAGGACGTGAATTTGCGGGAGAAGCTGCGACTTGGCGATCTGCAGATCATTGGACGTCTCGGAAATGGCATACTCTTCTTAAACCTCATTTTCAACTATCATTTTTATACCTTTACAATATTTTTAAAATTACAAGAAAAATAGGATATTATTACAGTTATCTTTTATGTCTAGCAAAGTTATATTAAGATCAAATCCGAAGGATTAGCGCGAAAATTCGAGGTTCTATACGAACCCTTATCCACCCGGGTCTACGCTTAAGGCTTAAACACGAGTAAAGCTCTCAATTATGTTCGAAATTCAAGTATTGGCTGGTGAGGTATAGTTTCTTGGGCATGTTAGTATACTACGAGGCGGTATAAGCCTTAGTATATACTAAATTCGAGGGGTTCATCACTACTATAGCTTCAAATACTGCCGTATATATTTCCTCAAGGTTTCTCTATTTCTCATATCGACCTATTATCTCCAGTACCGAAGTACAGAGTTACTTCCATACACTTCTTCCTTATTGTACTTGATTCCCGGATAGTACATATGCACTAATCCATTTCATCTCACCGTCGAGTCTGTGGACACTAATCGATGAGTCGAAAACTGTAATTTCCCAATCCATTTGAGATCGAGATTTATACTTAGTAGACGGTGGGCTGCAGCTGACTACTAGTCCACTGATGGTCCACTATCACCGCGATCCACACTCATAAATCGGTGGCTGCAATTGACCGCCAGTCCACTGTGGTTAACCATGAACCTAATCGAAGAAAGTACAGATCGGCCAATCGTTAACCTCACGAGGTCGTCTAAAGGACCCTTTACGTAAAATTGCAATTGTCACAAGGTCAGATGCATGTATAGGGGCAAGCTGTCTTTCTGCATGTTTGACGTGTCTTGAAGAAGCCAATGGTAGATACATACCTCACGTGAAAGGAGGTATATATAGAGCTTAACTATCCCTCAAGCACATGGCTATATCCTCCCCGTGTGATATGTTCCCCTAGTATACTTGTACTGAAAACTTTGCAACCACCTCATCTGCTTTGCCAAATCCTCCACAATGGCAGGTCAAGATATCACTACAGACCTTCTCATCATTGGGTCAGGTCCTGTAGGAGCCGCCTACGCGAGAAATATCGTGGACCTGAGTGCCCATTCCCAGAAAAAGCCAAAGATTATTATGGTAACGTTGAACGGCAGGTCAGTAATCCCTTGGCCCCACCATTATTGTCACTTTTACTACTTGATCATCAAGATTTTGATACAAATTAGGTACGATGCCCTAACAGCTACTTTAACATGTGCAACACCCCAGCCGCACCAAGCTGAGCTACCAGGCAAATAGTTAGTTAGCTAGTGCTTAGTACTACCTAATAGAAACCATGCGATCCTAACAGAATCTCATGCCTGAGGATTGCCGGTCACGTGCGTATAACGTGTGACCGGAATCTTGACTCCAAATGACTCATTGTGACTTCCTTGGAAGGTTCCCAAGGCTCTCAGGATACATAGCTAGAAATTAGAATATAAGAACAGCCAAATTTGTAGGGGAAACGTCAAATCCATCGTTTATCGAATTTTGACATCCAGTATGGGTGACTCAAATCACGCTATCATCTTCGGCGCGTCCGGTTTAATTGGCTGGGCTCTGGTAGACCAGCTCTTGGGTTCCTACCCTGATGTTGGCACTTTCGCCAAGGTTACCGCTGTCACTAACCGCCCGCTCACTCTCTCTGAGTCTCATTGGCCTGAGCCTGACTCGCACCGCCCGGACTTCCAGCTCGTCTCAGGCATTGACCTTCGTCACTGTAATGGAGCCACATTGGCAGATGCTTTAAAACAGGCAGTGAAAGACGTTGAAAGTGTTACCCATATCTATTATTTGGGTATGTCACCATTGCAGCATACATTGTACAGTGCACAAATTGATTGATTATCAATAGTTTTCGCTGCAGTCGAGGACGATATTGAGGAAGTCACGACCAATCTGCGAATGTTCAAGAATGTCATCGACGCCCACAACTTGATCAGCCCCAACTTGCAATTTGTGGCATTCCCTGGTGGGACACGGGTGAGCAACCCCATGCTAGCCACATGATTAGTCGTCGCATACTAAATAAATAGGGGTACGGTATATACACTCCCGGAGGTACATTCACCCCTCCTTTGAAAGAGGACATGGTGAACGACCTCCCAGTCGACTACGCCAAGACAGTCGTATACCCCGCGTACCGCAACCTTCTTGATACAGCGAGGGAAGGAAAAAAGTGGACATGGTGCGAAGTCTGTCCGGATGCAATTGTGAGTCTTCTATGAAAAGCACCCGAGCGTAATTGACATCAATCAAGATTGGGTTCACTCCCAACGGTTCTCAGTACAGCTTAGCACTGCATTGGGCCCAGTATCTATCCCTGTGGGCCTATAACCATGGTATTGGACCGAATACGCCAGAGACCAACACAATTGCCATCGAAGTACCCTTCCCTGGCAACACAGCCAGCGCCAACTCTTTGTTTTCTCCGGTATCTAGCAAGACAATCGCACGGTTCATGATCTATGCTTCGCTGCATCCCCAAGAGTGTGGCAGCGGTCAGCTGTTCAACATTGCAGATAACCAGAAGCCATGCAAGTATGGTGAGGTCTGGCCCCATCTGGCAAGATGGTTCGGCCTGGTGGGTGCGGGACCCGCTGAGAACTCGCAAGCTCTGGACAATACTTTGAAGGTTGGCGAGCTCCCCCAAACTACTCAATTCCTGACACCTGGAGAGTATATCGCCGAGCATAAGGGCAAATTTGCTGAGTGTGGGTGCGTGAATGCTGTCAGTGGAGGTGTTGGCGTTGGTAATCGGCAGCTTGACAGTGTAGGCTACTGGTTGACTTTCGATCGGCAACTAAGCCTGGACAAGCTGAGGGGGACGGGATTTGAAGGCGACATAGATCCAGTTCAGGGCTGGCTGGAAAGTTTTGAGATGTTCAGAAAGGCTGGATTGGTACTCTGAGTTTGTGCACCGCCATATTGTCCTCTATATGAGCAATGGAATCCGTGTATGTTGAACAGAAAGCGTTATTTCTTCGGTCTCAAACCAACGGGCTTCTTTGCGCAAATGCCCGCGCACTGTCCGTGTTATATAATAAGTCAACATGGGCTTTTTTTTGGGTCCCTGCGAGTAACGAAGCTCGGTTTGAGCAAGTTTTCGAGACATCGCGGACCAGGTTAAAATCTCAGGTCATCAGGATTCTAAAGTCAACATATTCAAACTAGTCGAAAGCTGGCCCCGGGATGAGAAGAAAGGGAAATAGATTTTTATTCCTGATAATGTCGATGACGACAAGTTCCAGTTCCTGTGCAGGGAGATCAAGCTCTTCTACTGAAAGGCATAAAGCAGCGAAGTTGAATGATACGATAGAATGGCTCAAGGAGATAGCCGTAGGATGCCCCTACGATGCCGCTGCTGCGCAAATAACATTTGCGATAAGTGCAATGCACACGACCTCTGAGTTGCTAAAGCGGGCCCTACTGGATATTTGTATGTCACCGTAGCTGAGTTACGGCTCTGCCGTAAAGAAATGCTAAGGCCATTGAACTGAAGCCCGAATCAGCCTTGCTATTGCATTTAGAATTGGATAAATTGTCCGTACCTTTTCAACCCCTTCCAAGATCAGGCCTCTGGCATTTGAGGTAAATTCTGCATGTGCCTTTCTGTTTGTTATATCACCAGGATAGGAATTGATGATTGGAATTTCTGATGCCCTCAACCAACGCAGGGCGAAGATAACAAGACAACCTAGCACAGCCGTAGACAGGATATATTTGATAGATAAATCCCCCAGAAAGAAGTTGAGCATTCCAGATTTCTCGTATACCATCACTATAGAGATTCGGTGGATCTTTGTTGTTACAGAAGGTAATATTAGAAAAGTGCCGATGGTTTATATCTTTATATACTTTTTGAAATGTTTGAATCATTGTAGCATAATTGTCTGAACACAACTATGATCGGTCCCATATGGGTATATTAGTGTTATGTGTCGAAATGACTCATGATTCATCATGTTGACCAAAATTCTTTGGTTGGTAAGATATTCGCCACTAGGTCTTGTCAAGCAAGAGCATCGGATGTGATAGAAACACAGGTTAATCAGTGAAGTGACTTCTCTGAGTACCTACCTACATGCATACATATGTAGGCAAGTAGCCCATGCTGACATATACTTAGTGAGCTCGAGCCTCAGCACGCTGACAAAAGCGGCGGCGGTTTAACTGCATATGTAAGCAACCTTGTAAAAGCGGCAGCTTAGATAGGTAGAAAGGGAAAGCCCCAGGTGTATGCGTGTACGGAGTAGCCTGGGGATGCCACGACGAGATGCATACAATGTACAACATTGCATGTACAGAGAAGAATTAAAATTCGTTCTAAACTCAATTATGGTATTGAAAATTATATGACATATCTACATATGTATGTACATATATGTATCCCCTCTATACTGAATAGTCGATCATCTCAATTTCTCCTCTATCCTCGCAACCTCTAGTACCTCAAGTACTTCCGACAACTACTCAACTTCTCCATATCAATACATTCTTGACACTTCATGCTTTATGCACGCAATATGGCAGATAAGTGGCGTTGTACAGAGTACATACACTGTTCACATAGCTGCATCACATTCCCCCGCTTCGCTAGACCGCCAGATGCAAGGAAGATCGACCAGCGCATAACTACATGTTCCTTTCTAACTTGGTTCAGACACATGCGTTTTCATTTCACATGGAGCATGAAGCCTGATTTGCTGTCACACTTTGGCCCACACTGAACTGTTCAGAATGTTCAGCAGCTCGGCAATTCACCATTTTCCTATTTCTTGATTTCTTTGAATCGTGAGACAGAGGTCGATCGACAGGGATACAAGGAACCTCCTTGCGACACCATTGTCATTGGTCGATCTAAATAAAGCCCTCGGCGCTTCTAAGTTGCTTCGGATTGTTGCGGGACTGACTGGTGTGACGAATTACAAGACTACATTTCGACCAGCATAACCACTTTGGGCTCGTTTTCAGCAGCTGACACAAAACCTACCAACTTTGAAACTTGGGCTGACGTTTCTATAATAATACCGTATTCCCTTTATCTTGGGAATGTCTGATGGAATTCGCGGGGAAATTGGAGATATCATACTATTTTCCATCCCCTAGATTCCGCACCTTCTGACACTCGACTCGATCTGAGACCTGGAATTCCACCCCTCCCCCCTAGGCTATGCCTCGGGTCCCTATACTCCTAATTCCATTGTGATCCCGTCGCTGCAATTCATTTCATGTACTTTACTTCTCATTTTCCTTTCTTTCCCTGCGGGCATGCCCTGATTTGAGATCTATGAATCGGGTGTCGATTCCGAACTGCTCCGATCATCATGCCGCTCCAAACTAGAAAGCCAAAAAAGGATGGAAGAAAGAGGACATACTCGTTGCTATCGAACACTACAAATACACAGGCTGGTCCTGTTGCAAGTCCTAAAACTGTCGCGAACAGTTCACCTTCACAGCAACCTAACGGGTCAAGACAAGCCCTAAATGCGCCTGCTATTCCAGAGAACCCACCACAGAAACCAGCAGAGCCGGCGAGGAAGTTGCCTAATGTGTTTGAATTCCTGGAAGAGAATGAGGAATCGTCTTCAGACTCATCATCGGCATCCTCGTCATCGTCGGAGTCTGAATCCGAATCCGACGAGGAGCCGGACCCTCCACGCCCTATACAAACTACCACCAAGATCCAGTCTCCCAAGCCACGGGCAAATACTGTACCACACGGCGTGTTGGTCTCAGGAGGCAACATACCCCCTAAGAAAGTTGCCCAATCAGACCCAGTGGCATCCAAAAGTCCAAAAGAACCACGAAAGCCCGCAGCACCACCCGCGCCTTCAACTGGCAATCAGTTAGTCACCCGGAAGAGACAACCAACCAGAAAGCCGAGTCCGATCTCGACTGCAAGTATCTCCCCAGGAAAAGGTCAACTAGAATTGTCCCGGCCATCGACCTACCATGACCCATCAAGAGACAGCGGTGCTGTCCACAGACCACCGCTACCACCATCTCCCCCAAGAAGCCCCGAAGATAGCCTTCACCGCACGCCGACAAAGCGACGAGACTCCAATGCATCACAAGAGCCATCAGGATATGGGCTCTTAGCTTCACACCTAACCAAGTCCACCTCAGAAGAGAGTGGGAGCTTCCCTCCGCTATACCGACGCTTCGAGACCGTGAACCACCGCGTTCTTCTCCACCTGCAAGACGAGATCTCCCAAATGGAAGAGGATCTCCACGTGCTAGATGAATATGAAGAAATGCATCGAGTCGACATAGCCGAGCAGGAAGGCGCAAAGCCATTACCTGCTTCACGACGGCGCGATGCCCAGTCACAGGCGTACTCATCTTTACATTACCGTCGCATGGATCTCATGGGTGCTTTGATCCAAAAGACGGAACAATACAGTAAGTCCTTTCCTTCCACTTTCGATATCGCTATTCCACAAAGCATATCGCTGACTAGTGTGCAGACAACGCCCTCAGCGCCTATAGCAAAGTCCTACAGACCCTCCCCCGAGCCTCGGAACAGGAAATCACGGGCTATCGCACCTGGATGAGAGAGAACAAACCGGTCGCTGGTGTCGAGACACGGTTCCTAATTCACGATGCGGATCTGGTCTCCCTCACCCCACGACTGGCTGCTTCTACTGCCGCAGCACCCGTCTACATCGCCATTATTATAGCCTCTGGCGCACTTTTGCTACCATTGTTAGCGTTTAGCCTTATTGCGGAATTCTCCGGTCGTCTAGTCGTTGTGACGGTTGTTGGTGGCGCTGCGGCGGCTATTGCGGCGAATTATTCGGCTGGTATTGATACGCTGGTTGACTCGAGGGATGGTTGGCGCTGTGCTACGATGTATGATTGCTTCCCATTCTGTTGCTGTCGATGGATTTGAGACTGACTTTTCTCTTTCTAGATACTTTGGCTTTATGACTATTGCTGCTATGTTCATTCCATAGTTTCGATGCTCTATTTCCTCAACTTGGATTGGATCCTGCCTGCATCAACTTATGACTTACGAATATTCTTTGTTCTATTCCCTTGCGACGAGCCCTCTATGTCACTATGATTTTCTTTGTCTTTTTTGTGAAGGGAAGGTTTGGGAGGGCACTCACCACCGAGTGTGCAAGAAAGAGATGGCGTTCAGTTTTCGGGCGATTGCTTCAATAATTGGATATGGCAGATAGACGAGTATCTCGGGCCTGGCATGTAATGGAATATGAGCATTGGGCAAGAGATACAGCGGACTGGGAGATACTATAGTAGGGTGGGCTTTTATTTTTATATTGGGGGTCTTATTGAGCAATGTACTATTTATGAGATATGAGTCTGGGAACTCCCTGCAAGCTCTTTTTTCAGTATGCCTCTTTACAGTCAAATCTCTACATTGGAAATCACAATGTGTACCGGTATGCAGCATATTGATTGAATTGGATCGGAAGCGAAAAATCAAGTAACTCTCTAAGCAAGACTTAGCTGTATCGCAATGGTAGCCTGTACACCCAGGCCGACCTGTCTTGAAGTAAAACCATCCACGCCAATCGCTTAGTCCATAATACAACACCAAATAAAGAGAAATCATACAAAGCCAGGGATCAAGAGGTTCATTAACAACACAGTTGGGGAGAAAAAAAAATAAAAATTCGGAGACGCGGATCACATCCAGAGCTCATCATTCGAAACGAGAATAGTCAGAGGAAAAATGCAAAAGTCAATAAAGCAGAAAGCCGACTGCAGAGGAATATAATGTTGGATTTTTGCCTCTCTTCAGAAATAAACCGCATTTTTGAATTTTGAACACAGGCCCACATGTTCAAATTCGCGCAAGTATCAGGTTCTAGGTCGAAAGGGGTGTGCCATTTGGTTTGCTCCCTGGTGTGATGCTGCCTTCTTGGGAAGCACGGGTATCTAGCCCTTGGGGTTGAGGTGTTGAAGGACTGTGGCCTGACTGTCGAGCTGCCAGTTGGGCCTTGTTCCTGTCCATCAGCGCAGCTTGTTCGGCCGCACTACGAGAGTATGTGGCACTGGCAGCGGAGTTTGAGTAGCCAGCCTGTGAAGGAGTTTGGCCTGGGTACTGAGCTCGCTGGTTCGACGTTGCGGTCGCGTAGGGTGTACGTCCCTGTGGCGTGGCGTTGAATGTCCCCGGCTGCCTGGGCTGTGGTGTGTATGGCTGTGGAGACACTTGGGCAAATCCATTGGAAGTAGGGCGCTGGTATTGGGGAGCCTGGCTGCCCTGACTGTACTGCGGGTTCATTTGCGTGTATTGAGGAGTGCTGGCTGGACGTTGACTGGGTGTGCTTGGTGGACGACCCGCGCCATAAGCATGCGTGTATGTGGTTGGCGCTGAGGGCTGCCGTGCGTGCTGCGGCGTGACCTGGAACCCGGGCTGAGCCGGAACCCGAGCATTGGAAGCAAAAGCACGTTGGTTGTAGGCACTATGAGAGCCTTGGTAATTACTAGGCCGTGAAGTGGAGGGCGTTGAAGTTCGATTTGCGGCAGTGGCTGCTGCGAGCAATGCTGCAGCCCTTTCTTGCGACAAAGTGAAGTCATCCTTCTCCATGGTACCGCTGTAGTCAGGAGTTTCAACCAGAACCTTTTGGCTGATATTCAACTCAGCGAGCTGATTACCGTCCAATTTAGCGACAGCATAAGGTGGCAAGTTGCTGACGATTGCAGCAAGGCTTGACTTGAGGGTATCATAGACAAGGGTCTCTGCTTCGGAGGGCGTGTTCACGTCGCCCAAATCAAGGCCAGGGGTTTCATTCGACTCAGGCACTTGGTGACCAGGCAGCTGCAGATCAGAGGGAAGTTTGAAACTTCGAAGACGCTGGTAGGAACTAAGAGTGTCGAGCAAGTCGGAAACTTCCTCAAGCATTTGCTTGATCTCTTTTGATTCCGGGTCGACTTCACTACTCGCATCGGTTTCCGTGATGTCAATAGCAAAGTCCTGGGCGTTGAATGACTCAACCATTTCATCTAGAATGCTCTCATCAAGTTCGCCAATATTGCCTGGCTGAGCGGTTTGGGTGTGATTTTGTTTGACGTCTTCTTCCCATGGGACCGACAGCAATTTGCTCACGCGGTCCGCACCCCGTTGTCCCCACCAAACCATATCCTTCGAAGCGAGCTGTACAATCGCGCCAGAGCTGTCGTAAGAAGGAGCAAATGACGAGAAAACACCCTGGAAAGCAGACGAATCGGGGCCAGTCCAAAGGGCAGGATCGCCATGTCGATGAACATTATCCGAATCAGTATGCTTTTGTACACGATCCCAGTAGGAAGGCGATGATGTGACTCCACCGTATTGAAGCCACTGGGTTGAAGGGAGGGGTGCTAGGCAATAGTTGCTGCGCTCCCCCAAAAATGTTCTGACATCGAAAGTGGTGTCGAACCGATCCGTCCATGTGGCCGAATTAGCCCGGTGAGATCGTTTACGCGGAGGTTCCAGCTTTGGCAATGTTTCGCGTGGTGCAAATACCTCCCCGAATGTTCGCTTTGGTTGAGATGCCGCATCAAGGTTGTAAGGGATGACTTTGGTGGCTGTGATGCCATTAGGCAGAGCGAGCTCGCGCAGCTCCTCCTGCACTTCGACAAATTTTTCAGGTCCTGATTCAGACTGCAACGGCACCTTCACCGATTTTTGGAGACTTGAGAATAGCTGCTTGGGATTCGATGGATTTCCGAACAGTGTTAGGGCGGGCTTATCCTCTCGCTGGCAGACATTTATTGCGTGAAGCTCTGATGATTCGTCGGTATCGTCCTCCATTGTCTCTGTTTTGACCTCGGGTTGGTTGACGAAGGATTGGCCAATCAAGCTGTTCATATGTTTTTTGAATGCTGCGATCCGGTTGACCACCTCATTCAAAGGTGCCCCATCTTCCTTTGCACCGTTGGCCTGAGTCTGATTGCGTTCAATTACAGCAGCTGATGCTCTTTCGATGTCGGAAAGAAACTCTTGCAATGTGTTGTATTTGCCCGAATTGACGCGTGTTTGGATGTTGGAGGTTTCTGAATCGCCAGAAATCTTCGCGCGCTTCGTACGAGGCTTGGTGGTTGAATTTGGGAAGGGACAAGAGAGGAGTTGGAGTTCGGTGTCATGCCTGTGATTTGTTAGCGTAAAACTAAGAACCGTATACTTTCATCAAAGCTTACTTCAGTAGAAGCTCTACCAGGCTGCGTAGAGTTTCATGGAGATTTGCTTGATCGCGGGAGGTAGTGGCACTTGAATCAGTGCTCGATTTGTCGTCCTGAGTGGAGCGCTTCCGTTTCCCAGAGGTTGCATTAGTAGCAGGGTCAGGATGGGGTTCGCCATTTGTGGCGGACACCGGGGTTGTGTCTCCAGCTTCGTCGGCGCTCATGGTTGCGAAGTCGCGCCGAGGTAAAGGTTCACGATACTTGCTTTGACGCGGTCCCCTCCAATGTAAATGGATGGGGTCCACAAATCAGAAGGTTGAAAGTAAAGATTGGAAGGATGCGATCGCGGAAATAAATATTTGCTGGCGATTTAGTGTTGAGGTTGATACTTGGTTCGGAAAACAACCGGAGTCCAAGTAACCTCGATGGGTAGGGCGTCAAAGCGAATCCTTAGAGAAGATGGGGATCGCGAAGAGCGAGGGGAGAGGAAGATAAAACCTTCCCGTCACCACAATAAAAGATGTGAATATGAGGTGGAAATAATTGTCAGTAGAGACCAAGGTATTAGGACAATGATCAATGCAATAGACAACCCTCGAACAAATAGGTCAAGTGTTCTCTTTTTTTCTGTTTTGTTGGAGAGAACGTTCACTTGCGCTTTTCGGAATGGCGCGCCTTCTGACGATCCATCACGTGACCTAATTTTCTGCCGCGCGATTGTTGTATTTTTCTGATTCCTGACTTGACTTCTCTCATCTTCGGAGACAAATAACTCTTTGAGCCTATTGAATGGGTCTGTGGCGTCCAGGCACTTTCACCCATGACTACGTTCATGGATGTCATCAGTTTTCAAGCATGCCCGAAGCCTTTCGGGAGTATCGCGGCTAAGAGCAGACCTGCTCAATAGTCAATTATACAAGGTAATTTTTTTTTTTTTTTGAATTTGACTCTGCCTGTCATTGGATATAGTGCTAAATGATCATGCTGTGTCCTAGGCAATATCTCGTCATGACACCAAGTCTCCCGTACATTTTTCGCGCAATTCCCTGGCTGGCTTAAGCCTAGGCAGTTTCCGTTCGTTTCAGTCCACTGCGTTCCTCAATGTGCCCGAGTCACTTGCAATCGACACTGAACTCTCACAACTTGGTGACCATTTCAACAAAAAGCGGCCAGATTCCTCACTCGACGAACAATGCGCAACAGTGCCCCAAGACTCGGTGGATAGCTCGCTCGGAGAGAAAACGCTCGAAAAGACCCCCAACATCAAAGTGAAACCGAAGCCTGCCGAATATCTCTCCAAAGCATTGCGAAATACTGGCCACGCCCTTGGATATGGTGGTCAATCAGCCGGGTTTGTCCGCGCTCACTCCAAATATACACCCCAAACACAGAACGAGCTGAGGACAGTTGGTCGACCAAAAAAGCCGTCACTGCCGGTTATTCTTGGGGAGTACCTACGAGAAGTGGATCCGCTGCTTTCATCTACGTCGGACAAGCGCGCAAAGAAGGATTTGGATATCGCTCTCCAGAAAGTATTCAGAAACACAAGTCATGACTATTTATCATGGCGTGGCTACGATGCCGCCGATGTGACTGCTTGGGCCTGGATCATGAAGAGCCACAACCCCCACGAGGCAATGGTACGGCTGTTCTTGTTCGAAACTGACAGAGCCAAGTCTGGCGCTACTAGTCCGAGGATCCCACCTTTTATCCCGCTCCATCTTTTGAGACAGCAAAACCTCGATGCTCACACTTTCCGTTTGCTCCTAATTCACTCTTTGCATCTCATGAGCGGACATGCCTTCCCCATCGCCGAAACCCCTGCTGGTGTTGCCGAAAATGATCCTGAGCTATCACCCGAGGACTTCCGGCCTCAAATCGATTCTGGTACATGCATGATTTTGGTAGTTCGTTTAATCCGCCATGCTCGGCGCGTGTGGCCGCAATCACTTCTTACTATTGCACGTGCATTCGCTCGCTTCCTCTCAGCTCGCAGGGTGGATGATGCCGAGAGGTCGGTTTTGGTGACTCGACATGACGATCGCGCCAAAACCGTCAAGTTTAATGAATGTCTCTGGTTACTTTCCATACCGGCCAGCATCGCTCCTTACCGCTCCACATCTATCCAACAGCAAGCGCAATTTGAGCTTCTTCGAGCCATGGCAACCCATACGCCCGTCCTTCCCGTCACAAGACAAGGATATCGAGCGGTCGTTGCAGTCCAACTAGCCCATAAGAAAACATTCGAAGAGCGCCAGTCTGCTGAACTAAAAGCTCCATCGTGGCCCCCATGGAAGGAAGAGAAATTGGGAATTGATTCCCAGCGTGGGAATGAAGGGATGTTCAGTCGTGCGATGCAGGTACTTTCACAAATGAAGGATGCTGGTTATTCTCATCGTCTTTGGGAGGACATATCCTCGATTTTAGCGGGTTGGGATACGGATCACAGTCCGACGGTGCAGACAAGGGCTATGATGCGTCGCCCGCAAGTTTTACCGGATAGACCTGGCTCTAAGTCGAATCACCATGAAATGTGGGTTGCCCGCATTCGCTCTACGAGGACTGTCCGTGAAGCCTGGGCGTGCTTTCTGTCCTATCAGGATCGTGGCCTGCCTGCGAAGGGTGCCATCTACGCTGCCATGGCTGAAAAGTTAATCTACCGACGAAATGCCATAGAACGCGAGTTTGACCAAATGAGTCATGTTCTGCCAGGAGATGGCCTCGAAGTCCACCCGGAACCAGCTTCTGCTCGCGACATTATCTATGTGCCCACAGAACCACCTACCGTGGATGAGTTCCTTGATCATATGCGCGGACGGGGGCTTCGGCCTTCTGGGAGATTCCTCGCCCTATTACTTCAGTCGGCTACTTCTCTGCATTCGGGGTTGCATTACCTCCAATGCGGTGACCTGACAGATGTTCAAATCGAGGCACTCTCTGTTGTGCAGGGCAAGCCTCGCACATACCAAACCTTGGACCTTGAAGCTTTTCATGACTTGCCGGACTTGGTATTTGCATCGTTCATCAAGTTTCTATGCACACATTCAGATATTACTAGCCTGGATGTCGGTAATCGAAATATTCTCACAGCCGACCGTTTCCCGGCCTTGATAGCCGCTGGCAGCTCGACCTGTGCGAAAGTGGACCTTGTCGCATACTCCGAGGAACATCCAGGTAATCAGCACCACCCAAGGGCTTTATGGCACGCGATCCAATTAACCAAATTGCGACGTGCTCCTTACACCCCGGCCTGGACCCATATTCTGTTAGCTCTGACCCGGGAGCGCCTTGCCGGGTATTATGGCCCAAGAAGCCGAAGTCTTCAGCGCATACTAGCATGGCACCAGGCTCTCAGAGCATTAAGTTGGATGCGACAGCGTGATGTTGAACTTGGCGAGGAAGGATTCCGCATTTTATGTGTGGCGTTTACAAAAGCCATTGACGCTGCCCTTAAACACCCTGGCACTGCCGAACAAAGCTTTGCGCTGATTCATAAAGCTCGCATTCGTCGTCTCAAGGCTACAAACGAAGGCGATGACGAAATTGACGCTTTGATGCAGCACGGGCTGCAGGTTTTGAAGCATCAATTTGATCATCTTATTCTCCCAGCTTCCAAAACCTCGGAGCATGCGGAGCAAAGTGTCTTTGCGGGAGAAGTCGCCTCCGAAACACACCTCAATGTTCCCTCGATGCTACAAATACCATCACCTGCCACGCTACATGCCTTTGTTCGGGCTTTGGGGTCTGTAGGGGATGACGAAGGGTTGTTGCATCTGCTGCACTGGATGAGTCGGTCAGCTGATCTATTGAAAGAAGCTGCAGACGAACATGCAAATGGCGACAAAATGATGCGTCGAACCCTTGTGGCGATCAGGGTGTTTTTGGAAAGACGACAGCAATGGATTGACACGCGGGTACCATCGGACCTAATCGTGGAAGCAAACGACCTTATCAGCCGGACAGGCTGGGACTGGCCGAGTGATGCGGAGGTTACAGAATATTGTCAGTGACTGTGTGTATAATATTGTAGTTTTAGAGAACTTTTGTCAATGTACATGATACCCCCCATATATATCCCATTCATCAAGCGCTGTAGCTTTCGGTAATCGTCGGCCTCAGAGCTTTCCCCACACCCGAGCTCCGAGAACAACTTCCACCCGAGAACTTTTCAGCGCAGTGGTCTATCTTTCTTCATTTTAATAACGCAGTCGAGTGTAATCCGACTGGATCTTTGAATTGCCACCTACACAATGGCAACCATCATGTCAACGCGCCTCGTCCGCCTCTCCGCACCCCTCGCCCACCTCCGGGCGACCGCGGTACCTACCCGGGTTTTCATCTCTCGCTACAGCACCAGCACGGAAGAAGACATCATCAAGACCCAACAAGTCCCCGCGCCAGGTTCAGGGCATGTGCGCGTGCTACAGCTGAACCGGCCCAAAGCTCGCAACGCGATCTCTACCCACTTACTCGACACGCTCTCGAAGCATGTGGACGCTATCGCCGCCGAAGGCGGCAACGGACCAACCCGGGCATTGGTTGTAGCGAGTAACGCAGATGCAGCCTTCTGCGCGGGCGCAGACCTGAAGGAACGCGCCAACATGAGCATGGCCGAGTGAGAAACAATCCTGTGCCCTGGTGCCCGGTGCCCGGTGCCCCGGGCTTGAAGCTAGAATCTACGCGAACATATGCAGCTAACCACTCAACACGACTATCCAGAACCGAAGACTTCCTCCTCAAACTCCGCGCCACCTTCCAAAAACTCGCTTCCCTCGAAATCCCCACCATCTCCGCAGTCTCGTCCGTAGCCCTCGGCGGCGGTCTCGAGCTCGCCCTGTGCACGCACCTGCGCGTCTTCGCATCCTCTAGCGTTGTCGCTCTCCCCGAAACACGTCTTGCCATTATCCCCGGCGCCGGTGGCACATACCGCCTGCCTCCGATTATCGGCGTGAACCGCGCCCGGGATATGATCCTCACCGGCCGCCGGGTGACTGGACCCGAGTCTTACTTCATTGGGCTCTGTGATCGGCTTGTGGAGGTGTTGCCCGAGGAGGAGGCACAGGAGGGCGTTGCACGCGAACGTGTCCTGCGGGAGAGTATCAAGCTCGCTCTGGATATCTGTGAAGGTGGCCCTATTGCCATCAAGATGGCGATGCAGGCTGTCGATGCTCATGCTCTGGGTGAGCGTGCGGAGAATGCGGCTTATGAGGCAGTCGTTGAGACTGATGATCGGTATGAGGCGCTGCGCGCCTTTGTCGAGAAGCGCAAGCCGGCGTTCCGTGGGAGGTAATGTTCTGTGATGGGATGAGTGTGGAGTGATATAGTATGTAGAAACAGGTGACCCACCTAGGTAAGCTATATTATCAAAATTATACGCCCTTTAATTCTACGGACTTTTATGTGTAATTTACTCCTATTGGTAGCCCAGAAGAAGAAAAACTGATTTAAATAGACTGGGTAGACTACTGAAGGTAGAGTGTTAGGTACATACTTACATACCAAGACATCATGTGGACATGGTTTCTGATCATGAGGGCAACCTTCCAATCTTGGAATCCAATGTTAATAAGCATAGGTTTTTCCATAAGACAATGATTCAGTGACTGTAAATAGTAAATAGTGATATAAATATGTAGTATACAGAGATCTATTTCCATTGGATGAGGGTCTGATATATTTTGTTTCCGTGGTTGTGCTTTTAAGCTTCTGCCTGATCTATAACCTGGTCTTGTCTATAGTTCTGACTCTGATCCTAAATAGGCTACAATATAGAACACATAAATGAGAACATCATGAAAATTTCAAGATGGTCTGGGGCCAAAATTACATAAGTGTGTTTCATTTCCCATGGTTGATCTACGTGACTCACTGGTCACTTCCTATATAGAAATACTCCAAGGCAGCATACCCCGAACAAGGCATACTCATCAATGATGCAATGATGCAATGATGCAACATCGTACATATTCTACATATGTATGTATGTCTATGAATAACGGCAACTCGAGGTCTGAGTGGCACGGTACCTGGCAGGTTACCCGATCTGACAGGGCTGTGCAAGGAACCCCGGGTTAAACCACCAATGGCCAAAACCCAAGACATAACAAAAAAATGATAGAGAAGAATAATATGCGGCCCGTCACCCGGGATTCAAAATCGATGCAGAAACCCCATGGATCGACAAAATAGTCCGGGTGACCTGGGTCAGGGGGGTGCACACTGCCCCCAGTTACCCCCAGTCACTCTCACCTCAGTCACCTGCATCATATTTATAAATGCCAAAGTCCGGACTGGCTCTTGACTTCTTCTTCTCTTTCTCCTAACTTCATATATTATGGCAATAGCATCCCAACTCTGCTATTGTCCCATCCGTTGCCATGTCCAAGCCCCGTATCGCCGATCCAAAGGCCATCAAGGCCTTTGGCTTGACGCAGATCTATACCCCGCGCGACGATCCAACGATCGATATTGTCTTTGTTCACGGCCTGAACGGCCATCCTCACGACTCTTGGACTAGCAAAACTACTGATTGCTTCTGGCCTACCGACCTTCTCCCGGACGTGCTTGCCTCACTTTGTCCCCGCATTCTTACTTACGGCTATAATGCGAATGTCACTGCCTTCACCGATGGAGCTTCGCGTGATTCGGTTGTCAGCCATGCTGAGACTCTTGCATCCAGTCTCGCCGCTAATCGAAATGTAGGTCGATATTCTCAACTTTTGTTTTTGATTGCTCTTGCCTTTGATATCTTCTTCTTGAGCTTCAAGAACTAACCTAAATTTCTCATATAGCTGCGAGACTGCTCCAACCGTCCGATCATCTTCATCTGCCACTCGCTGGGAGGCCTGATTGTGAAGCGCGCCCTGATATACTCCCGTAGTCTCTCGAGTGAGAAGACCGAGCATCTACGTTCCGTCTATGTTTCCACTTTTGGCATTCTCTTCCTCGGCACACCTCACAATGGATCTGATATTGCGAAATGGGGTCTTTTGTTGCACAACATCTGCAACGCGGTGCTCCCCAAGAAGTTTATGGAGGCGTCTCCGCAGCTTGTCAAAGCCCTGCGGACCAACAATGAAACCCTACAGCACATCAACAGTCTCTTTGTTGATATCATGGGCCGATTCCACATCTACTTCTTCCATGAAACACGGTCCACCGACGTGCGTGGTACCCGCGAAGTGATTGTGGACGAGCACTCGGCCGCGCCGTACATGGAAGGTGTTGAGCGGGCTGGTATTGAGGCTGATCACAGTCATATGTGCAAGTTCGATGACGACAATGCGGCGGGCTATGAAGTTGTAGCCGAGGCCATTCTACGGTACTCACGTCAGGCTCCTTCCGTGATTACGGAGCGCTGGGCGGAAGAGAAGAAAGCCCGCACTCAGGAGAAGAAGGCCAAGGCTAGGGAAATCTATGACGGTGAGTCTTTCGAAAAATTGGTACTTTTTGATATGTGTTCTTTCGGATGCTGACTATTGCAGCAAGAATAGATGACCCGGCAAATCGAAGCATGCCTGATTTGAACAGAACCGGTAGGGATTCATACCTTCTCCCTGCACCGGAAGTGGCTGTCACGTTGAGGGACTATGAGATTGAGGAGCCTCCTGTCTGAAGCTTTCCGGCGAGCCACATTTGCTTTTGGTTTTTGGTTTTATTCTGCTCTTTCTTCGAGCTCAGTTTGCTCATGTTTCTTCCAATTCTTGTCTATGATTTCCTTGGCCACTCGCTATCGAGTCAAGGGGCCAAATACCTTTGCAAATTCACTCTATTATTTTTTCATACAATGCACAGTGTGTTCTTCATTTTTGTACTGAGATTATTGGTCTTGTCCCCAGGGTGGCTCCCATCTCATGTCCTCAGACTAGCTGACCTACACCTATCTCAATATGAGAATCATCAAATTTCTTTAGAGTCACGCTGGCTGACTTCATAATAGGCCAATCCATATTATCTCTACCGCGTGCCCCTGCGACAGAAGGCCGAAACTCCCCGGTATCAGATATGGGAAACAGTGAACTTCTTCAACTCTCCCACTATTCCACCAAAGATGCCCCCCTGTTCGTGGCACCTCCGGGATTTCATCCTAACGCTACTTTTTTTGGAATGGAGAAAGAACTTGAAGTGCTGCACAGCCGGTTGTTCAAAGCCAAGGCACGTCCAGAAAAGACCATGGCCGTACTGATCTCCGGCGTTCCAGGCTCCGGCAAGACACATCTAGCGCGCCAGTACGTGTTCACTCAGCGTGACTGCTACCCAGGTGGCATATTTTGGATTGACGCCAAGTCCCGTGAATCAACCTACAAGTGCTTTTGGGAGATTGCACAAGCAGCTACGCTAATTGAACAGAGGGTCACCGTGAGCACCGAGTATCACGAGACTGAAAAGTATGTGAATGCAGTCCGCCTCTGGCTTCAGACACGCAAAGATTGGCTCCTCGTCTTCGATGGTGTTACCTTCGACCGTGACGACGATATCAATAAGTTCAGGGAGGTCTTGCCATGGAGCAAACAGTGCAGTATTATATACACCTCGGTCGACACAACGCTGCGCAAAAAGCAGCGACTGTACGAGCCATATTGTCTGATGATCTCGCGGCTGCAAGTAGAAGACGCTTGCAAGCTTCTGTTTAAGGATCTTGGGATTACGCGAGCGACACCCGAGCAAATCTCTAAGGCTACCCGGATAGTCGAGCACTACGAATGTCTACCATTGGCAATCCATGCGATTGGGCACCGTCTCAACGCAACAGGTAAACCGATCGAAAAGTACCATGTCAAATCTCAGGTGACGGACAAGAAACTTGCAGAGCCTTTTTTGAGCATCATGAACGATTTGTTTCGGTTGCAGCAAAAGCAGGCATTGCACTTGATTAACCTTCTCTCGTTTCTTGGTCACCAGGTGCCAGTGGGCCTTCTGAACCTCGGTCGAGCAGCTATGGCCGTTGAGAATTTGGAGATCCAGACCAGCAGCCAAATTGGAGAAGATCCTGATCTCGATACCACACTTGGAACTCTCATTCACTATGGGTTGGTTGAACGGATTTCAGATGCTGATCTCTTTCAGCAGAGATCATCCGTGAATCATTTTGAGGGTGATCAGAGGAGTTCGGATGTGAAGTCTGTTCCGGAACTCTCAGATTCCCTGACAGAGAGCAGCCAAGAAGGATTTTTCTCTATCTACCGCCATGAATCGGTGGTTGATGTAGTTAAGATCCACAGTGTGGTGCAAGGGTTCTGTCGTGATGAGCTCCGAATCAAGGACGAGGAGAACAAAGGCATCATGAACAATAATGACCCTGGTTTCTTCGATACTTGGTTGATTGTTGCCACCCGTTTCCTTATCACGTCTTTCGACGCCGCTATGGGACGGATGGCTCATTATGAAGACTGTGGCCTTGTGCGGGATTACCGAGAGTACGAAACTCATGCTTCACGACTGCTTGAGCTTTTTCCAAAGAAGGCAACAATCAATCTACATCCACTAATCGTTCGTGAAACGCGAGAGAATTTGCGATGGTTGACGAAAATGATCAGCAAAGAAATAGAGAACATGTCTCCAAGCTCCTCGCACCACTCTATACGGAATCAAAAGTCAGTTTTCGACAGGTCAAGCAGCTCGTCCTCCTCGTTCCGCGATTCATCAGCCGACGAAGGTCCATCGCGCCGGTCTACCTTCAACTGGAGTGATCTCGGGTCACCTCGAGCAGAGTCTCCCGAGGAAATAGCCATGCCGCCTCCCCAATTCAGATTGGAGCTTTTCCCACCACATATATTCAGACAATCTGGGTATGAATCCGAAGAGGGATATGAAACGGACGGGGAAGCTAAGGGGGCAATTCGAATTTCTCCTGCGATGTCGCAAATGAGCCAAGCTACAGAGAAACCGAACAATACACCTCCCTCGTCGAGTCCTCCACTACCCACTGGCCTATCGGAATGGCAAGTGGTCAATCGACGCTCAAAGCAAGGACAAAATAAAGAGAATCAAACAAAGAGGCGAAACAAAGGCCCTCGTCGCTTTAGAGATACCAAATTCGACACCCCACTGGTCAAACTGTCCTCCATCCAAGGCAAAGGATCCTCAAGCCGCACAGCTGCTGGCGAAACGGGGCGCTCATTGATGATGGCTTCAGCTGCTGAAAAAGCACTCGCTGCAGTGCGTCGTTCTAGCAATTCTCAAGCATCCGCTGGCACCCTGGAGCCTACAATCGCCTCTCCACCAGCAAACCAAGAGAACATTCCTACCTATGCGAATGTGGCCACCCGACGAATGTTAGAGGCAGACTCTACGGCGAAACGCCCGTCGTCTGTTCCCGTTTTCCAGGCCTTGGATCCAGCTAGCGGTTTGCATCTCAATGGCGGCTTGCAGATGAAACCGTCCGCCGAGTCGCTCGATAGTGAAGTGGGCTACGCCTTCACGTCTCCGCTATACCATGAGGTCATTGACGAATTGATGATTGAGCCTCTGAGCCAGTCAACCTACAGTGAGCCTGAGTTCAATATGCCTAATCACCACGGAGCAGGCTTACATACCGCGCCTGGATCCCGGGCTCCCTCTCGGCGTGGTTCCGTACCACATCTGGACGTCCCACAAAGTCTATCCGCAAGCGTGCCATCCCTCCTTCCATATCCACCACCTCTTCCATACGATGAGAACATCTCTGTTACTCTTCCAAGCCGCAGAAGATTCTCTCAATTAGGACAAGGCTTAATACCTACCTCGGGGGCTCCTAGACCTTCTTCCATCGCTCATCCATCCGCAATCATGCCCAGCGCATTGTCACCGTCTAATGCAAAACTACACGTGGGATCAGCCCCAGAGCGCTCTATCCCCGAGCCAATGTCGCGTGATTCTTCGGCATACTCTCATCAATCATGGGCCACAGAACCCGTGCGATATCCCCCGCGGTTCTCACCAGTTCCAAATTTTCAACAGGCCCCCGAGATGACCCCGAGTCCCCCATCGAGCATGCAGCATCAACAACAAATGCTCCCCGGGACCGCTGGCTGGACAACCGAATTGCCCCTGGCGGGTAGTGCTCTCCAGTCAGATCCCACCTACCCCAGCCCACCCGTGTCATCGCATGGGAAGCTCGGCTCTATGAATGAGCGACTGAAGTATTCCAACCCGGGCCGGACCCCGGAGATTGAGCCAGTGCAGTATTTGCATTTTGGTGGACACCGTGTTGATGTGCGAGACGCACGACTCCGACTCCATGAATCGACTCGAATGCTGCCCCCGCGTCCCCAGCAGTATCAGCTATATCATCCTAATTTGTCGGGTCCTTTGATTCAGCATGAGGGTCAGGTCTATGCGCCTGCGCCTGCGCCGCGACTGGAGGTAAATGGGACTCGTGCGCGGAGTGGGAGTTCTCCTGTGCGCCCTAATTATGCTGGTTTGGGTGTGCGGTACTCATGATGGGAATACATTTTAAATTTAGTATTGGCGTTTTGGCATTCGCTATTGTTATTGGTGTCTTTTCTTTTGCATTTGCATACAAGGTTGTTAGACTGGTGCGTTCATTGTCTTTTATACTTGCTCATCTGGCATCTGGTTTGTTTGATTTTGCATAAGGGGTTTTTTTTTCATTTCGAGGCTTGGGTGATACCGAACAGCATGGTCTAAGTTGGAGTTTCGAGTTGGCAAAAACTATAGCATCTAGAGGAGCTTCAACAAAAGGGTTGATGTGCTATCTTCAACGCTTCAATCAAAATCCCAATCAAGATTATATTTCAAAGGCATTGGAGATCTATCGTCACCTAGCACCTAACAAGTAACCAACAAGTAGACGCTATAACATTTTCGTCTGATGTCGCATATTGGTCTATAGAAAGGAGTCCTCCGAAATATTCACCAGTTGATATCAAACACCTTCATCCGGACCACGAACATTACTCTCGTACGTCTGCCCCGGTGATCCCCAGAAAAAGCGCGCCTTTTTACCTCCATTATCCTTCCCTCGTCGTAGCTCCTTCTCCCGCGCAAGAACATTTTGACTGTGTCTTCTGCTCCCTCGTTTTTCTGCTTTTTCTTGTGCGGTTTTCGCAGAATCCTTTCCCGTGAACAAGTTCGTCAACCAATCCATGGTCGCGTAAATGGATGTTCTCTAGGTACACAGCTCGATCGAAAGATGGAAATGAAGCAGATAGCAAAAACCAAGAAATGAGAATTCCCCGCTTCCCCGACTGAGTCCGTAATGCAACATCAGTTTATAGCTCCACTATCTAAGTGGCTTTGGTATAACGTACTGGATTGACGAGCTAGTCGGTGAAAAGATACCAAGGGGGCGAGAAAATGGACTTTCCTATTTGGACCTTGCTCTCTTGAAGTGGGTGTTGATAAGATAATCTGTGAACAGGGATGAATTCACTCCGAAATGCGGTCCATGACTCGCGTGGGGCTCAATTTAATATAACCCGATTAGGAACGCCGATCCCCTGGCCTCAGGCCTCCTAACAATATGTAGTTAGTTTGTACTTCGGAATATATAGTAGTATCAACCTAGTGTCAATCGTGAAAGTGACATGGAAGGAAGAGAGAGGGAGAGAGGGAGAGAGGGAGAGGGAGAGAGGGAGAGAGGGAGAGCAGAGAGGGGGGGGTTTATACCAACGGGAGGGGTCTATCCCGCCTTTCTAATATGGCTTCAATTGCCTCATTGACCTTCACGACTCCTTCCCTCCAGGACCTACCTAGAATACCGGTCCACGTAAGTTGGGAAGGAACAACCAAGGAAGGTTGGTATAGTGTTTTAGCTGCGACGGACGATTACACCGATTCAAAACTTTGTTTACTCTTAGCGACTGCGGGTCTGGGGGTAATTCCATCCCAAGAAATGTATTATTCTAGAAGGAAAGTGAGATCAAATGACTGACCATTTACAAAACAGGTGATGTTGTGTCAGTTGTTTAATCACGAGCTCTTGCTTGCCCCCTTTCCACCCCCTCCGAAGCTCCAACCAATTTGCGTGGCCATCCTCACCTCCACTCCTAGCTCATTAGCAAAAGCATGGACCAAGCCAGGGTTCTGCTGGAACCAGCGCCCAATCTGCACTGCATCAATGCCAGATTGCACCACCTCCTCGGCCAGAGGCCCCGTTTTAATTCCGCCGCCAGCTGTTATCAATAGCTTGTCACCCACGGCCTTCTTGACTTCTTGGACCAAATCCATTTGGTAGGCAGGTCCCGGTTTGATAGCACTGACAGACTTAGGATGGATGCCACCAGAGCTGACATCCAATAAGTCAACACCACGTTCAGCTAACATTGGTGCGAGCTGAACCAATTGAGCAACTGTCCAGCTCTCGGGAAAGTCTTTCTTCAATTCATCGTTATCGCTGAACTCGAACCAATCAGTCCCACTAATCCGGATCAATAGAGGCATTGTTTCCGGGATGCTAGCACGAATTGCCTCGGAAATTTCCAGAAGTAGTCTGATCCTGTTCTCGAAACTACCTCCATACCGATCCGTTCTTTTGTTGCTAACAGGGCTTAGAAACTGGTGCAATAGATACCCGTAAGCGGAGTGAATCTCAATGGCATCAAAGTTAGCCATTACAGCCCTTTTCGCAGCCTCCGCGAAATCCTTGATCAAGATCTCGATATCCTCTAAGGTAAGGGCCATAGGAAAGGTGTTGACTCCTTTCTCGAAGGGGATTGCCGACGGTGCAACGATCCCATCCCACCCGCCGACTTCCTTAGCAGCCATAGCGTTGAGGCTCAACCAGGGAGCAACACCACTAGCCTTTCGACCGGCGTGAGATAATTGAATAGCGATCTTCTGACTCTGGCTGTGGGCAAACTCGGTGATCCGCTTCAGCGGTTCAATCTGACCATCTTCGTAGAGACCAAGATCTTGAGGCGTGGTACGACCCACTTTCTGCACGGCTGTGGACTCCATAATTGCCAATCCCGGGCCGCGCTGGAGAATTCCGCCCATGTGTGTCAGATGCCAATCGGTGACCTTGCCATCGTTGGGATTGGCAGAGTACTGGCAAAGGGGAGCAAGGAACAGACGGTTTGGAAGCGTCAGACCGCGGATGGTAAGAGGGGTGAACAGCTTGGTTGATCCCTCTAATTGTGTGCCTGCTGGAGGGTCTTGCGCTGGTGTATAATAGGAGATGCCTTTGGCGGCAAAGTTGTCGATTATTTTTGTCATGGTGGCAGTGTTTGACCGAAGAGTTGAATAGGCACTGAAAAGCAAAACCTGGGAAAAGCAAAACCCGGATTGAGTCTTTTGGAATGATATGAATTCAGCATCAATGGGATATTATTATTAGTGTGATGATCACGAATCTCAATTCTGCAGCGGCATGCACCAGATGCATCGGATACGAACCACAACCCTGCAACGGCATGCATCAGATCCATCAGATCCATCAGATTCAGATACGGATACATTATTGGGTGTGAAGAAAGCTAACTCCACCAGTCCCAACGCGAAGCGAACAACCTGCATCTCTGCAGGTTCTGAATCGAAGCATTGGAGACATTGAATCCAATCAGAATTCGTTTATCATTTCTGTGTCTCGTCAGATAGTCCCTGGGCCGCAATACGAGCTGAACTCGTCGATTGATTGCGTCACATACTCCACCATTACCCCCTTAAGTGGGGGCATTGTTATCCTCATGAACAGATCGACAATCAACAACTATTTTCAATCGCAGCCACCAGGATGCCGTGGAAAACCACAACATATAAGCAAAGAAGCTTAGTTCGCAGCTCTAGAGGCCACCCCGGCCCATTGGTGCTCGGGCTGCCATTGCCCACCAGCTTCCATGTCAATGTTCTCAAAAATGATGTTATCAAGCTAACATTAGCAATATGTCAATTGCTTGACAAATTGGTTTCTTCAAGATGATCTTCGGCAGGCGAGAGAGATTGACGAGGCTCTTGACAAGGAGTGGGAGGTTAAAATGGCCATTCATTGCATGGAGTTCCGGTCGAAGAATTCAGAACTCCTACAAAATCGAGATTAGCGGTATTGATGCAGTTTGATGCCTCTGTCATCTATTTCTCTATACATATTGCAGCATGTTGCATGGCAGGATGGCATTTCCATGCAGGCTGCTTCCAGTCTATGGAATATGGGAGAATGCAGCTTTCAACGTGGTCACCGCTTATTCAGCTTCTTCTTGCTCATTCTCTATCTTAAGGCTCCTAGGCACTAAAGCTCTCAGCTAGGGCCCTGACAACGAGCTACGGTTAAATCTCTATTTCCCGGGTTACGCGGAGGATGCGGTTGTTAAGAGCAGGAAGAGCGTTCGGGGAAAACCCATATCAAATAAGATTAAATCGAGTAATTATAGATAAGTACCTAAAGGGCTTATTGCAAAGGTGCCCCGAAGTTAAAAATTGTTATAAAGGTGCTTTTTAGTGTTAATCTATGGGCATTGACTCTTTCTTGTGTCCATTCCTATAGAAAAGAACAGTAATACTTGAGAGACTTTTCAATGGTTTTGTCAATGATGCACTGAGCTTGAAGCTTCAGAAATATGGAATGCTTTATAAATATTGATTTCAATGTTAGCAATTTGATTGATAAAGTCCGATATACAGTATAAGACTGTTCTAGACAGCATTGGTGTTTTCTGTCATCTCCACGTCCCTTTTACCAGCGTGAATGGGGTTCATGATTGTCTGAGAAGTCATCGGCTCCAAGCTTTTCTTTACCGGGTTCGGTGCCGAGAAGACCTCCTCGAGCTCTTCGAGTGTGCGGCCTTTAGTCTCAGGCCAGAAGAAGTATATAGTTAACTAACAAGAAGCTCCATGATATCTCACCCAATGAAAATAGCATATAGGTAGTATTTCAATCCCGCAAATGCCGGTGAAGATGCGTATGTGATAACGGTTGAGGTAACCGCAGTGAAAAGCTGAGCCAGGGACTTCCCTTTAGCTCTCGTGTTAGTGTCAAGCACCTCGACGATATACATAGGCGCAAGAGGAGCCCATGCCAAAAACCAACTGAGGCCGAATAGGTAAATGAAAGCAATAGATGTGTTCGCGATAGCCGAGTTATCGCGGGTTCTCAGTGGCGTACTTCGAGGTTGGAATGATGATTGCAAAACATGCGACGCAGAAGGTGAGCGTGCCGAGAAGAAGCGGTTTTCTCCCAACCTTATCCATTAACCTGGCTCCGCATAGATTCGAAAGAAAGGTAAGAACGGCAAAGATTCCGTTCAACATCAGCTTCTTCTGCTCAGAGGTAATTCCGGCATCTTGGAGCATAACCGGTAAATAGGTACTTGTGAGCGAGCTTCCTGACCACTGTCCAAAGGTAGCCATGGTCAATACACAGAGCAACCGGCGACACGCAGTACGGGTCTTCCAGAGCTCGCTATAAGCCCACCATCTCTTATCGGATCCTGTGCTCGAGATCTGGGCCTCTATTTCTGCCATCTCTAACTTGACGAGGGGATGCTCGGGGTTTCCTTCACCGTGGTAGCGTATCGATACTTTTCTCGCAGCATCAAGTCGTCCCTGAGCGACCAACCAACGCAGGCTTTCAGGTAAAGTCCAGACAAAGGTGAATAGGAGGCCGCATGAGATCAACTGACACCAGAGAGGGATACGCCATCCGCTCGGCCCTAAGAACTGAGCAGCATACACGACCCAAGTAGCCATGATAGAACCGATACCCCTAACTCAGATGTTAGTGCCCTGAACAGCAACCATAATTTATGACGTGAATGAGATGAGAGAACGAACGCAAGGCTGGAATAGATCCCCATGAGTGTTCCACGCCAGTATGGGTGAGCTATCTCCCCGACATAAACTGGCGCACTGATGTTGCAAAAAGCAACCCCGAATCCCAGGATAAAACGTCCGCCTAAGAACATGCCAGTGGTGAGCGACTTTGCGATGACAATGGCGCCGATGATGATAATGGTTGCTCCGGTGAACATGCCAGCACGTCGGCCGAGACGATCGTTTACGGAACCGACGAAGGGGAGAGCACAGATCGATTCTTTTCCAAAGTTAGACATGATATCATTGGCAAAAGTCCGCAACCTCTAGTACCAATTCCATAAATGGCAAACACGAGGCCAGTAGAAGCAGAAGCCGATTCCCTACACAGGAATTAGCTAGAACCAAGAAGGAGAGTTTCTGTGTCGCCATACATATGGAAGTATTCAAGATATGAAGGCATGGCGTTCAGTCCTCTGCAGACCAAATTAGCGTGTGTTGAAAAACGACAAGTCCTGAAATCTACATACCCCATGACGGAACCATCGAAGCCGTTGGTACACGCACCCAGGTAAGCGCACAAGAGAACGCCGTAAAGACGAAACATACTCGGCGTCCACGGGGAAGGCTTGATCTGATCAAGACTTTCAACCGCCTGAGTTGCCGAAAGGACAGTGACAGGATCGCTTTCTTTATGCTCCTCGTGAGAGGTAGACATCTCGGAGCTATGCTCAGTCTGCGCACTAACTTCCTTGATTGAACCCATTTTGTGAAGAGTGATTGAGGTGAGCACCAGTTGTGTAAAAGGTTGGCCGGGGGTATGATGGAGTTTAAGTACTGTTCAAGGTGTATATACCTTGCTGGATACAAAGCCTCAGTTCCAATGGTTGCCCTGTGTCATCGGCTACTGTAATTCCTCATACACCCAGGACAAGATTGTGGGGTAAATACTAACATTTGCGGAGTCTCCATGTATGGGGGTTGAGGGAGCTTTAGGGCATGACCCCCAGGTGTGCAATTTCTCCACGGAGTCGGGTCTTGGTGGCGGAACTAGTGAAGCATTTAAGTCTGGAATGTGGCATGTTTCCCATTCTATTCCTAGACCCCTTCATTATCCTCCATTCTACTATTTATGATCGACTATTCATGATCGGTTTGCTGTAGATCTCTTCTGGCAATAATATTGGGATTACATTGGCTCCGGTCTATATCCTCTATGACTCCGCAGACACTTCAGTAGCCTTAGGGCAATAACCTGGTACTTGGGGTTCCCAAGGTTAAACCGATGTCGAGAATTCACATAAAGTCGAATACGAACACGGCCACACGCAGTAGTTCTTCTGGCCTGATCATTTTGGGGGTTTCTCCAAATTGGAGACTGGAGACATGATAGGTTCAGAATTCCCCCGTGGAGAAATATAAAGGTGGCTACTATCCATTTTCTGAGCTCATCGTAGTGGCTCTCCTTTTGGACTCCTCGTACTTGACCGTGATGTTGATCAGACGATATACTTCGTTGGATGTGTGCTGTGGTCTTCAAAAACACGATGTTGGCCATGATATATAGGGTAAATCTCATTTTGGGGGTCATTCCAGCTCAAAAGTGGCATGCCTAGAAGATAACCACAAACATGCAAAAACACTAAAAGTACACGGGGGTCATAAAGCCAACTGCTCATGTAGCCGAATCTCTACTCTCGGTTGATTTGATTCGCGTAGTTCAACCAAAACATCCGAAGACTTGGAGTCCAGTCGGGAGAGTATGTCGAGGAGTCTAGTGAAATAATGCTTAGCACGTATTTTAATTCTCTCGTTGGTAGCGTTGTCAAGGATCTCTAAGATTATACTCCCAACTCGGCGAATCCTTTCCACCTGATAAGAAAGATCAGCATATATTTAAATGATAGAAACGGTTCTTTTTTCAACTCACGGTCGGCTCCCCTTTGACTTGCAAATAAACAAAAGGAATATCCTCCAAAGTCTGGACAAAGTCGTGGACCGTCCCAATCTTTGTTATCTCCAATGTCAGAGGCTGATCATTCAATCCCATAACATCACATAGCTTGCTTTCAATACATTGTTGTAGGATAAGCAACCGTAGACACTGGAATATCACTAGAATTGTACATCCCTGAACTCAGAAAGCTGTCTTCTGGAATTGAACAGCGTTTCCGTCGTCAGAGGAGATTATTATGTTCGCAGCCTGCAACCAGGTAGGAAGATCATCCATGATACCGAGAAATTCCATATAATAATGGGTCAGTCGTGCCTTTTCGACATTTCGATTCCCTTTTCCATGAATTGTTAGTTCGGAAATGAGACTCGCTGCCGATGAATGTTGAAAATAATATCCAACAGGGATTGTCAATTGTCAAGAGAGCGGGCCACGGAGAAAATAAGTCTATCTGGGGAGGCGCGTGGAGGTCCGTGCACCAGACTGGGGAACTGGGTACAGGTGGAGCCCTGGGGTGGGTCCATGATTACATAATTCCAATATGGATCCAATCCATGGATGGATAGATCTATGAATTATTGGAAGTGGCTGGTTACTGGCTTCTCAAACTTCCTTCGTAAAAGCTTGGGGCGAGTCATGAGTTCAGGTAAGGTGAAATTGTATGCGTACTACATGATGGATCTAAACGTGAATTACAATGTCATTCCGGGTATTCCCTTGATCAATGTCCGGGCTATTGAGAAATTTCTCTACGAATCCTTCACCGTCTGATCCAAAGTTTTGAAATCGTTGTGATTAGTGAGTGCTGCTGAAAAACTTTATCTTGGTCTAGATCTTCCCTATTCAACAAAGTGTTTCCATATGTAGCTATATCAGACCTGGAATAGGCTCCAACAGGATTTTTCATTTTGTGCAATTACACTATCTGTCATTTATGAGCAAAGTTCCGTTTACTATTGTTTACTATTGTTGAGATATAGTTGAATAGATATAGATAGATACTGCAAGTTTACTAATGACAACTGGCCCCGTTCTGTGCCTTCAACTATAACCCCTACTCACAATTTCCTTATCGAGCCAGGAATCAAACAACTACATAGTGGAGTAAACCACCTCTTCTCTCTCATTTACCTCACAAGCTACAGAGTACTCTCTAATTCGTAGCTTATCTTTTGATCTATTGCTTATTTGATCAAATCGCGTCATTTTACTTTGTTGCCTAGCTCCCAATCCCTGTCAGCGCGGAGAGGGGTCCCGTACATAAATCGGCTGTATATCTCTTACCATTGAAATCACTTTGTTTACTACAGTTATCTCGGCTCAACAACTCTTCAGTCATGTCCGGATTTGTCGTTCGTGACCTATCAAATGGTTCCCTTCAGCCAGCCACTCGGGCTGGCTTGGAATTGTTTGGCCCTGCTCCTTCCATACGCTTCGACTTTACGCCACTTTTCGAAGACACTATCCTCTCTTTGCTACCATCAGCCCTTCTCTTACTAATTTTACCATATCGCATCATAAGCCTCTATGGCCAGCGACCAAAAGTATCTTCTGGGGGCCTTTTGCGCGAGAGCAAATCAATTTTCTTGGCCACGTTTGCCGCAATCCATCTGGCGCTTTTGGTTCTACACGTTTTAAATTCATCACTACGCACATCTGCTACTATTGCCGAGTCTGCACTAGCTTTCATCGCAAGTATAGGTCTCTGTCTGCTTTCGCGGCTTGAGCATCTGCGTTCGATTCGCCCATCGCCCATCATCAATGGCTACATCCTCCTCACCTTAATATTCGATATCGCTCGCGCCAGAACACTATTCCTTGATTCAAGCAATAGATCCATTGCTGGGATATTCTCCAGCATGATCGGCGTGAAGGTAATGGTTCTGCTTGCTGAGGCAGTCGAAAAGCGAAACCTGCTCTTGGGACCGTATCGTGATTTGTCGCCGGAAGAAACAAGCGGCATTTACAGTAAATCGTTTTTCTTCTGGCTGAACCAACTCATGACATCTGGATTCCAGCGTGTTCTTCAAAACCACGATTTATATCCGATTGATAGTGACATGTCCTCCTCGGTACTCCACCAGCGAATGAAGGATGTGTGGAGTTCTGCGACACACGACAAACCAAGAGCTCTTTTCTGGACAGTGTTACGTGTGAATTTGAAGCCATTGCTTTTTTGCGTCGTCCCGCGTTTGTTGCAGATGGGCTTTAGATATACTCAGCCTTTCCTGCTCACGCGCACGATTGCTTTTGCAAATGATGAGGGCCAGCCAGACAGCACTGGCTGGGGTCTCACGGGCGCATTTTTCATAGTTCTTCTTGGTGTCGCGGTTTCAAATGGTTTTTTCTACCATATGACCTTTCGCTTCGTGACAAGCGCCCGTGGAAGTTTGGTCGGCATCATTTATTCCAAAACGGTCGACCTAAGCGTCACAGCCCTCGATGAATCAGTTGCAGTGACTCTGATGTCCAGTGATGTTCAAGCCATTTGTAATGGTTTGCAATTGATCAACGATATCTGGGGAGTACCCGTTGAGCTAGCCATTGTTATCTATCTCTTGACTCTCCAACTTGGCATTGTGGCGCTGGTACCAGCCATTCTAGCTCTCATATCCACTGTCGCTATTATTTCTATGGCAAAATCCATGGGGCATGCCCAAAATATATGGATGAAGAGCATTCAAACGAGAGTTGATGTCACGTCCACCATGTTAGGGTCCATGAAATCCGTCAAGATGCTTGGCTTCACTGACTGGCTTGCGGGTATCGTCCAAGGCCTCAGAATAAGTGAGCTTCAGGAGGCAAAGCTCTTTCGTAGGTTGCTTGTTTTGCGTGTCTTCCTTGCAAACAGCCTCAACTTTCTAGCTCCACCCCTGACGTTCGCCATCTTTACAACTATCCCACAAAAAGGGCATTCGTTGAATGTGAATTCGGTTTACACGACCTTGTCTCTAATTTCGCTGCTGGCTGGGCCTATTAACACATTCATCCGAGCTATTCCTGCTATGAACACTGCTTTGGCGTCTTTGGGTCGCATCCAAGAGTTCCTTCAGTCAGAGAGTAGACGTGATCATCGCATAATTTTGGAAAATTCTCCAGCCTCAACACAACCCATTCAGTCTAGTTTGGAAGGACTAGAACTCTCAGATCTAAGTCCCCCAAGGCACAATTCAGCATCGGAAGTCATTGCCGCCCGGGATGTGAGCTTCGCATGGGGCAATGATACTGTTTTTGCGGTCCACGATGTCAATTTGAGTGTTCAGAAAGGTCAATTTTGTTTCATTATTGGCTCGACAGGCTGTGGCAAAAGTACTCTCATGAAAGGAATTATGGGTGAGACGCCATCAACAAAAGGCTTCCTATACACGAAATACCGAGAGGCAGCATTCGTGGATCAGACACCCTGGATCCGAAACACGTCGTTCAGGGATAATATTTTGGGCGTCTCGAATTATACGAAAACATGGTATCATGAGGTTGTCAGTGCATGTGGCTTAGATCAGGACGTTGCAAATCTTCCAAATGGCCACTGTGAGCTTCTATCTCCTAGGTCCTCTATGTTATTGCTTATATTTATTCCAATTTTTAGCCACAGAAGTCGGTTCTTCCGGAATTTCTCTGTCCGGGGGACAAAAGCAACGGCTCGCCCTGGCTCGTGCTGTTTATGCATGCAAAAGTGTCATCCTGTTGGATGATATCCTGTCCGGTCTTGACGCTGAAACTGAGGAACATATCTTCAAAAGTCTTTTTGCAAGAAAGGGATTGTTTCGCCGAATGGGCACGACTGTGTTACTATCAACCCACGCTGTGCAGCGACTTGCTTATGCGGATCATATTGTTGCTATGGAAAGCGATGGCTCTATTGCAGAACAGGGCACTCTAGAGGAACTTAAAACCAGCGGTGGCTATCTATCCCACTTGAAGGCACAGTATAAAGAACAGGCGAGTGATGAAGTGAGACCCCAACAGCATGAGGCTACGAACTCTGTACTCAATGTCTCTGACCAAGGAAACCATGATGCTATGGAAGGAGGATTGACCAGACAAAATGGAGATTTTGCTCTTTACTTATATTATTTTGGGTCGGTTCATTGGGCATCCAGTGCTTTTTGGATGACTTTCCTTGTCCTCGAAGGAGTGGCTTCAAAGCTGAGCGAATTGCTAGTTAAATCTTGGGTGAGCGCCTTGGAATCCCAGGGCAGTGCTGTCAATACTTTCTACCTCATTCTATACGCCTTGGTGTCAATCATCGCGGCCTTTGCGCTTGTGGGTGGTGCTTACCATTTATTGATGTTCTTTGCCCCCCGAAGTGCTCAAACTCTACACAAACGTCTTCTAAATTCGGTTATGCATGCCCCCTTATCATTTTTCACTTCGGTCGACACTGGCACCACTATGAACAGGTAAGCTTAACTGAGTCCGAAACGAATTCTACTTGAATTACCCTAGATCAGCCCTAACCACCAACTATTATCAGGTTCAGCCAGGATATGACCTTAATTGATCATGATCTACCCTACTCTGCCCTCGATTTCATATTCTCTCTTTCAGGCGGAGTCATGTCCGCTATTATGATGTGCATATCAGCTCGGTATTTCGCCGCCGTGGTACCACCATTTTTCCTCTTCTTGTGGATGTTGCAGAAGTTCTACCTCCGCACATCACGCCAGATGCGCCTTCTAGACCTTGAGGCCAAGTCGCCACTATTCTCTCAATTTATTGAGAGCCTATCTGGCCTAGTGACAATTCGTGCCTTTGGCTGGGCGTCTGCATTCGAAGACCAGAATTTGGCCCTACTTGACGCGTCACAGAAACCGTTCTATTTACTTTTCTGTATCCAGCGATGGTTGGAACTAGCCCTGGATCTTTCTGTGGCTATCCTCGGTGCTATCTTGATGGCTCTAGTCGTCAAATTGCGAAGTGAGGTTGGCACTGGATATGTTGGTCTCGCCATTCTTAATGTCATTACTTTCAGCGAGTCGCTTTCACAGATCCTACGCAATTGGGCCGAACTTGAGACTTCTATTGGGGCTATCGCTCGTATTAGAGATTTTGTGGCCCATACCGCCTCGGAGAATAAGCCAGGCGAGAACGAGGGACTCCAAGCTATGGGCCTTGATTTGCCCTCCTGGCCATCCAATGGTGCGATCGAGTTTCGGAATGTCTATGCATCTTATAAGAGAGACCAGCCGCACATACTTCGCAATTTGAGCCTATCGATTCAGCCTGGTCAAAAGATTGGGATATGTGGTCGCAGTGGCAGCGGCAAAAGCTCACTTCTGGCTGCCCTGTTCCGACTTGTTGAAATTGAGCCAGAAAGTCAAATTCTGATTGACGGCGTGGATATTGCACACATCCCACGGCAGACTACACGTGCAGCTCTTAACGCCATTCCACAGGAGCCTTTTTTCACCCACGGCACTGTCCGTACCAATATCGACCCGTCCAATACCAACAGCCTTGAAGAGATTGAGCGCGCTCTTCGTCGTGTGGAACTATGGGATATTGTTGAGACGAAAGGCGGATTCGACGCCCCTCTAGATGCCAACTTTTTCTCCCATGGTCAAAGACAACTCTTTTGTCTTGCACGAGCGCTGTTGCGTAATAGTAAAATTGTGATTCTGGACGAAATGTCCAGCAATGTGGATTTTGTTTCTGACGCGTTGATGCAACGGGTTGTTCGTGAAGATTTTGCGGACTGCACGATCTTGGCCGTTGCTCATCGACTCGAGACTATCCTTGATTTTGACCGCATCGCCATGATCCAGAATGGTGAATTGATTGAATTTGATACGCCGGAGGTACTTCTCAAGACAGACAGTGCGTTCAAGGGGCTTTACGAGTCATAAATTGAAGTTTGGCGGGATTGAGGGAGAAGCGTGTTTCGCCATACATATCTAGGTAGCAACGAGACACAGTAGATGAGAAATAGCAACGTGAAGATATAAGTCAGACTTTCCACAACTGTCCTTTACCAAATACACCGCAAATTATGTCACAGTAGAAATCAAGGTAACTTTCAGCAACACTTAAATTCTATGACGTCCTAACAAACTCCGTACTTTCGGCGTTAATGCAACGCATTGAGAGGCCTTTGTGCCCTGGCCCTACCTAGGTATGCCCCTGTGTACAGCGCTAAGCTATTTCTGGTAAGGCGTTCTCTGGTGCACCAATCATATGTACGTACATGTGGATTCTTCCGCTGCTAAGGCCGGGGTTTGGTTAAGTCCGTTCTGGACTCCCGAGGTCCTTCCAACTTCATGCTCAGTACGGAGTACATATGTAGTTATGCATAATCTTTCCCTCATAACCTTGATGAATAAATGCTGTTTAATTCCCTGTGGGAACATATTTAAAGAGCTCCTCCCATTTATAGTTTGTTCACCTGTTATAAAATCCATCTGAAATATATTTTGAAATCTCTACGCAATGTCTATTCCCATTCGAGCTCTCGGTCGCGACGGCCCTAAAGTGCCTGCCGTTGGCCTGGGCCTGATGAGTATCGGTGGAATATATGGCCCAGCGGGCACGCTTGATGAAAAGGTCGCTTTCCTAGAGCATGCCCATGCCACCGGACAGTGGTTCTGGGACACTGCCGATTTATATTCCGATAGCGAAGAAATTGTTGGTGAATGGTTCAAGCGCTCTGGCAAGCGTGACGATATTTTCCTGGCTACCAAGTTTGCTCTCCAGCGGGACGCGGATGTGGGTATGACTGTCCGCTCTGATCCCGAATATGTCAAGCAGGCTTGCGCGAAGAGCCTTGAGCGACTTGGTGTTGACACCATTGACTTGTATTACTGCCACCGGGCGGACGGAGTGACGCCTATTGAGAAGACCGTCGAAGCTATGGTGGAGTTGAAGAAGTAGGATAATCCTTCTCCCCCTCCCTACCTTCCTTACATCCTCTCCCTTCCCCGTTCTCCAATCTCACTTCATCAGTGTATCACTAATGGTTTGAGTATACAGCGAAGGAAAGATCCGATATCTCGGCCTGTCTGAAGTTTCAGAAGCAACTCTCCGTCGAGCCCACGCTGTCCATCCTATTACCGCCTACCAAGTGGAGTACAGTGCTTTTGCACTGGACATCGAGTCACCCAAGGTTAACCTCCTGAAGACATGCCGCGAGTTGGGTATCGCGGTTGTGGCCTATAGCCCCGTGGGGCGTGGAATATTGACTGGACAGTTTCAGTCTCCCGCTGATTTCCCTGAGGGTGACTTCCGTCACATTATTCCGAAGTACTCGGAGGAGAACTTCCCTAAAATCTTGAAGCTGGTGGAAGGGCTGAAGAGTGTGGCTCATGTACATGGGAGTACCACTGCACAGGTTGCTATTGCATGGTTGCTTGCTCAGGGACCCGATATCTTCCCCATTCCAGGGACCAGGTCTACCGAGAGAGTTGATGAGAACACTAAGTCTGCCTTGTTGCAACTTACGGACAAGGAGGTGCAGGATCTCCGGGACTTGGTAGAGCAGACGGAGATCGTTGGAGCTCGGTACCCTGCTATGTAAGTTGCTCTCTGCCTTTTTGGATATCTGGAGCTTCTTACTGATCGCTTGTACAGGATGATGGGTAATATCTTTGCCGATACACCGCCGCTGTAGACATATAGGAGTTTCTTGCGCATTCAATATGTATTTACAACTGTCAGTTGGTTTGGTTGGATCTCAAGTCCGATCATCTCTGATCATTCCGGTGCGCATTCCCAGAGGGACAATGAATGACATTATGCGACCACCGTGTTGACGTTTGCCCGTACAATCCAAGTATGTTTCACCATGTAAGGCGTCGGTAAACAGGCACCACTTGAACACACAATATTTGTCGACGATCCGATCCCCTTTTTGTGCGAGTTCTGGCGAAGACAAAAGAATGTCGATCTAGTGGACTACCCATACGTTACAGTGCGTGATTTCCCCTGTCTATCCGAACAAGGAGGCTTCGCAAGAAAATGAATTCTCACAATGAGGGAAATTCAAGCTTATTACGTGGAAAATGGATTTCTCCCATTATAAATGGAATTACGTTAGAGTGCTATAGATACATAGTTTGTAAAGCGCTATCAACCGTTCTTAGTGACGGGGAATTCTGGTTTTGACAATAATGGGAAGTTAACTTTCTACATACCGAAACCAAAGTGCACCAGGCAGCTGTAGATAAAACCCCCATAACACCCCTGTACAACGGCTAACCATTATTTACAGCTGAAACACCTCAGTAGGGTGGTTGAGCACACACGTCGCTCCACGGATCATCACAGATGGCTCATAGCGGAGAATTTTGAGTTCATGTAGAGGATCGAACGCGGAAGGCTCAGGGAAAGAGAGAGAACCGGTCCCGAGCCAGACCTCCTTCGCTTCAAAGTCAATGGTGGCAGGCACTAGCTCCTTAACCGATGGCGGATGGTTTGCTAGCGGTGAGGGAATGACACGAAGATTTAATGCCGAGATAGTCTTTGACACAGCAGGAAGGAGACGCGAGGGTGCAAAATTGAAATTGACGAGTTTCTGTCCTAGAGGCCTCTCGGCATGACCCTGTATTATGTGGGATCCGGTGTGCATGTTGAGAAAAATGTGCCCGAAACGCTTGGGAAAGCCCCATTGTTCACGACCGCAGACGACGGCGGATTCATTGTCCAGTATCACAGAGAGACAGTAATCGAACATTTTGCCTTTGTAACTCACTTCGACAGAGTGAACATACTCTTTGTAGGTGCCGAGGGTGCCTATGCCATATTCGACTAGCATAGCGTTGACCAATGGTTCATTTTCCAGCCCAAGGACGTCGGGAACCAAATGGCTAATACTCGCAGAAGTGACCCGGTAAGCAATCTTAATGAGGGTGATGTCGCTGAAGCTTTGGGTCTTCACCGTGTATGGAGGAGCAAATTGAGGGACCGCATTGGCGTTGACTGAGAGAGTCCCAAAAGGCATTTCCGGAGACTAACGTGAATATGAGAAAGGAAGAAAGAAAAATGAAGATTCCCTGGAAGTATCTAGGTAGTTCGAAGTGCGATCACCAAGACGTTTTATACTTCCACCTAACGTCTACTAGTAAAGCAAAATATGACTGCCGCTGTATGTGTGTGCCTACCACAATTTGGGCATGGAATCTCAAAATTTAGGTCAGGAGTAATGCAGACGCCATTCAAGTTTGTTACATATGGCTCATCAGTTTGGCCCTGTGCAGTCTACTCTAGGTACTCTATGTTGTCGGAGGTGGGCAAATAGAGCCATGGATACTGGCCCCACAGCAAACTCTAATGCCGATAGGCTTATTACTTTAGTGCTATTGGTTTATCACTAACGGCAAAGGATTACCTACTACGGAGTAGTCATTCCCATTTCTAGATGATCGTGTGCCGGGGCACTAGTCCCCGGGGGTGAAACCTGCGGTAGAGCCTCAGTCTGTTCTTAATTAGAGAAGCCATTCAATTCAGTACACCTAATTACTTAAAAGAATAAATGAACTGTATAGAATAAAAATAAAATGTCTCAAATTCTGTGTATATGAGCTCCGAAATATTAATCATGCTTCCTTCTGCAATCTGAGCACCCCCAAAATCTCCCAGACATATCTCATTAAAACGAACCCTTTTCACCACGAGCTGCTGTAGTAACCGCAACAGCCCCCTTCTCCGCATAACCCGGCTCAACGGCATTAATAGTGTATCCATCACTCCCAGAAGCATCAATATCCTCCACAAAGTCCTTGGGCTCCATCCATCCAGATGCGTCCTTCATATCAGCCGGGGCGACAGCCAAGCATGACAAGTAATAAACAACGAATGCAACAATCAGACCAGTAGGGTAAGCGATAAAGTAGAATCGCTGGATACCTAGAGGAGCCTTGACACCCATTTGGTGAAGGAACCCGTAAAAGTTTGGCGCAATAGCAATAAGGTACGCCAAGAAGGCGCGCGGGTTGAATCCATGGAAGTACCGGTACGGACTTGGGCGTGAGACGTACAGGGCTGGGATGTTGAGCAGCCCTCGGCGGATGAGAAAGTAATCGCAAATGAGAATTCCGGTAATTGCCGATAGGAAGATCTGGTAGGAGGAGAGGAATGTGATGAAGATTGAGGCTGATGCGAGGAGATACCAGGGGCAGATTGCATAGGAGAGGACTGGTTGTTTTTTATTAGTTTCGTGTTGAGGCAAGTGGGATTGTTCAAGTTCTTTTCTTCTTTTCTTACCGGCACAAATAAAGAATCCTCGTTTGATTGAAATGTATTTTGGTAGTAGGGCTGCAATGTCGTTACCGGCACTGAGGGTGGTTAGTATTTGACACAGAAATGTGGAAGAAGGTGATTGGATTCTTACGGGATAGAGTTCTCAAAAATGGCAGAGAAGACGGTCGAATAAACGAATGCCAGAGAAATGAAGGCACAGGCCGCGCGGTTGCCAGATGTGTATCGCTCTCCTTCCATTAATTTGTCCAAGAAGTTCAGCGGGTTCCAAATAAGCTAGGGAATTTTGTCAGTCCAGAGGTTTTAATAATGCTTTTGATATAACAAACCTCTCCAAAGATGGCTTTGCTAGCCGATGCGATAAGATTTCCCAAAATGGCAACTAGGAAGTTCGACAGCGGGAAGCTGACAAACTGGCCAATGAGGACGTCATTGGGCTTTGTAGCATATCGCTGGAGATCGGATGCGTTGGAGATAAAGGTTCCGCAACTTGCGAGTCCCAAGAAGAGGAACTTGAAAATAAGATAACTCTTCTCGGTACCCTTGATCTCCGAAGGAGCATTGATTGTCTTCAGAGAGCCACCGGCGAGAGACACAGTCCATCCCAGCATAGCAAAGGCTGCGCCAAAGTAAACCACAACTTTGACATAGACCAGAGACTTCATCTTTGGTACAGGCACCACTAAGAATGCGCAATTGATAAGCCTGTCGAAACGGGTTAACCATAGATCAAGCATTGAGATACTAGTCACTGTACCAATAGATGAAGAAACACATCATTTGTGCTGAAGTCAAAGCCGACTTAGATCCCATCTTATCCGGGATGTTTTCAATAGAAGGGAATATAGCGTGTAGGAAGACACTAGGAACGAAGGTCAATAACCACACTTTCCGCGCTTCGCTCACCGTCAAAAACTCACTATAAACATTGCCCTCCCTGAACGGAATTAACACCATTCCATACAATTGACATGGCCGCGCGATTGAAAGTCGGCCACAATGCTCCCCAATGCCCAAAGCTGGAGCGGCAAAGAACAGGGAACGGAATGCGATACATGGCGCCAGCACGCCCGTTCACAGCCATCAAGGCACCGGCAAGAATTTGACCGCCGAAGGAGCATCCGATTGCTTCCCACATGGTCAATCCCATGGACATTCCCGTGGAAGCCGTATACAGATTGCTGACGTTCGCAGTCGCAGAGAACCAGAACATCATGTAGGTGAGTTGGGACCATGTTCGATCCTTTACTGGTGTCGGTCGGATAGAGTCATTGTCAAGCATATCAACCGGGCGATCGACGCCATCTCGTTGAGTTCTTTTCACTATTAGGAGCTCATGCAGTCGAGATAGTTTCGACATAATTGAGGTTGTATTAGGTTGGTGGGGTAGATAGAGGGTGGAGAAAAAGGTAAAAAGGTAAAAATATAAAAGATAAAAGATGGTCGAATTCGAGTGCTGATCTTAGTGGCGAATCCTGAAACTTGAATAAAGGGGAGAAGATGGAGAAGTACGTGCAGGATATATCGTGCTTTTTAGGGCTATTTGACAATTTGGAGTGGCCAATGGACTGATAAGGAGTCACCCGCAATTGTCCACTGGCAGCCTGCAAAACACCACTCTCCCAGAGAGGCGCCGACGATGCTATCTCAAGAGAATTAAAAGTCAAAACAAATGTAACACATGTAACGGCCTATCTCAGCTTATCATTTCAACCAACCACATTTGCATGTGGGCGTATGGAGATTAGCCCGGCGATTGCCGTCGCAACGCGTCCTCCGACGGTTATCGCTGGATTTGACCCTTTGATCTTCCAAGGATATTGCGGGGAGAAGAACCATGGATAAATTCACGAGCATCCTCGACTTGGTATTGGCCATCTATCAAACTAATCATGACAACCCTGCTCGAGTATACTCAAGTCGAACTCTTGACACTCAGCGGTCCAGAATTCCGCCGGGTATCCACTGCTCCTCCGCGGCCGCCAACGGAGGATGAAATTCCGATCATAGATCTCGCTTCTATCGACAAGGATCTGGAAGCAAGAAAATCCCTCGCGTCCAAAGTCAGAGCAGCGGCCGAGAGCACGGGTTTCTTCTATATCAAAAACCACGGGATCTCAGAAGAGCTCATTGAGAATGCCTTGTCCCAAGCAAAAGCTTTCTTCGACCAGCCTATCGAAAAGAAACAGCTAGCATCAAGCAAGATTCAAAAGAACGCTGATGGATGGCATGGGTTGGGGACTACCCAAGTCAACAAAACTGAAACAAGGGGTAACCACCCCCTTTTCACTCCCACCTGGGCATGCATATCCTGGTAATATTGCCAATGACTAACAAACGTTCTCAGATCGCAAAGAAACATTCTCTCTGCGGTACAATCCCAAGAATGATCCAACTGTCTCCGACCCGGACAAGCTGTCCGGTGACAATGACTTTGCATGGGAGACAACAAGTCATCTCCCTGGATTCCACGAAACGACAATTGAATTCTATCAGCGCCGTCTCACGCTCGCGCGCAAGATGATCCGTATCTTTGCGCTCGCTCTGGAAATGCCGGAAGACTACTTTGATGCAGTGACCACTAACCCCGGTGCAGACGGGCTTTACGTACATTATCCAGCTACCCCAGCCGACGCGGTTGAAGAAAACAATGGGGATGTCGATGTCGGTATCGGCTCGCATACCGATATCCAGTGCGTCACTCTTCTGTGGCAGGATATGTCTGGCGGTTTGCAGGTCCTGTCTGCCAGTGATGAGTGGCTCGATACTCGGCCTATAGCTGGCACACTGGTGGTTAATATTGGCGACTTCCTGCAGCGTCTTTCGAATAATAGGTTCAAGTCCACCGTGCATAGGGTTTATAATCGGCAGCCTACCTCCAGGTACTCAATGCCTTTCTTCCTGGGCTTCAATCCGGATTCGGTTTGTAAGGTTGTGCCTTCGTGTATTGATGAGACTCATCCTGCACTTTATGAGCCTATCTCTTGTGGAAAGGTAAGTCTTATCCCCATTTAACCTTATTCGGTATGGGACGTAGCTAACCTTCACGTCCAGTGGCATCGCAACCGACTTGAACTCTCACACGGAAAGCCTATTTCTGATTGAAGATAATATTTATTCGGAGAGATATGTATTCCAATTCAAATTACTGTGAAATAATAAACAACGCCCCTTGTATAGATTTCAAAATTGCTGCATAGAACCATTCATCCCGTCCCAATCAGAAGCGGGCATCGAATCGATGAACCGAAATGGCGCCCAGTCTGCGACCGAGCCTGGGTATGAATAAAACGTGTCATCGGGAATTACTGCTGCCTTCGAGTCCAAAACATCCTTTGCCTTCTTCTGCACAACATTCGTTGCCCAACTAAATACTCCCTCAATGCTCTTGGGAATCCTCGCCTGCGTCCGAACATCTTCCATCAGTGTATATGTTGCATGCACGTCAGGTATGCTCGCACAGTACTCTGCTAGAGTGACGCCCGCATATGCGGTGAGCAGATAGTCGTATGTTGGTCTGACAAACGGAGTCTCAGCGGTGCAGAGGACAAAAATCTCTCTCAGTACCCGCTGAGCATAACGAATAACAGTTTCGGTCAGCTCGTTTATACGCTCGTTGCGCATCAGCGCGTTCGGAGACGTGGATTGGTTCTGCTTTGCCAGTTCCCAGCGAGATAAAATTAGGGATGCGCAAGAGTGTGCCCATCTCAGTGTATTGGTGCCTTCTGTGTTTGAAAGTCAGTACGGAAAATAGTACACCAGCACGCTTAAAGTAACCAGCACGCTTAAAGTAACATGCTCACCTCCAAGATATTTGCGTCCCCATCTGTTCACGTTCTCCCAGGCCTCCGGCACTGAACTGACGGTGTGATAGATGGCTTCGTACAGGTGAATATAGAGCTTGAGCTCTGTGGCAATGATGTGGTCGAATGCTTCAAAGCCGGGGTATTTGACAATCTCTGTCCACTGATGAAGACGGTCGCATGAAACCACTGATGGCCGACCGGTGCCAATTGCATATCTTGAAATCTAGTCAGTTTTGATGCCCATTCCAAACTGATTTTACCATTGTAACTTTGAAGAGTACGTACTTCAGATGTACCAGCGACGCCTGAATCCACATCCGGCACATGTTCCGATTTGTTTCATCGTACAAGCCCACGAGCGACACAAGCTCAGATAGAGGAAAGCTAAGCATGCAGTGGGTGATGGTTGTGCTGCTCATCAACCAGCTATCAATATACCTACCACCTGGCACTAGAGGCCCAAAACTCCAGGCACTGAAGATAAGCATGGCGTGTATGGTAGAGATATCAATGGGTGTATCCAAAGTCTTCATGCCCAAGTGGGTCTTGACCAACGTATGAAGGGTTATGTGCAAGTTGGTGCGGTTTAGACCGGCCGTTGCTCGGATTCCTGCTAGAAGACATACGGCAAAGAGCAGCGGATGGTTCTCCTTGAGATCCGTCAGGGTCTCATTCGGAAATGGGTACCATGATGCTATCTGCTCGAAGCCGTGCTGGAAAACGCTGGCGAAACTGTCCGAGTCCAAGCCCATCTCGGTCATATTTCCACGGAGCGAGTCGTTCTCCCCGGTTGTTACGGGCTCCGTGATTAGACTCCCAACGTGGCGGACCACTGTGATTGGTGCTGGTTGGATGTCGGTGGTTGCCGATATGTCTGTCTCTGAGGGGACGTGCATAGTGGCTTTGCTATCATTGATATCCTTTCGCGGGAGTAAATTACTATTCGTTCCGTGCATTTCATTGGCAGGATCTCTTGTCATTGACCGGTCATTGCCGAGAAGGTGGGATTTCAGTAATTCTTTCATCTCAGAGAGTGAGGCTTCGATGGCATCAAGTCTGGTGCTTATCGGTTAGTAATCGAAGCGTCGGTCTATACAAGCGGAATTAGAAATACAATACCGGTTTGCACAATGGCATCCAAGATGCTGGTCAGAAGTCCTCTCTGGTCTGCCGATAGACCTTGAATCCGGGCTAGTGATAGCAGATGTGGATGGAAGAGAGCATTCAAGCCTATTCGTTGTCCGATTAACCCCCCATCAATCCTCATAAATGATGGGATTATATTAGGCCACCAACCTTAGGGAGATGCACCGAGCACATTGCCTCGAACCCGGAAGAACTTCGCATCGTGTCTTCAAGCGCCGACACGGCTGGCAGGACAAAATCCGTCGCTTGCTTGGCATTTCATAGAGTGGAATGTCCCATGGGATGATATGATATTGTGAAGTCAACCTGAAACTCGATGTTCTCCGCTGCTTATCTGGGGTTAACGGGACGCTAAGACGTATTGGGTTAGATGCCCAGGCTGGTCAGGTCCCGAGGTCCACGGGTGGCAGTTTAGGGTTATCACTGGCCGATAAGCAGAGTTCAAAATGTTCCAAGGTTGGGATTTGATAGTGCAATACAATGAGCTATATCTGAAAGAAAAGTGAAATGACATGTTAAATTCGTTTGATACGTACATGCCATTGAGCAGGAATTTTTCATTTCCGTCGGCCTTTGCACTTTGAATCGAACTGTCGATAAAGGCTTGGGAACGATCACTCGCCCCAATGATCCAACCACAAGGGTTGTAGAGTCCAGCAAAGAAGAGTTTAGGGCCCTAACATAGGACGAAACCTTCCCAAGCTGGAATGGAGAAGTTGCCTATGGAAAATCATGCGGCTCCTCCCGGCGCAAGCTTCTTTCCCTTAACACTTTTCCACTCCATACACAAAGCGCCGATCATGCTGATAGAAGCCATAGCTGCACCGACAATGAAGGTCTGGACAAGGGCGTCATTATAAACATGGAGGATTTTAGGTAGGTCATCCTTGTCAACAACACTTTGGAGGCCAGTGGCGCCGGCCTTGAGGATCGAAGCCACATCCACTTTGGGGGCGTACTTCGCGAGGTACTCAAAAAGCTTGTTTCTGAAAACGTTGTTTCCGATAGAAACAAAGAGAGCACCACCAAGAGTCTGGGCGAAGACGACCATAGCTGTGCCAGTGGGTACGTCAGCAAGAGGAAGGACAACTTGAACCCCGATCAGAGATTGCTGCATCCCGGAACCTGCACCGGCGCCGGTAATTATCTGATAGCCGATCCAGACAGCTTTAGACGTGTCTGTGTGGAACATGCTCATCAGACCGTATCCGATAGCCAGAAGGATTGAACCGAGAATCATAAAGGGTGTGTAGTAACCGATGTAGGTGATAATGATTCCCACCATGAGAGAGGTGACCACCATGGAAATCAACATAGGCAGGTTCATGATACCTGAGCTGACGGGACTGGCGTTTTTCACGGCCTGGAACCAGAAGGGTAAGAAGTAAATGGAGGAGAGGAAGGCAGCGCCGACGCAGAAACTGTAAAACACAGCAGACCAGACAGTACGACGTGAGAGAATGTGTCGTGGCACTGTAGCATTCTCTTTCTGGGTGTACTGGGCAACTGAAAACAGGACAATGAGAACAGCAAAGAAGCAAAACAACACAATGATGCGCCAGCTATTCCAGGCATAGATGGTGCCACCCCACTGCAGAGCTAGCAACAAGCAGACAATGGCAGGGAGGAAGAGAGTTGTACCCATGGGGTCAAACTTCCTAATGCGCTCCGCCCATGTCGTTTTCTTGTTATGGTGGTCGGGGGCAGGGAAAAAGATTGCAATCACGAAAACAGTGACAGCTCCGACAGGAAGATTGATGTAAAAACACCAGCGCCATGACACTTTGTCGGTGAAAAGTCCTCCAAGTAGAGGCCCAGCCACGGATGAAATGCCGAACATGCTACTGATACAGCCGTTGGACAATGGGCGCTTCGCTAGGGGGATTGCGTGGGCGACAATGATGAGCGAGCCCGAGAAAATACCCGCAGATCCCATTCCCGCAACGGCACGGCCCATAATAAGTGTCAGGCTGCTGTTAGCCACGGCGCAAATCAGACTGCCCACCTCAAACACTCCGATGGCGGTGAGGAAGGTCCATTTGACATTGAAAAAGGTGTAGAATTTTCCGAAAATTAGCTGGAGCGAAGCTGTGGCGAGAAGGTATGCTGAAAGAAAGTAAAGAAAATGATCAGTTCTCGTCCATCGTCGAAGTTGCCTCGCAGTTTAGCGTACCACTTCCATACCAGCCGACATCGTCAAGGCTGTGGAATTGGTCTGTAATCTTTGGAATTGCCGTGGCAATGATGCTGTTGTCTGCAGTGTAAGAGAATATGTGTTAGCTAGGCCCTGCAGTTTACCTCCAACCTTGGAAGGTTCAAAAGACAAGGAAAATATAAACATGCCAAGGGCTACCAAGAAGACTCCCAAACACAACGCTAGTGTAATCAAAGCCAATTTCAGACCCTTCGCGTACTCAGTTCCCTCAGAGTTTGGGTTCTCAACGTTGAGCTCAGGCTTTTCAGCTTGGGCTACGTTTTCCTGCTCACGGGAAACATCGCCAACCAGCGCGTTCTCCCCCTCTGGATTAGAAAGGTTAACGTGACTGGAGATTGCTGTAGACTCCATTTTGAGTGACTTTGTACACTGAAGGTCGAGGCAGTAGAAATGTATCAACTGAAATCAGGGTGCGGGAATAAATAAAAACAACAACACAGGACGTGTTATTTTGATGCGTTGAAAGAGAGGAAGAGAGGAAGAGATGGAAAGAGCATAGAGAAGAGAAAAAAAAGAAAATCTTCCTCCTGGGCTACGCAGGTTAGGTACCCCCAGGGCTCAAGGCTCCAAGGCTACATACCTAGGTAGAATCATCGCTGACATGAGGCCCGGAACCTTCCAACGTTCCAAACTTAGACAACATTTGAAAGCTGCTTTTCCCCCTCTTGGAAGGTAAATTGGATCAATTGGATCAATTGGATGGTTGTATTCGGTTTAGATTGCTTGCGAATTATATATACGGATATCTAGCAGTTTGTGGTAAATGATCTCAATTGTCAATATCCAGGTCTAAGGACGGAAGCTTATGAGGCCGATTATTGTTTTATTGTTTTTAACATATGTCTATAACACTGTACTAAAGTTCTATCTAGGTGTTATCTACGAGTTGTCTACGAGCCTTCTGGGATTTTTCTATTTTAAATCCAATTATACCGAAGCGAGTTATCTATATATGGTTGGTTTCGTCACCTGTAGACCTGCGCTAACCTTGGAAGCCCGAGACGTTCGCGTGTGCTTCAGAAGAACCAAGTACGCATTCACGATCATCACCACAGGAGCTTGATCCAATCCAAGTTTTATTTACTAGGTTTCCAAGCTACCAGACCTACGCGCCAGTGAATGGAAATATATATGTAACTATGCATTGCCATTCTGGATATCATTTTGGTGTCTTTCACTTCTTGGTCAAAGTTTTGCCAACGGCTTAGATCCCAGGGTCGCACTACGGTGTATACTTGCAAATTCGGTTGGGTAGGACAACGCAAATTGACAAGTTTGACGTCAATGTTATTTAAGTCTGATTTGTTGTAAACGACTGCTAGCTTAGATCACTTATGATGAGACCTCGGACACTATTCAAGTTAGGTTTGCCCTATATTTTGTGACAAAATTAATCCCTAATGCAATACTTTTATCACAAAAAGATATATACACCGCTATATCCTACCTTATTAAAGTACAATACCAATTTGCTTGGATTCAGGTGTCATATTTGAGTGATGTTTCATAGTATCATGAGACTCCGAATCATGGCCAAGTTGGGTTTTCCCTAAACTTGAGACAACGCTAGGGTGCATTGTTTTGATCGCACAACATCCCAATCGAGATCCTGGCACATGGAAGCACAATCCCAAGTATTTACCCAGACACACTCCGAGTGACGAGACCTGTGCATCGAGAGTTTAACGGTAGCAGCGGGCCGGTCCTGGTTCCGGGATACAGAAACCAGCTTGACTTCGGTCATATATTTCGGAGTATCTCAAAGTCTGAGTTCAGGGTCCTGCCCCCTTCTATCTAGTCATCCCATCACATTCAGATAGTTAGTTGTCCTCGGGTGATATGTTTGGAGATCTGTTCGAGTAAGGTACATGGCAGTGTGCTCTAGAAATGCCCACTGTAGCCAGCACAGAATATATCCTATACTGGTCCGTGTTTTACTGAAAATTTCATACCTATTACACCGATATCCGTGCCTTGAATACACCTTTGTGGATTTCCGAAGGTGATGATGAATTGTTATTCTTCATTTTCTTAATTTTAGAGCAGTTGAGTAAGTTGTTCTTGATATACTACGAAACTATATATCACTAATATCTATTATTATTTTTTATGCCGTCAGCTTGTTGTCTAGCAGTTATTGGGGCTCTACCTATCCTTGTTGGCCGCTGTCGCCCACATCTCTCTACATCTATCCAGAAAACAAAAGGACACCAAAAATGACATAACTCGAAACCGGATTTAGATGTGCATAAATCCCGTGACCAAACAGAATAACCTGATTAGGGAAAGAAACCTTGAAAATCAGGCCAAGACTGACTGTCAATCGACGTAAGAGATGAGCTACATACTCATGACGTCGTCAAAACCAACTTAACAGCTGGGGCGATCAAGTAGAAACCAAGTATGATACGCCGACATTTTAAAGCTCCAACCTATTTAAACAACCTACTCGGTATTAATCTGGGGAAACCTATCAAATATTTCATCCCTTATATTCCAATTCACCCAAGCTATCGGAATCTTCTGCCACACTACTACATACATCAATCATATCCAAAAACATGTCCGCATCACGATTCGCTCCTCTCCTGAGAACCCGGGTGGCGGTACAAACTGCACCTGGCTTCCAGGCAATTCGATCCATCTCAGCTACAGCCCCGTGCAACAAGGGACCTGTGGATGCGACAAAGGAGACATTGAAGAAAGCGGACCGGACTGTGTCTGATGCAGCAGTCAAGGGCATCAATACGGGTGGTATGTCTTCAATGGGATCTCATTGATCTACATGACTTCGATTCAATGTGCAGAGACTGATGCTAACATGACTTTGCCAACAGAGAAAGCCGCCAACAAGATTAAGGATGCCGTTGGCTCTGGGGCCAAGCAAGCAAGGGAAAAGGGGGAAGAAGTAAAGGGCGAGGCATCCGAGTATGCAGGCAAGGCGAAGGGTGAGGCGGCCCAGTATGCAGGCAAGGCGAAGGGCGAGGCGGCCGAGTATGCAGGCAAGGGCAAAGGCAAGGCGGAAGAAGCACTGGGCGAAGCTAAGCAGAAGACAAAGTAGGCGATGGGCCAGATGAAAGTGAAGGCCAAGGAGCTCAAGCGCCGCATTGATCAAAGGCTTGGACCTTGTCTACCTGCAAAGACCGGGTTAAGCTTACATCACTTATGATCCGAATTGTAATATTATTTCCCCATTCCGTTCATCAAAGTTGGTGTAGCCCGTAGCGCTTTCAATGCTTTGAACACAGTTGGAAGCGTCACTCTTCAGCTGGGTGGCAGCATGAGAACGTATTCGCGAGAACTCAGGCCGAAGCGAATGACGTCCTTGTCCATGACTTCCACATAGCGACCACCGGGGATGGTCTCTCCGTTGACGCTGGATCCATTTGCACTCTCAAGATCAATAAGATAAGGCTTGACCTTGCCGATGCGATCGCCGTATTCATTGCGCTTTTCAACAAATCGGAATTGTAGCACTGCATGTTGCTTCGAGCAGCTGGGATGGTCGAGTGGGAAGTCGACCACCAATCGCTCGCGACCGACCAGCCAGCAACTCCGTTCACTCAATTCAACCGTTTCCAGCAAGTCTTGCCCTTTGAACACATACATGCGCCAGGCTTCCTTGGAGGGAGGCTTGCGAGCTTCTGGAGGCTCATGGTATTTCAAAACTATTTCCGTACCACCCTGTACTTGAATTGTATTGCTTTCAGCTGCGAGTCTGCCAGTGGCGTTGAAATTTGGCTTCTGCTTTTCTGGCACTGGTGCATCTGAAGGGTGCGCCACATCGGTGAATGCATCGTTCTGCGAGGGGAGGGGACCGCGTCGTTCCAATGCTTGTGGTGGAGGGCTGCGTGATTTCTGTGGTGAGCGAGAGCGTGATCGCGTAGCACGATGTCTCCGAGATGATCGTCCTTCACCCTCGTAGCGGCTATCACGGTGTCGATGGGTGCGGTGTCTGTGTCTGCGGCGGTCTTCTCTGGCTGAGCTTGTTGAGCGCTCTCTGCGCTCGCGGCGAGGTCGATCACGATCAGTTCGGCCGCTGGTCCTTTCAGCTGGACTTCGGGATAATCTCCTTCGAGGGCTGTCCCGGCGAGAGCTCCGGCGGTCTTCATCGCGTCGTCTTGAGCTCGAATAGTGGTCGTCTTGAGGTGCATCTCGTCGTTGGCGTTCATGGGTCCGATCCGAGGGTGAATTCACGGAGCGTCGCCGGCGTTCGTGGTGGTCGTCAATGGACCCAGCCATTGTTGCGGTTGAAACGGGACTGCGGGGAAAGACAGGCGTAAGGATTAAAATGTTGGAGATCTTTGGATCAAAGCTGCCACACTTGTATGCACGTGACCATCCCCAAGCCTGCCGTTCCGAAGGACGGGAGCATCACCTTACTCTCTCTCGAAATAACTTTGAGACAAGAGTGCAACGGAGATTTTGACCGTGCTCTCTGAAGTGACGCCATGTGACAATGTTTAAGAAAATCAATATTTTTCATGGCAAAAGCCTGCGACTTTTGAATTCCACCGCGGTTTTCCCACTCTCTCGTTTCAACAACATCTCTCTAAGCTATGGACCGCAGGCACCATACAAAAACAGGAGATATGCCACCGAAGCAGAGTTCCCACATCAGAACTACTCATGGCCCAGTACTACATCTTTCACCCCTTATGATGTCTTGAATCTACCCCGCAGCGCGACGTACTCGAAAAGAAACTACTATGACCTCGTTAAGATCTACCACCCCGACCGACCCATCAAAGACCATCCTCTTTTCCATCAATTAACCGCTGAAACTCGATTGCAGCGATACCGAATTGTGGTTGACGCACATGACATCCTTTCCGATCCGGTCAAACGAGCGGCCTATGATCGAAATGGCACAGGCTGGATCCACACGGTACTGGATACAACAATAAAACCCGACTCACATGGACCAAATATCTATTCGAATGCCACATGGGAAGACTGGGAGGACTGGCATAACCGCCACCAAGGGCCGCAGCAACATGTTGTTGACCAGCGCACCTTCTCTCGGCTTGTAATCCTCTTGGTGTTGTTTGCGGGCGCCCTTCAAGCATCCTGGATCGGTCAGATGAATAATGGCGTCACTGACCGACTCCGTGAGGTCAATGAGAAGTCGGCGCGCGTTTTACAGGGCCGCAGAGATAGCACCGTCAAACAGATGGATTCAAATGATGCGCGTGTGCAGGGCTTTCTTATTCGGAGAGACCCCACAGGCTCGGGTGTGAAGGACCACGAACAAATGGTTTATCAAAGGGAGTTGAATCCCCGGCGCGGTTTGGATGAGTCCTCCCAGGTTGGTAAAGATAGCCGAGACCCTGTACAGTCAGTGGACTTAAAGTCGGAACCTTCGGAGTTCCCCTAGTCCTGTTGGATGAGCGTATGATTGTATAGCCTTTTGACTTTTTACGTGGGTTTCTGTATTTTCATAAGCACTTGGTTGTGGTCCTGGAGACTCACCTGCAATTGTTTGGGGGTTGTACCTAGGTAACGTTGAACATATTCCTAGACTGATAGGTAAAGTACATTTCAATGAATCTCAACTTCAAATTATTATTTTGCCAACAGAACATTGGAAGCAACATATTGTTGATCAGAGGTCTCATTCATATAGATGATTAGACGAAACTAGGCATAGCGCCACCCGAAGCTCGAAGAAGAATAAGGGATAACTGCATATGTAGCTAGAGAGCCTAGGCTGCATATAAGGGAGCCAGCCAAGTGTGGTCGGAATGTGTATATTATGTTAAATGACAACCGGAGAATCTCATTTGATGCTCACATACGATTTAAAGCTAACAATATGTATTGTCAAATTAATTAAAGTATAAAACATTGCCCCAGATTATTCATTTCGCTATTAAATTTTCCTACGGAAAAGGGGGGCTTTGACCGTCGATATTCCCACATCGAGCGCATTTGGCGCCACAGAGGCCCCGTTGACGTCGGCGGGTCGATCCCCTCGTTCCCAGGGGGGTTAGGCATCTGCAAGTGTGACAATGCATTTGGCCTCTACAATACCCCATTCCCCGTAAATCTGAGGCTGAACAAGGGGGATAGGGGTTTTGAATTCTCTGATCTAGACCGCATGAGAACTTCTCCTTCGATCCGGAAGTGCCACGAGTCGCCTTTTGGAATGTAATTGAAGGGCAGACACCAAGATACATATCCATGGATGGTCATGTGCCCTGTGGATACATTTCATAAATATTGCCAGTGTACGGAGTACACTTTCCCCGGTATAAAAGGGAGAGATTTGGATTTGAACGAACATGATCATTATATATTGTGTACTGTTCACCGGAGCCCCGAGTACAGGTAATCCAGGTACATATGTACACCCACCACTGCCTGGGCCAAAATATAGGGCTACGTCACATTAATTTCTTTTTTTAGTTTTGAAAGGGGAACAGGTCGAGTGTAGATATATATATACAATACTGTACATATAATAAGAAAGAGGAAAGCAAAAGCGATTATAAAGTCAAGTGTTGAATACTATTAATGCATATATATAATAGTCTATATAATAAACACCCTGTAATAATATAAAGTAATAACCGTATATATATGTTGTCTATAAAAAAAAGCCAAGTTTTTATTTTCCTACGTCATAACCCCCCCCCAGGTGCATCACGCCCCCAATCCACTTTTTCCTTCCTTCATCCACTCCCATCCACTCCCATATCGATCCAAGCAATGGGCCTGGTACAGTCTGTGTCCCTAAGTTCTCACACTCTCTCTCGAACACCTCAATATATCGGTTTCCCCCTCTTGGATACACCGCCTTAACCTTATTCGTCTTCAACTTCATCTCTTATGATTCTAAATCCAACTCTCACCTCATATTCTAACCTTGGCATAATCTGTTTTTTATTTCCTTGGTTCCCTTAACCACCCCCACCCGCCAACATCTGACCTCCCCCATTTGCGCCCTAGGTCAAGCCATAAACGCCTCACATCGTTCCATCCCATACCTCAACCTACGACTATTGATATCCTTTTATACCCTTTCCCTCCACTCGCGGAGGTGCGAGAATGGGGGATGTCCATAGTAGGAGGAGTCCTCCATTCCCTTCGCCAACAGAAACACTTCCACCCGCAGTGCCCCAATCTCATCATATGCAGCCTCTCAGATCGCCTGGTCATCGCCCCCCACATGGGCACCAATCCCAAAAATTGGTGGATGAACTGGCGGATAGGGTAGATGCTCTTGAGAAGTCATCTCTCCAGCCATCTCGGTTATCGCGCGGTGACTCCACAGAGCAGGTTATTGGTCTAACACCCATCACCGAGGACGCACGATCAGAAGCCGAGCGACAGGAGGATCAAGGACGGAGTTCGCATACCCTCAAGGAACTTCGAAAGCAGATGGAAGATCTCCTTGTATACCAACAGATGCAGCAAACCCAACCACTTCCGTCCCAGAGTCAACCCGTCTCCGCCCTCTCGAATGATACCCCAAGAAAGAGACGTTTGCCCAATACTTCGTCCAATACCTCAACGGAGGCTCCAGCCCCCATCGTGCATACCTCCGCAGGCTCGGCAGGTTCAGCAGGCACAATCAAAGGTGTCCAGACAGAGACACCTTCCGATCGCAAACCAGCGCACACGCCATCGTATCCTTTCCCACATATTCCACACATCCAGAACAAACCAACCAAAATGGCGATTGAACCAACAGCGCGTGGGGGACCATTTAGACTGAAACTCCCATCTGAGAAATCTCAATCGCCAACACCAACCTCCCAAACTCTACCAGAACCCAAAGCTTCGGAACCGCGTCCAACCTTTCTGCCCGCTCACCATAACCAAATCCAGGAAGATCCGAATTTTGTCAGTCCCAATTTGTATGATCTGACACTTCAGCTGAATGCGGATTCGGGACTCGAAGCGTGGTGGTCCAACCTCATTGACATATTGCAAACGCATTATGGGGCTGAGCGGGTGTCACTCGCTGTCCCTGGAGATGTGACTGATTTGGAGAACGTACCTTGGGGACAAAAAGCAATTTTTAACCAGAACGTTGATACATCGTTGCATGAACTTCAAGCGCGTCATACGGAGAAGGGACCATCAGCGGAGGCACATCAGTCACGCAAAAACGTCACGCAACAGAAAACCGAGACAGTGTTCCAGCAGGCTAAAATGCCTGGATCTTCCCGCCCATCTTTATTATCTCGGCACTCATTCGCTGGGTTTGATAAAAACAAAGGCCACACCCCCCACGAGCCCAACCAACCACAAGTTTCGAAGATAAATGTCAAATCCGAGAAAAAGCACGTACACATCGCTTCCCCAAACCCACCATGCACAGATCGTCTGATGGGCGAGAACCCCGAAGCCAAGCACGATACAATGGACAGTCTCCTCGGCAGTATGCGGCAGGCTGTCTTCCCCATACCTAGACCATTGGAGGTAGAGCTAGACCCTCTCATCAAGCGCACGGGTGTGGTTAGGTTATTTGGGCGTACCCGTCCCACCATCTTAACACGTGAATATACAGAGAGCGCGCAACATCCACAGCGTTGGACCGAGTCCGCCGACAGTCCAAATGAGATGGTTCAAATTACTCCTGATGTCGATGGTCCTGGTGACAGGGGAACTGGGAGTGTACCGATGCAGCAAGGCCTCGGCGTCAGTGGATGGAAACAGTACGATGAATACGAGCAGATTCCGCAGTCTCCGTGGTCTCAGTCCCCTGCTCCTTCGCCCGCCCCTCGCACACATGCAGAACACAATCCGTTCTTCACAAACCATTCAGTCGATGAAGAGGCTTTCTCCAAACATCCACCTTCACACGACTACTCTAATAATCTTCCACTAGAGGCCATTGGGATCGATCAGTCCAAGACCGTTATCCACATCCCTCTGTTACATGGTGGTCACTCTAACCGGGATTCCTCATCGACATTGAGATTCCCTGTTGCCGTCGTGTCGATGTTGTGCACAATAGTTCCATATCCTCCTAACCTCAGGCAATCACTTTCATTTCTGATGGCGCATTTGACGACTTCCTTCTGCTTGGCTCAGCGATATAGCCAGCTTGAAAGACAACTCTCATCCAAGGTTGAAACTCCCCGCTATGGTCATCTTTTGGGTCTCGGGGGCACTTTCTCGGATGCAAGCAGTGAGTTAGAGCTTGTTGCGGGATTAAGCGGTCACGTCAGCTACTCCGCGGGGGACAACAACAACCCAATGTCCGCGCATACGAGCATCACTAGCCCTAGTGATCGTTCGTCTGTAAAGTTCAGTCCTGCTGTTTCTGCTATGGGGACTCCTGGATTTGATCTTGGGCATATTGGATTCGGGTCCGCAAACCAATCTCCCGGTGTGGCTTCACGATCGGGCGGAGAAGCTGCTGACAGCTACTTCAATGTCTCTCAAAATAAAAACGTCCGAGACAATGCATCCCAAAACAGACCACGGCTCCTCAAGTCGAAGACCACCAACATTGACTCATCGACGCCAATTTCTCCTGACAAGGTGGCCTGGAAACCAACCACGAATGATGACACCAACCTACATGATCAACCCTTTTACGTCGCATCACCACTGCAAGACACCAGGCCGCACAATGCCTTTTCGCCAACCCAGCAATCATCACGTCAAGCCTCTACAAACTCGTTGTATGCTCAACTACAGCGGGAGCTCCCGCGCCCGTTCACTGACACGATAGCCCAGCTGATGCTTAATTCGATCCCATTGCATCTCTTCCTGGCAAAACCACAGAGTGGTGAGGTGATTTGGACCAATTCCAAGTTCGATGCCTACAGAAGAAGTCAGCACCAGGAGCAAAAGTTTCGCGATCCTTGGCAGAATATCCACAGCAGCGAGAGTGAGCATGTGCATATCAAATGGGCTAATGCCTTGCGCACCGGAGCACAGTTCACAGAAAGAGTGCGGGTTCGAAGATTCAATGATGAATCGGCATATCGCTGGTTCATTTTCCGGGCCAATCCGCTGTTATCATCAACAGGAGAGGTACTGTACTGGATTGGCTCTTTTCTTGACATTCATGAGCAGCATATTGCTGAGCTTGAGGCAATTCAAGAGAGGGAAAAGTTTGCCATTGATGCAAAGTATCGTGCATTCTCCAACTCGATCCCACAGGTTGTGTTTGAGGCAACAGAGAACCGCGGATTGATATTCGTCAATGAGCAGTGGAATCTGTACACCGGCCAACCCCTCGAGGAGGCACACGACCTTGGCTTCGCTAAACATGTTCATCCTGACGATCTCGAAAAGTGCGGTGAACTCTCCCTCAACAAAACCTCCCCGAACGTGGACCGAAATGAAAATGATAGCGGGCCTTTTGAGTTCATGGTCGGATCAGCTCTTGATGAACTTGTGAGGCGTGGCATTGCTTCTTTGCAGCAAGACGAAAATGGCCGTGTATTCTATTCCACCGAGATCCGCCTTCGTTCTCGAGGTGGCGATTTCCGGTGGCATTTGGTTCGTGTAGTACGTGTCAAGACCAGCAGTTTCGGGAGCGAGGAAGCCTCCTGGTACGGAACATGTACCGACATCAACGACCGCAAAAACCTCGAAAGAGAACTCAACAAGGCCATGCAGCAGTTGAATCACCAAATGGAGTCCAAGACAAAGTTTTTCAGCAACATGTCACACGAGATCCGAACCCCGCTCAACGGCATTCTTGGTACTATTCCGTTCATCCTGGATACGCAGCTTGATAGTGACCAGAGGCGAATGCTGGACACCATCCAGAACAGCTCCACCAATCTTCGCGAGTTAGTTGACAATATCCTTGATGTTTCCCGCGTCGAAGCTGGCAAGATGTCAATGGTCAAATCCTGGTTCCACATCCGATCAATGATCGAGGATGTAATCGACACCATCGCCTCACGAGCGATCGATAAGGGTCTCGAAATCAACTATCTTATAGGCGAAGACTTGCCATCGATGGTGATTGGAGATCGGTTCCGAATTCGTCAAGTCCTGATCAACCTTCTCGGAAATGCAGTCAAATTCACCGCCCAGGGTGAAATCCACATCTGCTGTGACATGTATCGGGATCCATCTGCAGATCCAAACGACACCCAGGCATTCATGAACTTCGAGGTCGTGGACACCGGAAAGGGGTTCAGCTCTCAGGACGCGGAACGACTGATGCAAAGATTCAGTCAGCTCGGAGAAAATGGGACACAGCAACATGCAGGTAGCGGCCTGGGGCTTTTCCTGTCGAAGCAACTCGTCGAAATGCATGGCGGCAAGCTCACTCCTAGCAGCAAAGAGGGCCAGGGAGCAAAGTTTTCTTTTAACGTCAAGGTCGATGCTCCTCCGCCACCCTCTCCTTCTGAACAGCCCAAATTGATGCGCCAGAATTCAACTGCTTCGAGAAGGCCCGCAAAATCCAGAACAACCTCTTATCAACAGGCACCACCTCTAGCTCCCAGAAACTCCGACTCATCCGGGAAAAGCTCTGATACCACCCTTTCTGCCTCGTTGTCAATTACATCCTCTGCTCTCCCGACCCCAGATATTGGCCCCGCGCCCCTGCCGCCTCCATTGGAGCAGACAACCGCTCTGGGGAATCTGCCAGATGCAGTCTCGAACCCAATAGTCCAGCCTGCCGTCACAAAGCCCGGCACACAGGGCGGCGTTGTGTCGCCTTCGTCTCAAGCATCTGCCTCTCCGGATACACCAATAGGACCAGTATCTGTGCCCGTCCATGGTCCTTTCTCCATCGTAATACTATGTCCGCTCAAAAACTCCCGACAAGCCATAAAGCAGCACATTGAGCAGGTCGTCCCTCATGAGATTCCGTTCAAGGTCACAACATTACTTGATGTTGATGAATGGAAAGATGCGATGCACTCTGCTTCCGATGCCCAACCTTGCACACATCTTGTCTTGAACCTCCCAACTGATGATATCTTGGAGGTCATTCAAAACATGTCAGACCCAGCCTTGGATCCCGCGCCCGTCATCGTCATAATTGCAGACCTTTACCAAAAGCGTCAAATCAGTTCACGGGTCAAAGAGCTAGCAGCTTCAGGAAAGCAGGTTTTTATTGTGCCAAAGCCTGTCAAACCTTCTGCTTTCTCAAGTATCTTCGACCCCAAGAGCAAGCGCGAGCTGAGCAAGGATCGGAATCAAGACATGGCGCGCGAGATCAATAACAACTTCAAGACTGTCTCCAAGATGGTCAAAGAAGTTTTGGGCAACAAGGGTTATCGAATCTTGCTCGTCGAGGATGACGAAACCAATCGAGATGTAAGTTTATCTATGAGAACGTCGTTGAATTGATTGCTAACTCATATATAGGTCATGTTGAAGTATTTGGACAAGATCAAGCTGATGTCGGAGACCGCATCCAATGGACTGGAGTGCACTGACATGGTGCTCTCTAAAGAACCGGGATACTATTCTCTCATCATCGTAAGTTTTACTGTACACCCTTTCTTCCCCCGCAAAGCTAACCGCGTTGGTTGGTAGTGTGATATTCAGATGCCTATCAAGAACGGTTACGATACCTGTAGAGATATCCGTGACTGGGAACAAAAGAACCATTACCCACAGATTCCAATCATGGCTCTTTCAGCAAACGCAATGACAGATCAAATTGAAAACGCTGCCCGCGCAGGTTTCAATGACTACGTTACCAAGCCGATCAAACACAATGAATTGGGCAAGATGATGATGGGTCTTCTTGAGCCCGGTCGCCCACTCATGCTTCTGCGAGACCGTCTTAGCCCAGACCAACAACAGACCATCGCTACTCGCCGCTAGGGACTTCCCCCGGGTCTTTGCCTGCCCTAGCCACCTTCACCCCTTACATCTTGCTGCTTTAATAGCATGTCTTTGTTTTAATATTCCTGTTTTCTTATATACATATATAGCCAGCCGTATCCCACCTCTCCGGTTCTTGCATTTGATATTTTTGTGACGGATCACGGAGTGACGTTTTGGTGGTTCATTTTCGATGGAAATGTCTTTTTGGATTTGGTGGATTGCACAGGAGAGCCATTGGAAGCTCGCTAAACACGCATAAAGCGTGCTCGTTTACATTTCAGGGCTGATCTCACCATTTTGGAAGTCCCATTGCGACATTTGCATTTGCATAGGGCCAGGAGGGCATTTATCCTTCCCTCGTTTTCTCTACTCTGTCCATTCAAGAGTACAGATGCCCTCCGCCCTCCGGGCCTGTGCATCGTGGCGTCAGTGCTCTAATTCTCTCTTGATTTTGGGTTGACCAAGCAAGCAGAATCCCTCTTGTTTTTGTTTCTTTTTGGCCTTTCTTTACTTTCTTGTGATACCAGATTATGAGCGCATGGCACCTATCTATTTTCTGGATCTGTATTTGTTAATAATCCCATTCTTTTCACTTTCCTTCTCTGTTTCCTCTTTCTTTTCTGGGGTTCGATATCCTTTCTGCTTTGGCGTTTGGACGGTGCATGGAACATGATGCCAGATACTTGGGCTTCTCATGGGTACTTTTATCTTATGGGCGTTTGCAAGGTTGACATATATATCGTAATTGGATCACTTGCTAGAAGATAAAGCAGCCCAGATCTCAATAGCGAGTGCCGTCTTTATCTGCGTGTATGATAGTAGGCGAGGTTAATGCGGACTACTAATATGAACCATTAAATATGAATAAAAGAGGCCGGAAAATACTCCAATGAGGTGCCATTAGGCACAAGAGGTACATTGTAAAGACCTTGGGATACCACGGCGTTATAAATCAATGTAAAGTCAACGACTAAACCAATCAGAAATAGTATACGAGATATGAACTAGACCCTATACTACGGAGTAGAGTGACAATTCCCAAAAAGGGAAAGCGAGTGAGTTGGCCATGGCGCATGTGGCGGTGAAGGAAGTAGAAAATCCCCGCAACCCCCCACTTGTGCGCTGGAAAAATAATAAACGGGTTGGACTTGGATTGATCTCGGATTGGTTTGGATTGATTTGACTGCAATTTGGGATTTGAATTCAAATTTGGCGTATTTGAAGAGGCAAAGGTTGTGAACATGGTCGATTCAAACTTGGAAACACTTCACCACATACACTACCCGGGTAACCCTTGATAAGAACACATTAATTGAGCGCCATAGTCAATAAAAGCAGGCACAGATACAATTATTCTCAATATTCGGACCAAAACAGCGGGCTCGTGTGACATATGCAAGGAAACTCTGTTGGCATAGTACCTATACGGAGTATTAACATTGGAAGGATCAAAGCAACACGCCTTTTGAGTCTGAAGCCCGAGTTAAAGGAGGGGCGGATCAGGACTGAGTTGGTGGAAAGACTATGACGAAGAGCGAAAGGATTAGGGGGAAAAATGTATGGCCCATTCCAAGCCGAAGTGTGCACTGCGCGTCATTAGTTGCTGTGCTGCCCGATGTTAACCTGGCCGAATAAGAGATCGAGTTCAGCCATTTTCAGCATAAAGCAACATGAATGGCACCCCGGCAATATTAATCGAATCGGTGGTGTCACAGGGTTCCTCGGTAACATTGTGGGTTGACGGGGCATATCGTGAGTCGTCAGGCTGTAAGGCATGGAGGCTGGCTTTTAGGCACAGTGAGGCATCAACAACCGGGGAGAAAAAAGAGAACAAGGAGACTTAGAGTCAGCAAGGCAGATCCAGATCCAGTTTAGAACACCCGGACCTCGAAGGATGTGCCCTGCAGTCCCATTTCCTTCCCACCTAGTTGGGCCTGCGTGGTGTTCATGTCAGCAAGTATCTGGGACCAATGATGAAGGGTCGTGGGCGGTACAGTATTTTCTCATATAGTATTTCCGACGGGGCTGGCCGGATGGCTTCCCTTTATCATACAGGCCCCATAGCTATCGTCAAGCAAGTCATCGGCCAGCTGCATAGAGTGGGGGCTAGCTGCGTGCTCTCTTCCCACGTTAATAGGCGTCTAGAGCGCTTGTCGATGCAGCAATTCTCTTTGTTCTGCTGCCAATGGATATGATGGCTATTGGTGGATTCGTGCGAGAAGGGGGGCTTTCTCGTCGTTGTGCAGCAATAACAGCCGCATCCAGGCAGACGAACAGAGGGACAAGGATCAATGTTCACTTTGTGTTTTTTGACTTCTTTGTCTTGTCATTCGACCTGGAGTTATTAAGCATTGGTCACACCACTTTGCCTTTTTGCTCATATATTGCCGGGATGATTCTTGTTAGAACCTTGCAAAGGAAGCATGGGCTCACTGATTCGGGAACAGTTTCGAATGCCAATCTTTCTCACGGTCCTTTAGTTCATGCAGTGATGTCCAACAATATCCGTGTGACCTGAATTGAATGCAGCGATCCTTATTTTTGGGCTCTTGGGCTCCGATCCCAAAGATGATGTAAGGCCGCGAGACATTCCGATCTTTTGGGTTTTCGCAGAATGGCGTATTTGACCACAACTATACAACTCCAACGTTTTTATATGTATAAAAAACTGATAAACTAACCATCATGTTAGACTTGGACGGTTAGAGGGGGAAATATGTCATACCGGTTCTTGCGTAGTTCGTCTTATCTTTGGGGCTTTTGTTGAACGAATCAACCTTGATCGTCCTCTTCCCAGCCCCCGAATTTTTGAAGAAAAAATTCAGTCTAACGGGGACGAGGGCGGGAAAAAAGAGATAATTATGGGAGATGAGAGAAAAAAAAAAGTCATGAAAAAGTGGGCGAAGGAAGGACGGCCAAGGCGATATTTATATCTCACCTTCCCACCAACTCCACCCATCCTACCCTCTTCAAACCCACCTTCCATGTCCTTTCTAGTCAATTCCTGAATACCTCCAGTCCACGCTTTGGCCCCAAAAGTTAGACCAGGAAGAGGGGCGTAGATCGAGACCGGATTTGCACCACGCCGCCACGGAATGGCGGAAACCCTAGTGGAGGAAGGCTGGCGTCCTCGACCAGACACATTGAGTCTTTTTTCCACTCTGAGCGGGGTCAAGGCGGTCCAAGAGGCAAATCGGCGGGCAGATACGGAGACATACGTGCAGACGGAGCTCGGGGATTGGAGGTACAGAGGGAGGGGTGCGAGTCAATGTGCCCCGAGTGGTCCAATGGCTCCTTCGAGGCCTTCGCAATCCTTGCCATCATACTCGCCTCCACCAGGATGGGAGCATCCGCCGGACAGAAGACTTTCCGCGGAAGGTTATAAAATCCCCGTCTGGCCCGGGGGAGACTGTCCTTCCTTCTTCTTCCTTTCCCATCACTCCGAGTTAGGCCCGTTTGCACATTCTTCCACATCCTTCCCATCTCCTTGATTCATCTTACTTCACTGAAGTCCACTTGAGCTTCATACTTCTTCTTTACTCCACTGTAACACTTGCTGTTGTTGCAGTCAATCGTCGCCATGGCCACCCAGCGTCACTATTACCAGCCTGCTGCCTACCCATACCACCATGCACCCTCCAAGGCGCCAGCACCAGCATCTCTCTACCCAATTTCCAGAGTCTCTGGCTCCCCACCAGACTTCTCTGATGCAAGCACCACCGCCGGCAGTCGTTCCTCTGGCGGGCTTACCTTCAGCTCTGCCGGCGAGTACGACTCCAGCTTTGCATCGTACTCCGGCGTCGATGTCGTGGAGGTCCTGAGCGACCGCATGCAAGACGCATTTGATCCAACACCATTAGACAAGGGTCTAGCACGACAAGCGCAGACGTGAGTTTCCCTGGAACACTTTCCCGACATTCGCAATTCCACCCCCGCAGCGACCACCACCAGGAGATGGCACTTCACAAAACAAGCCCGAGAAAGATATCCCAAGTTTCACAAACATCATGCTAACAGCGCCTACACGCGCAGATCTGGGCAGTTGAACGCAAAGCAGCAAGAACTCCTCGAGCTACAAGCTCTCGCGCAACGCCGACTAAAAGGCGCACGAGCGAATTTCTCCGAAGGCTTAAAAACCGCACGAGAGACAAAGCGCGACCTGGAATGGACGCAAAAGCGCGTCAGGTAAGAAAATCCACCCCTAGAACCGGGCAATGTGGTACGATGGACGTACAAGTTCCGCTCCGCTCCGCGACAGGGGCTTCCGCTCCGCCGGTGTGAGCTTGGCACGTGCACGTCGATCAGCGCCGTGCCTGCGGCATTAGCGCCGATGAGTATGCTTCTAGAAGGCTGACACACGCGGCTGGAAATAGTGCCCTGAAGACTAAGGCCGAGAAGGCCCATCCTGATGAGTACCGTCGTTCTTCGAAGAAGTACGCCTACGATGACTACTGATTGGGCCTTCTTTGGGCTGCGATGGGCTGCTTGATGACTGATATGATGGGGTAACCCCCCCTTGACATGGAAAAAATTGGGATCTTGGGATGGATGTGAGGTTATTTTTGGATCTTTTGGCTTTTTCGTTGGGTTTGGCGCGCTTTGGATTCTTTGGTTGGGTCTTTGTGTATATCTTGGATAGGTAATTTGTGTCTCTTTACGTATAGTAGAGAGGGTTCTCTGAATGGTATTGGTTTTACCAGTTTTTCCGTATGGCCTAAGAATCGCTGCCTTGTAGGCCTGTAATACGAGGCCTTGAAGTGTGCCTGAATCTCTCTGGGGTTGTAGAGCACCGTTGACAGTCGTATGGTATGCTGTTGTGTAACTGCGAGTTTGACGTTGAAGACTGATGTATCTGGCCTGACACGCTAAAACGGTTGTTCCTTACATGTAAAATTCAATACGAGCTAAGTAAACGCTGAAATTAAAAAGGAGTTTAGATACTCGGTCTCTTGATTTATATAAAAGACCTGTAGTGTTTTGGGCTTGGGTGCCTGCAAGTAGTCAACATGACAAACTAGCATGACTCCAGCCTCTGGATGAACATGGTGCCAATCTGAACTAAAATAATAATTTCGTCATACGCTAGAACGATATTGTGTCGTGTATGCCATTTGTTAGTTCTCATAGAATGTGCTGATCAAATCTTTGACTGGACGTTTGCGAGAAATAGACTTGCAAAGATACCAACAGGAGAGAAACAAGGATTGTAAGCAGCTATATACTTCAGGACTAATCTAGTTACAATCCCAGGTGTACTCAGCAAAAAGAACGCCCATTATAACAATGTTTACTGGAAACTCTGTTCCTCTTCAATAGCGCGGTTGATAACGCGAACAAAGCGGCCAACCTTGTCAGAATCCTGTTTGGCCGTTTCAATACCCAAGAGGACCTTCTTGATGCCGACGCTCAAGCGCCCGTCATCCGCAAGTCCACCGACTGACTCAAGAGCTTGCGCAATCTCTTGTGCGTCAAATGCACCGGATTTGTCCATGACGAACCGTAGTTCACCGAAAGAACTAACATTGGGAACCATGATATCCGAGTCGAAGGAGTTGTAGATGTCTAGCTGCTTCATCAAGGCACGCTCAGTGGTCGTGGCCAGAACCAACAGACGACGTCCGTGAGTTGGCTGCTTTCTTAGGAAAACCATGAGAGCTTGCAGCACGCTGTTGCTGAAGCGAGGACCAATCGGCACCCAGTCGATGATGCGCTCGATGTTGTCAATGACAACAATACTTGTAGCACTCTTGTAGGCGCTGTCAAAGATTCGGCTGATGTGTGAAATCTTTGCTGTCTCGCTAAAGCCAACCATGTCCTCGGGGCTGATCAACTTAACGAAGGGGAAGCCGGAGTCAATAGCAATCCGTGCTGCCAGGGCGGTTTTGCCGCTGCTAGGAGGACCGTGGAGTAGCACAGAGAACAGTGGAGTCGACTCAGCCACTCCAACTTGCTTGACGAATAACCCGCCTTCCCGCAGGATTTCGCTGATAGTCGGGGAATAGTCGATAATGCCGTATGGAATGCGGCTGGACAGCTCTTCCTCAGACACACCAAAGGCAGGCTTGACTTCATCAAGAGAGTGGAGGAAGTCGGCCCGGTTGACCTTCATGTCTACCACGTCCTCATTGATACTAGCCATAGTACCGACTTTGACATGGCGGGAGAAAGCAAAGGACGAAGCAGACTTGACCAAACCTGCAATTTCAGCACCAGAAAAGTTCTTGGTCAAATGAGCAAGCTCGGTCAAGTCAACATCCGTATCCATGACATTATTGTTTCGCATCTTCTCGGTGTGGATGTTGAGAATCTGGCTTCGACCATGTTCATCGGGGAGCGAGATTTCCATGTGCACTTCCAAACGACCGGGACGCAGCAAAGCCTCATCAATCATGTCCATTCGGTTGGTCATACCGATCAACAAGATGTTGTTCAGTTGGTCGACACCATCGAGCTTCGAAAGGAGCTGGTTGACCACGCTGTCGCCGACGCCGGTGCCACCGCCAGCTCCGCTACCACGCTGCTTGCACACTGCATCCAGCTCATCGAAGATGATGATATGGAGACCACTCTCGTCACCCTTTTCTTTATACTCCTTCTCGGCATCCGCAAACATCTTTCGGATGTTTTCTTCCGACTGACCCACGTACTTGTTCAGAACTTCTGGACCGTTGATAATCTTGGGCTCCCTAGCATTAAGCATCTTTCCGATTTGTCGAGCAATGAGAGTTTTACCCGTTCCTGGAGGTCCATAAAGCAAGAGACCCTTAACGTGCTGAATACCAAGTTTCTCGACCAGACCAGGAGGGAAAATGCGAGAGGCGAAAGCACGACGGAAGATCGTACTGAACTCAGAGTCTAAACCACCGATACCCATGTCCTGGAACTTGAAGCCTGGTTGGATGATAGAGTTGGCTGCCGGGCGGCGGTTAGATGGCTTCACGTTGATGCCGGTCTGAGTATCCTTAAAAAAGTTGAGTTGAGTGTGCCGTGTGAGAATACCTCTGGCCGTAGGATCGGTCTCGACTTGTCCAGAACTAAGATCAGCCTTCTCTGACGTCAAATCAACCCGCTGAACGGTCTTGACCTGTAGTAAGAGCGGGATGCTCTTGTTATCCATCAGAATTCTCTGGCCAGGCGAGAATAGTTGGTTCTCAAAGTTCTGGGGTTTGTTAGCATGTATTCAGGACTGGGATGAAGTCAACATACCCTGATCACCGCCTGTGCCAATTCATCCTGGTCGTAAGGAGCTTCAACCCGCTTCTTGGTAGATGCGAAGCTGACTTCAACATCCGCGGAGCCTAGGTAGGCCTGGCCGCCTTGGCTAAACGGATCGTACAGCTGCACCTTGATGGCATCTCTCAATCCGATGTTGGCCCATGTTCGCTGAGGGTCCGACATGCTCATGTAACCGGGAGGGAAACCATCGAGAGGGCGGGCGGAGAAGACGAAGAGGTCATTGATAAGGAGGAGAACGTCGGTGCCATCTCTTGAAGGTGGGATGTCCTGCGGCGAAACAGCGACGCTACTGTGTGTTAGTCCCCAAGAGTAATAGGCCCGCCAGAGAATACTCACAGGTTTCCAAATGTGTAGTTTTCGTTCGGACTCTTACTGGGATGAAGAGTCCAAGTCTGGCCTCCACCTCTTTGTCCGGACTGCATCCTGGAAGGCATCTGCTGCTGCGGCGGTCTCCCTCCTGGTGGAGGTGGGCCTCCGTAACCCCTTAGATCATCATACACATCAGTCATCGGCACATCATCATCACAGATCCGAGCTGCATAGCCTGCGCTGGACGAGGGGGAGCGATCGGTATCATACCGTGGGGGTGCTTGGTTGGGGTTCGGGTGACCCTGCGGGGAGGGTTGTCCGCTGGAGCCGAACGGATTCGGGATATTGCCACGATTGAACATGATGAACCGATTGATTGTCGCTAATCACAGAGGTTGAGGTGAGAATCGGTAAAGCTATTGTTTTAGTGACACTGTGTCGGGAAAGGAGCAGGCAACTGTGTAAGTCAGTCGGCTCGGCAGCGCGAGTGACCTGGAGTCAATTCTCAAACTTTTATGTTCAAGGATTTGCTGGATATATGCTGATATCCAAAGCAAATCAAATTTGAAGGGAAGAGAAGAGAGTTGGAGCCGTCAAGCTGTCGACGGGGCATTTGGCCACCCCGGGAACAGCGTCGGGCCGTGGGGACGTCATTATCGATAAGACCAGCTCTTTGCTATCGAGCAACCTCCACGCAAGGGTCAGTTTCCAAGATGCCTCTGTAAGTTGGGGTTTTTCTTTCGATTTTTTAATATCTACGAATCCCGCTAATTATTTTATAGCCATCTACTCGGCAAAAAGTCATGGAACGTCTACAACGTCGAGAATATCGAACGCGTCAAGCGCGACGAGGCGCAAGCCAAAGCCTGCGAAGAAGAAGATGAACGTATTATGCAAGAGGTCGATGCCGAACGTAGGATCAAAATTCTTCGCGGCGAACGTCCGCCTACACCCCCACCGGCGCCTTCCCATCTGTCGTCTGAACCCGGGCCTCGATCAGACAGAAAGTCCGCCGGCGACGCTGGAGGATTTCGTAAGAGAAGGCGCGTTGCCGGGGAAGATGATACGGATCGAGATATACGATACGCTCGGGAGGATGCGGCGCAAGCAGTTGCTAAGCGGGAAGAGTTGATGCTCGCCTCTCGCAAGGCTGATGCAGCACAAGCCCCGATTCTAGACAAGGCCGGCCATATCAACCTGTTCCCAGCCGCAAGTGCTAAAACAGAGAAGAACTCCGAAGCAGAGGCTGAAACTGCACGGAAGAAGCGCAGTTATGAAGACCAATACACAATGAGGTTCTCCAACGCCGCGGGCTTCAAGGAGACTATTGGTCGGAAACCGTGGTATTCCTCCTCAGAACAAAATGCAACTGCGCCAGGGGCGATGCCTGAGAAAGATGTGTGGGGTAACGAGGACCCCAGACGCAAAGAGAGGACACAGGCGCGTATGAGTGCGAATGACCCACTCGCAGCCATAAAGCGGGGAGTGCGTCAGTTGAAAACAACAGAGCAGGAACGGAAACGGTGGAATGATGAGAAGCGAAGAGAGATCGAAACCTTGAAAGCCGAGGAGGTACGGAGGTCAAGCCATCGGCGAAGACGATCCGCGTCAGTGAACAGCCTTGATAGATTCAAACTAGATGCGCCAGACAGGGAACGTGAGAAAGACAGAAGAAGTTCTGAGAGACATCATCGTCGCCGTCGAGATCAAAGCCGAGATCACTCTCATCATCGCTCTCATCACCACTCCTCTCATCGCAGTCATCGTCATCGCCACGATGAACATTCTGAGGCTCCCAGGCAGGAAAAACATTCTGAAGCAAAGAATTAATCCTAGATGTTCCATTTGTTCTACGAGATCATGACTCAAATTACGACAACGATACCCATTAATTATATTGCTTGTTACTAAATGTAAATCTAATGTTATATGCAAGGCCATTTTAAACCGTTTTCACCAATATTCTATTCCAACTACAACGCTAATAAGGGAACGTCTCAAAAAATATGTCTCAGAAGACATCTGAAAAAAGACTACCAAAAAAGACGTCACAAGGCCGCAAACCTCATTTTTATATTCACTGGGTTAAGTAAACCTTTTCTATGTAGGTGGTCATATCTCTTTTAGTTCATCAGAAAACGCATCAAAAGATCGCTCGATCCTATACGAGGCTCCATAGCTGGACCCCCTTCTCATTTGCATCGGACTCCCATTGAACACTGATGTCCACTCCCCGAGAGCCCTTCTCGGTCTTCTCATAACCGATTTTGCCGGTGATGACCTGGCCCTTCTTCAAGGCCTGGGAACCTTGCTTAGCGTGGTCCTTGGCATGGTCAATGAGAAGGACAGTCTGTTGCCAGTGGGTCTCGGTTCCATGAGGACCAGTGGTGAAGGAGACAATTCCCTTCTTTTGCATGTCCGAGGGGATGGCATCCTCAGGCAGAATAGACTCTCTGGAGGGCATGAAGAAAATGTCGAACCAGATAATCCATCCATCCAATGCGTCAACATCCTGGTTCAAGGTAACCTGGAATTCCTTCAAGAATGACAGCTCCTCAACAGTGATGGTGTGCAGCGGAAGTGTCAAGAAAATCTGAGACTCTCCCACGACGGTCGTGGGCTGGTTGCTGCGAACCACAGCCTCATCGTAGATCTTGTGAAGCATGCTGTCCATCTTGAAACCGTAGACGTTGTTCCAGAAAGAGATGTGCGACGCGATGAAATCCGGATCGGCGTAAGGGGCGAGGCGCAGGGTAGCGTGAGAAGGAGCCATAAGGCCACCAGGAGCGAGGTAACGATCTCTGGCGTAGATGACGGAATCAAACATAGCCTCGAAAAGGAGACCGTAACCCATCCATTCGGAGATGATGATGTCGACCTTTTCGACGGGCAAAGTAACCTCTTCGATCTTTCCACGGATACAACTGGAATAGAGTCAGTACTTTTCTCTTTATTGGGGGATGATTATGAGTCTTACGTGATCACATCTTCAAGGCCATTGTCGTGGACAATTTCCTTAGCCCGGTCAATGATGTTCGAGTTGTCGACAGCAATGACCTTCTTTGCGCCAGCCTTGGCACAGAACATGGACAAAATACCAGTGCCACAGCCAACATCAAGAACAACCTTGTCCTTGAAAACGTGCTTGTTTTCGTACACGAAATCGCGGTAAGAGTCGGTACGGATGGTGTCCTTGAGCATAGATTCGTGAATGCCTTTAGACTATGTTAGTTTTATATGCATGATAATCTGAGCGGGATATCCTACCGTTGTAAGCGTACGAGACGAAATATCCATCTTCAGCATCCTGCAGTCTGTCGACAGCCTTGGCCGAGGGCTGAGGGTTGGATTCAGCAAGCTTATCATCCTCCTTCGACAATTGGTCGTCCATCGACTTCTGCACAGCAAGACGGTACTCGGAGAATTGGGTCTGCAATCGCTCCAAGTTCTCCTGGAGTTCGAGAACCTGTCGGTTGGTCTCGGTGGCAGGGGCAGCGTCTTCGCCCTGTTCTTCGGCAAGATCGTCCAAGCTGTACAAGAGAGCATCGTCCTCCAAAACGGGCTTGAGGTAAACATCATCCTCGAATTTGGACTTGGATGAAACATCGGGGGTGTTGTTTCCGTTCTTGACTTCGGTGCGGACGTAGTTGACCAACTTGATGTTGTCGAGGAAATCTAAATCTAGAAGCGGAAAAATAGTTAGCCTTAATTGTTGGGCCCCCCGTAAGAGTAGTAGAAGCTGCACATACCAAGATCCTTCTGGATCTTCAATAGATCAAAATTGTACTTTTCCTTGCACTCCTTTAGCATTGAGCGCGCATCAGGGTAGACCTGCTCGGTGAAGAGGCCAACCACAGGTTGCGACTCCTCATCGGGCTCGACATCTTCCCAGCCCTCCTCGTTGCTAGAATCGGAGGAATCCGATACTGAATGCGAGTCAGGGAATCTCTCACCCACGGGTGGATCCACGGCATTGGAAGCTGACATGACTTATAAATGGTCAATATCAAATTGTTTCAAGCTTGGAGGGGGAGGGGCAGAGATAGCAATTTGATAGAGAAAAAAAAATCCGTTATCAGCGGATGCCTCAGGCAGCAAGAGCCCCCCGGTTGCCCGTTGCCCCGCCCTGGTTTGTTTATTCGCAACTTGCAGACGAATACATCACATTTGCTTCCCCTTGGACTCGATCTTGATTCTCCCGTTGCAATTATAACTTATTCCATGTCGCCTTAATCTCCAGTTTCTTTCTCAATTTGCCGCATATTCTCTCCATCTCACCATGGCTTTCTTTTTCAATCGTGGCCGGTCGCGGCAACCTGCTGATATCGTCCGGACAACCAAGGAATTATTACTGAGGATCCATGACTCCCAGAATGCTCCCAAGGTTCGTTTGGAGACATGAAACATGGAGAGAAGAATTCCACTAACGAATCAACTAGGCCGAAGAGGAGCTGGCTAAGCAACTCAGTCAAATGAAGGTGATAGTACAAGGAACACCAGGTTAGTCTTCTGGAAGTAATACCCAACGCGCAATGTTAAGGAGCTAACCCAATAATCTTCATGTTCAGAGGTCTCAGCATCAGTGGATCAAGTCCATGCACTTGTCCAAGCAACCCTTCAAGAAGATCTACTTTTTGATCTATCCAAAAGCATCCATTTGCTTCCCTTCGAAGCCAGAAAAGACACCCAGACCGTATTCTCCCATATCCTTCGGTTCCGGCCTAATTCATATGGCGCCGAAAAGGATCCTCCAGTCATCTCATACCTTGTCCACCATCGGCCAGAAATCATTGTTGAGTTATGCCGTGGCTACATGCAGAGTCAAAGTGCAATGCCATGTGGCGTCATTCTCCGAGAGGCATTGAAATTCGACGTCATCACCGCGATTGTATTGTACGACCAATCCAGTGAAGGAGAATCGGCGATACGACTATCAGACGTGAAGCCTAACCAGCCGCAACGGGGGGATGGTGTGTTCTGGAGATTTTTTGATTGGATCGACAAGAGCAATTTCGAAGTCAGCGCAGATGCGTTCACCACATTCAGGGTAAGGCTCAGATTGATGGCTATTCTAAGGTTGATGATAAATGGCTGACATATCTTTTACAGGAGATTTTGACGCGCCATAAGAGCCTCGTGACTTCGTACCTGGCAACCAATTTTGAACTATTCTTTGGGCGGTTCAACAACATCCTGGTCCACTCGGACTCGTATGTCACCAAGCGTCAAAGCATCAAGCTTTTGGGGGAGATCCTATTGGACCGTGCGAACTACAATGTGATGATGGCATACGTGGAGAGTGGAGATAATCTCAAACTCTGCATGAAACTGCTGCGGGACGACCGCAAGATGGTACAATACGAAGGATTCCATGTTTTCAAAGTAAGTTTGCCCTCAACTCACTCCTAACGCAGATGAGGGCTCGCTCTGACAAGGGATTAGGTGTTTGTGGCCAACCCGACTAAATCGGTGCCGGTGCAACGAATTCTGATCAATAACCGTGATCGACTGCTGAGGTTTTTACCTAAATTCTTGGAGGACCGAACTGACGATGATCAATTTACGGATGAGAAGAGCTTCCTAGTCCGTCAGATCGAACTCTTGCCCAAAGAGCCTGTGGATCGGGCTCGACCAACTCGCGACTCGCCATCAGCTCACACAGCTGCTGTGGCTTGAGCTGGATCTAACGCTGGGTCGCCGGATTGACCGTTTCACGCCTTTATGATACTTTTTCTTTTTGCGTTGGTTCTAGCTGGGGGCTTTTCCCCTTTTGACTGCATTGAGCATTGACAGCTGATGGTTATCCAAGCCTCGGCTACAGGAGTTCCACGCGTTTTGTACATCTGGGGCGTTCGGGGGGGAATTGGGGGGTTTGAATTGCATCTACTCTGTGTTGTCCACGTACTCCATAGTTGGGTATGCACGGATACAACTGAACAGATTACCTCTTGATGTCACATCCGTTGGGCAATGATGCTAATCTAAGCACCTTAGAACTAGCGTACTCCACCATACTCCTTGTTCCCGATCCACACGCGGCCCATAGTGGTGGGACAACCCCCTTGATATTCTATTTTAAGAGGGAAATGAGAAACAGAAGAGAGTACAACATACAGAATTGCTAATAGTATGGTTAGGGAGATATTAGATTTCGTATATATACATACATGTAGCTATGTAGTTATGTAAACTACAGGGGATGGTATGAAACCCCCGAAGATGCCCCCGTTAAAGGTCCAGCACTGACCTAAAGAGGCGCCAAGAACCGACCCAAAATAACTCCACTCCTCCAGGTATCTCTCAATTTTAATTCTGGAGATTCTGTTTGCTGAACTTCCCTTGTGATTTTCCCCTTGTCGCTCCTTTTTACTTGGATCTCCATTTTCGCTTAATCTGCCCTGCCCCCCCCCCCCCCCCCCCTCCCTTTCGGCTTGTCCTCACACTCCTTTCCTTCACGCGATTTTAGCCTACGCGCAGAGTCGCAAGTCATGCCGGGATAATGGTGAATGAGCTTCCTGCATCGTTATCGCCCGACCGATCGGAGTCCAATCCGACAATTCACGCCGTGCCTTTTGAAAATACCGTTGCCGCCCCTCCTGCAAACCGGTCGGTCTCCTTGCCCACAGGCGATGCGCCAATAGCCTCCAATGGCCGATCTTTCAGCACAAGCGCTGCGTCAGCCAGTTCGAGTGATGATCGTGCATCCGCGCTTATGTTCCCACGGCTCGCGCCATCGGTTTCCGTTGGAGATGAAACTCGAACGATTCGATCGGAGGGCGCGCCCTCCTTGCGCAGCGTGCCCAGCATTCTTGTGAATGAATCAGGTTCCCGTCCCAGCTCACGACCAGGCTCAAGGCCGGGTTCCCGGTGGTCAGAAAGAAAGTGGGGTGGTTTGAAGAAACGATCACTTGAGATGGAGAGGAAACTCAGCTCCGAAGAGCCTCCGCCAGTGCCTCAGATCGAGCACCCCTTTACTGGTATTCCCTTAGATATACCGACTTCTTCGTTGGATGGTCTGGATAAGCCGATGAAGTTTTCCAATCGCGGGAGTCTGATCAAGAGTGATGCGAAACGTCCACGCCCGAAAACCCCTCAGGAGAAGCTGGAGGAGCACCCCGAACCACAACCAGACCTACCGCCCCAGCAGAAGCTAGACGAGCAGCCCGAGCAACAACCAGACCCGCCCCAGCAAAGCCTGGAAGAGAAGGAACCTCTTCAAGAGCTACGCCAGCCATGTCAGGAAATACCGGAAGAGAGTTGTGGTCCACAGTTGGAGCGACAGACATCTGAAATTGCGCCGCCCCCTGCCATTATCATGACCCGGCCCGAAGGAGAGAATGGAACACCGAAAGCGGTCCCACGGCACGCCAGACCCCAGGGCACTCTTCGCCCAAGGCAGACTAGCCTTCCGAGCAGGGCAATCTCGGCAGACGAAGATATGTTATCACGGCGAGTTCGGCTGATGTACGAGAAGGGCGAAGACAATGTTACCGACTCCGAAGTTGCGAAAGCAATGGCCTCAGAAAACGGGGTCTTATGGGAAGAGGGCGCGGTCCCGGATTCCGAAACCTCTGAATCACTCGATACGAATACTGGAAATGAAACCAAACCAAGGGCGTCTGTCGAAGCGGAGCGTATCCGAATCAAGAGGGAAACCCAGGAGCTAGCAGGCGGCGCTGAATATTGGCAAAATGTCGGCGCAGAACAAGTTGATCGTTATGGCTTCATTCGACCTGCAAAGAACTCCAATGGCTCCGATATTAACCCGCTCCAGCGAGTCACGACTAGCCTTCTGCTTGCTTCTGAGACACCTCGGCGGAAACGTTCAATTCGCCCACCAACCGCTCCGGCCAGCAACCGTTCCTTCAATGGTCCATCTCTAGCCCGCAAAATATCCCACAGTTCCCTAAGCGCCCGTCCATCTTCATCACAGAGCAACTATGGCCCACCCTTGCGCCGCTCGACGTCTCGTTTGCGTGCGGCGACCAATCATCTGCCTCACAACCGAGACCGAAAGGCCAAAGATGAGGCGGCTGACATGCTCACTCTGCCCACCCCATCTGGTGACGAGAAAGAAGACGCACCAATTACTCGCGCAATGCGAAGGAAGGAGTGGCAGCGTGAAGACAAGTGGACCAAGATGGCTAAGCCGACGAAGAAGAACAAGCATGGCGGTGGTATGACCTTTGAGTTTGACACTCAGAGCTCAAAGTTGATCGAGCGAACTTGGAAAGGCATTCCAGATCGGTGGCGGTCAACGGCTTGGTACTCATTCCTTGAGGCCAGTGCCCGACGCCATAAGGGCAGTCCGCCTGCGGACGAGCTCATCGAAGCCTTCAATGAGCTCCAGTTCATCTCGTCACCGGACGATGTTCAGATTGACATAGATGTGCCACGGACGATCTCCAGCCATATAATGTTCCGGAGACGTTATCGGGGTGGCCAAAGACTATTGTTCCGCGTCCTTCACGCCATGTCGTTATATTTCCCTGACACGGGCTACGTACAGGGAATGGCAACACTTGCGGCTACGTTACTGGCCTACTACGACGAGGAACATTCTTTTATTATGCTCGTCAGATTGTGGCAGCTACGAGGTTTGGAAGAGCTATACAAGTCTGGCTTTGCTGGTCTAATGGAGGCCTTGGCCGACTTTGAGCGAGAGTGGCTCGCTGGAGGAGAAGTGGCCACGAAACTAGTAAGTGAATTTCGCTCGAAACACGAAGAGTGTCTACTAACGCTTACTTTTGCAGAACGAGGTTGGAATCCCACCCACAGCTTACGGCACTCGTTGGTACCTCACTCTCTTTAATTACTCAATCCCCTTCCCAGCTCAGCTTCGCGTGTGGGATGTCTTCATGCTCCTTGGAGATGCCGAAGACCACACTGGCCGTCCTGCAACCTCTGCAGGGAAGAACAGTGTCCCCATTCCTGAGAACCCAAGGACATTTGGCCAAGGTCTTGACGTCTTGCATGCTTCATCTGCTGCCCTTATTGATGGCATGCGTGAGATCATTCTCGAGTCCGACTTTGAGAATATCATGAAAGTCCTCACTAGCTGGGTTCCCATCAAAGACACCGAAATGTTCATGCGTGTCGCCAAAGCGGAATGGAAAGTCCATCGTCGCAGGAAATCCCCTTAATTATTCTTTCTCTGATCATGACTTCTTCGTTCGCGCGTTTGTCTTCAACCTTGTTTGGCTAATTTATTCACGGGTCAACCCCCTTTTGCACTAATTGGCCCTATGGGTGTGCTATACCCTAATGATTGCAAGTCGCACCCTAGGGCCTTACTCTAATGCCTTCCACTCTATACCCTTTACTCCGAGGTCTCAGAGCGCGCTTATTTGTTGCCGTCGTCTTGTTCTGATTGCCCTCTCTCACTTTACTTTACCCGCGTTCCTTGCCTCTGTGATTTCTTATCATTGTATCTCCTGGATACTAATATTTTTGATGACCGTTGATTCCCCGTCTGGTTTTTCTTGGACGATCGATACCTATTCCCATGCCCTATTTCGCTTTCTTTTGGTCATTTCCTTTTATCCTTACCTTTCTTCAACACTCTTGTATATCAATTTGGCGACTGGCTCCGAGGGTAATTTTCTCCCTCGCCGCTGCCCATTTGGTTCGAATCGTGTTTCACGGTCTGTCAAAGATTTGCAACTAGTTGTCCTATAATTGGACTGCCCGAGGCGACATGGATCGAACCTATATAATTCCGGGGCCGAGAATACAATTTTATATTATACCCAACATGAATACCGGTCGCTTATGCGGCCTTGTGACGTCTTTTTGGTATCTTTTTTTTCAGTCCTTTTAGATGTCCTTTTTCTAGATGTTTCCCCCCGATGTTGTAGCTAGAATGTAGGCGGTGGAAACGGCTTAAAATGTGCAAATCGACGTACCTATGTAGCTATACCTAACTATCGTATATATACTTGATTTCCTCAGCCACCGGCGTTTTTATGAGGGTGCTCAGAGCCAGGCTCACAAGTAGATTTCAGTCCGGGTGATCTATGTATGCCTCGTAATCAATTCTGTTGAAGAGTCAATAGCATCACTGCCGTGGCTTAAACGTACTGATAAGCTACCGTTATGGCGCGTGACTCCAAAACCATTGTGAGGCCCTGGCGAAGTCTAGCACGGCCTCTACCATTCTAGCCCACGACACGCCGATAGACGACTGTGTATCGTGGTTCATATACGCGTCCACTCGGCACCACAGTGGGGGAGCAACGTACAAACTAAATCCGATCAATCTCTGCAAACATAAGCCACCTCGCCCTCGAAATGGCTGCGGCCTAGTTTTCATGCACCTTGACCACGACCTTGCCACGCGCACGCTTTGTCGCGATGCGTTCGTAGGCATCTATGGCATCCTTCATGTCGAAGACAGAGTCGACAGGGATACGCAAGCGGCCCTCCTCGATCAGGCGTGCTAAGTAGACTGCGTCGTCACATGAAGGGGGCGTGCTGAACATTATATAGCGACGCTGCACGCCGCCCAGCCAGATTGGCAGCCAGCTGTTAAGCATGGCATTGCACGCCGTCACATACATGCCCTCGAGCATGCCGATATTTACAAGAGCCCCCTCGGGCTTAAGATAAGCCGGGGAGTTGACAAAAAGTGCCTGCGTGCCGACGCAATCAAGCACAAAGTCAAACGGCTTGTCGCCATACTGATGCGCTAGGTAGGCTGGCAGCGATTCATGTTCGCGGTAGTCGATGAACTGTTTGTATATTAGTCATTTTTCTTATGCAACGTTTGCAACTGGCAACTGTGCCTACCTCATCTACACCCAGATCACGAACCATAGGCTCGTTGCCTCCGCTAGCCACGCCGACCACATTTGCACCACGCAGCTTGCACAGCTGCACGAGCACCGAACCGACTGACCCGCTAGCCCCATTCACGAGCACCGTGTGACCCTCGCGCACACCTGCTGTGCGAATCATCTTGAGCGCGGTGCTACCGGATCCGACGATACCCGAGGCCGACGCCATGTCAATACCGCCATCGATACGTGCGACCTGGCTGCTAGGCAGTCGCACATATTCTGCCAGCACGCCGTGGCCCATGATCACAGCGCTAGGAATGTTTTGAAAGGCAATGACATGTGAGCCCGGATTGCGCAGCTCTGCCGGCGCCCCCGCGCCAGCCGCTACTACCACGCCGGAAAACTCAATCTCTGGGATCCACGAGCTGGTGAAAGGCAGCTTAGGCAGTATCTTCATTATCATCTCACTGCTGAACTGTAGTGACACGTTTGATACGCGAATTAGCACGTCGGACGACGAGCCCGTGGGCACGTCGGGGGTTGGATAATCGGTGGTCAGCCCAAGCGCGCTACTAGCAGGACCGCGCCGCCGGCGTACCCAGGCACGCATGGTCGGCGGAACGGTCGGGGGCTGGGTCTTCGATGACATTCCTTCTACTATTGGTGTGCGGTGAATAGACGAAGAGGAGGACAGTTCACGGCAGAAGCAGGGAGACGTAGCAGAAATGTGGTCGACAGATCCGAAAGCCGCTGTTAGGAGTGGGCAACTCAAGAATAAGTGTCTCTCGAGCCTCTTTGAAGGTAAACACTGATGGCACAGCCCGAGAAATGTGAGAAAGATAGGGTGTTCCTGGAGGTTCGCCTCATGCGTCAAAATAAATGATTGGTAAGAAACAGAATGTAAGCCTTAGGAGTATCCATCGCAATGCACTCTGGCTAGTAGGCTCCTAGGAGCGCATGGGGGCCAATTTAGTCACGGGGAAAAAGACTTGGCAAGAGGGCTTCGAAGTTTGATCTTATACGCTTAGCGCTTATCAGAAAGAAGAAGAAGGAACGAACTAATCCATGTTAGTTACTTTATGTACAGGTCAAGATTGTAGACGTCCAAAGTCGCCCATTCGCTCATCCTAAGAGCCAAGTGGGCGTGCTCAGTTGTACTCAGTAAGCAAAAAGCGGCAAGACCTGAGCACTAATACGGAAAGAGAACGAAGTACAAATGTAGGTATACACCTGTAGAGATAACGTTTGATAAATAGTTCCAGTTAGTGTCATATCATGTCTCTCTTCTAGAACTGTAGCCTCAATGGTGTATTCTAGAAACTTTTGTATTGCAATCTCTAAAAAAACAATCTATAATGATTTTTATCCAAGTAAACCCTTTCCAGCCTTGGCCCCCAGATTGCCCTTGTCAACAAAATTCTCCTTCAGCCATTTCATGGCAGTGGTATCCACTTGACGCTGCTGGCTATACACAACCTCAATATTGTACACAGTATCCAAGCCAACAGTATCCATCATCAGACAAGGACCCTTGGTAGCCTTGAACCAACTCTTGAACATCTCATCAATGGTATTAGCATCACTGACACCCTCAGCCAAGACAAGCAAAATTTCCCGCTTAAGCGATGCCCAAATACGATTGAAAACCAGTCCAGTAGAATCAACCTGAGCATGCACAGGCTTGAACCCAGCCTGAGTAGCCTTCTCCATCAAAAACGGAAAGATAGCAGGATCCGTGTGGCCACACGACATCACCTCAAAGTACGTCTGGTCTGGCGGCATGTAGTAGTGACCGTTGCAGATGCGGTAATTCTTCTCCGTGTTGACAATCATCTGGCTGGTCCGAAGGGACGACGAGTTGCTGGCGATTATGCAGTCCGGCGGGGCGATCTTGTCCAGTTCCGTTATGAGCTCGATCTTCATCTCCAGCTTCTCGGGAATGGCTTCGATGACCATCCATGCGTTACCCGCGGCTTCTTGTAGCGAGGTTGTTGTTTTCAGCTCCGCGGGTTCCGTGCCTTGCTTGCTGGCTTGTTCGGCTTCGTGTTCCTGAATGTAGCTTACGGCTGCGCCGTAGTCAAGGGCTTTCTCGCATAGGATTACCGTGAAGCCAGAGGCTATCCACATCATGGCGATTCGTCGGCCCATCACGCCGCCGCCGATTACGGCGATCGGACGTGTGCTTGTGTCAGGCTTGGTCCACGGGGTTGATGGCATCTTGCTTTGGAAATTGGAGACTTTTCAGGTGGGAGATAGCCCTGTGAGATATGGTCTCGAGTGATAGTCATTGTGGCCACTTTGATCGAGGGGGAGAGGTTATGGGGCTATGATGCTATGATGATTGAATCTCGGGTCCTTTCCCGTGATGATCTAACTCTGAGGGCAAATGTGGCTAAGTGGCCTCGATACTGTAAGCTTGTGCCTCTGTCTGACTATTAGTTCTACATTATTTGTTACTGTAAGGATTATCGGCATGAAGTTTAGTGGGATCGTATCCTCGACGGGTGAAATGGTCATCTACGACACTCCAGGTGTCCCTTTAGGAGGCTTCTCGAGCAAACGGGCAAAGGTGTAATATTATCTGTTAAATGCCTCTACTAAGGCGAGAACAGCTTAAAAGGAAGCAAGGGAAAGAAAGATTTCATGCCTTCACGCGTTTGGTGATGTTTCCAACTCAGCCATCAATTCAGTTGCCGATCCTGAGCTTGTAGATCACGCAGTTATATTTAGCAACTCAATCGACTCATTCCACATTGGCGTGGCCCCGAGGAAACCATTTACTAGCGCTCAAGTTCGTGAGTTGTCGCCGCTGTTTTCATCCGTGGTGCTGTGATGTTTAATTGTTACTTGGTTTCCGGTCAATTCAGATAGTGGCATGAAACAAACCAAAAGTCAAAGTCACGGATAATAGCAAATGGGACCTTAGATAATGGCTACTCAATCCAAATTATTATCGGTACATTGGAATTATGGAAAAGGTGAGGAGGACAGAGAACATTAGAGTTAGGAGTGAGTGACGAGAGGGAAAGAGCTATCTGTGACAGATACTTCCTTCTAACCTTGGAAGGTATTTTATGTGGCCGTTAACCTCATTGAACATACTCTCCTAAATTTGCCAACAACCAATCTCTACATCCTAAGGGTTCCTATGTCCAACCCAAGGCCACAATTGATTCCACGTGAGTGGTTGGGGTATACTCCAGGGTTAAACAAGCATACCCCGGTAGCACAACGGCACCTCAACGGCTAGTCTTGACCATATATGAGGACCAGAAGCTGCCATCTCTTGGGTTCCGTTTTCTGACATTTGAGCTAACACACACTTGAATTGAAATTGACTTGTACCTCAGAGACCCTCCCTTCCTAAAGCACAATGCATCTCACCATCCTATCACCCTTGGTCTAGCTCTTTCTGCAAACTCAAGCCCTACCGACAAACAACACTCCCGAAAGCTTTATGATTCCCGCTTTCGCTCCCGTTCCTTCGGGTGCAAAATACAAGCTGTGTACCCAGGGCTGTTGGCCTGCTGCTCTCCTCTGCTCGTCTCCTGCTGTAGTATGTATATATAACCACTCCGTTGGACAATCATTCCCCATCACGGAGACTAATTGCCGTACTCATCAACCAACCACAGAGCTCTGAAAATGCGAGTGTATGTGGCCCCATCAAATTTACCAGCCCTCTACTTGAGTGGTACACACGTAGGGAGTTTGGTACTATTAGTCTCGGGTGCACTACACCTGCTACCCAACCAGGTTGCTGGATTTGTTGCTTCGATATCACTCCTGTTTTCTAGGGCATGTTAGTTTATCCCAAAGTTTGGAACAGAGTTTAAACGGAATAGTTTATAAGGATCAATTGAGAGATCATACGTACCTAGGTAATGGCTTGGTAATCTCGTTCCTTGGGTAGAACAGTTAGACAGGCTTTGTACTCCCATATTTTGCCTCATATTCCAAACCCTCTAGGGCTTTTGCTGGTACCCAAACCGTATAGGTGCTAAATTTAAACCAGTTGGCATGTATATGCACACATGGATGGGATGATCTGACTCTGAAGCTTGGAAGTGGTGGATCGAGATAAGGGCCGACCTACCTATGTACATAGGTAAGACCCCAACATCGTATTATGGATACATAATGTAAGATACAACGCAATCTGGAGCACTGGAGAAGGCCTTTCAGAATACACACATGTGCAATAAGCGGATTGTGCTACGGTATGGTAATTACCAGGTATTTTAGCGTCCATGGGTTGTGCCGCGGCCCGCCAGTAACCGGGGGGGGGGGAAACGGTGTGCCCCCACGCATGTCCCCATTGTACTCACATGTACTTCGTACAATATTCCTCGACATATCACGCACTATGTCAGCGATTAAAGTGGGAAAGTCTCCGGCTATGGCACAACTTGCCACTCAAGATTGTTTTCAGAGTCATTTTACCCGAAGTCAATCAACCGTTCAACCGTCAAGTGCCACCAAATGTGTTATCGGGACACATTATTTGATGAAATGCCCGTATTGGGGTAGTTTCGCGCGGAGGCTCCTCTGTTTCGATCATCGATTGGGTCTATCCTAATGTGGTATACCCCTCATGCCAAGGGATGATCTCCCCAGTTTTCGGACTTACCCCGGGTCACACTAAGCCTTTTTCAAGGGATAAGTATAAATACTCGCGGAATGATGTCCGCACTGAGTGACTCTCTTCTTCTCTCATCTCTCTTTGCCTGCCATGGTTGATTCAAAAGACACACCGGAGAAGGCCTCCCTGCACCAATTCGAGGATACAACTGTCCAAGGTTCCCCATACAGCGCCGATCTCAAGCAAGATGGGCTAGTCGCAGATGCGGAAGCATCCAGCCTCGGCCCGCCGACCTTCGAGGGGGTTGATGAAAAAGCTGTTCTCCGAAAGATGGACATCCGTCTTATTCCCATGCTGAGCATGCTATATCTGTTGGCCTTCTTGGACCGTGGGAATATCGGCAATGCAAAGATTGAAGGGCTTGTTGATGATCTTAATATGACAGGACCGCAGTACAATTGGACTTGTATGATGAATCCCTTCGGTTGCGTGTTTTTACAAAAGAATGGCCAATTGACATTTGTTTGCGGGTAGTGACCGTCTTCTTCTTTACCTACTGCGTCTTTGAACTGCCGAGCAATCTGCTTCTAAAGAAGCTAAGACCCTCAAGATGGCTTCCTTTGATCATGGTCGCCTGGGGAATTGTTATGGTGAGCGCGCGCATTCTTTGATACTGGTCTCGACCACCATTTAATAGAGATGTTGCAACCAGACCCTGATGGGAGTTGTCAATGATTACGGTGGATTGCTCGCAACTCGATTGTTTTTGGGCGTTGCTGGTATGTTGATGTCTTCCCCCTCCCAAACTGTATCTTGTTCAGGTCAAGACTAATCATTGTATGAAACAAAATAGAAGCCGGTTTGTATCCCGGTGTGGCATACTACATTACACTCTGGTACCCACGCCATCGAGCACAATTCAGACAAGCTCTCTTCTTCAGCGCTGCCAGTGTCGCGGGTGCATTCTCTGGGCTTCTTGCATACGCCATCGCTGTAGGTGGTCTACTCGCTGACATCAGTGGGAACTTTACTAATGTATCTCCAAATTAAAAGAAAATGGACGGCGTGGGCGGATATGCTGGCTGGAGATGGATTTTTATTCTCGAGGGTCTTCTTACGGTTCTTGTGGCACTTGTAGCCCCATTTGCCATCCACGACTCCCCGGAAACTGCTACCTTTCTGACTGAAGAAGAGCGTCGGTTTGTGATCCACAGTTTACGGATTCAAAACTCAGCAGACGCGCGCGAAATTGATCAAACGAATGATAAATTCGAAATGCGCTATGTCATTGATGCTTTCGCAGACTGGCAGATTTGGTTGGGTCTATTCAGTAAGTTCTGTTTGCTTTGGGGTATTAAATGCATCATTGACTGATCCGTACAAAGTGTACTGGGGCATCACCTGTCCTCTATACGGCATTTCTCTTTTCCTTCCTTCGATCATCAAGGACCTAGGTTATAAGTCTTCGACTGCCCAGCTCCTTACTGTAAGCTCTTTATGTTACAGCCTTGTTGAAACGGATATTAACAACATCATATTAGGTACCAATTTATATCACTGCAGCAATTGTCGCTGTTATTGCAGCATGGGTATCAGACAGACGCAAGCAGCGCTCTCCATTCATTCTGTTCTTTATGGGAATGATCGGAATCGGCTTCATCATCTGTCTCGCATCTACTGGACGGGGAGTCCCGGGTGTTATGTACTTTGGTATTTTCGTCGCGGTCGTCGGTAAGTGTATTCGAGTTGCAAACTTCCGCATACACATCCCAACTAACAATAACACCAAAAGGAATATATCCAGCATTCCCCGGAAATGTCACATGGCTCAGTGTCAATATGGCAGGGGACTACAAGCGAGCCGCCGGTATGGCTATTTATATTGGACTAGGAAATCTGGCTGGAGGTAAAGATATCGCATCAATTAGGAATCTGAGATTCAAGCTAATGCTCTGTTCCCAACAGCCATGTCCTCAAACTTCTACCGTGCTCAAGATGCACCGAATTATATTCTTGGCCACTCCCTTGAGCTTGCTTTCGTTGTCGTGGGCATGATAGCTACCGTCGTTCTGCGTATGGCGTACCAGCGTATTAACCGGAAGCGGGATGCTATGGATCCTTCAGAGTATCCCGAGAATCCCGATTCGCTGGGTGATCGCTCTCCGTTATTCAGGTACATGCTTTGAGATAATGCGAGAGCTGATAATTGGATGGTATTGATTCAACATGCTGTCGTTCGCCTGAGCACGGGGACGTCTGGAATATGTTGGGACTAGGCTACGTGCTTCTCTGGGTGCCCCCATCATATAGACATATCTGTCTCAACTTCTATACACCTATGTACTGGATAACGCCTGGCACCCTATACCTTTCCCTTTCTATATTAGTGCTCACCACACTCATATTCCAACCTGATTTGTCAGCCCACTACGGGGTAGTAACACCTGACCTCGGGACTACATATATAGATCTGGTGGACCTTAACTTCGACGGGGCTAGCTAGATCCGACCCGAACCGTACCCGTTATGACAGGACTAAGAGTGGGGTAAGAGGCTCTATAAATTAGAAACCTGACATGACAACCGAAATGACAACCAACCAACTGGTTGTTATAGTGGGCCTTTTGGTAGAACATTGCTTTCTTGTCAGATAAGTACCCGTTTTGGCGGTGACCCACCTGCCCTAACATCAGCATACATGTATTTATTGAAATTCGCTATATCAATCTATGTAGAGATCTACTTCTATATACGGAGTCAAACCTCATTAGCTCCTAGGAGTTGGTTGGGTCTTACCCACTAGTAAGTGAGGGATGTCTCCTATCCTTGTAGGCGTCTGCATTATATTCCTCCCGAATAGGCCGGACCAATAAATACATACTGGTCTCAAGCAAATAAGACGATCGCCACAGCCGAGGCCAACGACTGGACCACGACTGGGCCCCTCGAGTGCACGAGTCAAAACACATTACGGATCACTGCTAACTGAAGACGGACATAAGCGGTACTCCGGCGGTATTCCGCCGGTATAGATCCAGCCACGACTTCAGCAAGAAATATACATACTTCCGAGGTTGTTTAAACAGCCAACTTTTCATACGTTCCAAGACTACCATCCTTGATTCTCAGTTACACTCATAGGTAAGTATAATGTATCGCGGCTGATGAATGGGCAAGGCTTATAAAGAATTCAGAAGTATCTCGGAGATACGCGTAGCAAAGATGGCGCAATTGATCGCTCAAAGGTGCAAAATGATACCTGTCAATGCATATGACTAGGGGAAAGTGTATATTCTCACCAATCAAAAAATAAACATAGCACCTTTTGACGTGATCGATTAAGTTACACTAGTATGCAGGAAACTACTCAACCTGGGAATGATCTCCCTCCCAGCCTTCTTTGGCTAGATTAGGCCAATGACATGGCAAAAAGGTTACATTGGCTCTAGACCATGTCAGATTAGTTTAGTCTACAAGGGATAGCGACTCCTAGATCCAGCGCATACCATTATAATACCCTAAATAGCGTTATGGATCTTGTTCTAGCCACAAGAAATACCGAGGTGTCAGTGCTTTCGAGTTTCTCGGAGCTTGCTTAGTTATTAAATCAATAATAGTACACTTGACCACTATATATTATTATCATGACTTGTGTTGAATATTCAAAGCAATCTGATTCCAACTTGCATGATATAGCAGAACAAGACCTTGGCAGGTGGTATCGAAGATTTGAAGATTTCATGTATCTTATTGAAGGAAAAAGTGAACAGCTTTTCAAATTGCCATCTTATGAGAGCGCTAAGTCAAGTGCATTGAGGGGCTGTAATATATAGTGAAGCTGACTGAGATTTTAGTTTTGATCTATGTAGAAAGCGGAATCGGATGAGGCTTTACGATTGCAGAATCCTACTAAACCCACACAAAAGTGCCAGCCTACAGTCTTCTATCCATGTTCAGTGCGACGTGTAGAGGACGTATGTGCTTCGCGTATCTGACGATTGTTGGCTTCAAGCAATGGAGACATTATCCCGGACCGTGAGAGGATGACGGGCGTTTAGTAGCGGGAGGTCTGCCTGATATGGAGTGAGACCAGTAATCCTAAATAAGTACCACGCTAGAGATGGGGGCCGGAACGAGGCCACACTATAACTAGATGAGATTCTGAATAATGGGCTTTTCTGCAAGATGTCTTCTTCCTAAACCCGAGATTGCGTGCAGAGAAAAGGTGGCTATATGCTAGGGCGGACGGCTATTACTTGAGATTTTCTTTCCTCCTGATTGTTTGCATTTACTTTTACTGTCTTGGTCTTACCTTTCCTCCACTGGGACTTGCACCAGACCAATCACCAGCATAGCATGTTAGAGAAAACATCGGGAAACCCGCCAAGAACCACTAAAAAGTCACGCCGATCCACCAGCCCAAGAGCCATAGAGCTGAGAAGGTGAGTGAGATGTCATTCATGAGTGTATGCCTTGGGGTGTGATGTTTTAGGACGGATGTTGATCAGAAGACGACAGGCATCAAAACAGAATCGCACAGCGAAACCACCGTATGCATCCACTTGACCTATTGTACCCTTCTATTTTGTACCATGTGCTGACCCTTCCTTGTAGGCCGAAAGGTGCAGGAAATAAACCAGGCTCGAAAACAAGCCGAGAGCAGCGCCATAACGGAAGAGACAGACCAAGAGACCCAGTACGCTAGCAATACAAACAAGCACCATTCACGCGGTGGTTCTGAACAACGCCTGTCCAACAACGACAGCACAGATAATCAGGCTTCGCAACCAGACGCCTCCTCGTCTATGACCTTTTATGCGACTTTGCCGCGCACTGGTTTACTAGCTAGCGAATGCAGCAACATGATTATGGCCGAGGATATGATGGCTAACCAGGCGCAGAGTGTGTCCTGGGTGGATCCGATGGCTAAGCCCATGCAGGAAAGTGAGAACTATATGCCGCAGTCTTCCATGCCACCTCAGAACTGCACATGCAGCGCGGCTACAGGACCCTGCATTGGCCACATGGAGAAGATGCGTATGGAGCTTCTAGGAGAGATAATATCCCCGATGCAACTACACCATGAGCAACCGCAACAACATCCCAATAATCATGTATCTGATATCAATATGACGAGGTTGCAGTCGCAGCCCTTGTCGCCCATTAGAACCTACAGCCGTTCTTCATCAAGGTGAGTTGATTCCTCTGCAGACTAGTCATCATCTCCCACCCCTTCCCATGCCCCCTGAAGCTGTTGATGCTCCGTCGGAATATAGTCTGTCACCATCTTGGCCATTTCATTAAAATTAAGTCTTCCTATCTAGCGAGTCGGCCCAAAGACCTATCTACTCCTCCAACGGATCGACTCATATGGGCCAGCTTAGCCAATTACCCTCTTACACGCCCAAATCCGCCGAGTCCCTCTTAAGCATAAACAGCCGCTCCTCAATACCAGATACCTCATCGAAACCGTCATCGGTGATTAACAAGGGGACAAGCATCCCCACCATATCTGCGGTAGAAAACACAAGACGTTTTGGTGCTCTCCTCGGGTCTATATCGGGCGCAGGGTTCCACAACTTGGATGAAATGGTCTTGGAGTACTACTCAGCGCGATTCGAACCCGGCAGCCTGCCTGCCATGGCCCAATGTGCCAGCCGCAGTCGTCGCATCAAGACCACGGTGCAGAATTTATACGAAGACAGTCGTCAATGGCCGCGGTGGGAGTCCCGGGGCCTCCATGAGAGTGTGTCGCAGGCGACTAGTAAGTGCACCCACGATGTAAGCCATGGGCACGTCCCATGACCACAACGAACCAGGGTGGACTAACAATGGCTCGCATTAGTTTCGCTCTGTCTGGGAGAGATGGAGCGGCTGAAAAAGGCCCACACATCGCAACAGCTATCACAAAGCGATCCGGGATGCCTCATAGTTGCTTTGGAACGTATGCTACAATCTAGCGCACAAGGTAACCCAACCATATTGGACGAGTTGAAGCTGTCAGAAAATGCCGACGCGGCTGTCGATGAGGTACAATATAATAGCATTTGCTCCTGCGTAATCACACTTAACTGACAATATCACATAGATGCCACATCTCTGGTCTCTTCTTACAGAATTGGTAGGACCTCGGGGCTTGTATTGCGATCGGATGGCCAAGATTATCATGGTCATTCTTCTTTATACGAGATCTGCTTAGAGACTATGGAAATGAATGACGAAGCGAATTGGATTTTAAGTGTGATTTTGTTTTGTTCCTTTTATGCTACTGGTTATTTTGGTATACGGAGTACCTTCAGGATGAGGCTAAATGAAAGCTCAACTCTAGTTTTTGATATTCAAGATATGAATTGTGGCATCGAAATCCTCATCCCTGCGTGTATTTTAGGCGTGCACACAGAACTGTCGGTATACAATGTCAGGAGTCATTGTAAGGAAGGACCTCGGCAAGGTCAAAGAATAGCAACAATACCATGCCGAGGGATGGCAAAGTACGGAGTAGTCAAGGTTCCCGAGGCGTATGGAGAACAGAGCCGGACGATACACACGAACTATGTCTGTTAGAACATCCACGATGCCACCTGCAATGTCAACCACCGGAGCTGCAATGTCAGCCAGACGGCCCATGTCAGCCACCGTAAGCCACACCGCGCTGTCTAACTTGGGATGGAAACTTGTGGCTAATTTCGGCATCTTCAAGTTTCTTCGATCTGCCTATGCATGACACCCATGCAATGTAAGGCTCTTATTCTACTACAGTCTAGCGCCATAATCATGCTATGTGTTTACAACATCTATCGCAAACATGGCACCAGCCTCGGAGGGATGATTGTATCTTCTACACAACATCAATAAAAGAAACACCCTGATCCTATTCTTCGAGGACCCAGGCTAAGCCAAAGTTATCTTGCCTTTTTGCTTTTTGTTCGACATACCGCGACATCCTCACCTCAGAAACAACAATGACAACGGAAAACGGATCGAACGGTGTTAACGTCGCCACACCGACAAATGGCGTTCACGATACTCAGTTAACAAACGGAATCCACGCTCCCAAGCTGCTCGAGGCCACCATAGTCGACCAATTTGATGACTGGGTTTCCAAGATTCCTAACTCAGTCGCTGTCGAGTGGCAGGGACAACTTCTCACATATGCGGAGTTGCAAACCGCCTCATTGCGTGTTGCCCGCGCGCTGCTGGCCGCTGGGGTCAAGCCCTACGATAAGGTCGCTGTCCTGACTGACATGTCCCTTGAGATGCTACCCTCTATTCTCGGCACGCTGCGAACCGGCGCTGCCTACGTACCCATTGACGTCGCCGCCTGGAGCCGGTCTCGCATTGAGGCGACCCTATTCGAGCTCTCATCTCCCTTCGCACTTGTTACAACGCCGGTGCCCGGGCTGGCGCTTCCCGAGTTCACCGTCCATTTCCAGAAGCAGTGGCTACGATCGCCGCTTGGCAATGCGGCCGAGCTGACTGCTCAGCTGGCTGCACTCCGTCGAGATTTCAAGGACGATCTCTTGTCATGGATTATATTCACGTCGGGAACAACGGGCAAGCCAAAGGGAGTCATGGTGTACCACAGAGCCATCCACGCGCTCGCCATTTCCTTCAACCACAGTGACTACCTCGAGTCTGCACTTGGCAAGGATATACGCGTCATGTTGGCCTTTTCAATCGCGTTCGACGCTTGTGCGGCTGTTGTCTGGAGCACCCTCACCAAGGGCCGTGCCATCGTCATGGCCTCATCGTCGAGCTTTCCGGAAGTAGCCACCACGTGCGAAGTATTACACCTGACCCCATCCATGCTGGCTTCGCTAGCGCCGTCAAAGGCGTACGACCCGGCCGTGTGTATATTTCTAGGTGCCGAGGCACCCAATATTGAGGTGATCCGCGAGTGGACGCATCCAGATCGAAAGATCTTCAACACTTACGGCCCGACAGAAACTACTTGCGTCATCAGCTTGGGGGAGATTGACCCCAACAAGGAACCACCATTTGGCGAGATTGTTGCCGGTGCCAAGGTCGTGCTTGTGGACCATAATCTCGAAGAGTGCAACAAGGGTGAGGTCCTGATAGGCGGCCCCAACCTAGCCGCTGGATACTTCAACAACGCCGAGTTGACGGTGGCCAAGTTTATCCAGTGGAATGGCGAGCGGTGGTACAGAACTGGCGATCTAGCTGAAAAGACCGAGGATGGAGATTTCGTGTGGGCTGGACGGACAGACTCGCTAGTTAAGAATAGAGGCTTCTTGATCAACATTGAGACAGAGGTCGGGCCGGCGCTTCTAAGCTTCCCTACCGTGCGCGTCGCTGTTGCTCTAATGTGGCGAGATAAGCTGGTTGGCTTTATCCAGCCGTCTACCGTCGATGTCGATGAGCTACGAGCGTTCCTCCGGGGGCGCTACGACCCATTTATCGTCCCCGACGATATTGTGGCCCTAGACAGCTTCCCTCTCACGGTGAATAGTAAGATTGACAAGCGTGCGCTCTCTACGCAGCTAGATGAGCGATTATTACACGACGATGAGGGTCTGGAGCAGGAAGGTAAGGAGTTATCTAGCTACAATGCTCTACGGCTCGCCTTCTCTAAGACGCTGCACGTCTCCACAAAGGAGCTTAATAGCAGCTCATCCTTCACTCGGCTCGGCGGAAACTCTCTAACATCCATCCGGCTAGCCAACCGTCTTAAAAAGTACGGATACTCGGTTATTGCTATCCAGGTCTTGCGACTAGACACGATAGGAGAGCTGGAAAAGGTCGTTGCCGCCATTCCTAAGGTAGATGAGACCGAGGAATATACGACCGGCCCAGCAGTCGCCACCGACGTGCAAAAGGGATTCCTCAAGAGGTCGCTCGACAATCCTGATTACTGCGCCCTCATCGGAACAGCTCGATACACCGGAGACCGTCTTGCCACCCCTACCGCTGATGAGCTGCACAAGGCCTTTGTCGTGGCACTATCAGCCCACAGCATCTTCCAGACGCGTTTTGGCGCAGGCAACTTCTCTTTGTCCGATCTTGGTCACCTGAATCTCAACTGGAAACAGGTCAGCGTGTCTCAGGATGAGTTTGAGAGCGCAATCCTGGCCGAAGAGGGCAAGGCTCTGCAGGCCATTAAAGACGTCGCCCGCATCGACATCGAGGTTCCTTACTTCGACGTCACTGCAATCACTGTCCCCGAACGCAAGGATGTTGCCTTCATCACTCGCGCCCATCACATCTTGGGTGACGTCTTCTCCACGGCCATTCTCTTCCGTGACGTACAAAGCGCGCTTAGGGGCGAAACAGTCGTTCAAGGCACTCGATGGGCCGACTTTGCCCGTTTCATGGAGAGCTACAAACTGCAGAACCTGCCGAGGGCTATTACCACGTTCGAGAAGATCCTCGGGCCGTTGCCTAACACGTCCATTTTGCAGCTTCCGGCGCCCAAGACGCCTCCGCATGTGGACCACTACGACCTGAAGATTCTCAACTCGCCCTGCAACTTCACCAAATCCGCGCTCGACGCAGCCACGTCTTCGCAGGGTATAACTGCCACCACCATGGTCTATGCGGCATGGGCGCTGTTCCTGAGCAAGATAAGCGGATGGGACCGCGTCGGTTTCTCCATTAGTTTGTCGGGACGCACAGTGCCCTGGCCGCCGGCCCAGGCCGTCGTTGGCCCCGTTGTGGGAAAATCGCCCTTCAGCACGGAGATTCCCGTGGCCAAGACAGTGCACGAGTGGTTGGCTGAGGTGCACAAGTTGACCCTCGATATTATGGAGTTTGATGGGGTGACGAGCTCCCTGCCTGAGTCTATGCGCGCAAACCCGAAGACAAACTCCACTAACGTCCTGTGCTTCCTCGACATGCCCCGGACATCAAATAGCTGGACGTTCAAGGACAAGCAGAAGCACAACTACTTGTTGGATTGGTACCTCTTCCCCCACGGGGACGGTCTCAAGACTGAGTTTGAGTTCAACTTTGCAAAGATTGACGAGGACTGGGCGAAGGAAGCAGCCAAGATCCCGGGACGCATGTTGGAGGGTTTGATTAATGCTGGGCCGACGAATTTGGTAGGAGACGTTTTGGAGTCTACACAGGGTATTGCAGGTTTTTAGAATGATTGTATTACGCAGCTAGTTTATATATGAGTCCAGACTCCACTTGCTACCAGTTAGCGCAGTAAAATCGAGCTGTCATTTGGAAACGTCTCTGTGTCTGTCTCCTAGAGACCTTTTGTGATACTATCCGCCTCAAGTAGACACTATGTAGTTAATCGGAGACAAAGAATAGAGAATTGTGTCACAAATTATCGAATTCCAAACGTGTTTCTACTCCATTACCCCAACAACTATACTCCCTATCACATTCACAGTATTATATCTACTTGTTTCCTGCTCTTACGAGATCACCAAACCTAGTTCCAGCCTCTTGTGCCAACATGGCCGGATTTCCCACCTCCACAATCTCGCCGGTATCCATAACCACCACCCTATCAAAGTCCATAATCATATCCAACCGATGACTGACCGCAATGACCGTGTAGCTCTTGAACTCAGTCCTAATAGTCTCCCGCATGATACGTTCCGTCTGCTGATCCACGCTTGAGCTGACTTCATCCAGAAGCAGGATGCCGCCCAGCTGCCCAGCTGCCCCAAACTTGCGTTCTCGAACGGAGCGTCTAAGAAGGGCTCTGCCAAATGAGAGCAGCTGCCGTTGTCCGGCGCTGAAGCTCGAGGCGTTCATCGCTGCATCTAAGCCGCCTCGTTTCTCGACAAACTCCCACAAGCCGACCGATTCAAGCACGCCCTTGCACTCCTCGACAGTGGCCTCCTCGGCGACATCGAGATTGTTCTGGACCGTAGACCCGTCAGGTAGGAAGACGGCTTCTTGGGGAACTGCGATGATGCGCTGGCGTAACACGGATCGGTTCAGCCGGTGAAGGGGCAGGTCGTCGATTATAACGTTCTCCGCCGTGGTGGATAGTGGATCAAGGAGCTTTAGGAGAAGAGCAACGAGGCTGGATTTGCCGCTGCCGGTACGGCCGCAGATAGCAATCTTTTCCCGGGAATTGATGGTTAGTTGGATATTGCGGAGAGCAAGGCTTGTGGTCTCGTCGTTTTGCTCTTCGGCGCTAATAGTCCAGTTAGCGTTGTGCTTTGTGGTGTATGGATTGTAGTTCTTACGAATATCTTGCGGAAACCCCCTTCAGTTCGACAACGCCGCACTGAGGCCATTGTTCAGGTGCGTCAATGTCCTCTTCATCTCTGTCCTCGGGCGTGACTGTCTCGTTGAAGGTCTTGAGTCTGGCAATGGCGCCAAGCGAGGTTTCAAGCTTGGTCCAAAACAAAACAATGCCAGCGAGGTTCTCTCCGAAACTCAGAAGACTGTATAGAGCAGCACCGGCGAAGGCGGAGTTTGAATGGAAGCGCACAGCAAACGTTGTCAATGCTACTGCTAAAATCATGACTACCACGTCGAGAACGACGTTCAACCATTCCTGGATCATGAGAAGGAGACATGAAGGACGCTGGCTTGAAGTAAGGAGACGGGCATTCTTCTGAACATCTTCGCGGATAAAGCCTATGTGCACTATGTTAGCAATGGTGCATCAAAACGGACGAGATGGAGGTGGGGAGGCTGGTACGTACCGAATGCTCGCAAAGTTGTGATGCCTCTAACAATGTCAAGGAAGTGCGTGCTAATTGTGTGTCAGTGATAGCAGCGAGGAAACGTGACGGTAGACACCCAGTTACTTACTATAGTGGGCTCTTGGCTTCCAGGTCGAGTAATCGAAGTTGCCTTGAAGTGCGTAGGTAAAACTTCTGCAGCACGTACAGCAGGGCGGCAAGGAAGGGGAAGGTGACGGCCAAGTAGGGAGATGCCGTGAGCATAACAGCCATTTGTCCAATGACTTGCGTAATCTAACCATTTATGTTAGCTGCTAGATCTAGGTCTCTTTGAGGCTTCATCATGCGTTCGCTTACCGAAAAGAGGGTGCTGACTGTGGCATCTGGCAGCTCTGTGTCAATGAGGTTCAAATCTTGCGAAAATAGGTTCGTGGTGACACCAATGTCTGTTTCGGTGAAGAAGCGAAGTGGTGCCCGGAAGAGCGTCTTCAAAATGTCGTCGTGCAGGTTTGCGCCAGCACGTTTGATCGATACGATCCAGATAGAGCAGCCAAGTAGGAAGAGCGAGATCAAGGCACAGACCTGAAGCAGTGCGTAGATTCCGGCCCAGTAAGCGGAGGAGTGTTTTGGACTTTGCGAATTTACGTCTTTAACCCAGTACGTGAGCCCTGCAATACATCGTTAGCTTCCAAGAACCCTCCTTCGGAATGCTTCCCGTGTTCGAGGGTACTTACAGATGGTGGAAAAATTCAAGAAGAAGCCCCAGAGGCAAGAAAAGAAAACGGCAGAGCCTGCGAGCAGCCATCCCATGCTCTTCATGTACTGCTTGTAGACGGTACCATCTCCAACTTGCCGCGATGCATCCGGATTGGGGGTAACAACAACCTTAGCCGCCTTTATCTTATCTACTGGCAACGAAGATTCCTGTGCGCTTGTTTCGGTGATGGATCTCTCCGAGGCAGTCTCACTTTCAGACGAGGCCTTCAACCCTAGACGATGAACATAGCCATCACTAGCCATTAGTCTGTCAAATGTGCCCTGCTCGCTAATGCCACCGTCTCCAAGGGCGATAATGTAGTCTGCCGCCTGCAGGTGGCGAATACTGTGCGTGCAGAGCACGACTGTTGTTTGGCGGCGCCTCAACAGTCCTTCTGGTCCAAAGACTTTGCGGAAGACTTGCTCTTCGGTGTCCGCATCCAAGCCGCTGAAGACGTCGTCGAGAATAAGGAAGTGGGTTTGCAGGTATAGAGCGCGTGCTAGTGAAATGCGCTGCTTCTGGCCTCCCGATAGGGAAATGCCGTCGGAACCCACGTTTGTCTCATCCCCTTGGGGTAGCGTATTGAGGTCAAAAGCGAGAGCTGTTGCTTCAATGACCTGAGTATATCTGTCCTCGTTTGCCGGAGAGAAGCCTACGATGTTCTCCTTAATGGTTCCGTTCATCACAAACGCGGCCTGGTCGCAGAATCCGACGTACGTAGGACTTGTACGTAGCGTCGCTGCGCCTTGATGAAAAGGAATTTCGCCGAGTAGCGCCTTGCAAAGTGTAGACTTTCCCGAGCCAATAGGTCCGACAACAAGCGTAAGTGACGATTTTGGTACCTTGGCGTTGATGTCCTGTAGGACGAATTTATCCTGTTCCCAGCCGAATCTTCCATTTTCAATGACCGCTTCGAACCCGGATGACGATTCGAGGTCAAGCAAGTCCTTCTCGCTCTTTTCAAAGGATGCCGTGACTTTGCGGAAGTCTTCACGAGTTTCACACTCCATGAAGGCCTGGATTCGGCCAATACAAGCTAGGGCAGAGATGACTTCCGGAATAGTCTGGAAGATCTGCGACAGAGGTTGCGTCATGAGAGTCAGGAAAGAGAGACTTGTGAATACCTTTGATGAGTCTAGTTTACTCTGCGTGAAGGCAAATGTGAGAGCCGGGCTGATAAGTAGCGGAATGAAGCCAAGTAGGGCCGCCCCGATATAGATCTTACGATATTGGACACCCGCCGTAAGCTCCTCGACGCGGAGCTTCTGCACAAAGGTGCGAACGGACGAAGAAAGGCCGGATATCTTAAGGTTTTTCATACTAGCAATCACAGTGGCTGTTAGACCAACGCGCTTCTGGACTAGGGACATCCATCTCCTTTGCGCTGTTCCGATAAAATTCATAAGAACAACAAGGCCAAGGAAGCAGAGAATCACCATGCCAATAGGAGCGACAAAGACAACACCGAGTTGGGTGTATAACATCCACGCGCATAGACCCACCTGGATCAGACTTGCCCAGATATCATGTAGTTGTCGGAAGCCTATTCTTATTCGCTCAATATCGGTGCTCATTAGGGTTAACGCGGCGCTATCGTCGTTGGTTCCAATGCGAGCTTTTGTGGCTGTCATGAACGTCTCAGTGACGAGGATGGATCTTAGCATAGTCCGCATACGATGATGATAGTACCTGGTATATGGGTTAGCGTCGGCTGAAACAATTTGCTCGATGATTAGCAAAAGCTCACCTATGGAAAGCCCAGCTAACCACAATCCCAGAGTAAATAAAAAAGCTAGCGCCAATGAAACCATAGCCAACGTTGTAGTCGAGCTTATCATGTGAGAGGTAATTGAGGAGCCCCTCGATAAACAGTGGCTGAGCAAAGGAAAAGCCGAAGAGCGCGAAGCGCGGGATGATAGGCAGGAGAAGGGGACCCATAAGGGTACGCATAAGGACTTTGGTAAGACCATACTTATCGCCTTTCATCTTGGTCACATCCAGATGTCGAGAGAATTTCTCGTGGAGTCTGGTTGGATCCATAGCACCGTCTAGGGGGTACAAATCATTGATAGTAAGAACATTCTTGTATCCACTTAGGAACAGGCGGTTCAGCCAGAAGAAGACACCCAGGGAGAAGATCCCACTTGTTTCTTCTGGGCTGTGCTCCTTTTTGTCCCAGTCAATCCATCTGGACTTTTGCTGAGATTCCAGCAGCAGCACAACAACTTTGATGGCCACAGCGGTAGTAAAGAGATTGCTATAGGCGCGTTCTGTAGACAAAGCTGATGATAGGTAAAGCGTCCTCGACTGGGCTGCATCGAAGAGAAGTGTTAGGAGTAAGAATCCCATTAGCAGCATAGATGGTCGAGGGGTTCGAGTGTGCTCAAAGATGCTCAGGGGCAGCATGGTTACAGCCGCTAACAGCTTGAGGGCTGAAGTCGCCATAAACATGACGCTGGCATGAAAGTGACCTGCGGCAGCCAGGATGACGAGCGCAATTTGAAGCACGGCGTACGTTATAATGGCACCCTGCAACGTAATCAGCAAGGTACTGTGTTTGTCTCAAATGAGGCTATAGAAATACATACCACTTTGACAAGTCGAAAGATGGAAGCATTGACGACAGCGGGTTTCCGAGTAAGGTACACGGTCCTCCATAATGCGGGTACTATGAAGAGAGCAGATGGGATGATGGAGAGAAACACCTGCTCAAAGTCCACGTTAAAGTCAAACTGCTTGCTGTTTTGCTCGAACAGCGAGCCATTTGGGGATGAGAATGGCATTCCGGGGTAGCCAACAAGTGATCAGGTTCCCGAGATTAGTTGGACCACTCCCAGGTGCTCTGGCGAAAGAACTGTGAGACGAGGGCCCAAACAAGGCGACGTGGGCAATGGATAGGGAGAGCGCAATGGAAGAAGGGGAGGTAGCAAGACGCAGGGAATGCCAGTAGCGGTGGGAAACCGGCGTTGCTGAGAAATCAACGGACCATGGCGCGGGAGACCGCCACTAGAGTAGTGGCACGCCAAATGAGGAAAAAGCACGAAATGGAGCTAAAGTAAAGGGCAGCAGGGATCTGGTGCTAGGGACCGGACACGGGGATGCATCGGAAATGGTCGGTGGAGCCGGTGTCAGCCAAAATCCTGCACGGTCATGCTCATGATGGGTCAATGATTCTGATTGGTATAGGACCCTGGACGGAAGATACCGAGTAGGATACGGTCAACATTTGGACCGACTTGGTGTTTTCTATCATAGATGTGGCTATGGTAGGAGATATGAAAAAAGGATAAATAAAAAATAAAACAAAATAAAGTACGGAGTACAAGATCTGCCATACTTGTAGTGTAGATTCATCCAAGGGGCTGATTCGGCGGTTCTATTTGCATTTCACGTGTGAGTCAACATCGGTAAAGATATTTAACAAAGAACACATACTTCATCACGCCACCAACTTATATCAATACCATGACATATATACAGCTAACGGAAGAGACATGGAAATCCCAGTCCTTTGTAGTCAAGGTGGTGGACAATCAAGGTATATATATATACATACATCTCCAACCAAACAGAAAGAAATATTAGAAAAGATGTTATAGAAATGCTAATTATTCCACTATATAGATCCAGTAAGGGTACTAGCGCGATGGAATATCTCTACATCGCCGGGAGGTACAGAGGGTCCGGTCTATTATCACAGCATCAATCTGCTGCTTAGACTGTCTGGCGCTACGAACCCTCGGGAAGCGGTCGACGCGTCTGGAACAGCCCTAGAAACCATTGTGCGTCACACATGGTCGTTTTCCACGAATTTCGTCGACGGGGAAGAGGCCGCCATCAAGGTAATTCTAGCCGCGCATGATGGATATGTATCCAGGAGCGATATTGTCCAAGTTCGAATGCAGCACTCGGAGCACGTCGACAGCGTCATTTTACTGTCTAGTTGGGATCGATTTATTCCTGCCCCGGCCACCCAATCGGAGACTCCTTTGCTCGCGCTGCTGGCCTCTGCTACCGGGGCTCTCTTGATTAAACAGCCGCGGCCGTCTACGCCCAAAGTGCTGCAGCTGTTGGAGAAAGAAATGGCCTTGCGGCTGTCCTTTGACTGGATTTTGCCGACAAAACCTCGCCCCTATCGCGTTGCGCTCATCGGCGGCCGTACCATGCCGGACCCGCAGAGCGGACAACACGGTTCGTCAGGATACTTCCAGGCCGCCCAGACCCTCGGCATATCGATGGTGGTCTACGATGAGCCAGGCCATTGGCTGGAAGGAGAAGAGTATGCCCATCTGCGCGAGGACTTTGTGCCAATAGAGATGAACAACCTCCAAGAGCTTCCGCACAAGCTGGCTCAGTCTATCGCGGGCAGAAAGGACAAGATAGACGGCATTGTTACCTTTTCGGACGCGTTCGTCGTCGTCACTGCGCAGGCCGCCGACCTGCTTGGCCTTCAGACTGAGCCAGCGCAAAACATGATGCGGGCGCACCATAAGCACCAGATGCGCGAGGTTGTTAACGAAGACAGCATTCAGACACTGACCTTGGACAGAGCCGACCAGCTCGACGACAGTGTTTCTGCCAAAACGCTCCAAGCGCTTCAATACCCATTGGTAGTCAAACCATGTCGGGGCATGAAGTCTAAAGGCGTAAAAAAAGTCACCGACGAGGCCAGCTTACGCACGGCCGTGCGCATGCTGGCTGAGGACGATGACAACCTAGTCGAGCAAGGCATCTTGATAGAAACGTACGTCGACGGGCCCGAGTTTGACGCCAACTTTGTCCTATTGGAGGGCCAAATCCTCTTCCTCGAGGTGACGGACAACTTTCCCTGCCTTGCCGACGCCAACGGTGCCACGCTTGCTGACAACTTCGCCGAGACCGTGCAAATTTCCAACACGGCGCTGCCTCCGGACCAGGTCGATGCTATACGCTCGTCCATATCGCGCAGCTTGGCTAAGCTGGGCTTTTCGTTCGGTATTTTCCACTGCGAGGGGCGCATGATAAGGTCGTCCATGCACTATCGCGACGTCGACGGTCAGGGCGGACTAGACCTAGTCGCCGATGACGCGGCATCTCAGGCTGGCGCAAAGCCAAAGCCTGATGTTTTTCTCATCGAAGTCAACGTTCGCCCACCCGGTACCGGCGGTACGTGGGCGACACTCTATACGTACGGCGTAGATCTAGGCGCCCTGCAATTTCTCCGCGCCGTCGGCGATCAGGAGCGCTTCCGATCCCTGTCTGCTCCATTTGTGTTTTCGCGGTCGAATCCTGGTGGCGGAGATGGCGCTCAGTGGTGGACGGCACACTGCATGGTTCCAATTCCCACACATCGTGCTCAGATTCGCATTCCGGAGGACTTTTTCGACAAGCTTTTTGAAGCGCTGCCCGAAGTGAGACCGTATGTCACTAGGGCGGAGATGTATTCGGCCCCTGGATCTGTGGTGTCGACCACAGCAGGGATTGGTTGGATCGCGTATGTATTGGTGGGGACGAGGATGAGCAGGGCCCATGCGCTGGGCGTGTATCGCCAAATCGCCGAGACGAGCAAGAAGATCCTAGATGCGCATAGCTCTGACTCCGGCTATGAGTCGTGACAAGTATATAATCACCCATAGCAAATAATTGCCGTCCTTGATCAAAGAAACCTAGAGCGTGATTGGAGCTCCGCAAAGCCCGCCCATAGCCCAGCCCAACCCAACCCGCAAATGGGCTGGGCTTTGGGCCCCATCTTCGGGCCCACCGGTGGGCTATGGATGGGCCTAAGGAGAAGCCCACTAGGGTTAATAGGCCCCCAGGTGGGCCCCAAACAGTACAAATATTCCGAGAATTCAGAAGTTGAACCCCCTTTTAGGGTTTTTGAAATTACCCCCGTTTATAAGCCTTATTCTAAACTTAATATTTTATTAATTTGAATGGTTTAGAATTATTTACTAGTTATCTCTCTATATCACGTTTAAAAACGCGAGAAAGCGCGTGCTTTAGATAATTTATAAATTAAAGTTCACTTAGAAAGTAGTAGTACATCCTAAACATATATCAAGCAGTAAAACAAACTTTTTTATAGTATCTCGACCTCTACTAGTCGGATTTTCTTTAAAATTAAAATGTATAATTATATAGCTACTGTTATTAGTAACACTGCATTTGAATTTCATAAGGCTAGTAAAAGGGTTAGAATACAATATTGTATAGCGATTACAAGATACCGGTCGAACCCATTAAAGCCTGTGGGTTGGGTTGGGCTTCGAAGGTTAGGCCCATACCTAGCCCACTGCTGGTTGGGCTTTGGGCCCAGGGTTCGGGCCCATTCTGGGCTTTGCGGAACGCTAAGCGTGATTGCTTTTATGAACAGCAGTGCTTCGACAAGTTCCGCAACGCAGTATAAACTTGCAATTGAATCTACAAATAAAACTACTGTTCCTAACCCAAGTATAATCATTGAATGTGCTCAAAAGCCCTGGAGCATGCGACTTGTATGCCGATCACGGGCTACCGTGGCCCTGTAGCCTCCGTTACCCACCAGTCTGTCATTCTCCTCCATCATTCCGGTCAGAAACTGCCCCGTGACGTCTAAGGTGCTGGGACTCTTAAAAACATCAAACTTGAAATCATGCCATCCCCTGGCCGTCCACGTCTTCCCTCTCGAGTCATTAAATGTCACGTCATCGTTTAGGCGTAAAAAGTAGGCAATGCTGTACCGATCCTCGTCCTGTTTGCCTTTGATTGGAATCACGCGATGCACGACGCTCGCTAGCTTGTCCTTGGATGGAAAGCGTAGGCTGTCGCCGACGTTGATGATCGCGTGGCCGGGGCGAGGCTCCAGGAGCTCCCAACGGTTGGTCTGCGGAGACAGGAACTGGAGGCCCCACTGCTGGGCGAGAAGAAAGGTAAGAGATCCTACGTCAGTGTGCTTGTTGTGGCCCAAGCTTGTTAGAGGCACGTCATCATCGTGCTTTGGGTAGCGCAAAAGGCCAAGGGTAGAAAACGAAGGCCCCGGGTCCGTATGGTAGGACTCGAAGCTGGAGGAGCCGCCAAGGCCAAGCTGGAGCGAGAGTTGCGCGAGGATCATGATCGTGATGGTGTGGGCGTTCTGGATGAAGGAGAAGAACAAGTCTGACTGGGAGGATATAGACGTTGTGAGTTCCGTCGAACCCTGGAGAAATTCTCGGCGGGAAATCTAACGACGTGCACAGAGACTGATTAGTCAATGACAACTGCGAGAGGCGAATAGGATAGGTCTTCGTACCTTGAGCGATTCATAGCCATCCCTCGTTTTGGGAATGGGTCCTTCTTCAGTGCCGATAGGTTCGTATCTAGAACATGAAAAAAACTTAAGTAACCATGGCCAAGGCACGGCTGAATATCTTTCGGGAAACTTACCCGTAGTTGTCACTACCATTGGCATCTTGCATCTTAACATCGAGAGGTTGCGTAAAGTATTGCTTCATTACTAGCAACAAGTCTTCCCATTGTTTGCACAGTTCTGTGTCACTGGTCAAGTCAAGATAGAAGAAACCCTGCGTCTGACAAGCATGCAGTAGCTTCTTGCTCTCAGTTGCATTTCCAGTCCTGAGAAGGTCAAGATGAATAGTGGGCAGGGACTTAGAAACGACCTCATCGTCAGGATCGCCAATAGCCATTGGCGCCATTTTGGAGGTTCTAATATGCCGTAGTGGATGGCGAGAGTGCGTTTAGTTGCGAAAAAAGCGCTGTCAAGTGCCAAGCTGGATAGGCGAGGGATTCATTTTTAGATTCAAACTAGGTTCACCTTTGGAGTATATGGTCCTCGGAGCCATTGCTCTTTCAACGGGGCCCAGAATGATCGGACAAGACACCGCAGGGTGCAACTATTCCACCGATCACGAGCGACAAGCAAGATTGTTGTCGCTAAAAAATGAGCTCATACTAGCAGGAGAAATAGGAAGCCGGTCATGCTGCTTGGTCTTATTCCCTGTAGCAGTCATGCTGTAGGGGATCAACTCGGCCATGACTGTCAAGCACCGTAGCCTCGCCACTGGAACGGAGAAACAAGGAAAAAAAGAAAGAACGCTAGTCATGTTTTCCGTTTTCCAACCTGTGGATGCGGTGGGGACATCAAATATGTCAGCCAGACCAAAGTCAGCCTTTAGCCAATAGAGTCTATCGGGTGCTAATCATGCAATGTCAGCCGTATCCCACACCGTCAGCCACCCCGGGATTTTGACTCCGCCACGAAGCTTCGTGAATAACGCAAATTCGGCAAATAACGTCAGAGTAAGATCTCGATGGATACGAGGCTAGGGAAAAGTGCCCTATCACCAACCTAAAAGTAAGGCTGGAGAGGTTAGTTACGGCATCGAAGATGGCCCATACAATGAAAAGAAGACGGGTGGTTCGCAGTGTCAGACAAGAGACAGAGCAAATGTGACTCTGCTAAGCTCTAAATGGACACCGTGTACTCCGTGTTGTTTCTGGCACCTTGACTAATGTTGGAATACCCGTGGACAGAGTTAATACAACATAGTTGGAACAGCCCTGGAGGGCATTTTACGTGAAGATCGTCGGACCGCGATACAGGCGACATATCGAGATTAGTCAGATTACCCGCACAGGCTGTCAGATTTACAGATTCGTGTCATTTTAGGTAGTTAGAGTCCATACCATACATTATTGTACTACCAGATTTCTATCAGCTAATTCTCCCATGTCCAACTTCTTGAAAATACTTTCCATAGTAGCTGAGCTATGGAATGGAAAATGAAGTGGTGGATAAGCAACAAATTAATCTACCTGAGAAGCGGACGACCCACAGCCCCCTCTTTGCCATAACCCCAGATCAAGCCATTGACTGCACCAACCAGGCAAATCAGCTCCATCCATTGGCCGTCTGGAGCGCATGGAACTTTCTCATGGCACTTGGTAGCACATTCTTGGATTCGCCCCGTTCAATTGCGAGCATCTCCTCCACCCATTCGCCGACGGCAGCGATGATCCTGTCTACCTCTTCCTTGGTGTTGTGCGCGTGGAACAACATCCTCACTAGAGCCGTACCCTTAGGCACAACAGGATAGGCCATGGGGTACGCGTTCATATTTGCCATGGCTAGGTGGACAAAGAGGGAGAAGTCATGGCCCGGCTTGACCTTGATGGGGACGACATGTGAGACCACAGACCGCGCCTCGTGATCCTCAGCCAGGGGTACAGAAATGAGACCCTCGTCCACGGCTTCCTGCCAGATGGGGTCGTCGAGAAGCGAGTCGAAGAAGTACCTTACCATTTCTTGGATGTGGTTTTGCTCCTATCGTGTGATGTGGTTAGTAGAGAAGTAAAAGCCAAAGACGCGCCACTCACCTTTTGCGTTTGGCCACTTGCCAGCAGCTGATAGCCTGCGCGGATGGAAGCCACCATGGGGACCGAAGGTGCACCGCTATAGGTCAAGCATCGTGAATATTGGGCGAGAGCGCTTCGTACGGTTTGGTTGCAGAGGATGACACCTATGGAATGCTCGTATCGACTCTATACGAGTTGGGGGAACAATATACCTAGGCATGACTTACCTCCGGTTGATCCTAACGCTTTACTGCACATGTGCACGCGAATAGCAATCTCCTTTTCTAACCCTAGCAATTGTACCTAGGAAATTTACTAGTTAGAGGACATGAAGCATCATCCCGGGGTCATGAAGGCGGAAACCTACCAGTCCCGATCCATTGGGGCCAATGACACCGTTACTGTGAGCTTCGTCGACGATGAACTGGGCGCTTCCATTGGGAAATACTTCCTTGGCGACAGCCACCAGCTCTTTAAGTGGGCAAAGATCACCCTCCATGCTGTATAAGCTCTCAACGCATATGAGGATCGACTTTTCGCCTGTGGTGAAGCCAGAACCAAGCTTCTTGAGCGACGTTAAGACATCTCGCAAGGAGTTTGGACTATTATGCGCAAAGGACAGTTTGTGCGCTGCCAGGCTAACTTTCATACCGACGCCGGTGCTAGCATGGGAGAATTCGTCAAAGACAATGGCGTCTCCGGGCAGCGCGATAGCCTCGAGAATGCCAATGTTTGCATAGAAGCCTGAGTGGCAGATCCAGGCCGTATCGGCGCCGTGGAAGGCTGCGATTTCGTGCTCGACCTCGACAATGTACTCGTAATTGCCGTACTGAACACGAGATCCTGAGGCGCTCAGCCGGAAGTCGCCACAGCGGGCGAGCTCGGCCAGGAAGGCCTCGCGAATGCGGCCAGTGCGACTGAGGGAGAGGAAGTCGCTGGTCGTGAGATCGAGTACGTCGTCGTCCCAGCGCGGCTTGAGCACGTTGAGGCGGATCTTCTCTCTGTGGGTATCCATGGCCTGCTCGAGCCGTTGGAAAAACGCCGGCTCGTTCTTCTTCATGGCCGGACGGCGGAGCTGCTGGCCCTTCAGCATCTCCCGGAAGAGAGATTCATAGTAAACCATCTTGTTGCAAGAGGAGAGGCGAAACGGGCTGAAGGTTTAACAAGGACACTAGCACAAGTACAAAAGAAGGATTGGATGCGAAATATATCCTTTAGGGGCGCTAGTATGTATACTCTTGCTAGCGATTTTTCGTCCCCACGCATCTATATACTGGGAGTAGACTTTACTGTTGACTTGCAAAAGACAGAGGTATAGGCTTATATCGGGGATAATGGATTTGATTTGACCATCCATGAGCACCTAAATCGTGCTCCATTTCCAGTGAGATGCTTGGGCTGTATCCAGCATGGCGTTGCTAGCTTACCTAGCCTTGAGCTGGCTGACATCGAGTGGCTGACAGAAGGTGTGCAAGTCTTAGCGAGGTGGGGTCTGTCTGTAGACCCTAACTCCTTAACCCCGGCCACTAATCCGTACCCTTGACAGCCTAAGTGAGCTGCATGTTTCCCCTTTTGGAGATTTCCGATTTGAGCAGTAAATATGGGTTGGAAAGGTTGACCATGACAGCTACAGCAGACAAGCCATTCCTCTGCATCTAGGATGCAATGTCGTGCTTCGGTGTCAAAGTCTCGAGAAGGCAGAGAGACTTGCTTTGTGCTGATAATCGAGCGGGTCTATTGTCATGTAACACGAGGCTGGTGGTGGTCATCCACTCTCAATATGCATACATATGTGTATCTGCCCGTACATTTATATATGAACTACACGGTCACGGTTCAGTGGACTTAACACAGTGTGAGCCTCAACACTACTTGCTCTAATTTTTGGACTGATCGTGGCTCGTCTTTATCTCCATTGTTATTCATATCCTTTCTCCAATCCACAACTTGGGATATTTGACCAAGATGCCACTCCTCGACACTACAAACGTGGCCAACCCAGCCAACGGAACTGATGGCACACTGGGTCAGAACGACACCACATACGGCAATGGACATACCAATGGTCACAGCAACGGAACTAATGACAAAAACGGTGCAAATGGTGAACACACCAACGGGCATGATATAATTGAGCAAGTCAACGGCCACAGCAATGGTACAAACGGGAGTAGTGGTAGTAAGGCCACAAAGCCGAGCTTCGAGCCTGTCGCCATTTGTGGCATGGCGTGCCGACTCCCTGGGGGCATCCGATCCCCTAAGAACCTATGGAAGTTTCTAGTCGAAGGCCGAGACGGGCGCGGCCTAGTGCCAAAGACGCGGTTCAACATGGACGCCTACTACTCAGCGACCAAGAAGCCGGCCACGAGCATCACCAAGCACGGCTATTTCCTCGACGAGTCGGTAGATTTAGGCGCTCTCGACACGTCCTTCTTCTCTATGACCAAGACTGAGGTCGAATGGTTGGATCCGCAGCAAAGAATCATGCTGGAAGTGGCACGCGAGTCAGTTGACGATGCTGGCGAGTCCAACACCAACGGATCCAACGTCGGCGTCTACGTCGGGTCGTTTGGCCAGGACTGGTATGACATCTTGGCCCGCGAGGCCCTGCAGCAAAACTCATATACCATTGTGGCGTCACACGACTTCATGCTGGCGGAGCGCATATCGCACGAGATGGATCTTAAGGGACCGAGGTACTCATTCTGCTGGCAGATAAGATACCAAGAATACTAACCTTTTTGTCTACCAGCATAACGGTCCGCACAGCCTGCTCGTCGTCTCTCGTCGGGCTCAACGAGGCCTGCATGGCCATTGCCAAAGGCGACTGCGAGTCTGCCATTGTGGGCGGCACGTCGCTGATCCTCGCCCCGGACGTATTTACCCGGCTATCGTACCAGGGTGTACTCAGCCCCGACGGATCTTGCAAGACCTTTTCCGCCGACGCAAATGGTTATGCCCGCGGTGAGGCCGTTGTCTCGCTGTACGTCAAGTCGCTGAGCGCGGCCATCCGCGACGGCAATCCAATCCGCGCAGTGGTCTCGGGTAGCGCGGCCAACTTTGACGGCAAGACCAACCCGTTGACGACTCCGAGCGCCAGCGCGCAGGAGGCGCTGATTCGCAAGGCGTACGAGCATGCCGGCATTCAAGATGTTGGGAAGACCGGATTGTTTGAGTGTAAGTCGCACGATAGCTCGCTAATCTTAGCTCGCCGCACTTTGCTAACTTTGTTACAGGTCACGGCACTGGAACTGTCGCTGGTGATCCGATAGAGGCAGAGGCCATCGCGTCCGTCTTTGGCGAAAGTGGTATCTACGTTGGTGCCATCAAGCCCAACCTCGGTCATTCAGAAGGCGCCTCGGGCCTCACGGCTGTTCTTAAGGCTACGTTAGCCCTCGAGCATCGCACCATCCCGCCCAATATCAAGTTTGCTCCACTCAACCCTCGCATCCCGTTTGCGGAGGCCAATCTGCAGATCCCACAGGAGCCTACATCATGGCCTGCAGACCGCGATGAACGTGTGAGCATTAACGCCTTTGGAGTAGGAGGGTCTAATGCCCACGTCATTATCGAATCGGCGGCAGGCTATCTGGCTTCGCATCCTGGTCCTAACGCCAATGCTAACCTCAATGCAAGCATTGCCCAGAAAACAGGCATCGCCAGGAATGAGCCGCAGCTGCTCCTGTTCTCTGCTAAGACAGCCCAGTCTCTTAACGATACTGTGTCCAATTACCGGGAATTACTGACTGAAGATGCGTCCTTGAACCTGGTCGACGTTGCGCACACGCTCGCCAGCAGACGGGAGCACTTTAGCCGCCGCACATTTGCCATTGCTACCAACGACAGGTTCGAAGTGGCTGCTGCGGCAACTTCCAAGGATGGTCCGGCTGTTTCGCCCTCGCTCATCATGGTCTTTACCGGCCAAGGAGCTGCCTGGCCGCAAGTCGGGCGTGATCTTTTACGCTCTAACGCCGCCTTTTCGCGTACAATCGATTCTCTTGGCAATCATCTTGAGAGTCTTGGGGCAAACTGGTCGCCAAGAGAGGAGTTGCTCAAGCCTGCCAGGACCAGCCGCATCTTTGGCGCCGAGTTCTCGCAGCCGCTCTGCACGGCGGTGCAACTTGCCCTGGTAGACGCGCTGGCCGCTGTTGGGATCAAGCCGGATGCTGTCGTTGGCCACTCAAGCGGCGAAATTGCCGCCGCCTACGCTGCGGGCGCTCTCACTACAGATGAGGCCATCGCCGTGGCGTATCGTCGAGGAGCTGTCACCAAGCCCAAGGAGGAGGTCAAAACGCAGCAGGGAGGCATGGCTGCTGTGGGACTCGGCTGGGATCAAATCAAGGAGTTCCTGGTCCCTGGGATCGTCACGGCATGCGACAACTCGCCTAACAGTGTTACCATCTCGGGTGATGCCGACAAGCTCGATACGGTCGTGGCTGCTGTCAAACAGGCGCACCCCGACGTCCCTACAACCACCCTCAAAGTCGGGCAAGCATACCACTCGCACCACATGCTCGCCTTTGGAGACGCGTATCACCAGTCCATGATTGACTCGGGCGTTGTAGGCCGAGCACCCACCGTTCCCTTCTTCTCCAGTGTCACCGGTGGGCGTCTAAGCAACACCAAGCTCAACCCACTCGGCCCCCACTACTGGCAGGCCAACTTGGAGCGCCCTGTTCTGTTCAAAGCAGCGGTTACCAGCATCCTCAACTCTGACGGCATGGACAATGCCATTTTCCTGGAGCTCGGTCCACACTCTGCCCTCGCTGGCCCTTTGCGCCAGATCCTAACGCACGAATCGAGCAGCGCCTCTTACATCCCGTCTCTTATCCGTCGTCAGAACAGTACTCAAAATCTGCTTCAAGCCATCGGAAAGCTTTACAGCCTTCACATACCTATCGACTTGCAGTCCATAGTATCCGGCGGCTCTGCCATCGCTGATCTCCCGGCCTACCCGTGGGATCACTCCCGAAGACACATGTTTGAGTCACGCGTAGCCAAGGAGTGGCTCAACAAGAAATACCCCGACCACACGCTTCTGGGTGCCCGTGTTCCCGAGAGCACCGACCTCGAGCCGGCGTGGCGTAATCTGTTGCAGGTCGACACGGCGCCTTGGATCGTCGACCACAAGCTCGGCGACGACATCGTTTTCCCCTTGGCTGGATATGTGGCCATCGCCGCCGAAGCAGGGCGCCAAGTGTCCGGTATTGACGAGGGTGTCAGCTTCCGCAACATTGCTGTCAGCGCTGCCTTGGTCTTGAGCGAGGAGGCGCCTACGGAAATTATCACCACTTTGCGCCGCAAGCGCTTGACAGACAGTCAGACCAGCGAGTGGTGGGAGTTTAGCATCGCGTCTCACAATGGCCATGTGTGGACTAAGCACGCATCGGGCGAAGTTAAGGGAGAAAGATTGGACAAGCAGCAACAAAAGCAGCAGTCGGAACAAGAGGAAGAGCTGCCGCGAAAGGTGGACAGAGCCAAGTGGTACGACGCTACCTCAAAGCAAGGCATTACCTACGGGCCCACGTTTGCGGGCTTGGAGAATATCAGGTCGTCCACAGCCTGGCCAAACAAGAGCACAGCCACGATGAAGAACAACCACTGGGGCGACGAGACACAACACCATCTCCACCCCATAGTTCTTGACACCTACTATCAACTGATGAGCTGCGCTCTGCACGATGGCCTTGACCGCGAGTTCCGCCGAACTCTAGCTGCCCGAATCGACTCTATGACCATGTTCCGATGCAACGAAGACAACTTGGATATTTCTGTCCGATCCGAGCCCACCAATGAGGGCTACATCGCCTATGGCACAGTTTCTGCAGGCTCCAAGGTTGTTTTGCAGGTTGACGGCTCCCACTCTACGCTCTTTGAAGAGGCTGAATCAGAAGATGACAGCAGCAGCGGCATACCTATGACAGCTCGGGCGGAGTGGGTACCTCACTTAGACTTTATGGATCATGGTAGCCTGATAGGACATTATAAAGACCAAGACTCTGTCATGGATTTGGTTGACCAATTGGTGCGGCTGGCTATTGGCCAAGCTAACGCGATAGCGGAGACGACTGCAACAGAACCACCTGTTCCTCACTTGATTAAATACAAAGATTGGCTCAAGGGCCAGGCATCGTCTACAGTCGCAACGACCAAATCCATCGACGAGCTTGTCGGGGATCTTGGCGGCACCTTTGCCGAACATGTCGCTACAGCAATCGCCGCTGTGACTAACAATATACAAGAGCTGCTCCAGGGCGACAAGACAGCATTGGATGTTCTCAACACTACGAACAGCAGCTTTGAGAGCTTCATGACCTTCTTCCGGCAGCAGGTAGACTACAGCGAGTATCTTCACCACGCCAGCCACACAAAGCCCAACTCCCGTGTTCTCGAGGTTGGCGCAGGCCTGGGAGAAAAGACGACACATATGATAAATCACCTCTCCCGCGCCGACGGCACTCCTCTCTACTCACGTTATGTCGCCACAGAGGCCTCCTCGGGGCTAGTCAACACAGCTAAGGAACGCCTTAAGGGTATCCGCAATTTTGAATTTACCACGCTAGACATTACCCAGAATTTGGAGGACCAAGGCTTTGAGCAAGGTCCATTTGATATTATTATTGCTGCAAATGTGGTTAACGCTACAGGAAGCCAGCTCCAAGATACCCTACGCAACTTGCGTCAACTGCTTGCCCCCCATGGAAAGCTCCTCCTCGAGGAACCAGACACTGGACTCACTTGGGCCAAATTTGTGTTAGGCACGTTGCCTCGCTGGTGGTCCAACGCCGCGCATGATCTCGACCGCGTGAATGAGCCATTCCTTGACCCGGAAAGATGGCAAGATGAGCTAGCGGCAGCTGGATTCGCCGTCGCGAATTATGTCCAGCCACGATCGGGTGCACAGCGCTGGACGACCAGTAGTGTCGTGGTGGCGACGCCTGAGCACCTTTCGGCGCCGTCCAATAAGCGCATTACTCTGCTTACACTCGAAGGCAACGCAGAAGCGGAAACTAGGCCAATTGTAGAGGAGCTCGAGGCGCGAGGCTACGAAATAGACTGTGTTTCGCTGGGTCAGACACAGCTTCCTGCCAACCAAGACGTTCTGGCCTTGCTAGAAGAGGAGCAGCCGTTCTTTGAGCAGCTCAACGCCGAAAGGCTGTCGCAGTTAAAGATTTTGCTTTCCAATCTCGCGAGCGCCGGTGCCGGCCTTCTCTGGGCTACGCGTTTATCTACAGTGGGCGCTGGCGACCCGCGCTACGCTCAAGTGACTGGGCTTATTCGCACCCTGCGATCCGAGCTGGCCTTGGATCTCGGCACCGTTCAATCGCACAAGATTACAAACACCGCGGAAGCCGGTGCCCTGGTTAACATCCTCGACAGGTTTCTAGCCAGGAAAGAGGAGGAGGGAAGCGGTAGCGAAAGCGAGGCCGCTGTGCCGGGCCCCGATTTGGAATACGCCATACACAACGGCCAAACCTTGGTCAACCGCATCTTCCCCTTCTCTCTCGCACAAGAGCTAGTTATTTCACAGGAGGCATCCGCCGAAGCTGTCGTCACGCAAACCATCCCAGGCCGTCTAAACACCATCACCTGGTCGAATTTGTCCTCCACAGCGCCTGTGGGAGACGAAATTGAAGTGGAAGTGTATGCCAGCGGCGTCAACTTCCGAGATGTGCTAGTGGGCATGCAAATCATTCCCGGTCGCCATGATCCCAAATTTGGCTATGAGACGACAGGTGTTGTGCACCGCGTCGGACCAAACGTAACCAAGTTAGCCGTCGGGGACCGCGTCGTCGGCGTGGGTGAGCAGACATTCACCACGCTGGTTACCAGCCGCGAAGTGTACTACGAGAAGCTTCCCGATCATATCAGCTTTGTCGAGGCTGCTAGTATCCCTACTATCTTCCTCACTGTCGTCTATGGCTTACGGGACCTGGGACGCCTCGAAAAAGGGCAGTCGATCCTTATCCACAGCGGCGCAGGTGGCGTCGGCCTTGCCGCGATCCAGGTTGCCCAGATGCTAGGCGCTGAGATTTACACAACCGTGGGCAGCGAAAGCAAGGTTGACTACTTGATTGAGACGTTTGGCCTTGCCCGGAACTGTATCTTCAACTCACGAAACGACTCCTTTGTGCAAGACCTGCTGCGCGAGACCCAAGGGAAGGGCGTCGATGTCGCCCTCAACTCGCTCTCTGGCGAGCTCCTTCACGCCACATGGAAGTGCGTGGCTAAATGGGGCACCATGGTCGAGATCGGTAAGCGTGATCTCATTGGCAACGCGCAGCTCGACATGGCGCCCTTCCTGGGTAGCCGCAACTACTGCTGCATCGACATTGATCAGATGCGCGCCGAGCGCCCAGACATGATCAGCCGCCTGCTACGGTCTGTTATGGAGTACTTTTCCAATGGACTTCTTAAGCCTATCCGGACAGACCGTGTCTTTGATGGGTCGCACGTCTTGGATGCCTTGCGGTACATGCAGCAGGGCAAGCATATGGGCAAGATTGTGCTGGAGATTCGCCAAGAATCTTCCCGCAAGCTGCTGGTCGATAGCATCGATAATGCAAAGACATCAGGCGTGGCGCTGGATGGACAAGCGTCGTATCTTCTAGTCGGCGGTCTGGGTGGCCTCGGCCGCTCCATGTCCGTTTGGATGGTCCAGCGAGGTGCCAGGCATCTCACCTTCCTATCCCGCAGCGCTGGTAGCGGAGAACATGACGTCGACTTTGTTCGTGAGATGGAGAGCATGGGATGCACAGTCCAGCTCGTCAAGGGAGATGTTACCAATCCCGAAGATGTCGCTCGGGCCATCAACGGAGTGCCGGCACCTCTCAAAGGCATTGTGCAAATGTCGATGGTCCTGCGGGACCAGATGTTTGACGGTATGAACATTCAAGACTGGAATGCCGTAACCCAGCCTAAGGTCCAAGGCACTTGGAACCTACACAAAGCCGCCCTGGCTGGCAACGTTGATCTCGATTTCTTCCTGCTTTTCAGCTCCTTATCCGGCATTGTTGGACAGGTTGGCCAGGCCAACTACGCCAGCGCAAACACCTTCCTCGACGCGTTTGTGCAGTATCGTGCCGGCTTGAACCTGCCCTGTACGGCCATCGACCTCGGCGCCATGAAGGGTATCGGCTACTTGTCCCAGAACAGCAACAGCCATCTCCTCAAGAAAATGCAAGGCACAGGCTGGAACGTGGTGCACGAGACGGACCTTCTTGCTGCTTTAGATTTGGCCATGATGTCTGTAGCAACACGCGTCCAGCGCGGCAACAATACTGCCAGCTCCATTGCCGACGCTTTCCTTCTAGGCCTCGTTCCAACTGCCCCCTCGAATCGGCCTTCAAGCAGCTCTCGCCTCAACAAAGACGTCCGCATGGCTGTTTACCACAATCTCGGCAGCTCTGGCATCGAGGCCAAGTCTGGCTCCGCTCCCGATGGCCTTCGCGCCTTCATTGCATCTGTCAAGCATGACCCGGGTGTTCTGCAGTCTCTTGATGCCGTGAAGACGATCGCAGTTGAAATTGCCAAGAAGCTCTTTGCTCTTCTTCTGGTGGATGATGAGGTCGACATCTCCAAGAGTACCGCAGATATGGGACTCGACTCACTCGTAGCGGTCGAGCTGCGAGCTTGGTGGAAGCTCAACTTGGGCTTTGACATCTCGACGCTCGACATGTTGAGTTTAGGGACCCCTGAGGCTCTCGGAGAGCGTGCTGTTGATGGTTTAAGGAAATTATACGATCCGTAGAGTGTGTTTTGGTTATTTTATGGTATTTTTGTTTTCGTTTTCTCTTTTTTTTTTTTTGCTTTCATTTGGTTTGATATATATATAAATATACATATACCCATTCTTTTATTATTTATATAGGGATCATAGTTTAGTTGATTGCTCTAGCAGGTTATTTCATTCCAAAAATAGACCGTGAATCTGTTAAGTATCGGAATAAGTGGAAATATCAGCTTAACTACATCTATTGGGGCCTTGACCATTGGCGTCTGCCTGGTGATTAGGTGAACTTGGACTTGGCTTGAAAACCAACCTGATGATCTTATCAAAAGCAACATTGGAACCTTTGGAACACGGCACAAGTAAATCGTTATATCCTCATATCCTTAGACATTTCATTCACGAAGCTTCCAACCTTGGAAGGTTGTTCACATCGTTGATGCCCATTTTGTTTGTTTCGATCCTTTGACCGCCCTGGATAATCAGCCGCGTGTACACTTTGCCGCTCTGACACCTCTGATCATCCGCGAATCCCCCATCTTTGATCTTCAGCTCTTATTTCCCCCCAGTTTATTTTTGCTAGCCCACTATGTCGCTGGCCGAGGAGCTCCGATCGCGAAATTTCAGTGAGTACCTGGATCCTGTGGCGCCAAATCTCAATCTGCTAACCTTGCTGTCCCTTTCTAGGCATCTATGGACAATGGTTAGTCTATCACGTTACCTTCCAACTTCCTGTGCTCTTTGCGAGTTTGAATACTGTCGCGGGAGAGCATTGTGCACTTTGCTTGAATGGCTGAATGGCTTGTGCTACCTTGTGTGGTGGCCTTTCAATCACTCTCCGAAAATCAGTCCCGTATATAACGCGATCGGTCTAACGAAACATACAGGACGGGTGTACTATGTATTATCCTTTGCCTTGCGCTAGGAATTGCGAACATCTTTTCGTTCAATGTGGTTCTGATTATCATCAGTGTCATCAGCATGTGAGTCGCATTGATTTCCTACGAATTCATTGCGAAGCCTAACCCGTTTTAGTGCCTCGGCATTCGTAATCCTCTTCATTGAAGTACCCTTCCTCCTCCGAATCTGTCCCACATCCCCGACATTCGATGCCTTTATCCGCCGCTTTACAACCAACTGGATGCGCGCCCTCATTTACGCCGTCCTTGGTGGTGTCCAACTTATCAGTCTTGCCGAACGTGCTTCTAGCTTGATTGCTGGTGCCGTCTTCCTCTTCATCGCGGCTGTGTTTTATGCGCTCGCGGGCTTGAGGAAGCAAGAATTTGTTGGTAGCAAGACGCTGGGTGGCCAGGGAGTTGCGCAGATGATCGTCTGATCGCATAACATTCACGCCGAGCCGTTCGAGCCTTTTTTTTTCTATCCCAGCCGGACCCATTTGGGGATTAATACTGGTGATTGGAGGGCTGTGCGACACGATGAGATGCTCAATACAGATGGCGCAGAGAGAAAAATGCCATTTGGGCAGCATGCATTGGATGCGCTATGAAATAGTTTTGTGTTTTTATTGTCCTGTACTTGTATGTCTTGGTTTGGTTCAGGATGATCCTGCTGGGCATGTCTGTTTTCACAGTCGATGAGCGTTTCTACAGCAGATATATCCGTGGGTTCCTCCCTTTTTGTGGACTGTGTCCGCCAGAATAGGTGTTCTGATTACTATCCTAGCAGGTGTATTCGTTGGCCAAGCTTAATTTATCCAGAATATCAGACTACATCCGTATAAACTCAGCTCTGTGTTATATACCTGGAGAAGCAGACGCTCTTCGGATCCCCCTGGAGTTTAGAACCCCTCCCCCCTTTCTGCAGATATTGAGTCCGATACCTGGGTACCCAAGGTAATAATGCCCAAGCCCATTAGGTAGTATCTCACCATGTGGGCAATACCTAGCCCCAGGCTAATACATATATAGTTGGGAGTGCATCTATACCTGCTTGACCCTGAAAGAGTCCCACGAATAGGACCAGGTAGGAATGGCTTTAGATTACGATGTATTTACTAAAACTAGTCTTGAATGTCAGCCATAGGCCGATCCGAGACCACGTAAGTTATACATCGTATGTATATGCACGCTCTGCGTCGTAGATTTGGTAATTCGGATGTTGACAACCTTGGAACCTGTCCAACAGGGCTCGGCAGACGTATGTAATTCGTCCAGGTTGCCCTGCACGGGACAAGCCGTCATTCTGGCTTGAATTATTATAGATATAGACCTCTGAGCCCAGGAACGTGGCACAAATGATGGTATGGACCTTGCAATATTGGTCACAGGTCATGTTACCCCGCAAAATCTTTTTTAGCCCTGGTGATCAATATGTGGCGGGTATTCTCGCTGTTTCGGTTGAGAGTGGATCTCAACGTTGAACGGATAAGTGTGTTGTAGTGAGTCGAACGGATGACAAGGTTAAAAGAAAGAGATACCCAGAGAGTGAGCTTTCTCAGGGTAGTATACACATATATACTAAGAATGTCCTGTTATATTAGAGTGAGAGTGTGAACGTGTGAAAGTGTACGATGTTAAGAGCTACGTCGTAAGAGCTGTATACATAGATAGCGATGATGCAATGCGGAGAACCTTGACCCTTCACCGCCTCGGTCTGACCAACCAATCCAATCGCAAGGAAATCATCTTATCAAAAGTAAATGCCCTCGAGGTCAAAGAACACTCCTGATATCAACTTGGAAGTTCTAGACTTCTCTGTATAATATAATACAAATTATACTGACTTTGGGAGGAACTCGATATTTTTAGATATCTTGTACAATACATATATATACCTTTGTTACTTGGATGAGATGATCTGGCCAACTGTACAACGTACTGAATGCTATAGAAACGAGGCATTATTTCAAACCCAATCTTGATCATTAATATGAGCCATTTGCAGGAATAAAAGAGAAAAAAAAATGCCTCAACATTCAGATCGAAAATCAAGGCCCTATGCTGATCTCATAGGCGGGGCGTTGAATGTAACAGATCGTCGTAGTTGGCTCTCCTATCTGGCCTGTAATGATACAGTATTAGTACGTTACGCCCATTATCTGTTGCGGTCAGAGCACGTCAGGCGTGGCAGAAAGAGCATACATCATCTCTCTTTCCCATAAACTTAGTTTCGGAATTGCTTTAATTATCTGCTTTGCAGTTCTTGACTGTTTTGATTGCACGCTTTGACTGTCGTTCCAATTGGATTGAAACTGGTTCTCACCATATCCGGGTAAGCAAATCATTCTGTATGCTCTTATCAGTTGCATGGGCTGGCCCCGTCTGCTCCTGAAAGTCTTGCATCAATTTGATGCATATCCATAGTAGTTGCGCCAATCCCTGCAAGTCGATTGGGGCCGTGTACCCATTGGCTTTTAGCCCGCACAGAGCCAAGCATATTCGTGGGGTATCCGGTTGGGCTGCTGCTGACCTGTTAACAGCTCCCAGAACTTCATCATGTCAACCCAAGCTGCTCCGGCCATCCCTCCTCGACCGGCTCGATCTCCCAAACCGCCGTCGTCGTCGTCGTCCTCGTTAGAAATGCCCAAAATACCGCCGCGCCCGGGCAACCGCCGCAATGATCGTTCCGTTTCGCCCTTGCGTGATAGCTATGCACCTTCGCCGTTCAATGAATGGACCGGTCCTAGCATGGGCCGTACCATTTCAAATGATCTGCCTCCACGTCCCCCAAGCGTCACGATACCGTCTCTCGGCGAGGAGGGTATTGAATATGCGGATCTCGACCCAGGAAACGTGTCGGATAACCACCACCAGACACCTGCGGAGACTCGCAATGTTAGCAGTGATCTTAAGATCCATGCACCGAGACCTTCGTTGCCGATATCAAGTGCTGAAGCAAAGGTCCAGGCTGTCACCCGCACTGATTCCCGACAGGCTGCTGCGGCAGGACTAGGCCGTGGCGTTTCGCCTGCTCGCGAGGAACGAGAACGCTCAAGTCGTTCACTACATTCCCGAACGAGTGGCTCACGCGCCGAATCCTCCACTGCATCCAATGAGCGCCGAAACTCTGCTCATGTTGGAGAGGAGCAGGGGTTCCGCGTGCCCATGTATCCCCATGCCGGTGACGTTCAGGCACCATCCCCCAGCCCGTACCTTGAACAAGGCTCGCAGCGGTCGAGCCGTAACCACAACCGCACTCGTAGTGCTCGGGACTCTTCCCTGCCCCCTGGTAGTTACGGTTTGCACGGACATGGCGTTCAGCATCCCGATAAGTTTGAGAAGGCTTGGTATGAAAAGCATCCCGATGAATTCGTGAAGGAAGAAGGACAATATGGCCCTGGTGTCGGTACTCCGCGTCCTGATTGGGCAATGAGTAGCGACGATCTGAACAAGATTGTTCGAAGCTCAGCCCAGACCGGTTCCGGCCTTGGTAAGTATTTTGAAGTCATTGTGTTGTCGGCTGAACGCTAATTGTAGCCAGGTACTTCCCCAAGCGTTGTGGGCACCCCTGAAGAAGAAGTCGGGTATATTGCGTCCGACGAGTACATACATCAAATTGCTTCTCCCCCTCCTGACGCTCGATTCGAAAGCCAGCCGAGTGTTGAGTCGCCACTTCGACAGATGAGTTTCCCTTCAGAAGCCACGCAGAAGCAAAGCGCCGCAAGCCAGTTGCGTCAACGTAGATCGAGTTCGCATGGGCATCATGATGGTGGCGTAATCCATGTGGATGATCCGATGCATCCTTTGCACCACCCGGACGGGTTTGCCCCAACCCCCGCGCTGGAAGAGGATGAGCCGACATATGAGAATGCCGTGGAGGAGGAAGAGCCAATTTTGGCTGCCGATGAAGTGCGCCCTGAGTCGGCGTACTTACATCCCGCCGTCTCGCCGACATTTGATCGTCGGGCAAGCTACGAGGATGATGGCCGCAGTCGAACCCCCAGTGTCACGCACAGTCGTTCCAACAGTCGATCAGCAAGCGCTCAAGGCCAATTCCCGGTGCTGACCCGCTATGACTCGCGTGAGGATACGCATACACCTCTTGAAGACGTGGAGGAGTATGAGCCGTTGTTCCCTGAAGAGGATGCTAAGAAAGAGAAAGCCGTGTCAGCTGCGGATCGTTTCAAGAAAAGGCCCGACACACTCAAGCATAGATTCCCTAGCCAGGATATCTGGGAGGATACCCCGAACAGTCTGCAGCTCCATGCCACCGTCACCACTCCAGATCTGCCTAAGCGAGACTCTTCCGAAATCTTCGAGACACCCGAGCAAGAGGCCACACGCAGGATGCAGAACACCAAAGTCGATTCTCATCAAGTGGCCGCCCACATCCTGGAAGGTGAGAGCGCCAAGGACAAGGTCCCCGCGCGACCAGAAACTTTGAAACAGCGTTTCCCCAGTAGAGATATTTGGGAAGATGCCCCCGATAGTCACCAGCTGGTGACCAGAATTGAGCCCGCAAAAGAAGAATTGAAAAGTCCGGAAGTGCCTTCCAGGCCTGGAATTCCCCCGCGCCCACAAAGACAGCCTCAGTCTATCTCACCGACCGAGAAGCGCAAGCCAACAATCCCAGAGAGACCCAAGCCCCAGGTTCCTACCCGTCCCGCTAAGTCCGGTTCCCAGGCCACAGCAGGCACTACTGAAGCCCCGAGAGAGGCTCCTGCAGTCAAGGCCAAGCCCGCAATCCCTGTTCGTCCGGGTGGAAGCAAGATCGCAGCCATGAAGGCGGGCTTCCTCACCGATCTGAATTCACGTCTCCAGCTTGGTCCACAACAGCCCAAACCTCAAGAAAAGGAGCCCGAGGCGCCAGTTGAGAAGCAGCCTCTGAGTGATGCTCGCAAGGGAAGAGCCCGCGGCCCAGCACGACGCAAGCCAGCCGTCGAAAAAACCACTTCCAGACTCCCCACTATCCCAGAGATTAAGATCACGGAATCTTTGAATATTTGGCAAGTCGGCCAGGATGGGAGCCTGGTTATTGGGGCAGGCAACGACGAGAAGAAGCCTTCCGCTACAGTGAAAGAACCCTCTGTGCCTGCCGAAAACCCAATGGCCCCTCCACTCGCCAAAAACACCGCCGGCGAATCTGTAGACCCAACCCCCGAATCTCCCGTTGTGGATGATGTGACATTGCCCGGACCCACGACAGCGGATGTGCAACCTGTACAGACCCCAGCAGAGATCAAGGAACCGGCTAAGTCATCTCTAGTTGCAACCAAGTCAGCGGACAATGAGGAGGAGAAAAACGACGTGGACGTGACAAAGTCCTCTGAATCTGCGCCTGAACCTGCGCCTGAACCTGCGTCTGAACCTGCGTCTGAACCTGCACCTGTTGACGCGGCAATGGCTGAATCTGTCTCGACTCCAGTTAAACTGGATGATGCCCTGGAAGGCATGGCTGCGTCAGCTGACGGCAAGAAGGAGTCTGATGGTAGCATTCACCCTGAATAGTAGTTGGGTGTGTGGATTGGTTACCCCTCGCTTTCATGATGTCGCCTATGTCCCACTGCTTACCAGATCGCCAGATCACACCATAGGTATTCCTTTCTGCGTTTATAATGGCTGATTTATTACTTGATTCCGATATCTTCTTTGTCTTTCTATGTAGACAACTGTAATATTCCGTAGTTAAACAAATTGATATATCATCAACATCACCGACCTACTACTATATACATGGCTTGGCATGAAGGGGACAATATAACAAATACATGTGTATTAAAACTGCAGCATGCCTTCGGAGTCCAACTCGGCGCCCAGCAAGGTAGAACTCCCCTTCTGCAAATTTGACCAACCAAAAAACACCACTAGCACGGCCTCAAAACACCAGACAACTACAAAGACACAAAGCTAGCAGGGGGCTGTCATAGCATTGGAAGGGAGAGAGATAAGAGGACCAAGAGCAATGATTGAGCTGCTCTTATACTATCCAGTTGTCTTCCTATCTATAACTACATGGGCCGAGATCAAATAAAAGCCTGATATCTCAGGCATGACTGCATAAAGGGCAGACAATCCACAATAGTATATCTTACCTCAGATGAAATAGAATGTGAAACAGATCCGGAAGCAATTCACATCCAAACATTGTAGATGTCTGACGATCATTTACCATCTCCGGGTTGAGCTCAGATTGAGCTCGATGGCCAATGTGACGTGATTGCCCCACGTGACCGCGTTTGACAGCCGCGGCTTACAGCCGAACTTAAAGAGACTCCAACCTCCACTTAGCGGAATGGAGCTGCTCTCTTCTTGTGCTCTTGGGGAAAATTCGAGACATTTGTTTGCTTCGTCAGCTTTTATATGGTTCATCTCTCTATTCAGAAGATGCTGAACCCCATCCTTTGTCTCTTATCGAGCTCGATTTAGATCATTATCGCACTATCTCTCTACATTTCTCATCCGCCCTGACTTGCATACCTTGTCTCCACTACGATGGCGTCCGTCCCGGGATATTCTGCAGCAGGCAGAACCAGATCGCTAGATGACACCACATCCGCCAATTCTGATGAAAACACCATCTCCCAAGAGAGCGTCTCACCTCAGGATGAGCCGATGGAGGACACCGAAACCGTTTTCTTGAATAAGAGCGTATCAACCCCGAGCCACGTATCGGACATTTCCAGCAAATCACTCAGTCCATCATCAAAACCCTCCCATATCTCGGATGAAGACGAGCCGCGCAAATGCTGGATTTGCTATACAGATGAAACGGAGGACTCGCCACTGAATCTGGAATGGCGGTCGCCTTGCCCTTGTGCCTTAACAGCCCACGAGGCATGTCTGCTTGACTGGCTTGCCGACATGGAAAATCCCCGGTCGCGCAAAAGCAACGGTGGTGGCGTAACAATGAAGTGCCCTCAGTGCAAGACGGAAATCGTGGTCACTCGCCCGCGGAGCTATGTGGTCGATGTACTTCGACTAGTTGAGCGCGTAGCAGGCCGATTAGTTCTTCCCGGCATGATGTTCACAGTGGCCGGCACTGTATGGGCCGGGTGCTGCGCGCATGGAGTTTACTCAATGTACCTCGTCTTCGGAACCGAGGAGGCCAAACAGATCATGGAGGAGACTATGGAGGGCCCATGGAATCCCGGGATGAACATCGGGTTGCCGCTTATCCCACTTGTTTTAATATTCTCACGCACTCGGTATGCCGAAGGCCTTCTTCCCGCCATTCCGGTTCTTTTCTTCGCTGCACATAACCCGGGGCAGGAACCCGACTTCGACTTGTGGCCACCAACACCCGCTATGACGTTTGCCGCGCTGCCATACGTCAAAAGCTTTTACGGGGCGCTTTACGAACGGTTATTCGGTGGTCTGGAACGGAAGTGGATTGCCGAGGTACAACCCCGCGCTGCGGAAGAAATATTGGATGATGCGCAACAGCAAGATCAGGCAGAAGGTCTCAACCGGTTCGGTGATAATGGAAACGGACAGATATTGATGGAAATCGACCTTGAGCTGCAAATGGGAATGGGCGATGGAGACGAGCCGGATCTTGAGGCCCTTCCCGTCGGACAGGACGAAGATGCCGATGGCGGCCCTAACGGAGTCCAAGATGCTGGGCAAAACAACAACCCACTAGGACTTGGACGGCGACAGAACGAAATCATTGCCGATACCAGCAATCTCGCTGATGTCGTACTCGGAGCACTCGTCTTCCCAGCAGTCTCAGCGTCGATGGGTGGCCTGTTGAAGTATCTTCTACCTAAGTCATGGACATGCTCAGTCATGGACCGGGGCCGCCTAGGACTACTTCAGACCCGCTGGGGCCGCAGTGTTGTTGGTGGATGTATGTTTGTTCTTTTGAAGGATGCGCTGGTTCTTTATTGCCGGTGGAAGCTAGCCCAAACACACCGCCGCCGCAAGGTCTTGAACTACGATCGATCTAAGAAACACCATGCCGCAAAGCGGTCCACTTGATAGTTTTGAACGGACCATTTGTTGTCTCAATCGACTTGGGCCACTACTTTCCTCTGCTTATGCGCGTTGACTGCATTCTATGGCGTTTATGGCATTCTCTTTCACGGCTTTGGTGGGACATTTCACATATTATGCCTTTGATGATTCTTGATACTACTGAATACCTCTATATCTCTCTATTCGACAAAAATATCAAGTCATGATGATCTCTGCTCAAAAGCCATGTATCGATCCTTATCTGTACCTATTATCAATCTCAAGACTGGCTTAATTGACAAATCATCGGGCGTAGATCTATTTCTTAAGTATATTAGACCAGTCCCTGCTGTTGGATAATTAAATTAATCATAAAAAGAACATGAAGCACAAATGCGTCGCAACTAAAGATGCATGCAGCGGTAATGTTAGTATCATCAAGCGCGCGGCTAAACAGGCGGACAAGATTCTGCCGTCAAGGAATTATTCCCCGTGGAACTCAATTACATCGAGCCCTTCCAACTCCTACCACCCAACAGACAACCATCACAATGAAGTCCTTATCACCAGCCCTCGCGTCTCTCGCGAATGTCTTCAAGATTCCAATGTCAATGGCGCCGGTCCGCCCATCAATTTCCCGGGCGTGCCACGAGACCCTGAACCGCCAAACACAACAGCCCGGCCCGGTCACAGCAGCTCTGCAATCAGCGCCATTCTCGACGACAAGCGCAATGGCCGCGAGAAAGGGCAACGGCCCTGTAGTTGACAAGCGCATCAGTATGTGACATACCCCTGCGCCGAGCTTCCACGCTCATCCCGAGTCCCGAGCCCCCCAACCAAACCAAACACGTCTTATGTCCAAGACCAAAGAAGGGAAAAGAACCAAAAACTAACAATCGCTTTCCAACGCTTTAGCTCTGATCCGCTACTTCCTCCACCACCCTCTCACCCCCCGTCCCCTCCGCTTCTCCCGCAACCGTTACCTCCGCCACTGGACTATCCACCGCGCCTGGCAACTGTTCCAGGCCCAGCAGCGCCGCAAGCACGAACTTGAGATGATGCGCCAGTACCAGAGCATGCAGGATGCATGTGAGGAACTGCGCACCGGTGCGGGCGATGGAGGAAAGCTGTTCCGTATCTCCATGAACAAGAAGGGTATCTTCACTGATATGTTCCCTATCGAGTATGCTCGTATGCAGACTGAGTCTCCTCCTTCTGATGGATGGAACCACGATTGGAAGAAGCCTGGTCAGAAATAGAGAACTCGATGGAGAGATTGTCTGGTTGGCTTTGATGTTGGTTTGAAGATTCATTGGACTGGAAGGCCCAGGATATATGTATCATTTTGGCGCTATGTAACATATGCATTTCTCTTTGTTTTTTATTGATATACTAGTTCGCATTTCAAGCTCCATAACACTTTATTTGAGTTGCACATGCTTTTCCAGTGCGATATGCTCTGACTCTGTATGGATATGGAGAATAGGATAGGTCTACGGCGTATGAGGTACCGAAAGGAGATAGTTGATTATATGGTACCCTGAGGGGGTGTTGAGCACAATGTATGAGAAATGAGCGCTGAAAACAAAGGCACCAGAATTACTACATGAAAAGAAAAGAACACAATGAGTGAGATCGCAATGTACTTCGGGGAATTGAGTGATAAGAAGGAGGGGAATCCGGAGTTGCACGTGCATAAGCATCAGCCACAAAGACGCAATTGATCAAAAAAGACGTAAGAAAATACCTGCAAGGGAAAAGGCACGGTTGAAAATAACCGGAAAGCAGAGATCGTACCCAGATCAATCGACCGGGTTAGCACAAGAACCTCCCAAACACCAGTGATGCATGATACAACGGAGCGTCGATTGATATCTTCATGGTTGACACCAAGTATCAATCAACTTCCCAAGTCAACAGAAAAACCGCGCGCTGGCAGAGAAAGAGTCGGCATTTTGCACATCCCAAATTGCATCATCAGATAACCACGCAGCAAGACGATTTGCGTTTGTCAAAGGTGAGCAATGCAGCACGGGTAGCTGCCTCGAATACATCGTCAACACCCTCGCCCGTCAGAGACGAGCATTCAAGATATTTGCGGGCTCCAATCGACGTTGCGATATCACTGCCCTCTTTTGTCGTCACGAACTTGAGTGACTTCTTGCGCATTTCTTCGATTGCCAATGGGTCTTCACGAAGGTCTTTCTTCAGTCCAACCAAAAGGATCGGCACACCGGGGCATCTCTCGTTTGCTTCGTCGATCCACTATACCGCAGATCAGTACCACTGCCGATTCACTGCCGATTCTGGAATTTATCTGAAACGAACCTTGTGTTTCACGTTCTCCAACGAATCTGGAGTATCCATCGCGAATCCAATCAGGAGGACATGGGCCTTCGAGTAAGCCAATGGTCGCAAGCGCTCATAGTCTTCTTGTCCTGCTGTATCCCACAGAGCCAATTGGACTGAACGGCCATCGACACGGCAATCCGTCACGTAGTTTTCAAATACAGTTGGTACCTAACGGGGGGGGGGAGATGTCAGAGATGTGGTTGGGACGGGGTGTATCGAGGTCGAGAGTACTAACATAATGCTGCGATATAATGACATGTTAGCCACTTGACTCTGCTTCCAGGGGCCTCTTGTAGGGGCCTGCTCAAGGATTAAACTCACAGTTGGGAAGTACCCGAGGGTAAAGACGCTGAGCAAACTGGTTTTTCCACATGCACCATCACCAATGATCACAAGCTTCCTATCAAGAGAGTCAAGTTAGTACATGCGAACACCATTTTGCCTTCAATCCCACCGGCAATGGGAGCAATGGTATCGGAAGTGCTAGGCTGCCACTTCCAATCTTGCATAATCTCCTTGCCATACCACATGGGGGATGTAAGACACCACATCCAAAAATGGGCTGCACATACCTTCGCATCACATTATCATCCTGCTGTTGCGACATTATGAAGGTTGCAAAACCCTTTCGTGATACAAAAGGGTAATGGGAGAGCGGAGGGTATTGTGGATCAGCGAGATGACGCGGAGTTCCGAGTCAGATTTCAGCTGATTACGAGAATTGGCGGACACGGATAGTAAGGAAAGACCAGCCCTGGGCAGATAGTGGCCCAAAAGGATTACAGGGAGATCTTGAAGATGAATGGGTGGACTGAAGATGCACCCAAACAGTGACGTGACGAGTTGTTGGGGGAGGGGGGGTGGAAAGGTCGCGCTGCGGCTGAGGCTAATGATTGGGGGGTTTTTGACGTAGACACGAGAATCCCTAGGTAACCTCAAAATGATAGGGGGGTTTAAAGAGAGAGGAGAAAGGGTAGAAATTGAGTGAGCGGAAGTTTGGGGGAAAAAGAAAAAGAGGCTGAAGCTGAAGAGTAAGATAAGATGAAGGGAAAGACGCTTACAATTACTCATTAAGGCTCACCACGCCGAGTACGAATAGCACTAATATAATATTAATAGAAAGACGGATATCTTTCTCGGTTTCATCATCCGATGGGGACCTTTTTTTATCACTCTCTCTTGTTTTATCACCTTAGGAGATATTTTTAATTAGCGCTCTCCGTGTCTCACCAGCTCGGTGGATCAGAGCGCTCATACTTGTTTCCCCTTGCCCATTTACCCATTCACCGCCTAATATAGAGGGAGATATTGCAGGCAGATCAAAGGCGGCCATGTCAGGGATCATGTGACTCAAAACAATGTAGTGATCAGCATGAAGGAGTGAGATGTAGTGTGTCTAGTTTTGTAACCAAGGAAGAAAAACCTAGCTGAAGAGTTGAAATAGTTGAGATCTAAACTTTACTACAGTGAACAGTTTGAAATATCTTCCTACCGTCAAGATACTACCTCTGAAGCATACAATTTGAGATTGGAGCCTGACGATTGAGGCATCAGCTCGCTTGCAGCGGCTATCCCGTTGCGGCGGCACGACAACCAGCCAGAAGACTGGAAAGCCCATCACTCCATCCATTCATTGGCGTTCGATCTGTCGTACCTTCTGCTCTGGCGTTCACTCAGCCTTGATATCTTCCAAGGTTGTTGCTCCTGATTTTAACTCATTGTTTGTTTTTCTCCGCTGGTTTGCCAGTGCTCCAGGAGCTAATCCGAAGCGCAGACACGTCGTGACCCGCCGGGATCATTGTCTTTCAACCCCCCTCCTCCCGTGGCCTTATCCTATCTCACCCCTCACGTTTACCATTACGGAAGTATCTTCTAAGCAAATAACAAAGAACGCGATTGACTCTTTGTGCGTGAATACGCCAAGGGGAATAATTCCGGTAAGTTAACACCAGATCGTGGAGTCATCGGAGCTTTGTTGGTAGGGCTCTTTGGCGCTTCCGTTCTCCGCTTTTCCTCCTCATTCTACCACCCACCTTCTCTGACATTGCTCTTCTAACTCAAAGCTTGCTCTGGCGGTATTAGTATGCTGCTGAGGCAGTCCCTACAGCTTATTTCACCTCCACCATGGCGACCCATATGTCAACAACTCCGCTTCCAGCAACCAACGGCGATACCCACGCGCGGGGTCCCCAAGGCACCACATCGACCGGATCGACAGCGACATCTGCGCCTTCTGTGAATCGCAAGAAGCAGAAACGCCGACAGAAACAGGCTGCTCGCTTAGCCGCGGAACATCCTGATACTTACGCCTCCGGAGATGCGGACTTGCTAGCAACAGATGAACAGCGCTCCTACGATGAAGACCACGAATATGACCTCGATGATCACCACCACACAGCAAGTGGTGATCATTACGGATATGCGTCACCAGAACATCCCCGCGGACCACCGACGATGAACGGACCCGATGACCACCACACTGCCTTAGGCGAGACCTCAAAGAGGAAGAAAAATAGGAAAGCTCGATCCGACTCCCAGAATCATGCTGATCGCAGCTCCACTCCGCTTTCAACCCCGTCCGCCACCTTCTCCCACCCTCCTCGGCCTCCTCAATCCTTGCCATACATAAGTCGATTCACTGGAAAACCTATGAAAAGTAGCAGCATCTGGAACCAGTCAACTCTAGAAGAACGCGAAAATATCAGGACCTTCTGGTTCGAGCTCGGCGAAGAAGAACGACGCCAGCTCGTCAAAGTGGAAAAGGATGCTGTTCTGAAGAAAATGAAAGAACAGCAAAAGCACTCCTGCAGTTGTACAGTTTGTGGACGGAAACGAACCGCGATTGAAGAAGAGCTAGAGGTCCTCTACGATGCATACTACGAGGAGCTTGAACAATACGCGAATAACAATCAAGGCGCATTCGACGAAGGTGCTCCCATCATTCCTCCTCCTCGACTTTATCAACCACCCCTTCGATCCCCAGGGCAGCATACCAGGACGCACGGCCAGTTTCATCCGTCGCGGAGCCGAGTTCAGGAGCTACCCGAAGACAACGATGAGGATTTAGAAGAGGATTACGACGAAGAAGAGGAAGAGGATGATGAAGAGGAAGACGAGGATGAGGAGGAAGAGGATGACGAAGAGCTTTACAGCGACGAGGACCTTGAAGATGATGAAGCTCGAGCAGCCCGGGCTGATTTCTTTGCATTTGGTAACAGTCTAACTGTGAAAGGTATGCAACAAGATCACCTGACCAACATCATGAGGGTTTGACGTCTAACTTTGGATACTGATCATTTTTACCAGATGGAATTCTTACAGTTGCAGACGATCTCCTGAAAAATGATGGCAAACACTTCATTGACATGATGGAGCAATTGGCTGAACGGAGAATGCAAAGAGAGGAAGATACACAGTACGGAATAGCTGCTGCTCATCAGTCCTTCCATGGGCATAATCATGGTCCTTTGGATGATGAGGACTACGATGATGAGGAGGACGATGAGGACTATGATAGTCAAGAGGAGGAAGAGTTCGACGAGGACGAAATGGTACGCGTCTACAATCTCATATTGTTCAGACCCACTTACTAATAATATTAATAGGATGCCATGACTGAGGAACAACGCATGCAGGAAGGCCGACGGATGTTCCAGATTTTCGCCGCCCGAATGTTTGAGCAACGAGTCATGACGGCATATCGAGAGAAGGTCGCCGAACAACGTCAAAAACAACTAATTGACGAGCTCCTCCAAGAGGAGACGTTAAACGAGCAGCGCAATGCCAAAAAGGCCCGGGAAGCGCAAAAGAAGAAGGATAAGAAGCGATTGCAAAGACAAGCAAAAGAAGAGGAGAAAGCCCGCCGGGACGCCGAGAAGGCAGCTGAAGAGGCAGCTGCTAAGGCTGCGCAAGAGAAGAAACTCGAGGAACAGCGATTGAAGCGCGAAGAGCAACGGAAAAAACGTGATGCCGAACGAAAGGCGCAAGAGGAAGAGCGTGCTCGCAAAGAAGCCGAGAAGCAGCGACGACTCAAAGAAGAACGGGAACGTCAAGCCGAAGCTGAGCGTAAGCAACGAGAGCAAAAAGAGGAAAAGAAGAAGCGAGAGGATGCCAAACGCAAAGAGAAGGAAGAGCGTGAGGCCTTTGAGAAAAGAACCAGAGAGGAGCGTGAGCGCAAAACGCGTGAAGACCAGGCGAGGAAGGACCGAGATGCAGCACGAGAGCAGGAAATCCGAGATCGTAGTGGGAAGCGCGAGCAAGTCAGAACCTCGCCACCACACACTCTACCAGGCGTCATCCCATACAATCTCCAGTCTCAGGCACCTCCTGGTTTCCTACAGTCTCCGCATTATCCTATGGCGACACCCATTGTTCCCAAGGTCTCGACTCCGGGACGACCTCGTCAGCAATCTCACCATGGCTCTTCTACATCCTCCCCTCACTCTCAACCTAACAGCGCCGATTCCTCTCACCACCCTTCCATCTCTCCACGTTCCATGGGTCATCAGCAGTCAGGCGCGGCTTTCGGTGCCAGACAAGGTTATCAACAGCCTCCTTTGCACCATCCTCAGCCTTCCGCTCCTCTGTCACCTCTAGGGCGCACAAACCCTTCAGCATTCGCTGGCCTCGGCGGTCTACCGTTCAACCCGCCGGGCATACCAGGAATGGGTCCTCGATCGAGTCACCCATCAGAATCGATGTATTCGTCGAATGCTGGTATGATGAACCCTTTGCGATCATTCAATGGGTCTGGTGGAATTCCTGCGCCGCCTGGGATGAACGGTGTACGCCCCATGCCGCCGAGCCGAGCGTTCGCTGATCCTGGACACGGGCTTCCCTTCGCTGGCAATCATGGAGTGTCTGGGGCATTCCCTCTGCAACAAGCCGGTCTCTCAAAAGCCCATTCCAGGCAGCCGTCTCTTTCATTTGACCGGTCCCCGTTAGAGTCTGGGACCCAGCCATTCCCCATCACACGGCCAAGCCCTATCAAACGTCCATCCAGCTCCGCACAGGACCGGCAGAACAATGGCAATGCTTCAGTGCAGCGAGAAGTGGATGGCTTGAGTGCTCATCTAGGTAGCAGTGCGCTTCTTGACGACACTGATGCTACATATCCATCAAACCTGTCTCAATCATTGCCTGGTGCCCCCGCCCCCGGGGCATTCCCGGGGCCAACCCGAGCGAGCTTCCAAGGATCGTCTTTGTTCTCGGATCCTCTTGGGTCCCCACACAATAACTTCGCGGTTGGTTCTCCAATGGGAAACCCCACATGGAGTGCGACGCCCTTTGGGGGTTCCCCCTTCCCTGCCACATGGGGACCCACCCCCACTGGAACTGGCTGGCCTCCTAATAATGCATTCGCAGCGGGTGGTCATCATCGGCCCCACACTTCTCGACCCGTTACAATTCGCCTGTTGGTCATCCAAGCATGCAAGCAGCTGAACTCGATGACCAGCCCGCAGAAGGGTGCTGGAAGCTTCCACGATGTGAATCTTGTTCTCGGTCAGGTGGAGCAACTGCGCAGCTCAGGCGAGCCATCGATCTCTTTGGATGAAATGCTTGATATCTGCGATACAGAAGGCAGTCCACAGAATGGTGGCGGATCGTTCTCTATCAAGGAAGGCCCGAGTGGGCAGTCCGTCCGATTCGAACCCGACCCCAACAGCGCAGTATCCGGTCATCGGGGTAGCATTGTGCCTGGCGATATCGGCAGCCCGATCCCTAGTAACAGCCACCCAGCCCCTTTCAGTGGATTTGGTGGGCCCTCCGTGCTGCGGCAGTATTCTTCGCCTCCGACTGGCTTATTCGGCGGGACTTCTCTATCCTGATCACGATTTGATGCCAACCCGGCCTTGGGATGTATCTTCTTCTTGGCCTCCTTTCTGCACTCTTGCTGGAACGACTTTGAAATGCCCTCTCATCTATTTCTTTTTCATTTCCTTTTTTTTTTCATCCTCTTTTATTGAAGCGTCATGGATTAACGTCATACTCACACATCTGCCTACATCTTTCTACTCGAAAGGGTTACTGCTATCGATATGGGTTCTTTATTTGCTTGGTATTTTTCCAATGTGGTTGGATGCTTTACTTTTTGAAGTATGGCATCCGGATTTGTTTTCATGTACCGTATGAGTCTGGCCTTTCTACATTATGCAGCGATATCCGTGGAGTTAGGGTTAGTCTCCCACTCCGTCATCGTCTTGACCAATTGCATGATCGAAGGTTTCTTCGGCTTTGTTTTGTTGGTTTCCACGTAGAACTTGGGAATAGAACTTAAGAACGTAGAGATATATATATATACTCATCACGTGCTATGCAGAAAGGGTTTATATATACCCTAGAGGGAATTCGGTATGGTTTCCTGTTGTATGTGAGCATATTTTCGATGATTAACCAACACATCGGTGCTGCCCAGGCGCTTGGTTGTTCTACAAAAAGGAAAAACAGAATTTGTCCATTGCCAATACAAATCACGTTGAAAGGGTATGGTGTTATCCGGAGACAATGATACACTTGTATATACTAGGAATGAAAAAAAAAACCGAGGAGCAGCAAGAGAGAAAAAGAGGCGGGCTTCCAGGAACAAGAGAAAGACAAAAGAGACCGAGGAAATAGTAGAGCACAAAAAACAAGTCCTGCTAGGAGGATCAAAGCAGAAACCCCACATGACACATGACATACAGTGCTTCTTGAAGGTCCCATCTGGCAATTACTTTGGCGGATCTGTCACAATGCCTTCGTATTCGCGAGAGCGAATATACTCCAACGTGCGTTGGAAGTGGCGCTTCGGGCCGTCGAGATTAGCATTTGCTTCGTCTTCATTGGTCTGCAGGTTGGAGTGAATAAGTTCGATGAGACCGTTCAAGTACTTCGTAGTGACGGTCTCGTTCTGCTGGTCGAAATAGTAGACATAACGGTTCAGGATTTCCACAAAGAGCTCGACGGAGACAGCGGTATCCATGCAGGCGTCAGCCACACGGAGGGCACGCTGGAGGCACTCGAGGACCCGTTTGCCGTCGCGGTAGAGCTGCAAAGTTGACGTCAGCTAAAAGATACTAAGACATTGGAATTGGAGATGAAACTTACATCTTTGGGATCATCATCTTCACGTTGAGGGTTCTCCACTACCCACCAGAGGTGGCTGGCGAGATACACCGCGCGACATTGATCGGGCTTCTTGAGGAGTTTGCTTCCGTGCAGTGCAGCCTTGGTAATGAGTGTGTCATAGTTCTCCTTAGAGAATCCACGACTCCCGTGTAGGGCGCCTGAAATGATGCAGACGGCCTGGAACTGGGCGCGCGAGTCACTGATCGCATCTTCATAGATCGTGAACGCCTGCGCGAAGAATTCGTAGCTGACTTCCTCAAATCCAGTTTGATCGGCAACCTCGCCACACATGACAAACAGTCGCAGTGCGAGATCGGCGCAACCTGGATTTACGCGCTGGTATAAATTGTTGATGCTCTGGTGCATGAATCGGTATAGAGCCGAAGACTGTGATTGCCAATTGTCGTCGTAATGCTCGCGCGACTTCAGTTTGCGGGCCAATCGGATCGAGGCCGTTATGATTGCAGGGGTAGTATAGCGGATTCGTTCATTACCATCGGCCAATGCCTTGCGCGTTGCTTGGAGAAGCTGTCACAGACTGTTAGTTATAGGGTTCCAACATCTGTGAATTGATCATACCTTTAGCTGGGTGTCATTGTCCGATGCCTGAATCAAGTGCACGAGTCTCGCAAGCCACCCTTGCTCCTCTACCGTCTCATCGGTTTCTCCTCCCCGCCGTTGGGACTGTGACCCGGGGTATCCAGCGGACTGCTGCATGCCTTCCTTGATCAACACTCTTGCTGTCTGGAGCACACGATCGAGATTTTCCGTTGTGGACACCAAGATCTTGTTTTTCAAAAGACTGCGAATGACCTCGCCCGCAACAGCCCTCCTTGTGGGGTATGACTGTGAGCTCAGTAGTGGCAGGTAATGAGGCAACGCCAAGGCTGTGAATATCGAGATGTAAGATTTGAGAGGAGCATTGAGAAGGTGGAGGATGTGTTGTTGGGTTGGAGCCGAATGTAAATCGGCATGATCAGTGTATTCTGCAGTCTTTTGCGTCGCAAAGTCCAGGACCTGGTCGACGTACTCTAACCGATCTGGATAGGTATTCAATGCCAGATTAACAAGTGATACCAATAGGGCCATGGTATCTTGAATCGGCAATGCACGCGTTTTGATCAAATTGACCACTTGATCGTAGAAGATATCGTACAGCTTGATTTCTGCTGGGATACCAGGCTTAGTGTCGTCCCCATTCTCGACTTGCTTTTCTTCCGTCGGCGGTTCAGCAGGCTCGGGGCTTTCTTTGGGTGTTTCTGCTTCGCCGTTCTCGGTACCATTTTCCTTAGAAGTGTCATCGGTGCTGTCGGTGCTGGCCTCCTTTGGCTCTTCAGGTTTGGTTTCTTTCGCAAGCTCGAGCTTTTGCAATAACTTGGTGACAGCTTCTTCCTCGCTTTGCTTCCGCGCTTGTGGCTCTACTGTTGAGTCTGCTTCCCTTGCCGCATAAGAAGACAAACGGTCCATGAGACCAATGACGATTTTCTTCATATCCACGTGTGGGTTAAGTCTGGAAATGGCAGACAATAGAAGGTCCAGGGTGTGCAGGTGGAACTCATCCGGGAAGACCTTTGTGATGACTGTTGAGAAGATTAGCAAATGGACCAAGCAAGAGTATTTTCCGAGTAAAAAAGAAACAAGAGAGCCGTACCTTCCAGGAGATATTCTTGCGCGAGGACATCTCGGCATTGTACAACCTGTTCAAGAAGTGCTTGCAAAATACCCGATTTGTACCCTTCAAGATCAACCAGCTGGCTGAGTCGAACAATGTTGCTACCGACGAGTAACTCCAGTTCGCGTCGTTCTTGTATGCGCCTATCCCGCTCTCGTGAGGGGCCCTGGTGCTGAAGCCGAACCCAGAGCTTGTTCATTTCCACGAAATTCGTCAAAACAAAGTTGATCGAATCCTGCATATTACCCTCTGGGCCATCACCGGTTCCGGAGGGCAAATAATCCCGTGCTTGACCGGAGAGGTAGTATCGCAAGAACAGGCCACGGATCGGGTGTTGCACGCCGCGGCTCATCTCCATCATATCCTTCATGATTTCCTTGACCGGCGCATCTTCGACGGACATGTAAACCGTACCCACAGTAATCATTAAGTACAAGCGGGGAACGATGTTGCCGGCATACTGAACGAGCTCGTATAGGTCGGCGAGGTGGTTGACGGGGTGGTTCTCCTTTAGGTAGACGGACAGGTGTCGCAACGCATCAAAGACGGCCATATACAATTCGTAATACTGCTTCGGGCCGAGACTGGGGGTTCGGAGTTCGGAGACAAGAGTCGATCTGTGGAGGTAATTTCAAGCTGTTAGCATACGAACCCATTGCGCACGTTCCGAGGTCGCTGCCTGGGGGAGTTTCATGGGGGAGCTCACCCGCATTTCAGTGCATCCATGAGCTTTCCAGGAGTCTCTAGGCATTTGCGCATCAGATTCGACTGCTGCCTCACCACCCCCAATGCCTCCTCGAGGAGGCGGTTCTGGTCCTCGGTGACGGGTGGTGGGCTAGCCATCATGGAATGGGTGAGGGGCGGAAGCTAGGGGGAGAACAGGGTGAACACATGCAATGCAAAAACAATGAGCTAGCGAGAGATTGTGCGAATCAATTCATGTAACAAGAATTCAAGGTGGGAATAATGGGGGAGGGGGGGGGAAGAGCGGAAGGAAGTTGAGTGGAGGATAAGCTTGGGGCGTGACACCTTGAGACTCCCCGAGACGTCACCCCGTGTGGACTTACGGCAGCGGATAGCAACTCCAGTACCTCTCTCCACCTCTTATATTGCCAGTGCTTTCACCTATAAACATTTAAAGGCTTTAACTTCTATATCTCTAGAATTCTAGAATTTTTCAATGGCCATCTTAGGTTAAACAAAAAAAATAATCGAATGTGTCCTTAATACCTGCCATACGGTAACAAATTGGGTTGCCTAATCACAAAGGATGTGTGCAACGAGCAACAGAATTAACCACCTCTCCCCTAAAGATTCAATCTCTCCCTATCCAGATCCCAGTCCACCGCATGTCTAACCCCGTCTGCCAATAGAGAATGCTCGCCTCCCACCGGGGAATCGCACTCGGGACACCGACTCGTCTCCCTGGCTAGTCCACAGTCGCCAATGGTAAACGGATGCCCGTTGCGACAGTAGTACCAATGCCCAGTTCCACTGAACTCTTGAGCCATTGCCGAAAGAACTTGAATGCGTTCCTCGTTGGTGATAATCGTGTAGAAGGTGCCTCCGCGCAACATCTTCTCAACGCTGCGAACTTCATCTGCCAATCCTCGTGTCTGGCCTGGGTGCGCATCGCAAAGACCTTGAGCTTTTTGAATGGCAACCTGGCCATTTCTCAAGATCATGTTCCTCTTCTCTGATGTCAAGCAATGTGCTCGTTCGAGGGCATATAGCTGTGCTAGGAAAATATGACCTTCTACCTGCTGCAGAAGTCGTTGGTGAGCGACGGCTTGGTGGATGAGGGTCTGGCAATCATCCTTGATCTTCTGTAGATCAAGCTCGAATCGAGGTATAATATCACTTGATCGTACTTGAGAAACGAGACTCAAAAGGTCAACGAGCAAAGCAATGTCTAGACGGATTAAGAGGGCAGTACCCTGGAGGAAGCCTTTGGTCTGTAGCACATTATCGACATGATCAGGGTTGATTGAGATTCTTTGGCGTTGTCGAGCATTTTCAATCATTTTCCGAACTCTTTCAAATGGTTGCTCCTCGGGTTTCACGCGGCGCCGATAGAGATCAACGCGCCTTCGTAGTTCAAGGATTGAATTCCATCGATCTGGATTTGTGTTCCGAACGATTTCTCCCATGGTCTGGATTTGATGGCTTCGCGAGCCAGATATCTCAATCACCGCTGGCCAAGGAAACTTTCTTTGACCTTTGGTTTCATGCAATTCACGAACAAGCTGGGGAAGTTCCATTGCAAGAGGGGCATATTCCTGGTTGAGCAAGATGATCAATTTTTTCGTCGACTCATCGAGGATAGCTCGGCGAATCAGCCGGCCATATCGCGCGACATCCCTCAATGGGCCACGACAGGTCGCGCATGTTTTGATGTCTTGAATAGAGAACGGGGTCAGTGATACCGAGATGGAGACGGGCTTGCCACTGGCATCGACCTCGTAATAGCTAGCCATGTCCATTTGCGCATCCATGCTTTCAATCGTCAAGAAATGCCCACATTTGGGGAACACGCATGGGGTTTCATCCAGGTCAATTTCTTTGTACGTTTGACCCAGAATGAAATCGACTTGATGGTTTCGGATGTCCTCATTTCCGCAGATTTGACAGAAGGAGGGCGAAGGACATTTTTCTCCACACATTGACGGGCACTGATGCCCACAATTCAGCTTCTTGTCGCATCGCTTGGAACATGGAACATGATCACAGGGGGCTGCGCACGGCATCGAGCAGACGCTGTGAGGGCACGCTGAAAGACATTTTTCTTCTGCGCAAGGAGTACACGGATCGTAGCACATTCGTGGGCACTTGGAATGGCCGCAGTGCACTTCGCAAGGAGCTTTGCATGGAGGACATGGCTCCTCGCCGTGGCATGGAACGCTACAGGTATGAGCGCACGTAGAATGATTCCTGTCACACCGTTGCTCGCAATTTCCATGATTTGCTGGGATATTCTCGGGTCCTCTAGTAATGCAGCGATAACACATCCTCTTGCACATGTGTCCACAAGGCAGGGGGGTGCGGCATTGAGCTAGGCAGCGATAATCTTTTGATTCCACATCGATGTGACATGGCAGTGAGATGGTATGATTGCAGGCCGGGATCGTCTTGTCCACACGCATCAGACAGCGAAATGTTGAGATATTTTGATCTTGCCAACAAGGAAGGTTTGGCATTGGATGACCGCATGGGAGCGTTCTGTTCTTTCGATATACGTTGACCATGCACTTTTCCGGACAAGGGTCCCCGCATCGCTTAGGGCATGAATGATTACAGCCACTAAACGGTCGAGGGCAACGCTCTAGGCAAAAGACAGCATTGTGAAGAAGATCTGAGTGGCACTTCTGAGCGCAGGCATGTCCACAGCCTAGCCGGTTGACACAACGCAGGCTGCAACCTCCTTCGGGAGAGAACTTTGGAAAATCTTCTGGCGTCGAAACCGCAATGGGTGTATCTGGATGGCGCGGACATTGCAGCTCCAGAGCCTTTCCGATATTCTGATTTTGCTTCAAAATCTTTACGACTTGAGCCCACATGGGAACATGGATTGAGGTCTCGGAATTGCCGATGATGTACATGCCGTGTTGTGCTCGTGACAAGAGAACATTGATCCGATTGGAAGTGCGTAGAAAGCCACATTGGTTCTTTGAGTTGCTTCGGACTAGAGATATCACAACAACCTTAGCTTCTTCGCCTTGGAAATTGTCTACCGTGGCCACCCGAAGAGTCTGTGACAAGGCTGCTTTGATCTTTGGCTTGGCCTTGGCCTCATAATCCGCATAGCCCGCTTGCTTGAGATCATCTCGATCACGGTCCCCTACTACAATGGCAAAGAGTTCATCGAGCCTTTTTCGTAGTCGGTAGAGCTGGCCTAGATACGGAGTCAAAACCGCAATGTCTCCATGTTTGTATTCGCCTTGTTGAATAAGATGATTGACAAGTGAAACGGTCATATCGACCTCATGAATGTTCCAATGAGAGGTTGACATGGCATCGGCATCAGATCCTCCCTCTCGCTGTCGGTGATCCAACCAGAATAATCTTTTCCGCATCCCCGCAACCTCTGGATACTCCGAGACAGATGGAGCATCCTTCAACTTTGGATACAGGGTTTCACGGATCAACTGAGAGATGGATGGATGCATTCGTCGCTGTGTTTCCAACGTGCTGAAAGGAGCTCCACAGTCCATGGGGCTTTTGTTTGAGCTCACCAGTCTTTCAAACAAGGAGACATCGAGTGAGTATTGCGCACCGCCCCGAGGATTCTCGCTAGAAAGATCGTAATTTTGGACTTGAGGGCGAAGTTGTTGCTGATCACCAATGAGGATTGCATGCTCAACAGAAGGTATAAACGCCGTAAGGAGATGTGATTCAAGAACTTCACCAGCCTCCTCGCATAGCATGAACTTGCATGGAAGCCTTCGAAACATATCCAGTCTGCGAGCAAGTCCTGCTGTAGTGGCGCCGATGACGTCTGCTTGGGCCAGGCAGCGAAGATGCATCTCATCCTGGACGCTATCGTACCCCTGTTTGGCGGCCTTGTGAGACGTGATTATTTGCCTAACGCTTTCGTCCAATTCTGCCCGGCAATCACGAACCCAGCGGTTGTAAATATGCTGTCGTTCTGTTCGAGACATCTCAAAAACACTGGTGTCCATGAGTTCGTCCACAGACCGTGCACGAGTACTGTCTTTTGGTGCTGAATCAAGCCAGGAATTGAGTGCTGTCTGGGGGCTGTTGGTTTTTACTCCCAAGAAACTATCTGCCTGAACGAGTGAGAACAGCTGATCGTGATGCTGGGGATCTGTCCGCTGGATATAGGACTTGAGACGAGCAATGGGAACTTCCTTTTTCAGATCAAGGGCGCGAAAGTCATCCTCACACAATGAGAGTCTCTCAGCTGTGTACCATCTTTCTTTCTTCTCCATCTTTGTTCTTGCTGTATTTTTGGCGACAGTCTGAAGGTTGAATCTTTCCAGCCTCTCCGACTTGGACTGGGATCCAATACGAACGATTTGCGATGTCACATTGTTGTCCAGTAAATCCTCAAGAAGTTGGTCAAGAGCATGATTGGTATATGTAACACATAATATGGGCCCTAACTTTCCTCTAGCTGCCTCTTTGTTTGTCAGTAAAACTTTGACAAGAGCCACACCAGTGTAGCTCTTGCCAGTACCAGGCGGCCCTTGTATCAAACCAAGCTTTCGCTTCAAACAACTGATTAATGCATGAGCCTGTGCGCCATCCAGGGTTGAATGATCCTGTACATATTTCACGTCAGATGGTTGATTAACGCGGACGAAGAAATTAGTATCATCCTTCATGAGGCAGCGGAGATTGAATGCAAAGCCAGGCTGCGAAGCATATAATGGAGGGGCCATATCGGATATGTTAAAATTCTCAAAGACCCAAGGAACAAACAACTCCGAGAAAGGTAGGTTTTGGGCCAGCTTCATTGATTGAAGTGCTTGGAGCGCCGGTTCAAAGGCTGGAAGAATGACTCCTGGGAACTCCACCAGAGACATAGTAGGCTTCTTGGGACCAAAAAGGTCCAGAATTACCTGAGTGTTGGTGTACCGAGAATCAACCAGCATCAACATAACCGAGCCTCTCGTTGAGCTCTTCCACAATGTCTTTGGCTCTGCCCTGTTCTGTTGGGGGATGTGATCCTGTGGGAGGACGTTATCCCTTTTACGCCTGGGTGACATGTCACGATGTGTGACGGTGCAAAACAACACCACATCCTTTTGAATGATCAGACACACAAGCGCGCCGGGCTGTAGACGCTTTGAGTTCTGCCACCACATCTCTCGGGCCATGGGTGTGTAGTTTGCTACAGCAGCAGGCTGAGGGAAGTGGACTTCGAAGTAAAGACCCGAAAGCCAGTTGAACTCGAGATTGACCACCAAGGACTTAGGATACACGAACTTGCGCAATTGTGACTGCTGGGCACGCGGGCTCAGTTCGTGGTGGATTGCATCTCTAAGTTGGCCAACGGTGTCTTCTCGCAACAACCGAAAATTTCGATCGAGCAATCCGTCGATACCATCAATATGCCACTGAAGTGGGTTATTGACGGGTAAGTACTCCCCTCGAAGGCTGCGGATTTCTTCGAAGCTAGGCATGATCCTAATCTGGCAGATGTCGTCGAAGTCATTGTTGTGTCTGCCCCCGGGACTCTCACGGTTGGCGACAAAAGCGACATTTCTTTCCTTTTTGGCTTTCTTCTCTGGCGTGCCCGTTGGGAGCGACTTTCCAGTCTCCATGCGCTGAAGAAGACGATCAAGGTGCAGCCGAGACTGATAAAGTCTACCGCTCATGCCATGCTTATTATTCATTGAGGTAAACACAGTTTCAAATCTCTGTGCAACGGCATGCAGGCAGTCCTGGATAGGAGCCGTAGAATTCAGGTCCGCAATGCGGGAAAACGTGTGCAGAGATGCCTCCAGTAACATGGCACTGCCTTCATTGGTGGTGTCGACTTCGAGAACCCCACAGATGAAATTGAGCCATCGCGCTGCTCTGGATCCGTCGATTCCAAACAAGACATTGTAGATTGTGCCCACTGCCTGCTCCAGTACCAGAGAGGAGAGAACCTCGGGATTTGAGATTGTCTCTAGAAATGGTAGCACCTGAGTCTTGAAAATTAGGTCTCTCGTTGCGGCATCCATGTCTTCGAAATTCTCCTCGACAAGGTCCAAGACGAGGCGCAAGCCGTCCTCAGTCGCCAATGCCCGGATAACTTCTTGTCGTAAACTGGCGTCAGATTCAATCAGTTCTCTCGCTTTCCGGAAGATAGTCGTTTTCTTCCCAGAAGAGGGACGAATGAGCGCCGCGCGTAGGGGAATACTGCCTTGCCATAGTCGAAATGCTTTTTCTGCATTTGGCAAGCCACGATCTCGTCGGGGCAAGGGCTCAGGGCGTTGGATCTGGCTAGTTGGGACTTTTGGACTCCGGCTTTGGTCATTGCTCACATGAGCAAATTTGCAGTTTTTCCACCGGCAATTGCCTCTGGCGAAGTCGCGGCACATCCTTTAATAGGTTAAATCGATTAGCATCTTCTGCAAATCGCCTAGAGGGTTTTCCAAATATATTCAGATGTCTCTCAAATCGCTTGCAGTATACTGCAAAAGTAAGGGAGATCTAAAACACACCTTTGAGGGTCCATGATCTGGTATTATTTCCTGGTCAAGTGCTTGGTGGAAAGAAGATGCTCGAGAGGAAGATCCCTAACTGGGTGATATCACGAGAAAATGTGATCCGTGAAGGTCAAGGCGGTTAAAAGCACTGCAATAAGCTGCTTTCTAATAGTTGTTTGCTGTGGGATATGCAATTCCTGGGCAGTATGAAAGAGCATGATTGAAAGCAAGTGTGTGAAGGGGAAGGAATATAAATATATATTTATATATATATATTCAAAGTTGTCAGGTGCTAACGCGCGGTCGTCAATTCGCGTAAGTTTGCTGTAGTATGTAGGTAAGCTGCTTTCGTTGCCATAATTTAGGCATATTTAACATTAGCTCTTTGTTTTTGAGTGTCTATTTGATTGATGTGCTCTATTAAGTTATAGGGCAACTGAATAGCGAGAAAGCATGCAGATCACTTTACTTCCTATCCAAAAGTGGCCAATCCTCTCTTTTTCTGTCTACTTAGCTTTGTAGGTACCATCCTGTGGTCGAAGATTAGCCTCTATATTCGCACAATCCAAGCCCTATTAAACCCTGCTAGTGGATATCGAAGGTTAAATTGTTAAAGATGTACCCTAAGTTACTCGAAATATAGGTAGAAGTGAGGCAGGTTACATATGTTTTTAATGAGCTATATGCGTTGGATAGGATGCATTTACTTGGAGTTGACAACTTGATCCGCTCTGTACCTAGGAAATTGCGTGCTACGCGTAAGGTAGGGGTTATTATACTAAATGTTAGATCAATTAAAATCTCTACTTAATTAGCTATCTATCAGTATTAAGTACTTGTATATTTAATGCCTTGGTGGTATAAAAATACCAAGTTGAAAATGGTTATATATATTTGATGGGGTACGGGGAAAACCCAGTTGTCGTAGGGCTTATGCTCATAGGGTGAAGGTGATTTCACATTCTCGAGGGCCGGAGCTACGTATATTGTTAGCCAGCAAAGACAAAAGCCATCTGAGACGATGAACATACGAGCAATTGCTTATGAACACGTAATGAAACAAGAGAATAATGCTTTCAATGACTAACTGCTCCTATTTAATGGAACCCACACGTATCAATTTCCCAAGCCCCATCGAGGAACCCGAGACGTCAATGATTATATACAAGAGGAACAACCTGGCAAGAGAAAAGGCCAACATCGATCGAAGGCCATGGCGAAGCACGTGTTTCATGCAACTCGCCATGGTTGTTTCAAGGATATGGCGAAGGGCAACCCTCCGCAGGCGTATAGAACCCGCGAGCACCAAACTTCTCTGCCAAAGAGACCTCCAAGAGCAATCTGGTTAACAATTTTGTTGTTTATCTTTAGACAGATAATGCCCCAATCGCTTTTGGTGAACCAGCCAAGAAACGCCATGGATATCAAAGTACAGAAATATGATTGTCGAGGTGACACTGGCTAGTCACCTACTCTTTCCGGACATGGAAGTCCACATTACGCTCGCGCATCAGCTCCTTGCGCTCCAAATCCTTGGCTGTAACAAATGAGTTAGTGGTGTTTCAAGTCAATCAATGGCTAGGGGGTTGCATACCTTCATCGTAGACCAAGAACTCGTGCAGACCACGGCCAGAAGGCACCATGGGAAGAACAGGCACCTTGCGGTCAGTGATAACCTCCAGGAGGGCAGGGCCATCGTGCTCAATCAGCCACTTGAGCTTCTCCTCAAGTTCGGAGGGCTTGAAGCACTTATCGGCAGCGACGCGCATAGCCTTGGCAAGGGGAACGAAGTCGGGGTTCTGCTGGTGAGTGTGGGAGTACCGATCCTCGTAGAAGAGGTTTTGCCTGAAACAAAAAGGTAAGTCAAATATACTGGGAAGAGATCAGAGACGACAGCTTACCATTGGGTGACCATACCCTGCTCTTCATTGTTAATCAGGAGGACCTTGACACCAATGTTGAACTGAGCAGCGGTGGAAAGCTCAGTGAGAGTCATGTTGAAAGAAGCATCACCATCGATATCGATGACGAGGCAGTCCGGACGGGCCACCTTGGCTCCAAGAGCGGCGGGGAGACCGAAGCCCATGGTACCGAGACCACCGGAGGTGATCATGGTACGAGGGTGACGCCAGCGGAAGTGTTGAGCAGTCCACATCTGGTGCTGTCCGACACCAGTGGTTATGATGGTCTTTTCCTTCCGGTCGGCGGTGAGTTCGCTAAGCTTCTCGATAACAGCCTGGGGCTTGATAGGGCCGTCCTCGGTCTGGCGGTCGTAGAGCGACAGGGGGAAGCGCTGCTTCCAGTCGTTGATCTGCTCGAACCACTCAGGACGCTCAGAAACAGCCTTGACATGGGGCAGAAGAAGACGGAGGTTGTCGGCACAGTCACCCTCCACGGCTTCGTTAGCCTGAACAACCTTGTTGATGTTCTTGGGCATGATCTCGAAATGCACGATACCACCGCGGCCTTCACTAGCGGCAAGCTTGGCTTGAGGCGCAAACTTGGGGATGCTGAGAGTGACACGGTCATCGAAACGGGCACCAATAGCAATGATCAGATCGGCCTCCTGCATAGCCATGTTGGCGTAGGCGGATCCGTGCATACCCAGCATGTGGAGAGCCTTAGGGTCCAACTCATCAAATCCACCAAGACCCTGCAGGGTAGTGGTGACCGGGATGCATGCCTTATCGGCAAACTCCTTGAGGATCTCGGGGCCATCGGGGCGAGCAAGGAGACCCTGTCCGACGTAGAGGATGGGCTTCTTGGCAACGTTAACGAGGTTAGCAACACGGTTGATGGTGCCCTCGAGCTGCTTGCGGCTCATTTCACGGGCTGCCACGGTAGCTGCGCTAGGGAGCGAAGGGATAGTGCTGTGCATGGGAATGGGATTGCGGAGAATGCCAGCGGTGACATCCTTGGGCAGGTCAACCAGGACGGGACCGGGACGACCACTCGTGGCGATCTCGAAAGCTTCCTGGATGCGGCGAGGCAGCTCACCAACGGACTTGACCATCACGTTCCACTTGGTGCAAGCACGGGAGATACCGATCACATCGGCTTCCTGGAAGGAATCGGTTCCAATAGCGCTGGTGGGGACCTGACCACAGAAAACAACCATCGGGGTACCATCAGACATGGCATCTTGCATGGGAGTGATAACGTTAGTGGCACCGGGGCCAGAAGTAACGAGAACGACACCGGGCTTGCCAGAGGCACGGGCATAACCCTCGGCCATGTGACCAGCACCCTGTTCATGCTTGGGAAGGAGGAACTCGAAGTGCTTGGAGTTGTAGATAGCATCGAAAACGGGGAGAATGGCACCGCCAGGGTAACCGACTGTATGTCAAGTATTAGAATTGGGCAATTGGGCAATATCAGTCATGAGATACTCACAGACGTGCTTCACACCCTGGCGAAGCATCATCTCGTGGAAGATCTCTCCACCACTCATTCCAACCATTCTTTGTACTCATCAGTTTCGGTGTTTCCAAGCCGTCATCGGGGTAACATACGAGTCATCGAGCTCGGGGAGCTGGCGATGTTGCAAGGGAGAAATCTCATTGCGATGGGGCTCCTGGTTGAATGCTGGGCTGGGCACGGGTCTGGACTCCCTGACGATTAAACAAATTAGAACAAGGCTTCAATTGCATTGCAATCATAGGCGGAAATAAAACTAACAGATTTGAGGCCGTAGCTGTGCTCTGGGTACGCTTCTGGACAGAGGAGCGGTGGGGCGAAGCGGCCGAAGCCACAAACGAGGTCGAAAAAGGTCGACGTCCAGCAAGCTGCTTCTGGAGGTGGAATGCGCGCAGAGCGCTTTTTGAGGGTCTTAAAGGCATCATTGTGTATGACAGCCAAGCCAGGAAGACTGAGGGGAGAGTGGTTTAAAAAGTAAGGAAAAATGAGTTCCAATTGACCGCTGAAGATTGCCAGTGACTCGTCTCTGGGGTTTCCGAGAAAACGCCTAACCCAAAATGTCCGACCGCTCTGAGTCAAGAAATTCGGGGCTTCTGATTGGCTCGACGCCCCTCCGCGCCCTCCGACCTCGGCCGTTGCTAAATCACCTGATTTGGTGTTTTCGTATGTCCTCGGCAAAAATATGGTCTGCGACGTACACATACATATCTGCTGTACGCCTCCTAACAAAATATTGAAAAATTGGGCATGTACGTGGAACAATCATGTTGGTCATAGGGACTTCAAAAGTCACGATAGTCCAACATCTCTCTACACAGAACTTACCGGAGCCTTGTCCGATTTTAGATCTTCCAAACTTTTTCGGTCAAGTGGGTCTAGATCGGGCCGGGCATCTGGGCCAAGCTAGTTACTGTACAAGGTACATTGTAAGGATGTTTATGCCTGCTGCGCCCTTTGTAGATGCGATATTATTGATCCCTTACTTCATGGTCTGCGAGTACCAGGGTCTGTTGCTGGGCTACACTTTTATTTTGCTGACCATCTCACCTACACAGCCTAGCATAGAAATCAACCATCCTTTCGTTATTTCAAAAACTTCGCTATTCTGTACTAGTGTTCTACCTTTGGCTTGGATGATTTCCTACGGGTACATTAAAATGCTCTGTATCCTCGGAATAACAGGCTAACACATACGATATATAACCAGTTCGAGTAGGATATGAGGGAACAGAAAACAAAATAAATAAAGCTTCGTATAGATCGGGTTGGAAACCTTAGTAAATATTAACCCTACGTTTCCAAGGTTATCCCCACATCCCTGTCGATCGAACTGTGCTAGCTAAGTTGAGACTTATCTCCATCGTATATTTTAGCCTAGGGCCGATGAGGGGCGATGAAGTGTGCCACCAAGGACTTTAGCCGTATTGGCTATTACTGCCAGGAACAGATTACTTAGATACTTTTCCTCCCCATTATATTGCCGAGGATTCGTGTGCCTGGGCGCTAGGGCCCCCGGGGTGAACTCCATAGGTAAAGGTACTACTAGTAGTTAACTATCAAAGGTTATACATAGAAAGGTCTCTTGCACAGTTTAGGGTTTTTACCTCTTTCGTATATATCTAACAAAACAGTCGCCCGCATAAGCGGCCGACTATTCTTGTATCGTACAACTTACATCGACCCCGCTCATCACCTCATAGTACACATAAAATGAGTTTTCTTTTTTTTTTTACCTGATATATACGACCAAAGTCCGACATGGCACATTTCTTCGCCCGTAGCCGATGCAACCTAGTCGACGCGTTTGTATTATTGACACAGCCGTGCATGGGTTGTGCAATCATCCACATATATTCTGCGACTCTTTGGATGTTTCGCTTGACTTTGTGCAGATATTTCACTTACATCCGAGGGCCGAACTTCGACTAAGCTTTTTGAGAGACCAAACTTTCTTGTTATTCATGATATTGGCTTCAGCAACATCCGGTGGGGGGATTGAGAGTCCTTCACTTGCAAACTAGCGAAAGATGGTATCCGGATGGACTTCCCCATTGCTTGGTGGCGGCTTTATCAGAGACCATACCGGACACAGGATATCATACAATCATGTCTAGAAGACGGGAAGCCTCGAATCACACATCTTGGATTCACATATGTCAACCCGCACTTACTGACTAGACGAATGTGGGCATCTTGGAACGACGAGAGACCTTGCACCTTCTAGAAGCTCATATAAGCACTGTTTGCTCCTAGGAGCTAGCAAGCGTTACAAGTATGAGCTTTAATTGGAATATTACGAGTTCCAAGCACCTTGTATGAATACAGATGGATTTGAGATGGAAGGGACAAATATTTGAAGCCAGTCAGCAGATCTTCCTGGGAATTTCTATTCGTCTCAGAAAATCGCCGAAAGGATGATCGAATTGCTCGTGAACTGCACGGAAGAGGAAACGCAGAAGGAAGCCTTTCTTTGCCTACTTAGTATATATGGGTTTGCACTGGGCTTGACAGACCCTTTGAAGATCGTCAACAGGAATAGATAACCATAAAAACACCAATGTCCATGAGTCCTTAATGTGCCGATTGTAGTATGCCCCGCATAAAGTAGACTTTCCCCTTTGAAAAATGGGCCATGTACATATGTAGCCGCAGTCAATTTTCCATATTTTCACATGTTTTCCCGGTTTCATCGGGCCGTATATGGCACAATGCCGATTTTTTAGGCCCACTCTCGGGATCCCTGAATCCGATACGCTCGGCTTGACACCCCACAGTCCAGGAACATACCTACGTACGTCGTAAAGGAAAATCATTTTGTAGATATAAAGGAATGAATCTAGGATGTAAGTGAAAAAAGAATTAAAGAGTAGCAACTAGGAGAACAGAGGAGAGAAATTCCAGGATGAAAATAGAGAATGGCTATATAGTAGTTACTCCGTAGAACACTGTCGTCATAGCCAAATCCGGTAGAAAACCCCCGCGAGAGGGAACGCAACCAACCAATCAGAAATCGTGGAGTTATGGATGAATGGAGAGAGTCTCATGCCACCTCCCCGCAAAGTGGCTGCACGCAGTCACCGGATTTCCCAAAAAAGGAAAAATGGCCCTGTTGTAACCCCACTGTGCCTGACTACTTTACCCGGGGAATCGGGGAATATACTCGGAGAATATGGGGACATCAGTTTGAGAAATTACACACAAATTACCACTCTAGCTCTTCTACTTTTTTCTACTCCTTTTATTTCTTCTGTTCCTCTTTTCCCCTTTCTTATTCTCAATTCCTCTCACTTCCCCGCCTTCACCTTTCCCCTACCCCGCCATGTCACCCCAACAAGAGCTCGTGCCGCAAACAGAATCCATCGCGGAAGTCTACGCAACGGACGACGCCTCGGTGAATTCGGTTGCACCAGAGCACCAGCAGCGATGGACCAATCTCATTACCCAGTTCAATAAGACATATAGCCACCGTCCAGACTTCGTGGCGCGCAGTCCCGGCCGCGTAAACATCATCGGCGAGCACATCGATTACTCACTGTACGATGTTTTGCCGACCGCCGTTAGCGTCGACGTGATCATGGCCGTCAAGGTGGTCCCCGCCAGCGCAGAGGGCACTACCATCACGATCGCCAATGTCTCGCCAGAGAAGTTCCCCACACGCGAGTTCAGCGTGCCCCACGATAAGGATGTCGAGATCGACCCCAAGAAGCACGAGTGGGTGAACTATTTCCGCGCCGGTCTGTCAGGTGCCCTCAAGTTCCTGCGCAAGGAGAAGCCCGATAGCTCGCATGTTCCTGCCAGCATGCAGATCTTGGTCGACGGCAATGTGCCACCCGGCGGTGGTATTTCCAGCAGTGCTGCCTTCGTGTGCGCCAGTGCCCTGGCTGTCATGAAGGCCAACAACCACGACGTCTCCAAGCAGGATCTGTTGGATCTGGCTGTTGTTTCGGAGCGGGCTGTCGGCGTGTATTCCGGCGGGTGAGTTATCCCCCCCTGGGTCAACAGACGACAGCAACCAGCAAAAAGCTAACATTACTGCGTAACTATAGCATGGACCAAGCTGCATCTATCTTCTCAAAGCGCGGCTACCTACTCTACACCCAATTCTTCCCTAAATTCAAAGCCCACCACGTCCCAATCCCCACATCCTCCTCCGAAATCACCTTCCTAATGGCCCAGAGCTTCGTAACCTCCAACAAGGCCGATACCGCCCCGCGCCACTACAACCTGCGCGTAGCAGAGTGCACCCTCGCCGCCGTGATCCTCGCCAAGCACCACGGCGTGACACTCCCCAAGGACAACAGCTCACTCGGCTACAGTCTGCGCAACTTCCACAACGAGTTAATGACCAAAGAAGGCCGTCTCCAAGATCCCCTGGAGTACCAAATCGACTCCGTGATCCTAGCGACGATGGACCTGTTCACACAAGAAGAGGGGTACACGCGCGAGGAGATGGCGCAACTGCTGGGCATCACCGTAGCCGAGCTAGAGTCGACCTTCCTCTCCGCATTCCCCGTGCAATCGGAGCGATTCCAGCTCCGCCAGCGCGCGCTGCACTGCTTCAAGGAGGCGCGTCGCGTGCTCGATTTCAAGGCTTGTCTTAGCAAGGCTACGCAGCTGGACGAGAAGCGCATTCACTATCTCGGTCAGTTGCTTAATGAATCGCAGGAATCGTGTGCTACGGCATATGACTGCAGTGCGCCGGAGGTCGATGAGATTTGTGCTATCGCGCGTCGTGCGGGTACTTGGGGTAGTCGTTTGACTGGTGCTGGGTGGGGTGGTTGCACTGTTCACATGTTGCCTCAGGGTAAGGTTGAGGCTGTTACTGCTGCGCTGAGGGATGAGTACTATCTTAAGAAGTTCCCGGATATCAGTAAGGAGAAGTTGGAGCAGGCTATGGTTATTAGCAAGCCCTCCAATGGGTCGTTCTTGTATGTTGTTCCCTTCCTCGCTCCTTTGATCGCTGGCACACACTGGATGATGGCTAACGTTTGTCGGTTATAGGGTTACGGGGGCTGCTATTGACCAGATCCCTCTTTGAATATTGCATAGCAGATTGAAACGAAGCTCACTTGAATAGGGTTATCGATTATGATGAGATCCAAATATAAAATTACATTCATCTTTCATGTGATTATTCAACAGATAGTATACATTGATTGACGCTGCACAAAGATGTGCCGGGTGGAAGAAAGATCTCCTGGGCACAAGTGTCTTTCTGCAATACGTGCCTTCCAAGCAATCGCGTCGATTCGTTGGGATTGTGGAACGAGGCGAGCCTTTCGACTCGGCTCACTTGCACTGGGAGTGCCTTTGGCGGCCCTGTCTGGGTAGGAGACCCAGGCCTCTAGATCTATAGACAGAATCTTTCGGCCATAGAACTTGTTGGTTGGATTCGTCCGAAGCTAGGCAATGAATTACCTGCATAACATACGGTTATGTTATAGTTCAGTCGGTTGTGCCCTAAAAATTCAAGTCTTCTTCTTGGGTGGAGCCTTGGCGAAGAAAGAGCTCATTTTCTGCATCCCGCTCGTGTTGACCTTCTTCAGATTCTTGACTGCTTGGGATTCTGCAGCCTTGGACTTTTTCTCCTCCTCTTCCTTGCGGCGTTTCTTCTCAGCTCGCGTATCATCTTCCTCGTCATCAAGGGCTCGTTTCCGACTGAAGTTGGACATGTCGCGTGATGCGAGAGCTTTAGCCCGAAGGTCTGCAATCTCCTTGAGACGGTCTTTGAGTGGCTTGAAATCGATCGGGCTCTCTGCAGAAGCGAGGATCTCATCTAGTCTCGAGGCCATGGCGGCGGGCAGATATGACTCCTTCATAAAGGATAGTGCAGTAGAAATTCGAAGGAGCCGAGTAATAGGATCCGTAGCTATAGACTCTTCGCTCGGTGGCTGAGGCACGGGTGTCGATTCCTCTGCAGGTGTCGCAACAGACGGGGTCGCAGTTGTGTCCACAGTCGAGGGTGAATTCTGCATCTCCTCGGAGCTTGAGGCCGATTCCTGGCCCTCATTTGACGGCTCCTGGCTAGTCGCAACATCTTCTCGTTTAACCGACATCAAGGGTGTGGCTAGCGCCTGACGAACAAAACGTTCCTCCAGACTCACAGGAAGACCCCGATCCGCCATGCGTTCTGCCTTTGTGATCAACTCTTGAACAAGCTTCGTCTCATTGAACCGGAACATCTTCTCATCACCGGCCTCGACCACTTCACAGATAGCTTCCGCCCGTGCTAGGAGGGAGCCCCGGAATTCATCATCATAAAGGACTTGGCGCAGATTCTTAGGCATATCGTCTTGGGAGTCGATTATATCGTCTAATGGCTGGAAAAGAGAACGGCCTGATTTCGAAGAAGGCGCTAACAACGGAACCATGAAAAACATCGCATCAATTGGGGTTGCCACCAGGAACTCTGCCTTCTTGGTGATTGAGCCCTGCACGGAGGGCTCCTCGGGGTCCTTTTTCTCTTCTTCTAACGGGCTTGTGGTTTCGCGCGTGCGAGGTGTGAACAGGATACTGCGCGCCATATGCGCCGGCGGTGCAACAACCGTAAATTCGTATATACCGCGATCCGGGCAGAAGAAGTAGCGTGTTAGCTCTCCCGATTGGGGATCTGGTAGGGAGAGGAGGCGCGCATTGTCGCTGGTAGAGGATGGGAGGATGAACGTTTTGCTCGGTTTCTCTGCGGCAACGAGGGTTTTGGTCTTAGTCTCGTCTTCAGACTTCTTCGATTTCGACACTGGGGCTGATCGAGTCCTCATTGTGGGTGTGATATAGGTGGAAGTGAAGGTGAAGACCAGAAGATCGACGGTGGAAACGGAAGGGGCTAAAATGGCAAGGGCAACCGCGACGCGAACGCGCCTTCCCGACCCAATCGGCCCTGTGCGCGATCCGTCACTTTCACTTTGCATTAGCGAGTTTCAACCCTTGTTATTCTGTTATTGTGTTGTTCTATCCCTGTGCTCTGTTCTTTGTGATCATTTCGATAATCCCCTTCTACGTACTCTACATTTCGCATTCTACACTCCGCGCAAGGGCAAAGGGCGTCGGCCGCAAATGACGCTCCATGGTATATTCGGTCTCTGATTACGTCTGAATCATCTCATTAATCGCCAGTAAGGTCCTTCCAATTGTTTACGCTATTCAATGGCTAACTATTCTCCCCCGCCAAAGTGGTTGAACCTGCGTGGCCGCCCCAATCCCCCCGCGCGGCTCTCTTGAGTTCGCCGGCGGGACGACGAAAGTACCAAGACATGCAACGCACTCGAGAGAATCTGACATCGCCATTGAAGCGCCCAAGTACCACACCTAATCTCCGATCAAAAGCGAGTCAAATTGTGGACGAAGATGATGGGGAAGAGGAGGACGAAGAAACCCTGCAGCTTCAGCTAGCCGAGATCAAAGCGCGTTTGAAGTTGAAGAAACTCCAACAAAAGAATCGCGGAAGGTCTAGTTCGAATCTCGAGGATGATGATGTTCGACCGAATTCCGCAATTAGCGCTCTGCGAACGGAAGACCACAATGCGACACCGAGAATTGCCAAGGGAGGGAGGCAAAGAACGAGCAGCGATGGAATCCAGGTTCCGGCATCACCTACCCGACGAGAACTGCCTCCCGCCGACCCAATATCGCCTCGGAGGTATGTCATGGGAATTGATAAGGGCTGGAAGGCCAGTGATGTATCCTTGAAACGACCTCCAAGTTCAAGACCCGGGCCTCGACCAAGTAGTCATATGGGATTTCGAGACGGTGCTACACCGCGCTCTAATGACATATTCAGCTCGCGGCCCCAAACTTCTCCTTCATCAACGGGAGGGATCAACCGAATAAAAAGTTTCAGCGAGAGAATGGCGGAAGGCAGGGCGGCCGAGAAATCTCGGCTGGAAAGAGCAGAAAGGGTCCAGGCTAACCGCAGTTCAGCTTTTCAAGTCGACAAGACGGAGATCGATGCCTTCAAAGCTGCAGCTTCGGACACGAGGCCTTCACCCCCACCATCGTCATCACGAGAGCGCCCCGTGGAAAGCTTTAGCCGTGAGGATATTCTTCGATCTATGGGACAATCCCGCCCATCTGGTCTACAACGCAGTAATACAACCCCGAATGTTCGACGAACCGAGGGAATTGGCCACAACGAGAGACAATCTCATCTACATAGGAGAACTCATACCGCAGAAGAAGAACCGAGTTCTTCCCACAAACTAGGCGAAACAGATGATGCTTTGATGAAGGCGCCGGATTCTTCAAAATTCGAGTCCTACTCATCGCTACATCTATCAAGCCGAGTTCTTCCACATTCTTTCTTGAGCCGCACACTCGCAGAAAAGAGGGTTTTCCGCATCCCTGACCTACTAAAAACCGTTAAGGCACCAGCATTCGAGCTCCCAGAGGACATTGATGGGGACTTCGTGGTATTTGGCATCGTTGCGTCGAAGTCCGACCCCAGGGACAAGAAAGCTTCGGGGAACGCGTCGGCTCAAGAAAAGGACCCTTACGATGATGGGCGTAACAACACCAACAGATATATGGCCATTACCCTGACCGACCTGAAATGGACTATTGACCTCTTCCTTTTTGACACTGCTTTCCCCCGTTATTACAAAATCTCGGAAGGGACTCTCGTCGCAATTCTGAACCCTACAATCATGCCTCCACCAAAGCACAAGCTGGACACAAACAGATTCAGCCTGTCATTGTCTTCATCGGATGACAAAGTCCTCGAAATTGGCAAGGCACGGGATATTGGGTTCTGCAAGGCTGTGAGAAAAGACGGAAAGACCTGCCAATCCTGGATAGATGGTCGAAAGACCGAGTTCTGTGACTTCCACGTTGATATCCAGATTCGACGCACTCAGGGCCAACGCTCAGGAATCAATGCTGACACCGGTATGCTTGGTCCTGGCGGTAAATCCGGCTCGCGGACCGGATTGTTTGGAGAAGGAGCGAAGCGAGGAGGTGCTTTCAAGCAAGGCCTGAAACACGATGGTCCTAAGTATGACATGGGATCTCAATCGCTCTACTACGTGGCGCCCTCCAGAAACCGCGGTGGTGGTCGTTCGTCCTACAACCCTATGGGAGGCTCGGCGGCAAACCTGATTGATGCGCATGATGATCCCTTCATCGCCTCAGGTATGATGGGCCGTGGTATGGATAGCAATGAGGAACGAATGCGCAGACGCCTCGCGACCCAACAGCGAGAGCGTGACATCACCCAAAAGCTAGTTTCAGGCCGTGTCGGTGGTGTGGGTGCCGAGTACCTCCGCACAAGGACCAGCAACGAGAGTCCAAACAAGGACAAAGCATCAGGCACCCCCTTGCCAAAGAGCCCCACCACAACCCACGGCATGGATATGACCACCTTCGGTAAAGCCAAGAACGTCCGTTTAAGCCCAATGAAGCGTGCCCATGACAAGCCTCACGGCAGCGGGGTCAAGAAAACGCGGTTCATCACTTCAAGGGGTATCAGGGAGGCTGGCCGGGAGAGCCTAGGTGCGCCAGCTGAGACCACACCGAGTGGGAAACAGATACTCTTGGATGATGATGACGATGATGATTTGGAGTTCATTTGATGCATCCAAATGCCCATATCCATCCTGTCACCACCTCAACCCTTGGGTCCCCCTTGAGGATAAGAATACTCATAACGCTGTAACGAATACAAAGCATGTCCCGGTTGCATTGGGCGGATTTATTTTTTGTTTGATTTGTCGAGTGAGCAGAGCGAGATACAGCCCCTGTTGTGAATCAATGTGATGATTAATGTATTTGTACCTCGATTATAAGGCTCATGGAAGGCTTTTCTCTCCTTGCCTACGTGTACTAATAGCATCCGTGATTAGCGCGGCTACTGCCGAACTTTGGAAAGCTTGTTTTGACTACACACACTAACTCGTCGCGGGGATACAAGCTTACTTCCCCAACAGAGAAGCGAGCTTTGTATGGACTTAATACCAGCTACAGGGAAACCCTTTCCAAAATATCCTGAATTTCCATTGAACTGTTCCGCATAACCATGATTCCTCCCGTGATGATCGCTTCCCGCGATTAATAAAACAAAAGAACACGCCGGTACCAAAAATCAAAACAAAAGAAAGAAACAATCTGGAGCGTAGATGAAAAAGAGAAGGGAAAACGCCGCTATTCAAGCCGAAGATGTTTTCATGAGGTATCCTTAGTATTCGCGATTCACAAACCCATGCGCGCCATTAGAACAAAACGCAAAAAAAAAAGAGAAACACCAGCGGCCCGCGCAAGTACAAGATGGCCGTCGTGGGGAGAAAGAAGGGCGTTAGGAGAACATCTGAAAGAAGAAGGCGCCGACAAAAAGGATGCGCCCGGGCGCAACAAGCAAAGGATTGACGCCCTCAGCGCCAGGTCCGGCACAACGCATAAACGAAGGCCCAAATTTTTCAAAGCGCTAGAATAATGCAAAGTCGAGGTGAGAAAATGTAGTTCTTCAGTGAAACCTAGGAATCAGATGTAGACGGTTCAGCGGTCGAAGCCTCTCCAGAAGCTTCTGCGCGCAGGGCCTGTCGGGTGCGTGGGGCAGGGCTACCGCGGGCCTGGCGGAGGCGCTTCACACGGTCGGTGGGGGCTTCAACTTCCCGCGTCTTCCTGCTGACAGACGGCCAGTACTTCAGGAGGCTGCTACCACTGCTCACAGAGAGACCTCGGGACCGAGTCTGGTCCTCGGTAGAAGCGCTGAGACCAAGGTCCTCAGAGAAAGAAGCTGGCTGGAAAGGAGACACATCACCCACAGCAGAGCGAGGGAAACGGAGGCCAGCACGTCCAACAGGGGCAGGGCGAACAACAGATGAGTCCTCAGATTCAAAGGAAGGGGTGGCTGTATCTGGCAAGATGGGAGGAGTCAGACATTCCTGGTCTTCATAAGCCGGAGTTGGAGACATAGGCTCGTGATCCTCGACATCGGTGACATCCTCTTCGTCACCATCGGTAGGCTGAACTGGGGTAGAAAAGAGGAGACGAGGTTTGATTTCACCACGTTTCAAAGGCTTCACGCTCTTGAGAATATCAGGGTTATCGGCCAGCAGGTCGGGGCGGTTGGCGAAAAGACCAAGGTCATCTTCGTCCTCAGCCTCATCTTCCATGTCATCAAAGCGCTTGAATATTTTCTTTCCACGGCTAAGATACAAGTTAGAGTGTGTGAGTATGATTGGTAAGTGGGCTTTGACTTACTGGACATAATAAGCTCCATCTTTGTGGTTGGTGGTTGAGCGAGTCGCAGGTCGTCCGACCGCTCTTGCAGCCTTGGAAATGAACGAATCAGTCGAGAGTGGGCCAACCACAGGGATGCGATCACGAGAATCCTCATGAATGGGGATACCCAATTCTTGCTCTGCAGCTTCAACAGTGCACCCAATTAAAGGCTCGTCGACAAAGATTGCTGGGGGTTCTGCGACAGAGTGTTTTGGGGTATCCATTTTTCTGCGTTTTGGTGTGGAAGTAGAAGGAAACAGAGAACGAGATGTAGAAGAATCAGAATTGATTATCTTCTTCTTCGAAGGAGTTTTAGCTGGGGTGGGTAAGGCCTGTTCTGCAGAGGTGTGGTGTGTAGAAGTGCGGGGAAGTCCAAGTTCCGAATCAAAGGGGGAAATTCGGGAGGCAGCAGTCCTGTGGGAGCGTGCAACCTTTTTGGGCGAGGGTTTGGCGGTGCCAGGAGAAGAGGGCGAAAGGGTTCTTTTGGATGGTCCAGGTTTGGCAGATGCGCTTGGGTGACTTGGGGGTGGCGTGGTTTGGACAACTCTTGGAACTCGTTGACCTGCAATTCTCGCAGAGTAGCGTGTAGGGTAAGGTTCATAGTTGTCGTGCTTTGCCCCATGTCGCGGCGCCCTGGGTACGCGAAGCTCAGACGGTGATGGAGGCGGTGGTGTTGACGCCATGTTGACTTGAATCACGATTGAACAACCGCTCGATACTTTGCAATCGTTTGAGGGAAAATGTAAATAGTATACTAATCACAGTTTATTCCCGGGCTTTTTCTGAATTTCACGATCTTGATCAAGTGTCGAGGAGTGTTGGTTCAATCAAGGGCGTACCAAGTCCGACTTGTCAGATGGTCCGGCCAAAATCAGGGCAGCAGTCGGAGATATGAAAGCCCAAAAAATAATATTAAACACGAGCGTGCAGATATCCAATTGTCCGAGGCGACAAGAACAAAATAACGATAAGATGGGGATGAAAGAAGGGCGAAGTTGTTGTGACAGCCGATTGTCGCCCAGCCACCGGGTATCCTCACCGCCCGATAATTGCGGTGGCTGAAAACCCCGCGTCAACAATGTGGATTTCCTATTTCGATCTACCCCAATTGCCTGTCAGATTGTCTTACAACCGTCGATCTTCTCGCTCACCAGCTATCAATTGATCTCTAAGTACTCCGTACTTCATACGGGCAATTAGTCTAGGACCAAACCTATTCGGGTGTTCAGCCCCCCAAGATTGCTTGTACATACTTCGGCTCCTACTCTGTGCGAATTCAACATCATGGCTTTCCGCACCACAGCAGAAGAAATGGAGAGGCTTCAGCTGTCCGATGACGACACAGAGGACCTCTGGAACTCACCATCTAAGAGAGTGGCTCAGAAAAAGATCAACCCAAGAACCTCCGACGAAAAAACTACCCCGGAACCTCGAGCTTCCCATGATGGCCAGGATCCTCTGTTTGATCAGCAGGAGGCCCGAGAGGCTGCCCTCCGGACAGAATTACTAGGTGTGCGGAATATAAACGAAGTGATAGAAGGTCTTCTAGGAAGTTTGGACTCCGCCAAAGGAAACATGGAGGTAATATGCCCTTCCCATAGTGCATGGTCAATACTCTGGCTAATCATCCGTATAGACGGTTTCACAAACTGTTACCTCGGCCTCGACACTCCTTAACACGTGGACTCGCATTCTCTCCCAAACCGAGCATAATCAGCGATTGATCCTCAACCCCGACTGGCAGGGAGCTACTCAGGATGTGATCGATATCGAGAACCAGGCGATTCAAAGACAGCAAGCGGCAGAAAGACGCGAACAAGCACTCCAGCAACAAAGAGAAGCAGCAGCGCGAAAAGCCGAGGAAATCGAAAAGCGGCGCGCACAGGTCACTCGGGGTACTCGAGGCACCCGCGGAACTACGAGGGGCACAGTTCGAACTACTGGCTTAGGAAGAACACCCAGTGTCAGCACAACCCGCACGGCAACACGTGGTTCTACGACAACAAGCCAACGGCCAGCCAGTGGGATAGCACGAGGGAGTGGGACTTCTCGCGGTCGGGGAAAGGTCTAAATGGACTGAGCTAGTTTATGTACAGTAAATCTTTTAAGTATGAAGATAAAGCAGAATGATATGATACCCTTTAATATTTTGTCGCCTGAGGCATCGTATGGGCAGTTACACGCGTCGCGATCTGATAACGATAAGGACATTACCCCAAATCATTCCCCTGATCCACAAAGGTCATTCCGTCATTCACCTCTCTAGGTACGACAACACAATGAACTTCGCACCCTATCAAGATCAATCACCGGAAATTGAGCGTGTTTTATCCCCTCCTCACCCAGACGGTCGCCGAGTATCCCCAATTCTCCGCTCACCGCGAGCCTCGGCCGACCTACCCTCCCCTAGTCGCTTTGCTAGCGGTGGACATGGCCACACAGGATTTGGGCGAGACGTTGAGGGTGGCCATGTGAGCTTAGGGGCTTTTGAAACAAGTCTTCCCATTCGCATGGATATCGAAGCAGCACTAGCGTATCTGCTTCTGCCTCCCGCGGGGGGTGTATTCCTGCTACTAGCTGAACACAAAAGTGACTATGTGCGGTATGTGATGGGGTTTGGGATACTCTAGGGTTAATTTGAAGCTCAGTCTGCTGACTATTTCCTACAGATTTCATGCTTGGCAATCCAGCATGTTATTTGCTACCATGTTTGTGAGTATTCCGTCTTTCCTAATGTTGCATACGCTCACATGCCAAACATAGATCATCCACCTACTGTTCTGCTGGTCGAGCTTTCTCTCCTGGACATTGTTTATTATCGATATCGCATTAATCGGCTTCCTCAGCATGCATGCCTACCAAGATGGTGAGTCTTCCGGGGTTTCTCCATAGGAGCTGTCAATACAGCTGAGCTGTTCGTTGGCAGGAAAGATGAATAATCTGGTACTAACCACGTTATCTCCAGTCGATACTTTGGACCACTTTGAAGTCCCATTCTTTGGCCACCTGGCTAACTCCTTTGTTGATGATGAATGAGCATGAACCATTTGTCTTTCTTTGAGAATTACACGTACTTGAATTATTACTGCGAGGAAGCATGTCTTTTCTTCATATACCCCTGTCTGTCAATACTTGCTGGTTTCTTTCTTTTAATTGCAGGACAGGCTATGCGTGGATGAATAATTCTCGTTATGTTTAGCTTATTCCAGATTTGTAAATTTTAGAATTTCTATGACCCGAATCCCTTCATTCAGCCGAAGCCAATAATTACAAAACCCCAATAGTAGCGAACTAAATTGCAAGTTTCTTGATGAATATAGTAATGGCATTACTCATGGGCGATTACCTCAAAGCAACTCATCATCTCAAACGATATTGTGTACCAGTTGTCCCGCTCCAGATAGCCATAGAGCCATTGCTTCCCCTGAGATTCGTATGCCAAAACCATTGTCTATTGAGTATAGGAAGGATCAGGTGTTGAGGTTGTAGTGGCATCGGTCGGTTTAGGGAGAGGGACCATGTGCTGCAGCCTTATATTGGAAGTACTGTGCGGATCTGTTTGATAATGGTGTGTTAATCTTCATATCATAGGATCCTGTTGGTTTTAAGGGTTAGAATAGATCTCACCATAGCCTTGCGTTCTGGCGTTCTTTAACTTCATTGAGTTGAAAAGGGATTTTGCTTTCAACCTCGTTGTGCTGAGAGCTGCTTTTGCTTGGGTGTAAGCGTTCTTGATCCAGCAGCTGACTATATTAAAAACGCCATTTCTAGCAGAATGACAGTATATTTTTAGCATCACTCTGAAACGTTCGCTTTCTTATAAAACTATCATTTTCAGTCTTATCCTTTTTGGCGTTCATACGTACAGATTCAAGAAGGAGCATATAACAATGATCAACATTATAGCACCGAGTGATAGCATGATTACCCAAATCCACCCGGCAGCCACGTCAGCTGGCGATTCTGAGTTGGAATCAGATTTTTTATCAGGAACAGGAGCCATTTTTGGCAAATATGAATGTCAGTGAAAGTGAGGTATGAGGTGGAGAGTGGCAATGGAGTAAGTTATGATCTCTCTATATCAAGTCAAAGCTTAATTGTGGTTGTTAGGGTTTGTCGAGGCTAAATGTATACATACTCAGCACCAGGTTTGCGTCGGTATGACCCGTCGACCTACTTGATTTCCTCTGGCACTTCTGACCGATTGAAAGATTTTGAATTATAATAAGGTGAATGAATACTATAGCCTCCGTTCAAGGAATCCTCGCAACATTTAGTACTGTGTATACCATAATAATAGAATGCTTTGAAAGTTTGCCGGCTTCTAACGGCGGTATTAAACTACCTGCGTATTGGAGAACTGCTTGTTCTCAATAAAAAAACACATAGAATAACCACCAAATACAGCATCGCCCAGAAAGAATCAACACAATTAGGGTCATCTCATCCAGTCGTGGGTTTCAAAATCTTCTGCCAGCTGAAACTGCATGAAATCTGGAATGTCAAACATTTCATCGGTAGTTGGTTGATGGTGGCTCCTAGTCGTAATAGTTACCAACCTCCCCAGAACAGCAAATTCAAGCTTCAGCTTCACGCTGTAGACAAAGCATTTAAGGACGACCTAGTCAAAAGGATGGTCTCGGTATTCAGTGATCAAAAGTGCTATATCCATCAGAATGACAATGAGGTTCAGCGCCAAAAGCTCGTATACAACACGGCGTAAGAACTGCCGACACAAGCTTCCGACTAATATCATTCACATTAAAACCTTAAAATCAACACATACTAATCGAAATAAAGTTCTGATACTCCGCCAGTGCTGTTCCAAATTCCAATGGCTTCGATTGAGCTCGGAGACCTCTTCTTGTAAACCTTTCATGTCATCTGCACGACTGCGGGGAGTGGGAGTGAATCCTATGATCCACCCCCCAGAGTGCCCCTAGAGAAACCCACGGACCCATGTTTTGGGCATGCTCAGTTTGTTCATTGGTAGTCTGTTTCTCTGTAAGCCTCTTCGTCCTTACTCGGAGGACAAGCTTAAAGCCGGATTTTGTTAGCAAACTCGGTTGGGCTTTGGCTTGGCACTAGCACGTGTTTTGGCAGACTGAAGACTTTTCCTCATCTCTTCTCCTCTCAACCACCAAGTCAAATTTCACATAATCGCAAATATAAACGATCAGTTCAATATGAACGACCTCCGAAATAGCCTTTGCACTTACCCAGACTGGGGATATGTTATCTATCGCACTACCTACACTGCTGAATCAGATACTCTATTCCCAGACGCTATCAGATACATTGAGGCCTGTATTAAGCAAGCATTCTTCCAAGGAAACAAAGAAGATCCTATAAATGAGCCCAACGAAATTTGGGCCAAACACCGGTCGACTATCGTGCAAGATCCCGCGCAATTTAACGGGGCGTCTCTCGAGGCAATTCGCGCTCATTTTGAGGCCTGGGTGAACGCTCAAGGCATGCGTGACGAGTGGACCAAATGGCGAATGTGTATTATTATCGATGAAGAAACTCTGCAAACGCTGAAAGGTACATCAGTCGAGGCCCTTGAAAATGAAAGGTCAGAGAATTCCGATGATGAGCTACGATGTGTAAAGGTTCTTGAACTATTCCCGTATACGGATCAGTATGACAAATTTCCGGGCTGGATGAAATGTTGGACATATGCGCTCTGGGATCTCTGGGCGATGATGGAAGATGGTGATGAGATGAGGCAGTTGTTTGACTGTATTGATGATTTTCCATTTGAGGGGGTGTACTGCGGTTAAGTGCTGTTATGGAGCTATGCCCAGATTTTCAGTACATTTATTCCCAGTCAAAGATAATTACCAGGGTATTTTTCACGTAGTTTCCAAAATTAAGCTAGATGAGTCAACTTTCTACTGCATAACTATGAGTTGTCATATCTATAAAATTATCACAGTAGTATCACATTCGATATAACACCAAAATAGGAAACCAAGTTAAGCAATGTACCACTGTCTTTAGTCCAATTAACTCTTATGGTTTGTAGACAGGCAAGGGCTCCTCTGGAGACTGGCAGTGTTGGTAGTCTGGCGGACCTTCGCTATCAGATCTCATATATTCCATCCTGGTAGATCTAGCATTTGATACCCTGATATTTCCCATCTGTATGGGTGCTGAACAAACGCGATAATACTTAGTGACTTGAAAATAGTTAGGTTGGATGAATATCCCTTACCAGGCATAGTTTGCTGTTCGTGGCGTGCTGCTTTTCGGAAAATCAAGCGATATAGCTTTTTGAATCCACTCTTCATTAGAGATATAGGTGCACAAATAATGCTTAGGTGTCAGGGGCTGGTTAGCATCTCTCTTCGATGGGAACTGGTAGATTCGATGACCTACAAACAAAGTCCCTCGCAAATATCATATTTCCTAGAAAGGTAGACTATCCCCACAATGAGAGCAATGCCGGCAGGGATCCAAAGATAATTGGATCCTAGAAACCACCGTAAATCATCTGAGTAATCATCTGAGCGGGTACGCAAAGCAGCGCCTCCAGTGACGCGAGGAATATACGACATTCTTGACAGAATCATTCTTTGGAATTGTGATGGAAATAGTTGGAAAATGCGTGATACATCAATGATGGTAGTGGTCGTAATTATCTTTGGTATCCGCTACCCAAAGGGGTTCGGAGGTACATAGTACATCATCTAGAAATAGACTTTTAAGATAAACCAAAAACCCGACATCTACTTCCTGGTATTGAAGAAAACAACTTGCACGGTGATATCATCCCGTATCCGTCGAGAAAAAGGAGGACCAAACGCAAGCCGGCCTGCTATCAACTCGTGGTGATTTCCACCAAGGGAGTTTCGCATCAGATGTACTGCAGCATTATCATCTTGTGTGGTTGTTCTCTCTTCCTCAAACTTCCAATTCACATCTTTCCAGAATCTGCCAAAGTCAAATTCTCCATCTGTTCGCTCTGGTATGCTCTTTTTCTCCCCAGTCCCTTGTGGTTCCAACCAGTTCCCTACCAAGTCAACACCCTGCTCACTGGAGAGATAGTCCCACAGTCCATCCGTTGCCATAATCAAGAACGAAGGTTTGTTAGGATCGATCTTAGTGCTTGTCACGACCGGCTCGGCAGTCAAGTATGGGGGTGTGCGAACATCGTACCGTGGCGTTAGGGGCGCTGGACCATTGAATTTCCGCTTCATTTCCTTCTGGAAATCTACAGGCCACTTCCACAGACTGTCACCGAAGGCTCGTGAGACCATGAGTCCAAGCACCCGTCCACCTTTGGCTATGTTTTCCTCACCAGGGTGCTCCTTGGAAATTCGGGTGACCTCTTCTTCGTTGCTACCAGTTTGGTCTACCGACAAGGGAATTGCTTCCCACTTTCCATCTGACCCCTTTTGTCCCAAAACCGCTCTCGAGTCCCCAGTACATGCAACGTGCAGCGTGCTTGTGGAAGGATCGTACAGAGATAACAAAGCGCATGAACCAGCGTAAGCAGGGGCCAGTTTCTCAACCTTGTCTTGGAACGATTCGTTGGTCTCAACCGTGTCTGGTGCCGTCTTGATGATGGAGTCGTCAAGGTCCACAAATCCTTCCATGATAGCGCGCTGGATTGACTCAGTTGGCACCGGTTTGTCGTTTAAAGGTGGTTTAACTTCGGTCAACCTGCGTCGCATGAAAGGCAGGAGTTGCTTCGTCAACAGGTCCGCTGTCTGCCAGCCGGAATGTCCATCAAAGACAGCCCAGGACATCCATTGATCATTCTCATTCCACGGCGAGGAAACTTTGCCATGAATAAAACGATCCTCGCATGGGCTATTTGAAGCCAACTGAGCGCCATCGTATCTGTTGACGCCCGCAATATTTTTGACCTGGAAGGTGTATGCTTCTTTCGATAAGATACGTGTGACATCCTCTTTAGAAGGGCCCCGCTTAGGGACCAAGTGCTCCGCTGGACTTTCCAGGTGGGGCACATCATCCCTTGTAGTGGTCAACCACCACAGACTGGGCATGCTAATCAAACCAGCAGTCGTAATGTAAATTTTCGAATTTGAAGACAAGCCCTTCATGGAGAAGGGGCGTTTGGTATGTGTGTGTACGATTGATGTGGTCGCGCGCCCTAGACGCGGTCGCGTGAGACATGATAACATGGTGGCTCGGAGCTCGAAAGTAGGAGAAGCTAGAGAACATTGAAGTCAATCGAGGATTACCCCAGGTTTCATCAAGGCGGTCAGATCACGAGGATTGGAAAGGGGTAAACAGAACACTCCAGACCTGGACAGCCCTATATGAAATGATTAGTCACAAGCCCCTCAGCCTTTATTTGCTGGGACAAATATAGAATTAGCCTAAAGAGTATCGAGTGCTGTGAATTTTGTGAAAAAAAAAAAATTCGAAGGGTATACGTCAGTTGAAAATAGTGCGAGACTTTGAGGATATATATAGAGGAAAACGACAATTGTAGCAGCGTGGGTGTTTAATAATTTCTGGTATCGAGTACCAAAGTCTGAAATGCGCCCTCCGCTGTAAATCTGTGTATGTATTCCTCCCTTTTCATTCACTTCGCCCTTGCTGATAGAACCGATATAGGGCTATCTACGGCCGGATGGAAGCAGACAATACCCTTCGACAATTCTGATGTGTTCCTTCCCGACTCCAACACCAACAAGTTGTGCCTTACTCAAACATCACCAAGTCGTGACTCTTTTCCACGGTAATTACGCACTCAAACAGTCAATTTCCCATAGGTATCATCTAACAGGGGCAACATATAGAGATGGGTCATGGTATCCATGACCTACTAGCCAGGACTAAGTACACTCGCTTCCATGGCTACAGACTGCCCCCTGACTTTGGTGAGATGCCTAGCGTCATGCTTGAGAATTGGTGCTGGATGAAAGACGTCCTCGAGGGACTCAGCTGCCATTACACGACACTTGATGAGAACTATCTAGCAGGGTGGCGGAAACAACACCCCAGAGAGCCAGACCTACCAAAGAAAATCCCAGAGGGATTGGTAGAGAACCTTGAGAAACATTGGTATTTTAATAGGGGACTCTATCATTTGTACCAACTGTATGTGGGCCTTTAATACCATTCCTACCATACCACCAGAAACTGATTATCCGGATTAGGTCAACATCGATCTTCGATCTACAGATACACTCACTAAGTACGGATAAGGAGATTGCGGACCTCGATATCCAGAAAATGTGGTATGATCTCCGCGAGGAGATAGAGGGAATGGACTTTTTGGAATGCAGAGATGGATTTGCGTTTGGGACGTTCAGTCATCTAACGGCTGATTATGATGTTTGTTACTATGCTTACTTATGGTAAGTGAGCTCCAGCTATGGCGGTAGACAATGCTAACAGAAAAAGTTGCACGGCCATAGCCCAGGATTTGTTCCTCTCTGTCTTTTCCCACGACCCATGCAACAGAGATACTTGGGAAAAGTACCGCCGAGGAGTGCTGGAGTATGGCGGAAGGGAGCAGAACCTATTAGGCATGCTAGAGCGCTTCCTAGGACGACCCCCGAACCTGAATGCCCTTGTGGAAGGGATAGCACGGGCAGAAAGACAGAACTAATGACCTTTTCCGAAGGGTGTGGGCAATCTCTTTCGGGGTGTACACTTTCTAGGCCACTTGGACACGTTTGTCGATTCTGATAACCATCGCCTTTTACGCGAGGAACAATCCCTTTGCCAGGATATTACGAAGTGCAGTTTAAATAGGGTACTTAAGTGATGAAATGAATACAAATGACGTTCTGCACAACAGAGGAATATCCAGGACTAAGGTTTCCGGCATATCCTGCGACGCCAAAAGGAAATACACCGTACCGCACGGGAAAAGGCGAATTGGGACAACTGGAAGGGGTTCATTGCCAAAAGGAGTGATGCGGAGATAAACATAAATGGAGACGTTGTCGATGACTGCATTTTCTGACTCTTGATGACTTTCTCGACGGCAGGCGCTGGATAATTTTCCTGTTTAGGCGGCCTGCCAACCCTATTATCCCAAATCTTCCGCAAGAAACCAATTGTAAGTATACTCATAACCTGGCGTACCGGTTTGAACATTTACTATATCACAGACCTTGCGCAGTTTTACCAGACACTGTACAATTCCTCGAATTCCACCGGAAAACTATCGAAGCTAACCGGATTTTCTGCGTCCAAATACATCCAAGACACGTCATCCATGCCTGCAAACAGGTTCATTGTTTCCAGGCGAGACATGGCTGTCTGAGAATCTGCCGAACAATCAGCCATTGACAAATCGGTCGGCTGTTGGTCGATCATCGATGTGAGGTTTTCGGCCAGGTGACTATCACTCTTTGTCCTATCGGATCGGTTCACTCGAAGTATGTCAAGACATGGCAGTTGATCAACTGCACCGGAGATTCTATTTGCCAAGGCTGCCATCGCATCGGCGGAACCCCATTTTCGGCGCAGCTCTTGCAAGACCTCACACCCTGTGTTGAAATCCTGGCGAGCATCCTCCTGGTCGCTAAATACGCGACTGTACCGCAATTGCTGATAGGAAACAGACAATGCAAGAGAAGTTGCGTAAACAACAATCGGGAACGGATGCAATGCGTTCCGCCGGGTTTGGTCTTGCATATAACGGACGACCTGGATTGCAGAAAGCTGCTGTCGCAGTCTTGCTGGGGTAGGTGAGGGCAGTGTTGTGATGGTTTTCAGCCGGTGCGCGAGGATTGCGGTGGCGAGGAAGAAAAGGTGCAAGGTAGCTTAGAAGGAAAAATGACATTAGTGAAACTGTAAACAAAGCCACGTCTAAGAGGATGTGGATAGTGCAGAGATTGCTCCACGAACCGATAGTAGATGGATTAAGACTCCATGCGTCCATTTCGCTCATAATGTGCTCAAATCCCGGGAACCCCGAATCCCACCCAGAGGGGGTTTCCTCGAGTTTGGGCCGGTAGAGTCCAATGACCTTGTTAAGCATTTTCGCGATTCGAAACAAGACGTTGAATGCGACAAACCCAGACTCTTGGGGCGTCAAGTCAGAGACTGCGATATCCATGTCTGCCATAACGCACGGTCTCGAGTTGGTTGCTGCATTTAGTCGATCTAGGGTCCAAAGGCACCAAAATGCTCTCTTCAAGTCGCCATCCCCATCGTTTGGGCGCGGCAAGTGCAGTGCCAGAGATTGGGCGTAGTGTATAGCCTGAGCGATGCAGCCAGAGGCTTCTTCTACTCCATCGCTCCCTTCCTGGTGCAGTGAGAGCAGACCAAGGATTCGCATCATGGTGGTTTTCTTCATGGTATGTCGAGATAGGGTCGAGAGAGAGCCGTATAATTGACTGCAGAATTTCCGCACTGGTACGATGGTTTCTCTGTCTTGCAGAAGCTTCAAATGGTTCTCAGCGCCATTATCTTTGGCAGCCAAAAGGCATACAACGTGCACCAATGGCATGGGAATGGCGCCCCGGGAAAGCGACTGCCAATACTCTTCTTCGTTTAGAAGCGGGATTATCGGGTGCATGTTGGCAAAGTAGAAACCAGACAGCACTTTGATAGTATTGTCAGACAGGAGGTCTGAAACGGGGTACTGGGAGTGACCTGGACCTCTCTTCGGGAAAGAGTGTTGAGTTGGCGAGAAGCATGGATTATTAGTGTTTCCAGTTGGGCCTTTGGGTCCTGGCTGGATCCAAACCCCGACTTTGCCAGGATTTGTCTCCTGTGCATCTTCGGGGGAATGGTGCTCATCGAGAAGTCGAGCCTCCGGGTTCGAGTCCCCCACAAAGCGCGGCGTGGGCGGACTGACACTGGAGTCGGATCTGAGCTTCTGCAGTTTTGACTGTTCATCCGGTTCCTCCTCTTGTGGTTGATTTTCGAGTTGTTCTTGAGGTTGGATCTTTTCCCGCCTGCCCTCGCTCAGCTGACGGCTCGACGACCTGGGTATCTCTCTGTGGTCTCTCCACCTTGAGATAGCATCCGCGCTATGATCCGACTCTGGTATCGAATTGGTATCCATCCACACCAGCTTCTGTGGATGCGGAGATTGACTCACAGAGCTTCGTGGTAGTTGGTGTTGACATCGTCTCTTGAAACATGTTGCATGTGGTTAGCCGTGCGGTCTACCGGATCTCGGAACTAACTGCACCTACCTTTCTGTGTCGACAATCATCGCAACCTTTCCGCGAGCGGAAGCGACGTGATTTGGGGCGAGAACTTTGTGTCGCGAATGTGAAGTTGGTGGCCATAGAGGATAACTGGTTTCCTCTGCCAGCTAGACTACAGCAGATAGGTGAGAAGGATGATGTGTAAGATTTAGATTGAAGAGGGACAGATTCCTCCACATTCACCTGGGTATGGTTGTCTTAACATACCAAACTGGGGGGGGGGGGGAGACTAGTTTGGTTGAGATGGACTCATCCAGTCACCTCGAGCCAATAGAGATGTGACTATTTCTATTTGTGTAAGGATTTTGTAACCCCCATATCTACATAAGTATATTCTCCACAATTTGTAGAAAGGTTCCTTCCTATATGGTATGTTTCCGAAAAAGGAAACTGTGCCTAAACTCCCTGAAATGAGATGCAGAACAACCTTGGAAGTCAACGAGTCTGGTCTTAGAAGGGTTAAATTGAATTTTGACAGAACCTTGGAAAGAAGTTAAACGTCATGATCATCCGTATTCATAATAGGGCCATACATATAAAGTAAGAGGCCAAGAAACCCGAAGCGGTAACCTCCCCGACTTCAGGGAAGATTGCCTATTTGGGACAAGTTAAAGCCGCAAAGCCGATTGGTTCCTCTCTGAAACTACAATGTCTACAATGTCTACACTGGCTACGGAATGCGGTGCCTCTATTCATCATTGCGGTATTACATGCTGATATGCGGAGGTTGTGGGTGGTCTTCGGGGGCAATTGACCGGAGGTATCGTCAACATAAATAGAAAGAATGCCCTATAGATGATCCCCTTCTGAGTGTTCAAGAACTCAAATTGTTTAAATGACCTCCCTGGCAACCTGAAACCGTCCCCTCAATATGCTTCTCTCTCTTGTGCCCCAGTTCTTGGCTCTAACTGTCCTGGGCCTGCTTTTGTTCCGTGTGGTTCGTCACTTCTGGGACCCAAAGGGCCTCCGACAGCATCCCGCACCTTCAATAGCTGGCTTCAGCTCCCTGTGGCGCATTTACCAGAATCTACGATGGAATCACTACGCAGCGGTTCACGACGCTCATCGACAACTGGGAACCCACGTACGCATCGCCCCCAATCACATATCTATTCTGGACTCGATGGCACCCCAGCAAATTTACGGCCACGGCGCCAATATGCTCAAGGACATCTGGTACGATGCAGCTGCGGGACCTCATCGGAATCTCTCCGACGCGCGCGACAAGGCCGAACATCAGGCAAAACGAAAGATGTTTGCGCATACGTTCGCAGCGAAGACAGTGATCGGGTTTGAGCCCCAGCTGCGTGAGAACATTTCGGCGTTGTTGGATAGGTTAGATCGCCATGAGGCAGAGGGCACGAAGGCCAATATGCGTCGACTTCTGAATTATTTCTTGGTCGACCTCTTCGGTCAACTTCTCTACGGACACAAGCTTGGGTGTCTGGAGCGTAACGACGACCTTCTTGTGGCTGAGTCGAAAGATGGTCGGATTTACCGCGTCCCATTTATTCAGAGTTTGCTCGATTCCACAGTGATCAACAATGTGCTTGCGATCACTGCGCACTACGCGGACGTCTCGCGTTTGTTTGTGAAGAACCACCCGTACAAGAAGGCGGGGGCTGATTGGGAAAACATTATATACCACAACACAAAAAAGCGCCTCGCAAACACAGTGCCTGCAAATGACCTATTTCAATGCTTGCTACAAGATAGTAAAGGTCAAGATCTTAACTTGTCTTTTGGCGAGATCATGGCTGAGTGCTCGGTCATGATGAATGCCGGAACTGAAACCAGCACTGCCGCTATGACAAGCACGATTTTCCTTTTGTATACGCACCCCAGAGTGCTTCAAAAGCTTCGCGAGGAGATCAATGCCGACTCTGAGAACGAGATCCCTACCTACGAAGTGGTGTCCAAAATGCCGTATCTACGAGCTTGCATCGAAGAGGCCCTCCGTTTGCGTCCGCCAAGTTCTTTTGGCCTGCCTCGAATTGTTCCCAAAGGAGGTAGGGCCATTGCGAACAAGTTTATTCCCGAAGGAGTTACAGTATCTGTGCCCACTTACTCAATACTTCGAGATGAGTTTGTCTTTAAGAACGCGTCTGAGTACAACCCTGATCGCTGGTTGACGGAGGACTCGGAAGAGAAAAAGAGGATGCTGAACAGCCATATCCCATTCAGCACGGGTCCCCGAGCCTGCATTGGCCGCAATATCTCTTACTTTGAGCAAGCTGTGGTGATCGCTACGATTGTTAAATTATATGATGGGGTTATCGAAGAGGGTTTCCAGCTGGAAACCCAAGAACGGTTCAACTCAAACCCAGGGGAATTGCCCATGAAAATGAGACGCCGGCGTGTCTGAATGATTCAATATTCCTTTTAAACTGAGTGTATTTGAACAAGCGAAAATGAAAACATAGCGACTTATGATATCCAATTGTAATACAGTATTATGTAGACAAGAAAAGACCCAAAGAACAATGCGAAAGAAAAGAAGTTACGAACTTCATAAAACGAGTATATTGAGCTAGATCTTCTATCAACTAACTCCCGTATACTCTTAACGTGGTAGATAATACCATCTTCTTCTTCCGCTCCAGCCCCATTAACGCGTCAACCACAGTCTTTATCTTGTTCCCATTGACGAGTCATATATCATGCAGGGCCGCCAAAATTCCCATGATCTTCCATCATTATGGCGTTGATCATGCGCTAACTTTGAAGGTTGAATTAAGGTTCCGACATCCCCAGTTTGTCGGAACTTCCGTTTAAAGTAAAGTCCCGCGATTAACTTCACCTTTCAACCGGGTTTCCCTTTAATTGACATGTATCCGCTCGATTCATACCTTCCCCTGATTTCCCCTGGAGACCTTCCCAGTCACCCGTGGACTACCTCTTGAATGACAAATGGTTCTTAGTCTGAAGGTTACTATGGATATTACAGAGAGAAAGAAAATCAATAATAAAGGGAGGAAGAGGCTTAAAGCCCCTTTATACCGGCTGATTCCAAAAGTGCCTAGGTGGCTATGGTACTCTTGACCCTTGGAACGTACCCGTACTATAAAAAGTTAAATTCAAGTCTATCACAACTAGTCCAATGGTACCTAGGTATAGACCTAGTAGTCATCCACAGCAAATTAAATGGGTCAGATATCCTCATCACTGTACATATGCACCTATATATGTATATTCTCTGGCTCTCATGTTTAAGAGTCGAAGATTGGTCCAAAGGCAAGCACTCCACTCTCCTTGAGCTCAAAGACCACTTGTTTCGTGAGCCGCGGGTTGCTGATCACACACACGGCCTCCGCGTCAATTTCTCGAACGAGCTCTTGGATAATTGGCACCATGTCCACTCGGCCGCTGGTGTTGGTGTCAATGAGAAGTGGAGTTGGGTCGAGTTGGTGCACAAGGCTGAGGACATCCGGGCCGTATGTCCTATGTGGATTCCGCGTCTGCCAGAGGACTCGCAACTGCGGGCGATGCTTCTCGCTCAAAAACGAGAGACATGGGCCCATTCCTGATCCCGTGGCAACCACTACCACTCGGCGGAAAACCCGCATTACGTGGATAAAGCCGTACATGAGCACTCCCCTCTTCCAAAGCTGGGTTGGTTTTTGATCGATACACCGGGTTGTCCAATCGCCTGCCTTGGATACTATGCAGGAAAAGCTCGTACCATCGGGATTGGGGAAAGTTGCGAAGCTGTGCCAATCCTTGAGTGGGTGGTTGGAGAGTGCTAGGACTTTACCGAATGCCGTAGATGTGTGATTAAACTGAAGTCGGACAGCATGCGATGAGAGATGCTCTGGCAAAACTTGCACCCGGCGGAGAAGCAGCCATGGATGGACGATGGAGACAATGATGACCAGGACGAACCAGAACGCTGGTAGCCGAACCAGGTATTGTCCGAGAGATAAGCCTTGCGAATGTCGGGCTTGATCTGAGAAGACCAGCAGGAGGGTTAGGAACAGAGCTACTGCTAACCAACCGCCGAATCGGTGTGTGAGTTCGAAATAGTTATGTATTTTTGCCCGGAACGTAGGGTACGCAACTGCAATGATGGCAACGAGATCAACGAGTAAAACATAGGATATAACAACCACCGGGACGGTAATCGTCTCCGAGTCTCCGTTCAACCAATATTCCTTTGATATCAGACCCACGAGGCCAGTATACCACAAGAAGGCTGCCACACCGCATCCACTGTGGACTCCACCATACTGATATGCTTCAGCAGCCCTCCTGCGCAGCGCGAGAGGAGCCGACTGCGGTATTCGGCATATACTCCGGAAGATGGCATTCACTACTAGCGGGTGTCGAGCAAGACCGCATACCAACAAGTTGATGCCCGCTGCGTTGACGAATGCAAGAAGTTGATGTTGGCTCCTTATCATGATAATAATGAATGCGACCGCATTAGCACAATAAATCAATGAAAATAGGCGGCGATAGATTGTGAGAATGAGATATCGTATTGAGGAAAGTCTCATGCGTGGCCTACGTTGAGCCTCAACATCGACTTTGGTAGAAGGCTTCTTCCAGTCCCAGGTACTCTCCATGCTCAGATATGTATTGACTGACGTCGCAAAACTCGGCTTGCTTGCATGTACGGGAGACGGTCTTTGGGGTGGGGATGCCATTCTTTGGGAGTATCGTGTCACAATTAAGGACACCTGCAAATGTATAAACGATGTTAATATGTTTGGACCAGCGGATGGAAAGATTAAAAAGATGGAATTGTACAACAATCTCAATCAATTCTTATTCTATGCGATATCTATCGTATGTTGTGTGTGCCGGGGACGCTTGCGGACGACCGACAAGGTTGATTGATATTAACCCATCATAGAACATCTCAGCCCCATAACGGTACATAAATGTAACATTAAAAGACAACCACGTTGCTTGGAGTGGAATTTCGTGGGTCCCCTAACCATTTCCATCTAGCACCGCAGTGCCAAAAGTACGAGGGGCGCTTCTGCAATAATAACGTCTTTGACACCTTGTTAATTTTCACAGCAACACACTTGGGACGAGGTGTCATTGTACCTCATACTATAAAAGTTAGTTATATTTTATAATTCCATGCCCTGTGGTAATAATCAGAGTACCGTTAGAGGTTTGACTTGAAGATTGAAGACTGGGGAATCGGGGGACTCACTCCACGTGCGCACACAACGCCTAGGCACCAAAACGAGGCTTTGTTTAATCCATGTGCGCCCTCAAACTTTAAACGAATTCAGCCAGTCTAAATTAACCGGGTCTAACCAAGTGCTCGTGGTCGTGGTCGATGAATGGTATGGGCTTTCAGTGCTAACACGGGCAAAGCGACCCCTGTGCCGTCCCTTTCCGCTGACACAAATTCGGTACCCCCTAGTTCCTAGTTGCAGGTACCTTGGCTGCATTGGGGCTTTGGAGAGGGCTCGAGGGGCAAGCCCTGGCATTGGCAAGATTGGGGAGTCCGCAACGCACCAGTTATTACTCACATCTTCCTATGCACGAGTTACGCGTACTCGGGTACGGAGTGCCTATATATACCCTAACGCATCGATGGGTACTTTGTCGGAATATTATGTATGTTTTATGAGCAATATTGTCGACCAGGCCGAGTATTGTCGCATGTGCAGCAAGGTCCTTTCCAATTGGTTAGGGCTTGCGGGTTCCCGAGGTCGGGCCGTCGGGGTGGGCACGGGATTGGCACGGGATTGGTACACGGACCCACGCTATCTATATACTAGCTACCTAGGTGCATGGAAGTGATGCATCCAGTTTCAGATTATTTCAGGGGTCGGGACCTTGTGGGCAAGGGCCGTGGGGCAGTTTACCGGATTCTCGTAGGAGTACCCAAGCCATCTTTTCCTGTACCCAGCGTTGGACCTAACATCCCATATCAATCCCTGTCACTCCTTTATTGACCCGGCCCATTTGACCGGTTTCTCGAAGCTGCTAAACACGGCGATCAGTGCTTTCCGGATGGTTATTTTGGGTCTCCAAGACAATCAAATATGGCTTTCACCCGCCCCGGGGGGGACGACGGTGGCGCGGCTATCTTCGATTCTTTGGCCAAATTCTATGTAGCGGTGGCCATCACTTGGACCGCTGCTCTCCTTTCCGGCTCTGTCTTCCTTATTCTCAATCGCCATGAGCAATGCATTCGCATTCGCAACTTGCGTCTCATGTTGAGCGCGGTGTCATGTCTCCATGTCTTCTGGATTTTGTGCATGGTTGCATATTCGATGGGTGGTAAATATCCTTGTGCCGCAGAATACTGGATCATGAACATTTATTTCCCCGTGGGAATCGCTCTTTTCCAAGCAAACAGTATGCAGCTTTTGAGCGTCTTTGGCGTTCAAGAAAAGCTGCTTTTGACCGCGCAGCAACCGTATAGACCCCACTTTATCGATTCTGCGGAATCGTCTAGTCGGTACCTAGCTCGATGGAGACAACTAAATCTCGTACAGCGAACGGAATGGGGCATTGCCGTTGGGATTTCGGTTCAAGTCAGTGCATCCTACGCGCCCGCTCCCTGGTATTCCCTACTCATCTCTTCTTGCATCTATAGGTACTCGTATCGCTTTCTATCTTCCTCACTTCCCGAAAGTTTCATAGCTTTGGAACCTTCTCCGAACATGTGAGCGCTATGGAATGTCGTCTAGGCCCTGAATGGTAAGATTTCTGCTTAGAATGGTAACATGGACAACTTGTTTCTGATACGAAATCTTCAAGGATTCCTTCAATTCTCTGGCAATTGCTCTGGTCTTGGGTATTCGCGCCATACGTTCTGTGGAGGATTCGCAACATCCACGATATCCATCACTGGCGGCTCCAGATTACTTGCTGTGTTATCGCCACGTAAGCACTTGCACATTTTCTGTGGCATCGCCATCCCATAGGGTCACCCGATAAACGATGCTAACGTATTTGCAGTTTACCAGGGTCGCCTATGTGGTTCGCCGCGCTATATTCGACAACCGATATCTGGGCAGTCATCAACAGATACTGGGTGCCAGCTCTTTGGTAATAAAGGCCCACAATCCAATCCAGATAAACTCACATAATAACCATCGCAGGTTTGCTCCCGGTATTATGGCAATGGAAGCTGTTACTATCTTCTTTCCGTGTTATCAGCTTGTCGTCTCCAAAAGGGAGAGGGATCGTTTTCTGGGGGAACTACAAGCATGGAATGAAAAGAAAACCAACAGCGGGCAAGGATCGGACTCAGCACCATTACGAACTCCGAGTGAAGCCAGCCGCGTGCCTGAAGGTTATTCCCGAGGAGCTCTAGAGAGGTGCTTAGAAGAAAACTCCAGTTCTCTTCTCCGATTTGCCGCGGCCAAAGAATTCAGCGGTGAGAATATTCTCTTCCTGAATTACGTGCGCGACTGGAAAGCTGCATGGGCAAAGATCGGTGAATCAAGTCCGGAATACGATTGGACCCGCGATCCTCAGTATCACCGACTTCATTTCTTCAAGATCGCACTTGAGATCTACGTTTTCTGCGTCGATATGAACTTGGCAGAATTCCCTATCAACATTGAATCTCGAATTTATTCGGATTTACTGGAAATGTTTGGCGAAGCTTGCGCCTATAGGAATCTTCCCGAATCTTACAACACCATGGCAATGCACAGAAAGAAGTTGTCAACTGTGATAACCGTGGAGGAAGACACTCAGGCTCTGTGTTTCGATGCGTATCCTCACGAGGAGCAGAGTATCATGCATATTGAGTCTCGTGTTCCGAATTCCGTTGTCGTTCCTACGAATTTCACAGCCGATGCATTTGACGAGGCCGAGAAGTCTATCAAGAACCTGGTATTCACAAACACCTGGCCCAAGTTTATTGATTTTTCGAGCGATGTATCGATTGATTCGAAGTAATTATGCAAATTATGTGAACAAAGAGCATGTATTTATAGGGCTGACGAATGAGACTTGATCTTTTCTCGAAGTATAATTCAGCATATGATATTGGCAATGTGAATCAGTTCGTTCTGACTTTGGTAGGGATAGGTATCTTAAAAAGTCATCAGTAGGATGTGTCGTCAGCTAAACTGATACCCATATCCTACCTACATGTAGTTTAACTACAAGGGCCAATCTTCGAGTATACACCAAGACTGTCTTCAATTCAATTTAAGCTACTACTATCGTGACATGTGCACTGCTTACATATAATATATATCATAGAAAAGAGAGAATCAATTAGAACAAAGCTATCGTATCCTCCGTAACAATTGAATGAGCGTCCAAACATAGAGCAAAGCAAATGATCGTTAACGGAGCAAAGGAGGGGGAATAAGAAAAAAACAAAGAAGACCATGAAATACAGAGGTCTTCATGGCCCGAGATTGCTCATCGTACAATTTCGTTCGAACAAATCTCTGTGGAGAGAAGACAGAAAAAAGGAATTCAACAAATTCACACGAAGCACATGGTAAAAAGATCCCCAGAACACACACGCTAAAGTTTCCAAAAACATCCGCAAGAACAGAATAATAAGATTAAACAGGCTGTTCCGTGATGTCAAGACGGGACTGTACCACCTGTAGCACCATGTTGAGAATGAAAGAAAAATAGAAGTAGAGTCAGAAAAGAATCGTCAATGTGCAAAGAAAGTCGACGAAAGGCATAGTATCTACGTGAGAACATGAGGAAGGGCATCACCGTCGGGACGAACGTTCCGAGGGTCGTGGCTGGTCGTGAGATCAATGGGGTATTAGATGATTTGCAGATAGTTGCTTGGCACGAGACCAGGGTGGCCACGAGCATTGGTGACTTCGGCTTCCCACCACCCGTCATCCTGCAGGCGGATAACGGAAAGGACATCGCCCTTGCCAAAGCTGAGCTCTTCGGGAATGGCGGCATTGTAGGTGTACATGGAACGAGCTGTGAGATTGAAATCGAGTTAGATAATAAAAACACATTTTCGGAAGGAGAGATAAGTGCTTACCAAAGTGCAAGATTGGACGGCCATCACGGCTGAATTTGCGTCCAGGCTCTGCGACAGCCATAGTACGGCTCCGGGATCGGCCAATAGGCGGACCGTCACCATAAGTCGATGAGGGGCGGCTACTTCCTCGAGTAGAGCTGGCATATCCACCGGGGCTGCTGGAACCATACATATCGTGGTTTCCAGACAACTGTAGCTCCATCCCACCAGCACTAGAAGGACGGGTTTGCTGTCTGAACTGTGGCTGCGGGGATACAGCACGGTGGCTCATAGCGGGCGAGGCCCTGCGAGCAAAATCGTTTGGAGAATAGGGTGGATCTTGAGTACGACGGGGAGTGGGCGATTGGCTGTATTGACTCCGCATGCTGTTAGACTGGTAACTACTCGGACTAGGGCTCGGACCCCTGCCACTGTTCTGGCTCATGCGAGTATCCACACGGGGGGAAGCAACCTGAGGGCTGACGCTCCGTCTTGGTGCTGGCGCTGGCGATTTAGCTCGGGGGGCTTCTTGGGTTTGAGCGCTATGCCTTGACCCCATGCTGCTGTTTTGTCCTCGAAGCATGCTCTGGGTTTGACCAGTATACTTTTGAGTTGTCTTGTGCATTTGCTTAGCCGTGAAGGCCGGTTGAGGTGCGCCAAGTCGCTTGACTGTGGGATCATTGTATGCTGGTGGCGGAGCAGCAACGCTAGCATTGCCGCCACCATATGTAGAAGACTGTGCCGACGGGGTAGGTGTGGGGATACCATGATATCTATCTGCTGACACCCGAGTGGCGGAGTGCTTCCCACTTGTCTTGAGGTCCGCTAGGGCCCGCGCAATAGGGTCCGAGTCATCTTCAGGTGCTTGATTTGACTGTGCTCCTTTCTGGGGTGAGCTCTTTTCTGGGGATGCGACATCAAAGACATTATTCCCGACATTCAGCTGGAAATTGGCTCGAGGATCAACAGGCTCTGGGCTGCCTGAGGCACGACCCGACAGGCCTGCTGAAGGCCTGACTGGGCTGACTTGTTTCGTTGGGCTAGCCTGCTTTGGTGGGCTGACTTGCTTGGGCGGGCTCATTTGCTTAGGCGGGCTCATTTGCTTAGGCGGACTGACTGGCTTGGGCGGGATCACTTCCTTAGACGGGCTGATGACTTGTTTGGGTGGGCTCACTTGCTTTGGGGGGCTCATTTGCTTCGTTGGACTGATTTGCTTTGTCGGCGAGTCCCAACCACCACGAGACGCCGGCTGGGGCGAATCAACCGCCTGTGGAGAGACCACTTGCTGTGAACCAATGGCAGGCCTTTCTTTATCATGACGACTCTTGCGACGGAAGGGGCTGTTGCTAAAGAAAGCGCTCTTCTTTTTGGGTGATTTATCATCCCCAGAAATTGGCATTGGCGCACTGTTTGTTGGCTTCACTACAGACTTCTTGGTAGGAGTCTCCTCAACACTGGAGATAGACGTTGAGTTTGAAACTTCACTGTGAGAATCACGGCTAGACGGGCGATACGCGCTCGTTGCTGAGCTTCGCTCTGAAGGGGGCCCAGCACGACAGAACATGGTCATACCGTCTGTGGGGTATGCATTGTGGGGAACAGCTCCAATCGCTCCATGTTGCTCGGGATCATAGTTCGGAGGCGGTGCACCACCACGTCGGAAGTCCAGAGGCGCAGGTTGCTGGGGTTGTGGCTGTGGTGGCGGTTGCTGTCGCAGGAGAGGCTGCGGTTGCATAGGAGCCTGCGGTTGCATGGGGGCCTGATGTTGGATGGAGGGCTGATGTTGGATGGGAGGCTGATGTTGGATGGGAGGCTGATGTTGGATGGGAGGCTGATGTTGGATGGGAGGCTGATGTTGGATGGGAGGCTGATGTTGGATGGGAGGCTGATGTTGGATGGGAGGCTGATGTTGGATAGGAGGCTGTTGTTGCATGAACTGCTGCTGCTGCTGAAGAGGTGGTTGCTGCTGTAAGGGTGGCGGTTGCTGCTGAGGTGGCGGCGCATTGCTAACCGCCGGAGGAGCAGGATGTCCCATTTGAGCCGCGAGGTCTGACTGCGGGTCATGGTGTGAATCGAATGTTGAGGGTTGAGGAGAAGATGTGCGGAATGCAGGGTTCATGGTGCGTTGGAACTGGGCTACAGAGTAGCCGTCGGCTTCATCCATATCAGAGGCCGAGTCATCATCTTTGCAGAAGTTGATGAAACGGGGTGGATCTGGTATCTCTTGGCCAGTTCCTTGGTTCTTGATAAAGAAAATAATATCCTTCTCGACTTCACAGTTCTCCAGGGACAGACGGACCTTCTCGCATGACTATATGTCGAATTAGTATCGCAAATTAACCCTCGACAGAATAAACATACAGCATCGTCGCTAACACAAACGGTTGAAGCAATGTTCGCGTAGGTCCACAGACTGCTCTTTGTGAAGTCCAGACGCTCCTCTTCCAAATCTTGAAATTTGTCGCATGCTGACTTCCATTCTTTATTCCAGCGTCCAGTTGTCTCCTCGAGTTGTTTGACGGCCGCTTCGTATTCCTGGCTATTTGATGCCATCTGGATCTGGGTCTTCTCCAGCTTAGCCTTGTTCTTGCGCTCTTCCTGGCCCATGACCATGTGGCCCTGCGCGAGGTATCCCTTGATACGAAGACAGTCCTGCTCGTAACGATCACGCGTCTGTAGAATTAGCATTTTTCCTCTCATAAGTCCACAAAATTACTCACTTTGTTAACAAGCTGTGTCTGTTGCATTTTAGTCTTGTGTAAACGCTCAATGGTTTGTTGAATAATCTTTCGTCGCTCCTTAATACCGCTAGCAAAAGCAGCAAGTGGCTCCTCCAATTCAACCTTCATTTGTCCCGCAATGGCGGCGTGTGCTTTGGCGATGGCTTCAGTCTCGCCGCGCACCACGTCGAGTGACGCTCGGAGCGACCCTGTCTCGCATGATCCCAACGTCTTGCGACACAGAGCGTGGAGTTTCCGCGCATATTCATCTTCGATAGATGCTCGAACTATACAAGTGTTAGAATTCGATGTCCCGCGGCCGCATGCATGTCACGTACTGCTGTAGAAAACCTTCAGTTCGTCGTTTGTGATCTTTGAACCATGCACGCGGTCCAACATTGGTTGAAGTCCTGCATCATCTTTGCCCCAAAAATTGTTGGCAACTAGAATAATTGTCAGCGCGCGCAAGGATATATATATTAGTGTGGTACCACATACAAGACATGGAGACCGTAGGTCCGTCTGCCACTGTCCCCGGCATTGTTATCGATATTGGGCCTCGGCCAGCCTTTGCGCATGCAATCGAAGTGTGTTGAAATCACGGGTACAAAGAAAAAAAAATATGAAGAATAAAACTGAAGAATAAAAGAAAAATGTAACAACACAAAAGACCCTTGGAGGTCAAGGTGTCTGAAGTTCCAAGGTTGAAGGCGAGCGGAGGGATGTGCTGTTTACGGCTGCGTCTCTCGGGGCAACCACCGCGCGGCCGCCATGACCCGCATTACATAAGCTATTTACTATCCATGGATGCCCACCCAGGTGGATCTGCCCTACCTAGGTACCTAACCTTCAAAGTTAATGGGAAATATTTGTACGATTCTTGATCGGAGAATTATGTATGATATCGGAAATATTGTCATAAAAAAGTATTCATTTCATTTTGTTAATCTCGGTGCATCGTGCAACCATTCTATGTAATTCGGGGACCCATCAAATATTCAAATACAGTCTTATGTAGGCCAAGCCAACGCAAAAACAACCAATCCCATATCCACAAAAAAGTAGAAAACACATGAAGAATTGTAGTCATTTCAAAATCGCTTCCGGTAAAAACGCCAGTCAAATATGCATCCCCAAAGCCATCATGAGGATAAATCAAGTCATTCGCAATCTTTTTCCTTTTCGTTGTTGCAATCATATCGTGCCATAAATCAAGGATTTCATCAGTTCATGTAAAGCCTTGCTCCTGCTTCTTCGGAAGAAGCTAAATCACTTGTCTCATGTCGTTTGTCTTAGTAGACCACAGGAGTAGCTGATGCAGCGAAGGTGCTGGAGACAGGCGAAGAGACACTAGAAGAGTCCCAGTTGCGGACACCACGGGCCACAAGAGCAGGAGAAGCAGAAGGTGTGGCAACAGAGGAAGCGCTGGGGGCGGGAGAGTACCAGCCATAGGAGCCGCGGACAGCCAGAGGAGCAGCTGAAGTAGAGACGCTCGAGCTGGAGGGAGTGCCGGAGGGAGAAGCGTACACATCGCGGGCGGCAACAAGGGGAGTAGGGGACAGAGGGACATTCACGCTAGAGTAAGAAGGGGAAGCGGAAGAGGACCCGTCACCAAAGCTGCGAGCCACATGAGCCACAAGGGGAGTTGCCGAGGCAGAGGGGGTGGCAGCAGAAGAGTACCAGCCACGCGCGACGAGAGGAGTGGCAGTGGCGGAAGCACTCAGGCTAGAAGGTGAGATGGAAGCGGAAGAGAACAAGTCACCGAAGCCGCGAGCCACGAGGGAACTAGGTGAAGCGGTAGGGGTGGCAACAGAAGGAGTACCAGAAGCAACGGAGTACCAGCCACGAGCATAGAGAGACTCAGCAGCAGAGGCAGAGGGATACTCGGTTGGGTACAGCGCAGCAGAAGAGGAGCTAGAGTACTCGCGAGCAAATAGATCAGGCTGACCAGCGGCTCTCAGGCCCCGGCGGAAGAACGAGTTAGAGCCAACCGCTGAGAGAACATTAGGGATCTCCAAGCATGGAGTAGAGCTAGCCGCAGGAGTCGAGGACGGAACCACGCTTGAAGGGGTGGCAGTCACGGTCACAGTGACGGACACTGGGTCGGCACCAGGAGCAGTGACTGTGGAGGTTTCGAAGACAGTGTCGACTTCGCGTGCAACTGCGCTGGAAGAGTCTTCATCGGCATTGACCACGGAGTAGGTTGCGCGGCGAGCGAGATCTTCGTTCTCCGGATTGGCGAAAGGCGCCGCGTAGGTCACGCCGATAGAGCAAAGAGCAAGGAATGCAGCAGAAGAGAAATGCATGATGATAGGGAGCAATTGAAGCTTGCAATAATAATTGAATAGAGAAAGACGCTTGAAACTGAAGACCGAAATTTAAACAAGAGAACGGAGATATGGATGATGTTGGGAGAGGTTTGGATGGAAGATAGAGAATTGGGAATGAAAGAGAAGGACTCAAGTCCGGGTTTAAAAGTGATATGAAAAAGATCTACTATCACAGTGAAATGTACTTCTATTGGGCCAAAAATAGGCGGCTGGGATCTACGGTGGCTGGGTCGGCAGCAATCCAGCCATGGCTTTTATGTTTTTAATTTATTTTTAATTGCCTTGTATTGATTTTGATTGGGTGGAGGTAGATCTAAGTGAACCCACATGGCGCATCTGCCAACCACGATGTTGCGGTGGGGTTTCCACGGCGACATTAAGTAAGCAATTCGTGTGGCTGGGGGCTCCAGGGATCCACTGTGACACAACAGACATAGTATATTTCGTTTCACTGTCGCCTAGTTTCTTTTCATAGATCAACTATGATGTCCTGATGGCCCTGATCGACAGGAAATTCTAGGCAGCTCTCCTGTTTCATTAACGCAGCCATCCTGATTGCCGCCGGCACTAGATGGCAAGATCTTCCACTCTTACCAATCCACACCCCAGCGCAGCGCTGGCCCACGCTGCACAAGGGCGGTTGGGGTTCCACCCGAGGGCTGTGACATGAGTGTTTTCTTCGTAGATCGTCGAGGTCCCCATCCCATTGACGGGGTTGGTCTCGAACAGCTTGTGCGTTGCCAGCTTCTGGTTCTCTGCCCGGTATCCGTCATGAAACCGACTAGTGCCCACAGTGTCTGTCTTGGAGGTGGGAATCCATTCATGTGTAAACCATATCTGCTGCCAGATTTGCTCCTTGTTGTAAATCACTCGTCGGAAGGGGTTTGTTCCTACGACCTCACCTGCGGTACTGCCAAATAGGGCACAGGGATGATGATTGCTGCATTGCGCCATGGCCGAGATGGTGCTGCTGAGCCGCGCAATGGTGGTGGTGGTAAAAAATCGTCGAATTGGAATCACGCGAGCGAATTCATTTTCGTCCCCAGCAACAACGGACTGGCAGATGGGAGAATAACTGATGTAGGGAGAGGCCCCTCGCATGCGGCCCGTTGAGGCTATTTCACTGGTGGGGTCGAGGACCGACCACATCCTTGTTTCGCCATCCATAGCGATGGTGATCATTAGTTGGGGATGGACCGGGTATGCCGATGTGATACTGAGTATGTAAGTGGCGTGGAGTGGCCGATAGAAATAAGGTGTGGGTTCAGACGCAGAGGAAGGTTCGATGTTCCAGATGGCCACAAAACCATTACCGCAGCCCACTGCAAGATCACTGGGGGATAGCCAGGTGACACATGTGCAAACTGTTGATGGCGGTTTTGCCTCGAACGCAGGCGATTTGATTTTGACTATATCTTGCGCATTAGCGGGACTCGTAAGAATCTCTCGAAAGGGGTACTCACGGAATTCGGTTTCTTGTGACCCTCTACTTGTTTTTATATCCAAAATTCTGACATATCCATCTCCCCAAACTGTTGCGAGTAGACCAATGGATGCGTGTTCTTCTTCTTCGTCCTCCACTCGTTCGGTCCGGGGCAAATTGCACCATACCATGCGTCTCAAGTCCCCCCAGTCAGCACACAAGACTTGTCGAAGCCATGGTTTGGATTCCATATCGAGGGTCATTGTAGGAGTCTCACTCGGTTTGGCTTTGAACTCCCAAATCTGCAGAGCGCTAGGGAAAGGCTCCAAGGGTTGAAACGATGAGATAGGCTCACTTTCTTCAGATTTGTACTGTTTTTTCTGATCTTCTGTGATCGGCGCCGCCACGGCAAGATACTGCGTGAGGCCATTCTGGTTTGGAGCCCAAGTCATGCAATGTGCCTTTTGCCCGATGTTTAACATCCAACCTTCCCGAATCCTTTTGGTCCCAGTTCCTGATCCACCTGCTTTGGGGCCTGGTTTCTCCCAGGCCTTTCCATAATCAAAGGACTCATGATACCCCAGTTTGAATAGTTGTTGATTATCATGCGGCCCCAGTAAAATGCCATGTTTTCGCGTATCTGACTGAGGCAGGTAATTTTGGAATGCCATTGACTCTTCAATCGTCTCAATGCGCTGTCTTTTCCGGAATCTCTCCCCAGTGTCCTGGTCGTAGTACCAGTCCCATCCACGGGTGCTTTCTTTCATAGCATCATCTGGGTGAACCCCAAACGTGGGCCCGTACAGGTATTCAGGCTTCTTCTCTGTCTCCTCCAAGGTGTAGCGAGACGGAAAGACCGCATCTATGCCCTTGTTCCATCGCATTCGGAAGTGGACGGCTGGCATCAGGTCTCGATCGTCAGAACCGAAAGTGAGAGTGTAATAAGTGCCTTTAGACAAGTGATCTCTGGGTTCGATGATGCCACGAGTGTGTGTCTCTTCGGCGGATGGCACAACTGTTCCATCAGCCCTTCGCTTTTTGACGCTCACGTCGTGTTGGAACGGGATCGAGCGCCCTTTCCTAGGAGTATTCTCGATGCCGTCGACCTCCATTTCTTCGGGGTCAGAGGCATCCGCTTCTAGTCCAAATTCTTCTTCTACCTCCTCTTCGGGCTCATCTTCTAGCTCGTCTTCTTCCTCAATTCCCTCATCGGCTTCTTCACCCGAGCCAGCAACAAATTCATTATCTGAGGCTGAATCTTCTGTCGGAGCTCCCTTCTTTTTCCCCTTGCGAGAACTCTCCTGCTTGGTCGAGTCCTCGTCATCACTGATCCCAGCCGCCTTAAATGGATCATCAATGTAAACCGCCCTGGGACCTTTGAAGCGGCCAGATCTGCGGCCGGAAGGCATGTTGCTTAGATACGTCGCGTCGTTAACAACAGCTAATTACACCAGTGGTGCGCATGCGTAAAGTGTCTCAGATTATCCAAAACTCAGTAGTAGACGTTTTACTGAGCAATGCAGCTGCGATCTTGTGTATTGAGACGTCCGCTATTTGGTTTGAGAAATAGAGAAGCTTCAGCAATACACGAAGGTCAAGGGCGGTGACACTAGTCCTAACATGGTTAGCCTTCATGCCTTAGCTTTCAGGCATTACAAGATCAAGCTGTCATCTTGACCAATTTGTCGACTACGTTTCTCATTTACTAACAAAGGAATTAATATTGCAGTTCTAAATGGCTTTAGTTCTCTATTCTAATATTTTAGCGGTTGGTGGTGAGGTCGCCTAATATGGGAACTCACCAAACAGTCACTTCCTGACCATCCCATCATAGTATCACCATTTCCCAACAACGTGCACTACAATTATATATCTAGATCATCCAAGGTGTTGTGTAGAATTATGTACATACCACCTTCCTAACCCAGAGACTTGGTAACCTCATATGGTACACAGCAGCCTTGGAAATTTCATTGGTCTTGTGTCTTTGTGACAACAGCTATGGAGTTGATATCAACGCCTGACAGCGGTAACACAGCTCAGAAACTGAGGTCTTCGGAGTTTAATAATAGTGAAACGGCATCACTGTTTGATCGCCAGAATAATATGTCACTCCGCCATTCCAACAGAAACTGTGTGTAAGGTGCTACGGCATGCCTATCCCCATAGATCTACCAGCAAAATATATCGACAAGTGATTTAGTGGAGTAAATGTACATGGTATGCTATAATTACAACAGAGAATTATAGTGCCACGCGCTCTTTTTCCTAAAGCAGTGGCCCATCTGGGCTCTTGCTGTAATGCTATGAGCTCTCGGGAATCAGCTCCGGGAGGATCTCGTCCAGATGCCTATGAATCGTGAAGTGTGTATCGTCTTCGAATACTTTAAAAGATGGGTTGTTCGAAAGAAGTTTGACGTAGTACTCCGTCATGGGTAGCGGCGAATTCCAATCTTTTTCAGCATGCCAGATGTGGAGGTTGTTGTAAGTAATGTCGCCGAACTCGATGCCTCAGTCTTGTGACAATAGCTTCGCCTCATATGCAGCAGGGCCAGCGCCCTGTGCAAAAGGCTCAAATAATAAGCGTAGCAATTGAGCTCTTCGTTCCTCGACTGATCCGTTATGTTGGTCCTGGTCCTTTGTGAGGTACTCATTGACTCTTCGAGTTGCCAATTGTGTATTCAGCCCATTTCTAAGCATCCACACCACAAAGGTCAACAAAACCCGAAGTCCAGCTGGCCAGTGTTCTGCCGCTAGCATAGACGCACGATAGATCCAAGGCATATGATGAGCCCCAGCCCTCCAGTTGCCCGCTCCAGCAAGTACACCGACTGCGGACATCATGTCTTGAGGGAGCATCTGCGCGCACGCCAATGCATAGGGCCCGCCGCCGAAGCCGCCCATGATTGCAAAACGGGAGAGTCTGAGGTGGTGAGCCAGTGCTTGAACATCGGTGGGCCAGTCTATAATGCGTCGGTTGGGTTGGACCGTGGAGACGCCGAAGCCTGGGCGCTCCGGGGCAATCACATGAATTTCGCGCTGGCGAAATATGTGGTCTATCGCTGAAGCCTCAAGACGGCATTGAGGATAACCATGTATGAACATTAGCGGATGGCCTGTTTCACAGCCATATTCGGCATAGCCTAGGGTCCTCCCGTCCGAGAGCCGCATTGTTTGATCGACCCGCGAGCTTGAAGTTCCGATATGTCGGCATTTTGTAGTTGGTCTTGCGCTTCTCATACAAAATCGTATCTTTGCAGTCGGTTTCATGGTAAAAAAATGAGTGAAATCTCACATCTTGATGAGCAGAGGGGTTTTGGATGTCAGACATACGAGGTACATCGTATAGGGTTCACGCGGGTCGTCCTTGGCGACGGTGTGGACGTGGCTAGGCCTAAAACGTGTAGTATGAGCCGCTGGACGGAGGACTCCGTATGTTATAGAGCAAATGTCATTGGCATAATCTACTTGAAGATATAAACAAAATGTTCAAGTCCATGAGATCAGATTACAAATGTACTTTGTAAGGCAAACCTGGTCGACCCCGCCTGCAAGATAACGTCAACTGCTGATCTCCCACCTTCGTCGAGTCTCACCTTTTCAACAACCACCACGTTTCTATCATGTCGTCACAAGCTAGTCGCGGGGCGTCGCACAGCGGTGTCCTCCATGAATATGTATATCCTACGCTATTCATTCTACATGCCAAGCTAACGCCCGCAGGCTCCCAAACTCGTGGCCTTTGAGTTCACCCCACCAACAGAGGGCATCAACAAGATAAATAGCCTTATCTTCGTGGGCGGATTGACAGATGGATTCTGCACTGTTCCTTATGTCGCCAAGCTAGCCAAAGCTCTAGAAAATACGGAATGGTCAGTCTTCTCTGTCCTACTGTCGTCCTCCTATGCCGGATGGGGAGTCGGAAGCCTTGATCGCGATGTAGAAGAAATCGGGCAATGTGTGCGGTTCATTCGCGATCTCAAGGCGTCACGCCAACCCGGTGCACTGGCAAAAGCCGGAAAGATTGCGATCATGGGACATTCGACCGGAAGCCAGGACGTGCTCCACTACCTTTATTCGCCGAACCCCGTGCCGCACAAGGACTTTGATTTCGGCCTTCAGCACATGGTCCGCCCTGAGCTTGATGGTGCTATTATGCAAGCGCCTGCCTCTGATAGAGAGGGTCTGCAGGCTATTATCGATTCCTCTCCGCAGCCCGACGAGCTTCGAAAGGTCTACGATCAGCTTGTGGGCTTTTCCAAAGAGCAACCTTACACAGCAGAGAAGAACGACACAATTCTACCATTGAACTTGACTGCGAAGCTCTCGTATCCTCCTGACACACCTCTCAGTGCCCGGAGATTCTTGAGTCTGGTCAGCCCTCACAGCCCCGACAACCCATCTGAGGACGATCTCTTCAGCTCCGACTTGAGTGATAAGCGTTTGCAAGAGACCTTTGGGAAAGTGGGCACCCAGGGCATTGTCAAATCAAAGCTATTGGTCTTGTATTCTGGTGAAGATGAGTATTGCCCGCATTGGGTGGACAAGGAAAAGCTGTTGCGGAGATGGCAGCAGGCCACCGAAGCGGGAGGCGCCAAGTGGGATGCGGAAAACAGCGGGGTCATTCCTGGAGCCAGCCACAATGTTCATGACGAAGGTCAGCAGGACCTCATTGAGCGAGTTCTACGATACCTCCAGGCCCTCTAAGCGCTGGAGGTTGATGGTATTGAAGCATAGAAATGTGAAATCCAGAAGACAAGAGAACGTTGAATTGATATCGACAATAAACAGGTCATTGAAACACCACCCAGAAGTGCACGGATTCAGAATAACGGGGGTCAGAAAGGGGTATATCACAGCACGGGCAGTAGGCAAGTCCAGGCATGATACCATGTCGGGCTTGAAGCAAAGATGAATCGAAGCATTGGGGCACCAAAGTCCCTGTGGCAAGGCCCGATTTAGACCTTGACCCACAAGCTCAACACGCCCTTGAGGTACTCGACAATCTCGGATCCACCCAGCTTGCTCTCGCCGTACAGACGGTCGACGAAAGTAATCGGACACTCGGACACCTTGTAGCCCATTGCCTTAGCACGGACCATCATCTCCATCTGGAAGCTGTAGCCCTTGCTCTCGGTCTTGAGGATAACCTTCTCCAGCACTGACTTCTTGTACAGCCGGAAGCTACCAGTCAAGTCACTCACACCGGGCATCAACATGACGTCTGCGATGAGGTTGGCAGTGCGCGAAGTGAACTTGCGGAACAAGTCCCAGCCGTAGACACCACCCTTGATGTCTCCACGGTTCGCATATCTGGTTCCGGTCACGATGTCGGCGTCGGACTCTTTTTGAATTCGGATCATCTCAGGGATGAACTTAGGGTGGTGGCTGAAGTCGGCGTCCATGATGATAACAAAGTTGCCGGTGGCATATTTCAACCCGTGGACGTAAGCTGTACCCAGACCGAGCTTGCCCTGGCGGGGCTTGAGGATGATGTGTTCCGGGCCATAGAGTTTCTGGAGCTGCTTCGCGATCTCGAGGGTGCCGTCAGGGGATCCGTCGTCGACGATAATAACCTCCCAATCCAGCTTCCTATAATTAAAAAAAACCGACATTAGCCCCAGCACTCTTAATTTATATAATCTCAAGCGCATACTCCTCATTGAAGGTCCTCTGGATCAGCCAGATAATGATAGGGAGGTTCCTCCGCTCATTGTAGGTGGGAAGAATGACCGAGTACTTGTTCTTGGCCGCCGCCATTTTGAAGACCCACGAGTCAATTAATAAATTAAGGAGCGGTAAAAGATCCGAGCGAAGATCAATGAACAGAAAAGAGAAAAGAAAGGAGTAGGGAACGTATGGCTGACAGCTTGTTGCATTCGGCAACGCCAGATCGCGGCCAAGTCGCCAGATCCGGAATTTACCGCCCTGGCAGAATCCGATAGCTTATCGGGTGTTTTGCTTCGACTTCAAGTAGAATACTTCCAAGGTTACTCTACTTTTGTTTCTAATTGATCTCAGAAACACTCCAAAGGCTCTAGAGATGGATTCAGCACCAGACAAGCACATTCGGAATATATCCAGGTGTAATTGTTCACTTCATTCCCCTCACACTTCAACTGACCCTTACTGATTGCCTATGCAGCTTCTCGGCCCCGCAGCTCGACCAGAGGTCCTTTAGATGCATCAGACGAGTGAGCATGATACCTTGGCTTCCACCGCTATATCTTTTCTCTTACATGATCCAGCCCTCTCGCTCTCCCCGAAACACCCACCTCCCCTATCAAACACAAATCAATGCTTGCTGCCAACGACACCTTTTCTGGATCATCCTTCTACGAGTTGGATCCGCTTGCGCCAGACAATCTACCAGAAGGTTTAGAAAAAGACCTATCGTTTTTACTCCGGCATAGCAACTTCCATACCCTCTCTCATCTTGACATCCCTCCGCCACTACGATCCGAATTCCTTATCCTCAACCCAGGGGAGCCTTTATCAACTTCACTAGGCACCCTCGAAAAGCTATTAGCCGAGGGTCGATTCCTCATTGCGGCCCATTTCTCCGCTTCTATCTTAACCTCGTCTTTGATATCTCCGACGGATATAAAGATCATCTTTTCCCTTTTCTACACGCGCCTGGCCAGCTTGGATCTGTCGGGCAATACAGTTCTCGCAGCACAGGAATCGAAAGCCCTAGAAGATTTGACTTCAGCGTTCTATTATATCGATCTCAAGCCTGAATCAGCTGCGACCGATAATGATAAAGACTCAGAACATGAACATGAACATGAACAAGATCCTCGTCATATTGTTCCATGGCCACTTCGCGTACTGGCCGTTAGACTCCAGAGTATAGGCTTTGGTGATTCTCGCCGAAGTATTGGCGGCCTGTACGAGATCGGCCTGGAAGCGCGCCGAGAGATCATGAGAAGCGAAGCTACTGAAGATGAGCGAGAATTATGGAAACAGCGATTGGCAGATCTTGGGATTAGGGGTGTGAATGCGCTTATAGAGATGGGTGATTTCGATTCAGCCAGGAGATCGCTTGATAGCCTCCGGGCACCTGGGTCAGAGTCTAACATAACAAAGTTGAGGAAGGCGCTTTTGCTTTTGCGGATTGGTGATCTGGACGCAGCAAGCCAGGTATTTGGTTATTCTAATGAGACGAAAGAGGCTGCTTTATTGAAGCCACTGATAAGCATGTCAGATGGTCGCTTCGTTGACGCAGTGGCTGAGTGGCGCGTTCTCGGGGAGGATAGGACAAGGACGGATGGGGCTCTGGTAGCTCAAAACCTGGCTGTGTGTCTTCTCTACACTGGACAGCTGGATGAGGTATTTGATCCCGTTATCCCATACACCTATTTGAAGGGTGCTTTGAACGCATTGACTGATTGTTTGTTCCTAGTCTCGTCAGCTCCTTGAGGCCCAGGTCTCATCCAACCATTCGTTTGGTAGTTTGATATTCAATTTGTCGACGGTCTACGAGCTTTGTACCGACAGAGCGACTCACATGAAGGGACAGCTGGCTGATACGATCTCAAAACAGCCTGTCATCGGACAGACAAATTTAGATCGGCCAAACTCAGACCTAAAGTTATAAGACTTCAAATTGAAAATCACTTCGCCCAGGGGGCCATTGGATTCAATCTGTCTGCACTCGATCTAAATGATAATTAATACTCCGTGAATGATATCCGTCTGCTAATGATACGACGTTTTCCCAACCAACGCCATGCAATGAAACGAACGCCACTAAATGCTCTTGTCCAAAGAAAGTCTAGTCCGACATGTACTCATGCACTCGATGCACTTGGCTCCGCCTTGGGAGGGGCCCTCTGCTTCAGTCGCTTGATGATAATCCTATCACCTTCCCGTTCCCAGCGAAGCTTCTCTTGCTCAACCAATTTCTCCCATGTCCAACTCTGTTCGTCTCCTGTACAGCCGCCCAAGATCCAACTGATGTGCACGCTGAGATAGGCACTGCCCACGGCCTTGAGCGCATGTCTGCGAACTCGGTCTGCGGCCCAATTCATCACTGCGCGGATGTGAGAATCCACGCTGTTGTGTAATTGCCAGAATACCACCCAATTATCGTGCATTAAGGCAGCCAAAACCTTATCTACTGTTTGGGACTGATAGGAATGCTCTTTCCGCGCCCGGGCGCGTAATTCAAATGCCGCAATCATATCTCCTTGCCGGCAGGCATAATCGAGAATCAAGTATGTGACCAGCTCCGTGGCTTCAGCGCCGGGTAATGGGTGAGATGTGGAGTGCAGTTTATCCAGAACGTATCGTAGAGAGGGGAAGTATGACGGTGGGTGATGCGCAAGAATAGATAAACGAATGGAGAAGACATGAATCCGCTGTGAGAATTCTGCCGGTGTAGTTGTAGCTGTTGCCAGAACGGCTTCGCGCAGCTTCCGAAGGGAGAGAAGGAGTGTGGATAGCTCTGTTGATGGTGGCGGGACACCCTTCTGTGCGGGGTGTAATTTCAAGGGCGACTGGGAAGCGGGCGGATTGGAAGTCGCATCGTTAGAGGGACTTGTTGGGAGGGAGCCCAATGCTGCATCAAGGTCTTTCGAGTGCTGGGCACAAAATCGCATGTATCGATCGACTATTTTGTCGAAGTACTGCGTCTGAATCTTATGGTCCAACAGTCTGCCGATGTTAGCATATTAGTCTTGGCTCGGAAGATTGCGCATCTCAAACGCACTTCTTATCCCCCTTTGAAACGAATCCAACATTTTCCAGGGAGTCAGATACTGGGCGTAAGCGACTCATCTTTCCATGTGTTGACATGTGGTGACATAGGATGATATCAACCGTCATTGGAGTTGATATGGTGTTTGTCTTGTTTGCTTTCTCCCACGCCGAGGCTTTCCCCAACACGGCCTATGTTGAACTGCCCAACAGCTGGCATTTCTTTTTTTATCTTCATCTTTTTTATATTTAACTCATTTTTTTTTTTTTTTCCTTTTTTTTTCCTAAGGATTTTTATCTGCTGACTTGTCTTACTTGTTCTATCGTTGGTCAACTTCAAAACATTTCTGTAACTCATTGCATACTTACATACCTGCATATCGCATGTGATCATGCCTCACCAACGTCGCCCTATTGAACACCAGAAAGCGTCGGTAGATAGTCAGCCTACCGAGATGACTACAGTCGGGGAGGAGGCTCGCAACTTGGTAAAGCGACTTCTTCATTGGGACGATCTACCTCACTGGCAACGCGACAACCATCACATCCATACTGGATATCGGCCCGCCTCGTCCTCATTTTTAAGTTCATTTCAATCGCTGGGTTACGTTCACAATGAGACGGTCAACATCTACACCCACCTCTTGCCAGCAGTGATGGCTGCCCCCGCTGCGTACTGGCTCTACCACTTGCTTTCTCCGCGGTACCGGGATGCAGCCGATTCTGATATCCTCGCTTTTGCCTGTTTCTTCGCGGGGGCTGCTTTCTGTCTTGGCATGTCCGCCACCTTTCACACCGTCTCAAACCATTCACCTGTGGTTGCACGCATTGGCAACGCACTGGACTATATCGGTATCGTGGGACTCATTGTGGGAAGCTTTGTACCTAGTATCTTCTACGGATTTTATTGTGTACCCAATCTTCGAAACAGGTACTGGGCCATGATCTGTACCATTGGGCTAGGCTGCGTGATTGTATCCGCTTCTCCCCGGTTCCGCACGCCTCGTTGGCGTCCGTTCCGCGCTACCATGTTCGTTGGGATGGGCTTGTCTGCTGTCTTCCCCGTACTCCATGGGGTTTTCCTCTTTGGACTTGACCGCATGCAACAGCAAATCGGTCTAAACTGGGTCGTTTTCCAGGGCTTCTTGTATATACTTGGAGCCGGGATCTATGCGGCCCGAGTACCTGAGCGACTCATGCCCGGGAAATTCGACATTGTGGGGAGTTCGCATCAAATCTTCCACGTGCTGGTGGTCTGCGCAGCAGTAGCTCACCTGACAGGGCTGTTGAAGGCATTCGATTATCGGCACAGCGGGGTTGCCGAGACCTGTCAGATTCCACGCGGCTGAGTCGGGGTCTGGCGCAACACAAGAGGTTGGACAACATGCTCATGGCAATTTTTCAGAGGTAGCATGGAATGAAATGTTCACGTTGTAGCGTACGTGGCGCGGCTTATGTTCAAGAATCTCTCAAGGGTCAAAAGTCCCCCTGCTGACGATGACTCGAATTAGTATGTGCAACAATGACACAATGACGAAAGAAATGAAGCGGTGAACGCATAATTTACTTACAGGGACTAGACCCGGTCAGCCGATAAAAAAGATACCTTTTTTTTTTGCTTCTATTTCACATGGTGCCCAGCGTTGTCCATTCGAGGCTATTGTACTTGTGTTCCATTGGCGAAAGAGCAGGCCCTAGCGGGAGAACAGACCAACAGCCCTTGTTAGTAAAAGGTTCATCTGGTTTTCCACTAACCCAGAAACTTAACCCCGAAATTGGCGTTTACGATGTTGCATCAGGGTGTGACGGCTACCAACAAAAGGACCCCTAGGCGGTTTCTCTTGAGGGACCCTGTTTTCTCATATCACGAGCAGTGTTCAAAAATAGCGAAAGCTGTCGACCAAAGCAATTTTCCTTTTGCCAGATCAGGTTGTATTAGATTTAAGAAGGAATTTTGAGGGAAGATGCTTCTTTTTAACCTCGGAATACCGGTGCCAGTTTGCGTCCCATGCGTGGTTGATCAGATGGAAGCATATGGGGTTTCACAGCGGCTGACCTCTTTATGCGGCTGCCATCGGTACTGAATTTGAATGTCAGAGTGACATTTCCTCCCTCTGAAGCTTGAGCTTGTTTATATATACAAGGGAGTGGATGTAGAGGGGGGTGTGAAGTATATACCTCATTGGACGGGTGTGGTATCATTGTATTGATCTGGCTTTCTATTTCTAATTTCCGTTTTTTCCCTTTTTCTTTCCATTTATATCCACATATCACCGAACCCCGGGCTATAGGTATTGTCATTGATATCGTATTGGGAGATCCTACTAGCTTGCTTCGTGTTTCCCACCCCAACTCCCCCCGTCCACAACCAGCCCCAAACAGAAAATGCTTGCAGAGTCCAATGGCAGCCCATATGCCGGCGGAGATACACCTAAACTTCGAACTGCTTGTGAAAACTGCCGGCAATCCAAGGTGAAATGCAACCTGTCTGGCAAGAGTGTCTGTACTCGCTGCCTACGTCACGGCCTACAGTGTCAATACGGATTTGCAAATCGATCTGGTAAACCAAAGGGTAGCAAAAACAGAGCTACTCTCCGCAAACTAGGCCAGTTGCAAGAAGAGAAGCCTACTATGCGTGGCTTTCGCGGTAGTCGGCTTGTTGCCCCTGTGGCCGACATGGAACCGCTAGTTGGGAATAGCTATGGCAGTCAAATTCCTGACCCAGCAATTGACAACGATGTAAGTTTTCACTTAGACTCACCAATTCGGCATCTTTCTAATAATTTGCCTTCCTGTAGGTCTGCTTGATATCTAATCAGCCGGGCTTCTGGGAAAGTCCCCGAGGCTTCGGCAACACAACAACCCTAGAGTCATCTGTTTGTCCTGGACAATTGACGACAGTTGAGAGCTCCCCATTCACAGATCTTGTTGATCCATGTCCTGCCCTCCCAGCCGGCCTGGGATATCCGCATACGCCCGTGACACCGACATTTCTGTCCGGAGAACTGGCCGATGGGATGGCCAGTCCACCTCTAGTCGGTTCTGTGGCTTCGCCATATCCAATTTCGCCATGCGAGTGTGTGGATATGCAGCTATTCCATATGGACCGGCTTAACCACCTGCTCGTTGGATCAATGCCCCTGCGGCTCGATCACAGCCTGCAGACAATCAAGTGCACATTTTGCGCATGCCAGATGTTCCTGCAGTGTACTAAATGTCCCAAAGACAGCACAAACCTGTTGCTGACTATATCAGTACTCAATCTCACCCTCCAGCTCTTTGAGTACTGGGTTTCGCGAGAGACGTCTCGCGCACCGCGGCCAGAGCACGGTGTCGATATCCGCTACGGATACTACGAGATCTGCCACGAGGAAAACAGGCAGATACGCAACTTCTTACTGCGAGGACTATTGTTACAGTGTCGGGATGTATTACTGGCTCTGAAAAGCACCGCTAGTGCCGCCGATGTTCAAATTCCCAAGTTGGGCGACCACGAAGGTCCGTCAGAACCGAGACTATCAGATGAGCATGCTAGTCAGCACTGGGCTCTTTCGGAGCATGTCGGTTTACTTCCCGACTTGGATCCCGATATTCCGAGCGGTACACCCAGAAGCGAAGGTCTGCTTTCCATCATCGCCGGCTATGAAGCTACTGTGTCGGCGTTCTTACAGTCGACTTCATGGGGGGAGTGTATCTGTGGATCTGGACGAGTGATGCATGACGAGTCTCTTTAAATTATACCCACGTACGGGAGGTCAACTGTTTTCTGTCGCTACTGTACGCTAGGGAGGAAGAATGTAGAGAGTGCGGAGAAGTAAGAGTTGGATGCCACAAGCCGGACAGTAAACGCAGATCGGCTATATTAACAGAAAATTGAAAAACATATCGCCTATATACGATATAATAGTAACGAAAGTAAATTATAATGTATACCAAAATAAATTGTGGTAAACCCCCCCCCCCCATCTCCTCTACCATGTATACCCCACAAAATCTCGGTCCGCGGTGAGCCTCGGCGATCCAAGAGCCGAGAGGTTGTTTGTATAAGACCTTCCCCTCTTACAAGCTCAACGCTCACCTTTGATTCATTCCAATAATTTCAAAAATGGCTCCCTCCGACCGTCTCAGTCAAGTCAATGAACACCTCAACTACCCGGCCGGCCTACTAGCAGGCCAAGTAGCCATCATCACTGGTGCAGGCCAAGGCATCGGCGCCGAAGCAGCCCGACTGTTCGCAAACGAAGGCGCTAAGGTCGTAGTCGCTGATATCGATGCCAGTATGAGACCCATAATTACACATTGATATTGTAACCCTTTACGATGTCTACATCTCTAACAAACAAACAGAGAAAGCCAACGCTGTCGCTGACGCGATCAACTCCGCCAAGGCCGGCCGTGCCCTGGCCGTCGTTGGCGATGTCCTCGATAGCAACTATATCACCGAACTGGTAAAGAAAACCGCCGAGTTCGGCAATGGAAAAATCCACATTATCATCAACAATGCCGGGTTCACCTGGGATGGTGTTATTCACAAGGTGAGAACAATCTCAGCGTGAACATATATATACTACCAAGCTATCATTCCACTAACGATCCAAATTCCCCACACAGATGACAGACAAGCAATGGGAGACCATGCTAGCCGTGCATAATACCGCACCCTTCCAGCTCGTGCGCGCCGCAGCACCCTACTTCCGAGTGAAAGACCAAGAGCCGCGCGTAGTGATCAACATCAGCAGCACAAGTGGCATCCACGGCAATGCGTAAGTACCCGATATCCAAGACCCAGTCTCCACTCTCTCGCTTTCGCAACAGCCCAACAACAACAAATATTAAATCCTACATACTAACCGAGTAAAACAGAGGCCAGGCCAATTATGCAGTTGCGAAAGCCGGTGTTGTCGGCCTGACCCGTACAATCGCCAAAGAATGGGGCCCATCCTTCGGTGTTCGGTCCAACACTATCGCCTTCGGCTTTGTGACGACACGTCTCACCGCCGCCAAGGAAGAAGGCGCTTTCATCACCACACCCGACGGCACGAAGGTTGCTCTGGGAATTCCAGGCAAGCAGCTTGCGACTAAGAAGGGCTCTGTGGACCAGGAAAAGAAGGAGGTTGCTGCTCCTACTTACCCTGATATCCCGCTAGGCAGGCCTGCGACCCCCGTTGAGGCTGCGAGGGCGATTCTGGGTGTTGCATCGCCGTGGTTCTCTTATGTTAATGGGGAGACGATTCGGGTCACCGGTGGACGGAATATGTAGATTCTGGATGTAATATCGGTGTGTGTATATATATATCCGGATTCCGAGCTGGATGTATAGATGCAAAATGAATTTATTGAATATATATATCTGCTTTATTGAAAGGGTCCGTATGCTGTACATATATCATCGTTAAGACGTTAGGATGTACTATATCACCCTGCTGCACATATTGCACAAATTTCCCAACTTGCTCCTAGGCCACTAACCGATTCGGCCTTTCTTTCCCACTCCTACCTCTCGTCGCCTCATGACAAAACAGGGACCTTCACACCTATGATTATAAGAAAATTCATTCGAACTACACGTTTCCCACACTCTGTGTTCCCCTGCTTCTACAAGAGATTGGAGACATTCCCTGATGTCTGGCTCAAGTAGCTATTAGGCGGAGAGGGATTTTAGCTTGCTACTAGATATATTCTCGAGTCCGCATGGTCCCTTTAGGTATTTCAGATATAATCCATCATCTTTGAACAAAACCATTAGAATCACACTAAATCCAATCTCGGGATTTACCTGGGCATAACCCGTAACCTTTGAAGGTTGCATTCATCGATGGATGGATTGGCGCGCTGACTAGAGAACCCAAGTGAAATCTACACAGGCAATGCCCTTTGGTCTATTTTCGGCTTTACCTACCTGGGTAGGTAGTCCTTCCAAGGTCCATGGGTTCACATTGGAAACGCCGGGTGCAAAATAGAGGTGTGATGGGGCAGTGGGCGGTGGGAAAGCAGCCGTTTCCGTGGCCTCAAAAGTGGTCATTTTCGGCGTCAAACCCACAGGTCCGTCATATTCTATGTGTAAAACCTAATCTAACTCACTAGAGACCCAACTACCGTTAATTCGGAATGGATCTGTCCCGTCTTGCGTACCACTTGGGCAGCCAGCGGTTTCTCGGTGGCGCGGCCGCATCACACGACGAAACACGAAACATCATCCCCTCATGCCCAATCGAGTCTCGGCCGTTTTCGGACGGCGCAACGTTGCACGACAGGATGCTAAGAAATGGTTGGGGGCGTCTTTTGAAGGAGGTTAAATTTACAACGTTATCAAGTGAGACTGGAGGTAGAGGTAGTAGTAGAATTCAATGGTGTAAATTGTGAAGTGTTTTTCCTCATGCCACACCGAGGTATCATATCGTAAGAATCAATGAAAGGGAACAAGATGTGTCCCGAAATGTCCCGCCAATGCGAAAAGTCTATGCACATATGAGTAGAAAAGAACTGAGATCACCCTTAGGTCGTCAAAATAACAAAAAGCCTTCCCAAAAAAGATAAACAGAGAATCCAAAAATCGAATAAGAAGTGTCAACGCCGGGTTGAAATGTCCAAATACACCAATCCAAAAATAAAAATAAACAAGACCCCGTATTTCATCAGCCCTCCCAGGGGCGTATCTTCAAATCGTGCTTCCCAGTGTATTATCACGCCAGAAAATGGAAACGTAAAAAAAAAACCTCCAGGTATGTGTGGAAATATTAAAACAATAAGAAAGGAGACCCGGTCGCAAGGGAGACATAGGACTGTGGTCAAACGGTCCATGCAAGGTCGTGAAGCCAGGGAATCTCCGTGGTCCAGCGGGAAAAAATGGAGTAAATATGTCCAAAGGGAAAAGAAAGCTGGTGGCCGAGTCCAGTGGATCATGATCAACGCGATCAACTTTTTTTGTTTGTTCGGCAGCTTTTAAAAGAGTTCGCTCGATGGCGGAAGTAAGAGAGAAGAGAGTTAAGGGGACCCGAAATATGCGAACGGAGATATCGGGCAGCATTCGATCAAGGAATGGTCATGTAAAGAGAAGAGCGTCAAGCCATGCAGCTGTGAGGCAAGGAGCAATTAGACGGGGATCTCCATGCCCTGGAGGTTGGGGTGCATGAGGCCATAAGCAAAGGGATCCGCGGGAAAGAAGGGCTCCGCGCAGACGGAAGGGAAGACAGCCTTGCAATCGGGGACCTGCTCCGAAACTGCTGGCGACATGGTATCGAAATCCGAGTAATCCTCGGTGATGGCCGAACCGTCGGAAGCAGCCGATTGGGAGAAGGCCGAGTATTGCGCGGAGTCCAAGGATGAGCCAGATGCCTGGGCATACAGGGGTTCCATGGGGCCCATGAACATTGGCATCTGGGGCTGGGGAATGTAGTCGATCTGTTCCGGCACCCAGGGGGTTTGGACCACGGGATTCTCGGTGAAGCGGGGGCACTCCAGAATGAGCTGGCGCAGCTCTGGGATGGAGATCCGCTTCATTGGGTCCAGCTCAAAGACGCGACTCAGTATACTCACCATCTCGGAAGAGAGAGGCAAAATAGTCTTCAAGAAGAATGGGTCCTTGAGGTAGGCCTGGAATGTGGAGTCCTCGACCGAGGCACGTTTCCATGGATTGCGACCGCAGGTTAGATTAACAAGAATCACGCCCAGACTCCAGACGTCGTTGGCAGCGGACATGTAGCAGGACAAGGGTCGGGCGTTGGATTGTTGACATTCTATAAACATGTCAAGTTAGCCACAGGGCCAAAACCAGAAAAAGAGGGTGCGTGGTTGGGTGCGCTTACCAGGCGACATGTAGAACGTGGAACCGCATCCAAAGTCCGTCGTATAATAATCTGTTGTCGCCAGGCCAAAGTCGGCAAGCTTGACAGTCATTCCATTTTCGGTCACGAGGACGTTCTCAGGCTTGAGGTCCCGGTGGTAGATCCCGAGAGAATGGCAAAATTGTACAGCATCCAGGATTTGGAGGAACACACTCCTGGCCAAGAAGTCATTGCCGACAAAGTTTCCCTTATCGGTAATGTTAGAGAACAGGTCTCCTTCTGGGCAATACTCCATGACAACGTAGGTACAATCCAAGGAATCCATGATGCGGACTAAGGGAACCACATTGGGGTGTTGGCTGGCCAGGTGGTGGAGTCTAATCTCGCGCTGCTGGAACTTGAGTTGACGGACATCCAGACCATCCTTGCAGAGAACCTTGACGGCATAGACTTCGTTGGTGTGAATGTCCACGGCGGTGTAAACAACGCCGTAGGCTCCGACGCCCAAGACTCTGGTGAGTTCCAGCCGGTTGGCTAATACGAGTCCTAGACGATCCTCGGGAGCATAGCGGCGGGGAGCCGGCGATGGTGGTGGTGTTGGTAGCATGGCCGGATACATTGTCCTTGGGGGTGGTTGTGTAAGAGGGGATCCAATGGTCCTCTCCCGGATGAGACGAGGAAAAGAGTGAGAGTGAGAGAGAGCGCAAAGGTAGTCTGATCCAGGGAGATTATAAGAGAAGCCTAAATCCACGGATATTCAAAAGGCATCCATTCCAATCCAATGGGGGTTTTAAGATGGTCCGATCTAGGTCCGTTTGGTCCGGTCTGGTTGTGTTTGATAGAAGTCGAGAAGGAGAGTTGTTGCACAAGTGAACCAGAAGCAAGAACAACAAAAATAAAACAAAATAAAACAACAAATAAAAAGAGGAGTATAGTAAATATATAAGAAAGATGTTGAAATATACAAAGTCGCGAAGTCGAGAGAGAAGGAAGGGTATTATAGAAGAGATCTCAGGTAGATGGCCGCCTCGTGGTTCGAGAGACAATAATAAAACAAAATGGAAAGCGCACTAGTCAAAAAGGAAATTACATTAAATCCTAAAAGGGGAAAGGATCGAATGGAATCTAAAAAAGAAAAGCAAAAAAGAAAATTAAAATTTCCCAAAAGAATCTATGATGCGTACAAAATAGAGTGGCACTAAAAGAAATTAATATTTTAAAAAAAGAAAAAGTAAATAATAATAGGCCATGTGTACGAAGCGGTGTGCATGCCCGAGTGTGGTTAGACCAATCATTATGACTCGGTCGGTCTTTCCTGCAGCCGCTACAACCGATGATTGGACCATAAGTCATAACGATCGACTAGAACCTTGGAAACTGCAGAGTCTCCTATTTTTTCCAAGGTTTTTATTTTCTTCCACACAATTTCCAAGTTCCCACAATTGTGCACACTGCCCAGATGGTCTTCCGTTCTAGGCCTAGTGTGGCAATGCCCTTCTGTCCACGTATCCCAACCCCTGTTCTTCCCAACGGTGTTTCTGCCTTGAAACCTCCTGACACACATTTGCCAACACACCCGCCACCCACATTCTACCAATAAGCTCATTGCCCCCAGCCCCGCAAAGCTATGGCATCTTGAGTCAGATCTGGTTGCCCATATTTACAAAAAGTATACCCATGGATCGGGATGTTTGAATGCAGATGTTTGAATGCAGCATATCTGTCCTTTTTTTTTTCCCTTTTCTTTTCCGTGATCATCATTTTAATTAGGTGTCATGATTATATCCATGGATGATCCAAATTGATATGATTATTAAGAATCATACTTCAACCCGTGGACTCTCTGACTTTTCTACACCGTCCTTTGCACAGACACACCTAACTCTATACCGAACCCCACCTGGCCCCTCTCCTCAACCCCGTTCTAGGCTGACTCGGGTCTAGACAGGACGCTAAAGAAGTGCAAGAGTGAGGCGATGATGGAGGGGCGCTATGGCCAACCATTTGCTCGAACTGTTCGTTTTTCGAGAAACTCCCCTAAGAGCAGCTGAGTGGGGGGTGGGCGCTTCCCTGCTGACTAGTTCTGCACGGGCCATACACTTCATCTTCTTTCTCCTGGCGCTAATGTACCTTGACTATCTGGGACACAATGGGAAGGGAACTCGTATTATTATTGGCGTTGCTGTGGACTTCCGATTCCTGTTGTCCGTTTCTCCTTTTAGACCTTGGTCCTTCTGTTGATGGCTGGGCTACCCTTTTCTTTTTCACCCCGTCGGCACATCCAACAGAGGTACTCCCGTATGTTGTCAAGGTGGACTCCGTACTTCGTACAGCCCGGAGGCAAGAATAGCCCCTGTAAACATAAAGTTGCCTCGTCGAGTCTTCAATCTCACTACTCCGTACTCTTTGTCTGTATCTCACCACTTGCGTCATACACAGGCAAGGGCCATGTACTGACCCGAGTCTGACTTATTCAAACTGTATTCCCGCCCCCCAAATTATCAAATCATCCTATCATCCCGGGCAAAAAGTGTATGTTGGAGTATAGCCAAGGGAAAGTGTGCCAGTTCTCTGGTACGGAAGTTATCACAACTCACTCTACTCCGTATGGGTACTCTACACATTGCGGTGAGCAAGACAAAACATCCACCAAAATCAATATTCTATCCCCTAAAGCTCCCTAGATCGACGTAAGCCCGCAGCCAGTCCAATCACCTGATAGAGATCAGGGTTACGATTCATCACATCCGTTGTCGGTTCTCAGGACCCGAAACCTGTCCATGCAGAGGGTAGCTGTACCATAGCAACTAGTCCCATGTACAACTAATGTACTCCGTAATATGGAGGTGGTACAAGGTGCACATCGATGTAGAAGATATGCTGACTCGTGTGATATGATATGTGCCATATGTGATAGACGCCCGTTCCCCTTTGTGTACCGTGCCTTGCCTGCCTCCGAGCGCAACGATTAATGTACCCCAGGATTGGCAATGCAGTTGGCTCGTCCAAAGATCAATCAGGTTTTTCTTGTTTCTCACTCGGAAATCGGGCCGTTGCTTTTTTTTTCTCCCTTTTTTTACTTTTTATGATTCTGCGACCGGCAGATGTTGTGTTCAGTGTGTTGTAGCACTTTTAGTTTCGGGGTCTACACACCGCTAGAGGTGATCTCAGATATATCACTAACTACTCCGTATAATGTTTTGAATTTTATACTCCGTGTGCTCCGTACTACTAATGTGTATGAGGATATTGTACAGAGTACAGTATGTTTCTTGTAAAGTGGCCAACTTATTGGAAACAGACTACGGGGTACTTCTACCTACAACGCAAGTATGATATTTAGCGACCGCCACAGATCATCCATATCCCGTGTCCAATGAACACATTTCCCGTCATAACTCTTTCCAACTATTCTCTCCTTTTCATTTCCAATTGTTTATCTTTGCCTCTAAACGCCCGACACCCTAAGGTAGATGACTCGGTGCCCTGCAGGTGGCGGGACCCACAATATAAACACCTCTCGACATCATGATTATTTGTTCTCAACATGGCGCCAACATCCATGTCTAGTCCCGATCAACAGACCAATAGATCAACAAACCCCGACCAAAGGGGATCGGAGATTAAACGCCCGTCCTATTTTTGCGGATTCTTTTGCCACGGGGCATTCTGGTCCATTCTGGTCTTAGATTTCGTATACAACAAACAGGAAATACGGCATTTGGACTCGTTCGGCGATTGGATGTGGATTTTTTACCCAGGTGGCAAGGGCCTCTTCCGTTGATCGCCCTTCGCCTTCTGGAACACTCCACACTTCCATTCGATCCGATAGACCACAACGTAATTGTATGTTGTATGTTATCATAGTTTAGGATTATAGTTGAGAAAGTGAATGACAATTGATGTGATGATGATGACTATGATGCACATCGTATATCGAGTACGTGGGCCTGCAAGTAAAACTAAAACGCCATGCAGCAACTATCAAATCAACACGGAATAGATATCCATCCTCATTGCTTTTTTAGAATCAAACCGTGACCAACACTATAGAAACAATATCTCCTAGTTCCAAGTAACTAGCTAGGCCAAAAGCAAATCCAAAAGAAAAAAAGAAAAAAATGGCCCTATCGGCATCTATCGGCATCTATCCAAGCCCCCCCCCCCCAAAAAAGTCAGCCTCACCATCTTCCATCTGCCCGCAATTATTACCTAGACGACACGTCTTCTATCCAATGGCCACCTACAGCCACCGGGAAACACGAGGGTAATTGGAGAACTTCCGCCTCTGCCGCCCCTAGGGATAACAGACCCGAGAAAGGAGGCAATAGTCTAGTCTAGTGTCATGTACTCCGTACTCCATATTCCATAGTCATAACATGGATTGTAGAAAAAGTATCGTGCTAATCGGATATTCTAGTACCTACTATATCTGTCATCACTCTACAACATACTCGGTGGTCGAGGTAAGATAGCTTAGCCTCTTTCCCGAATCCAAGGCTCTTCTCTCTGCCCCCCACAACTCAAAAATGAGAACCAAGCCCAGGAAATCCCCAAGGTTCCGGCTATGTAAGACTGAACCGCGGATGCAGGCTGGACTAAGACTGAGTTTGGCTTAGAGGCGATCTAGAACCCCCAAAGTCTTCGTTTAGTTCTTAGGTTCCGTGGATTTGGCCGGGTCCTAGCGATTTTGAGTTAGGCGTTGCCGTGTTTGGACTGGGGCCAGGCTTGGGGTTCTTTGTTTGTGAATATGGGGGTCATACGATATCGTGCAATAGAGGATAAAGTGGAGTTGTGTAGGTAGTTTGATTAGTTCCAGATCGATCTTACCAGGGGCTTGGGTCAATAGGGGCTAAGGTCAAAGGGGGCCGGAACGGGGGCTTGTGTTTGTGCTGGGATGTTTCTTTGTGATAGTGATGAATTGGATTCAGGATCGGGTTATCGCGCGCTACTGATGCGCTGGGGTGTTGCAATTCGGGGCCAGGGGGCTTGTTTGTTTTTGGTAGGAGCTAGCCTTCAGTGTCGGACTACGGGATGATGCATGGTGCACCTCTGTAGGGGGTTTCTTTGTTGGCTTGCTGGCTACACAGAGCTATGTTTACGCTTTAATGGAAGGTTGGACAGATTCCAAGCCACCCCCGGTTTCGGCAGGAGTCCTAAAGCCGAGGATGGACAGGGGTTGGTGTCTTTGTGGAAATGTTACATATGGACTTGCATTGAGAAGCTAGTTGCTAAGTTACTCTCACAGTGTGCATATTGACAAGAAAAAAAAAATAACTCGTAGATCAACTCTTCCCCGGTAGCGCCGATCCTTCCACCCGAGTTACGCCATTTCAGGCCCAGGATTGGACATCCTGGGAAGCTCGGATAGATCAAGTTGGAACCCATGCAGTAAAATCTCTCTCATCAGGTAACTTAGTTACATCCTAGGCGCCAGGAATGGGTGTTTCAAAGCTTCGGCTGGGGTGATCCGTTTCTCAGGGTTAAGACTCAAGCACCGGTCAAGTAGGTCCAAGAACATCGTCAGTTCCTTGACCTCAGCATCTGGCATTCCGCGAGTTCCTTGTGCCATGAGGCGTGACTTCAAGTCACGTGTCGGTTTCTTGAAGTCCACAATTTTGGTGTGAAGGCGGCCGGTGATCTTGTCTTCCTCCACGCTGTGGAAGTTGAGCAGTTCATCAAAGTGATGAGGCGACAGGGATCCGCGGCGAAGAAGTTTCGGCGGGTACTTGCCCCGACACTCCATGATAGAGCGAAGCATCTGGTTGTTGTTTCGGCCGGTGAAGAGAATTTTGCCCGTGTACAACTCAAAGAGGGTACAGCCAATGGACCAGACGTCGATGGCGTAGTCGTAAGGGATACCCAGGATGATTTCCGGGGCACGGTAGAAACGACTGACGAGGTAAGGCGTAATCTCATTGTCAGAAGCCGGCGACGCCGAACCCAGGTCGCAAACTTTCAGAATGTTGCGTTGCTCGTTCACAAGCAGATTATCCGGTTTGAGATCTGCGTGCAGGATGTTACACCGGCGGAGGTGAGCCAGCCCAAGGAAAATCTGTTGGCCATAGGCCCGAACCGCACGCAGGTTCAAGCCAACGTCCCTACCGAACTTTTTCAGGACCTCACGCAGGTCCATGCTAAGGTTCTCAAATACCATGCACAAGTGACCCTTGTGATCGAAGTATCGGTCGAACTTAATGAGGTGCATTTTGTTTTGCGGATCAGCTTCCTGGAGTTGCTCCAGGATGCCAATCTCCTTCATACCAGCCTTGCGCATTATCGCGTTCTGGCGAATTATCTTGACGGCAACCAGACCCCCCGTTTGGGTGTCAGTTGCACGTACGACAGACGAGAACATTCCCTTGCCAAGGTTTTGATGGACATGGTATCGTCCGTTGATCAGCTCTCCGAGGCGAACGGCGTAATAACCTTCCGAATCGTCCCAATTATCCATCATGCTGATATCCAGTTCCTTGCCCTGGGGTACAGCTGTGGCCGAAGCATGGGCCGGCTTGGGTTCAGGCGCTTCCTCTGCGAACATGTCATCGTCGTCGTCTGCAAACATATCGAACACCTCGGTCTTCGGCGGTGGCACTGCGGGGGCATCAGGTAGGAGAATGTCCTGCTTGGTAGTCTTGGTCTCATCGTATGCTGCAGAGGAAATGTCGTCCTTTCCACCTTGTACATTGCCATGTTTCTGTCTTTCTTGCTTTGTATCAAGAGTTGGATCATAATCAGCAGCAGATGGAGCGTCCTTATCAGTATCGGCAACAGGCGCATTGGAGTTGACGGTGTCCATGTCTTTTCCAATACTACCAGAGAATGCCTCCCCGGGTTGTTCAAAGGGGGATGCCGTTGGAGAATCTATGGAGTCTACATGCGTCAGTTTCGTCGATATCAAGGTATGCTTGTCCGAGAGAAACCCACCGGATGCCTCCTTTGCGCTAGTTGGCTCAGTGCCAGGCGTGGATGAATCCGTTTCAACCTCACCGACGTTCAGTGCTTTGAGATGGAGTGGCGTCGCTTGGCTTCGATGTTTCGCCCGAATAGCTTCACGGCGTTTCCGGCGAGCTTCAAGTGCATCGACTTCATTAATGGGCTCGGCGAGCTCCGGCTCTTGCGCAATCTCCGGGTTAGGGGTGGTTTCTCTGGGATGGATGTTAGTCACCCGTTCTTCCTTGTCCGTAACAGAATACACATACTCGTCAGTCACACGGGCTTGAAGGTTAGAAGAAGCCTGCACCTGGTTCTTTTGTTTTTCAGCACCAAGCTTCAAGTCCTGAGCGATGACCGAAGCCTTTCCTCGTTCCCTCACCAACTGTTCGGTGGGCAAGCGCCTTCCGGTATCCGCTGAAGACCTGGCATTAACCACGTTTGAGTCAAGTTCGTCGCCTGAATACTGCTTGGGTTTTCTTGGTTCACGGTATGGGGATCGGCTGCGGCTGCGGGTGCGTTGCCGCTTGTCCTTGTGTCGGTCATGTCGGTCATAATCATCACTGTATCGTAGCGCATCTCCATGGGTATCTTCGCGGTCATAGTCGTAGTATGAGTTCGGGCGCCTGTGGGAGGCGGGTCTGTCACGGCGTCTGTCGTCGTACCTAGACCTGTAGTGTCTCGGAGGCTCATGGCGGGGTCGCCGGTCGTAGCTCCCATCATAGGACTCGGGAAGATCATCGTGATTGCGTTTTTGGGTCTTGTTCTCTCTGTACGGGGAGCGAGAACGGGATCTCGATAGGGACCTGGTCCGCGATCGAGTGCCTTTCAACGACGCGGGAGATCTGGTGGCAGAGGATGGGCTAGCTCTGGTGGGACGGTCAACGGTGGTGCCATTAAGAGGAGGTTTTGACGCAGTTGCCTTCGTCTCTGGGCCTGATTCAACGATTTCACCCTCAGAGGGGACCGATGGGGACCTCGACCTGGGATGCGACATGTTTGCAATGTTCGAGAGTCAACAAAGGCGCGTAAACAAGGCTTCTCTCCGGTTCACTTCACTCGGCCTTTGGAGGAAGCTTGAACAATAAGGCTCAGTTAGCAAAAGCTGCAGCGACAATAAGTCTTTTCAAAAGGGTTTGTGAAGTCCAACCGGCTGTAAAAGGCCTGCCTTCACACCAAAGCCTTGCAAAAGTGATTAAAATCCCTGGCGCATAGCTTGCCTAGGGGACGGGCTTGAGAGACGGATAAAAGCACGTGCACGGGATGTTTATGACAACAAGAGATGGATCCAAAGCTAGCCATGGTGAAGGCTTGATGGAGTCATAGGATAGGGCAGAATCCACGCTAGGCCAGTTGTAGTAGGCGGTCAGTTAGGTTCTGCCGTATACCGCAGTGTAGTCCTGCGGAACATTACTTTTTTTTTTAAATTACCCCACTAACTGTCCTTGTACTAGCCTTATGCGTATTGAAAATACCAGCCCCTGGCTAGAGGCTTACTTATCTGCAAGATGATTATGTATGGTGTTGAAACAATACCACTGCCAATACCACTAGTAATATTTATAGCAGTAACCCAAACTTCGCCTCAGCCTGGCCACTAAGGGTCTGGATAAGCACCCGTGGACCCCTCGTATATTTTTTTTTTCTCTCATAACCATAAACTCACCCCGCTCTATCAAGCTCTCTTCAACTCGCTCTCCCAGTTACTTTATTCAGACAAAATGGGTGGTATCGGCAGAGAAGGTTCGTTCTACCGAATATTCTACTATTCTCGAAACCCAGTTCCCTAATATTTTATGATCTACAGGTGGCAAGGCCAAGCCCTTGAAGGCTGCCAAGAAGGAGAAGAAGGACCTCGATGAGGATGAGATCGCTCACCAGGCCAAGATCAAGGCTGGTATGGCTTTTTTGGACATCCTATTTAGAGAGTCTCTTAACTGACAACATTCTCTAGATGCCAAGGCCCGCAAGGACATGCAGGACGCCGCCAAGGGCAAGAAGGGTCCTCTCAACACCGGCCAGCAAGGCATTAAGAAGTCCGGCAAGAAATAAACGGATCGCATACTCCTCGATGGATCACTCGCCAAAACTCCCCACAACGAGCCTTGACACCGGGTTTCCTGAGTCCATATTCACGACCTACACGAGCCATGTTCAATAAGAGAGCGGAGGATGGATGGGTGGCTTCGAATGTGTGATCGCTCCAGCATCACTGCACTCATGGTTCATTTCTATGGGTCTTCTGTATATCTTTAGCCACCAATACCTATTTCGCGCTTGATCGCATTTTCACATACATGAGTTGCTTAGAATGATCAATTTCATTGAACAGTAACGAGATTAGTCGGACAAAATACATCAACATAAACCGCCACACCTTGGGCAAATTCCGAATAAAGTGGGTATCAACCTGCCACGCAGGGGAATGGGGAATCAAACGCTCAAAACACAACCACATGCCCCAATATCGGAAAAAGAACAAGCAAACTGCCTCGAAAAATAGGTACAATCAAACATAGACCAAATCACCATCCAAATGCCACTAACTAGTGACTCGCTTGACCCAGAGGTTATTGCCATCGCCGGAATTCTCCTTCTCGTCCAGGCGACGCCACGCTCGACTAATCTTCATACCAAGATCGTGCTCTTCTTTCTTGATATCCGCGATCTCGCCTTCGATGCCCTTGATGCTCTTCTGGATCTCGGCTTTGGCAGCCAGGTCATACGCAGCAGAAGTAGGCTGAAGGGCCTTGCTCAATTCAGCGATCAATGACTCCAGACTATATCTGCGCTGAGTAAGGTCGTCCCTCTTGGTCTCCATTGCTTTAATGCGGCCCTGGGCATCTAGTGGCACCTCGGGTGGAGGTGGAGGCGAAAGTGACTGCGCGGGCATCTGTCCACCTTGTTGTGCGACCTGGGATGGCGTGGGCTTTCGGACGGGCTTGCTCGAGTCAGGCTGTTTCTTCGATGTCGGCACGCCGATTGGGACTGGACGGCGTCGGGCCATGATAGAGGATGTGGATAGGTCGTCTGTAGACCGGGTTTCGAGCTGCATACTCTCCCGCGGGCTTGCATCTTGACTGCCGGGTTCGGTGGCCGTGTGTGTAGTTGCGCTGAAACGGCTTCTAGGCTCGTCGCTCGTGAGCATCATGTCGCTGAAATCGGTGTCGAATTCGAGTAGTGGTTTGTCCTCTGGTAGACGGGTTGGAGCGTGCTCAGTGGCCGGTCGCCGGGAAACTGACACTGGACCACCGGCGGTGATAGTGGTTACAGTTGTAGGAGCGAAGCTAAAGTTATCGAGCTGGGGACTCGTCTTTAGCGCGCCGTTGCCGTTGCGCTTGCTGGAATGCTCTTCCACTGGAAATCCACGTGACGCCGATCTACTTCTGGGTTCTTTTTGCGCAAGATCTTCGGTCTTCGAGAAACTGCTGATCCGGTTTCGAGCTGCGTTGAGGGTCTTTTTGGCATTAAATCCCTGGCCCCAGTTTAGTAGGTTGGACGCATTGGCCCCGGGGGGTTTGTGGAAAGACGTGTTGCGGGGATCAACCCGGCTAGCTCTACCAAAATCACTTATGGTTGGTTCACCTGAAAAGTTATCCCAGTGCGTCGATTTGCCGGAGATAAATCGCCTAGAGTCCTGTTCATGGTAGGGAGGCTGAACAGGTTGGACAGGCTGAACCCGGGAATGAGAGGGTGTCTCAACATACTCTATCTTGGGAATAGGTGTTGGCGACGATGAGACCCCAGTCTCCTGTCGCGCATAATCAGAAAAATGGTCTCCGTCGCCGATTGGCGAGACACAGAAACTACTTTGGCTTTCCCGCCTATGAGCTTCAAGCATCGGCGAAACAACTGGGGAGAGGTCTGAGTGTCTCTTATGGACAGGATCCGGTTGTAACGACGAATGCAAATCGCTGATTTCCATTAGATGTGCTATTAAATAGGTAGCAAACACGAGACACGAGACTTACTCAGGCAGAGCGGGCAACTTTTTTGCGACCATATCATGTACAGGGTCTGATGTGGTGGGTGGGTTGCCGCTCAGTATGGGGCCGCTGATGGAGGGCCGTTTGGGCTTGTGGAACGGTCTTTTAGACCACATGTCGATTCTCTCACGCTTTAAACGTGACAGGTGGCTGATTTTGGTCGGAAATGAAAGCGCGGAATTCACATAAAACGATGAAGAAGTTCAAGCCACAAAAAAAAAACGGCTGAAAGGGAAATGAAAAGAGGTAAAAGGTTGTAAAATGTGGAAGGGGCTCTAGTCTTCTCAGCCACGATGCCCAACCCAACGCGGAAGCCTATAGAATATAGGGAGAATGAGAAAATTATACAGGGAGAAATGACTCGAACGACTAAGCAGAAATGCAAAGAAGAACTAAACAAGAAAATCAATGATAAAAATAACCTGAAATAACATGGCCTCCGCTAATATTAATAGAAGTGGGCAGATTAAAATGGGGGGCGATAGTCCAGTGGGGAGAGCTCTTGAAACATTTCAGGGACTACCGGGCGTTTTACGTTTTTTGAATCTGAAGTCCGAGAGCCTAGTCTCCAATTACTTTACATGTGAGAGAAGTAACTAACTAGATAATTCCTAAATATAACCCGAAGAAGCCGAACAAGCCAAAGAATGAAAGAGAATGTCCCTATAAGGTCCAATCACGTGGAGCGGGGAGAGATATGTCATCCCGAGCCTCCGGCCTTTCCTGCTCTCTCTCCAAATCCAACCATTTGCCTCAATGGGTATGTGTCCCACGTTGCTCATGGTCTGAATCCACGCTAATCTGGAAACTGAAGATAACTCCGTGCCACAGGCTGAAGTGTTCGTGTCTCCCACATCCTACTCGATCTCATTCGATACGCCATGGAAGATGGGACACCAACCTAACTAACCGCTCGCTACCCCAACAGGATGTCTATCGCTTCCCCCATCAACCTGATCCTAGTCTCCCTCTTCGGAGTCTTGGTGTACTGGCACTTCCGCCCCAAGGCGCCAATCACTCTCCCCCGTGCTCCGCCGCCAACCGTCTTCAAGACCTACACCCCCAAAACTCTCATTGAGTTCAACGGCGAGGAAGGCCGCCCCGTTTACCTGTCCGTCCGTGGCCGCGTCTTCGATGTCACCGCTGGCAGGAACTTCTATGGGCCGGTATGTGTTTGGAATTCGTGAAATCCCACCGGATAGCGCCGTTGGAGCCGAAGCTGACTATAACGATTGGAATAGGGTGGACCTTACGAGAACTTCGCTGGCCGGGACGCCTCGCGCGGCTTGGCTTTCCAGAGCTTCGATGAGGAAATGCTGACCAAGGACCTATCCGCGCCGCTGGATGACCTGAAGGATTTGGATGCGGAGCAGCTGGAGAACCTACAGTCGTGGGAAGACCGCTTCTTGGAGAAGTACCTGGTTGTTGGAAAGTTGGTTGCTGAGGGTGATCCTGAAGCGCCTGAATCGTGACCGCGCAACAAAAGGATTGGAGGGATACATATTTCGGAGGGTGTGTACGACAATGGCCGATATCTAGCGTTTACAAGGACGAGCATGAGCTTGGAAAACACGAGGAACATGTGATTTATTCTTCGGCATCAATTCAAAACCGGCGCAACCGGATCTCGGGTTTATTTGCAATACTATCTAAGGCCCCGGAATGTAGCCCAACTGGCCAGTGTTCTGCCGCTAGCATTGACACAGTCAAAAGGTTATAAATAGAAAAGTCTCTCGCACAAAGTATGCTTATTTTACTGCCTTCGTATATTCGTATACACCTAAAAACACCTAAAAGAACATCTAAAAGAACACGACAAGGCCGCGTAAGCAGCGGACTATTCTTGTAATAATACAATGAAAAGCCCGAGCTCACTCCATATAAAACCGAAAAGGGGTATGGCAGGCCAGGAAGAAGTTGCCTGGGCCAGTCCGTTGAATTGTCAGGTGCGAGATATCCTGCAACCCCTTAAACGAGCCCCATTTGTAGTCCCACTTGTTGCATCTCGATCGATCGGATCTTCCATTCCACTAGCGTTCAAAATCAACAATGATTGCATACCCGGATAGAAAGATACTGAACAGATGATCTTGCCCCTTGAGATCCACTTAGCAAAGAGATGATTTCGGGACAATCGTTGTGTCTAGATGCGGTCGTAAACTGCGACGTGTGAATCAAACCTAGGTACGTACGAATGATTAGTTAGTCAAACCTAATGAGATAATGCGCTGTAACTCACAGCTCTTCCAGTCCATATTTCCAGAACATGGGGATAACAGGCGTGCCATTCAGGCCAGCCAGTCAAACCGCCTTGGTATCAACTTTAGGGCCCGATATCTACTGGAGACAATTCACAGTCATAGGTATGTATATCATAGGAGAGTCATCATACTTTATCGTCAGGATCGAATGCCGTGAAAGAAATAGGAACAATACAGGCTGTCTCCAATGAACCCGCTAGGCCCTCAAGAATTTTGTCGTCAGCTTTCGTCTCGTCAAACCTTCCAGTCACGACACAATGCTAGTTATCTTGTTTTCTTAGGTATGCAAAGTAACCGGTAGTGGACCCTGGAAGTGATTTGATTGGATGCGAGGAAGGAGACGGCCCCGGGGGAGTGTCAAGTGTGGATCACGGGAGGCTGCAGATCAAGAAGCCACGTGACTACAAGGGATATATGTATCACTGTTTTTCACTGAATTATACAGTCTGCTGATCATTATTGGTGGGATCATAGTATGTAGGACTATAAGCGGAGGGAGAGAGTTATATCGACAAGGAGAAAATCTCTCGGATTATCCAACGGCTGAGATTAGACTGCCCGAGCCATCAAAATATAACCTCAGACATATACTCCAACGGTATTGTCTTTCTGGATATTAGTACACGAATATATCATGGGTAGAGTGCATAGCTTACCAAATGTATAACCAAGCTTCCTCTTTTGGCCAGTCTCAAATTCTTGTAGTCCATCCCACAGCATATGAAAGTATTCCCGGCACCATGAGACATTTGCTTCCCCACTGGCTTGACAGCAGAGCTATCACTAATCACGACTAGATCTGAAAATTTTCTGTACCAGATTGTTTCAGGTATGCTGCCTTAAAGTATGCCATTCGGAGTTGTAGATTGCGCTTGGAGTAACGCAGTCACTGGTCGGCCAAATATTTCATTCAAACGCCCCTGCAAACCGGCATCATCCGATTCATCCCCTGATACCAGTTGTTCCTCGTATTTCGACGTTTCTGAGGGAAGATTATGTCACAGCATGTGTACAAATTAGTGCACATGTATTGATAGATCGTGAGGATAGTGTGTACCAAAATGAAGACATTGTAGAAGACACCGTAGAAGACTGTTAAATATAACCTCTATAATATTATTGAGCCAAGTGGATCACATTATTGTAGTCCTAAATCGTCAAGGACAGTGGCCGTATAAGCAGCCAGTTATACTAAATAGAATGAGATTGTGACTCGCTCGATATATGATAGCGCAGTGATTCGGGAAAATAGAGGTGTGAGATAGAGCAAGGTGAAAGATGGGGAAGTTGTGGTTATTATACGCTTCCGCTGGGGGAGCGCGTAAAGAACACTTACGCTGCAGCTATAAGCCATCCAATCACATCATATGTAAGCTTGCAATAAAAGCATCAGTGTTACGGCAAACAAAACTAGCAGATGTCCTATGGTACCTAGTCTACAAGAATCCATATCATACTTGAAGACTATTTAATAGTTTACAATAAAAACATTGGAACTCAAAATGTTACAATCCAAATGTCATAATCATCGTCACTTAAAAGATATCGCAAAACCCATCGTGCATCCCAACTTTGTCGCAGAAGAAAAACAATAAGAAAGATTTGAATATGAGAAGAGTAGTTCAAAGTTCTCCACGCAGACTCTCTGTGTGCTCAGAGACCTTCTGCTGAACCTTTTCAGCGGCTTCAGTGCCTTGGGCGCGGCCGCTAGCAGCGCCAATCTTCAACTGATCAAAAACCCACTGCAAAGTATCCACAATCTTGGCATAGATGGTAGCTTGCGGGCTTGCGGTGCCGTACTTGAAGTACTGGGCATTGCGCCGGGCCGCAGCTCGGAGCTCATTGATGCTCGAGCCCTGGTAGGTAGGAACGCCGTAGTTGTCCAGGTATCTCTTGAGCTCGGATTGCGACCACTGGTCGAAAGTGGCATCCTTGGCTGTGCCAGTCGCCTGGGCAAGGGCAGCAGTTGCAGAGGCGTACTGTTCGCCGCCAGCCTTGGAAGCCTTGACGTAGGAGTCCTCTGCACTCTTAATGAGCTCTTCGCGGGAGGCATCAGCCTGCTGAGCCACCTTGTGGTTCACGGCAGACAGGTAGTTCCTGAGAAAGGTAAGCCAGTGAGATCATATAATCAATAGTCAGGTATGTACTTACACCAGGTGCTCTTTATCCCAAGTATCGAAGTTGTACTGATTCCACCCACCGGCAGCCTTGTGAGCGTTGGCGCGGACCGTAGCAACGAGTTCATCACGCTTGCCGCTCTGAGGGACAGGGACGCTTCGGGCATCAAGGAACGCCTTCAGGCGTGAGTTAGACCAGCCATTCAACGCAGTCTCGAAAGCATCATCGATCTTTAGCTTGGCATAATCGGTAGCGCGTGCATATTCGTTCCCAGCCTTGGTGGTAGCGGCGCCAAACGTCTCCTCCACAGCGGAGGAGGCACTCGACACCTTGCCGGAAAGATAGTAACGGTTCTTCCGGGCCAAAGCAATGAGTTCATTGCGCTTCGAGCCTTGAGGCACCTTGACATTGTGCTCGTCAAGGAATTCCTTTAGCTTCGAGTCGGACCAGGCGTTGAAAAGCTGATCACTCAGTGTCTCCTTGGCAGCTTCAGCCTCAGCGGATGCAGATGCAGCAATGCTCTGGGACTGCAAGCTGATAATGCGCGAGTTACGGCGAACAGACGCAATGAGCTTGTCACGGTTGGATGGCTGGGGCACCGGCCATCCACGCTCGTCGAGCCATTCCTTGAGATCCGAGTCGGACCACTCCTCATACAGCCAGTCTCCGGGGTAAGAAGCCGTTTCGCCAACCTTGGTGGCGATCTTCTCATAATTCTCACGTGCGGTCTTGATCAAAAGGTCGCGCCTGCGGGGCTGGGGAGCAGGAATGCCGTGACGATCAAGGAATGCCTTTAACTGAGAGTCGGACCAACTATAACAAGTCAGCTTTCGCTCATAGCAGGGATATATGAGCACCTTACGTATCAAAGATCCATTCTCTGGCATGGTGGAGCTCATGATTGATGTTCTCCGCAGCTTGCCCAAGAGGCTTCTGCACCCTGTTATCCCAATTGGTCTTCACCAGGTTTTCCAGGTCGCGGCGGTCGGCAGGGCTGGGATGGGGAATATCTGTATGAAGTGTGAGTATATGAAGCTGCCAGAAAGAGAAGTGCTACATACTATGGTCCGAGAGCCATCGTTCGAGCTCGGATTCATGCCATTTGTTGTAGACTGCCGATAATGTTAGCTTGCGAAAGGGAATTTTTGTACCCAGGACAACATACTAGCTTTGCTCCACCAACTGGAAGCTGCCACTACTTCAGTGGAAGCGAGCAAGCAGAGGAGGCCAGTGGCCAGATTCAACTTCATGGTATGTTGTGTTAGACAAATTGATAGGAGTATTTCGGTGTTCAGCAAGAATGGATTATGAATATGTCAATGAAGAGAATAGGAACAATGGAAGATTTTAAAGAAAGCTGCAAAAGCAAGAAAGGGCCAAGCATGGATGATTGCGCAGTGACGTAGTTGGGGAATTTGCCTTGGATTGAGCTGGAGTGCATGAATCATCAGTTCATTCGATTCTGCCCACGTCTGGAACATTGTCATAATTGTTTCAGTGAATATTTAATATATTTAATAGATAGAATAGATAGAATATGTATCTGTATACATGCCACTTTTTATCTATAATGCCCTCTTGCTCTATATCGTAGTCTCGATGAATTACCTGATATGGTTTAGCGTGCCACTTTGGGTTAAGCGTATTCCTGCCCTTCCTATCGAAGTTCCTTCACCGCCCACCTACTTCACTCCCATGTAGCTCCAGGGCTGAGCTCTGCTCTTACTTATAAAGTACTACTATGCACCCATATATACCCGAAAAGAAACACTTAATGGAAACTTCCATTTGAGTTCCTTCACAAGACCATTATGAACAGAAGTTGATAAACAGAACCCTTCCTGATCCATATCCGAGCACAAGAACATTGCCATAGATCGCGAAGCAGCTGGGTCGGTACTCCGGGGGTAGCCATAATGCCTTTCGGCGGTTAAAGGTCACCCAGTGTGACCCTAATATGGAAATCTCCACATCATCCCCTGGACAAAGGGGGCTCCTCCTATACTCAGGCTGGATGTCCAGGTATCCAAAATCAGTATTCAAATATGAGCCATCCCGAGAGAACGTTAATCTGCCGATATATCCCACAGATCTCCATATTTTTTTTTGGTCTCCTGTAGCAATATCCAGGAGAGAGAGATCCCGTCTGCCCTCACCAATCAAATAGCAGGCGATAAACTGGCCATTGGGAGAGAACTCCGACTTTAAAACAATCGTTGGATGGCATTGAAATGTTTTCTCCCTAGAGCCTGTTGCTGTGTTCCAAAGCTTGAGCGTTTTATCGTCTAAGAAAGTTGCTAGAAGCTGGCTGTTAGGCGAAAATGATAGACCCCGAATATAATCCGAATGCCCATCCAGAGTATGTTTCAGGCGGAAAGAGCCTGTCGCGGTGTCTGCATCCCAAAGTTGAATGGTTTCTGCCGAAAGGGAGGCTAAAATGCGGCTACAGGGAGAGAAGATCACCCGCCTAGTCTCACGCGGCTCGTCTGCAGAGCTCAGACCCTGAAGGGTCGGAATGTGTTCAATTGTGGACTTGGTTATTCTCCACAATTTGATCTGTTTGTCGACTGAAATAGAAACGAGAACTTCGCCACTGGGTGCCAATGCAACGACTGGTGGAGGGGAACTTCCCAATAGTTGCTTTTGGGATAAACTGCCCGTCTTTGGGTACCACAGTGCAGCTGTTCCACCATCCGAGCAACTGACCAGAGTCTCACCGTCAGTGGAAAAGGTCAATGAGCAAACCCTGCTTGAATGACCCTCATAAGACTGTTCCGGCTTTGGTATACCTGCACCAACATGCCAAATTTTGACCACTTTATCCTCCGAGGCAGACGCAAGGAATTGGCCGTTGGGAGAGAAAGCCATAGATAATACGCTATCAGCGTGTGCGCCAAAAGGAGCATGCAGAATACCTGTCGACATATCCAGTATCGTTATTTGTGATTGGTCCCGTGCAATGGCCAAGAGCTTGCCGTCGGGAGAAAATGCTTGATCATAATTGCAATATTTGCCTTTAAAGTTCTTCAGGGGAAGACCTGTGTCAGGATCCCAGGAAGATAACGAAAATTCATGCGATACAGTCACAAGAACCTTCTCGGTGGGTGAAAAGGTTCCGGCAAATATCCCAGCCGGAAGAATCTTCTCTACGCCGGTCACGATATTCCAGATCCTGAATCTACCATGCTCGCATAGGATCCCGAGAAACTGGCCAGTATGAGAGAATGAGAGGTGTGTTACTTGCCTTGTGTAGCTTTCCAAGGTCTGCTGAAGATTGCCGGAAGCAAGGTCCCACAACTTCACCGAGCCATCAGCTGATGCGAACGCTAAAAGCTGGCTATTAGGGGAGAATGCTACACACTGAACATTTCCTAAGGTGTTGGCTGTTTCCTTCTCAAAGAAATCTCCGATCAAATTCCAGAGGAAGATTGTGGGGTGATTGGGGTCACATGCAGGAGAAACCAAGAAGCGGCCGTCAGGAGAGAACATCAGACTGCGAGGGGAGCACTGTGGATGGCCAAGTGTCCGCTGCAATGTACCCGCGGTAGGATCCCAAAGCTTAACAGTGCGATCCGTAAAATTGGTGGACGCGACGAATTGACCATTTGGCGAAAAAGAAACCCGCGAGACGTCCCCTTCATCATTTGGATGCTGCCCCAAAGACTGTTTCAAGGTGCCTGTCATGGCATCCCAAAGCTTAATACTGCCATCGTGAGCCACGTATGCTAAAATTTGGCTATCCGGGGAGAAGGATATTCTTTCCACCCCTAAGAAAAGATCAAAAAAGTGAACATCTGCGCTCCAATTCGCTTCAACGTCTGGGGCTTTGGAAATCCACGTAGGAAGGTACTTAGTGAAGGCCTTTCGTATAATCGAGTTTTTCGGAGCAAAGAGAAGACCCGAGCAATAAAGCTGGAGAGGAGCTTCATTTGCTATGGCGGTATTCCTTAACGCAAATCGTCTGGCATCCTGTAAGTACTAAGAAAGCTCATGGGACTTGTGGCTCTGCCTTGGTCAGCTTCATCATGGATACGTATCGAATAATCAATAAACTCACATCTACCCAAGAGTGTAGGAGGTCAGTGACTCTTACCACTTCGTGTGCAAGGCCTAAGATCCCCATTGCCTCCATCCAGTGGAGGAAATGTGTCTGCAAGAAGGCTAGAACTTTAGGCAATGACTTTGGGTCGTCACCCTGCGTGAAATGGTAGACCCAGAAACGACACGAGTACTGAAGCTCGGGAGGAAGATAGCGGCTGATAGATGAGATGCCAATCTTGGATCTTTGGCTTCCATGATTTTCAAGTCCACAGATGTTCTTTTGCAAAGTTGAACTGATTAAAAGGCATCTAACTGCCAATTTCGAATGTGACGCCTTGCTATCTACCGCGAATGGAGTCTTCTCACACGTCTGTGGATCAAGGAGGAAATTTCTGAATGACAGGTGGAAAAGCCTCACCGGCATGCATTCATTTTGCGGGATACTCGGCACTGAGTTCAGCGAGCTTAATCTCAACTTGACGACACTTTTGGAGATGCCGAGAAGTGCAGAGATCGAGATAACAGACAGAGGACTTTCAAGGATGACGATTGTACCGACCACGTCTTGAAACTCATGTATAAGCTGCTTCTTTTGTTTCTCGGTCTGATTGAGAAGAAGTCGACTGAATATAGGGAGGTATGTTTCATGAAGACTAGCACTCTCCTCTCGGCAAGCAAGGATCTCTTCGAGGCTGTCTACAGGGTCCCATTGAAGATCATTAAGTATGCGACACATGGTAGCAGCAAAGATGAAGAGGGAACAGATATTTTCAAAAGCTGTTGGGTTTTGATGTCTCCAGGCCAGTCAGCAGATAATGAGCGTTCCCTCCCGATTTGAGCTAGTCGGTGCTTTAGAAATAATAATATGTCGTGTGCAGTGACATCTTCCGGTAACTCATGGAGAGTGAGATTCTTGTAGTCCTGATTGGCCATTTTTGAAAACCCAAGACGGATCGGCAACTCTGGCCTACTCGTCAAGAAGACTCGAATCTGTACCGCTTTCGGCTCTTGAAGCTGTGGCATCAATTGAAGAATTGCCCGTATATCATTCTCCGATTCACACTAGTCTAGAGCATCAATTACGATCACCAATATTCGGTCTTCACGCGAGCTTTTGAATTGAAGTAATGGTTCAAGTAGAAGCTTGTTGAATTGTTGTTTGAGCCCTCTCGTCGCAATGACAAGGCCATCCTAGACTGCTTTTCGAATTGAAGGAGTCAGTCCAGGAAGTTTGATCATGAGTTGTTGCGTCAATGTTGTAAATAACTTTGTCGCATTTCCTCGGTCCGCTTCACCTCTTTTGAAGAAGAAGCTGGCGCCCGGTTGCTTATTTTGTTTGAAAGACAAGGCTACTGTGCGGGATATGGTCGATTTTCCAGTTCCAGCCATTCCATTCAACCAGAAGATGCAATTGCCTTGTGGTGATGCTGCCCATGTTGCGATCTGTTGCTGGAGGTCTGTTCTGGTCCCTTCAAGACACTCGTCTTCGTGCTGATCCATGTAAGAGTCAAATTCAACCCCATGGGCAACTGGTAGTTTTTTTCAGATCCATGTTTTGATCAATAAAGCTGGTTGTTCCAGCCATATCGGTCATGATTGCCCTGATAGATGAACAGAGTCAGCTTTATTAGCGTCATGAGGAACACCCAATGCAGCTAACACCCACATTTGATCAACCTGCAGCGACAAGAAAATGACGAATTATATCTCTCAATATCGCCCATCACTCTTTCGACTTCTGAACGCTTCAGCGGCCATTTCAGGGCTCGCAACCCAAGTCGTTTCATCGCTTTCTTGCCCTTTCCCATGTCAACTTTCCCTTAAAGGGCTTCTAGTGTCAAGAGACAAGCACGGATATCATCTTTCAACACAAGTGTTATACCCAACCCTGAATTAGGATTGTTGAGAACAGCTGCAAGGTTCTCAAGAACACTAATGAGACCGTTGATCGCTTGTCGCAGAGCAATGATGTCGGCCCTAGCATCCTTTACATCTTGGATGTAACCACCGCACAGTTTGGCAATAGATCCAGCCAGTTGGATCACACCAATAGTACTGGCTGCTACTGAGAGGCCGTCCATTATGCGTTGCTGAGGAAAGACGAATCCAGGTCATTGTTCAGCTGAGAAAGCGGGGCAGATGCATAAGACCAAGTTCTTCTTCGACACCTAGCCGTCTCATCAAAAGGAGATTGCGTATGTCCCCAGGTATCCAACAGAAAAGAGAGATAACTGTAAATATATAAGAAAGTAAAAATCGACATCTAGAGATGTTTGGTACGACCTACAAAGTACCTAACTAGGTATAGTTCGAACATTGGAACGTCTTTTGACACTAATCCTAACTAGGCATAGCTAAAAGTACTGACACCATATATTGAAGGTAGCAAGGCAGCAAGGCAGCCAGGTATTTAACTAAAGAGCGGTGCCCAACGAGGTACTCAAGGACATAATATCTTGGGAATTCCTTTTCTTTGTTTTTGAAAATAACGATTTCCCTCTCATCTCGTTGAAGTAAAAAAAAAAAATCCCCAATGTGACGAATTGGTGTAATCAGCTGTTGTCACGAGCTCCCGAACCCCGACCTCCTCATTTGAGCTTCATACATTTGAAAGACAACAACAATGGACCCATTAACACCCTACTGCCGCGAGCTGGCCTCGCCAGGCATCTTCCAACCTGTGCTATCTGTGTACGTGCTCTAAATGTGAAACTAACAGTCTCCAGTCACTAACGTACCATATAGTTTGATTATCCTCGGCATCCTCTTCTCATACCTCCCCCAACACATCCGCATCATCTCCCGACGAAGCTCCTTCGGCATCTCCCCATACTTCATCCTCCTAGGGGTAACATCCGGGACATCGGCATTTGCCAATATCCTGGTATTCCCATCCACCGCACAAGATGTCGCCTGCTGCCAGGAGATCAGCGGGATTGCATGCTTCGCAGGGTTACTGGGTGTATTCCAGGTGGCGATGCAATGGCTCTGTTTCTTTTCGATGTGAGTCGACCGAAAAAAACGCTGAGTGATTTCTGATTCCCTCAATTCCCGACCGAACACCCACACCCGAACCCACCCCCCAAGCTTGTCTAACCGTATCTAGTCTTTTGCTATTCGTGATCTACTTCCCCCGCGCCACATCCCCCACAGACCCAGTGGACACCGTCTCTTCCACCTCCAGCGGTCCGACCTACCGCACCGCGCTCGTCATAACGGGAATATGTCTACTGCACGCGCTTGCCACAATCGTCATTTCCCTAGCGGTCGAGCTGCGCCAGCCGGCCGCTGTCTCGGCCTGGGCGAACTTCCTCGGTGTTCTAGCTGCGATCCTCGCGTCGATCCAGTACTTCCCGCAGATCTACACTACCTTCCGGTTGCGTTGCGTGGGGAGCTTGAGTATCCCCATGATGTGTATCCAGACGCCGGGGAGTCTTGTCTGGGCTGCTAGCCTGGCTGCCCGCAAGGGTTGGAGTGGCTGGAGTATTTGGGGAGTGCTAGTTGTCACGGCCTGCTTGCAGGGTACCTTGTTGACGATGGCAATCTATTTTGAGTACTTCGGGTCCAACGACAAGCGGGAGTTTGGGCAGCCGGCTAATCAGAATGGGGCAGCCAATGGATCGGCTCTTACTGGTGAGAGCGCCCAGCAGGAATTTGCGCATGAGGAGCGGCCATCCGAGGAGACGCCGCTACTTCAGAGCCAGTGATGTGCACAGAACATATTTGCTGCGTGTTTCTTTTATACAGTGCTAGCTCGTAGCTCGATAGAGAAATCCCATACAGTTCTAGAATGATCGGCGATCCAAAAAATAAATTCTTAATAAATCCTTCCATGGGAATATCGCAAGTCGAGGGGTGTCACTTGCGACAAAACGACAGATATCTAACCCGATCGCCTCCAAGGAATATCCTCTTCACAAGAAAGCACATCCCCCTGTCATTGCGTCGTGGTATTTGTTTCGGGGCCCGTAATTTACTGGGCGCTGTAGATCAGACGGAAGACATCGTTGAGCACAAAGTAGCTTCCGGCGCCATCGGGCTGCAGCTTGAAGCACTGGGTGTAGTTCATGGGCTTCTGCTCCTCATCGACCTATTAATAGAGAAATTGACATTAGCTAAGAAAACAGAAGAAGTCATGGGCATTCAACATACGAGGAGAGCGCCGGTAACCAGGACAACGATTCCATCTGCGCTGGAGGGCTGAGCATCGAAGGTGGCAATCTGGTGCTGAACCTTCTGGAAGGGGAGAGCCTAGAGTCGCAAAATCAGTATTAGAATATTCTTCTCATGTTGGCCCTCGTGGGTCAGGATTTTGGGGTTGACTAACGCCGAGCTTCTCAGTGATGGCAGAGACACCCTGGACCGAGCTTGTCTCGAAGGTAAGCATAGACTGGTCACGCTATTTTGGTTGATGATTGCTGTTAGTCCGTGGACATTCACATATCTCTCGCCAGTAAGGATATCTTGAGAGAGGGGCTTACGTAGAGGCCGGCCAGGCCAGCGCGGTTTCCGTCAAAGGTCTGGTAGTAGAACTGCACAAACTGCTCTGTACAGGTTGATCACAAGTTAGGATATGATTCTTTGTGTGTATGATATAACATCCATCTCTTAGGGCATCATTTCCACCTAGGGTGGCAGGGTCGTTGGGAACAGGCGCATTGCTGGATGTGTATGGATGAACCAGGAAAGTGAGGGTATAACGTACGAGCGATAGCGTTGAAATCTGTATGAATCACCAAGCTTGTTAGTCAATTTTCCATCTTTATGTTCACTCGGTTTTTTTCTTTTTTTCTTCGTCAAGTCCCCAACGCATTGCGCAACATAGTCACACACTGTCTGGGATCCAAACGATCAGACCCCTCCATCCCCCTTCGGGAGGGGTATATACGAGCCAAGTCAGGGGGAAAGACGTACCGGCCATTTTGAAGAAGTTGTAGGTTTGGAGTGAAAGAAAGAAAAAGGTGATGCGATTGTATTTGAAGGGTACAGGAAGTTGAGCGCGAAAGGAGAAAGGTATTTGTTGATGAGGGGTTGTGGGGCAAGAAATGTTCTGCCGATGGTGCCTCGCTGCCTTATGTATCGAAGAGCCTCTGCTTTGACAGGTCTCGTCCTACTGGTCTCTATCTATATAACCTTGAACCTTGAACCTTGGGAGAGAAAACATTTTAAATAATCATTCATAGTTCATTGTTATTCATTACAAGTATCTTTCGGGTATCATCCGATGCTATCCACGATCTGTACAATTACAATCGTGCCCAACCTTACTCCGAATCCGAGGCAAACATGTCTTCAGCTTTGGGTCGAGGCTTTCGTCGTCGTGTTTCTGGCTCCTGCTGCCCAGCTGATTGTTCGAATTTGTCAGATTGGGTTGGGTGCTGAGGTAGCTGCTGGGGTATCTCGGTTTGGGTATCTTCATCGTCCGATAGGGGGGGCTTAAGCATGAATTCCCCATCAACGTTCTTCAAGTGACGGATTTCCATTGGAGCTCCATCCTTCCCATGCACTGATTCGTCCACTGCGTTGATAGAGATAGATAGGTTGTGCTCATTTGCAGGGAGAGTAGGGTCGAACTTTCCACCCCGTTCATCATCAACTGTCTTCCATCGACTCTTGCTTTTGGCAAATGCAACAGCAGCCTGGTCTGCATGGGCCTTCTCGGTCTCCTTCTGCTTCTGTAATTCTGCTTCTGTAAGTGGTGGATTTTCAAACACTTGAGTGAAATGCTCCTGGTTCAATTGCGTAAAACAACACCACCCTTCCCACACATGTAAAAGGGCGCCAACGCTGCGCTTCCACTTCTCTGCTTTCAGCCGTCCCCATTTCATGTCCTTATCCAGTCGACCAAGGTGCTCAAACACCTTGCGCGAGCGAAGAGCGTTTTCGAACAGCTGGCGGTATCGCCATGCATGGCGGCCGCCACTGGTTGCCGACGTCGAAAGAATATCAGAGATGATATAGAGGCCGACCAGCTTCGCAGAAGACGTATCCAATAATTCATCGGATTGGGTTGTATTGTCCGTATCTGTGAACGCAAGTCTAGCAGCACTTTTTTCCAATTCCTGGTTTGGGTTGGCTCCGGTGTAAGCGAATGGCCGGAAAACGTTTCGAATAGCCCTGTCGACAATCTCGGATGCCCCGATTGCCGCGTGGTCAATGGCGAATTCTGTGACTCGCACAACATCTCCTCGTCGGAGCTTTGCATGGGTCGTCGGAAGTCGTGCAAGGACATGAGTAAGTTTGGCCATCTTCAAAGGGTCCAAGAAGTTAGGTTCATCGCCGCGTGAGTTCGTTCCATCCGAATGTTCTTCATCAGATGAGTCGTAGTCGGGGTGTGTCACAAATTGGTCCAGGCGAGTAACGTTCTCAAACTTGAGATGCTGTTTGGGGGGTAACCAGATCGGACCACCTTCAAAGAGCACAGCCGGCTTATCAATGTTTTTTTTCTTGGGGTCTGTGATTATCTGCCACAATTTCCACCGGTAGTATACACCACCAGGCGACCTTGCATCGTACAACCAGGACCACTTTTCGTCCATCTCGACTTCTGGCCGACTCATCAACAATGCCTCAAAAGAAGGACCATGTTTCACAAGTCGCTCAATAGTCTTGTGTATCTGCCTTAACACTCTTATGTCTGTCGGTAGCTGCACCTGCACCTGAGTAGTTGGGGCATCTCGATCAACGTTTGGTCCATACGAGCTTGGGGGTGCGAATCCCCCGCGATGTGGCCCAGGTGGTGGAGCCCGACTCAGGCTTGTGCCGGAACTCGGTGGAATAAGCTCGGCGCCAAACGGATGAGAAGTAGTAGTCGACGGGATGCCGGTGGCCAAAGAAATGTTTGGATTGATCGCAGTAGAAGAAAGGTGTCGACAGAGGTTCAGGTAGTACCCCCAGCCAAGGTATTTGTTCTGCAGCGCGCTCACAGCTGCGTCAATATTAGAGGCGGCTGAGTCGCTTGCGAGGGTGATGAGTGCAGAAGAGGATGCCCGGTGGGTTGGCAACTGTCCCGGTGGGGGGATGATCTTGACATTGTCCACGGTGAGCGTCGATGGGATCAATGCCTTAATCACTGACAGAGATGTCCACGGGGGAAGCGATGCGAGGTACAACGTCGGTTTGGGAGCTGCTCTCTCCTCGTCAAGTGCTCTGTCGGCTTCAGATGGAGTAAGCATGTTTTCAAATTTGAAATGGTCGCGACGGGAGGGGGGAAAAGCTTCGTGGGAACGTTTTTGTGTGAGGGAGGGTGGCGGGGGGGCTAATGGTCCATGGCCACTGCCGCGCGAAGAGGAAGCTGCGAAATGACGCCTGGGAGGACCACCACCCCTGCCTCTAAATGCATTCGATGCTCCATCCAATGACTGCGGTACAACCGAATCCTCGTCTTCGAAAGATTTGAGGAATTCTTCATAGACTGCAGCTGTCTCTGCTTGTTCCCGGGCGCGTTTGGCCTCCGCCTCAGCTTTTTGACGCTCAAAAAGTGATTTCTTTGGAAGCGCGGAGAGTTTGGCCGAGACGTCGGGGAAGCTCTTCCCCTTCGACTCGTCCGGCATTATGAGAATGAACTGCAACTGCAGCAAAAGTAGCCAGCCTCAAACACAAGCAGGACGAAGCAAGTTGAGTAAAATCCAAAGGGACAGTAGTCCTAGAAGAGCTACGGAGTAGAAGAGTGCACATCGTACCTAGACAACTGAATTACGCTATACTAGGCGGTCGGGCTACATCCAATCAGCGGTCTATGCTTTTGGCACGTGCACAGCAGTACTTTTACTAGAAATAGTAGGCGGTGAATGTCCCGACGGGAATAGATGAAGGCCCTGGCAGCAGCAGGAGTGTCACCCTTGTGGTGACGCTCGGCCTGGTTGCCACGGGGGGTCCATGCCACGCTGCGCCCCTGGTGACCCCACCGCGGTGACCGAAGCCCGGGTTCAACTTCTGAATTATTGGCATATTTGTACTATTTTGGGCCTATTTGGGAGCCCATTAACCCGCAGTGGGCTTCTCCTTAGGCCTATAGCCCACCGGTGGGCCCGAAGGTAGGGCCCAAAGCCAGCCCATTTGCGGGTTGGGTTGGCTGGGCTATGGGCTTTATGGGCTTTGCGGAGCTCTAAACTAGATGCATGCTAAACTAGATGCTCAATTAGATGCCTAGCTAGATGCTAAACTAGATGCTAAATTAGATGCCTAGCTAGATGCTAAACTAGATGCTAAATTACTATTTGCTGTGTTTGTTTCATTTTATGGCCCACGGCATCAATTGCATGAGATGGGAATCAGACGCTAAGTTCCGCAACAACTATCTGGAGGCCGAAGGCCCCCAAGACCCCTAGTATCAGCTTTCTATATAGGTTATAGCCCTCCTATTATATTAAGAAATATATATATAGAATAGCTCTTTATTATAATAAATACTAAACGAGGAAAGTGGGGCATACATTCGTCTTCTGAACACCTAGATAGGCAGGGTGCTCTTGATCCTTAATCGTATCATCTAATCTAGATCAAAAAGGCTTCAATGGAAGCATAGTTTGTTCCTGGGGCAATAAATGTTCGATGAAGCTGGAATCCAGCCTGGCCCAGCACCGTCTCCCATTGCTTGAGAGTCCTTTCGGTTCCCCCGAGAGCCATCATAGTCATATCCTGCCAAGCGGCCTCGACCCCAGTGTTCTTACTGGGGATGATATTCTCGGCAATAACCACTCGCTGTGAGATCTTGTCCGTAATGGCCATCGCGATGTTCTGCAAGATCTTGACACAGACCTCATCAGACCAATCATGTAGCACCCGACGTACATAGTAAACGGTAGCTCCTGTGAAGTCGTTAGTGGAAGCTTCCCTGACTCTCAAAGCTACCCAAACATACCCTTCACTGGCTGTGGCTGGAAGAAATCCACTGCCTGGACTTCGAGACCCACCACTTCCTCGGTTGTGGCATCATCCAGCACTATCTGAAGGTCCTGAAGAATATACCGACCAGTGACATCTTTGCCCACCAGCTCTCGAATCCGTTGTAGAGCGAGTCCCTTTCCTCCTCCAATATCGACCACCAAAGGTGTATCAGCCGATGATGGGACTTCAGCAAGAGCCTGAGCAAATGGATACAACTCCACGGTCCAGGCAGTGGCGCTGGTCTGCGCCTGCATAGCATCATTGAAGGCTTGGAAACGTTCAGGGAACTGCGCGAGATACTCCCAGGCAGTCTTGTTCCCCGTTCCATGAATGAATGACCATGGGCTTTTCACGTTGTCAACGGGATTGACCCATCTGTTGGCCTGGAAGAACTTGGACCATTGCACCCAGACCGGGTGACCCTCATCCGCCCTATATAATGCGGTTAGTTTATATAAATCACACTAGTAAGAGTAACTTGATCCAACATTAGCTTGAAAGTACTTTGGAGGCCAGGAGTCAGATAAACAAGCGAGTAAGGCGTGTGACTGTACGTCTCGATATCGTCTTCCTTGAATGGACCCCAAATTGTGGTGATCCTAAGGAGGCGAACTGGGTATATCCCATTAGCACACGGTCACGAAGATCAAGATCAAATATTGGAACTCACCGAGCAAATCTTTGTCCACACTCAACTCTTGAGCTAAGCTGTCGGCTGTTTTACTGCTACCATCTTGAGGCAGAGCTGTAAAGATCCCCATTTCCATCAGGGCTCGAAGCGCACCTGTGTGGGCTACCTATATCGATAGATTAAGTACAGCTGATCGAAATTGCAATAGAAACCTTGAAGTCTTACATTCTCAAAATGACTGAAGATGGAATCCACAGGGCCCCGGATGGTGTAAAGAAGCTTCCAAACCTCTTCCACGACGGCTCTATGAGTCTGGTTCCGTTGTCCATTTTCTTCCAGTGTCGGGTCCTGAGATTGTGCGGTAGAAAGGTCACAGAGCTCTTCTATCAAATCAGTCACCTGTGAGAGACGGGCTTTGATAGCGGCATTGCGCTCGATTACTTCCACGCTTGCGGTCATGTTGATATAGGGTAGAGATGTGAATTTAATGTGGAATCGGTCGGACAGAATTTCTCAGCCTTCATAGTATGTGGTCTACATTACTTAATCCCTTTTATGTTTGCTGCTTCCATCACAAAATGAATCAGCATTGTTCGGGGTTTAGTTCGGTGGGATCTTCGGGGCTTACTTCGGGCTATTGGCTCGGTGCCGGGACTTTGCTTCGGTGTCTTTTCTTTTTTCAACTGCAGTTTGTAGCTTCATGGGCGATTTTAACTGTGATCTCACGATACGGGAGGAGGCTATATGCTACGTGTGAGTCACGAGTTCTACAGCGCTGGGATTCACACCCAAAGCCATTTCTGATATCGAATGCCACTAGAACTAACGACCTCGATGCTTATCTAATTGTCCCTAGTAAACATAGGTACAGGTTGCTTGTATGTTTAGTTCCTTTCTCATACTAGTTTCTGTAGTATGAGTATATTCCGTCCGTAAATATAGATAGACTGTGAAATCAGCTCATCGATGTAGATTGGCATTTAGACACTCTGAATATCAACATAACCCATTTCCTGCAGTTTTGAAAGATCAACATACGACCCCTTTGGAAGTTGAGAGGCATTTCTAAGGTCAACATTCTCGGTGGGAAAAATGAAGTGGAAAACCAGTTGAACACTTCATAAATTGATATTTTGTAGCTAACTTTATGAAACATCGAAGGAATTCAGAAGCAAAAAGTAAGAACACCGAAAGCCAAAAATTCAAAATCCAAAAACAATATTGATACGCTAAACAAGTAACTCATGATATCCTGGATATACATTTCTAACGTCTAAAAAGGCCACTGTAACGCAATCATCTCCGCGAGGTAAACTTAGCTCCCTCGCCCTCTTCATGGAGGCTATCGACCGTCGTCTCTTGGGAGGCCAAAACATATGCGAAACCAAGAGCTTTGATTCGACCCATCCACCGGAGTGCCTGCATTCGCTCCAAGCCATGGCCCCCTCGCTGCTCATCAATATGCTTCCTGAGCTCAGTGACTTCAATCCTGATGGGACTCTCATAGTGAGCGAAATGGATATTCGAGCGCATGGCAGTGCTGGCAGTATTTGTAGCTCCTGAGCGCTCAGATAAAGTAGATTCACAGAGATGTTTGCAAACCTCCTGGACGGGAATCAAGTCAATGTGGCCGTCCCAGCGTGTGGTATCAGGCACTGCGTCAGCAAGGTCGATGCAGCGAACGAATTCATCCAATGCCGCATGTTTCGCTTCGCTTGTCTGCGGTTGGGAAGATGGGAGGAAGCGGTGGATAAATGATGGGATGCCCAGTTTCGCGGATGAGCGCTCGAGAATACGCTCGCTCGCCCACTTCGTTGCAATGTAGCCATCAGTGCCATCGGCTGGTGGCTCTGAAGAGGCAGCTGAAACAGCAGGTTTGACGGTTGCAGAGACGCCCAAAACGCCTGAAGTTGAGATAAAATGAATGGGGATTTGGCGCGTCGCAGCCAGTTTGACTAGCTCCGTAGTCGGGTGTACGTTGCTGGGACGTAGGATGTTGTAGTTATCCCAGAATGAGCGCACGGCGCCGAGATGTAGAATCACGTCCACGTCGCTGGACAAACGTCGGAACTCGTCCTCTGTCAGTCCCAGTAGCGGCTCGGAAAGGTCACCGCCATGAATTTTAATTTTGTCCGAACTGATAAGCCTATCAAGTTGATCAGGCTTGTCCCGCACAGCGACACAGTGAATTATGTGAACGCACGGTTGCGCGGAGAGCAATGGGAGAAGGTGACGTCCAATGTAGCCAGTTGAACCTGTAATCAGCACCGAATTGGCGCCTTTGTCTTTATCAGACAGAGCCGAGAGCGCACCAGTAGCACCGGCAAGGAACTCAGGAATAGATGGTGGAGCGGTCTCCAGGTCCCAGTCAATGCACTCAACGTTGGGGCTGCTTTCAATTTCCCTTGCCATTTGTGCAAGCGTGTTCGCATTGAGAAGGTCGACAAGACGGATGGCAACGCTAAAAGTAGAGCGTATCTGGCTCTGAAGTCGAATTGCTAGAAGGGAGTTCCCACCGACCAAGAAGAAACTGGATGAAGGAGTGATGGAAAGCCCAAGTTTCTCATGACTCTTCCCCAGGACCTGTCGCCAAACACGTCTCAATTGGACCATTGTCTCAGTCAGCTTTCCTTCATCGTTACTATTCGCTGCACCCCGCTCAGGAAGAGTCAAGTTTTTGACTGCATTTCGATCCACCTTGTGGTGACTAGTCAGAGGAAGTTCATCCAACGGGATTGCGAGGACAGGAATCATGTATTGAGGAATGGGAAGACGACCGAGCAAGTGTTCCAAGAAGGTATTCTTGCTCTTCACATCATGCTGTGGGGCAAAAACGACATGTGCGACTAGGAATTCAGGATCACCTGGTCGCAGGGTGACAATCGCTTCTTTGAGAGCACCACCGGAAGTTTGAATAATGTTGGTCTCGATGTCGCGCAGTTCGATGCGTAGGCCGCGGATCTTGACTTGTGTATCGCCCGCCATGCGATTCCGGAAAATCAAGCACCCATCGTGTTGCAAATGCCCAATATCACCCGTGCGATGCATCTGTGTCCAGCCATTGGATACATACTCTGAAGTTGCATAAGGATTTGGCACAAATTGATGGGCAGTCAGTTCCTTGTTGTTCAAATAACCAGCAGACACACCGGCACCGCCGATTACCACCTCTCCGGGCATACCAACTGGCAATCGCCGCAAGTTCTTGTCCAAAACGTAGGTAGTGTAGTTAGGGAGAGAGTAGCCACATGAGACAGATCCCTCTTCTTCAGGTCCATGCAAACGGTAGTCGACCTCCATTTTATGCGACGCAATGGAGATTTCAGCTGGACCGTACGAGTTGTGAACGCGCAACTGTGGCAGACCTAGGTCGGCGAATTGTCGGAGAACAGTTTTAGTTAACGGCTCACCACCGCCAAACGCAAACCGCCAGCTGGTTGCCTCTCTTAGATTCTCAGCACCGTACTCCATCCAAAGCGAGTACTCAGAGGGAGTGACCTTCGTGTACGTGATAGCGTGGTTGCGGATAATTTTCGTAATTGATATTGGGTCGCCACGTTTGCTCCATGGCACAACATAGACTAGGCCGCCGTTCACGAGGCCTGTGAAGATCTGATCAACGGAAAAGTCAAAGGTGAAGGCACTTTGCTGTATGACTCGTTCGGCTCCAAGATTGTAGGTCTTGGTGTAACCTTCCATCTCGTTTCGAATACCGGAATGTTTGATCATGATCCCCTTGGGGGTACCGGTTGAGCCACTGGTATACAGGATAGCCGCCAGAGAGTCGGGCTGCGCGCGGTTGGTGACGGGCGCCGACGGTGACGCTGGTACATGAGATATGTCGATTGTGAGAGAAACATTGAGCTGGGAAACGTCATCTCCGGAGGTACTACCATCCACCAAGACGGCAGTGGGCTGGCAGTCCTTTGCTAGGGATGCGAGACGTGAAATGGGGTTTCGAAGATCCAGCGGCACATATACACCTCCAATGCGCATGATGGCTAACATAGAGCACACCCAGTCTGCCGAAGCTTGTTGAAAAACGAGGATCCGGCAAGATGGACCAGCTCCACCGGATAAGAGAGCCTCGGAAATGGCTTGAACACGATCTATCATTGCCTTGTATGTGACACTGCTACCGACCCCGTCCATTAAAGCAGTCTTGTCGGAATTCTCTTGGGCGATGTGATCGATGCGATGGGGTAGCGTTAGCGGCCAATCCGAGAGCATGTTCGGGCCTGATTAATGGACATAGGCCAGTAAGTCAGTGAATTGTACTTTTAGACAGAGAGGTATGTGGGTATTATGCTCACCGCGGCCAACGCTAATACCATGAGCGAGTTGCTTTTCACTGAAGAGAGGGGTGTCCTTCAGTCGGAGAGAGATGTCTTCAGACATAACGGTGATCATTTGGATATATGTCTCCAGTAACAGATTTGCTGCCGTCCTGTCGTACAGCCCCTTCTGTACACGAAGTACAACATGGGCGTTGGTGGTATTGTCCGTCACATCCAAGGCAATGTCATATGCTGATCTTCCCGGGTGTGCCTCTTGCAAGTCAAGTATACAGTTGGCAAGGCGTTGTTTCTCTCGAGGTGTTTGCCGGTAGTCAAAGAATGCCTGGAAAAAGGGACTGTAGGATGAAGATCGAGAAACGTTGAGCTTCTGGAGAAGCACATCAAATGGCAGTCGCGAGTGCTCCAGTGCTGCATACGCGGTTTTGCGAGCCTCCAAAATAGCGTCAGCAAAGCTTTGATCTGGCTGGCGATGGAACTTCAGGGTGAGCAAATTCAGAAAGAAGCCAATGCTGTTAATCACATCACTATCATTGCGATTCGCATCTGCAATGCCGATGGTCAAGTCCTGGGCGTCAGTCAAGGAGAATAGCATCACCTTAAATGCTGCTATAAGGAAGTGGAAGGGTGTTGATCTCTGCGTCTTGGATATCGACTTGATCCTCGCAAGTACTTCTGTTCCTAGCTGGGTATCAACCTGGTGAACCTCGTAGTTTGTGATGCCCATTCTGGAAGTAGCCCGGGCCATAGGTAGTAGTGGCAAGACCGGTGGCTCCTCGGTAGTGGGAAAAATACTATGCCAGTACTTGAGTTCATCATTCATTTGCCCGCTCTCTAGGGCTTTGTGTTGAGCTGCCGCAAAGTCAGGGTATTGCCGGGGTGGAGAACCGAGACCTTGGCCGCTGTAGGCCTTTTCCAGGTCAGATATGAAAACTTGGAAACTAGCGCCATCCATAACGATATGGTGGTAGTTGACCAAAAGATAATGGCAAGTCGGGGACAAGGTCAGGAGAATAATGCGTAGCAACTTGCCACCGGCAAGATCAAACTGATGAGCGCGTAGCTTGGCATACTCGACGGCAACATCCTCAACCTTTTTGATATTCTTGCGCTCCAGCTTAATCTGGGAATCAGCCATGATGTTCTGATAAGCCAAGTCTGGCTCGGTGTCTGATCCGATAAAGCATGTGCGCAGTGCTTCGTGTCTTGCTGTGACAGCTTGAACGGCTCGCTCAAGGTCCCCGACGCGAATGTGACCAGTCATCATGAAGAAGAAGGTGACATTGAATGTATTCATGTCCTTGACGAGGTGTTGGAGAAACCAGAATCGGGATTGCCCGAGTGAGATGGGTTCACTCTTCACGAAGACGAGGGAGGGAGGAGTTGGAGCAGGGGACATAGTGCTAGCCTTCGTAGAGCCTTCCGTGCTTGTCAACGCCTGCGGGGGAGGAGAGTCAGATGTGTCTCCGCTTTTTGGGGTTTCTGTTCCAGGAGTTGTCTCGCACCCTGAGATAGAACTGTTTGCTGATGAGGGTGCTGAAGATACTGATGATGATGGCGGGGACAGAGACTTCGAAACGGGCCTCGCAGGGGCTGCAACAGTATTCCCGGTCTCGATCTTCGCCACAAATTCCTCGGGTAGCCTTTTCATGACTTGTTCACAGATCTCGGCCAAAGTGGCTCCGCCAACAATCTTCAGCACCGGAACATCGACCTTGAGTTCCTTCAAGAACCATGACCGAACTTCAACAGCGACGAGTGAGTCGATTCCGAGATCAACTAGAGGGGCGTCATACTCGATCTTTTGATCATCTATCTGCAGAATGACGCGCAGCTTGGCCGAAAATGACTCTGTAGGATTGTGTTAGCCTGGGTACATGCCCCGACACCAGTCATTCAGACTTACCCTGCAGCAGCTCGAGAGCTTCCTCCTTATTTGCCGACCGCAATAGCTGCTCTGTGACAGGGAGAGCTTTGGCCTTGGTTTCACTCTCCTGATTCCCATCGGCCTCAGAAGCCTTGGCATGAAGGATGCAGTGCGAAAAGACAGGGTTGGCATACCAAACCACGTTGGTCTCGTCGTCGGTCATGGTTCGAATACCGGTCGTCAGAACGGCGTCAGGGAAGCTTTCCTTATCTTGCGGGCTAACATATCCAGCGATGATAGTCTCCGCAAAGGCTCGGCGGAAATCCGACTCAGAGAGGACAGTCATACCATATTTCCCAAGCTGATCAACGACATGTTGAGCGGCAGTCTCGACGTATCCAATACCAGCCACAAGGCCAATGTCGAAAGTCGAGGCACGCAGGCCGCGTCTGCGCCTGTGTCTGGCCAGACCGTTCAGGTATCCATTGGCTGCGGCATAGTTGGCCTGGCCAGAATTACCAACAACACAGGCACCGGATGAAAACAGGACGAAGAAGTCAAGCTCGTCTTCATAGAACTCTTGGTCCAGATTGTAGGATCCGTCGATTTTAGGTTGGAGCACGTCTCGCATGGCCTCAAACGTCATTCCTGTGAATAAGGCATCACTGAGTACCATAGCTCCGTTAGCGACTCCAGCGATTGGGGGACAAGTGAGACGGATAGTCTTCACGACATTGGCCACGCTGTCTTTGTCGGTCATGTCCATCGCAAACACCTTGACGGTCGCCTGGGTCTGCTGGAACGAGTCCAACCATCTCTGGTCGATCTTAGGCTTACGACTTGTAAGGCACACAGCACCCGCTCCGTTGGCAACCATCCAGTCGCAAAGCGACTGCCCAAGCTGACTGCTGAGACCAAAGAGGATATAGGTCTTGTCCTGAGAGAAGAGCTTTCGTGCGTCCAGGGGACGTACTTCGGCCTTGACACCTGCACGTACGGTCCAGTCAACGACGGTCATTGGATGGTGAGGTGCTGATCGAGAGGAGATTTGCCTGACGTCAATAACAGTATCCTGCAAACTGTTTGAATCGATAGATACGACCGAGGTTGTTGCGCGGACGACGGCATCTGCTAGTAGAGCCTCAAGTGCTTCTCGGCCAAGTGATAGGGGAAGCACAGCCTGTTGTTGCAACAAATCAGATTGCGCAATCTGCTTGCAACCCGGGGATAGGTTTTCTGAAATGTTCAAACTTAGGTAGCTTGGAGGAATGCTCGAATCTGCTGTCAAATCGAGGAAATGAGTTGGTTTCACGCGAAGCAATGTTTTCCGGACTACTTGTCTGGAAGTACGAGCAGTCAATCGGATACACGATGAACCTGATGCACTTTGGCTCTCTTTAGTGTCGGATAAAAAGGTGACAGTAACATCGCTACCTCCTGAAACTCTCCGTGATAGAGCAGCGATGAGACAGCGGTACCTCTCAGAGCAGCAAACCAGGAGATTGCTTCCTGCAGGGAGGCTGTCAACCAATGACGTGGCGAGAAGTTCAGCTGTAATTGCGACGTGGAGACTAAACGAGGAGGCATTGACTGTGTCAACAACTGCAGTGGCGGATGTGACAGGTGTCGCCGTCGATGAGTTTGTCGTTGACAACGCAACCACGATGCGTGTATCTGTATCACATTTGCCGGTCGCCAGGAACAAGAATGCACCAGATGCGACCTGCAGTGTCATCAAACCCGAGGCTTCAACTTGGATAAGTTTCCCGTCGTCCTTCGCTGCAACAGAAGTGGCATCAACCACCAGAGCAGGAGGAGATGTCGGACTCTGCTCTATAAAGAACTTGGAATCAGCCTCCGAAACAGCCTTGCTGATGAGACGCCTTGAGGAATTCAATCTAGCATTCCTTTCCACGTCGTGCAAAAGGCGAGGAATCTTCAGTTTTCCGTTTTCCAGGAACGTCTCTGGTTCCTTGGTCCACAAAAGCTTTTGGTGCTCCCATTCCTCAAGGGCACATTGCCGCAGAAGTTGCTCCGCAATGAGTTTCGGACTGTTTTCGTCAATGGAAGAGATGTCGAGGTGGTTTAAACTGATATGCGTTGCCTCATTCCGGATAGAGCGGCTAAAGGCTGAGCTGGCCATATGATATGGCTCTTCCACCAAGGCACCACGGGTTACCCAAAGCACGTGTCTCGCCCGTTCAAACATTCGTTTGAGCCCATTCATCTTCTCCGCTGTGATATTTCTGAAGATCGGGGAGTCCAAATCGACCAGGTTGATAAATGTACTTTGATCATCAATTGTTCGCGCCTCGGCTTCACTGGGCAGTCCACTAAGGACAGTTGTTTTGCCAGAGAAACGGCCAAGACTGTCCGCAACTTCCTCGGCAATCCGATCGGTTTCCATGCTCTCGATTCCCAGTATAACCAAACTCTCGATAGTGACAGAAGAAGAGGGCAATGAAAGCGGTCGTCGCAGGAACATTACTTGGTCATTCACAGCCTGGCTGGCAATGATGGAGAAAGGCCAGGCCGGGCCTTCAACCTTAGGAGTGATTGCGTCGATGCCCCCGAATCCAGCTTTGCGCAGTGCTTTATGCCAGACCGAAGGAGAAGCAGTGGGCGCATATTTGCGGCCGTCGTGAACACCAAGCCACCACCCAGGAAGTCCACCCATGATGGTACTGCACCGAATAGGATCATTATCCGTAATTTCCAGCAGCATAAGGTATCCTCCAGGCTTCAGAAGTCGACGCGTGTTTTCCAGGGTCCTCTGGAGGTTGGCTGTCGCATGCAAGACGTTGGAAGCGATGACAATGTCGTATGAGTTCTCCTCATATCCCTGACTCGCTGGTGTTTTCTCGGCGTCCAGTACTTTGAACGTCATTCGGTCATTGTATTCCTTGAAAATTTCTGAGGCTCTTGGGAAAAAGCCCACTGATATATCAGTGTAGGTGTATGAGGACATGGTGCCCCCAATCGCTTCAAGGACGGACTTTGTGGCTCCACCTGTTCCGGCTCCTGATACATCGAACCGTCAGTCAAATAAACACCTGTGAGAACTGGAATGGGGCCTTTACCTATCTCAAGGATCCTTGCATGCGGGTATCGGTGTACCATCTGCTTCATCATATCTGCCAGAAACATGTTGTACCGCGAGAACCCTAGTCCATGCCGATAGAAGTTATCCAGCATGCCGTTCGGCAACATGTGCTCCAAAATCGTTGTTCGGCCTCGCACAGCAGCTGGGATATTGTCTCCGACTGCTGCGAGCAGTTGAACATCGATATCATTGGCGTGACGGGCAATGAGTTTCTGGATGTCTTCCGAAGTGTCGTCTGCCCATTCTCTCTTCAAGGTTGGATGCTGTCCCCTTCCCGCACCAGCGAGCGTGTGGTCCACGAAATCACGAAGGTAAGAATGATGAGGTTGCCCGTTCGCCCATTCGTCATCTGTGATTTCCAGCTTCCACTTGCGCACATAGTAATACGAAATCCTCTCGCACGCTGTCGCTAGTTCAACTTCAGCCTCGGTCGGACGGATCGAGTTCAAAATTGAGGAGCCATCGGGAGATGCATGGCCGAACTTTGTGTACGAAAATAGTCGCCGGTCGTCCGCCTCTCTCGCAGGAGCAAAAGGCTTGATGACAAGGTCGTCTACTTGAATCATACTTTGATGACCATCTTCGCTGAAAATGTCGATGCTTGCAGAGAAAGACTCAGATTCCCCATTGAGGGAAGCAGTCACTGGCACTTTAGAGCCAGAGATTGGAAGTGAAGCGCAAATTTCTGGATTGACTCGAATGCTCCGAATGGCAGTAGGAACATGGAGAGACCAGAGATGTTCATCTCCTGGGGCCGAGTACGCAAGCATGGAGGATTGGAACGCGACATCGAGCATGCTAGGATGGACCAGATAGAAAGTTGAATCACTATCGGCATACGGATATGTGTCCACCAGGGCAGAAGACTGGGTTAGTCGACGTTTCATCGAAGACATTCCTCGGAATGAGCCAGAATAGCCGTATCCTAACTTGGCAAGCGCGGCATAGAAGCGATCCGGGTCAACTGCGCTCATGTTGTAGTCATCTACTGGGGTGCAGGACAACGCTTCAAGGTCTGAAGTCCCAAACGAGACTTTGACTGTACCGCTCGCCATGAGCTCCATGTCGTGGTCTGAACCAATGCTGATATTGGGGCAAGAATAGATTGAAAATTCGGCAGTAGCAGTTTTATCCTGATGGTGCTCAATTCCGGTCAGCGTAACAAGAGTTTCGACACCCAAAGTATCCCCTTCCTCGAAGGTAATGGCTTTTGGAATGGAAAGATCGTGTAGTTCAAACAACTGAACCGGTTTCTCCGCCGCAAGGTTCCGGCATGCCTCGAGGGCCATAGCGACATAACCGGCGGCAGGGAAGACGGTTTGGCCTTGCAGCTGATGACCATCAAGCCACGGGATCTCTGAAACCTTGAGCAAATTTGACCAACGCATATCGTGGGGATTGGAGTCTGGACACAAAGAACCGAGCAATTCATGTGGAGACTGCTTTCGGCCACGAATCTTTCGTGATTTACGAGATTCCGTCCAGTGGATTCGTCCGTGGTTCCATTGATAAGATGGGAGACCAACCACTAGCTCATGGGGATGAGGATTTCCGGTTAATGTACTTTCGTAAGCCTCCAAGTCAATTCCTTTGCCGCCAAGAAGGGTCCAGATAAAGCCGAGAGCATTAGAGAGAACTTCGACGTCGTCCTTTCCACGACTTGAAAGGCCAGTATATGGCAATGCACTAAGGCGTACTTCGGCAATATTTTGGCTAGCTGGGCCTTGGAGGGCTGGATGAGGACCAACTTCAACAGCGAGGTTGATTTGCTCATCGTCAGTAACGGCATTGTTGACTGCATCTGCGAACAGCACCGTGTTGACCATGTTATCCCTCCAATAGATATCCTGCAGCTCTGGAATAGCTTCCATTGCTTCCGCACTTGGACTCACGCTTGAGAACCACTTGCAGGTGCTGTTTCGGTCCCGGTTGATTTGGATCCCGCAAGCTCGCAGGGCGGCAACATAAGGATCACCACATTGTAACATATGGTGCGAATGATAGGCGGTGTCGACTTTCAACACTCTTGCAAACTTTTTCTCCTCATCGAACACCTTCTTTGCCTGAATCACGGCATCGGCATCTCCTGACAAGGTCACGCTAGCGGGAGAATTGTGGGCGGCGAGAGCCAGCCGACCCGTGAAAGCTTGCAAGCTAAGTAGCTCCTGTGCATCCTCCCAGGATGTTCCAACCGCAAGCATTGCGCCTCTCTGGCCATTATTATCATTAATAGCAAGTCGAGCATACAATCCACGGTAGTACGCAATGCGGATAGCATCATGGGCAGAGATAAAACCAGCGGCATATGCCGCGGCGATTTCGCCTGAAGAGTGTCCGACAACCGAAGCAAAGGTAAGGCCGGCTGATTGAAGAAGGTCGACATACACGATCTGGATTGCGGTACATAATGGTTGCGATACTGCTGCCTCGGCGATCCGGGAGGTATCTGCTCCAGCAAGAATCGCATCTGTAAGCCGCCACTCCGGCCGATCGGCGGGGGGAAGGGTGGCCAAGGATTCTTCAAGGCGTCGGATTGTGTCCCGTACAAATTGAGAGGAACGAATCAACGCAGCACCCATAGCTGGCCACTGGGCACCTTGGCCAGTGAAGATGCCGAGGATGCGAGGGGTTGCAGGCTTACCGCTAGAGCGGATACCAATAGTTGCAGTAGCATTCTCCTCAGTAGCTGCAAGCTTGCTGTCAATCTTCTGGATCAGCTGCTGGATGGTACGCGCCGAGAAGGCTGTTTTGACGGGCAGCTGAGTTCTGCGCGAATACAGAGTCCACGCTAGATCGGAGGCATCGAGTTCATCTTGGTGGGCGGTCAAATACTGGGAATACTGCTCCAGAAGTGCGACCAAGGATTGCTCTGATAGAGCTGAAAATACAAACGGTGTGAGTGATGATGACTTCGAAGGGTCTTCCTTGGAGCGAGTAACCAATGGCATATGCTCCTCCAAGATAGCATGAGCATTGGCACCACCAAAACCTATCATAATTTATGAGAATCCGTTTCGGTTGGGGAAGATTAAATAACATACCAAAGCTGTTCACACTAACACGTCGGGGAACACCTTGAGGTAGTGTCGGCCAGGGGGTCAGCTCGGTGGGTATATGCAGGTTTTTGTAATAGGGCTCGACGCGTGGGTTCAGGCGATTGAAAAGTAGATTTGGAGGGATTGACCCATTTCGAATACTACTAATACCCTTGAGAACACCTGCTAGACCAGCAGCACCCTCTAGATGACCTATGACGGTCTTCACAGACCCCACATAAAGAGGGGTGGCGTCGACATCGATATACTGACCAAAAGCTTCGTGAATAGCGGCAGCCTCCTTGGGATCTCCTGCTTGAGTGCCCGTACCATGTGCCTCGAAGAATTGAGGACGGTGTTCGGGATTGTTGACGGGATCCAAGCCGGCTTTCGCGTATGTCTGGCGGATCAAGGCGGTCTGGGCTTCTGTGTTGGGCACTGTGATGCCGTTCGAGAATCCATCCTGGTTGGCGCCAGTTTCGCGAATCACACATTCAATATGATCGCCATCCGCAATCGCATCGCTTAATCTTTTCAGTACAAGGGCGGCGACACCCTCACCACGAGCGTAGCCATCGGCATCGGCATCCCACATGCGTGATCGACCAGTCGGAGAGAGCATTTTCAGCTTGCTCTCGACAATATACATCTCATGTCCCAGGATGACTTGCGTGCCACACACCACGGCGACCCGTGACTCGCGGTTTCGTAGTGTCTGGACTCCCTGGTGCACGGCAATCATGCTAGAGGAACAGGCCGTGTCGATGGTCATGCTCGGCCCATGCCAATCGAAGAAGTAAGAGACTCGGTTCGATATGATAGCACGATTAGTTCCGGTGGCGAAATAGGTTGGGATAGTATTGAGGTCTCGAAGTAGGGTCTCATGATAGTCGACGCCTGAAATGGATCAGTCGATGAGCGCGAGGGAAAATGGCGAAGACAGAGAAGTACTTACCCATAGTACCAACATAAACAGCCGTATCGGATGCACGCAAAGCTTCGAGTGTGTGACCGCCACCTTCGAGGGCTTCATACACCGTTTCCAAGAGCAGGCGTTGTTGCGGGTCAATTGAGTCCGCCTCGTTAGGGCTAATATTGAAGAATGCAGCATCAAATACCCGTACATCTTCCTGCAAGAGATAGGTATGTTTCACATTTGTTGCGCCATGCCTGGCGCCGTCCTGATGATAGAATCCCGTAATATTGAAACGGTCGGGGGGGATTTCCTGACACACATCTCGAGGATGCTCAAGCAGCTTCCATAGAGCAGAAGGTGAGTTAGCACCTCCCGGAAAGCGACAACCGCTACCCACGACTGCAATGGGCTCGTTCATTTTGAAAGAAAAAAAATATAAGATATGATCTATCAAACACAGTCTAAAAGTGGTGGATAGAAAGAACTGTTTCCTAATGGTTGCTTCAAGAGACGTCTATATACTGGCTAATTGTGACTTTCAAAACATAGTGCTGGTCTAGCCTCAAGAAGTTGCTCTGCAGCCTCCGTTGTCTAAGCTGACATTTCTTACTTTGAATGCACCAAGATTGCCTATCCCCCGATGCCGGTATATCAAAGCAAATCAGATCAGCGCCGAATGATTATGTTGTTCAAATCGCCGAACCACGCAACTATATGCGCCGAACGTTGGTGCAGGATGAGCCCGGCCGTGTGGACCGAACGCACGCACTTCGATCCCACGCGCATCCCAGGTGCATCCCAGGTGCATCCTTGAAGGCTGAGCCTCTGAAGGCTGATCTAATTTTGGCCCTGATCTAATTTTGGGGTCTCGTACGATACCCTCATGATTTCTCGAAAAATGAATTCCTAAGGGGGCCAAAAAAGGCGAGGCAGATCTGGTATCCCGAGCGGCGATGCCAAGTATAAGAGCCCACAGAAAGGCGCTGCTGTTAGACTGAACATTGACGCAGAGAAAATACCAAGATCTCAAATTATCCCAACATGGTCCGATCTTCGCTCCAAGTCATCGGGTGTCTTTTACCCCTGGCGATCGCCTTTCGATTTCCGTCCAACCAAAGCAGTCTATGCCATCAGGCCGACTCTCGTTTCCCTGGCCAAGTGTACTATGCAGGTAGTTCGGCTTACACCTCGTCGCAGTTGGACTACTATACTGGCGAAGAGCGTGAGCTCAACCCCGGCTGCATTTTCACTCCCACTAATACGGCGGACGTCTCTGCGTTCGTCAAATTGGCGGCCTCGGGGGACATTTCTACTCCCAAATTCGCCTTCAGATGTGGAGGACATAGTTTCTTCGCCGGTGCTGCCAATATCGACAAGGGTGTCACTGTCGACCTGCGCTCGTTGAACTCCTTCGAATTGAGCGCAGATCAGAAGACTGCTTCTGTTGGCGGTGGCTCCATCTGGAGTAATACCGTGTATACCAGCCTTGAGGAGCATAATCTTACGGTCGCCGGAGGCCGAATCCCTGGGGTAGGAGTGGGTGGGTTCGTCACGGGTGGTGAGTTTTATAGTCATCAATTTATGCGAGGTCTTGTACTAAACACTCTCTAGGTGGGCTCAACTACCTCGGAAGAAGGGATGGCTTTTCCTGTGATAATGTCTACGGTTATGAAGTTGTATTGGCCTCAGGGAAGGTTGTTTATGCCTCCGCGACCTCACACCGGGACCTTTGGCTTGCTCTCAAAGGTGGTTCGAACAATTTCGGCATTGTCACTCGTTTCGATCTTGCAACTCACCCTCAGGGCCTGCTGCTAGGCGGCGCTCTCGTCTTCAACGTCACCCAAAAAGTGTTAGAAGACCACGCCACAGCTTTTAGCAACTATATGGACCCTAAGAACTTCGACCCGATCGCGGAAATGGAGTTCAATCTGGTGTACCACGCTGGGAGCTGGGTTCTTTCCGATGCGCTCTACTACTTAAATCCGGAGCCCACGCCAGCAGTCTACAAGGAATTCCTTGACCTCCCCGGTCAAGTTGCGAATACCCTGATTGTGGCCAATATGACGACAGTCGTCACCAATTCCGGAGTCCTCGTCCCCTCTACTGTTTCTCGGTAAGTTCCTTTCTTCCAAATCATAGTGTCTCACTGCTGAATTCATGACTCCTGGTTTAGCGCAACGCAAATGAATTACTCCTTCAAGAACGCCAACCCAGCTGTGTATTCGCAATTGTTCACGACTTTCCAACGCGCCGCCGACGACCTTTCCAAAGTAGAAGGCCTGGTGTTTGACTTCCTTATGCAACCGATTCCGGTCACAAATGGTACAAACTCTTTGGGTCTCGAACCCAACGTCAAGGACCTGGTCCTCGTTGACATTGGTGCGGCATACAACAACGCGGCCGACGACGCCTTTGTTCAGGCCGCTGTGCAGAAGATATTTGACCAGCACGTGGACATCTTGAAGAAAGCGGGTATTTTCCTTGATTGGACATACCTGAACTACGCTGGCTCAAACCAAGACCCGATCGGCACCTACGGCGACTTGGCAACGCTTAGGAGGGTCAGCAAGAAATACGACCCCAAGGGCCTTTTCCAGACCGCCATTCCTGGGGCTTTCAAGGTGTTCAAGTAGTCTGTGGAACATGGGGGTAGAATGGGTAACAGTTCCACCATGATATTTGTCTTTTGATGTTCATATACAGTGGGTTATATATTTGGTACGACCATGTATAGATCGATAAAGCTTTCTAGAAAGTCAAGCTCATTTCCCATGTCAGAAATATATCTAGTTTTAGACTGAAACCTACTGTAGAAGCTAGAGTAATTTTAATAACCCAAGGGCATTATAGAGTAATTGTAGAAAACTAGGAAATTATCAAAAAGTGCGAAAGTACTCCGTAGGGTGGGCGTGAACGGACAACAAGCGGCCGAGCCCGGAGCGTACGAAAATCAGAGGGCGGACAAATATCGGTCTTGATCAGCTAAGAGGGCAGAGGGCACAGAGGGGCCAGACTAATCGATCGAAATATACTCCGTAGGTGGCGTAGAAGTGAGAAAGTGACGGGAGTACTCCCGGAGTACTCCGCATAACCCATTTTGGGTCGAAATCATAACCCAGAGTGATTGGGGCCCCAGACTATTATTACTGGGTCTAAGGGTTCAACCCAAAACCCAACCCAGACTACAGCCCAACCCAGTCTGGGTTTTACTGGGTCGTGCGGAAGACTAGACGGGAGTGCAGTTGATTTCCCGGTTGAATATGGTGATGTTTACGACAGCTTATAGAAGAGCGTCAATCTCCATTTAATAATAAGGAACTTGTCTACTAGAATATATCGTTAGACACGGCATAACTACATATTAAGTCCTTTGAAGCCACCCAAATAGAACGATCGCTCAGGTCCACGAAATAAATTTGAAGCCCAAGTGGAAAGGGCGTAGAGTCTATTAACTGACAAGTAGAAATAGATACATATTATTACCCTGAGTGCAGAACCAACAAGAACAAGACAGCACAAATACGAAAATTAGACCTTCTCTCCACATTTGAAAACACCTCATTCACCGGAACTCGCTTGTTGGTCGCAATCCCAACCCGCTCTTCTCATACGCCATGTCAATCATTTTCGTCTGATCCCATGAATCCTGACCCTCAACCCAATAGTGCGTAGGGCGTCCCTTAACACGGTTGACAAACTCCTCAAGCTGGTACCGATATGACATCCACCAGTCCTCACCGGGGAGGTTCGCAAACTCACCCCCAGCCTCCTTGTAACTGTAAGCCTTATGCGACTTGGACTCGGTCCAAGTCTTGATTGGCCTGCTATCAGCCTTGTTACGAATAACGAAGGTATCCTTAACATCGATGCGGTGCCAGATAAAAGCGTGGATAAACCCGTGCAGCGTCACGATCCGGGTGCGTAGCTTTTCCTGTGTCTCTGGGAGGGTCTTGTCATCGACGACGACATCCTTATGCGTGACGCGGGCTTCGGACGGTTTCCACCAGATAGGCCCGCGCATAGTTGTACCAGCTTCGGCAATACCGCCGTTCGGGAACCGGAATTTAGCTTTGAAGTCGGTGTCGCACTGGTCGTGGATGCCGTCGCCGAAGATGCCAGGTTCGCAGGTTAAACACTCCACGGGGTTGTCGTCGAAGACCATACGGATAACGCCGAAATTATATGTACCTAGCATCATCATACTACCGCCGGCGAGTTTATAGTTAAACCCGATGTTATCCTTATCCAGTAATATACCTGGAATCATGGAATCGGTGTAGACGTGGACGACATCGGCGGGGGTGATGAAGGAGCGGAACTTGTGCACTGCGGGATGGAACCGGTTGTGGAAGGCCTCAAGTAGTACGGGGGCATTTGGCTGTGACAGTTCAGGTAAGGTGAAGAGAATCTCGGCCTCGATGGCGTTAGAGGTCGAAGGCTTCTCTAGAAGGACGTGCTTGCCGGCGCGAATAGCGCGTACTGCCCACTCAAAATGCAAACTGTTGGGCAAAGGGATCAAAACTGCATCGATCTTAGGGTCGTCGAGGATTTCTATTCACAGTGAGTCGGGGTTCTCTAGTTAGCGAGTCTTAACGCACCTTCATAGGATGTGCGAACATCGGGGATGTTGTGCTTTTTGGCGAATGCTGTGGCACGAGCATGGTCTCTAGCGGCGATCGCTTGCACAATAACCTCGGGATGTGAGAGGGCGGGTGTGATCAAGGCGAGAGGTCTGAAAATGTTAGCTAAGCGCGATTAAGCATTCCAAGAATGCGGCTCACGCAATCTGAGCGGCCCCCAGGATTCCAAAACGGATAGCATCGTTCTTCTTTTCGACCTTCGGAGGACCGAATGCCGTGAATACTCGCATAACCATTGCTGCCATTTTATCTTTTTTTGAAATCTCAGAGATCAAAGAGGCAAACAATACATTAATTTAATACGAAGGTGGGGAGGGAAGTTGCGCCGTCGGGGAAAAGATTGGACCGACTGACAGGGTATAGAAAGGGGAACGACCGAGTTTTGGCTAATATCTTTCATTGTCTTTCATTGTTTGGCGTTCTTGGCTTTCTCACCACCTCACTCGGTCGAAACATTCGGACCATTACATTTGTCATCCTCGGCGCTATTCTAAGATTGACAGACCGGTGCGCCGATGCCGAATGTTCAATACGAAAAAGAAAATGGATATTCTATATTCCTACAGCGCCGAGATCATGTGGTGGTTGGTATTGGATAAAGCACAACGAACACGACAGACGATGAACCAGATCCCCTCACACTTTTTTTTTATTCCAGCATGACTTTTGTGGAATCCCCTCAATTACCTCAATTCCAAACAGCTGTCGTGGCTCAAGGCCCCGGCAAGCTCGGTATTCAACACAATGTGCCTATTCCCACTCTAACCTCCGACATGGCACTGGTGAAGACAGCCGCCGTGGCCATCAATCCAGCCGACGCAAAGATGTTGGACTACTCTGCTGCCCCGGGGGCCATTCATGGCTACGATTTTGCCGGAACTGTCGTTGCGTTGGGGGAAAACGTCCGGGCTGGACTAGCGGTGGGGGACCGTGTGGCGGGCTTCGTGCATGGGATGAATTGCTTACAGCCTGAAATCGGGGCCTTCGCCGAATACGTTGGTGCTACTGCTGATCTCCTGTTGAAAATTCCTGATTCGCTGAGCTTCGAGGAAGCGGCGACTTTGGGCGTTGGGATGGGAACAGCCGCCTTTGGGCTGTTCCATGAACTGCGCATCCCTGCATCTCTGGAACAGCTGACTAAAGCCAATGGGGATGCTTCGAAGGGCGAGTTTGTCTTGGTTGCTGGTGGCAGTACTGCCACAGGAACGCGTGCGATCCAGTTGTTAAAACTGTGAGCATTTCTAGTGAATCATTTACGTGGCATAACGGGGGTGGCTAAATATTTGTCCTTTTTCCAGTGCTGGGTTACGACCGATCGCGACTTGTTCACCCGCCCATTTCGATCTCGCGCTCAAATTCGGCGCAGATAAAGTCTTTGACTATCATTCTGCTGATTGCGCCTCGGACATTCGCGCCTATACGAAAGGTCAGTTAGCCTACGCACTTGACTGTGTCAGCTTGGCAGACACAACAGAACTATGCTACAAAGCCATCGGACGGGCGGGCGGTCGCTATGTCTCACTCGAGCCGTTCCGTGCGGCAGTCACCCAGACCCGACCCACAGTGGAACCGTCTTGGCTGATGGTTTTGTCCCTATTCGGCCACGAAGTGGCTCTTGATGGGGATTATGGACGCCCGGCCCGGCCCGAATATCGTCAATTTGGGGCGGAGGCCTTTGCGGCGGTTCAGGCATTGGTTGATCGCGGTTTGATCGACACGCATCCAACGAAGATCATGGCCGGTGGGTGGGGTGGTGTAATCGAAGGAGTTGCTCTTATTCGCAGCCAGGCTCCTTCAGGATCAAAATTAGTCTATTCAGTCTAGTATGCTTGGTGCTCGGGGAATTAAACTCTGGCTAAACCTCAAATAAAAAATCGATCGATGATCCCATCGGCCAAGCATCTGTCTCGTATTCGTCACGTACTCCTCTTGTAGGCCCCCACCCAACCAAAATACCCCAGAACAAGCCCACTAGATTCCAGGTTGGCTAAAGACCATTGGAACTGCAATCCTACGGCCGGTAAAAACCCGAACGTAACCAATTACCCGACATGGTACTACAAGGTGACAACCAACCAGACTCTAGATGGCTTCGGGGCTGAGACTAATATAGGAGCTATGAATACGACAGCTGCATATCCGGGCCGCTCAGTAGTGGATTACGCTACTGGTTGTCATTATGTACTCCGTACCCGATGCGCTACATATTGCGTGCTCAAATAAAAGAGGGTCAGACTGTGCAGAACGACTGGCCTTCACACTACTCCAGTGTCTTATGTGCATACGGTGGAAGCAAGTAAGCATGGACCCCCGAAAGCCTCTCGCCTCACCAACCAGGGCGCCCTTTAATACGCGAGGGGCGGATGTAAAGGATTCGAATCCTAGATTATATCCGAGTATCTGACCGAGACGGGAGGCTTAATATCCCTTGATTAGTGCCCTCGGGTGGCCCTCCGTGCCAATTTGGCTGACGTGTCTCCATTCAGTGGCCTGATACGCCCATTCATTTGGGGACCTGATACTCCTATGTCAACCTTAAGAACTATCGAAGCCCACGCGTCCCCCTTGATAGGATTGGAAGCATGAATAACAAAATAGATAGAAGCACGCTTCCCCGGCGCCAATCATGCGATCGGTGTCACAGACAGAAACTACGATGCGTGCGACAGGGTAGCAGCAGTACGACCGGTGTGTGCGACCGATGTCTTCGTCAGGGAGCCCCTTGCGTGTATAGCTTCAGTCTACCCAAAGGACGCCGCAGCACGTATGCGGGGAATGCAGCGCCCTCTGATTCTGCTACATCGCGATCTGCAATAGCAAACCCCAGATGCACACCTACCTACTCACCTATCCCGGCACCAGAGCTACCAGCAGAAACATCATCGGAGCCAGTATCTGCCGCAAGGACACCTCTCTTGCCGATCCCTGAGCATTTGAACATCAATGCCTGTCCTTCTTTTCTACAACTGGAGGAGCCCGGTCACGAAGCGCTCCGTAGCATGGCCTGGCTGGAAAACGTGGAATTTGGCTTGGGTGCCATGGGAACATCAACAGCACATGGAACGGGTGCCAGCGAAACACAAGACCACACTGGCTTTGACGCATTCCTCAACGGCACCGACTTCGAAGATGTACATATGTCCGACATCGAGAACATGAGCGCCTGGTCAGAACAGGAATCACTGAAAGAAGTTTATCTCAGACATGGAATGCCAACAGACCAGAAACCTGTCTCTCCTCCTCCCAGCCAGGATCATGGGCACCCTCTCCGTCAAGCTCTGGAAAATCCTACACCTCCAGAGGATACGCGGTATAATATTGATCTCGTATGTATTGACGACGGCATTGCTCAGCTGTCCCAACTGAGCTCTCATCTTTATACCCTATGTCGTGCTAGCCATGACCTAACAGCAAATATCGGCCCTTACGGACCAGAATCACGACGGCTCCCTTTGTTTGATGATAAAGCCCTGAATTCCGCAACTACCTGGCTAGCTGCTCCTAATATGAATATCAATACCTATCCGCCAAGACCACCCTCTTTCGCCCTGACAGGATCGGCATCCGGACCGCTAGCCACGTCTACAACGCCGGAAAACACCCTCATCAACACATTTTCAGCCTCCCATTACCTTCTGCAGGTCCTACATCAACTACAAACGCTTCCAATTCCCACCACCCGAGCACCACCATATCCCGACCTCGACGAGGATGTGGGCTCCCAAACGACTTCACGGCTGAGATCACCATCCCTCTCATCTACGACTACCAACTCTTCCAGCGGTATGCGAGACTCGGCCGGAAGCCAGCATTCCAGCACAGTCATTCGCCATTTGATAATCGCTTGCTACACCCTGGTGCTCAAAATGTGGAGTGCACTGTTGGTCGCCTTACAGCATGATGCAGAACTATCCACCGGATCAACATCGTTCCTAAATTCCGACAAGCTGGACAAAGAAGGCGACGAAGACACACCCCGGCCCCCACTACTCGCCAACATGCGCCTAGTCCTGGTCGTTAATCTGAGTTCGTATCTTGTGGACCGTTTACGAAATGCCATGCATACGTATCTTTCATCGAAAATCACGGGTTCGGCCGATCATGGGTTGAGCGAATTGGAATCGGAGTTCCGGCAACCCCTGAGGCGATTGAGGCGTACTCTGAATAGTTGATTACGGTATTATACAGGGTGGAGAGGTGTTTCATTACAAGGATTTAAACTCCCTATGATTATTCAGACGAAAAGAAATTACAATTCTTCACTTTTGTTTGTATTTTGCAATAGATGTATAGGGAAAATATCCACTTTGGTGCATAAAACCTTAGAAGCTCCCGAGCCAAGTTGGGTATTTTTAGCCTGATGATGTTGAAATTTTACTTACCATTATTTATAGGTTCCATCATTTTGTAATGCAGATACACAAAGTGAGTTCAAAACTATTTAGAATGGGTCTGCAGAACCAAGTGAGGCTTATACCAGCTGAAAAGAAGTTTGCATCTTACTCATCCCAACTCCGAGGCGACATTCATACCTAATCTAAAAGAATGCCTTTGCTGACACCAAGTCTTTGAAATTTTTCAGCTCTCATGTAGACGCAGGTCTACGCGGTGTAGCCCGGGAGCCAGCCCGTTTTGTGAATTGTCAACCTTGCATAAATTTTTCCAATTGGCTCAATGCAGACCCGCGGAGATGCATGTACTTCTAGTCCCGAGCTACTGCCTGACCTTTGCCTTGCTCTTACATACAGTACGGAGTACCTTGGCGAGAAAGCCGAACAAAGACATAATGGGGCTGTTGGGAACCTATCGGTACAATAAGCCTTTGTTTAGGAATATTCAGGTTAATATATCTCAATGAGGCTCTACTCTTCCTAACAGCTCAGGTACGCTTTCTTCTCCCCGTCCTACAAAAACCCGATCCCTTAGATACTCTCCAACACATCTCGTCTAGTCAACTGCAACGAAGCATCTGCTTTAGGGGTCCAGCTCGACTTATCAGTATCGTAGTTGGCTCCGTCACCACCATCGGACACCAAGACTTCATACTGGTGGAAGAGATGGACTACCAGCGCTTTAGCGATATGACCAGCCAGGTACTGGCCCATACACTTGCGGCTGCCGAATCCGAACACGTGGAGATTGTATCGAAGCTGTAGACTAAATGTTAGCCTCTTGGCAATGAAATTCTCAAATTACCAGTTTCCTGACGGAGTCATACTTACATCAGACTGCTTAATGGTCTTGAACCGAGATGGGTTGAACACCTCACTGTTGGCACCCCAGAAGGGGTTGCGAATGTTGATACCCAATACATCTACAAGGACTTGAGTCTGGATTATTTATTAGCACGCCATATTAGTAATGAAAGGGTCTTCCACTCACATTAGGGTTGATCAAGATACCGTTGAAGTTTTTAACGGTAGATGCACATTCTCCAATAGTGAAGACTGCGGATAATTAGCACTCGGGATGGGCATTCAGGCTTCACTGTTCAACGACTCACTCGTAAATGGTCGTATCCGCATCGATTCATAGAAGCATCGGTGTAGATGTGTGTTCGTCTCTGCCAGATATCCAAGAATGTTATCCTTATTTGCCATCACTTCATCACGCAACTCTTGCTTAATCTCCTCGTGGTCGGCGACAAGGGTGATAAACCAGGTGATTACATGCGTGAAAACATCAAGATTAACCATCAGCAGCTCGTCCAATGTATGCAACAGCTAGTAAGAAGTCACCCATATTAGCATCACCACTCTCCCCATGATCGAATAGGAAACTCACCTCTTCCAGTGTCAGGTTCCCCTTTTCATATTCCTCCCAGTACGAGACAATCGCCGTTCTTTCTCCGCGCGCACGCCGCGCCTTCATCATGCCAGCATTGAAGTCATGCCACTCCCGATTATACTCTCGGAGCTTTTGGACAGCCGCACTATCAAATCCCTTGGCGCCTCTTTCGAAGCGATACGGACCTCCGCCGAACATGTATGGATTCAACGAAAGGCGGGTCTCGGTTACCGTCCACAACATTTGCTCTTCTTTCTCTGTCATGGGACCATATATCGATTGGGCCGTGAGGAAGTAAGGGAATTTAGTAAACGTCTTTACGACTGGTACGGTGAAAGAGCGGCCAGTTTTCTCAGTTGAGGTCATTTGAGAGTTACCGGTGGTGAGCGGTAGTTCCTCCACATATTTCCTGGCGGCATTTTCAATGACCTCGATCTGGTTAACCGCTGCTGTGTGCGTAAATGGTGGGTTGAAGATTCGTCGGACACGCTTCCAGTCTTGACCACCTAGGAGACCCATGCATTGTCCCAGGAGTTCTCCGAGGAACCATCCCATATTGGAGTTTGATGGCTTGCCATGGTCATTGGAGTCTGATGTGAAGTATTTGAGATCTTCTGGTGTAGTGATGACACTAAAGGAAGGTGTATCAGAAATGGCTGGGATTTTGAGCGGGAGGAGACTTACATTTCGGGATGCGGACCGGACCAGATACGATACACGGGGCCATATTGTCGCCATTTTTCGGAATTGACTCGACCGTTAAGAAATCGTTCGATTACGGTACCGTTGGGGAACTCCCATTTAGGGCCCGAGATGGGCTTTCCCTGGCTTGAAACGCCGGAATTGAATGTTTCCAGGTACAACGACACCGTAGTCTATTGTGTTAGTCAAGGAGACTAAGAGCGGTGGTGTTTCCATGGATAGTGTACATACCTCTAGAATCCATAGGCCGTATATCCGAATGCCATAATATAGGCCACCAAGGACCAGTGCAAGTGATACCCAGCTGACTATAGACATCTTTCTTCCTCTTTCTGAATAGTTGCAGGAGAAATTTCAAAATGGAAGCATTATATTCTTCGTATCTTCTAAAGGACCATCGGGCAACTCGTATCAAGTCGGTGATTTGAAATCCACCGAACGAGCTAAAGGGGTCAAAGCTGTCTTGTTTACATCTAGATTGGATGTGACATGCGCTAAGGAATACCAAGTTATTGTTGGTTTATTATAAATCCAAAATACGATGTGGAAACTCGTTATATAGAACTTGAATTTGGGGAAAGTTGAGTCGGCGAATTCTTGATTGGCGCTTTTCGATAACCTAAAATGGGCCTGGGCCAATTTTATTTCCGATGGTAAGTCGTGAAATTGACAGAATTGGAAGATATTTTCTAGTAGATAGCTAGTGAGGATATACCGAGAGGGAGCACAGAAAGTAAAAGGATATCACAGCATGACTACGGAGTATCCATCTCAATATATGTTGAAGGATAGTGTCTATTCCACTATGGCAAGAGTGAAATTTTCTACGCAATGGAAAAGGTCGTCGAGTTCAAGGTAATAAATTGAGCAGGAGGCACAAGGAAGTAACCCGGTCCGTCGTCCTTCAATTGAGATGTAATATTTAGAGAAACTATCCCAATAACACACCATCAGGCCGCACCAACTTGGGCAATCGACTCTTTAGTCATGGAGTATTGGTTGCGGAAACGTTTGACCAGTAGCTGACCAACCGTCTCACTGTTGAGATCATCTGGGTTAAGCGGGTTGGTGGCGTTAATATCGCCATGCCAAAATGTGGCACACGACAACCGCTCACCTTGGGATTTGTTGATGACACGGTGCCTGGCGCTTTTATATCTACCACCAGACCATCTCTGTATCATATCACCGCAATTGATAACATACACATCTTCCAACGCGGGGACTTCAATCCACGTCTCCTTTCCCTCATGCCAGACCTCAAGTCCATCCTTGCCAGGCTGCTGGAACAAGATAGTTACGCCACCAAAGTCGGTATGGGCGCCGATGCCGAACTGTCCGGGGAGTGTGATGCTTTGTGGCGGGTAGCGAATCATCTTCATCGGGACGATGGCCCTGCGGGCGAACTTTTCTACCAGGGAGGGAGGTTGGCCTAGTCCCTCGAGCAGGATCGACCAGATCTTCTTTCCAAGCTCGCTGGTCTGTTCGTAATACTTCCAAACTGGATCCCGGAAGTCTTCTGTGGGGAGGTTGGGCCACAAGTTCGGGCCGTAGAAGCCGGAGAGCTCGATGATAGGATCATCCCGGGCTATATAGAAGCACTGTTACTCTGTTAGAGGTTTTATATAGCGACAGCCTAAGCTGAACTGAAAATGACAAAGTCATCTTACCTCCTTTGCGTCCGGTAGAGGATCTCCCTCCCGAAGAGACATCCCCGCGGCTTCGTATCCTCGACGGCATGGATTCTTAAGGAAAGACATCTCAAGCTTCTCCTCCTTGGGTAGGCTAAACAAATTGCCCATGCTTCGAATAAGGTCGTTTTGGAGAATTGGAGGCACGCCGTGTCCTCGGACTTGGAAAAATCCATACTGCCGACTAGCATCGCGGACCTGGGCAATAACGCGCTCCCGGTCCTCTGGGGATTCGGGGTTGAGGTATCCAGACAAATCAATAATGGGTAGATTCATCTCGTCGGACATGTTGACGTTTTGGTATGTTGGTTACTTCGGATGGCGGTTCAAATGAAGAAAGTAGGCTGAGATCAGTACACTTTCGCGCACTGTTTTCTGCGGGGATATCGATAATCTTTTCTTCTGGACACAGTCACGCTAATATTGTAATACTTGGCAGAGTTTCCGTGGTGGGTACAGTCAGAGATCATGTCACGCCGAAAAGAAATGGATGATATGACTTCGGCGACGTTCGTTCGGCGCTTTTGACGCAGTCAGCCCCGGCGTTCAGTTAAATGAATAGAGAAGGGCCGAACGTGCCGAATGGCTTTGTTTTGTTCGGCATTCATTGTCATAGGGTCATATGTGATTAATTCGCATCAATAGGCCGTCATTGAAACTACCCGACTCATCAACGTTGGTTGATCCTTCTAGCTCATCAGCATCAATACTTCTTCCAAGCCTCGAGTTCTGTACTTGATCCCATTCCCAATGCACGTCTTGATTGTTGGAGGAGGTCTAGGTGGACTGAGTCTCGCACAGAGCCTGCGCAAACAAGGTATCTCCTTTGAGATATTCGAGCGCGATGCCGATGAGAACGCCCGTTTCCAAGGATGGGCGATTGCCCTACACTCGTACCAGCCCGGCACCTAACACGAAAAAGAACTATCCTAACATATAACAGCATTATCGATCGTTTGTCGTCTTCTGTTCCATCAGATCTACCGGATCTCAGGGAATCGACCAACCACCTATCGCCTTTGAAGCTTCCCCCTCAGATAGCGATGTATCTACCAGGTCGGACGGATCGCGTCGGTTTCGAGGTATAGCTGTATTAGCAACCGTTGGTCTGGCTATTGTTGACTCAATCTTTCCCTCAGGATTCTCCTCAGTTTCCCATCATCCGTGCTGAACGTGGTCGTCTTCGCAAGTGGCTGGCGACCAATATTCCAGTCCGATGGGGCTGCCAAGTCACGCGCATCGAGCACGACGAGCATGGAGTTTCGGTACATTTGGCAGATGGATCGATTGTGAAAGGGGACTTTCTGGTCGGCGCAGACGGAATAAATAGTGTGGGTATGTCAACCCTTTCCCTATTCTCCATTCCCCTTAGCATGTATTGGGAGATCTGATTGAATACAGTCCGAGAGCATCTTCTCCAACAACCTAGCAAAGACCTCCTGCGGGTTGTGCCTCTTGCTACAGTTGTGGGTGAGCTGACTCTGTCGGGAGAGGCATTTAAACGCCAATTATCCCTTGGTCACAGCGGGTACATGTGCATCCGCCCAGACCTTGGGTTCATCGCCTTTGTCGGACTGCACTACACACTCCCAGACGGAATTTCCGGTCGCTATTACTGGAATTTCATGCAAACCAGTGACGTTTCAGATCCCAACCACTGGCTCCAGACGGCCAGTCCGCAGGAGAAACGGGATCGTGTACTGAATGCGATTGGTGGCATGCCGGCTGAGCTACGCGAGATCTTCGAGCAGACCCCGGTTGAGGGAATCCGGCCCGAGTCGCATGTCTGGCGGGATATCGAGTTGGATAGCTTGCCAGCTGGTCGAATCATCCTGGTAGGAGATGCGGCGCATGCCATGACCCCATTCCGCGGTGAAGGTGGGTATCATACGTTGATTGATACACTTCTCTTGGGTAATATCTTCAGAGATATGAATACCGGTGCCAAGTTCGAAGATCCTGCGGCTGTCGGGGAGATAATTGCTTCTTATAATAAGGAGATGCTCCAGAGAGGCAGAAAGGCCGTGCAGGATTCTAGAAATGTGCATGGAAATGCAGGGCGAGTTGGGCCTGATGGGAAACCCTTGGTTGTGGAGATGGTGCCATTGTCAGATTTGGAAATCAAGTTGGGAATTGATGGTTGATGTGTATCAGTTTAGATTTTTCGCAGTACGTTGGGAAATTAGAAGGCCTACTCGTGGGATAGTTCCACCCCCGTTGAAACATATAGTATAGAGTACATGCCCTATATTACCAAACAGCTACCGTGAGCCTACCCTAGGCCTACCTTAAGTATATCTAGGCCTTGACAAGTCCTGTAGTACCTGGGCAATTCCGGTGCTGCGATATAGTGCTGCGAGGTACTATGGGACTAGACCTCCGCAGAGCCCATAAAGCCCAAAGCCCAACCCGGGCCCAACCCGCACCGCAAATGGGTTGGGTTTTAGGCCCGGCCTCGGGCCTACCGATGGGCTATGGGCCTAAGGTAGAAGCCTACTGCGGGTTAATAGGGCCCTAAATAGGCCCGAATTTAGATGCCAAGTAAAGTTGAACCCCCTTTCAGGATTTTTAAAATTACCCTTCGTTTTACCCCCGTTTCTAGGCCTTATCCTAAAGGTATTATTTTATTATTTTAAATGATTTTGAATCAATTACTAGTTATCTCTCTATATCACGCCTAAATATATAAAAAAACGTGTTAATCAAACAATTTGTAAATTATAGAGGTTTACTTAGAAAGTAGTACTCCCGTATATATCCTAAATATATATATCTATTATTAAAATATTGATATTAACGTTTTTAATAATATCTCCACCTCTATTGATCGGATTTTATTTAAAATCAAAATTCGCATTACTCCCAAATGCACTAGGTATATATCTGTTTAGTGTATCTGATGACAGCTCTAACATTGGTCCCGTAGTCATGATCCTTGTTGGATTATCGATAAATATAGACATGTTAATATGCAACAAAACTGGAGGTAATGAGTACGGTAGATTTTATAAACAATCCCCAGCTTTTCCCCAGCTTCGCATGGCGCTACAGGTGTTCTGGCAACGGGATAATTGATAGCGAACCACACAATTCGCTCCAGACCAGCTGTCATTTGACCCTAGCTCACTAGCAATTATCCTGTATTGCATACCAAAGCAGATAGGCCAATCAGAGCTTTTGGTGGACGAGTAGCTTCCCCGAAAACCAATTAGCGCGTGCAGGGTATTTCATCTTGGTTAGTGGACCGAATACGAAGCTTTTTAGGTGGTAGAGAAGTCGGGGAAAGTTTGGGGCCGAAACACTTGCACGTGTTTGAAACTCGCTGTATTTTGATGGAGTCGGATGATATTAATTCATTGATGTTGGATATAGTCTTACCGCTAGGTCTATGCCCACCTACATGTTATGCCTTTTCTGGTCAATCTCGCTAGAAGGGCGTTGGGATAATCTGGGGTTCCAAAAGGCCATGTTGCACACTGTACGGCTCATGATTCAGCTCTTCTGGAGGTGCATATCCTGCTCAAGAAAAAAATATGGCGGTCTCTGAATCGCTTGTTAAGGCCTCACTGGTCGTAGCGCTCTCAGACCTCGCATGGTCATCGTTAGACCGATGAGCGGAGCAGAGTATAGGGGTATAGCCGAGCAATTTAGTATATTTCTCTTAAGCTGTGTCAAACTTGCTTTCAATTGCCGTCTAAAATATGTATGGGCCATGCACTGGAAGATCACCCGAGGATGGATGGCCCTGAAAACTCCAGGCGCGGTATTTCAGGAGGAGCGGGGGGAATCAAGCAAGCGAGGTTTCTTTTGCATACTGAGATTCCAGTGTGAAGTTGAAGGCCTTTTATATATCTAATAGCTATGTGCTACGCGATAGAGTTGGATCTACATCGGATCATCGCCCCTACTCCACAAACTGGGGCCCTTGGTGGACCACCTTGAATGTCTCAGATGACGCAGCAATGGGCTCCGCGATGCGCTGTATCAAGTTGATGAACCGGGTTGGATGTCAACAAGAGCGTATAAGATGCGTTTGGTATTAGACAAACGGTAGGCTGAAAACTTTGGTAGATATATCAACCATCTATTGCATATTCCTATATTCTATTGGAGCATTTGAATGAGATTTATTTTCTTTGAGGAATAACTGATTTGCACTTCGCATTTTCGCTGTACAACATATGTTATGCAATTATTGATAGAGAAACGTGGTTGATCTAGTCGTGATCATGGCTTGTACAGTATTTACAAGGTAGCCCACCAATAATGGCCAGGATATTGAGTAGTTGGTACACAGTATCGAATTTACATTTACAAAGTTTTATGGTATTTGCTAATAACACAGAAGGGGAATATAGAGAGCTTTTATAGCAATTGAGAATTTCCCAGTCACATGTGACCTACAATAACTAACTTGTTAGTTATTGTAGACCTAGATCCAAGTCATCGATGAACCAGGTCTAGAATTAGACCAAGGAGCTCTCTCAGGTTCTCCTAAAATGCTAGTACAATGCTAGTACATAGATACCAGGTGGAAATCAAAACCGATCTATCCAATATCAGATGGAGTCAGATGGAGTCAGACGGGGTTGGCCCTGGATGGATCCCGTTACGCACGCAACCCCGTACTAGAGGGGCTGGACCGAAGAAGCCCTGGACGGCTGAAACTGTTGATCCATACCGCCGTTCCTCGGATATCTGTGTCGGGACCGAATATCGTAACCCTTCTGGGTCAGAGTAGAGAGACCTCCCATGGATACGATGCCTGATAATCTCCAAGCCCTATAGGCAACCTTGGAAGACAATCGATTTTATGAGATCGATTAATCAGGTACGTACCCTACTCTGACTTCGTATATTCGAATAGACTTTTGGTTCAGCTGCAACATCTGTGAGTAGGGGATGTCCTAGGGGATCATCAGGTCACCTTTCATGATCATGATCATGATAGGTGAACAATTCCGCAACTCTCGGATTACGATTAATCCACAAGACATTCCGAGATAATCCGTTCCTAATGTCTGAACATTTTGGATTTCAAGTTGAATTTTTTTTTCTTTTCGCGAATCCAGACTCGAGGCCCTGAATATTTGGTTCGGCAGGGTCCAATTCTCTCCAGTTCGTGGATTCCAGACCCAAACACACAAAGGGGGATTTGGTATTCTCACGTGAGAAAATGGTTCAAATTCGATACTCCGTACTCCGTACAAAGCAAAAAAATATTGGAAACTTCGAATTTCTAGAACTAGGATCTAGAACCTGTATTATTTCTGTTTATGGAGATAGCAGAAAAGATCAAAATAGCACAAGATACAGGCATGCAGAGTGGCGAAGTCGATTTAGGCCCACCACAGACGGGATGGGCTCGCTAGTTGGTCGCCCTAGTCGCAGTAGCGTAGTAGCGCAGTCAGAGGATTCCCAGACACGGAGTAGATCATAGTACTCCATAGGGAGTACATTATTATATACCAGAATATATCAAAAAAAGAGAACATTTTAAAGAAAGAAGGGAAAAAATAAAAAATAAAACACTAATAGAAAAAAAAGAAAGCAAATAGTCCAAAAACAAAAAAAAAGTCCCAATCCAAAAGCCAAGAATTTCAGTTGGTCCGAGTGGTTGACTTCTCTCTCTCTCCCCCGGCTCCCCTCAGTAAACTCGTCACACCAAAGTCTCAAACTCCTCCCTTCCCTCAACTTGACTTTCTCATCCTACAAACATCTTCTTTCATCTATAATACAAACCTCTCGTGACTTTCTATCATCTTCGCGTTGAAGAGTCTGCTGTATCCGCTCCCCATTCCTTGCCCATCCTCGCCGGGTAGCGAAACGGATTGATCAAACAACGAGGTGGCCCGACAGGGCTGCCAGACCGATAGGGAAATGTCTGGTCATATTTCATCAGAGCATTCTCGCTCTGATTCACGATCCTCTTACACACCACGATCCCCCAGGGATTCGACACCTCGCCACTCCTTCGGTCGCACCGACACCTCCAATCCAAATGTCTTCGCCGACGAATACTCATTAGAAACCATTGACTCCGATCGCATCGAACGACCCCACAGTCCCTCTTCCATTGCATCCTCCTCTACTCTTCGTGAAAACACCCAGTCAAGGACCACTAGCACAGCCCCGACCGAGAACGAGAACCCTTTTGGTGATGACGCTCGGGTGTCTTTCGATGAACCTCATCGGTCAAGTCTGCCCCAAAAGGGGTACGCTTTCGCCAATAACCGCAACTCAACCTCATCTCTCAACTCGACGCCTTCTATGATCCAACGAAATCAAAGCGTTTCTTCCCGTTTCTCCATTCCCCGCGCTCTCAGCCCCTACACCGGAGCCACCGGACCCAGCCATCCATATGGTATGTATCCACAAGTTGGGGTCAGCCGGTCGCCCAGTGTCGGTAGTACTTCGACGATACGCCCAATCGAACGTCCACTTGAAGAATCAACTGGTCCCCAGCACCCCTACGCGATGTACTCGCAGAATGTGGTTGAGGAAGGAATAGATGACGATATCATCCCAGTTGGATTTCCAGGCCATAACCCACCATATCAACCGCCCGCTGGTCGTCAGGCTGATGATGTGGGTGATATCATTGGACCAGATGGTCACGCAGAGCCGCTACCACCCTATTCCCGCTATCCAACTGGTGCTGTGCCCAAGCCTCCAGGGGCTGAGACGACGGCCGATCTCAACCCCCCACCAGACGAATACCGTCTCAACAATGAAAGTCCAAGAGCACCACCGATTTCAGAAACCTCATCAAGGCCTTTGGTGCCTGAACATTCTGGTGATGATAACAATGGTGGGAATGGGCATGGGCAAGAAAGAGTCGCTGCGACTACAGGCATCATGGCCTTCGAAGAAAAACTCAAACGCAAGGGGAAGCAGACCGCATGCTGTGGCCTGCCGGTGTGGACGTTTGTACTCATTGCGACTGTTATGCTCATTGGAGGTTGTATTGGAGGTGTCATTGGTGGTGTTCTTGGAACTAAGAAAGCTGCAGAAGCTGACAAGCAAGAAAACCAAGAAGCTCAAAAGTCCAGCGCCTTACCAATTATAACCGTCACTGCAACCCCTCAGATGGATGCATCCTTGATATCCACTCCCACTTATCTCAAACAAGTACCTACCGGCAACTATATGGTTCCTTCCGGTTATCAGAATGGATCAGGCCTTTGCGTGGACGAGACGAATTTCGGGAAAGCCTGGAAATGCTTGCAAGCGCCGAGCAAATTCAAGATTTCAGTCGGCGAATACAAAGGTCACCATTCTATCAGTTTCGACGACGTTGCTCCAACCCCGACCTTTACATATGGTCCCCAGCCACCGTATTGGTCTTCGTCGCCTACACAAGCATTGAGTATGGCAATTGATACCACAGATATTGGCATGGGCCCTGCTCTGTTCTTCATTTCTCCGTTCGACAAGTTGGTCATTGTCCCAGACGATACATTCTCTAACTCTCTTTCCAAGCGCACGTGGGTGGACGACGGATGGACAGCTGCAAACGCCTACAAGAACCTGAAGCAGACTGCAGAAGTCGGCGACAAGCCGTGGTTCTGTTGGTGGAATAACACGATGATGGAGTTCTTCTTGTACGTCAACCAGTCGACGTCGCATTCCTTGAGCACCACCGCTTCCACCAACAGCGACATGGCAGCAAGCACAGCTGGCATAACTGCTGATTCCAAACGCGACGAATCTACTTCCGATTACCCACGGAGGATCAAGATGGAGGAGCGTCGAGACGACCCATCACGGGAAGCTCCTTACTGTCAGCAAATGCAAATTCGCAATGACGGGGGGTTAGCGCTTCTCTCGGGCAACATCATCAACATCAAAGAGAATGAGCCCACGCCGACTACTACCTACACCAATTATAAAGGTGGCACTGCCCAGACGTACACTGCCCAGGCATCTTACGCCAGCCCGTGCTACTGTGTGTCTCTGACTGACTAGTTGGACTCAACCTGAAACAATATCATTTATTCATTGTGGTCCCTCCTGCTGCGGACATAGGCGTTGGCGTTGGATTGGCCAGCGAACTGGTCTCAAACTCATGTGCACATGACCGTCTTCCTTCTTGACTGTGTGATTTTATCTTCCTCTTGTCCCCGCAAGCTACTGGCCTTGCGGGGTGTTTCGTTTCTTGCATTATCCGTGACTATGCCTCCCCCTCTTTTTTTTTTTTGCCGACTGTCATTGCGGTATGACATGATTCTCATTACTTTGCGAGTTACTCTTTCCTTTTTTTTTTCTGGGCTATATTTACTCTATCTTTTGATCGGCTCTTCTTACTGGTTTCGACTCTGGCGTTCATTGGATTGGTATGGTTCAGGTACTGCGATATGCTTGATCATATATCGTTCTCATCTACTATGTTTTTAGGATCCTAGGTTAAAATTTATCCTATCCCAACATTTGATGGAGAAGTAGTTCTATCATCATCTCTCTCAATAATATTGAAAGATGGACAATATATCTTAACCCTGTTTAGATAACATAACATATTGGCTATCAGGAATTTCTGCCCCATGAATCTCTGAGTAAGAGCATATATATAGGAGAGTGGAAGCCGAAGTACTTCATACTCTAATATCGCTGGGTTATCCTTGGACTACAACTTTGTATAGCAGGTATTGCTTCATTAGCGTAGGTAGGCATACCATTCACGGACCCGTGCAGCGGCGGGTTGGTGGACCCAGAGTAGCTGACTCAGCCAACCATCACGTGAAGAGACACCCGTGGGCCACACGTGACTGTCTCCCATCCCCAGCATGCAGGTTGGAAATGATGGGCAATGACTGGCAAGGGAAGCAAAAATCACACAATCATCAAGTCTAAAATAGGGTAAAGCTCAAGCACCCCTTCGACACTTGAAAGACGGCAAGGTGTGCCTTATATCCCTCCCGGTGCCTGATTGGGAGCTCCCGCTCGACACCTGAGGCAGGCACACTTCCGACAACTCGCACCTTGCACCCCATTCCTCTTGCAACCTCTCCATCTCATCGTTCCCCCATCCATTCCTCTCCCACAGTGTCATCTTCTTTCCCCCAATACCCTACCTCTCTCGATATCGCATGATCTCACGTCTATTTCATTGATCTGCTTTATCGATTTCCCCCCCGTTTATTGCGACTGTGACTCTTAAAAATCTGTCTTTGGACCTCCAGATCAAATGATCGCGTCTCCTAGATGACCTTCCCTCCCCCTCACCCTTCCGCCCAATCGTCGATTGCTTCTGGCACCGATAAATCTTCTTCGACCAGGACCGATATTGGTGCCTGGGGTCGGTCCGTGTCGCAGTCCGGCGCACGTCGTGGGTTGACTCCACTCGCGACCAACATATCCTCCGCCGCTCCCCCCACGGCTTCCCGGGGCTTGGACGCAGGCCTTGGAGTTTCGACACAGTCTTCTTTTTCTGCCGTGCTGAGCTCTGCCAGGGGTCTCTCCGGTGGAAGTCCTAAGCATACATCTTCGCCCTTCACATCATTGCAATCTGGCTCGCAACAGCACGCAACAACCCTCTCATCTCCTAAGTTCCGAGCTCACACCCCTTCCATAGGGTCCCATTTGGCCTCTGCTACAGGCTCCACCCCGGGTGGAGGAGGTACTGGGGGAGGAGGTGGTGGGCCGGGATCTTCCAGAGGCGTCTTCTCGCCGCTCTCGTCCGGAACAACCGTGAATTCTCCCACGGGCTTCGCTTCTGACAAGCCGGGCTCCACAGCCGCCCACTCGAGCCAATCGTCGCTCACCAAAATCTCCATTGCTCAGGTGTTCCTGTTGCTGGATTCTATTACAGAGAAGGAAGGAAAAGAGAAGTGGGAGACAAAGGCTGCCCAGATACACAAGGTTGGTGGTGCTGCCATATATTTCAACCCCACTCTATTCTAATTACCGCAGCTTGTGACATCAAACGGAATGGAGGTCTTTTCCAAGTACTTTCGCCGCCTCCTAACAGGAAATGCGCCACAAATCTTCCCGGGCGTCAACAAGTCCGTTGAGAATGCGGGCAACTACCCTCTCCTCGTCCAGGAGCTGCAGAAAGTGTCTTCTGACATGGAGCAAGCCCAGAAAATCGCAGAGACAGTAGATACTTCTGAAGGAGATATCTTCCGCGACTTCGACCTTTCTACTTTCCTGGATCATTTCCGACTCGACCCAGTTGTCAAGGTTGCACTTGCCTTGGCCTTTAAGTTGACCAGCAAGTCAGATCTTCGTGCTAAAGGTATGTTTGCTGCTTTACGCCTCTTGATTAGCTCTAACCATGCCCGATAGCCGATGCCATCCTCTCAAATTCCATTGCCCCTTTCTTGCAGAGCTTGGCGAGTCCCAACGAAGTGACCAAGGATTATCACAACTCCTTCCTTGGCATGACGATTGAACGTTTCATCCTATACCCTCCCCGCAATTTTACCGACGATGTCAAGGCGAAACTGGTTTACGCGGCCAATCTGCGATACCAAAAACTTGGCTTGGATATGCCATTCGAAGTTTCTTCTGCCCTACAGATGTTCAATTTTGTCAACCCTCAATATGTCCTCGTGCGGCAGCTTCACGCCAAGGGAGCTCGTGCCACTGCAAATATCGAGACAATAAGTGAATTGCTAAATTCAGACCAGAAGAACTGGGGCGAAGAACATCTAGCCAGCGCTCTTCTCTTCATGATCTTGTCGCAATATTGGGAACAATTCTCACTGGAGACATTCTTAAGTGCATATAACGACAAGCCTATCAATTGGCCCCTGGTGTTCCGCCAGTTCGACCGTGAGGGCCTCCGAGTGGATCCGAAGCAATTCACCAAACTGTACAGCGTTCTTTCCGCCATGTCGGTCGACGACTCGTCTTTGGATGTTCAAAAGCTTTGGGGTGGAGACTGGGAGCACCGTGACACGCAGATGTCATTCCTGACGGCTTTTGTGGCCTCTCGGATCGACCCATCGCACATCACCAATCTTCGCGCAACTTTCCCCACCGACTTCTTTGAAGATGCCCCTGATATCGTCAAATTGCAAGGCGAGCGTGCGGCAAAGTCACCTCTTCGGTCCATGGACGCTATGAAGGCAATTTTCGACCTTGCTTTGTTCTCCCAGGCTTCGTGGGCAGCGACAGAAAGCCAGCACCTTATAAAGGCGGTTGTTCAATTCGACTTGCCAGTCTTCCTCGTTTCCGCTCTTGCTGTTCCCCAGCCGTGGTCCAGTGTTCAGCAGAGCTTTGTGCTGCGGACATTCATTGTCTTCATCTCGAAGCAAGAGGATGGGTATCAGCTTGCTCTCCACGGCGCCTGGCGACAAGATCGACAATGGGTATCAGAGCAGCTTTTCACTACCTTCACACAGGATCCCACATCCACCGCTGTGATATATGAGCACGCCGCGGCATACGGATGGCTCGATTACCTCCTCGGGTTCACGAACGGTCTTGCCCTCGACCTCGCCTGCTACTCTCACCGCAAGAGTCCCTTTGACCTTGAGCAGTGGGTTCGGAATGCCGCACAGAAAGGCGCCATTGATATGGGTGGTCTGCTGTCCAAGTTCCTGCGAATCAAAGCTGAGGACGAATTGCACGTCCAGCGGAAGGAGCAGTCTGCTCATCAAATGGTTAGCCTCGCAGTCAAGACTGTTTATACACTTTTGTCTGTATTGGAGGAATACGTTGGAGACCGCGAAAATCTCACACCTGTTCAACGTATTTGCATTCAGACGTACCCTCGCCTGATCAACTACGGCGAAGGGTTCGATGATATCATCGACGCCAATGGGGAGAACGGCAATACGTTGCCTGACTCAATTGACAAGCAAATGCAAGAGCTCTTTGGTAAAATGTACCATGAGGAACTCTCGCTGCGTGAGATGCTGGAGTTGATGCGCAAATACAAGTCTTCGCGGGACCCCACAGAACAAGATCTGTTCGCCTGCATGGTGCACGGCCTGGTCGACGAATACCATTGCTACCATGAGTACCCCCTTGAGGCTCTGACCAAGACTGCGGTCATGTTTGGTGGCATCATCAACTTCCGTCTTGTTGACGGCATCACGCTGAAGGTCGGTCTCGGTATGATCCTCGAGGCTGTCCGCGAACACGAACCCCATGACCCGATGTACAAGTTCGGTGTGGAAGCGATTGAGCAGTTGATCAACCGTCTCCCCGAATGGGCTGGGTTCTGTCATCTGCTTTTCCAAATTCCCTCTCTTCAAGGTACGCCCATCTACCAAAAGGCAGAGGAGGTGCTCCGTGAACAAGGAAATCAAATTGGCGAAGCGGAGGCGGGACCCTTCGATGGTCTTGCTTCTGTGCCCCTGACCAATGGCAATTCTATCGACTCCCCCATCGCCGATGGTTCCGTGCGCAAGTTCCGTGCTGTTCAACTAGACCCACCTCTTCGATCTGAACTCTACGAAGACCCGGATGAAGACATCCAGGACAAGATTCTTTTCGTTCTCAACAATGTTTCCGAGCAGAATATTGACGAGAAACTTGAAGATCTTCAAGAAGTGTTGCGCGACCAACACCACCAGTGGTTCGCCGCGTACCTGGTGGAAGAACGTGCCAAATTGCAGCCCAATTTCCAGCAGCTCTATCTTGACCTTCTTGGGCGCATTGGAGACAAGATCCTCTGGGCCGAGGTCCTGCGGGAGACCTATGTCAGTGTCGCTAAGTTGATTAACTCAGAAGGCACATTAAGCTCGTCCACCGATCGCGGTCACCTGAAGAACCTTGGTGCTTGGCTTGGTTCGTTGACTATTGCCAAAGACAAACCTATTAAGCACAAGAACATCTACTTCAAGGGCCTGCTTCTTGAGGGCTATGACACCCAACGCCTCATGGTCACGATCCCCTTCACCTGCAAAGTTCTCGTGCAGGCTACCAAATCCACGGTCTTCAAGCCACCCAACCCCTGGCTGATGGATATTTTGGGCCTGCTGTTGGAGCTTTATCATTTCGCCGAATTGAAGCTCAATCTCAAGTTTGAGATTGAAGTCCTCTGTAAAGATCTTGATCTTGACCACAAGACAATTGAGCCTGCAGTCGTCATTCGTGATCGTGCTGCACATGTCGAGGAACCACTGCCCACTGTTAACGCCCCAGAGGGTCTTACTGAGCCATTTGAGGATCTATCCCTGAGCGCTATCAACCCGGCCATCCGGAACGAGAGGCTGTCTCCGGCCGCTATCATGTCAACACTGCCAAGCCTGGACAAGATCCTTGTCCTGCCCTCATCGGCGAGCAGCATGGTCGACCCCACCATTCTCAAACAGATCGTGCACACCGCAGTCGAGCGTGCCATTGCCGAGATCATTACTCCCGTCGTTGAGCGCTCTGTCACTATTGCGTCCATTTCCACTGTACAGCTTGTTTCCAAGGACTTTGCCATGGAGCCTGATGAGGAACGTGTGCGCCATGCTGCGGGCATCATGGTTAGACAACTTGCCGGTAGCCTGGCACTCGTCACCTGTAAAGAGCCTCTCAAGGTTAGCATGACCAACTACATCCGCATGATTCAGCAAGACTACTCCGAGCAGCCTATGCCCGAGGGCTTGATTCTTATGTGTGTCAATGATAACCTTGATGCTGCCTGTGGCATTGTCGAGAAAGCGGCAGAGGAAAAGTCGCTGCCTGAGATCGAGAAGGTGATTGAGCCTCAATTGGAGGCCCGTCGTCGTCACCAGGCCAGTCGCTCTAACGATCCTTTCATTGATCCTTCAATGAACCGTTGGGGATTGTTCATTCCGGAGCCTTACCGCCAAGCACCAGGAGGTCTCAACAAGGAGCAACTTGCCATCTACGAAGAGTTTGCCCGTCAATCTCGAGGCCCAGCGCCGTCCACTGATGCATCGGCCGGCCGTCAGCTCCCCGACGTGCTTGGAGAATCCTACCCTGCTATTCCCAACCTTTCCACCCCGGCTGAGCAGCCTGCCATCCCTCACAGAACCCCCCAGGCGCAGCCTGCCGTTTCTCAAATGCCCCCCGTTCAGACCAACGGGTTCCTCGATGCTCAAAGCCCCCGGGAAAGAGTTGAAAGCCTCGTCTCCGACCTACAGCAGTCTGCTCGCAGCGCACCTGAAGAACACGTCAAGGATCTTGGCAGAGATAGTGCGGTTCTTCAAGAATACAACCAAGCATTGCGCAGCATCCTGGGCGCGACGAACGGAGAGGAGCTAGCACGACTGACCTCCTTGAAGGTTTGTACCCTTCTGTATTCCCAGCCACATGGATCTCTCGAGATTGAAGTTCTCGTGCACCTTCTTGCCAAGCTGTGCGATATGTCTAGTCTCATTGCTCGGTACACATGGGCACTACTCTCCGAAGTTGATGATGAGCACATGTTCAATGTGCCGGTCACCGTTGCTCTCATTGACGCAGGTCTCCTGGACATCCGTCGGGTCGATACGAACCTGACCCGACTCATTCAATCCAGGAACGTGCCCGCCTTGGAGTTGCTGGGTAATTTGATGGATCGTGTTCTTTTCAATGAAGAACCCTCGGCCCTTCGATCAGACTTCTCTGGCAGTCTAGATGCCATGAGCCAATGGCTTGCCGAGGATGCCAGCGTGGCCCCAGGCCTTGAAATCGTGCGCAAGCTGCGCGAGTCTGGTATTCCCGAGGTCGTCAGCACTCTCCTTAGTGACCAAGCCAGATCCAAGCGAGATCAAATGGAGTACATCTTCAGCGAGTGGATCGGTATTTACAAGGCCCCCGGTGCGACTGACCGTACCTTCCACTCTTTCCTTCAGGACCTCCACAACCGCCAAGTGATGAACAGCCAGGAGGATTCCGCACTATTCTTCCGTCTCAGCATCGACATTTCCGTCGCCATGTTTGAGCATGAGTCTCAGAATCCCAACGGCAGCCTTGACGAGGCCTTCCTCTACATTGATGCCCTCGCTAAGCTCGTCATTCTCCTCATCAGATTCCAGGGCGAGAGCGCTGGCGCCGTCAAAGCCAGCAAGGCTACGTACTTTAACTCCATTCTGTCTCTCTTGGTGCTGGTCCTCAACCACCACCAGGTCATGCGAGGAGAAGCTTTCAACCAGCGTGTATTCTTCCGTCTCTTCTCAAGCATCCTGTGCGAGTATTCCATGAACGGCCTCCAGCACACTGAGCAGCACCAAGGAATGATTTTCGCCTTGGCCAACAAATTCCTCTCCTTCCAGCCCCGTTATGTGCCCGGGTTCGTTTATGGCTGGCTTTGCTTGGTCTCCCACCGCGTCTTCATGTCTGACATGCTCAACATGCCTGATCGTGCAGGATGGGCGCCTTACTGCGAAATCATGCAAGCCTTGCTGTCTTACATGGGCGAGCAACTGAAGGCTGCCAACATCACATACGTTGCTAAAGATCTATACAAGGGCGTTCTCCGTATCTTGTTGATCCTGCACCACGATTTCCCCGAGTTCGTGGCTGAGAACCATTTCCAGTTCTGCAATGTGATCCCCGCCCATTGCGCTCAGCTCCGCAATCTTGTCCTCAGTGCATACCCCTCTTCGTTCCAGAAACTTCCCGATCCGTTCCGCGAAGGCTTGAAGGTCGAGCGTATCGAGGAGATGCGGGAAATCCCCAAGATTGCTGGTGATATCGTTGCCCCTTTGCAGCTTGCCAACATCAAGGACATCGTTGATGGTGTGCTCCAGAACGAGAGCATCTCCGAGTCTGCTGTTCAGCAGCTTTGCGATGCCATTCTTAACCCTGATTCCAAGGACACTGGCCTCTTCTTTGTCCCTGTCGACGTGGATGTCGTCCTGGTTAATGCGCTTGTATTGTATATTGGTCAACAAGCCGCAGTGGAGCATTCTTCCAAGGGCAGCACCCGCAGCGCCTTTGAGAACTCGACTCATGCTGCTCTTCTGGAGAAGATCGCCCAAGTTCTGCGACCTGAAAGTCGCTACTACTTGCTTAGTGCAATGGCCAACCAGCTTCGCTACCCCAACAGCCACACCTACTTCTTTAGCTTCACCATTCTCCGTCTGTTTGGTGTGGACTACTCTGAGCAAGATGACTCGGATATTCGCCAGCAAATCATTCGTGTGTTGCTGGAGCGGCTGATTGTCCACCGCCCGCATCCATGGGGTCTGATCATCACCTTGCAGGAGCTCCTCCAGAACCGAAGCTACTCATTCTTCCGCCTCCCCTTTATTCAGGCGGCACCTGAGGTAAGCTTACCATCAATCTTCCCACAATCTCGCGATACTAACAACTCCTCAGATCGGCCGTCTTTTCGACGCTCTTCTCCAACACATCCAACAACAGAGCCCTAGGCCCATCGCCTAAGATTCTCTGGGCTTCTCATCCTCATCCTCTCCTTCCATATCTCTCCTCAAGTTCTTTATCTGGTGACTCGGGCGGTACAGGAGTACTTCGTTGCATGTAATTTTCACGGGGTTCTCTTCCGCAATTGCTCCTTTGCGCCTTTTCCCATTTTATCATTTCAGTTTCATGTTACGGCAGGGGTTAGCCGCGGTGATGGCATGCATATTTATTTTTTCTCTTACGATTTCCGCATGACTTGAGGTTCCATGATATTTTTTCGCGTCTCATGCTGCCTGTGACCTGTAATGATAAGACTGTAAAAGCTGGAGTTGACGGTGTCTTCATTATCTGCATGGGGCAATGCTAATTTACTATTCTTATGATCATTGTAGATTCTTTTTGGAACCTCCATATGGCTTCATATAGTTTAATGAACCACATCTCTTTGTCACTCGTCGTCAAACTAGGTCAAACTAGCACTCACGCCCTAGACTGCATACATCTATAACGGAATAACCCCTGAAGGTCTTGTTTATATGTAGGCGTACAACTATCAGATGCTAAAGAAAGGGGAGAGGAATTACAGATATCATCGTAGGCATGTAGTTGTGGGGCGAAGCTTCCAAGGTTGGACGGAGACCTCGGTGCAGATAACGGCGATAACAGGATAAGCCTCATGAGACCTCAACTTCCAAGGCTAGTTTCTGCCAACTATTCCCTCTACAATGGCGGACTCGGAATTTGGAGACGAGTCCGAATATGGCTCATCTTCTGCTAGGGCAGTCATCATGGTGGGTATATTGATGCAAGTTTCCCAATTGTAACTGACGCAAGACAGGACGCGGTCCTCGCGCCGTTTCACGCGCTGGTATCGAAGTCCGCCTTACGGTTATACCTAAACACGCTGCTGTTCATGGGCGCCGCAGCGTTCCTAATAGGAATATCCGCAATTGCTTATGGCATCTTCTATTTCAAATTCATCCCCACAGTCGGACTACAGCGCGAAGTCCATCTACAATTCGGGTACGATCACATTCCCCACAACCAGACCCCGAGCCTAACTAACTCGCGCACAGTAATGGCAACCCCTGGGGCACAGCAAACTTCGACTCTGAGTTCGTGGCTCTCCAGCCCTACGACGTATCCGTGACCCTCGAGCTGCCGCGCACGCCCTCAAACCTCGATACAGGCAACTTCATGCTCGACCTCACCCTCTTCTCCTCCCGCCCCGCGTCGTCCCTCCTACCCGGTCCGAATACTGCTCCTATCTCGCAGGCCCGCCGCCCTGCTATTATGACCTATTCTTCGCCGCTGGTGGATGTTGCCCGCAGAGCAGCGCGTATGCCGCTCTATGTTGTTGGCTGGTACCGGGAGTCGGAGACGCTGGAGGTGCCGATGATGGAAGAGCTTGAGTTTGCGAAGGGGGTGCAGAATCTACCGCAGAGTCTGCGACTGGAGATTCAAAGTGACTTGAAGATGCAGATATATACCGCTCGGGTGGAATTCCGTGCTAGGCTTACGGGGCTTAGGTAGGTCTTTTGGAGATCGGGATGTTTGAGATGTGGCTAACAGATTGACAGCTGGCTTATGTATCGATGGAAGATTACTTCTTTTGTTGTTTTCAGCTCTCTATTCTGGTCTGTCTCCATACTCTCTGCTGGCTTGACGTGGCTGGCGATGACTTGGGTTTTGGGGACTGAGCCTAAGAATGAGATTAAAGAGGAGCCGGAAGACTCTATCAAAGAAGATTCCGAGGAGCAGGATACTTCTGATGAATCTTCCGATGTCAAAAAGGAGGAGCCGGAGGAGCAGGAAAGGAGGTTGCTTTCTAGTTACCCGGCTGAGGGGGATGAAGCTGGTGCAGGCTCTGGACTAGAAAGCGCGGAAGCTCGTGGAGTACAGAGACGGCGGAGTCATTTGACACAAACAGATTGAAAGTGATTTCATTGGTCTAGCTAGTCTGATTGGGTGCTATATGCTGTAATGTCGTTATGATATAGTGTGAATGGCATTGTGGATCGTTTGGGCCGATTGCGACAACGCAAAGCGGGGGAAACTTTCTTCCCCTCCATTCTTCACATCTCAACCACTCCGCCTCAAATGCATATCCTGGTATGTAGATATAGTTCTTACATTGTTAATTTAGAGACTCATCTCTGTCTAGGTCACCAACGACGACGGTCCTCCGTCAAACCAGTCATCGCCGTACGTGCATTCGCTCGTTCACTCGCTCCAGTCCGCCGGCCACACGGTCTCGGTCATTCTCCCGCACCAGCAGCGATCATGGATCGGTAAAGCGCACATCGTGGGCGCGTCCGTGAAACCTACCTACTTCCGTCCCGGAACGCTCCACCAAGAAGACGGGACAACACACCATCTGCCCCGGGGCAGTGATGGTGAACCCGACGAAGGCGACGAATGGGTTCTGATCGACTCCACTCCCGCAAGCTGTGTCCAGATCGGTCTATATCACTACTTCAAAGAACGTGGCCCTATCGATGTCATTGTGTCTGGTCCAAATTATGGCCGCAACACAACCGCACTATTCGCATTGTCGAGTGGGACCATTGGCGCAGCGATGGAAGGTGCCTGCTGCGGCAAGCGGTCAATTGCTCTGTCGTATGCTTTCAGCTCTCGAAACCATGACCCTGTTATTATCGCAGAGGCCTCGGCCCATTCGGTCAAGGTGATTGAACACCTTTGCGCGAACTGGGCAGACGAGGTGCACCTCTACACCGTCAATGTTCCCCTTGAACCCGGCGTTAGTGAGAATAAGGTCTTATATACCAATATGCTGCAGAATACGTGGACCGGGAGTTGCTTCCAGGCTGTCGATCCCACGGCTGCAGACGACCCTGATTTGCAAGAAAAGCTGCTGCGCGACGGAGGCGAGACGGAAGGACAGAAACCGGATCAGACTGTCGGTGGCGGCGAGAAGTCAGCCTATGGACCCCGAATTCAACACAAACATTTCAAGTGGGCTCCGAGCTTCCAGGATGTTTACCGAAGCGTGGAGGAAAGTGAGCCTGGCAATGATGGCTGGACCGTCAAGGAGCAAATGACTAGGTTTGTCTAATGCCCTTCTAGTTATGAACATCGACTGACTTTTCACAGCGTCACGCCTCTCAAGGCCAATTTCATGCTCGCACCCGGTATTTCGGGGGAGATTAAGCTGTGAGTGAAGACTTTGACATGATGGGAGCGTGGTATGGAGGGTTCTATCCGAAATCTACATGTTGCATGCACTTTAGATATCTGGCTTAGCTGTTAGATACCATGTCCCCTCCCCTTTGACTGCTTTTCTTCTTGTATTGGCGCCCTTTCTGATAGACAGAGATCTTGTAGATCGGCTAATCAGCCCTCGTTGTACTCCCTCGTCGACTGCGATGACTCCTACGTGCAAGAAATGGTTGACCGGGCATTGGCCCGCCGCCTGGGAAGTGCCTCCAAGCGTGTGTCTTCTGTGTCCGAATTACCGGACTCTTCCGCACCACTTTTCCAGTACCGCGAATATGAGCGCCTCGACTTCGAACATATCATGTCTAGATCCTCGACGTCTCTTTCAAGCGCCTACATCATCCGGAAAGCTTTGATTCGCAAGCACTATCTCTCCAACACAGTGGCCAATTGGATCTCAAAACACCCGGATAGCATCCTACGACACCACTTCAAGCCCGCCTTCGACTTCGAACTCGACTATGCTGAATTCCTCGACGACGCCCTGCTAGAAGCATATGAGCTGAACGACAGCCTAGCTAAGAACGAAGAGCGACCCGACTCCGAAAAGGAATGGTGGATCCTCAAGCCCGGCATGAGTGACCGAGGCCAGGGAATTCGCATCTTCAACAGCGAAGACCAGCTACGCGAGATCTTCGAGGAATGGGAAGAAGACTCAGACGACGAAAGCGGATCTGAGACGAACGCCGACGACGCAGAAGCCGATGGCAGCGCTGCCCTAGACACAGGCATCGTCACTTCGCAGCTCCGCCACTTCCTCGCACAGCCCTACATCGACCCTCCCCTCCTCCTCCCATCGTCTTCGAGCCGAAAATTCCACATCCGCACCTACGTCCTCGCATCGGGCTCCCTCAAAGTCTACGTCTTCAAAGAGATGCTCGCGCTCTTCGCTGCCAAGGCCTACTGCGCCCCACACGAAGAAGAAGACGACGTCGCCGACCTCGCTCGTCATCTGACCAACACCTGTTTCCAGGAAGGCGGTAGCTCGAACGAAGGCAGTGTGCGTCGCTTCTGGGACCTCGACCATCACGTCCCCGGTCTCAGTGCAGACTGGAAGGAGAAGATCTTTGACCAGATCTGCTCAGTGACGGGTGAGGTGTTTGAGGCTGCGGCTCGGGGTATGATGGTTCATTTCCAGACTCTGCCTAATGCATTTGAGTTGTTTGGTGTTGATTTCCTCGTTGATGCTACTGGGGATGTGTGGCTGCTGGAGCTCAACGCGTACCCGGATTTCGCGCAGACTGGTGAGAATTTGAAGGAGGCTGTTGTTGGGCGCTTGTTTGAGGAGGTGGTTGATGTTGCTGTCAAGCCGTTCTTTGGATTGGGTGATGGGGCTGGCACTGATGATATGAAGCTGGTTGCTAATATTGATCTCGGGAGACATGCTTAGAGATGGGGTTAGAATAGATGATGATGTAGATATACCACTTGTGATACACAAAAATAAAAGTTTTGATTTGGATATCTCATATAATGAAGTCTTTCCTCTTCTCTTCATGGCACTTGTTCTGCTCAGTTATCTACATAGTCTTTCCACTAATCAAAGACCATTCGCTCGCTCAGTTATCATTCTTCCAGAAAATACGGCCCTCAAACAAACGACGCGCTGTACTAAAGACCGTAGCAGAAGTCAATGCCCCATCTACACCGAAATCGGCACCAACTAGCAGATTCCCACTGGCGTGACCGATAGTAATACCAGCACTGTCGACGGGATTCTCATCCACAACACCAGCCACTGTGCTCTGCGGCACACGAGCAGCAGCAGCAAGCGCCAAAGCAACAGTAATCGGGACCGCCTTATGAGGCTGTCCAACAGAAAGAGCACGAGCCAAAAGATCAACATCAGCAGACGTCTGTTTCTGCTCGATATCTCTAGAATCGGTAGTAGAAGGGGCAGCCACGATACAGATCTTAGGCACACTACCAGGCACCGCCCCAATCTCATCCGCAATACCCATCTTAACACCCGCCTGCCGACGAATAGAGTCCAAGCGCGACAGCAAATCCGAATGAGCAGTAATCTCATCAGGAGTCAAATTCCCACTCACGTCGAGATCAACCGCCTGCACAAAGACACACGGATTGCCGACGTCGATGCACGTAGCCCTGATCCCATCAAAGGTATCGACGACATTGCCGGTAGGCAAGAGTTTCCCCGTAACCGAGCCGGCGGGGTTAATAAAGTCGAGCTGGACACGGGCTGCAGTACCAGCGACACCGTCAATAGCGAAGTCCCCGCTGGTAGCAGCTTCGCCGTCAACAACAGGGAAGGATGAATGGATGATCTTGCCTGTGTTGGTGTTGTGGATGCGTACCGAGGCTGAATCCGGGCTGGGGTTCTCTAAGGGGAACACGTGTGAATCGACGGCGAAGGGGCCGACGGCGGAACTCATGTTCCCGCAATTACTGGAATAGTCGACGTCGGTGTTCTTGATGCCGAGGGATACGAAGGTGTAATCGACATCGGCTTCGGCGTGTGTTGATGCCCCGACTACGCAGACCTTCGAGAGGCTGGATAGTCCACCCCCCAATCCGTCTAGTTGTCGGCCATGGGGATCTGGGCTGCCGATTACACTGCGGAATATTGGGTCCCAGTCTTTTCTGTCCCGGGGTAGGTCTTCTTGCTTGAAGAAGACTGCGCGGGAGGTGCCGCCGCGGTAGTATGCTGCTGGTAGAGAGTGTTGCATTTTGGTTTGGAGATATCGCCGGCTACTGGGTGCTAATGGGGTCAATCCTGACCGACATGGTAGTCGAGATAGTTGTTTGAACATGCTGGGTTTATAGTAACTTGGGCGTTGTTTAGGGGAGGTCATGTATGGTCTAAATACCTCGCTCGGAGCCACTCCGCTGGCGGTGTCGGACCGTTCCGTTGGAGCGGATGGGCCGATTGAGAGAAAGTACAAGGGTGTAAGATCGTATTTACATATATTATTATTTTATGGGTCCAACAGTGAAGAATACAGGATATTCAGAAGGGGGACGACGCGTGAACACGAGCTATTTAATTTTCAGCCAAATCGCTGCTTTGCCAGGGCTTGCAAGAAGCTCATAGTCTCCTCCTCCTTCTGTCGATATGCCTGCGCACGTTCTTCCCGCTCCGCTGTACGCGCACGAAGAATTTCCTCTCTCCGGATCTCACGGTCGTTCTTCTTACGCTGATCTTTCTCCTTCTCCCGTTTCAAGGCAGAAAACTCATTTTCCCCGCCCATTAAATCTTCATCCCGAGCTGCCTCGGGTGAACCACCGCGCGCGTCCGCGAATGCACGGTTGCTCGAAGCAACTTCTCGCCGCTTCTCAAGCTGTCTCTCCCGTGTACCCGCCTCAGCCCGCGGCGCAATTTCGTCTTGGAGATGGCGCATTTCGGATTTATGCGACCGAATTTCAGCGCGGTACTGATCGCGTGATTCACCACGGGCAGCCATGGCATCCTCAATAGCAGATTCTATAGAGAGGTCAGAACTCTGGCCATATTCGGGGGAAGTAGAAAAGCGTACCTCTTTTAAGCTCAAGATCTTGCATACTTGGGATTGCAGGGCCAGCCTGTGGGCCGCCTCTCCCTGATCGAGCTTGTGGCAGACTAGGCCCGTACTCATCATCCTCATCTTCATCGTCATCATCGTCGCCTACTGGCGGGTTCTGTGGGACTTCACTAGTCGTTCTCTGAGCCTGCGTATAATCAGGCGATTCACGCCCGCCTCTCGGGCCAGCTGCCGGTTCTTCTTCTACACTCCGGCGTGCCTTGTCGAGTGTAACGGGATCATACCATCCCTCGGCGAGCTCTCCACGGTTCCTGTGATGTCAGTAATTATCGCGTTGAGCAAAGAACACCCTCAGACCTACCATTTTTGCGTAAAGCTCTTCCACCGCCCTCTCACCTCGTCTTCGCTCAAGTCTTCAATGTATTTTCCTTTTTGGATATCCAAGTACATGCCAAACATGGGCTCGCAAACCTTCAGGTCGCGCCCCGATAGCTCTCGCGCTTGGTAAGGGAGCACGACCGGCTTCGCTGGAGCATCTCTGTGTCGTCGTTCGTGTTGTCCACGCTCTTTGTCTTCGCTACGGCGGTGGTGACGGTCTGATCTGTGTCTGTCCGAGCGGTGCTCTGAGCGGTGCGGAGAGCGTGAGCGCGAGCTCTCTCGGGGCCGGTGGCGGTGGGAATGGCTGTGGCGGCTGCGGTGATGGCGGCTTGAGCTTGGTGCAGAGGGAGAAGCGTCCCGGTGCGATGAGCGAGTTGGTGAAGGCATTTTCGCTAATTTCCTTCGTGGTTGAGAGGTTCTGGAAAGTCTGGCGGAGTTTGGTTGATAAGGAAAGACAGGTCTGCTTATCGGTTCGGCCACCAAGATTGTCCCCGGGTTTTCGATTCCGACGCATTCTTCGTCTCGATTTTGTTAATTTTGACTACAAATTTATACGGAAATGAAGGGTGCTACATTACGAAGCAAAAGTTTCATTCAGAGAGAAAAAAAACTTCATTGTGATAAATACATCTAGGCGAAGAGGTATACAACATTCAATAATTCAGCGACCCCAAGTCAACTTTAGCTAGGAGGAGCACTCTGCTCCAGGCTCGGGCTAGCGGTGGTCTCAGCAGGGGTAGCGGGTGTACTCGGCTGCGAGTTGGCCTTAGACCGGTTGGCCGCGGCCATTTGCCACGCCGGGATGGAGGCAGACCGACCAAGCTGCGAGAGGGGGTTGGGGCTCTGGCTTGTGCTCACTGGGGCAGCAGCTGGGGTTGGCTCCTGTTCAGCTGGAGTCACAGTAGCAGCCAAGCTGTTGGTGGGGGCAGGAGGAGCGGAAGCGGCGGGGGTCTCTTCCGGTGCCGGGCGAGGAATGCTGGGGATGGAAGTGGATCCAATAGTCCTACCAGCAACGGGGGTAGCTCCGCTACCACCAAGTCGGTTGCCCAGCAAGGTCTTCAAGCTCTTGAGCTCAGTTCCGAGCTCCTTCAGTCGGTTCTCATTGCCTTCCCGGGCACCTTCAAGGGCCTTGGGAATGGCATCCTTCAATGACTTCACTTCGTCGCTAATGCGACGAGTCTCATCATCTCTTCGGCGGGATGAGTTCTTGAGATCAGCAACAAGATTCTCCACGTCCTTGAGAGCCCCATCCAAGCGCTCGGTACGGGCCTCCTCGGCGGTCTTCAATGCAGCAGTGTCGGTCGATAGTTGTTCGATCAGAGTAAATGCGCGTGAGAATTGCTCATCGATGTTTTCTTTATCTTGCTCCAGCTGGGGAGGGGTCGGTGGGGCGATCAAAGGTGCGATATAACGCTGGATGGATTGATTAGCGCCATTAGTCTTGAGAGAGGGGACCATTCGATACCTTTGTGACGGTATACAACCCATAGCCAACTCCACCCACGACTGTCGCCATAATAAACCAGTCACGCCAATCTCTCTTGGGTGGCCTTTTCATGAGATTAGCCTCAAACACCATGCGACGATCGATAGGTAAACGTACTCAGGAGGCGGCTGCCATTGATTATATGGAGGATAGCCATATCCTTGAGGCGGCTGTGGTTGCCGGTAAGGAACTGGCGGTGAAGAGTAACTAGGCGCCGGGGATGCCGAAGCTGTAGCTGCGGCCGCGGCAGACGGGTCTTCGCCCACTCGCGATAAGGCGATGTCCACTTCCTCTTGAGTCAAGTTCTTAGATTGAAGGAATGAGACCCTCTTTTCAATGGGTGAAGATGCAACCGATGGGTCCTGGAGGACTAGATAAAGTCAGCGATCATTACACGTCAAGCTGTGTGCTTCATAGTCCATACAGGTAATCTAGCGGACACATGAGTTAGCAGTAGCTCCGAAAGCGGGTGATAGTAGAGAGACACCATGTCAATAAATAACTTACAGCTGAAGCAATCAGCTCCTCGCGTGGAGCCATTATGATTGATGCCGACTGCCAGTGAAGTGCAGGAGAGATGAATTAGGGAGAGAGATGCGACGCTCCCATCGGCAATCGCCATTTGGACCTCGGAACTCGCGCCAACGCCAAGACTTCCCCAGACCGGGAGTCTCGTGATTATCGGCGAAACTGTTTTTCCTTTGAACTCACACCGCCTGCCTCATTTGAAAAGTGGCACGCATTTGTTTACATCGACCCTAAATCCCGCCTCGTGCCTGCCAAACAACCAGATCAAACCCCTCCTCTCAGATTGTGTGGTGCAACCCACTTGGACCTTGAATCTTTGTCTATACACAACCATATCGAAAATCCAGTTGTCAAAAGGATCGTCTTGTCTATTGCCGCATTCGCGGCTTGTTTATCACCATGTCGCAAGATACTGGGCTTTTCAGTATTAAGCGCCCCCGAGAAGTATAGGTCCCTCATATCCAGCGCAAGACTTGGGGCTAATTTAAATTGCGATCAAGACTCTCGGGAGTGTACAGAACTTCTCCGCCATCCCCCAACCGCAGTCGGCACTGAAGCGCGCAAGCTCTATCGGATTTCAAAACCCCCCGTTCAGCTCTCAGAACCACCGAAATTCCCTGATGGGCTCCACTAGTCGCCCGCAGCAGCCCAACTTTACGCGCATGTCAATTGGTGGACCATATGGTGCTGATGCCGGCCTTTCATCTGTTCGCCGATCAGTATCGAGTAACATGTTCAGTGGGGCCGGTGCCAGTCGGCAGAGCTATGCGCCAGGGTCTCTTTCCTCCAATCCTGCGCCTCCTCAGAACCCACAGCGCAGAAGCAGTGTGTTTTCGCGACCATCCACAGGAGGAGGACCGATGGGACACCAATCTTTCTTCACTCAAGTTCCCACCGTGGCCGGTGTTCCCAGAGACCCGCGCCCCCTCAGAGACCGATCTTTCCAGGCACGCATTGGCCAGGAACTGTTAGAGTATTTAACTATTCATGGGTTCGAGTTGGAGATGAAACATTCCTTGGGGCAGAACACTCTTCGCTCGCCGACCCAAAAGGATTTCAACTTTATCTTCCAGTGGCTCTATCATCGAATCGATCCAGGATACAAGTTCCAAAAAGCAATGGACTCCGAAGTACCGCCAATCCTGAAGCAGCTTAGATACCCGTATGAGAAAGGCATTACGAAGTCACAAATCGCAGCCGTTGGTGGCCAGAACTGGTCGACCTTCCTCGGAATGCTACATTGGTTGATGCAATTGGCACAGATGATGGATCGCTATCAGTCCGGCGAGTATGATGATGCCTGCGCTGAGGCGGGTGTCGATGTCAGCGGTGATCGCATTATTTTCCGCTTCCTCACTCAAGCCTACCATGATTGGCTGCAGGGTGGTGAAGACGAGGATGATGACACCGCGGAGAAGCGGTTGGTTCCGCATGTTGAAAGCATGTCGCGAGAATTTGCTGTTGGTAATGAGCGGTACGTGCAGGAAATGGAAGCACTAGAGGCGGAGAACCGGGCTCTTCGCGACCAAATCGAAGAAGTGGAGAAGAGTGCTCCTGATATCGCCAAGTTGGATAAGCACTTCCGTATCTTGGAGGATGACAAGAGGAAATTTGAGGATTATAACCAGAACGTCAAGGGCAAAATCGAAAAATACGAGACTCGCATAAAATTCCTCGACGCGGAGATCCAAAAAACCGATACCGATCTCCAGGCCACTGAATCTGAGCGTTCCGATCTCCAAGCAAGTGTTGATCGCCAAGGCATCACTATCCAGGATATCGACCGCATGAACTCAGAGCGAGAACGTCTGCAGAAGAACCTCGAAGATACCGTGGCTCGCCTCGAAGAGGCCCATGCCCGTGTCATGGAGAAGGAAGCGGAAGCCAGCCAGAAACTGGAAGATCTAGAACAGATCGTGAAAGCTTACAATACTCTTGGCTACCAAACTAGCTTGATCCCCGCGGCTGCGGAGAACGCGAAGGGCCAAGATTATGAACTAAGTCTCAATATTAATGAGAGCAATTTCTCCGCGAGCCAGATTGGTGGCCCTCCCAGCCGAATTTCTCCCGAGGGAGATCGCCTATTGGCGGAGCCTTTCACTGGCTACCACCCGGCGCATTTGCTCAGTTTGGATCTACGGGGCTCTGTCCGAAACAGCCTACAATCACTCCGGAAAGAGATCAATGAACGACGGAAGCAAGGGATCGATGACGACCTTGACCGCCGCAATCTACTCGACAACATCAAAGAGGCAATGGATGAGAAACGAAGCGAGGTCGAAGCCCTGGAGCATCGACGCCGAGCAGCAGAGGAAGAGTTTGAACGAACAAAGGAAATCACAACTACTCAGAAGCTGGCCTCCGATGCCCAAATTGAGAAGATGGACAAGGAGTTGGCAAAGATGCGCGCTACGCTCAGCGACAGTGTACAATTGATGGAGCAGCGCGAGATGAACACCAATATCGAATACGAGCAACTGACGCTTCGGGCAAATTCTCTCCGAGAGGAGTTGCACACCAACGTCGAAACAATGCTAAACGACGTGATTCGCTTCAAAGTACATGTTCAAAAAGGTCTCGAGGACTACGAGAGCTTTGTGGTCGACGAAGTGGAACAAGAGCTTGGAGGTGAAGAAGTTCTTGAAGAGGAGCTTTGAAGTTACTTTGTCATGATTTGATGATTTGGTGTTCAATTTAATAGTGTTGGTTTCATGTACAATACCCCGGATCAGTTCAGGATGCGCAATGCATATATCGTTTTAATATTATAGATGTATCTTTTAGAAGGTGAAACAAAGAATGATCACTATAAGTAAGCTTTTTAGCCGAAATAATCCATAGGAAGGCTTCTATAAACAAGTACATAGTGAACAGTGTTGTATCTAGGCGTACCCCGTACCCTTAATTTGATAGTATAGTTAGTAGCTGTAGGTACAACATGTACATAACTGGGAGGATGAAGGCCACGTTGCAGCTCTAGGCGCCAATAAATTACTCTTGCAATCGACATGTCCTAAAATAAGTCGCAGTCAAGGGCGGCAAAAGAAAAACGATGATTCGTCGAGTAGTTCTGACAAGCTGCGCGTTGGGCGAAACACCCACAACGATGTGTAGCTGAGCCTCTTTGACTAATATCATCAAAATCTCCTCTTCTCTTCTTCATTCTAAACAGTTCCTTTTTCTCGAATTGGTGTTTGTCTTACATACCACAGTATCAGACTCTCCTGTTCCGATCAGTACCACGCCGAACTCACAGCCCAGCCCCCGAGTCAATAGAAGATGGCCGAAGTCATCGGGGTAGTTTCAGGCGCGATAACATTTGCGACGGTTCTTGTCCAAATCGGAAAGACCATTATCATACTGAAAGAATGTTACCACGATTTACGCGACGCGCCCGACGATCTACGGAAGCTAGTGCAACAAATCGAGATCTTTGGCAAAATACTAGCGAATGTTGAGGAAGATTTGTCCCGAAATCCGATCCCGGCTTGGAGAATAGCGAGGCTGCGCTGCAAAGCTTAGCCTATTGCAAAGAAGCAGCGAATGAGTTGGATACGGTCTGCAACGACATCGTTCGAGATATCAAATCTCCCAGCCGTTTGCGTCGATCTTTCAAGTCTGTTAAGATTGTGATGCAAAAAGGGAAGATCGAAAAGCATATGGATCATTTAAGAAATGTTATCCAGTTACTCATGTGGTCTGAACAATGCTATCACCGGTAGGTCATTTGTTTATATTCGATTGCAGTTGGGGTTGGTCAGCTGATGAATATAGAGCCCTTACTCAAGCTCATATTCAAGCCCAGTCTCAGTTGATTATTGAAACGATGGTAAAACTTGATACAGCCCGTTCGTCTTCGGAAAAAGTTAGGACCACGACAACTATGGAAGGTAGGGTTTTCCGTTGGGTTATGACCAGGTTGCCTCACTAATGGTTTCGCTAGGGGCCGAGTCTTTTGCCAATGACACCAAATCCGTTGTTGTATCACAACATAAAGGATTGAAATTTGCTCAGAATAGCAGCTATAAGTGGCGGCTTAGCTTGCCTCGCTGGATTACTTCAGAAGTCCTAGAAGTGGCTGCCATGAAAGCTCCAGGAGGGTGGAACTGGTACTTGAGAGCTTATGGTGTGATTCCATACAGTGCAAAAGCAGTCTCGCTTGTGTCGGATGGAGACATTAAAGGGCTCCAGGATCTATTTGCCTCTGGGCAAGCATCGCCTTTCGACCGAATCAACAGTTCGAATGGGAGCTCACTACTTCATGTAAGCATTTCGTGCAGACAAGGCATTGGTTTCCGACGCACTAACAGAGGGCCAAGATGGTCGGCCGCAGAAATAGAACTAAGATGATATCATTTCTCTTAGATCAAGGAGCAGATATGAACTGCTCAAAATACCTACCATTTGATAGCAGATTATACTACCCACTAACTACAGGATATGAATTGGAGTCATTGGTTCCATCTATGCGTGTCATGTTCCGTCATATAGATCTGAGCTATCAATCCGAAAAATGGGCAGTTTGTGTCTTAAGCGAGTTTCGAGGAACGCCGGAGGAGTTTTCTTTCCTACAACAGCACATTTGTCCTTCCTTCTACCAACTGTCAAAACAGATTCGTCTCCGGGTGGCCCTTAGCATAACAAGTGGCTTACCGGCGCTCTGGGGCATCAGTGAGCGCATACCGGAGGCTGTCCGAACCGTCTTAAAAACGGATATTTTGGAACCTGATGATTTCAAGTTTTCTCAAGAGCTGAGCTCAACGTTAATTCATTCTACGGCGGAACGTATCGGGGCTTGTCAATGGCCCGTTCAAAGATTGGGTGGTGCCCACAGATATCAATCGATAATTGACGCTTGGATTGGCCTTTGTCATGACTTTCTGAGTGTCGGAATTGACATTCATTACATAATTAATGGCAGAACTCCCCTCCTTTCGTGTATCGAGGGATGGCTCTCAGATTGGTCTCCGCCCGCGGCTAATCAATTGGCCATTCAACTATGGTTAGAACAACTGGAAGCTGTCGGTGTTGATCTTAGTGAATATGGCAAAGCGGAGGAATTTATTTGGAAAAATCAGACAATCCGGCGAGAATTCGAGATGTGGAGTGAAATTTCCATAACGCTAAGAGTGATTGGATTTACCTATGGCGCCACCCCCAAAGATTGGCATCTATGGCTGTCCGATCCAACTGATGAATATGTAGGGGAATTTTGGAATATGATCGAGCGGCCAGTGGAAGTGATGCCAGGTGCCTGGCCGCAAGAATGACCTATATATGTATCGTGATAAACTGCACTCCCATACATGTATCTAGGGAACAACCGCACGGCCTGATGTAAGCATAGAAGATGACTATCAAATTGTGCAAAAGGACAAAAAGCGTAATACAGTTCTTACTGAATTCGGTGTCACCACCTACAATCTATGCTCAGGCACCATAATGGACATACTGTGCCCAATGTAACGGCCGCTTTGGATAGTCAATATTCGGCGAAACTACCAAGACCACATTATGAAGTGCCATCGTGACGGCTCTCTCGTATGGATATTCCACCAAGTTCGCGATAATCTCTGATTCAATTCCAAATCTAAATCTAAGTCTAACTGTTCTAAAACCATGTGTTATAAACATTGGGTGTGTGAGAATCAATATATCGAAGGCAATATAATATGGACATGCCCGCAGTGCGCAAAGTAAATCGCAACGATAACAAGATGTCGGACGGAATGCTGGCTGCTCAAAACCCTTCATGCTCTAATCGAAGAGGTATTGGCAGCGCTCGATACCGAGGGACTCAGCCAAAAAGCCGTTAACAAACTGGCAGTTGGGGTCATTCTTTTCCTGGATATCAACCCAGTCGTGAATCTTCGGGTAGATTGTGGCGCTGTAAGTCTCATTATGGAACTGCATCTTGTTCCAGTGGGGTCGGACATTGTAGGTCTCGCCGAACTTCGGAATGTATTCGCTGGCCAGCTCCTGGAAGAAGTACTGGGTGGTGAAGTTGTTGTAGGTGGGGATCCAAGAGAGTTCCAATGTAGCAAAGATCCCACTTGCGTTGGGCTGCAAGTTGTAGTTGTTGACAGGAGACAGCCAGTTGTCGTCACCCTTGATGAACCGGGTAATGACGGTCACATCGTCACTCAAGTAATGTCCCTTCAAGCCCGGGCCGATGACGGACTCATCAATGTGAGGCTTCATGCGCTCGGACTGGGCCTGGGCGTAGGTTAAATAATCTGTCCCAATTTCGGCCAGGTGCTCCTTTGGGAAGAAGTGTTCGAATTGGCCCATGAAGCCGCGGTAGCAAATTCCAGATGGGGTGGTTGCGATGGCTTCCGTCTTGTAATCATAGCAGTGGTAGTTCCGGTCACAGCGTCCACAGTCATTGGAGCAGAAGTCCAAAGAGCAGTTCCGGACTCCCTTGTAATCGGTCTCCTCCCAGTAGACCAGTGTGATATTGGGGTTGAGCACAAGCTCGTGCTTGGAATCATCCCATTTTAGAGTAGGTCCAACAATGTTGACCTGCTCATATGTTTCGCCAATCTCTGCAACCAACTCATAGAGCTCGGTGATGTTATTGGGTCCCTCTACAAGCTTGGTGGTACGCTTCAGGTACGCCAGGGGCTCTGCCTGAATGGTCACCTCCACGATAATACCCAGGGCTCCAATAGCAATGCTGTAGGCCTTGAGCAAGTCGGGGGTGTCTTTCTTTGTGATATGGTGGATTTCTCCCTTCGCATCGAGTACACGAAGGCCAAGGATCTGAGTGGCGAGGTTCTGGTGTTGCTTTCCAGTACCGTGGGTTCCGGTGGTAGCGGCACCGATGTAGTTCTGCACCTTTTCACTGCCGAGGTTGGCTACTTGGAGACCGCTCTCTTCCAGAGCTGGCATGAGATCCACCAAATCCCAGCCACCACCAAAGGTGACCGTGTGGTCCTCATGAATGTCCAGATGCTTGAGATTGGTCAAGCTGAGAATGTAAGATTCTCGATCAGTGTCTTCGTCGTTGACACAGGCGGTGAGATTGCCAAATCCGTGGCCATTTCCAACGGGCTTGAGCAGGGTCTTGCGTGGGTAATGATATTTCACAAATTCAACAAGCTCTGATTCATTGGCAGGCACATAGTAGGCTGTGGCCTCGCATGTGATGTCAAACTGCCAATTGAACCAGCGGTATGCTTCGACACCTGAGCTCGCAGCCAAAAGTGACAGAAAGGCGCCGCGTAAAGATGAGGGCGAGCCAAACATTTTGAATGACTTGGAAATGACTCGAGGATATTGGTTTGGAATCCTCTTTTGAAGAATGCTCAACAAGGCCTGCTGGATTGAAACTGTGCCTCTGTGATATGGAATGGACGGGAGAACTCAATGTTTTTATATCTCAAACCATGAGGCATCCCAATATCCTCTAGACTATTGAGCCATTTAGCAGTTGAACTAGTCACCAATCGCGTTATGATCTCCTCTCACATCCTCCAAATCACTACTGATCATCGACGACTTCCTCTTCGGGTATTCAATGGCCCGCCGGATCAAGAATACATTGTTAGGCTTCGGGCAACCGAAGAACTTGGATATCGGCCCTTTTATCCATGTGGATATTTCTTCTTGGCCGTCTGTGATGCCCATCATTGGCCAGAATAACCCCGATCATTGTTATGCCCACGGGTAAATATGGGATGAGACTTGGCGATGCCACTTTTTGAGGGTTTGGCAGAGTAAGCTGACCCGGATATTTATGGAACCGGAGAATGCGTTGGCGCATGCATGTACCCTATTGACAGTCCCTTTTCTTGTTTTCCTTATTTTACCTCCCTTTTCTTTTTCTCTCTGAGAGGGATGTTTCGAGATGAATTGCCACACTTCAATTTCTGAATAAACTATGCGTGCAGTGCGGTGGCCATTTCTTTCTCCCGAATATCGTATTGTGTGGACCACAATGATACATCGTCATATTGCCAAGGAGGACCCGATGGGGCACCGGGACATGACTCGGGGTAACAGTACGCCGACACTAGGATATGCAAGTGGTCCGCTCCCGAGAAGGGTCCTTTTTTCAGAGTTAGTATATGCCAGCGTTGGCAGTGGCTGAGTAAGAGATCAAGATCACTTTGGCTCCAGGCAAGGAAACCTACATATCGACTAGCGCCATGCCGCCAAGATTATGCCAAGAGCGGAAATGGCGATGAGTGGTTGCAAGGTTGAAGATCTCAGGTTAAATGATGACTACCTAGGTAGGCTCCAGAGTATAGAACCACAATAGCGTTGTTCTAGACATTATATTCGTCAATCTTCTATAGTTCTAGACAGACAAAGCTTATCAATCTATGGGTGCTTGGTCGATCCTGATGTCTTTCTTAGAAATCAACTCCAACAGTTGCACTCTCGATTTGTCCTATTGTGAAGTCTAGACGGAGGGCTGTACCCTTTCTCGCATACTTACTCTAGCAGCAAGTTCACCACTGCATTTGTGATCTTAAATCAAATTCTATGTAGCCTTTCTTTACTGTGACTATACATCGTAAGAGAGCATTGGGGTTTTAACACCTAGTAGTTGAAGCCACCCGTAGACTGTATCCAAGCCATTCCAAATCACTGGGCAAGAACACCCCGACAAAAATACCTAGACATGATCAAGGCCGATCTTGCTTTATCAGTTCGGTATAAGGGTTCTTGGGGTACTGCAGATGTGCTTATAGTGGGGCTCCTTTCGACTTCAAAGTGAGACACTTATGCGCCAAGGTTGAGAAATCCCCGTGGGATGAAATGGCAAGGCAAGTGCGCCGAATACTGCCCCTTGGAACCAAAAACGCGGATAATATCAGCCTTCTTGGAAGATGTCCAGCACGGAAGCTGTCCGAGCTGTGGATAGGCTGCTGTTAAATAGCCAAGAGGTTGCTGATAGTTACAGAGGCCGGCATCTTTTTTCAAGTTTACCAAGATGCGATATTCTACTCTTCTCGTTGGTCTTTCCTTGGCCCTCTTTGCTCAAGGAGACGTGACCAAGGAGCACGATGACCGTCTGACAACGGCCGTCATTCTGGACACCCCCACCACGGGTGCCAGTACCACGCCAGAGGGCCGGGCCTTCCTCAAACTTGCTCGAGTTGATGGCACAACGGGCTCCCAGATTGTCGAGGTCATCGGCGAGGTCGGAGAGCAAAAGCTAGTCCCGTATCCCAATGATGCGTGGAACTCATGGAATGCCACCACCGACAGCGAGATCGACTCACAGACCAAGTACGTCTCGGCCAACTCGCAGCGAGTTGGCCCCGATGGAAACCTCTGGGTGATAGACAGTGGAGCTCTTCATGACTTTTCCAACTCGTCGAAGCTCATCTCGTTCAACCTAACTACCAACGAGGTGCAGCGGATCTACTACCTCGGAGACGTGACCACCGAAGACGGCTCGCTGAACGATGTGCGCTTCAACGGCAAGTACGCCTACTTCACAGAGTATACCATCGGCTCCATCATTGTGCTAGACCTGGAGACGGGCTTTGCCCGCATGGTGCTCCGGGAGCACAAATCGGTAGTCGCCTTGATGCCGCTATCGAGTGACGGCCAACTCGTGCGCACTCAGTCGACTGGCAAATTTGAGTATATCCACGCAGACCAACTCGAAGTGTCGCCAGATGGCAAATACTTCTACTACCAACCCGGAATTGGGTACATGTGGCGCATTGAAACCAAGTACCTGAATGATGCCCTGCACAATGACACGACAGCGGACCTGCTTCCCAACTATGTCGAGCCGTTCTCGTTGACTCCCAGCACTGGCGGCACTGCCATTGATGCGAAGGGCAACATATATTACAGTGACGGTGACCGGCAAGAGATTCGTGTGATCGCACCAAACGGGATAACCACTTTGTTGGTGCGCGATGCCAGGCTGAGCTGGGTGGACGCGCTCTGGATCGACACGCACCAGCGCCTGTGGATGTGTGCCTCACAGTTGGGCCATAGCACTCGCTTTGTGCAGCCTGATAATAAGACCAACACTATTGTGAAGCCTATCTATGTCTATAACATTAAGACCGGCAACAATCCGTCTCCGATTGACCATGCTTGAGAATACTGGTAGATGCTATTTGACTTTTGTTCAGAGATTGTATACGTGAATGCACATATAGGCAGGTGTGGCTAACTTTCCCAATTGCATTTGCGTGGTATTGCAAGCTTTGACCAGCGCATGACACCATTCCCATGTCGGCATTCTTCAAAGGTGGACAGCAAGTCAAACTTTAAAAGATCTATTAACATGTCAGAAATCAATTGGTTATCGAAGAGTTTGGGCGATATGAGCCCCACAATATAGTTTGTTATAGAGTGTTCTATAAAAAGCTATATGAAGTATATAATCTGTTCTAGAGACCGCAAATAAAACATACACTTGCACTGTAGTTAGTTAAGCGCTTATTCGTGGACATGTCCACGTCACGCAAGTGCACCTATTCACCTATTCACCTATTCACAGCAAAATTCATCCGAGATAAGCGATCAAAAGTACTTCTAGGGATGAAAGAAAAGAAATTCCACAAGTTATATTTTTCAAATATATAATATACTAGGTATAAAGTGTACTTAGTAGGTACACGATGTTTCTAGACAGCCTTGGCGCGGCATGCCGCCTTCGGGGCTCCGCCAATCTCCATCTAAGCAGGACACACCTCCTTTGTCCATCACACAAGTGATCGACAGGAGCGATGTGCACAACAAGGTGGAGTTTTGTCATTCGCCCGTTTTATCCATCTTTTTTTTTTGTCTGAAACAACTTGCTCCGCACAATATACAGCCATTCCGTCCACCATCTGTACCGTATTTCCTGGTTCCACTATAATATATTATACCCGGGGTGATAGGGCTATTTTCCCATCTATGAAGATCTCTCCTACTTAGTATTTTTTTCGCCACGGGATGAGACCTGCTCCCCTGCAGATCTGACTCCTCTCAGGAACAAATGGTGTTTCGGCGGTCTTTTGGCGGTCTTTTAACGGCTCAATCCTTTGACTCTCAACAATGAAACACCAGGGGTATATAACCAGCTAGAACTTCCTGCTTTCAAGGGTCTTTTTTTGGTTACAAGTGCTGTGCACATTCATTCTTTTTAAAAGCTTTAGGACTTTATTTGCGTTACTCCTACGAGCATCCATTCATTTCCCACTTTCACTTTTAAGTATCCAACAACTCAACACTCTCCATCATGAAGTTCACTGCTGCCATTGGCGTTGCTGCCCTATTTATGGCCCCGTCTGCTGCGGCCTGGAAGCTGCCTGTGAGTATCTACGCTAAAAATCCTCAAATAGATCTCGTTCTTTGCTGACATTGTCTCCCCAGCACGCCAACAAGGCTGACGCTGCCGCTCCTACCGGCTCTCCTTCCAGTAGCTTCCCTGGCGGTTTCCCATCTGGAACCCCAACTGGGACCCCTTCTGGATTCCCATCCGGAACCCCCTCTGTCACTCCATCCGGAACCCCATCTGGCACTCCAACTGGATTCCCAACTGGATGGCCTACCCCGACTGGATTCTCTTTTGGCCGTCGAGCATCTGGTCACGGACCTGGTATTAAGGGACCTGGCCACGGCGGACCCGGCTACGGAGGGTTCGGCCATGGAGGTCACGGTCATGGATCCGAGTCCTCCAGCTTCCCCACCATCTCTCCTACTAGCTCTCCTATCGGCTCTTCTACCGCCGTGCCTTCTGGATTCCCCGAGTCTACCGGTGTCCCACCTGGGTTCCCCGGTGGCTTCTCTGGTGGCCAGGCCTCTAGCGGTTCATTCACCGTTTTGCCTGTCGCGACCGCGACCGCTGCTACAGTTGGTGAGCAGGGAGACTTCACTCGTCACCACGCCCGTCAGATGTTGTTCTAGATTCTGCACTTTGCAGCTTCGCTCGTGTAACATGTGAGATAGATTATTGCTGTGTTTTCTGTGGCTGCTGGATCAGCTAGAGAGAAGAGATTGTTGCTATATTGGAATGTTTTCCCTGGTGTCTTGTAGAGTAGTAATTCTGTCAATCTGTGAAAACATAGCATAACTATAATAACGTTAGAAATCTACAAGATGTGGCCACCCACAAAACCCCAACAAAGGGTCTTTTCTACATGCTTCGGGAAACAGTATCTTTAACCCACCACACATAGCAGATTTTGTTTCTATTGGGATATTTGCTCCTCATTTTTTTTTGGCACCTGAAATTACAGTAGGGAGTACGCGGTGCCGATCGAAATACGCTATACGACCCAGTTATGATCCTATGACCGAGATTTATAATATAGCAGGCAATGGTCAACCGCTCTTCAGTTTTCCACCATAATTAATTAATTTCTACGAACCTACCTTGGGCAATGTTCACAGTTACATATGTACTTCAGACTGCATAGACCAGCCCCCACCGGAGACCCCTTATGACCCCAGTTTTGCCTTCGGCGCCGGTCTTCTTATACTTTTCCCTAGCAAATCCTAGTTTCACCTAGGATGTCTTGTCATTCGCTCGCACTAACAAATATTACCTATTTATTTTCTAGCTGCAGCCTCGATGGGACGAATGTGACCAAGCCGCTGTTGGGACTGCTGGCAAAGCTGTGAAGCTAGTTCGACTTCAAGGGGCGTATAGTTGCACCGTAGCTATTGGGGAGCTTCTGGTACAATTTTATGTTTCTGACTCCCCCCTCTTGGACGTAAAACTTCGGGGCTTGCTCGGAAAATCTATTGAGACATTTACAGATTGTGTCCGCTTGTATTAATATAGGTTTTATCAGATCGTCGCCTTCCCTTGCTATCTATGTTACGGGCAAGGCCCCTAGGATAAACCTACATAGCCCCTATGACAACACTTCATTATGCTTCGTGGCATGAAAAAATACTGCCGCATTATACGAGGTATTTTCGGCTTGTATGTTGTGGGACTATAACTAATATTTTAATCTTTCTATACTCTTTGCTAATCCACGGGTGAACTGACTTATAGAGCATATCTCTTCAATCACTCTTTAGCAGACCTTTAAGATAAACATATCCTGTTTTTATAGCAACAACTCTCTTCGTGTTTCACGAAGCTCATCGTTAACCACTGCGAAGAAGTTCTAACGATCTTTGCTCTCAGGTATCCATTGGTTCTAATTCACGATGGCCTATGTGAGATGAACATCACCATCAATCCTGAAGTAGGCAGTGCCACTGGAGTTGTTGACTAGGCCGAAGCAAAGGTGTTACCATTCGAAATGTCCCTCCGAGGGTTTTACAACATACTTAGTATTATGAACTCAAGTATTTGGCATTACCATTAAAAGGCATCCGAAATAGAAGACCTTTCCTGGGATAGGTTCTACACAGATGCGGGATTGGTTATTCGTAAAGATTTTACTAGGAAATATGGGGTTGAAAGGCTTATAAACAAGCAAAGATTCTTCAATTAGATAGTTAGATGCATTTCTAGGTTTTAGGAGTTCAAGAGTATTGAATAATGCGCCGCAATAAAGACCTCGAAAAAGACTGTATTTAATTAAAAGTTGACAACAAATCATGATCTTGAAGCTGTACGGAGTATGCTCTTCCTAAATAGGCAATTTATGTCCACCGCACTATTTTGTTTTGACATACGCTGCAGAGGTGGTACATAGAAGTAAAGTGGATAAAGTCTCTTGACCAGTAACAATGTGGGTAGATACTGGTAGTAATGAATATTAGGGCGTTCCTTATGAACCTAGATAGATCCGTAACAGTCCTGAGGTCGCCCGTAGAACCCTCCGTACTTGAGCATCGTATATTGTCCACGGGTGACTCCGAGCTCAATAGACAGACAATGCACTAACTGTATATATCGTTAAATCCAAATAAGAGAGAATCCCCTGACAATATAGGCGTGCCTGCGTTGGAAGTATAAGGAACTCCGCATTCTGTGGTCTCCGATTGGCTGATAACTCGGTGCTGACTCAGCAGTTCCTGATCTCCAAAATTCTCGAAATAACATTCACCTCATCTTCCTCATCTTTATTCATTTGCCCCTGTTGGTACGGGGTTCAATTGAATCTCCTGAATACCCCGCGATGTACCTGTGAAATCGACATGTATCACGCCAATCCCGTACCCACCGAGATCGCGAAACCTATACACCCGCCTTCGAACCTCGTTGCGGTACCATGAGCAGGTGCTTGCGCCCCGGCCGCATCCTGCCATTCGGTCGCAGGCCAGCTGCTTCACGCCTTCCTTTCGTCCCATATCGATCTGTATCTCCTTTTTCCCGGCCAACTTGGACTCAATTTACCCGGAAGACGCGCAATGACCAAAGAGAGATTAATTTCCCAGATGAAGTTCTTTTTCTACGCCGATACAATTTAATCAAACACCCTCGCCTCAGACATGACCAGAAGAGACATATTGAGGAATGGATGCCGGTGCTGAGGGATTGTATTCCACCAAAAATTGCCAAACCAGCAGACGTCGCCCAACCTGCAGGCCAGCCCAGGCGGCTTCCACCACTCCGCGAATCTGAACGTGAGCTTGATCGAACCCATGCTCTACTGGGGTGCCTATGGGATGGAAGGATTCATTTTGAGTTTCACCTCCTTGCGCATCTCGGATTTGCGCACCATGAGTGGTCTAATGTGCAGGCTCTTTTGAACGGCATGATAGACACCTATGAGTTGCTAGCTCCTCATATGCCTCCTACACACCCTTCGCCTGGTCTTGATTGGAACAGACCATTTCGTGTGCGCCGCAGAGATGAGTCAACATCTGACTTGGTGTCTCCCATCACCGAAGAGGTCTCCCTCAGCAAGCTCACGGGAGGCACAAAATCAACATCCCCTTGGAAATGGTCTCGTCTAGAACCTCTTTCATCAGATAACATCTCTCTTGATACTCTGACGGTGGAACCTGCACCGAGATTCTTTGGAGAGAGAATTTTGGCTGAAGTACTCGCAAACCTCGGCTCTCTGGTATTGTATGCTGCACGCAGTCGGTCAGATGATTCGAAGCATGCCATGTCTTGTGTATTCCGAACTCTTGCCCGTTTACACCATGCTGGCATGATCTCTGACAGAGTTTATCAATATCCGAAACCAGATGCCAGCCAGATTGTGTTTCGCCCGCCAGCACTCCATTTGTTGTCCAGTTCCATAATGAGCGTTCTGTCCGACGCGGCTTGGCATGAACATGAAATAGCAGTGGCCGCTGCGGCCGCTGATGCAGGAGAGCCGTCACCTTTCATTCCTTACACGCCAGGAATCCGAGAGCTGGGCCCCGAAATATGGCTTGAGCTCATTCTATGGTGTTGCGTGGAGCATGGGTTTTGCAGAACGGGCGCACTACTGGTACATCAAATGGCCCGGCTTAGCGAGTGGAAGGCTGAGAGTTGGGCGCCTCTAATAAATGACCTTGATGCAGTACAACAAACTAATGTTAGTATTGAGCAATCATGGCGTCGGCCAGGGAAAAACGAGAAACCTCCAACACTCAAGGGTCAAGACAAAGCACCATTCAATGGACTTGGATTCCGAACTATCAGCTCTGAGGTGGTTGCATCGTTGCGGAGTGGCTTGGCGAACAAAGCCTATGTTGGAATGGGAGATCGTGGATATCTTCCTGAGGATCTCGCCAATTTATCAGCCCCTCTGACCAAACTTATTGACCCTCCCGTACCCAGCCGTGAGGAGCTTCGGCCGACAAACAGGTTCACCAATTGGCACATTGTACGGATATTGGCCTCGGGCTGTTTAAAACCATCAGATGATCCTGTTTCCTTCGAGCATCTTCTAAGGTCTCAGAACAATGTTGTTCCTCCTTGGGAAGGGAATGAGTTGAGTCTAGCACAAGTTTTGGATGGAAAAACGCGGGCGCAATTCTATGATGAATCGGCCGCCATGACTGGCTTGATCGAATTCAATCTCAATTATTATGCTCGGGACAAGCAAAGCGGACGCCTTTTCCACGAGTATGCTTGGCTCCAAAATATTGCCGATGCAAGCAAGGCACAGCACATCCAAACCTTTTTTGGGCGGATGAGCCAAGCTAGCGATGAAGAAGCTTCTTTTTTGTTTGATTTCAAATCTTTCGAACCTCAAGATATCTCTCAGTCGTCTATCCCGCAGTTGTCTTGCGCCACTTTTGCCAATCTCCTTGACGTGGCGACTACAACCCACGCGTTTGATTTTGGCCAACAACTACTCCTGGACAATGACATCGATGGCCCTGCCATCCCTCAAAGCGCATATAGAAACCAGGCCCTAGCGCCATCTATTCTTCGATTTGCGGCTGCCACCGCTAATGTCGAGCTCGGCGAGCGTGTCATTGGGTCGCTCGCGATTCCTCTTTCTGTGAACACCATTAAATCGTTGATCAACTTCAGTATCGCACGAAAAGATTGGAAGCGCGTGGTGCTGATGCTCAACTTCCTGACCGAGCACCGAGCCAAATCTTGGGGTTACATCAATATCGGTGTACTTGCAAGCGCGGTAATTCGGCTCGATGCCACCGTTAAATATAAGGCATCTGCCGGCACCTTGACTGAGGCAGATACAGAGGACTTGAATCAGGCCACGGACATCTTGCTCCGCCTTTTCCGCGGCGAGTGGCATGCTAATTACACTCGTGAGAAGGTCAGGAACTTCCAGCTTCGAACACTTTCTCGTATGCACCGTGTGCTCTCCCTCATCCCAGGTCCTCTACCGGACATCCTCAAACAAGTGGAGCCACCCAAGGAAATCACCGGACATCACAAGGCCACTTTGATCCCGCCAACCACCTTCCATGAGATCTTCGCTGCCGTTGTGGAAACGCAGGGCGCTATCGTCGGCAAGCAGCTCTGGGATAAAGTCTGTGTGGACTGGGTATCTCCCAAGCGCCAGCTCCAATCTCCAGGCGGTGTTGCCCGGCTGCTTTTCAGCGACGAACGGGCCAATTCACACGGTTCCCCAGGATGGGACGCAGATTACGTCAACCATGTCCGAAGCAAAGCCACGATAGCAGACCTCAACACCGTCCGCATCCTCGCACGAAGTGCCGTCCGAGAATATGCAGCATGCGTGAACGAAGCAACGGACGAACAACCCCGCAGTCCCCGTATACCCCGAACAAAACCCACCGACCCTCGCAACACCTCTTCTTCTTCTTTTTCTTCTTCTTCTTCTTCTTCTTCTTCTTCCTCCTCCTTCGTCTACGACCCCAGCATTCCATATACACCCTCAATCTCCCGCAGGGAATACCCCTACCAATTAAAGTTTGGCAAGATGCCACAAACAGAGCTCGAGTCTATTCTAGACTTCTGTCTCGAGACCTTCCTCAAATTCGGTCTTCCGGAAGACCAGGTCGACATCGAGATCCCTGGCCACATGCGCCGCATGCAGCTCAGAAAGGTCTTTTCTTCGCCCACACGCAGACCTGTTAGGATGCGGATCAAGTACAACAGATCCGATCCTTTCATGAGATCTCACTGGCCGAAGGAATTGGCGGAGTCTTTGCCGAAGCCGGAGCCGGCACCGGAGCCAGAGCCGAAGTGGCCTTATGATAATCACAAGATCTAGGATGTGGGATGAGACTTCTTTTCTCGTGGATCCTGTCTTGTATGTATTTTTATTTTCAAAGTAAAAAACTATTCTCGAATGTATATACTATTTATTTTTTTCTCAAAGACGGTTCTTCGGATTGGATATTCCTTCTATAATGTGCTGATTATACTAAAAGGGAAGAAGATGTTGAGAATAAGATGTGAATAGATTTGGTATCAAGGTATATGGTTCAACGCCGATAAACACCGCAACACCAACTAGAGACCAACCCCAAACGCTCAGAATACCTGTTGTGAGTCCAGCTCTGGACCTAGGCACAGCCTGGATCCTCGAAGTGCTTTCAATGCAAATATCATCTGGATATCGCTTTCGAGGCACCATTATAAACATATTTGTAATGCAAAGAGATATTGATGGTATATGAAAGGGAAGGGGGTTCGTAGAATGGAGAGAGAGAAAAAGAAAATGGGTAGCACATCACATATTCATCAAGTGAAGAAGTTCAAGTAGTTAAATATGGGTAGAAAAGAGAAGAAGGAATGAAAACGATAGGGATGTGGACATGAATAGAATAAAAAGGGGGTTCCTAGGTATACTGCTAGCGATGAGATCTTGCAAAGCAGACCGGATATGATAATTGGGCTAAAGGGTAATAGATGGGAAAGCCAGCCGAAAAGGATAAAATGGTAATACAAAACCCGCATGCTTTGTCGTGTTCTTGCATGGTATTTTGTGGTTTTATATGAAGTCATTCGTGAGGATGGGCGATAAGTGCATTCAAGATTCCCAGTTCTCATTCTCATTGGAACGGGGAAAGAAAGAGCGCATAAACTCCCCGCTGATGGGATCATAAGGGAAGAACGAGTCCTGTGCCTCGGCCGTCAACGATTCCATCAGATCCGCAGTCGAGACGCCCGGGTAGGTGTGCTGGCTTTCACCGGCCGGTGCCTCTGGAACAGACGCCGGGGGATCTTCTAGCTGCGAGCCCCAGTAGTCGCCAGCGACATGAGATTTAGGATGGTCGGATGGCGGTTCCGAGCTGATAGTGGATGCAGGCTCTGGGGTATATGGGTACGAAGGCATGTCACTGACATCGTACTTCATACCCTGAGCCAATTTGCGGAGACTGAGGTCACAGAGCTGCCAGGCGCGTCGCGAGGCAATGCTCTGCTCGGACATTGCGAAGAGCCAGCGGATTGCTTTCTTAGACAGGCTGATGAAGTTCTTTTCTTCTTCTGGCATGTGGACAGTGCCGAAGGACAGCTCGAGGAGGAGAACCGTCGCCGCTTGCATGAGATAGTGGAGGATGCACCACCATGGAGCAATCTGGTACAGCTGGAGAGCATCCGGTTCATCCGGGATCAGACCCAGCATGAGTCGTGCGGATTCCAAAGTTAGCACTGCCATCTCGTGACTGAAAGAAGGCTTCGGGCCCTGGCGCGCGTCACGCCGGCAGAGACAGGGACGGCCGAGTGTGATCCGCGCACTGTAGTAATGCAGCGCTAAGGTCAGTTTGCAGCGAAGGATATCCGGTCCGTTATCCTCTTTGCGTGTGAAGTCAAGCCCGGTTGGAAGGTTGGATTGCCATATCTCAGTTCGGGACTTGAGTTCACCAATCCGGGCCTCGATTTGTGCCCACGGCACCATCACGCAGTCCACTGAATAGACTTTATTGACAATTTCTTGCACGACGACTGACAGATCGCAATAGTAAAGATAACAGAGCCCGTAGTTGACAGGAAGGTTTTTGATCCATTTATTGTCTCGTGCTCGAGTGTGGTTACCAGCATCCTTACCATTTACCGGGTGGAGCGGCATTTGTCTGATACTCGCACTTGCCATGACGTTGTTGATTCGTTCGTCTCGTAGTGTAGTGTCTGTGAGTACTTTGAGGGCATCGGGCTCTTGTAGTTGTTCTTCTTCAAATGGAATCGGGAAAGGCGAGGTGCACACTTTTTCCTGGATACAAGTTGCCCGACCAGTCATTATCCCGAGCATGTGCTCAAATGTATAAAGACACCACCAGACTCGGTAACGAGCTTCTTTCGAAAGATCAGGTGTGGTTGGACTACTGCTTTTCATGTTGATTCCAAGTGTGATTGCAGACCTCACTGCCAACGCCGAGATTCTCCACGCCCTGTCTAAGTGTTATTACCCGTTCAATTCAAATGAAAGGGGGTTCTGAAGCTCACCTGTTAATTTGATCAGAAGCGAGAAGATAGAAGGCAATCAAGCCCTCCACCTGAACTTGCTGGAGATCTGGATGGCTGAACAGGACATCGCCGTTCATACTCAGAATTCTAGCCCTGGTCAGATATACCAAGTGGTCTTTCTCGTCCCCACCCCATGTTGCGTCGATGAGATGGCCATGTTTAGCTCCGATTGCGAATATCATATTCAATATAGCAAGCCACTTGTCACCAGGTCTAGCAGCGCTGTCAAAAAATATCCGGTACTGTGCCGAGAAAAGAGGTTTGTTGATGATGGGGTAGAATGGATGCACGGTAGTCAGATAAACCTCGAACATATGATCCGCCACCTCCCGAGGAGGCATGGCATACAGTTGTACCGGTCCAGGCACGGAAATATCCAAGTCATCAAGATGATAATTGACCGCATGCAAAGATAATGCATTATCGGTCTTTAGATCCTGGCCTAGCTCCAGACTCCCCGGAAGACCTTTAGAACGTTGGTCTGCCTCTCTCTGTAGCCGTTGCATCCAGGTAATTTCCGAGTTTTTCCCCATATAACCAGTTGCTCTGGCATGTTCTGATCGATTGATGTCCTCTTCTACTCGGTCAATCGCCTCAAGAGAGCCAATAGAGGAAGGCGAGGATGGTTCATCGTTTTCTGGAACGTCATCCTGAGGAGTTCCTGATTGAGACTGGGAATTATGCGACGTATAATCCACTTCCGGACCATGCTGTGTGGTTGGATGTGTTAGCGACACTCCGGTATCCCGACAAGAAGAACAAAAGAACAAAAGAACAAACCTTTTCCAGCAAGCTCCTGATCCGCTCCGCGGCACTGAACTCAACCATGCCCCCCAACTCCTTCAGCAAATTCTCATATTCTTGCGCTTTCTCGGATAAATTTTCAACCTGTCTGTAATGCGCGAACAGTCAGCATGCTTGCTTGCGATTGAATATTCCAAAAAGAAATGCGCATGTATAGCCATGGATCGACGTACTTTTTCGTTCTCTCCCTCCAACCCTCTGGATAGTTACACGTAGCCCTCAGCTCACGACATTGACGACAAACCGGGGTGTCCCCACTGCATTTCGTCTTGCGCTGCCTGCAGGATGCGCAAGCGCGAGGCACTCGTCTATTATAGTGCGGAGCAGTTGCGACCCGTTGACGAGGAATGGCAACTTTAGTATGTGCAGTAAGTGTTTTATTGGACCGAATCGGGGTTCTGTTGGAATTTCTGGCGCCTATCGTTGGCATTGTGTCTGTGACGGAAAGAGGGCGGAATCTAGCGGGGGCGATGTCTAGTGTCGGCTGTTGGGTGGACGTTTCGCTTTGAGGAACGATACCGTTATAGTCCGTCTGCGAATGCGCTTGTTCGACCGTCATGGTCGCAGAAGCCCTGTGTACGTAACGGGAGTTGGGGGGTGAGTCTCTTGAAATTGCGCTTCGGCGCTTCTGCGGTTCGGCAGCGCTAGGTGGTACAAAGTTGCGGTTGTAGAAAGTTGCGACGGATGATAGGGCTGAATTTGCATATGCGAGTCTGACAAATAAAATATATTTACAAGGAATATTTCAGACCCATTGACAGCAGTACAAATTTGTACCTCGGACGTGAAAATACTGTAGAAATCGGAGAATGAAGTCGCTCAGTGGCGGAATATACGTAACCTTGGTCCTTGGAAATGGACCAAATCTCGGGGATAGGCTGCCCGCTTTCCTAATTGGGCACTGATTAGTCAGGAACCGTTTTCTTTTTTTATATGAAAATGATGGAAAGATGAATTTATGGGAAGAAACGCTAGTTATTTTTGACACTTTTGGGTAAAGCCATTCCTCCAGCCGTGAATATCCTCCCAATCTACCCATCCAGGGTAAGTAAAACCAAAACATATGTATATGTACAAGAGAAAATAGGCATTAGCAAAAAAAAAGTAAGAGGGTGCGCCGAGAAAGACAATGGACATGTACAAGCGAGGTAAGAAAAAAGGAGGTAAAGAGAACAATGGCGGGTCACAGCCCAGCCAAGAGTGGAGAGAGGGAGAAGAGAGGAAACATAAACCAAGAGAAATGGACTAGAATTCGCCAAACATCTCGTCGAGCTCATCAACTTCCACCATCTCCGGGTTTTGTAACTCTCTCCAGGATTCAAAGACGTGCTCCGATTTCATGGCCCGAGGGGTAAGGGTGAGCCTCTCGTGCGACTCCGTCAGGTCCGACATCTTCAGATCAACATCCGGAAGGCCGCTGTTCAACATGTCAAGCGAGCGCTTGAGGGTCGAAACAGGAGCGGCATCGGGATCTTCGGGAAGGCTGATCTGGGGGGCAACGGGAGCGCCGGCAAGCTCCTCACCGTCCAGACCGAGATCTGTCAAAGCGCTCGTGCCAGACGAGACAGACGATGCGATGGAGGTGAGAGAGGGGGAGGGAGAGGTGCCAAACAGGGCAGTCGCGGCAGCCTCATCCAGGTCCTGAGCCATGTGGTCGACAGGCATGTGCGAGAAGTAGTCACTATACTCTTCTTCGGACATGCCGTCACCGTGCATAGAGGGAGACATCGAACCACCATTCACAGGCGATTCGGAGATGCTCATATCGCGGTCCTCCGAGGCACTCAGGCTCTCGGAAAGGATGGACTGGCTACGGCTCGACTCGGCTTTTTCTTCGGAAGCACGCTCACGCACAGCGCTAGCAGTTTGTGTGAATTCCTTCTCATCACCCTCCAGGGGCGGAGAAGCCGCACGGTGCGAGTTCATGAGACGCGTCAAATTACTAGCGTTGGGGAAGTGATCGGAAGAACCATGGCTAGCAGAGGTATTCAAATCACCATGCTCCTCGAAGTCGGGAGAAGACAAGTCCACTTCGGGACTGGGGCTACGTTCCCGCACCATCGCGTCTTCCTCATCCTCGAGACTGGAAACACTGGGTGTGATGTGCTTGCTACCCACGGCAGATACCAGATCGTCGGTCTCAGGAATAGGTTGGTGGGGAAACGTAGTAAGATAGTAGTACACTTTGCGCGGGTGAATTAAAATAAGCTCCTTGGCCATAGGACAAGGCGCGAGAGCCGTCCAAGGACGCTTCATATAGGCAGCTAACCGCGATGAAAGCAGCGCGGCGGGATTGGCGGAACTATAGACAGGGCATGTTAGTGATTTTGTTTCAAAAGCCCGGATGGGATACGTACTTTGCGACATTGACATTTAGTGTGACCAGGACTGCGGCCAGTTCTTTCACGAGATGAGGGCGATTCCCCGTCTTCTCGAGTTGGTTGATTACAGCAACCACAATATCGTCGTTAATTCCTTCTGTGTCGATCTTGGGCGCGAGCACTCCATCCATCGGCGAGGGAGGCGGTGTAATCTCAAATAGTCCATGTCGGCCAGCGCGCGCAATCATTTTTGGGTCGGATGGTTCGGGTGATAATGAAGTTGAACCATGCGATCTCTTGACTTTTTTTGTGGGTTGCTCATCGGTATGCACTTTTGAGATAGAGGGAGAACGACGAGTGGAATTTGGGAGCTGAATGCCCAAGGATGGAAGGGATAGTGACTTGCGACGAGTGTTGTACGGCATTGTGAGGGAAGTAACCGGAGCGAAGACAAGAATCAAGAACAAAGAATCACGAATCAAAGAGTAAAACACAAAGATGAGGATATAATAGAAAGAAAGCAAAGGGATATAATAATAAACAGAATAATAAGTAAAAATAATAATATAAAGAAGAAAAGGATTCTAAGTTATGGGGGATGTTAGTAGAAAGGGGGATGAGAGAAGGATAAACGGGGGGGGGGATCATCAAGATGCGACAGGACCAGCTGTTTGGATGGCAAATTATCAACGGGGGCCTGAGGAATCTGCGGGAGAGAAAAAAAAAAAAGTGGAAAATAAAAATTGAAAATTAAAAAAAAAAATAATGGTAATGGTAATTTACGGTATGGTATTTATTTAAATTTGGCAGCCTCCCGAATTAGTGTGGCGATGATTGGTTGAACTGGGGCTTGTTTTTATTTTTCCTTTTCCTATATTACTCTTTAAGAATGTACCGGTACTCCGTAGGTACATGGACAATGCACTATCTGTACTTTCCTATTAGAAGTACCCAAGTACTCTGTACTCCCCGTACTTGGTAGATAATCTCACATTAGCTTCGTTATACTATAGGCTCCTTCTCACCGCCATGTTAAAACCACAGGAATCCCAGCATGCGACAATCCGACACGCACAGGCAAAAAGTGAACATTTCCCAGGCGGTGGAGATCAACCCATTCCTCTTCAGGCCTTAGTATGATAATCCATAGTTCTACCATTCTACCTTCGGTTTTAGTGCATACCGGAAGAGTTGAGTGGAGTTGACCATGTGTTCTATGACCCGACTAGGTCCAATTTTGGTGCTCCATTAACCTTGGCGTCTCCATTCATCCAAACAACTCCAGTGGTTACTTCCTCCCGCATACATCGGATTCCGCTAATCACATCCCGATTCTTTGAATAATAATATGACCTAGCGATCCAGTGATTGGTAGTTGCACGGTGGATGTCGGCATAATGGTTTGTCGAGGTCGGAGCCTTCCTTCTGCATGGGATATGTACTTTGTACAGTACAAAACAAAGATGATGTATTCGATCTGTCACCTGTTGGTTGCTAGGGGACCCGAAACACACACCGCTGTTGATAGATCAAAATATATTAATTTTCCAAGGGTTACTTTGTATCTGACAAACTAAATATGCAAGTAAACTAACTAAGCATCTACACACACGACATCCAATTCAGTATTATAAAACAGCCCACTAGTGTTGACCAACAAAAAAAAGAAAAATAACAAGGCTTAACCCGAGCCCTCCGGTCGGAAACACCGAGACCCAAAGCAGCTCCCTAGCGCAACCGTTTAGAAACAAAAAAAGAAAAAAAAGATATGAAGTGACCACTTAAAGTCCACTGGACCCCACTCTTTTGTGGATCTCAGGGACCCAATCGACGGGATACCGATCAATCAGAGTCGGTGTATCGTATTGTACATGACGCTAGTAAGGGATGCTCGCATTAGCGTCTCGGGGAGAAAAGGAACGTTTGCCACTGATGATGCAGCAAGCTGAGACACCTTGTTTTTCTTTCTATATCCAAATCTCACTTTCAGCTTTGATGTATAATATGACTTTAGATCTATCCTCTTTTTTAAACATTTTAAATATCTAAAAGCTAAATTGACTTCGGTTTCCTCTCAAAAAAAAGTGGTGATGCCATCGGGGAAACATTAATATAAACCTTTGTACTCCGTACTCCGTATGTATATTCGTCGGCTACGTGCGTATGATGACATTCGTCTCCTCCCAGCCCATCCGGATCCCTTATCCACCCTTTGACTTTTAGTGATATGATGATGATTAGTTGGATATCATTGTTTATCAAACTCCGTACTCGTATATTGTACATCATTGCCCATATCTCTCCTTCGGGACAGGCATCCAGCAAGGGATTTACATAGTACCAGGTACGAGCATTGCTGCCCAGATGTGATGCAGGTCTCAGTACTCTGTATTGAGGGAAACATCATTCCTTGAATGAACCCCTACGATCTGTACGGAGTATATTATAAAATAGTACTACTATAATACTGTGTTGCATTTATGCTTTGCTGATCTCCGTTTTCATGACATCGACCACTTCGGCTCAGGGGATCGGGACCCTTCAACCATGGGAATAGTGCCCATTGTTACACCGGCCGAAGGGAAACAATTGCTTTTAACTCGAGTTTATCTGATCGCATCCAATTTGAATTATTCTTAAGAATATTGAGAATATCGTACAGACTGTACCTACATACAGTATGCAGGTGCACAGGAATTCTCCGCGCCTCCACAACCGCAGGTACTACCTAGGTACGGAGGACTTTGTATAGTATTACATAATGTCCACTTTCGTGTTCTAGCGTACTCCATATATTTAAATTACTATATGTAGTATGTCTACAAATTATATATATTGTATGAGTAGATTGCTATTTCTATATAGTTACGCTGATTAACATAAATAGATACCCGATATGGTATCTCCAATCCAAACGGAACACATCCAAGTCTGTGTAGATCTACCAATGAAAGTCCGCCTCGATAACCGATGCATCAACATCCAAACCTTACCTAAAGCCATTATCCTTGGTTCCGACTTCCCCGCCACATCAGAACCAATCCCTGGGGACCATTGCATCAAACAAAGAACAGATGCATCCAAGACACGGAATGATCCCCTGCAAAAGATCTGCACCTTGCATGTAAATCGATCATGGAGATTGGTAGCAAAACCCGTTTTTAATGCGGGCCAGAATTGACACTATCGTCAGCCAATACCACCTGTGGAAAAGCTGCCGAGTGGTTATTAGTGAACATATATATGCTTTGTGTCGCTCTATGTACCGGATTCTAGGCCATCGCGACTTTCCCGGTCGGGGTACTACCGCTTGATGAGGGGTATCCTGCTCGCTAGGTATTTCACAGCACAGGGTGGTTAGATACTTTGCCTAGGGTATGTTCAAGTCAGCACTCAGGACGTGCCCAGGCCTAGGCTCACTGAATACCAACTCAAACTGCGCTTCGTGTATTGAATATATATAGAATCGCCTTGAGGGCAAATTTCAAAATAACCCCAGCCACTTTAAATCCTCGAAACTCTTCACTATCCTCTACATAAGTTGGCTGAGAATGGTGAAAGCCAGGTTTTTTTTTGGATACAATGTAGATGCCAAAAGACAGGTCTTCCAGGCTGCCTATAGAGATGAAAATCAAAATGATAAAATGGTACGTATAGATCACGGCATCTAGATTACAGCATTCACTGAAGAAATTGTTGGACCAGTGCGAATCATGAGCTTTTGCGCCATCTCTGGTAACAGATGAGTTGGATGACAAGGGAAATATATGGATTCAGAATGGTCCTGCGCGGGCCGAAGATCGGGAGGAAGTGGTGTCTTGTGATCCGGGAACTACAAGATGGGTGCTTGCGTGCAGTCGGGAATATCGCATAGGATGATTCTGTTCGGGTTTGAGTTAGTTTACTCGGACGACTGACTATCATTAATCGTGAGATATTACCTTTCAAATGTTGCGGCGCGTCACCACAAATTGATGTCCTCACGGGCCCTGAGCCTCGTCCTTTGATCTCGTGGAGATGTGTTTAAGTCTTTTATCTTGTGAGTGTTTAAGCCAATTGACGACATCGTTCGTGTGCATGTTCCCAGCGTGATATGTGCAGCACTAGGCTGACCAGAGGCATATTCAAACACCGCAATGACAAGACTCGCTTGGATCAAAGAGGTCGATGCACAAAGAGGGGCATGAGCCCTCGCAAATAAGATCTGAACAGTGACATATATATTCTTCAATAAAGCTGGGTTTTGTTGAATGCTACCATTGGCAGACGGATTCCAAGCGAGAAGACATAAAGCCAGCATATTATAGGGAGAGTCCGGTGGAAATCTCGAAAGTAATGCTCCCCTACCATGGGCACAGACAAATGTGTTTGTCGAAGAATCTTGCAGAGCTAAACGTAGGGTATGGCATCGAAGTTATCATCGGAAATGTGCCACTCAGAACTCAAGAACTAGTAGACTGTTCATAATATCTGTGTGGATAGAAGAGCTTCCAAATAACCCCAGACAAGTCTTTATTCACTAATAACAACACCATCTAGTTCCTGGTAGATAGCCCTTTTGATATCTTCCTCAGCCCAACACATATCCACCGCATTCCTTGCAAGCTGCACCATCTCCCCCCGACTAAACCCGCAATAAGTATAGACCTTCTGCAAGTTCCCATCAATCCAAACATCATGCATCAAAGTCGGATCATCACTATTAATACAAATCTTTACCCCCCTCTCCACCAACCTCCGAATCTTCGGAAACAAAACCTCAGTCGCCGTCCTCCGATGATAAGCATGCGGACACAAAGTCAACCCAATCCCCCTATCAACTAACCCACGCCACAACTCCTCAGAATCCTCCGCATCCAACCCATGATCAATCCTCTCCGCTCCTCTGCCCCCACAAACCTTAAAAATAGCCTCAGTAACATGCTCACGCGTATCCTTCTGTCCAAAATCACAGTGCATAGTAACATGCAAGCCATCTGCACGCGCCAACGCAAACCCCTCCTCAAAAAGCATCGGCGGCCTCTCGTACGCATTACTCGCCAACCCAACAGCATGGAATAGGCCCTTCCCGCCCTCAACAGTTCCAGCAGCCCACGGTCTCGCCTCACGGTAAGCATCCAGACCCTGCTCGACAGGCTCGTCACGCAAGAAACACAAGATCCAGCGCGAATGCACACCCAGCTGTGCAGCGGCATCGTGTTGCGCGCGCAGATACCCGTCCATAACGGCTGCCGCGGGGATTCCGCGGCGTGTGTGCGCCTGAATGTCGAAGAAGGGTTCAGTGTAGCGCACATTCATGGCGGCGCACCGGCGCAGGTAGGCCATGGCTAAATCATAGAAGTCGGTTTCTGTGCGGAGAACTTCGCACCCGGCAAAATAGGCTTCCAGGAAGGATGGAATACCTGGTTGGCGGCCATTTAGCTCAGGTCGGTGATTGAGGGTTACTGCATAGGAGGCTTGCAGTTCTGAGAAAGTGGCGTATGGGAGGGAAATTTTGTTCCGGTGGGCCAGTTCCCAGCGGAGAGAGGGTGTTAGGGTGCCTTCGATGTGAACGTGGAGTTCGACCTTGGGGATATTGGTTATGAACGGGGTGATTGTGAGGCCGTTCATGATTACTGCCCGCGATTGCACCAGTTTATTCCAAATAAAATGCAAGCTTAGTTTCAATAGGTAGAACTTGCTTTAAAATATCGGATTCAGAATTGGGGTCCGGAGTAGAAGAAGGCACCGAGACACTACTCCATACTGAATACGACCGGGTCACTAGCTCCAGCCCTAAAGGACTTGGCTTCATTCCCATCCAATCGGCGTAAAGAATTCCTGAATCGGCGATAACGTCCAGGGATTGCACCAATAAGAGAGATGCGGGGAAAGATAACAGGCATATGACTCTGTGAATAAGAAGAGTTCAGATTGTCTGGAATGAGATCCTCAGCAATTTCTTTCTTTTCACGAGCAATGGCCATGGACACAACCACTCCCGCGGCAGAGCAGGGGACGGATCATGCTATGGCGAAACGAGTATTGAGGAAGATTGACAGACGACTCATACCACTGCTCTTCGCAACATATATGCTCAATTTCATGGATAAAACCATCTTGTCGAGCGCGTCGGTCTTCGGGATGAGGCACGATACCGTAAGAACATGTCGGGAGAAAGCAAGAACCATAACTAAGATCATTTCTAGGGTTTGGTTGGCCAGCAGTACAGCTGGGTATCATCGATCTTCTACTTTGGCTACCTGGGATGGGTATATCCAACAACTTTGCTCATTGCTCGTCTACCCGCCGCCAAATACTTGACGGCCAACACTCTATTCTGGGGTGCTGTAGTGGCTCTCACTGCAGCCTGCACCAACTTCGGCGGCCTCATTACAGTTCGCTTCTTGCTTGGAGTCGCTGAAGCAACAATCACGCCGGCGTTTATGTTTATCACTTCGACGTGGTACACGCGTGACGAGATTCCTACAAGGACAGGCCTGTGGTTTGCTGGAAACGTATGTTCTTCCCTATCAATATTTTGGATAGAAGCTCATCTTTACACAGAGTGTCGGTGGTATTGTTTCCAGTCTCCTCGCTTATGGGCTGGGTCACGTCAAAGATAACGTTGGACCATGGAGGTGGATGTTCATTGTCCTCGGCTGTGCAACATTCCTTTGGGGATTCGCTATCTGGACTCTACTCCCAGATTCAATCTCCAAGGCCAAATTCCTAACAGAAGAGGAACGCCAGTTCGCAAGCAACAGAGCAGTCGTTGCAGGCACAGGCGCAACGGAGGAGACTGCATGGAGATGGGACCAGGTCGTTGAATGCCTGATGGATCCGAAGACGTGGCTTATATTCGGACTGGAGCTTTGCACCCAGATCCCCAACGGAGGAACACAGAACTTTGCTAATCTGGTAATTGTCTCCTTTGGGTTCACGAACCTGCAATCGACGCTGCTCACCATCCCTTACTCACTTATCACCGTGGCTACAATCACCGGAACGGGCTGGCTGGCTGGTCGTTTCCGCCAACTGAACTGCTTGCTTATCGTGGCCGTTGTGCTCCCTTGCGTCATTGGCAGTGCGATCATCTACTCCCGTGCGCATATCGTCCTCGGGGTGCAATTCTTTGGATATTTCCTCTTGTCGACTGGACCTGCAGCAATGCCGCTTGCTATGTCCCTGGTGCAGGCCAATTACCGTGGCGTCACTAAGAAAATGACTGTCACTGCAATGCTCTTCCTGGCTTACTGTGCTGGAAACATCTCTGGGCCTCAGTTCTTCCTCAGTGAGGAGGCGCCGACTTACAACACTGCTTTCCGAACGATCATGATTTGCTATGCCCTCGCTGTCCTCTTAGCGTTGGTTCTGCGTTTCTACTTGCAGTGGACTAATGCTCGCCGTACGCGTCTAGAGGGCTTTGAGGGTAGTGCTGGAAATTCCGGCGCTGTTGGTGGGAAGGGGTTGGATGATGATCCCGATTCAACGAATGTGGCGGATATGGTCAACCGAGTGCAGTTGGTATCGGATGACTATGAGGATGTCACGGACTGGAAGACTCCAGGCTTCAGATATCGTTACTAGAAAGGCATGACGGTAGTATATATGTGGAAATATAGACCAGTGGATCCATCATGTTTCGATATATAGTGGAACGTAATGAGTATATTATATCCCTCGATCCTATTGCTACCACGCCAAATAATAATACATATCTCCAAAGTATGTTACATCCAAAAGAGGCTCCAGCCAAAGCCACGAGATCAAGACTGAGATTTCTCAGTGCTCTGCTTTGGTTTCAACACATAACGCGACGTAGTCCCCAGATGCCAACGCTTCTCCTCCACAATCTCCAACCCGCTCTCACGCACAATATCCCCAATATCGCGGTTCCACCAGCAACCATGCCGATCCGCATGAGCCGGAGCAAGATTATCCAAAATCCGATTAACCCAATCATAATAAGAACGCCCATGGTCAAGCAACAAGATCCGCCCACTCCCAGGCTCAGTAACAGACCCCAGATGTCTCAGCGTAGCAACCGGATCCGGCATCGAGCAAAGACCCATAGTCTGCACAACAGTATCAAAGTAAACCGGCCCCTCCATCGTCTTCACCCCAGAACGCGCAAGATCAGACGACGGCTCGACCTTACCCGCATCACAAGCCTGGAATGTCGCCGGGAACGTAGGATACAATTTCTCAAACTTCTCCTTCGTAATAGCCACCATCTGAGGACTAAGATCAACAAACGTAACCGATCGACACCCCAAAACCGTAGCATGGCCATCGGCATCTAACCCGCGGCGCTCGCCGAGCTCGTAGAACGGCAGATTACGCCCCGTGCCGCAGCTGACTTCGAGCACGTTCCCGCGCGCTTGCAGGACTAGATCTCGTCGCTTCTTGCCGAGACCCATTGCCTTTTCGGAGAGCTCGACGTCTGCGTCGAAGGTTGCCGCTGTCGTGTTGTAGCGGTCTGAGACATCGCGTGGCACGTCCAGAGTTTGGGCTTTGCTTACTTCGCGCGTGTAAGACGCGTACAAGTAGCCACAGTACGTGCTGATGGTGAGTGCTGTGATTCCCAGGAAGGTTAGGGCTCTGGGTGGGATGCCATGGCCTGGTTTCGCTATGGTTTCAGCGTTGAGGCCTTCGCCTTGAGTGCCCTGTGGGCTTGGGCGCTCTTGGTAGGGTTGGCGAGGCGGAGTTACTTGTCGCCGTTTTATGGCCACTGGCTTGGAGATTTTGGGACTGGGGGGCATATTAGTTTGGGTCTGAGATTGAAGGGTTTTGGTTACATACCTCGGCTTTGGGGGTCGAGGGGCTTTGCATGATGCGTTGCGGCAGGGTGTGACGGGCCACTTCGCAACTAATGGCACTCTGCGTAATTGATTTACGTTCATTATGGTGTTCTGAACTAGCAGGATGGACTGCCAAGGGGCTTTTGTGCAGGGCTTGTTGTGCATATACGGTTTGACGCGAGCGAAGATTGAGTGCTTACGCGACAGGGTTGTCAGTCCCCACGGTACCAAAAGGAGATGGAGACTCCAAGAAAGGAAAACCGACTTAATTAGATGAAGTCCCGAGATCAGTTAGATCAGTTGCACTTCTCATTCGGTATAGATCGGAGTAACGATATCGACCCCAACGATGAAGAAAAGTCGGGAACAGAAGCCGACGGCCGATGCCGTTATCGGCTCGACTGTTATCAATTGGAGTAATCCCCCCAGATCTCCAATTCGAGGGTATTCACCCACACACATATTTTTACAAATGGCATTGCCGCCCAAGATTCTGATTGTAGGAGGGGGTGTGTTTGGATGTGAGTGCCAACAATCCTAAAAGCCCTACCACTGATCTACATTGTCACTCTACACCTTACATTTCCCCTTATGTACTGACATTTCCCCAGTATCCACCGCCCTCTCCCTGTCAAAGCGACACCCAGAATCAAAAGTAACAGTAGTAGAATCCTCACCAACAATCCCAAACCCGCACGGCTCATCCGTCGACACCTCACGGATCGTGCGAGCCGACTATGCCAACGCAGCATACTCCAAGCTCGCCGCAGCAGCCATCGACCGATGGCGGAGCACAGACTGGGGCCGTGATGGCCGCTACACGCAGAACGGTCTGCTACTCGTGTACCCAGAAGACAGCGCCAGTGCCAAGGAGTACGCACGCAAGAGCTACGCGAACGTGCGCCAGATCGAGGGCGACAACGTCACCTTCCTGCCGACCCAAGCGGACGTCCTCAGCGTCGTCCCGGCCTACGGCTCGACTCTCGATGTCGCCGGCGGCTACGTGAATTGGGGCTCTGGATGGTCCGATGCTGCGGCCAGTGTGCAATACGCTAAGACCCTCCTCGACGCTGAGGGCAAGGTTAGCTTCCGTACTGGTGATGTCGAGCGTGTGCTTTACGACACGAGCGGCGCGAAGCCTAAAGCTACCGGTGTCGTTTTTACGGATGGTTCGATTCTCGAGGCGGATCTCGTTGTGTTAGCGACTGGCGCGTGGACGTCGAAACTTGTGGACTTGCGTGGTCGGGCTGTTGCGACCGGACAGGCGATTGCTTATATGCGGATCTCTGATGAGGAACAGCGAGAGCTGGAAAACTTGCCTACGATCTTGAACTTCGCAACGGGCATCTTTATTATCCCTCCCCGGGATAATCTGCTTAAGATTGCGCGGCATGCGTATGGATATCGCAATCCGGTTGAGGTGCCGGTTCCTGGTGCTGGGGCTTCGGGCTCGATGGTGGTTAGTCTGCCTGAGCAGGGAGTTCCTGTACCGCTTGAAGGACAGGATGCGTTCCGGGTTGCGTTGAGGCAGCTTTTGCCGCGGTTTGCGGAGAGGGAGTTTGTTGATACGAGGGTTTGCTGGTATACTGATACGTAAGTTTGGTCCTTGGGTTGCCAGCTGCGAGTTGGATGGTTGTGGCTGGTGCTAATTGGTTTGATAGGCCCACGGGTGACTTCATTGTTTCTTATCACCCTGAACACGAAGGTCTTTTCCTTGCTACAGGTGGCAGTGGCCATGGGTTCAAGTTCTTCCCTGTTATTGGAGAAAAGATTGTCGATGCGCTGGAAGGCACACTTGACTCCGAGTTGAGGAAGATGTGGACATGGCCTGAGGCTGCTGTGTCGGATGAAGAGGACTTTGATGGCGATGGTAGTCGGTCTGGGGAGAGGCGGGCGATTTTGAAAGACGAGTTGGCGAAGACAAAGAAGGCTTCGCGGAGTAGTGTGCTTTAGGGACGTATCCCTTGGTGTGGTGTATATAACATGAAGGTTGGATGTACAAAGGCATTTAGATTATACTACAGACCGAGGCGCGAGCAAAGCTTCAGGCCAAAGTGCTACGAACTACAGTGATCTACTCGAACATATAGGGGAAACTTGTTTCGAGACATTTTCATTTGACTACTCAAAAGGTAGTATCATGGCGAAAAGCCGGTCCATCAACCCCCAGATGGGGAAAGCAAGGACGGAACTGAATCTAACAAACTGCCTTAGGTTACCATTAATTTTTTTTTTTGGCCCGTGGGAATAGAAGCAATCCTCCACAGATGAAACCATAGAACGATAAATGATTAAATCGAGGCAGTCACCGACCGGCGCACAACCGCCTCACTGCGGTGTGCAGCAATCTAATTGTGTGGAAGAACGCGAAAGTGTGAGGAAAACCGGGGATCATCCGAATCGCTAAAAACGCCCAACTATGCTTGCATGAAAAGAGTCGTAAAGAACCGAAGGAAAAAGGGAGGTGCAGACCAAAGCGGGCTGTCCTCATAAAGGGAAAAAGCAATGTTAATACAGGTTTGAAATGCATAGTGATCTCCTTGGAGCTTTCTTAAACCTTGCGGAAATCTGTGAACGTCAGTTAGCAAAGGTACGATGACAATGAATCCAGCAAGACAGCGTACCAGAAAGCACAGGGTAGATCAGCTCGAAAGCCTGGTAGATCTCCTCACGGACTTTAGCACCAGTCAGCACAATCTTGCCACTGACGAAGATCAAGAGAACAATCTTGGGCTTCATCATGCGGTAAATCAAACCAGGGAACAATTCAGGCTCGTAGGAACTGAAATTGTGGTGACGAGAGGCCAACCCCTCCAGACGGATGGGGAACTTGATGTCGCAAGAGCCGACAATATTCTGGATTTTGAAATCGGTAAACTTGGCGTTGAAACCAAGCTTCTGGATAATACGCGCATACTTGCGCGAAGCCAGCTTCGAATCATCCTCGGACTTGGCACCAGTAACGACCATCTTGCCAGAGGCGAAGATGAGAGCGGTAGTTTTGGGTTCACGGATACGCATGATCACGGCAGCAAAACGCTAAGGAGAGAACGAAGTTCAGCCACATTGTACCCTGATGTGCGCCCTCTCAGAGGAATGTGAGGAGTGATTAATAAATACCTTTGGGTTGTACTCGGCGTTGCGTGCGTGCAGCGCGATGGTCTTGAGATCAAGACGACAGTCAAGGTTGACAGTAGCAACGATGTTCCTTTTGGAATAACTAGTTCAGCCATTCTGGTCACCCAGAAAAACATCCAGAGTATACTCACTGCAAGGTAGGGACAATGCCGCTGCTTCCGGTGGTCGCGCCAGGGGTCGCGGCGGGGGTTGCAGGAGAAGCGGGAGTCACCCCGGTGCCATGCATGGCATTTCCTCCGGCCTGCTGGCCATTCATACCGTTTCCGCCCTGTGCACCCTGTGCCATGGCCTCCTTCTCAGAGTTGGGAGGGGTCAGATCCCCAGCGCCACCAGGGAAAGACAGCGACGAGGTAGCAGTGAAGGCACGAGCCTGCTGCGCATTGGAAGGGTGGGTTGTGAGAGAATCCATCTTGATGGAATACTCGAGTTGCGACAAGAAATAAAGATGGAACTATCAAAAAGAGATGTCAGCGTGAATCGCGAAAAGTCGCGAGATGGGAAGAGAAAGACGCGTCAAAAAGAGGGAGAGGCGGTGAGGGGAGGGAAAGGCATCCAGAAGGAAAGACCCCAAGAGAGGGAACCCCAAAATGGAAGGAACGAATAAGAGAGGCAAGGTGGAACCGTGGTAACGACAGAAGAGGAAGGAAGGTCTTACCTGGGAGATGGACAACTCAATGTATCCCCCTACGAGGTATTCGCACGTAACCTCTCGGAATGACAAGCAATCACGAGATAGTGTAGGCAACGAAACCAACGAAGTCGACTGGTGAACGAATCAAGAAAAAATCACACTGAAGTGTTTTTTCAAGATAAGCGCGACGGCGATATTATGGACGAAAGGACGGCAAATTTTTTTGGGGTTTCTTTCGAAATGTTTCTTTTGCGCTGTTTTTTGGAAAATGGGATTGTCTATCTGCGCGATCTGAAAAAAGAGAGAGTGGTGAAGCGAAACCTGAGGCTCGACTTCTTTGGTGATTAGGTCCGTGGACTAAAAAACCTTTTTTTTCCCTAAAAGAAATAGAATCAAGGGTCTTTCCAGAGATAAATCAAAGATCTGATTGAGATAGATCTGATTAGTAAGAGAAAGCCGGCAGATATCAAGATTTGATAATCAAGAGGCTTTTTGAGAGGAGCGGAGGGAAGAAGAATTTCCGAAATAAGATCCGCCAAGACCGAGACAAAATTCCCAAGGTAAATTGGGGGGAGGTTGGGCCTTTATATAGTGCTGAGTCACAGCCCGGTCAGGGGAGGCTGGGCTGCCGGTGGCGCTAAAAGCAGCAAGACCTTTCTCCCTTCAACCTTGGCTCCATTGCCCGCTAGCGGCTCTGGGAAACCACATCGCGAACCAATCACAGCCACACAACTTCTCTAGTGACTTTCATTCGCCCGACGTACTCCGCTAATCTCTCTATCTTGACCCCTGACTGGTTCAAACACCCTTGCTTTATCCTCCGCGGGCCATGGTTACAGGCGCTGGGTTTGCCAGTCCGCGCTCCTCCTGCAGCTGATAGTCCATCCGTCCCATGCCAATCCAATCATCGTCATCGACTGCCCTCGGTCACTCCATGTACGACGCGCTATCCTCTTGCCGCTTTAACAGATGGCAACTGAACAAAAATTCTGATTTTTTTGCCTTGTTTCTTCCCCTACCTCTCTGACCTCACCACATCGGGGAATCACTATAATCACTATAATATCCCAGATTTTGGTGGTGGACTAACTGATGATAGGGAGATATAATGCTCACAACTTATATTTGATCCGACTATATTTGTTCTCTGCATTTCAAACCAGCGACTCTCCCCAGAGATTTTGATTAGGACAGGTGGCCGTTTTGATTCTGCCCTAACAGGCGGTGGCGTCCAGCGTTGATCCACTGTCCGCCAAGGCTGGATGAATCTCATGGCATGCAATCTTGCGATGATCGGTCACTTTCTTATTATTTGGATCTATTATTTAGATCTACCGTCTATGCTGTTTGAGACTTTGTTATTCACGATAACCATTCCCTTCAGGTCACATCATGGTATTTTTTTTGCATTTTCTAGAGGATTCCGGTATGCTGGTATGGTATAGTATGCTGAATACCATACCCGAAACAGCACAGGCGTCACATTCCTGGAAATGTACTGTAATAATAATACGGAATACGGCAAAGTGCATTTTGATCTGGCCAGATCGGTGTTTGACACCCTTGAAACAGTTAGTATGACTCAACCATTTAAGGTTGTTTTCTGGCATATAGATATGCAAGATCAATACGGAGTACTCCATACCTATGTAGGTCTAGAGCTGATGTCGACGCTGGAATATTTCATTATCACAAGTGAAGCTAAGCATGTGATGCATGTGATTAGTACCGAGTATCTATATCGTATTAAACATGTGGCGCTTAGATGTGACAAGAATCAAGGCAGTACTTCATATAGATCTTGATTAATACAACTAAGAAGATACGCACAGGCGCTAAAAGTTCAGTCAACCTACGGGGGAGAGGACCCCGACGGCTGGAGGCGATTTCCGCTTCGGGTGACCCATCCATCCGTGGCTGCCTCAGGCCTCCAAATTGGATAATCGCCGAGTTTCCTATTGGTTGACCGAGCTGAGCCGAGGGTAGGCGGTTTTTCGGCGTTTTGTCACTTCCACTCAAAATTCGGGTACTCGAGGACTCTGGGGACATTCGGGATCTACGACCTAAATAGCCTGAGTCTCCGCATTCACCCTTTCGATCTGGTGATGCCAATATCTGGTCGTTACTAGTAATCCTGGTCTTAGCCCCCGATCTCCAAACAATATCACACGCCGCGATGGCATCAAAAGGTGCCGTTCTGCCTCTATTGAGGCGTGAAATTCGATCCTCCCGATTCTCACGAGCTACCCCTTCCGTCTCCGCCATCGCTACCCCAGCCCGCCACTCAGCTAGTCCTTTCACAACCTCCGGGCGACGTTTAGCTCAACGAACGGCTTTATTCACCGCGCCAACCCAGGCACGAGCCTTTTCGCAGTCGCTATCAAAGCGCTTCACCGACGAGAATGGCGACTTTGATCCTCGCTCATTGGAGCGCGAGTCTGACGACGTGGATGTATGCATTGTTGGTGGTGGTACGTGCTTTGTGCCGCATTGGTTCTCGTCCGAAGCAGCCTAACTAAGCTTTGGTTTACTACAGGTCCCGCCGGTCTCGCCGCCGCGATTCGCTTGAAGCAACTTGCCAACGAGGCAGGCAACGAAGAGTTCCGGGTTATCCTACTAGAGAAGGCTGGTGAATTGGGCGCCCATATTGTCTCAGGAAACGTTCTGCAACCAACCGCCCTCGATGAGCTCCTCCCCGACTGGCTTTCCGAAGACAACCCCTCGCGCTTTGAGGGTGCGACCCCTGCCAAGGGCGAGAAGATGCGTTTCCTGACGAAAAACGGCTCTTACCCACTCCCCATGCCACCACAGATGCACAACGAGGGGAACTATATTGTCAGTTTGAACGAGCTGACCAAGTGGTTGGGAGAGCGTGCGGAAGAGGTTGGTGTAGAGGTGTACCCTGGGTTCGCAGCCAGCGAGATGGTCTATAGCACAGATGGCTCCGTCAAGGGCGTTGCGACAAACGATCTGGGACTTGCTCGGGATGGAAAGCCCAAGGAGACATTTGAGAGGGGAATGGAGTTCCATGCCCGTGTCACACTTCTTGCTGAGGGCTGCCACGGCAGCTTGACCAAGCAGGTGACCAAGAAATACGATCTCCGACGAGACAGCCAGCCCCAGACATATGGTCTTGGAATTAAGGAGATCTGGGAGATTCAGCCTGAGAAGTTCCGATCGGGCGAGATCACCCACTCGCTGGGATATCCTCTTCCCAAAGATACCTATGGTGGAGCCTGGCTGTACCACTTTGGGGACAACATGGTGAGTATCGGTCTGGTAGTAGGATTGGACTACCCGAACCCATGGCTCTCGCCATACGGAGAATTCCAGAAGATGAAACACCACCCCATGTTCAAGGAGGTTCTCGAGGGCGGCAAGTGCATTTCTTACGGGGCCCGAGCACTGAATGAGGGTGGTTTCCAGTCGATCCCCAAGTGCGCATTCCCCGGAGGTGCCTTGATTGGTGACACGGCTGGCTTTTTAAACGTCCCGAAAATCAAGGGTACCCACACCGCAATGAAATCGGGCATGTTAGCCGCCGAGGCTGCCTTCTCGGCGCTTAAGGGTGACAACCAAGGGACCGTGTTCTTGTTTGACTATGAGAAATCTCTGCGGGAATCATCTATTTGGAAGGAACTGTCCGAGGTCCGTAACATGCGGCCCTCATTCAACACCCCACTAGGCTTCTTCGGTGGACTTATCTACTCCGGTCTGGAGGCCTACGTGTTCAAGGGCCGAGTGCCATGGACACTCAGCCACCACGGCACCGACGCAGCGGCAACCAAACCTGCTTCTCAATACGAAAAGATCGCTTACCCCAAGCCAGACGGAGAGCTCAGCTTCGATATCTTGACCAGTGTGAGCCGGACCGGTACCAACCACGAGGAAGACCAACCGGTTCACCTGCAGGTGGAGGACTGGGATAAGCACACGGACCTCGCATGGCCTGCTTACAAGGGTATTGAAAACCGGTTCTGTCCTGCAGGCGTCTACGAATACGTGGAGGACCCTAGCAAGAAGCACGGGGTCCGGTTCCAGATCAACTCACAAAAGTAAGTGTTTACCTGTATTTGAGTAATCTTGGATACAATACTAACCATTTACTAGTTGTATCCACTGCAAGACTTGTGATATCAAGGTTCCTACACAAGACATTAACTGGCAGACTCCTCAAGGTGGAGAGGGACCCAAGTACATCATGACATGATCTTATGAGGGAAACCTCGGGACTTCCTAGAATCCAGGGGCGGTTAATAAAAGAATGGCTGGATATAATTTGATATCAAAAAGAAGAGCAATGTATATATATGCCCCAAATAGGCCAAACAAAAACAAAGTGAACCAAAAAAAAGACCCCATGGGGTTTTGGCAGAACCGTGGAATGCCAGTGGAGAGAGTCCACGAGGGATAAGCCTTGCTTCCTTATACTTTTTTTCTCGGAGATATTTTACATATGTTGTGATGTATGTATGTATGTATTTACTCGGATTCAACATATAATCTATAATCTAAATCAATACTCTACATAATAAATGTTTCATATTTATCTCGCTTCCCCTCTCTATGTTCTATGGTGGAACCACGTGGATCAGAAAAAGTGAGGCGGCCAAAGTTTCTCATCTGTCCACCGCCAGACGGTACTTTCTCCCTTTTCTTCCCCTCTCTCTCTTCTCTGTATCTTTTGTATTTTGTTTTTGCTATTCTGCTTTGCTGTTTGACCTTGCAGTACTTTGCAGTACATCCGCTCTCTGATCGTTTGTCGGGGTACACGTTACACGCTTCCTGCAGCGACACCGCATTTCACAGCCTCTCTGCATTCCCGCCTTTTCGATCTCTCCCATATTCTCTAGGAATTCCTTTAGCCAAATTTCCTTCCATTATCGCCCATCAGTTATTTCAGACCAGCCATGACTGAGGTGTCTTCGACCCGCCTTTATCTTGGGAACCTTCCCCGCAACGGTATGCTAGCACCTGACTGTCCCTCTTTCATGAGCTTTGGAGAACACACGCACCACCTTGCATGATCCGGTCGCTTCGCTAGTCCCCCCAAAGTTCCATGTGCTCTGATCCCTCGTATGCTCGTGTGGAATGCCACCCTCGGCCCACCCTTCCCGGAGTGAGCAAATGGGAGCTTCAGCTACCCACACGGAACAGCTTTCGCCGCGGATGACCATCTGACTGGTGCTTTGGGAATCACCATTTGAGAAGTGATGTGCTAATCTCCTTATGTCTTATCTCAGTGACTAAAAGCGACATCGAGGAACATTTCAGCAGCCATGGCTCCGGCAAGATCACGGAGATCAAGCTGATGAACGGTTTCGGCTTCATCGAATATGACGACCAGCTGGATGCCAGAGATATTGTGCCAGGTAAGAATGGCTGAACGGCTCCTTATGTTTCCTTTATTTGCGCAGACTTGCTAACATTATTTTCCTGCAGCGTTCCGTATGCCCCCCATGACTTCTCCACCGATGACCTCCCCCCGCTTATCAATACCACAGACGGCAGTGACTTCAAAGGCGAGCGACTCACCGTTCAGTTTGCACGCGGTCCTCGCCGCAAGGAGGCCTTCCCGGGACCACCTGACCGCAATGCTCTCCCTCGTCCACGTCGCACTATGTTCCGCATGCAGATTTCCGGTCTTCCAGAAACAAGTTGGCAGGTTAGCAGCCCAAGTCCATTCCTCCCCGGAGTTCCTGACGTAGATTCCTTACACCCGTCTCTCTACTCAACCCACACATGCTTCCAGTCCATTGTTCTTGAGGCCATCGGTTGAGCCAAGGATCCTGGAGTACTAATCCATCAGCACTCCTCTCCTGGTAACTGAGAACTTCTTCTATAGCGTTTTGTTTTGCCTCGAGATTTGAGGATTGCTCCTTAATCCTTGCATACTCACCGCGCATTGTTGTCAGACCCCATGGAACCTTTCCTGGGACTTTTGGATGCCGATATAAGATGGCCATTTTGGATACACCTCCTCGGACTGGACATGAAGTGCTTACCTTTTCTCTCACAACATTTGCCGGACACGTTACCTTTCCTGGACCTGGACTCACCATGCATTAAATAGGACTTGAAAGACTTCGCCCGCCAGTCTGGTCTGGACGTCGTTTACTCTGAGACTGGCCGTGAACAGGGCAGAGGGTAGGTGGACCATTGTATTCCGCGAGAGAGGCTTCCAATCCATTGACATTTGACCAAGGTTTGTGGAATTTGAAACCGCCAACGACCTGAAGACCGCCGTGGAGAAACTGGACCAGCGAGAGTTTAAGGGCTCCGTCGTCTCTTGTGTCGCCGATGTAAGCGCCCAACCTGGCTCGGACCTGGAGGAACCCCCTCTCACCAACTCCCAGATTCAAAACTTTGAGGAACGCCCCGTTCGTGACCCATACCGGTCTCGTTCCCCACCGCGTCGCCCCTACCCTGCCACCATGGAGGAGTACGACCGCCGGATCCCTCCCCCACGTGGCTACAGTCCTCACTACCGTGAGCGGTCGCCAATCCCAATCCGCCGCGATCCCTACTATGAACGGGATGGCTATGCCCGCCGGACTCCCCCTCGCCCTCGGATGGAAGACTACCCACCCCCACGCCGTCCCTACGAAGACCCCTATGAGGCCCGGCCTCCCCCACCCCCTCGCCACTATGATGACCCCTACCTAGCTGCCCGCGGTTACGGTCGTCCTCGCTCTCCGCCGAGAGGCGAGTATGTGCCTTACGACCGTCCTCGCTACTGGTAGATGGCGTCGGGTCTTCGTTGATTGGACTTACTGCATATTCTTCCGTTCTACCATCATTTTTGTTGACCTCCTTCGCCAAATACCCGCAACGTCTTGTATTGATTTCATGGGATCATGATCTTTTTTCACCTGCCGAGGTTCCATTCAGCATGTTCTCGCGGCCGGGTGCTTTTCTTTCTTCCTGACGACTGGACAGCGCGAGTTCTCAAATATTTCTTTCTATCCTGGTAGCTTTGGGGTGGCTGGGGCTAAGTGGTTATCGCCCTATGGTCTTGTCCATCCTGGACTATTGTATGTGTGTTAGCATCTGGAAATCTTAATTCTCTTTGATTTGTTTCTTCAACTGTAGCATTTCCCATATCCCATCGCTCCATGCTTCCATCACGGCTTATCTTTGAATAGCTAATTGGGCGATGAAAACTTGTGTCTGTTGTCATTCACTACCTTGATGCCAAAATATATATTGGGAGATCCCACCAAATTCCAATTGTAGCACTTATAGTTAAGAAAAATATATGCAATACCCCAAGATATCCATTAATATTCTCTATTTAATTATAATTTAATTATAATTCTACAACAAATATAAACCAAAATGTGGAAATGCCGTGCGGGTTCCACCGTCATGATCTACAACCGCCCACGGGTGCCCCGCCAAAAAAAAACCCAGACCCCTCAGCTTCCCTTCGATTTGATATTGTTCAAGCTTTCGCACTAACGTCTCTCCTGAAACCTCAAACATAAACCCAACAATCATGACCGACCAATCAATCCAACTCCCTCCCCGCCCAGATGTCCTCGACAGCGTCCGTCTCCGCGACATCGAGCTCCCCCTCCCCTGCGCCCCAGAAGCCTGGCACCGCCAGGGAAAGTCCCAACCATGCACCGCAACCCTCAAGCTCTCCTACTCCTCCATAATCACAGCCGCCGAAACCGACAATGTCTCCCTGACCCTCGACTACGGAAAGCTCTTCCGCCGACTAGAAAGCGACGTGCGCAACATGGGCGAGAACATCTCATCCCCATCCCACCCCTCCCAGCGACTGATCAGTCTGGAGGGGACGCGACGCGAGGAAATGCAGAGCCGCGGACTAGGCCAAGACCCGCGCGTGATAGCGGGTGTTGTCGCGGATGCCGGATTAGGTTTGTTGGAGACTACGTCTGCTATCACCGCGGCGAAGCAGCCGAATCCTATCTCGGCGGCTTATGGGGAGTGCGAGGTCCTGCTGCATTTGCCTAAGGCTTTGTTGCGTGCGGATGAGGGGCTTCGGTATCGTGGGGTTATTGCGCTTGGGAAGGAGGTTGCCGGTGGGGAGGCGCGCGGGCTGGTGGTTTTGGAGGAGGAGTTCCGGATTGAGGGGATTAGGTGCTACGCTATCTTGGGGGTGAATCCTCATGAGAGACTCGAGAAACAGGCTGTTGTTGTTGGTCTTACGTTCCAGGGTCCTGGGCAGCTTGCTTGGGGGTCGACTGTTGTTGATACTTACCAGGCTGTGACGCGGGCTGTGGCTGAGGTATGTGGTTAACTCTTTTTCTTTTTTTCTGATGCTTTTGTTGGGGTTTTTTTTTTCTGGGGCTTATTTGCTAACTTGACTTGATCTTATAGAAGGTTGATCAGACTGATTTCCAGTCTGTGGAATCTTTGGCTACGTTCATCGCTCGCATTGTGACTGTTGACTTTGGTAATGAGCGTGTGACGGTCAAGGTGGAGAAGCCAAGTGCTCTCGCTTTTGTCCAGCGGTCTGGTGTGGAGATTACCCGCTCAAAGGCTTTCTTTGAGAGCCGCTAAGTGTCGTGTAAGTGTTTCATGTTATACAGGAGGCTGCAGTATGCAGATCGACACTCATATGCAAGTTGGTGGCTGTAGTATTGAGGCTATGTGAGGCTGTCTCAGACGGGTCTGTAGAACCACTTGGCGATATATCGAGGGCCAGTCCAAATAAAAAGACTGTAATATTAAGACAATATCATGGATTATCATGACAATATCAAGATCATATCAGGATCATATCCAACATTCCAATCCGATCAATAAGATCATGTTAATGTCAGCATCTGACACGTGAAATCCCAATTAGGACTAGTGGCTCAGCCCCCGGATCTACGCCTGAAATCTGATTTTCTGCAGGATCTCGCGGTTTTCTTGCTTTGTTTCACTTCCTGGGGAAGAAAAACTGTTAATTTCTACTTGCTAAAATTCTTCATTCTCTATGTGCCCATCTGTGCCTTCGTCTTTGCCTTTGATTTCGCTTACTGGCTTCCTGGCCCACCTTGATCCATATCCCTCCCTTATAAACCTCGATTCGCCTGCTCCTGACATTTCCAACGTGTCGGCATATCCAGTGCTTTCTCCTTTCGCCTTGGCCTTCGACCCCTCGACCAGCGAGGTGACTTGGCTAGGGGTCCCGGGTCCGTCCTGAAGAAGGGCGGACGTTAAACCTGCTCGAGAGATTCAAGGCTAGTCTATCGACTAGTTCGAGCACTGAAGGAAAACCGTGCTTTGATGCAAAAAATTCTGCGAGTTGAAGTACGTCTCTTTGGTCCTCCTTCCATGTGCAATTTTTTATTTTGTTTTTTTTCAATTTCTTTTACGTTTTTACCTTGGCGATAATTAGTGGGGGTGTGTGAAAACCCTCACCTACCCCTCCCTCTATTCATTCTTTACAGTTGATATTCAAGATCGAAGCGATTGAGGCTAACCGGGTGCCTCTATGTGAACAGCGACTGCGAGATAGGTATTCTGAATACCTTGCTACCATTCCTTACAATCGCGCAAGGTCAATTGTCGACCCTGCGGTTATCGCCGGCGCTTTTACCTAAATTGTTTCGCTTTACTCGCGGAGCTATCACAGGTGCTACAACAAAAGCATAATGCCTTCCTCGAATGCCGACGACCTGTCGGTCGGAGACGTGTTCGCTCCACAGGCTGACGGCGAACAGTCCGTCATTGACATCCCAGCCAATCACCGTCGCCCCAATGCACACATGGGCACTATGCCACCCCCAGAGCAGACAGCCAAGGGATTCAATGAGTTTGCGAACAAGACTCTCAACGAGAACAAACAGCGACGGAAGAAGAAGAAGAACCAATTCGTGCCGGCATGCGCAACCGTTCGTGGTTTCACTCCTCTGGCATCCGGCGATGAGGAATCGGACTTCTCCGCTGCGAGCTCACGTACACCCTCTCGACCTCCCACTGCATTTGATGGCGCCAGCCCACTGGCACAGGCATCCACAGGCCATGGGGTCAGCGCATTGAAGCTTCAACTCAGCACTCTGAATCTGTCCGACGACACAGCTGGTAGCGGACTTGTCTCTAAGACCCCCAGTGCTGCCAGTGTTTACTCCGACAGCGACCAGACCGAGATCTTGACCAGCTATGAAATCCCCCTAGATCAGGACTTTGTTAGTTCCGACGCAGTGCAACCAGAGACACTGGACGATCGCAATGCGGATGTCCCAGGCATGAACCCCGATTTGCGCAGTCAACTGTGCCGCAAGATGACAGCAGAGGACTTCGTGCCTATTCTATGCCTAGGCAAGGGCTCATTTGGAACTGTGTTGCTGGTGCGCCACGTTGTCACGGGCAAACTCTACGCCCAGAAACAATTCCGGAAGGCTTCTCTCACTGTCCACAAAAAGCTAGTCGAGCAGACTAAGACAGAGCGCACAATCCTGGAAAGTGTCAACCGCCACCCCTTTGTCGTGAAGCTATTCTATGCGTTCCAAGACCACGAGAAGCTCTACCTGATCCTGGAGTACGCGCAAGGCGGCGAACTCTTCCACCACCTAGCCATGGAACGCATGTTCGAAGAAGATGCAGCGGCCTTCTACATGGCAGAGATGGTACTTGCACTAGCACACCTTCACCAAAACGTCGGCGTGCTCTACCGCGACCTGAAGCCCGAGAACTGTCTCCTAGATGCGCAAGGCCACCTCCTCCTCACCGATTTCGGACTCAGCAAGATCGCGCTCAGCGACGACGACCGCTGCAATTCCCTCCTCGGCACAATCGACTACATGGCACCAGAAGTGATCCAAGGCAAGCCATACGGCAAAGCATGCGACTGGTGGTCCCTCGGCGCATTGGGCTACGACCTCCTCACCGGCTCACCCCCATTCCGCGGAAACAACCACGCAAAGCTACAAGAGAAGATCGTCAAGCAGAAGCTCATGCTCCCCTATTTCCTCGGACCCGATGCAAAGGATCTCCTCACCCGTCTCCTCCGTAAGGAACCCTCCAAGCGTCTCGGATACCACATGCAGAAGGATTTGCAGACAATCAAGAAGCACCGCTTCTTCCGCAAAATCGATTGGGCTGCCCTTGAGCGCCGCGAGCTCGACCCGCCTATCCAGCCTATCGTTACGGACCCCGCTCTCGCGGAGAACTTCTCCGTTGATTTCACCCATCTCCCGCTTAGCCCGACGATTACTGCTACCGGCTTTGACGAGTACTATGGCAAGGGACAGGATTTCCCCGGTGGAAAGGGTGCGGATGGCGGTGATGTTGGTGCTGGGAGTAACCCATTCGGTGGATTTAGTTATGTTGCTTCTAGCAGCTTGCTGGATCATGGGTTGGGAGTTACGACTGCTGGATATTGAATTGAAGTTGAGAATCTTGACTGGGGAGAATCGAGAAGAGAATGATGAAAGTGAGAACGAAGATAATGCATATTTCGCATCAAGGTGTCCCGGTGTGCCGGTTTTCGTACATTGCATTGCATGTCATGCTCACATTTGTGTCTTGGTATCGTTTTCATGCCGAATTACTTCAATGTTGTCTTGTTCTGAACATTTGAAGCAATACAAACACACATGCAGTATCAACTGGATGCAACCAGTGGTACTTTCGCATACCTAGGAGTTTTCTTCCTTTTCTCTTTTATTCGGAGTAAAATTTACCATCTACACATATCTAGCCCTAGAAAACTAGGATTGAACAATACAATTTTTAAATTGGAATTGTTCATAAAATACTCCGTGTACAGCCCTAATGAACCATGACGCAGGACAAGGACACCTGGGTATTAAAGTTGGTAGATAAGCAAAGGGGAGAAATTGGATTCTCCGCGGATTTCATTCATTCTCACTCATAAATAGTATCCCTAAGGCCACACTTCCCCACCAGCGACCAGATAGACCCAATTTTATAGGCTCAGATTTTAGATCTCGCCTTCTTCACTTCCAGCATTATCATCATCAGCTTCGCCCTCCTCTCTCTCCTCTTTCTGGGAGTCTAGTTTACTCCGATAATCCACATCTGCCGTAGGCGCGGGACCATGCTGCGGGGGATGTGCGACTGGAACGACATGTTGCTGTTTTTCAGGGACTTCGCCTTCTTCGGCGCTGGAGTCTCCTTTTGGACGGGAGTGTGCAGAGGGTCCCGGTCCTAGCTTCTCCCCCGTGATTGACAGAGAGTTGAATTGAGGTGTGGCTTTTGTTTGGGATAATGCGGCCGCGGGGACGCGTGGGCGGGAGGGTGCTGGAAGGTTTTCTTTTTGGTCGGTTGGGAGGGTCACTTCGTGGGAGGGGGTTATGGTGCGCTGGCGCTTAGGGGATCGATCGCGGTCACCGTTCCCATTGAGGGTTGAATGGGGGTTGTTTTGTGGGGAGGGCGGGTGTGGGTGTGATTGTGCGTTGGGGTGAGATTCAGGTTCGCGCGAGCGTTTGCGGCCATTTGTAGCCGTGTCTGAGGTGACAGTGAGAGCAGGAGGGGTGGAGGTGGATTGTTGCTCTGAGGCGGATTTTGTAGGATCGGTATCGAAGATGCGTGTTGGGTCATTGGGGTTCGGGGTTGAGTCTGAAAGCGCGAATTCCGGGTAGCCCTTGCTGAGGCTTTGCTGGACGCGCTCGTAGATCTTGACGATGAAGGTGCAGGCGCGGATGAGGTCGTCGAGATGGACGTCGATCTGCTCCCACCAGGGTCTGCCTTCGGCGTCGTCGGGGAAGGCGACTTTGCAGTGGCGGGCTGCGGCGTACAGGGCGGCGGCGGCGATGACACGGGGTGGGAATTGGAGGCAGAGGACGGTGTAGGTTGAGTCGTTGAGGAAGGAGTAGGTGGAGTGTCGTAAAGCTCTGTTGTCGCCGACGCCTAGGAAGACGGAGTAGTCCCAGAGGATGCGGTAGGGGGACTCGACCTGTAGGTCAAAGCAGAGGTATTCAAGCATAACGCTCTCATTCTGCAGGATCAGGTCGCGCCATTTCCAGTAATCCTTGGACTGCTCGTCGACAATTAGGTTTGGCTGCTTCATGGCGACGCGGCAGCATGCGATGACGAAATCTTTCATGCGGCGCATGGCCTCGTCTACCTTGAACGCGACGAACAGGGCCACGGCGGCGATCACCTTTGGGTGCATCAGGTCTGACCCCATCTCCGGATATTGGCCCATCAACGAATAGCGCATGAGGAAGCGGTGCATGTACACCGTGGCGGTCATTGAGGTCTGCGGGGGCATCTTCAGCATCACGCTCACTTGCCAAATGAACTCGACTGCACGGTGTCGAATGTAGTCCTCTTTCCCGCGTTCGATCTTATCAATGCGCGATGGCGTGCGCTCGAATTCTTCCTCGGTGAATAGCCATTTTTGCTGCTCTGCTTCCAACACCGGGTTTGGCAGGCCGGGGATTCGTCGCTTCGGTGGTGTCGAGGAAGCCATGGCTGTGCGAAGTGAAGAGGGGAAAGACGAATCAGGTCGACGAGGGGTTGTTCACACAATGGCGACAGAGATGAAACGCATCCGGCGCGCCTGGTAAGGGGTAGCACGCGCGACTGGTTAACAATAATCGTTATCGTTCCAAACGTCACAGTCGTTAAGCCAAATCTAGCATGGCGGAGCTTTCTATCGCATTGCGGAGATGATAGTTCACGGCGGGAGATGTTCGGAGAATTGGAGGAGAGACGTCAGGGATAAGCAATATATAAACAACACAGCGCTGCCTGACTATTGAGCACTATCAGATATCCTGCAAGGCGGCAAGGATCTCCGTATTGACGCAGCCGACAAGGGAAGCTTTTAGTCGGAAAATGGCTTTTCCGGGCGGAACTATTTATCCGTTTCAATGTAAGAGATGCGAGTATGAATGGCAATGAATAGTTACATAGTTATGTAGCTATTACATTATGTGTACGGAAGAAGTACAGGTTTAATAGATTCTCATGTAAATTCCATTGATCCTATGCAATTACACGTCTTGAAACAATCCCTAAACAATTACAATTGGTATCTAGTACTTTAGAATCAAAGTCCATCCTGGCGCCACGCTGATAGATGCAATAGACAAAAAAAGGCCGGATAGGCATTTACTCCTCCTCACTGACTTCACTCTCATCATCACTGGGAACATACTGCCTGGTAGTGGGCTGACTGTACTGGTGGCTCCGAGCTTCCTCTTCTCGAGCACTTTGTTCAAACGCGGCTTCCATCTCCGCCGCTAAAGCATCATCATCTTCCACTTCGTCCTCTTGAGTAGCCGCACCTGTATGGACCGAAGAAGTAGGTGGAGCTGTATTGCCAACCGGGGAGGGTAGACTAAACTCCCCAACGTCTTCATCCCCATCGTCGTCTGCTGGAGTGTTATTGGACGAGAAGTAAGTCCGGTCCACGAAGGGCCGCGGAGGTGGAGATCCCATATCAATAATGAGATCTCCGTCAACAATGATGTTCGAGCTGGGAGACTGCCCAGCTTGTTGCGATCCCGTGCCTGTATCGGACGGCGACGAGCGAGAGTCCTCATGCTCAGGCGGGTCGGGATAGCTGACAGGCTCGGCTGGCTTCGCGGGCGCTTGTACTTTGGCTGGTGCTTTCGTTGGTGGTTTCTTCTGTCGCAATGGATTTGCTTGTGCTTGTGTTTGTGTTTTGGGTCGGGGTGGTGCAGGTCTAGGTGCAGGTTTGGCAGCCGGCATCAAGGGTGTGCTGGCCCTGCTGGTGGCAAGTTCTGGGGTGCTGTGGCCTGAGGGTGGCTTGTCATCCTCCCGGCGATTCTTCGGGAGGAAATGTCGGAAGTCGTAAGGATTGTTATCGTCGGCCGGTCCCTCGTCCTCGCTGGCGCTCCCTCCGTGCCGGTCTTCTCCCGATGTTGCTGGTTCATCCTCTTCCTTGATCTGCAGTTGTTCGTATTGCTCGCGGACCTGCTTTTCCGTCTTTCCTGGAGCCGACCGTAGATTAAAGTTCAAGGTTGTCGAGACCGGCTCCAGAACGAAGACCTTCCGCTCCGGGTCGAAGATCAGCACCAGACTTCGCTCGCCCGACGGGTCCTCGCTGCCTTTGTATGAATAGGTCAATGTTTGATCGGCGTTCGGGGCCTTATCAGTCACGTCGAGGTCATAGAGGTCGGCCGATCGGGAGTGGGTGATGGTGGAACGTTGTTGTGAGGTGGCGGACTTGGATTTGTGGTTGTAGTTGACGTTGATCAGTCGACTCGTGTTGGGGTTGCGAGCGAGCCTTTCCCCCAGCACAATTGGGTATTCGGCCTGCTTTGTCGGGTCGATCATGGCGGACAATGTGGGGGTAGCCATATTTGCGCTCATGGGAAGTGAAGAGACCCCCAGAATTCAAGTCTGTACAATGCAACGAAGGGAGATGGAGAGGGAAAAGGGAAAAGAAGATTGGAAATCCCCAAAGTCGGGGAAAGGTTGAGGTGGAGAAGAGCGGAATTGGGAAACGGCCTTCTCCCCACTCATACAAGGGCGATTAATATAGATTGCTTGGTTCCTTACCTTACTAGTTAGTTATGTAGTTTCTTAGTTTCTTAGTTTCTTAGTTTCTAAGATTCTACGATGAAATTGGATCTATTGATCTATTGATCTCATGTTTCATATGTTTCATGTTTGTGCTTATACTCCGAGTTCTGTATTACATTTTACGCGCCGAGGGCGTCGGCTCCGACTTCGGCTTAAATGATAAAGGCACACAGTACTCCGTAGGATATAAACAATTATAGAACACATAATAGCAAGGTACTTCCATTAGACGATAATTACTAGCCGAGGCATAAACCAAAAAAAAGCGGCTTGAAGAAATACAATGCAGTAAAGCAGGGCAGGAGGAGGTATCCAGAAACAAAGAACGCGAGGCATCAGAGGACAAAAAAGCATGGGATATCTGTCAGCTGTTACAGCCAAGATTATACCACCCAGGATGATTGGGATCAAAGAACAGATTCCAATCTCAGAAATTTGACATTTCCGAGTCATTTATTTAAGCTTCTCCTTGAGCTTCCCGAAAAAGCCACTCAGACGGTGCTTCTTCTTCTTTTCAATGGTAGAAGCACCTTCAGTGCTCTGGGATTGTTTAGGAGACGGCTCGGTGGTCTTTGCGGTCGAAGTAGCAGGAGCTTGAGTAGACTCGGCTCCAGTCGTCACGGTGGGATTTGTGGGCTTTGCAGCCGAAGTAGCAGGTGTATGAGCAGACTCAACTCCCGTCGCAGCACTAGGACTGGTAGGCTGCGCAGTCGTAGGAGCCGTGGTTTCGGGAGTCGAGGTTTCAACAGTCGAAGTAGTCTCAGGACCAGTTGTGACAGTGGGCCCACTGGACTCGGCGTTCTTCAGCGCGGAAGATGGAGTAGCAGCAGCAAAGCTGCGGTCCAGCGGAGGGGTCGAAAGCGGCGACACATCTGCCGAGTCTACGCCACTAGCAACAGCGAGATGGGGCGCAACGGCCTGGGCGGCCGCAGTGGCAGTAGGTGCCGGAGCACCGGCGGACTCTTCAACAGGGACCTTCTTGTGCAGTTCCTCCTCGATAGCATGCTTCTCGTCTACCGCTGCCTGGTTGGCGGCAGCCTCCGGGTCCTTGTGGGCCTCGGCCAATGAGTCCTTCACCACCTGAGGGACCTCCTCGACGGGTTTGTCGCCGTTGGTCTGCTTGCCCTTTGACTCCAGCGGCACACCAGCAGCCAGTGCTGCGGTGGTCGAGTCGGGGCCGGCGGACTGGATGTGGTATCCTGGATCGGCCAGCGCTGCCTGTTGAGCTGGACCTCCGATATAAATCGGCTCGGATTCACTGGCTGCGGCGCGTTGCGCGGGTCCGCCGATCGGAAGACTGGACTCGGGAATCATGTTGTTCGTGATTGGGGGGAGGGTATATGGGAGATCGCCAGGGTTAGTGTTCCCAGCGCCAGTAGGGAGAGTTTGGCCCTTCTCATATGACTCTTTGTCCAAAGTGACAGCGGAGTCAACAGTGTTATTGTGGATGGTGCTATGATGAGGGACCTCGTCGCCCGGATTCAGGGTGACAGGGTTGCCATAACCCCCCGAAGCTGGGATGGGATCCACAGAAAAGGCCTGTTCGGACTCTTGTCCCGGAGTATCTGGGAAGCTACCAGGTAAATCCCCATTGGGCTCCTTGGGAACGTTGGCAGCTAGAGCCGCGGTTGTCGAATCAGGGGTCACGCCAGACATAGTGGGGGCGACGTCAGAGTCCTTGATCTCTTCGGGTAGAAGCACGTTGTTGATGTTGTTATGTCCGTCGTCTTCTTCACGTGCGTTAGGATCTGTAGTCCAGATACCGTCGACAACAAACTTTTTATTTTTTTCCTGGTCAGCGAGAAATCTTGGAATGTTGGAACCTTGGGATTGCGAGATTGCGGGCTTGCGACTTTATAAATGGGGGAAAGCGGCACAGGTGACGTCAGTGGAAGTGACCCTGTTGCCTAAGGCTCACCGCCATCCAATCTACAGAGGGGAAAGAAAGGTAAAGGCGAAAAGTGAAGATGGGGGAGGAAAAAAAAAATAGTAAGCACCATACCTTGTAGTGGACTTTTTGTACGGGAGATATAGTCACTTCCTTGATAAAGATGTCGCCCACACGGTCCAGTTTCACCGTCTTACCCCAATCATCGAAATTGCCTGTAACGAACACCTCGCTCGCATTGTAAGGCCTGCAAGTACCCGTCTCAGCATTGTACCACGAGGATGTCAAGAAATGCCGAGAAATTGATATCTCTAGCTAAGGGGGTCATGTTGGGAAGCTTGACTCACCATTGAAATGTAAAAGTCCCCATCTTGATCTTGATACAGTGGAAATTGAAAACAGAAATAGTTGGGGAAGAAGACAAGGGAAAAAAAAGGCTCTAGTGAATTGGGACTAAATCGGTGGGGGGTGACACAGACCAGTACCTGACCCTGGAGAGGACTTAGCGCCTATATAAAAATTTTTTTTCTGATTCTCATGCATATCCCAATGTGGAAGCCCTGGAGATATCCATATATATCAAGGGGCTGGGGGGCGAACCGTGGCTGTGGCCGGGTCTATGCGCCCGCTCTAGACTTTCCGTTTGCATGACGCCATGAGCCTTAGGGTTATACCTATGGCCTACTTATTATCTAGCTTATATGGTTCTAGCTTACTATGTTATAACATAGAGTAATATTAAGCGATGAATTCTATTATAGCAATTGATATGCCCCAGGACTAGGTAGATACCATAGGTAAGGAACATCTAAAGCTTTTAAAGTTTCCACAATTTTGCGGTTCTGCAAGTATTTTCTCCACCGAGAAGATTATAAGGTGACATTTCAAAAACGGCGAGTCCATGACATATGTGACCTAGGAACTTCCCAAGGTTCCCGTGATTGCCACTAAAGTGGCGAATATGCAATTCTAGAAGACGCCTGGAAGGGCTTCAAGCTTTGGCCTTTTTCTTAATCTTATAGGTAGTTATTATAGAAGCTATTATAACAAGTTACATACATCTACCCGTGGACGTACGGGAGTGAGTCATGCCGATCACAGTAACTCTCCATACATACAAAAGTAGTACATAATAGATACAACATAGTTAGTACATCACTAGTTATAGCATAAGGTAGCATAGTATGATGTACGTAGTGAATTTGAAGCACCAATGATCGACGAAGCTCAGACCAACTTTAGTGTGTCTTCTACCCCTCATCTTTCCAATTCCAATTCTCAGGTATTTCCCATCTCTTGTCTTCACTTTTTTGATAAAGCTGTAAAGCTGTACAGCTTTCCGGACTGAGCTTCCTTTTAGCAGGTAATTTCCCCGTTTCACTTCCATTCACTCCCATTCATTTGCTTTCATTTACTTTTTTTTTTCATTTGCAATATTTCATTTTAATTCCCTAGACATGGAGAAGAAAGGAAAAAAGGAATAAAAAGAAAGAAAAAAAAAAAAGAAGAGAGGGAGACGAGGTCATGCAGTATCCCTACAAATTAGACTCCAACCAATAATCCCCCACTGTCTGCCCCTCCGTTGCTTCCATATTACTCTCTACCTTTTCTACCTTTTCAACCTCTTTACCTTTTTTTTCTACATTTTCTACATTTCTACATTTCCCCTCTTCCCTCTTCCCACTCAATCTCTTTAATTCCTTCCTTTCTAATATCCACAGATATCATCTCTGTTTCGTCTCACATCCATCCCACCTTCAACCCCGGAGTTGCGGCCTCCTCGGCCCTCAACCCCACCTCAACGCCCTCATGGCACAGAACTCTGCTCCGGATTTGGTCCCGGCCATCAATACGAGAGCCGGCGACAAATCTGCTGGCATCCAAAAAATTTCCGAGGACGACGAGTTCGAGGTGACGTCACCAACCAACCTGACTTTCCGACAGTCCAGTTCAAATGCCGCACCGCCGGGCACCGCTTTGTTTGGAGGTACTGCATTCGCAGAGGGAGGATCACAGGCGGGAAGATCGTTGTTCAGTCGGAGTCCCTTCCAGAATAATGCGGGGGAGGAGGACGAGCAAGAGGGGGAGCTGGCCCCTCTCCCGGCACGATCCGCACAGCAAGGATTCCCTAGCAACTATGCGCTTGGTCGGCGGACATCTGTCTCAGCGGAATCTTTAAATCCCACCGAAGCCGGTTCGGATAGCTGGTCCCCTCCTCACCACCCAAAAACCGAAGAGCAGGTCTCCCGGCTTAAGAGCGCCGTCAGTAGCAACTTCCTCTTCTCCCACCTCGACGATGATCAATTCTTGACCGTCCTCAATGCTCTCGTTGAGAAGCCCATCCCTGCGAAGGACATCAAGGTCATCTCCCAAGGCGATGCCGGTGATTACTTCTACATCGTGGAGAAGGGAAACTTTGACGTCTATATCCACCCCTCCGGCGCCGTGCAGCCTGGCCCTGATGGCTTGGGCAACAAGGTCGCCAGCACTGGACCCGGGGGATCTTTTGGCGAGTTGGCTCTGATGTACAATGCCCCACGTGCCGCGACGGTGATCTCCACCGAGCCAAAAAGCACCTTATGGGCTCTTGACCGCATCACCTTCCGCCGCATCCTAATGGACTCGGCATTCCAACGTCGTCGTATGTACGAGGCTTTCCTGGAGGAAGTCCCGCTGCTTTCTTCTCTGAAGCCATACGAGCGCTCGAAGATCGCCGATGCTCTGGACACCATCAAGTACCCGGCTAACTCCACCATCATCCACGAAGGCGACCCTGGAGATGCTTTCTATCTTTTGGAGTCGGGTGAAGCTGAGGCTACCAAGAACGGTGTCGCTGGCCCCGTCAAGAACTATCGCCGAGGCGATTACTTCGGCGAGCTTGCTTTGCTGGACGACAAGCCACGTCAGGCGAGCATCACCACCAAGACGGATGTGAAGGTGGCACGATTGGGTCGGGACGGATTCAAGCGTCTTCTCGGTCCTGTGGAGGGAATGATGAGAGGGGCTGAGTATGAACTGGATGGGGAGAAGTCTCCTGTTTCCAAACCAATTTGATATGATTACAATGAAATTGAATCTTGGGGGTTTTTGAGCCAGGAAATTAGAACTCCTCATTGGCGAGGTCCAGCTATCCTGTCATCTGTCACTCACCTGCTACCCCAATAACTGATGATCTACCCATTTTTTTTCCATGTTCATTATTTGTCCTATCTCCTCGTTCCCAGCAAACTTTCCACTCTTTACGATTATTTAACTTGTATCTACAACTGTTTCTCTTATGCGTGCCGTCTGTGACAGGGACCTACTGTCGTCCTTGTTCATATTGTCCTTTTGCTACTGTGTTATCCACTCCAATTGTACCCTCCAATACTTAGGTATGATCCAGCAGAATGATTAGAACTTGTGTTTGAATTCCCAAAATTCCCATATGCAATGTCTATATACCCCAACCCCCAAGGATTCCAAGACCAAGTCGCGTAGGAACCCGCCTACTACGATTATGCTATGTCCCACATGCCAATCTACAAGCTTGGAACTCCCAAATGCAATATCAAATCCAGTATATCACCTCGGAACAACCAAGTCACTCCTCAAAACCCACTTTTCTCCCCCGGTAACCTCAGCCCCCTCGTGTATCATACATTGATCTCCATGTCGGTGCAACAGCGCCATCCCAGCCTCCGGCGCAACAGCTATCGGCTCCGGATTGCGATTCGCGCGCGTGGGCTCCGGGTAGAAGATTGTTTCGCCGCCTGTGCAGGATGTCAGGTAGACCAGTAGAGTCCAGGTTGTGCGTGCGGGTGTTGCTTTTGAGCGCGAGTTCGGTGGGGGGAGGGTTATATTATTGGCATCGTCGTCTGCGATTGCGATGTATTAAATTAATCTGCCTGGTTGTGCAGGAGGGATTGTATAATCCAAAGACGAAGAGCTTCTTACAATGTTGCCCGAAAAACTGTCCTGCAGAGTATCGATAAATGCGGATATTAGGATTCAACCCCAACGGCTCCCCGCCCCAGAGTTGACGTGCGCGTTCAGCAAGCGCATTATCGTCTTCCTCGGCAGGCTGGTCGTATCCGTACTCGTCTTCTTCGAAGCGCGTCGTGACAAGCTCCTTCAATGCCGTTGTGCTCCACAGCATCTCCGCAAACCGCGCATCGTCGATCTGGAACCGGTCGTTGACGCGTAATGCCTCGTCTTTCTTTGGGGTTCCCGGTGTTGTGGTTAGTGGTAATGAGGCGAGGAATGAGGCGTAGGTTTTGCACAGGGTGCCTGGGAGGAAGTTGCGGATTAGGTAGATTTGGTCGGTGAGGAGGGGGGTCAGGGATAGATCGGCGGCGGGGAGGAGGGGGCGGAGGGGGGGCCAGTTTGGGGTTGTGGTCTTTGGTTGAGGTTTTGGGTCGGGTTTTTTGAATTTTGGGGCCATTTTGCTCTTGTATTGGTAGGTGAAGGTGATGGTGAATATGCAGGTAGGGTGAAGGTAGAAAGTAGAAGTAGAATAGAGGTAGAGGGTTCCAAGGTTAGGTTCAAAGGCTTTTATCGCGATAAGATGATCCCAGGTATACCAATGCCAATGTAGGTAAACAACCCAAGGCTAATTGGTTTTTGTATGTATATACTCCGCTTCCCCAGAATATGTAGTGTACAAAGTATACAAAGTATACACCCCTTGCATACAGTCTTGATAGAAATTATAGTCGCCTAAAGTACATTCTACAACCATCACAGTTTCCCCTCATCTCAACGGGAGGCAAGCCACCGAATATCAGAGGGGTCGACTCCACTCTACATGTAGGTAATAAATGAGGTAATGTGAGATCAGAGGAGTAAAAAGAGGTCAATTGCATAGACTCATCCATTGTCATATCCCAATATATAGATCTAGGCTTTTTGATCAACAAAATCGGTGAGGAACCAGCTGCGGGCAGTCCTTGTAGGTGGATCAGGTCGGAGAGAATATGGATTTGGGCGGGGCGGGAAAGAAAATTTGTCCCGGAAAGAGGATTGTCGGCGCTTTTCTTTCATTTCTTCAACCGTAAACCTTTTCAGATTCATACATAATATTTGATATTTGTTGGTGAATTCGTTTCAAGTCAACAATACTGAGAACTAAAGAAAGAAAAACAACGAGAGAAAAAAAAAAAAAACATGGCTCAGCGGTGACTACGGCCATCTGCAGCGACCAACTCGGCCACCGCTCACCGCCCGGTCCCAAGTTGAGAACTTCCCTTCTGGTTGGAACTTCATTCCTCTCCCTTCCCCAGCACCAGCCTGTCATGTCGTCGCAGACCATGACTGCGCCAGCCGTGGGCCATCGACCGCCTGACACAGGCCCCGATAGCCCCCTGTACGACTATGGCTGCTCACCAGACAGCGACTCCCCTTCCAATCCTCGAGACGACTCCGCAATCCGCGCCATGCAGAATAATTCTGCCCCGTCAACTCCCAACGGGATGTCCGCCCCGGACGTCGCAATCAAAACCGAATGCTCGGACAGCCACGATTTTTCAGCCGCGCAACATCAACAAGATGCAAACACGCAAAACGCCGCAAGTGCGCTCCTAGCGCAGCTTCTTGGAAACCAACCAGCGGCGAACTCTACACCTACCACGATACAACCTGCACAGCAGGACGAGGACCAGGATATTCACATGGATATCAAGATGGACGAATCGATCTCCCAGTCATTCGACATGGCTGCCCATAGCTCTGCGCCCATTGACTCGAGCTTGCACCGAGATACTGCTTCAATATCTCGCGAGATTCAGGACTTGCTGAATGGGAAAGCTATAGGTGACGAGCTTATGGGAACAAATTCTGCACACCAGGATATGGACCATACAGGATTCAACACAGATGCCATGGGAACTTTGTCCGACCCCATGAACCCGAAATTGAGCACCGACCAACCCTCACTCCTTCCACCCTTGGACTTTTCGGCCGCCCCGAAAAATGCGTTTGAAGCTCTCCACCAAAACGAGCTGCTCACAGCCGCCTTTCTTTCGCAAAACGCAGATCTGTCAGCCCTGGGATATCAAGATATGGCGGCCTCAATTGCTGGATCGGAACCTAAGATCCAAGCATTTGCCAAGTTGGAGTTTGATGATGGGCATTTCTACGTCAATACCTACTCATTCATCCTAGGACGAGACGTGCGCGCCGCCCGCGCCGCCCATCACCGAGAGTTCCAGTACCGGCAGGCCGTGCGAAGCACTCGGGCGAAGAGTTCAAGTGGAGGAAACACATCTCACACCCCGAACCGCATGAAGCGGGAGGAAAGTGCTGCCATGATGGGCAGTGTTGTTAGTGATCGGGGAGGTATTATGGGCTTTGATCCAGATATACCCCCGCATCTTCCGAACAACATGAACACGAGCCGACGATCCTCAAAATCCTCCTTTGACGATGCTGTTGTACCATTGCATGCAAACCCGGCTCAGCTACAATCGACCACCGACTACAATGCGCTCGCGATGCAATCTTTGCAAGATGGAAACGGAGATGCAAAGCCTGTTGATGCGCTGGCTTTGCTCCCATCCCCTGATTCTTGTCCCACCATCCCAATTCACCCCCCAACGACCGTTGACGGCAGTGCCGCAGGCCATCGAGGGATTTCTCGGAGGCATGTCCGGATCTCATACAATTTTGATCGTAACTTGTTTGAGATGGAAGTAATGGGACGTAATGGAGCATTCATTGGGGCTGACTGGCTATCACCGGGACAAGTTCGCCCGTTACACAGCGGCGACTACATCCAAATTGGAGGCGTGCGTATCCGCTTTTTGCTACCAGATGTCCCCATTGGGGAAACCGGAGCGGACCGGATGGAAGAGAAAATGGCAGAAAAGAACGACGAGGAGGAAGAGAAAGATGCTCGTGCTTCAATGGAAATGGATGACGATGTCGATGAATCCGAGAGGCTCGGGAGTGACAGCGGCGAGAGCAGGGAACCTTCCAAGAAGATCATCCTCAAGACAAAGGATTCCAAATCATCTCAAGCAATGGATTCTATCGAAATGGGGGATAACGATTCACAGCCGGCCCGCCGCCGGGGACCAGGACGCCCTCCCAAGGATGGGATCATGTCCAAGCGCGAGCGAGCTGAGCTTGCCCGAGAACAGAAAATTGCTGCCAAGCGCGAGGCCAATGGAGGTATCACACCACCTCCACTCAAAGTGCCTAAGGCCGGGAAGACAGTTGCCAAAGAATCTGTTGTTCCCGAGTCACCAACAAACAAACCATCCGAGAAGCGGAAATACACCAAGAGAAAGAAGCCCGATGGCACACCAATGGATTCTCCCCTTCCTTCAACGGAAGGTGGCCAGATGTCTGCAGAGCCTCCGCAAGAATACGTCAAGCCTCCACCGGTCAAAAAGCGCAAACCATCACGGTCACCATCTCCCAACTATCCTCCAGAGTCTGCTTACAATGCCGAGGATCTGGCAAAGCCACCGTACAACTACGCCGTTCTCATCTTTGATGCTCTGACGGAAGCTGGCACGCCGATGACGTTGAAGCAGATCTACCGTGCGCTGAAATTGAAGTATCCGTACTTCCGCTTCAAGTGTGAGACCGAGGGTTGGACATCTAGTGTACGACACAATCTGAACGGCAACGGCCATTTGTTCATGCACGCAGAACGAGATGGCAAGGGTTGGTCATGGCAGCTCATTCCCGGTGCGTCGGTTGAGAAGGAAAAGAAACGACGTCCTTCGCCGCCGCCGCAGGTTTCCCACCCTCCTCCGCCTGCTCCCCAGCAGTACATGCCTCAGATGTCCCACTCTTATGCACCACCACCTCAGGGCCCACCACCGGTGCCAAATCCGCCACAGCATTTCCAATTCCCTTCCATACCGCCTGCTCCTTTCCCGGCGTCTGTTAATGTGGGAGGACATCCACCCCAATCCAGTCCCTACCCACCTCCATCGAAGGCCCCTGTTCCTACACCCAGCGCTCCTCCTCCTGCTGCTGCTCCGCCGGTTCAAGCTCCTGCTCCTGCTCCAGCTCCACCCCCGCCTCAGGTTGCGACACCGGCACCGGCACCCCCGCCGGCGCCCACCCCCGCCCCTGTCTCTGCTCCTATCCCGTCGCCAGCGCCAACACCTACCCCGGCACCTATGCCTGTGTCTGCACCCGCACCCGCACCTACGCAGGCACCCGCGCCAGTACCATCGGCACCAGTGTCGGCACCGACACCAGCAGCAGCAGCAGCGCCAGCGCCAACACCAGTCCCACCTATCAATCCAGCTGCATCCTTCCCCATCCCCAGTCAACTCCGCAACAACCTCCCAGCTGCATTTGCAGCAACCATCCCTTCAACCTACACTTCACCCTACGCATCCGCCCCCGCTCCGCAAGGTGGCCAGCAACAACAGTTGCAGACCCCCCGGCCTCCTCACGGACCACCTCAGCACCATTCCCCTTATCCACAACAAAAGCCGCCATCCTCTCAACCTCCCCACAACAACCCGCAGCCTCGGGCCTACCCTCCATCTGGTGGAACGCAGTTCCAACACCAGCATCAGCATCAGCACCAGCCACCGGTCCAACCCCAGTCGCAGCCGCTGTCGCATCCTCCTCAGCAGCAACATCCGCTACCTCACCACCAACACCAGCCGCAGCATCAACACCAACACCAACATCAGCACCAGCACCAGCACCATCCGCCTCCAGGCCTCCCGGCTCATTCTCACCATCAGCAACAGCAACACCCTGTTCAGCAAAACTCTGCACCAGGGCCACCAGAGTCATCCTCGTTCATTGACCGAGCGAACAAGGCAATCGATGACTTTGAAGCTGTTCTCATGGAAGACTACGAGGACAAGAACTACATCCGTGAAGTTCTCCGGAGTGCCCGTGCACGCGTGTTGGGCGATGCGCCAGAAAGCTCCTTCCCAGGCGGCGAGCCAAAGGACGAAGCCGTCATCATGGACGTACTACGTAATTTGGTTGGAAGCCTGAAAGACGAGTGAATGGCCTCCTGGCAAGATATTTTACATATTGGTGGAGGGAATGGTTTCCTCCCTGACGACTTTATCGAGTATACGAGTCTTATGGTTTTGCTTTTTTTTTCTTCTTTTCTTCCTTTCTTCCCCATTCAATTTATCCTCTTCAAATTGTTGTTTTGCGACATGTCTGGATTCTTTGAATCTTAATGATATCCCTCTGTTTTTGCCGACAGGCGTTTGCTTGCGTCTTGTCTATTTTCTTTTTGTCGTATCTAAATCTTCATTTCCCTGTTCTCTTCTTTTTAGGCTCTTCATAGCCCACTGTTTCAGAGTTCCAGAGGGATCACCCCCCATGTTGTGGAATAATCCCGACTACTACTTGCTTTTTTCTTTTTGTTTTGATCCTGGCGTGACCCAGCCGCCTGATATAAAAGCGTAAAAGCTCAGCATGATAGAAATACCATTCACATTGACCGGACTAGATACTCATTCTCCAGCAGAGGCTTGGATATTGTAGTCTTACTTTATCAATAGCTTTGCTGGGGTCTACATATCAAGTCAACTGATCTTCAGATTATTCGCCCGTTTATTCTTGATATGTCCAACATCTAGTATCTTTTTACAATTGAATCCGCAATTTATACCGGGCGACGAATGAAGACGAAGCCCTCTACATACCGATTCTCTCTAAACTCACAATAAAGATATGTTTCACGCTTATCGAACTATACAGGCTACAATGGGACCGGGTTAACCTCACAGCTGCATGTCTCAAACAGTCTTTGGATCTATGGGTATGCTTCCAACACCCACACACGAAAAAATGAGTACGCGACTTCAACTGCTAAAGCATTTAGAGTGAAGAGTGAGTGGAGTCCTCTCTCTCACCATACCAAAGCGCGTAGTCAGGTCTTTTCGCCAATTCTATCTCTGAATGTCACACAAGAGGGAGCTTCCCTCTCTCATCAAACCAGAGTGGGTAGTCCGGTCTTCGGGTCAAATACCAACTATTATTATCCCATATAACGAGACCGTAACCCCGTGCTCTTTCGGCTTGAAGATTCACGAATGATGTATATGCGCGGCGGGTCCAACATCACCAAGTGATATCCCTCTCTGATGTACGAGAGAGAATGGAAGGTTACGGCTAAGGCTGAAGCGTATGTTTGATTCACTCGACAGGTTTTGGTGACGGGCACAATGGAACAGTGGACAAGCCTCTCACTGGATAAAGTTAGCTAAATGTAACGTTGCTTGTTTTGGCCTTGGTTTACCTACCAAGTTCTGAAGGCCAGGGAATGGGTTGGAAAGTAGCTGATTCCTGGTCTTGGTCGAAGTCAAGCTCCAGCCCAAGCATCGCGTAGCCCTCTCCAATGCCCATACAGGAGATGTCGTGCCTTTTTGATGGGCACACCACTCTCGGTCATCATACGTGCCTTTACAGCCAGGAGGGTCAAAGAGTGGATTCACTTCCTCTTATACACACCCCAGATTAGCCCGCGAGGGTCGAGTTCATCTTCCCGAAGCTGTTTAATAGCATCTGCGTTTTCATAGGTCTTGTTTCGAGGAAGTGGATTTCACGTGGTAAATCAAGCACCAATTTTGCTCCCCGAACAACAGCATAGCTCATTTCCACTTATTTGACGCCATGTTTTGGTGAGACAGGTGAGGCGATCTTCCAAGCAGGTAGGCCGGACCCTCCGCAAATTGAACATGTACAGTTTGCGTAGTCGTTCCCTTTTGCTGCCTCGTCCACGTCTCTTTTTTATTTCATGGCACAAACTGAGCACCAATCGTCCCTGGTCTTTTGGCCATTTGCATCGTATGCACAATGCCAGCGCGCCTTTGTCTCTGTAGCCCCACACTTTACGCACTGCTTTTCTCTAAAAAGCAAAGAGCATAAGCAGAGAAAGTAGGTCAAAGAACGATATTTTCATTCAGAGATCAGTCGGGAAGCAGTTTAGGAGAACGCAGTCTCTCTATCTGAAAGGCTGCGGAGGAGAAGTCCAGCGAGGAAATCCCCTACGGAGACACACCAACAAAAGAATAGCGAGGACGACTCGAGGAGTCACGTCGCACAACTCCGAACGGATAGCATTTCTCGCTATCGAGCAGGGTAAAGTGTAACCCGAAGGTTAAGAATGACTCGATTCATGGTGTTTTATCCAGGGGGCTGTTAGTTCACCCCCGAGTTTGATATATGTGGTAGTTCCAACATCGCGTAGGAGCACTAGCATTCTGGGGGGTCATGGCCTCCGTAATACCCAGTGCGGACACAATTTTGTGCAAATAGAGTGAATGAATCACAGCAGGAACCGCTTTTTGCCTGAGCTTCAGCAGTGGAATCTGTTCCGCCCAGCCATCGCTGCCACCACGAGTTAAACGCGGTGTTGGGCTATGAATTTGATTGATAGCCATTGTTTCCAGGAACACCCGTATGTCTAGCTGGATCTGCCCAGCTGGCCAGGTTGTTAATGATGGTGAATCATCTTGAGAAGGGGATTCCCATACCGGACCGTGTTCTCACCCTTGGCATCCATCTAAACATAGCATATGCAACATGTTTGGGTGGAATGTCAAATTCCTCCTTTCATGTAGGGGACGCACTTCTCTTAATATTGCTTCAAGTGGGTTCTGAGCAATGCTCACAATCGTTTGCAAACCAGTTAAGTTTGGTTCCGATGTGGTATCACGGGTGGTGATTCTAATTCCCGTGGCTGGTCTCTTTGCTCTTTCTAGCCGGATTTATGTGGATTCTTGTAGGGTTTCTGCATACGCCACAACATGGTGGGAAAAGCTGAGCCGCTGCTTTCCATTGTGGGTCATGATTCCAAGTGTAGGCTTGTCTCAGATCGAGAGCTTCGTTGAAGATATTGAGGGCCTCCAGGATTTCGCTGCCGTTGCGGGAAGGAACACATGCTGTATCTGGTCAGAAAAAGAGAACCAATGGATTCAGAGTTTGATCTCTCTCACAGAACGGCTGATGAAATGCTTATTGAAACTCGAGTGAGTGGAAGACCTGGTTGTTGGCGAGTTTACCCTGGTTTTGTCCTCCCATGAGTACCTTCATATATCCTTGCAGCATTATGTTGCCCCCGATCCGATTTTTCGTCTCCTTTTGTCCCACAATCCACTCCTTTTTCTTCTCTTCATCGGTCGTAGGGATTCCCATAATCTCTTGACGGTGGAGTAGGCGGCCCTACCCGTCCATCCACCATGAAACCCGGCTAGGGGTGTGCGTGACTTGAAACACTGCCGCAACCCATTCCCTACACCCGAAGAATATCTGCGACCCAGCTGCCCCAGCAGCATGGACCTGCTTTGGCGCTATAAAGTGCGAGAATAGAGGCACATCAACCCCCGCTCCTCGGTAGCGATGTTGTCTTCCATCTTCAAGCGGAGTATTTGCAGCTGTGTGCATACAATATCGTGTTGTTGTATGGCCGCTAGAGTCATTTTACGCTGAGTCTTGGGAGATTTCAGACGCGTGCGCGTCTATTTCCTTCATTTGAGACCGAAAGGCTCCGATGCCGTGGTCGTGGCTTTTTGTCCGGATACATAAGGGTCTCCATTCCCTCCTCGTGGGAGCTGACTTCATAAAACTCGCACTGTCTCCTGCAAAAACCATAATGGCAGTTGGACAATGGCAGTTGGCACAGCTCTCATTCAAATCTTGATAGCGACACAACTCTTCATAGCATAGATCCTCTCGGGGATAATTGAGGGCGACGAGAGACTTTCGGGTCCTTCATTTAGAGTCCGGTTTTCCTTTTATCCTCTTGTCATGGAGGGTCGTCTGTGACTGAGCTTTGCCGATGAGATTGCTAGGTACAAACGGTGTAGGGCACTGGGACAATCAATGCCTTTGAATGCTCCTCGAATTCCAGAAGGCTCTTAGGTGTGGTCGTGGAAAAGGTCAAGTCGGGAATGCTCATCGAGGGCCGAGGCATTGATGGATATAAAAAAGCGTAAAGTGAATGTACACCAGAGATGATATGAAGCGACTTGATCGGCTGAAATTGGCATTCGTAGGATGCTCGGGATTTAAAACACCCCCTTCCACTTGATCGCATGTTGGACATCGATTCGGAATCGGAAGTTCGGAGAACTTGGCGTAAGACTTGAATTCAAACTTGACCACTTGACTCCCCTTCGACAACAGTGGCAACACCCTATATAGGGAAATATGAGGAACGGCAAGAAATATTGCCGAGGACCTTTTTGGTCTTACCCTGGTCGATATTGGAAGTGGTAAGATAACATGACTATCTCTCGGATGAGCCCTAGCTTCTCCATCCAGGCCGTAGTTATCATCGAGGTAGAAATTGAAACGCATGTTTGTGACTATGGGTTGTCAACTCTGTCCCAATTCCATCCACGTGTGCGTCCGTTTGTGAGATAACATACTTTTAGAGTCAGCACGTTTTGTCCGGACCATATCGAAGATCGCAATGTCAGATTCATTCCCCTGAAACGTATCAACTAAAGGTCACCTGGTTAGCAATGCAATCGTATTTCTTTAGAGTCACCTACCAATCCGGAACGCGAAGCTTAGGAGGCGTGTTCCACCGAAGGCTCGTGCTTTTTACATTGAGAAGCCTAACTCCGAGCATCACGGGGAACGCATGAACGCTCCGAATGGATACAGTCAGGGGTTTGTTCAACCTGCTAACTGGCATCCGTTGATCCATCTGGAACGAGACGCTTTGTGGCTCTCTTGGCCCAGAATCCCTTGGGAAATTCCGTTGTTAACCGGCGGAACAACGGCTGTGAGAGGCTGGATGGTGGAAGGTAAATAATGAGGATGATTGATCAAGTACCCCTCCGAGGTCGTCTGTCAAATTATTTACGCTCTTCAGCGACTCAGCGCGAAGGGCCATGCTATCGAGGAAGGTCCTGGAGTCGGCAGTAATGAATGGGAAATGCCGGGCGAGGTTAGGGAGCGTTGAGGAAGTCTGGCTTGAAAGTTGGGCTATCAATGTAGAAGACAATATATCCATTGATATTATCTGTAAGACTTTGTTCGTCTCACTGGACACGCTAGTGGGTCGCCCGTGGTAGAATCTGGGGTTGAAATACCCTCGCTCGAGAGGAGTATCAATAAGTACATGAACCCACCTTCGGGGCTTTTTTGCGCCTGTCAGGTAGCAGCAAGAGTAGCGGTAGGTGTTCGACCGAAGCTTTTCCGTCATGACCAGACCCAAGACAGTCATGGTGGAGATCTAATGAATTGATCCCCACCGGTGTAGAGCCCAGATGATTTTGCGAGAATGTTGTTCATCTCCCCAAAGTCCCGAATAGGGCTTGCTATGAGATCATACAATTATCTTCTTCATATCGATTCTTCGAGGAAGCGGACAGCATGAGTCAAAATCTCCGACAATCTCCAGTTATGCTCCCCCAAAGAGGCGAGTCTGCGAGCCAGTGTCTCTTGGCTCTCGAGTTCCACCCATACCATAAAGAGGATGTGTGAGGTCTGCAACGGAACCATTTTGTTGTCAAGGTGTTGAGAAATCCCAACGTTTCCAGAATCGAGACAACGACCCTTTTGTGTTGGTAGTCAGGCTATTTGTTGAATTTCCGTGGGTATGCTACCCGTGGACAGCTCCATGGGTCATAACAAAGTTGGCATTTACCCGAGTTAACAAGATCAGGGTTTGAGGAGACAAGGGACAAGGACAGATGATCAAGGGGACAAGAAAGGGTAAGAACAGCGGATGTCGCGGTATGCCCGGCGAATTCCTATCCTAGGAGCACTGCAATCCCTCCTAAATATTAGAGCTCCAGCAGAGACTCTGGAGCCATAGCTGAGCTTTTGAAAGAAGTGGAAGAAGTGAAAATGGCGATGTAGGACCAGCGCCAAATGAGTTGGAGGGGAGAGGGGGGAAGAGGGAGAGAAGGGGAAAGAGAAAGAGGACGAGGGGGAGAGAGATGGAGGGAAGGAGGGAAAGAGAGGTCCTTACAAAGGAAAGCTCGTTCACAGTGTAAAAGTTTTACACTATACATCTCTATAACTCTTCACTTGCTAAGATGTACAGCAAAGCTCATTGACTTAGGCAATGCTTGTCTTCACATATCCTCCACCCTTGTCCTGTCATTCCCAATAAAAACATGAATATCAGTTAGATATAGTTCCCGGAACCTGCTATAAAAGCATAACATGGAATACGAATAAGATCAGGAGAATCGAAGAATATTGACAGCTATCTCAATCATGTATTATAAACATAGTAGTCGAACAAAAAAGACATAAAAGAGACAGACATCGACAACCCATCACAAACCCAGATAGCGAATCCCTGCACCTACCAACACAGCTAAGAGACTCGACAAATAGCCGAGTAGCCAAGGGCAGGGATATAACGTATTTTGCAAAGGTGTTGTGAGGAAATAGCCATAGCCAGTCAGCGGTCCCATTTCCAATCCATATCCATATCCAATGTATTCATCACGCAAATCCAATGATCAAGTCCTATGCCATAAACACCTCGAGACCCTAGGAGTTGAAACGAAAATCATCAACTCCTTTGTGGGCTGCAACGAGGAAGATAGGTTGATCACAGGCAGAAATAGAATTGAAGCCAAAAAAAAAAGGGAAAAAGAATCGAAAAGGAGCCAGCCTTTGCCCTGCGGAATGATACATGTTGTACATCGAAGCAAGCTTCCCATTGAGCATCCCAAGTTTCGATGTCTATTGGCAGGGTTGTGCCGGATAGATACAGCGAGAATCGAGAGCATTGAATGGGTGAAACAGTATTAGGCAATATCTTGAGAAGAATAAGAACAGTAATAAAGAAAGTAACATGAAATACTGTATGGATGCAAACAGGAAGCAAGTATAGAACGATCATAGGGAACGGGGCATATTCATTCGTTGCTTGTTTGAATAACTCATGACCGTTTCGGTTTCTTTTCGTGTTTTTCCCGAGTTCCCCTTTTGCTCTGCAGTCTTCACTTGCTTTTATGTATCTGCCTTAGGACCAAAGTCCAACGAAAGACCACAAGAATCATAGAAACTCAGAACAAAGGTTAAAGGGGCACATGGAATTAATACACCGGCACAGTGTGACCAGCAACAACCGTGCTTGTGGAATAAAACCCCCGACCGAAGACTCATCTCAAAGTCCAGTGAACTCAAGACAACGTCATGTCAACCGGTAGGAGAAAGAAGCCAATCTAGTACTAGAACAAGGGATTCTTAACATCCTGGACTCCACGTCGGATGACATCCTCGACGCGCCAGCGGGGAGGGGAAATATTGTCCGAGCGCTTGCGATGCCATTCCTTCTCCAGCTCTGGCGGAGGAGCTGGCTGTTCGGCAGCAGGCAGTGCACCACCCGCGATGCCAGTAGAGAATTTCAACTGGAGGACGTTGCCAATTTCATCGCAAGCGGTCAGCACACGGTCAAGATCATCCTTGGTGTGGGAAGCAGAGACACAGAAACGAGCACGGGACGACACCAGCGGAGTGGCCGGGTAACCGACAACAACGACAGAGATCTTTCGCCGGAGCATCTCGTGTGAGAATGCAGGCATCTTGGCCGGGTTGAAGAGAAGCAGTGGAACGATCGGTGAATCGTCGTGGCCATACACTATAAAGCCAAGACGCTTCAAACCGAGACGGAGGTACCGCGAGTTGAAAGCCAATCGCTGCAATCGCTCCTCACCCTGGCCGGGGACGAACTCGCCACTGATGATGCGCAGAGCGGAAGAAATCTGGGAAAGCACTGCAGGTGCGGGAGACTCGCCGAAGTAGACACCGGGGTTGGTGGCACGAAGTTGGTCGATCATCACCTTGTCTGCCGCAATGTAGCCACCGTTGGCACCGAATGACTTTGTAAGTGTGCCCATCAGGATATCCACCTCGGAAGTGTCGATGCTGAAGTAATCACAAACACCACGTCCCTTGGGACCAATGGCTCCAATGGAGTGGGCCTCATCGACGAACAGGTTGAACTTGTACCGGCGCTTCAACTGCACAAGACCAGGAAGGTTGCACATGGAACCTTCCATGGAGTAGAGTCCCTCGACCACGACCAGAATCTTCTTCCAGGGACGGTGAGTGCGGGGTTGTCCCTGAGAGATAGCCTCTCGAAGTCTCAACTCCAAGTCCTTCATGTCATTGTGCTTGAACATAGCAATGGAGGCGCCAGAGAGACGAGCACCGAAACGGATGGAGGCGTGATTCAGTTCATCGGAAATCAAAAGACATCCCTTTGAGACCAAGGCGGGGAAGACAGTTGCGTTGGTGCCAAAGCCCATGGAGAAAACCATAGACGATTCTTTGCCTACAAAGTTGGCAATCAGATCCTCCACTTCGACATGCAGATCCTGTGTGCCGGACTCCGCTCGGGTGCTGGGTGCTGAAATGCCATACTTCCTGATGCATTCTTCCGCAATATCTGCACAAGGACCATCTGATTGAGCGAAACCCAGGTAGTTGTACGAGCTCAAATTCAGGGTGTCGGTAGTGGTACCCGTCAGGAAGAAGTGCTGGTTGTGGTCATCCGTGCCGCGGTCGATAAGAGTGATGGTGCGGCCGGGAACACCGGTCACGGGGCGCTCGAAGCAGTCGTTGATACGTAATTTCAAGCGACGCACGTAGAAGTTGTCGAAATCGCTGTTGAGAGCGCCATAGCCATTGCGAGGCTTGAGATGACGGTAGTGTTCCTCGCGGAATCTCTTGCCAAAGAAATCACGGACATGTCCGAAAGCGATTAGGATTAGGTAACTGATATAGGTGGTGAGCAGGTAATAATAAGGCGGCTCGTCCATCACCGGCTCTGGGAAGACACCACCGGGGTGTCGACTGGAGTATCGGTGGCTGGGATGACCGATCTGACCAAACTGGGCATGTTGCTTGGCCAGCCGACGAGCCTCCTCAGGGGTCGGAGGCTGGAAGAGTGTTGTTGGCAACTCGTCCATGTTGGGGTTATCCGCGGTGGCTGTTGATAGAGAGATCGTCGGTAGGGACAGTGATGCCAAACTTATCGGCGGAGAAGAATTGCTAGGTTGAGAATGTCCACTCTGTACAGTTTCCGTCTTTGACTTTGGCGAGGCCGAAAATAACTGAGAAAGGCGATTGGACTTGACCGTGGGGGCCTTGGTGGAGATACCGCCCTTTCCCGAAGAAGGTGAAAAGGACGGCGGGTTGGTAGAGGTGTCGTTGGAAGAGTTGCTGCTAAATCGACGAGGCATCGCAGGAGGAAACAACGTTAAGGTTTCGGCACGGGATTTTTTTTCGCTTTTCACGTCAGGATCGAGGGGCGCTTTGAGTTGGGCGCGTCCGAATTGACGATTTAAGGAAGGGACTACCGGAGGTAGTTGAGAGTTGACGTGTATAGGTGGGCTGTGTTCTTGGGGACTTCAGCGGTCTTCGGCGGAGTCAATAGCAACCTCAGGCAATGTGTTCAATCTGGAAAGCGCAGCCAATTAGTTGATCGTTCTGGACTAGGCATCAATGCAACACCCCTGAGCCATGCTCCATTCCCAAAATAAACCAGACCCGGGAACAGCCAGCTCACAAGGTTCACAGAGATTGAGACGTACCGCAAGGTTGATTTGAAGCGGGAGCCGAATACTCCGAAAGGGCTTAAAAGATCGCGTGCACGTGGAATGGGGGGGCAAGAAACACGAAGGGGCAAAGAGCCCTACGTTCAGATGACGAACGGACCAATCTCCGTTGCACTACGAACAGAAATAACGAAGCACCGAAACGAGTACAGGGTTGAAGAAGAAGGAGAGTCTGAGAAGGTAAATAAGAGGACCTCCGTGTTTCCCTAAAGCTGCGTCGAATCCATTATGCAGTGACCTCCTGGTATTAATTAAAAACACATGCATTACAGTGAGAATTACGTCTGATTGGCTGATAATTTGTAACAAGGAGGTATTATTACCATATCAATACCAAGAGGTTTTCTTTTTTTTTTTTCCGCACCAAAATTTCGGGCCCGAGAAAGGACCCAAATCCACAAAATCTTCGGAGACCAGTCGTATCCGTACTCCGTGCTCCGTACCCGGGGGCTAGATGTGCATCCATCTTCAATTGTAGAATCTTACCCTAGGTATATATGTATATTATCTATATTGTATATATTGTGCTATAACCACCCAAAGACAAAACAGGGGGCATGTCATGTCATGCTCATCCGGTATATCCGATTCAAACCCCCTCCGAACCAAATAAGTTACATCATGTCAATTTTCGAGGTCTGTGACACCTACACATCACGATATGTGACATGAAGGTATCTAAGGTTTTCCAAGATGAAAACGGCAAGGTGCCTGAGGCAGTAAATGTCACTTTCGATCCAATGTGACATCCACTGTAACTCCATATAATATAAGGAGTATGCATATATTAGAGAAGTTGCATAATTTTGTCCAGGGGGCTCTTTATATGAGAAATTATCTTCCCCCGTAGCCGCGGGAATCGGCAACTCGATACCCGATCACTCCCGCCCCGCCATCCCCCCTGGGGTAGTTGCATATTGTGTGACTCGCTCTTGACGGGTTCAAGCTTGGACCCTTGCTGTGAAGCCCTATCAAATCCTTCAAATCTGTTGGGAAGTCTATTGCCACATTGTCTTGGGTTCTAGTGGACAATTGAATTTGTTCAATATCAGTCTCTACATATTCGACACTCCGAATTCGATTCCCTAGCTTGATCGTGTGTGCTATTGCCACAAACATCATCAGCTATGCCTCATATCCAAATCATTGAGCCGGAGGCCAAGGAGCTCTGGCGGCCATCCTCTCCTGAGACAACCCAGATCTATGATTTCATGACCAAAGTAAACAAGAAGTATGGCTTATCACTGAATGACTACAACGCTCTCTGGAAATGGAGTGTCTCTGAACCAGCCCAATTCTGGGAAGAAATCTGGCACTATACGAAAATCAACGCTCACAATCCATACCAACAGGTGAGTAATTTCCATTCGGACTTAAATGTATTATCTTAGACATGAGATATCCGATCCTAATCCGATCTACATAGGTCCTCGATTCAAAGGATGTGCTATTTCCTAGACCTTCTTTTTTCGAAGGCAGCACTTTGAACTTCGCCGAGAATCTTCTATATCCCGCCACCTCGCCGGATGAAGATTCCGTAGCAGTGATTGGCGCCACTGAAGCAGCCCGCGAATTCATTTCGTGGAAGGAGCTGCGAGAGCGAGTTCGGCTGTGCGCAAACGCTTTGAAAGAAGCAGGCCTGGAGACCGGTGATCGTGTCGCTGGATTTGTAGGCAATCATGCTAATACCGTCGTGGCAATGTTGGCCGCAGCCTCAATCGGGGCCTTTTGGACTGGCGTGTCTCCTGATACTGGTGTGCATGCGGTATTGGAGCGCTTGAAGCAGATCCAACCTAAGATTCTCTTTGCAGACAATGGCTCCTTCTACAATGGCAAGGTGCATAGTTCGCATGCCAAGGTATGGGAGATTGTCTCTGAATTGCCAGACCTTGAGCTTTTGGTGCTCCTAATCACTACCCCGGAGCTTGAAGTTAACCTAAATGACCTTCGACCTACAAATGGGAAAGCAAAGGTCTATGATGATTTTGTGTCTGAGGTTAAGAATCATCAGGCGCCCTTGGAGTTTGCAAGCTTAAGACCGGATCATCCCGTCTATATCTTGTATTCGTCCGGCACAACAGGGGCTCCCAAGCCTATCGTTCATGGGTCTCTGGGCACACTGCTGCAGCACAAGAAAGAACATCTTCTTCACTGTGATATTCGACCAGGTGATCGCTTGTTCTACTTCACAACGACAACCTGGATGATGTGGCACTGGCTGGTATCGGGCTTAGCCAGTGGAGCAACAATCGTCCTGTACGATGGTTCACCCTTCCGACCCTTTGATACCGAAGGCGGAAAGGGAGAAATGGCCATGCCGCGGCTGATCGAAGAGCTTCAAATTACCCATTTCGGTACATCAGCTAAATACCTCTCTCTTCTCGAACAAGCCGCTTTGAACCCGCGCAAGCATGCCCATAGGCCGGTGTCGTTGAAGGCCCTAAGGGCCATCTTCAGTACTGGATCCCCATTAGCACCATCGACATTCGAATACGTTTATTCCTCTTTCCACCACGACATCATGCTTGGTTCCATCACGGGTGGCACAGACATTCTCTCTCTGTTCGCTTCCGGTTGCCCCATTCTCCCGGTTTACAAAGGAGAAATCCAATGTCGTTCTTTGGGCATGGACATCTCGGTTTTCGACTATGCTGGCAATGATATCAGTGCAACAGGCGAACCCGGTGATCTTGTCTGCGTCACACCCTTCCCGGCTCAACCAGTCATGTTTTGGCCCCCGGGACCAACAGGCTTGGAGAAGTACCGGAAGAGCTACTTCGACGTGTTCGGGCCCTCAGTCTGGCACCATGGAGACTACGTGCGCTTGAACCCACAAACTGGAGGTGTGGTCATGCTAGGCCGCAGCGACGGCGTACTCAAGCCATCCGGAGTGCGATTCGGAAGTGCCGAGATTTACAATATTCTACTCAAGCATTTCGCCGACGATGTGGAAGATTCTCTTTGCATTGGTCGGAGGCGAGATGGCATTGATGCCGATGAGACTGTCGTTCTGTTTGTCCGGCTTGCTTCTGGCAACGAGTCTGGTATGCCGGCGGATCTCGCGGCACGCATTCAGTCCACCATTCGCAAGGAACTTAGTCCCCGCCATGTCCCTGGCATTATTGACGCATGTCCCGAGATTCCGGTGACTTCCAATGGCAAGAAGGTCGAGAATGCTGTCAAGCAGATCCTGTGTGGGCTTAACATCAAGATTGGTGCGAGTGTTGCGAATGCTTCATGTCTTGATTGGTATAGAAACTGGGCTTCGGAACACCCTTAGTTATTTTAACTCATTTATTACATAGACAAAATGCCGATTCGTTTTTATTTGCTGCAGATTAAATATTACTAACATTTCACATTTCACATCCACATGCCCTTAAGTATATATTCGAGCCCTGCAGGTCTTGGTCCCGGGGTAAGCGGATTAGACATCTGGACAGCCCTGCTGAATCTAGACACGAATGGAGACAAAAAATCCACAATGAACAGGGTTATTGTTAAAACCATTAATAATATGATCGTAAAAGATTCATCCACTTCAATCTGCTATGTCACGAAAGAACATCTGGGCCATCATGCAACGGATTAGCTAAGCATCTCGGATCGAGGCTCCATTACGATTCTTCGCCGACAATCCGTCCGAGCTACATCACCTCTTCCGGATATATTCGGTGCACCAAGATATCCCGAATTGACCACGCCGTTGGATTTGTACAGAATTAACCATCATGCGCCGCACAGCATTGCGGGCCATTGAGTCTGCGAAGCCATTGACACGAGCTCCTCGCGCCGTGTCAAGAAGCCTCTCTACCATCAATGACTCGGCCAAGGTAAGAGATCCTTTTTAGGCCATGCAACATAGCGTCATTTGTAACTGACAATTCATTTGTTTATCCACAGGATCCTGCCGAATTAGAACAGATCACGACACTTCCAAATGGAGTTCGCGTCGCCACGGAATCATTACCGGGTCCCTTCGCTGGTGTCGGAGTCTATGTCGATGCCGGATCTCGTTACGAAGATGAGAGCCTGCGCGGAGTCAGCCACATTATGGACCGTCTAGCATTCAAGTCTACCAAGGCGCGCACCGGAGATGAGATGCTTGAGATTCTTGAGTCCCTCGGCGGTAACATCCAGTGTGCCTCCTCTCGGGAATCGTTGATGTACCAGTCTGCCAGTTTCAACTCGGCAGTTCCTACCACGCTCGGTTTGCTTGCGGAGACCATCCGCGACCCCCTCATCACCGAAGAAGAGGTTATCCAACAGCTCGCAACCGCGGAGTACGAGATCGGCGAGATTTGGGCGAAGCCGGAACTCATCCTTCCGGAATTAGTGCACATGACTGCTTATGCCGACAACACCCTTGGAAATCCGCTATTGTGCCCGGAAGAACGGTTGGGCGAAATCAACAAGGCAGTGGTGGAGCGGTATAGGGAGCTCTTCTTCAACCCGGATCGGATGGTGGTTGCGTTTGCCGGAGTGCCCCATGGGGAGGCCGTTAAGCTCACAGAGCAGTACTTTGGCGACATGAAGCCGAGTGACATTAGCAAGACCAAGGGTCCTGTACTGTCCGGCAGTGGAATCGAAACCACACTGTCTGATTCCCAAGCGGCCGCTCACGAAGGCCAGGTGCCGACCGTTCCTTCCTTCACCCCCTCATCTACAATCAGCAGCCCGGCTGCTTCCCAAAAAACACAAACCTCGCTCTTGTCGAAGCTTCCATTCCTCAAGAACCTCTCTTCCTCCAAGAACTCTACAGTCGAGCCTCTCCACTCATCCCTGGTTAAGCCATCCACGCTAAACCTCCGACAACCTGCTCACTACACTGGTGGCTTCATTGCCCTCCCTTCGATTCCCCCGCCAGCGAGCCCCATGCTTCCTCGCCTGAGTCACATCCACCTTGCATTCGAGGCTCTCCCCATCTCCTCGCCTGATATCTATGCTCTCGCTACTCTCCAGACCCTCCTTGGTGGTGGTGGCTCATTCTCAGCTGGTGGCCCTGGAAAGGGCATGTACTCGCGACTCTACACCAACGTGCTGAACCAGCACGGTTGGGTCGAGAGCTGCATTGCTTTCAACCACAGCTACACCGATAGTGGAATCTTCGGAATTTCCGCATCCTGCAGCCCGACCCGGATCACAGAGATGGTCGAGGTCATGTGCCGTGAGCTCCAGTCCCTGACTTTGGACACTGGCTACAGCTCGCTGCAAGCTCAGGAAGTCAACCGTGCGAAGAACCAGCTCCGTTCCTCGCTGCTCATGAACCTCGAGTCTCGCATGATCGAGCTCGAGGATCTTGGACGCCAGGTGCAGGTCCACGGCCGCAAGGTCAGTGTCCGGGAGATGTGTGAGCAGATTGAGGCACTCACTGTCGAGGACCTCCGCCGTGTGGCTCGCAAGGTCTTCGGTGGCCAGGTCGACAACGAGGGCAAGGGCACTGGTAAGCCTACTGTTGTGCTGCAGGAGGGCGAGTTGGAAGGTTATAAGCTTCGGAGCTTCCCCTGGGAGGAGATTCAAGAGCGCATTGCCCGGTGGAAGCTTGGCCGACGGTAAATAGATGATTCTATGCCTCTGGACTCGCGTGGATATGTCGAACATAAGATGTGGTGAAATGGCCGCATCTAGAGGATAATCTGTAATTATAGACTATGGCCAGCATTTCGACTCTGTAGAATACACCTCTCTTTCAGGCTTTATATGAACACTTAGCTTTTCTCAACTCATCTTTTCTTTTTTATCTTTTCATCCTAGGTTATCTGTACACTTCATGCTTTTTACCGCCTTGGTATACATTTTGAAAGACACCCAAGAAGACATTCAAAAAGATATTTACAAAATACACATAAAAAGATAATATTCCAAAACATGTTGGTGTCTCCTCTTATACCATGTCCCTAATATCGTCTTGGCCTAATATTCTTGTGAACATCAGTTCGTAAGATCACCAAAGAAAACAAATGACATCGTTGTCGGTGGGTCCAAGCTCTTCGCCGCTTTTCGGCAAAAAAGTCGGAGCGAAACCAGAGCGTCCTTCCATCATTCAACCATCACCTCCAACTAGACCCCCCTTCGTCACTCCCATCTAAACCGCCCAAAATGGTCAAGCTTACTGAAGTCGAAGACGAGCACTTCACCGACAAGCCCACTGCCACCAAGCACGATGCTCTCCTGGTCTCCGATGATGAGGATGACTACTCAGACACTGGTTAGTACCGAATCCCGAACGCCCATACCCGGAACTCGCATCGCGCCATTGTCATTTGCATGGGGAATTGCCTCGATGGGAGTATAATTTGCTCCCTGAATACCCTCCTATCCAAGTCCCTATCCCCAACCCCCAACGACGCGACCCCGGAACCCCAGAAATGAACACATCAATCGCAAATAAACATCAAGACCCTTATCTGACATGGACATCAATAAAAAAACAGACTCTGAGATCTCCGACGACGAGGATGTCGAGCTCGAGGCCGAGTCGCTCTACGAGCGTGTCGCCGCTCTGAAAGACATGATTCCCCCCTCCGCCCGCCTCACTGTCTCCAACACCGTCTCTTCCATCACAGACCTCACCAAGGCCAGCTTCTCATTCAGCGGCAACGCCCTTTGGATTATCAGCACCAGTGCTTTCCTGCTCGGTGTGCCATTCGCCTTGGCCTACGCCGAGGAGGAGCAGTACATCCAGATGGAGCGCGAGCAGGGAATGATCAAGGGAGCTAACGAGGTACGTGTCGTGTGTTTCCTTCTGTTTTGTTTCCTTAGTCTTTATCGAGATTGCTACAATTATCTTCAATCCCCGATTCGTGCCGTCGTTCGCACAATTGACACCGTGTACATTGCCTCGGGTATTGACATCTCGGCAACCTTCAAAATCCTTCTTTTTTCTCAACACTATCATCACATGCCATTTTCGCGCTCTTCAGCCAGTCTTTGAAAACCTATACTGATTATAATTCCTACTTGCAGATGCTCACCCCCGGCTCCGAAACCGAGAAGGTGGCTCAACCCACTCTGTAAATTAATACCACTTCGGAAAGCAGAGAGATTGGCAAATGATCCAGCGACACGATTATCGACCACGAGACTTGGTTTATGCAAACAGCATACCCAAGCGGATGTCGACGCGATCCTGTTACATCCTGCCAATCACCTTTTTTTTTGGCCAGATCTCAAAGTACAGGACTACAAGCACACAGAAAGAGTTGGTTCCCCGATTCACTTCTTGTCTTGACTTCTTCGGATCTTTGTTATACTTCTTGTTTTTTTACTTCCTTTTTTCTCTCGCATCTCTCATGCTTTCTGACATTTTGGCTCCGGCAGCTTATGCATGCATGTATTTGTACAACCCCAATCATCTTTCTTCCTGTTTCTCTTTACACCTTTTATTCTTCTCTACCCATGTGCATGTCCAGGTAATGAAAACGGATGGGTTTGGTTATCTTCTTTGCATTCTGTAGTCCTAGTCTTCTTACGGGGGCTAGAGAAAGAAGGCCTACGATTACCTGGAACTGTATTGGATATCCATGGATGGATATCAAGTAGGTCTCTTGAAATGGCCATCTTGCCATTGCTATGTATGCTAAGCCCACGGGTCCTTATCTTGGTAGGCTATGTAGCTAAGGTGACTGGAACACATGAGTAGGAATGTGCAAACAAATAAAGAAATGGGTATCATTGTGAAAGCTCAAGCACCGGAGAAAGTTTGCAAGAGGAAGGCGATGTCATGAGACTAGTTACAAGGGTCGTACTCTTCATGGGAGCTCATGATAAAGCCATTATTCGAAGATAAATACTCACCCTCGGGTGAACTGGTTCTTGAATATGATCATCTCATCATCCGTAGATAGACTAAATATAAGAACAGGCCTGATTAGCATCATGGAAAACCTAACCAAGCAAACAGCAATCACATACCTCTTTCTCGCGAGCAGACTTAAGGTTAATGTGGAAGTCCCGCCAAAGCTTATCGACTTCACCAGTTCCAGTCATGCTATCGAGGACATCATTTGCATTTCGCGTCTTCCGCTTGACGCTCAAATCATTTCGTCGCAAGATCTCGTCGTCATCCATGTGACCCGTACGCTCAAGGAAGTCGATGACCCATTCATTGAGATGGTAGCGCCAGTGGGTGAGGGTGTGAGCAAGCTGGGCTCTCGCCTTGCATTGTCTGTTGAAACAAAAGGAAGCGGTCAGAGGGTGAGCTCGATCGAAAGGACTGTCTAAACGAAACTTACTTTCCTAGGAAATAACGGACATTCTCGGGAGGAAGGACATGGCCATCCCGGTCCCGCTCCTTTCCGTTGTCGTCCTTCTTAGAATCCTCATCACTGTCGTCGCTGTCATCATTCTCATCTTCCAGTGGCTCCAACATCTGCAGGGAATATGCCTTCCCGTAGAGCTTTATATCACTAGAAGCGGGATGTCCAGAGCGTCTGCAAGCATCGCAGGGATGGTTCTCTTCCGTGGGGAAGGCAGCGATTTCAATGTGTGGCCGGGCCTGGAGGGCATAGACGAAACTGGGGTTCCAAACTGAGGAGATCAGCTGTGAACCAGCCCGACCCTTGACTTCATCTTCCAGTTTCATGAATGCCATCTTGTACATGTCGTCAGAGCGAGGGAAGGCCGGGTTTAGTTTGTTTTGCACCATCCAGCCGATGACATCGCGGAAGTACTCCTTCGGTTGCTTATATGCATGTCGGGTGAACTCGAAGGGGATCTCTTCGGTGGGCACGCCGAGGTCGTTCGTCTCGTCGTCAAGAACAAAGTCGTCTTCGTACCGATCAAGATTCTCGTTGGGGTCGATGGCTGATTCTATGTCGCTGTCATCGTCGTTATGTCGCCAGAGACCACGACGAGAGGGACTGGCATCGCTGCCGGGCCGTTTAATCTCCTGCACATCTGAATCCTCTTCGTCTTCATCATCATCATCTTCATCATCATCTTCATCATCATCTTCATCATCCCCCTCCTCCTCATCTTTTACACCAGCCCGTCTGCGACGGAGGGCTTCAAGATGCTTCATTCTCTTATCTCGGGCAGATTCGACATTCCGGCCGCGAGTTCGACTTTTCTTAACAACTGCGCATGATTGGCATCAGCATGAATAAATGAGCCTCGTGTGCCAATTGATTCCTACCTGAATCCTGAAGGTCCTCCAAATCCTCTGCGATATCAAGTCTGGCCTGTTTCGAGATGTGGCGGGGGGTCTGGGGAGCCTGGGGAGTCTCTTTCTCCTGTCCACGTCGGAGCCTCTTTATTGGCGAGGAGGCCAATGGTTCGTCCGAGTCATCGTCGTCACTTTTGGACACAGCAGCTGGCCTTGTTACCCTGCGCCTCTTGGCGGTTGAGGGAGCTATTGAATCGTTTGAATCATCGTCGCTAAGTATAACAGGTGAGATTGAAGAATGGCCACCTCGGGTAGACCTGCGCCGTTTGGCGACCGAAGAGGCCACTGGCTCATCCGAGTCGCTGGAGTCAACCGGCGGGCTTGCGGCCTTTCGCTTGAGTGTTCGGCGCGGCCGGGATAGATCCTCCGAATCAGAACCATTTGTGTTCTCGGTCTGTTTTTTTGAGAATTGTAAGGGTCGCTGTGATTTCCGGGCGCGGGATTTCTTCTCATCTTGGAGGTTATCAGGTGGCGCGGCTTGCTTTCTCTTCTGGCAGGTGGGGATGGTAGGTTCGTCTAGGGATTCATTATCCGATTGAGCTTCCATAAACAGTTCATCTTTTGGATCTTAGCTTTCTGGTTGCATCGTGGGGGGGGGCATTGCCGTACTTGCGGGTTTATCATTGGACCTCGTCTTGGTGGGGAGCTTCGTCCGTTTCTTCTCGGGTGAAGTCTCAGGCTTGCTTTTGGAGGTCTTTGGAGGACGGTATGTGCCCAAGCTTGGGTTGTCGTATGTGAGTGTTGCATATCGGTTGGTTTGCTCCGGACTCACATCTGCTGAAGGCGCAGCGGTTGAAGCAGCGAAGGCAAGTCGCGTCTGCTTTTTCTTCGATTTGCGGGGTGGCATTGTGAGTAGTCAAAATGATAGAATAGGTTGGATTGGGAGGCGGAGTGTCGTGTTCATATAGCTAGGTATGTCATAGCAAAGTCAAAGAAAAAAAAAATGTCCAAAGAAGAGTAAAGCTTGAGTCTACCAGATCAAAGTGGGACCTTCGCTGTCGCGGATTGCGCGTTGGGAAAATCACGAGAGCACGTGATCTGTATACTTAGAAGATTAAATCACCTTGGGGAGCTTTGGAAGCAATCTTTGAGAAATATACTCTTAGGCTAAAAATATATTCACCAGGTTTCCTTGTGCTTTTGGAGAAAAGGGTGGTTGTCTTGAAAGAGCATCACTGGAGGCGGAAGTGAGAACTAGTACATGGTGCATATGGTAACCAAAGTTTCAGGTCGTAAAGCAAATAGAATAGTCGATCAGAATCTTGGAAATATCTTTGAATATGTAACATTAACACTTTGACCAGGATTTTCATATACATGCAGCTATGCGGCATGGTTGGAACAAGCGGATCCTATGCAATTATCCATAGAAGGCAGATTGGTTTGTTCCTATAGAAACAAAACAAAGATCAAAGTTATTGAAATATACAGGAATAACTGGTCACTGATGCGGCTGGTGTCTTTTTTTGGTAGTCTTTTTCAGAGCCTTCTTAGATGTCTCGGATATTCTTTGTAGACGCCCCTTTTATAGATCCCTCCTCGTAGGTCTTATAGCTAGGGGGGATAAGAAGAATTAGCCACAAATATGGAATATAGGCCATGGAAAGGTCTAAAACATGTAAAACAACTTTTCCATGTACAATATGTGATTGGGGCTTCTCTAAGATGTATGCAGCTCTTTTGTAATATAGGTCCGATATTCAATGGATCTTTCTACTTAAATCATGGTTTTCCCCCCCTAGCCTATTGTGAAAAGAAATTTGAAGTTTTTTTTTACTCCTTGGCTTTATGTTTTTGGTCTATTCCTACATTTGTAGTCTGAAGACTAACTAACTAGTTAACTAGTCAACTATGTAACTCGTGAGCCATGTAACTAGCACATGTTGCCTTCTGTTTCTCGGTTAAACTCGGCATTCATAAGAGAAAACATTGTAGTAGATAGATATGTAGGTACATATAGCCTAAAAGACAACCTGAAGATGCCAAAAAAATAAAAACTGTAATATCAGCAGAATATACAAAGTAGTAATAAAATGTTGCCCTAACTCTACCCGTAGACGTCTCTGCCAAGAAGGGATAAGGATAAAGTCAGCCCTGTCTCCAGCCTAAAAGAATCATGGAAATCCAGTCGCTTATTATCTCTTACTTGGTTAGTTTAGCGCCCTTGTCAAATGTCTTAAATCTACCTACATACTGCAATCCTTCACCATTCACCCTATTGGTGGACTTTGGCTTTCTCCTAAGCCACTGTCATCCAACCCCCCGATTCGTGGAAACTCCCCCCAACTTCATCTCGCCGGAACGAAAGCTTGAAAAATATCCTCGAACCCCATATCCCTATTACCCCAGGTCCGGCTAGCGCATTTGAAAAAGCTCCAAACCAATGAGAAATCGAATGGATATGAGATACGCTCTACTCATGTGCTATTGACTCCAGACACCCCACCACTCAGCGATCCTGGAGACAAGGGCTACCCGTTATCTAAATGCCAAAATATGCTTAGCGTGTCCGGGGTTGTGAATTCTGGGGATGGTCTGATCCACCCCGTGGCGTTTCTCTGTTCACATGGGCTGGGGTTGCAGTTCCGTCCCCGGAATGTCCTTATCCTGTCTTCTTGTCTTATATAGCTGCAGCCTCCGCCCACTCAGGTGCCACCCCTGGAGTTTAGCTCATCTTTAATTGTCCTCTATCATACTACTCGAGGGCTACTGTCACTGCCCGCTTTCTTAAATAAATTTGTGGAGTGTGGTACTATCGATCTGGTAAAGATCGCCAACCTCACTGTCAAACCAGTCTCATCCCATCCCATCAGAATGGGCCTTTTAATGACCCGCAAGAGAGGGTACAATTGGTTAGTACACAATCATCTACCTCGAAGAACATATTCTAATCCGACTTTCTAGGTACATCTCTTGTGTTGCAGCATCATGCATGGTGCTCTATGGCTACGATGCCTCCGTGTTCAACTCCGTCCAGGGTTCCAAGAACTGGCTAGCTTGGATGAACAACCCAAATGCGGCTACAATTGGCTCAATTAATACAGCATACACAGTCGGCGCTATCTTTGGTGGTTTCTTCCTGGGAGGACCGTGTGCAGATTTCCTAGGTCGCAAGCTTGGAATGGGCATTGGTTGTGTTTTGGTCATTGTTGCCACCTTTATGCAAACCTTCGCTCCTCACCACAATCTTGCTTGCTTCCTTGCAGGTAGATGTATCATTGGTATAGGTCAGGGTATTGCATTGAGTAAGTCTTGTTGATCGCTTGGTTTGAATGACATGAACTAACGGAGTTACTTCGCAGCTGCTGGCCCTATCTACATTGGTGAACTGGCTCCGCCAGAGATCCGTGGTAAGATCATGACTTTCTGGCAGATGTTCTACTCTGTTGGATCATTCATCTGCTTCTGGATCAACTTTGCCTGCACCAAGAATGTTGCTAAGCTGGGCGAGTGGGACTGGAAGTTGGTTGTCATTTTCCAGCTTTTGGTTCCTGCTTTGATCCTTGTCCTCCTGCCGACTATCCCCGGCAGCCCTCGTTGGTAAGTCGGCTTTGGTAGTTTCCCATTGGCCGCAAGCGATTTTAACAATCACTAGGTACATCCAGAGAGGCAACAACATTGAGAAGGCTCGCGAAGCTCTGCAAAGAGTTCGTGATACTGAGGAGGAAGTCGAACAAGAGCTGTTGGAGATCCGCGAGGCCATCGAATACGAGAGGGAAGCCATCTCTAGCAATTACTCTGCTCTCTGGAAGGACAAGTCTCTGCGCAAGCGCATGGGTCTGGCTCTGGTCCTCAATGCCGGCCAACAGATCACCGGACAAGGCTCGCTCAACTCGTACTCTACCAAGATCTACCAGAAGGTGTTTACTAGCGACAGTCAGATCGCACTGATCAACGCACTGAACGCCACCTTTGGAATTTTCTTCACCCTGAATGCTGTCTGGATTATTGATCGTTTCGGAAGAAAGTTCCTTCTGATTGTCGGTGGTATCGGTATGGGTCTCTGCATGATCATTGTCTCTGCCGTCGAAACAGAAACACCACAATTAGCCAACGGATCCAAGTCAGAACCAGTTGGTATATCGATTGTGTTCCTTATGTTCTTGTTCATCTTCTTCTGTAAGTTCCCTCTACTCACTGTCTCCCCACAAACGAAACTCTTCTAACATCATTTTTTAGACAAACCATCTTGGGGCGCAACAGTATGGATCTGGACGTCCGAAATTTTCTCAATGAACGTCCGCGCCCAGGCCGTGGGCATGGCATCGCAGACGCAGAATGTCGCCAACGCCATCGTGCAGCAATTCTTCCCTATTTTTCTCGACAACGAGGGCTTCTATGCCTTTTACATGTTTGCTGGTATCAACTTCTTACTTGCACTCTTTGTTTGGTTCCTCATTCCGGAGACCAAGCAGGTTCCCCTTGAGGAGATTGATATTCTGTTTGGTGGTGCCAACCACGTTGTTCAGGGAGAGGAGGTGCTGGCACACCAGAAGGGAGTTCAGATGAGCCACGAAGGAGGCGAAAAGCCTGAGGCTGTTACTGTGGAGCATGCTCGGAACTAGGTGACTTGTGTCTATGCCATGATTTTGATATACCAATTGCGGTGTTTGTGTCTGAAATTTTTATAAGCGACACGATATATACGTATGTTTAGCAAGTAGTCTCCAATACAAGTTCGCCGAGCGTGCTTTATGAAGCCCGTTTAGTCTTTGGGTTTTTACTATTTTTACTTAGTATGTCATGTTTGAGTAAGTAAAAAGTAGAAATGTTTATCTGATCTATTTTGAACAGTACCTCGGCTGAGTTCCTTTGGTAGCCCCAAGAACTCCCAATTTTATTTTTGGCGAATGAATTGTCTATGAGAATAAGACTAAGGAAGAGATAATATTAGTTTACTAATTTAACAAAATTCTTGGATTACTTGAGCTAACTAGAGAGCGACCGGAATCTTAGACTCCGGTTTTTGACAAAAGACGGAAACGACCGGTATTCAGATTCCTGTCGCCGGTTGGCACGGCGATATCTTAAACTAAAGCCCTTAATTCCGCTTTCTACTCTGCTGTCGATAGTTATTGTGACGCTCTCACCGACGATTCCTAAATGACTGACTGTCCTAACTCCGTATGCTACGCCGTACGGCGCTCCAAAGGATGCCTACCCAGTGATTTATCAGTTTCCGCATATATATAAAACCAATTCTACAGGAAGAGTCAACAACATCGCTCTGCATTCTTAAGTTGCTCAGAAAAAGTGTCTGTTCGTGTCATCTGAAAGCGACCGCAGCTACTGCTCCTTTTGCCCACACTACATCCAGTCACCCTCTATATAAAGAACTTCAACAATGGCCCAGACCCCAGAGAATAAGGCCGCCTGGCTACTCGCCTCCCAAGCCACACCGCTTCAGATCAGCTCGGCACCGTACACCTCTCCCGGGCCTCACCAGATCGTGGTGAAAAACAGAGCACTGGGCATAAATTCGGTCGACTGGGCCAAGCAGATGCTCGGCGAAGCCTTGCTAGGCCACATCAGCTATCCCTTTATTCTCGGCGAGGACGTGGCCGGCACCGTTGTTGAGGTGGGCGAGGGCGTACAGCGCTTCCGTATCGGCGACCGTGTGGTAGCAGCGGCTTCTGCCATCTCCGTCAACAGCTCCCTCGAGGGCGGTTTCCAGCTGTACACAGTCATCCGCGAGTGGCTGGCCGCACCATTGCCAGACAACATCACCTTTGAGCAGGCCGGTGTGCTACCACTGGCCATCTTCACAGCCTCTCATGGCCTGTTTGACGCCGGCTACCTGGGCCTTGACTTGCCCACCGTGCCCGCACGCCAGTCTAGTGACAAGCGTGCCATTATCATCACCGGTGGTTCATCCGCTGTTGGCAGCACCGCCATTCAGCTGGCCGTATCCGCCGGATACGAGGTTGTGTCGACAGCGTCACCCAAGAACTTCGATTATGTCAAGAAGCTCGGTGCCATCCATGTGTTTGACTACAAGAGTGGGGCCGTGATCGACGATATTAGCGCCGCTGTCAAGGGACTCCACCTTGCCGGTGGCTACTCCATCGGCGACGGCTCCATCGACCTGCTGGCCGCTGTCTTGGAAAGGCACGAGGGGCCCGCTGTCAATAAAGTTATTGCTCTCGCTGGCGGTAAGCCTGGGGGTGGTACCATTGACCCGAGCATCCAGGTCAAGTTCATCCTACTCGGCCCGGACGCAGCCGCCTCCGACTCTGTTGTGAGCAAAATTTACACGAGCTACCTCCCTGATGCACTCGCCAACAGGCATTTTGTGCCAGCACCGGAGGCGGTGGTCGTGGGCAAAGGCCTGGAGAAGATACAGGAGGCTTTTGGGATCCACATGCAGGGTGTTTCCGCAAAGAAAATTGTTGTGTCACTATAAAGCCTGGATATTTATCTATCGGCGGCTTCTTCGCCTAGCAATTATCTAGCTATCTACATAGTAAAGCAATATCAAACAAGCATGTTTATGGAATTTGTTACGGAAGGCGATCTAAGAAGAGGAAAAGGCTTTAGTTCGGTCCGGCCATAGGGAAACTAAAACATCAAGTCCAAGAAAGGAAAATAAAGCAGTGAGAATAATGTGGCTTTTTTAACTACTGTCTTACTACAAATGGCACTCCTCTAAGCAGTCTCTCATCTAACTCCTACATATAGAAAACTTCACTCGGCCTTACGACGCAAAGTTCCCCTCTAACGTACGTGTGATTAAGAGAATAAAAGACTATACATAGTTATATATCTCTCCTATTTAAATAATGGATCATACCTCCCAAATATATCTAAAGCTAGCTTGAAGAAGCTGTAAGGTAAATATCAAGCGCAAGGTCTTTAACACCCAATCTTCTATCCAATGCCCCAAGTGAGCTATGTGACCTGGTAACATAATTAATGAGCATTTATCCGCTCTCCACATTAAGCTGTGATTGACTTTTCGGTCGTGGAGTCCACGTTCTCCTCGGTGTTCGGTGCCTGAATGGCCTGCAGTTGCTTCACTTTCCGGATATCAACCCAGCCCAGCCCCCAGCCAAAGGAAAACGTGGCTACGCTGACTCCAATACCAAGGTACATGACATGACTAATTGCCGTGGTATAGCACTTCAGCGCAGCCGTGAGCTTATCGCCAGAAACAACGCTTCGGATGGAACTGAGTCCGATACCGAGGATGATGTCCGGACTGACGCCAATCTCGTCGATGTGCTTCTGGAGCTCCTTGCGCAGCCCATTGGCGAAGATGGAATTGGCAGCAATGAGAAAGATGGCACCGCCCATGTTTTGACAAAAGATGATGATAGCCATGGCAATAGGGATCTGCGGAGGCGGGACAAGATTTTGGATAGCTACATAGGGCTTCAGGTAAAAGTAAAATTAGTAAACATGGATTCGGGATATAAAGGAGATAGAATACTGGGAAGTAAGCTCACTGCTGAAGTCATAGCACCGCTGCCAATACCATAGAGGACCTGATAACCAATCCATTTTGAGGACGAAGTCATGGGTTTAATCATAGACATGAGGCCATAGCCAATGGAGGCCAAGGCACTTCCTCCCAGGTTCCAGGGAAGGTAATACCCAAAGATCTCGGCTGCGAAATATTAATTTGATATTAGTTTTCGAGGAGTTAAAAAGGAGAAAGGGTGATAACGAACTCATCATTCCCGAGAGCATAGTGAAAATGACCAAGCCTAAAGTCGCTGGGAGTAGATGTACGCCACTCATTATAGGGCTGTCATCGAGAACGGTTTGGAAGTAAATGGCGAGATAGTATTCGGCCACCAAAAGGGCGCCGAGAAGGAAGAACAAGTTACCCGCAGCAGACCACACAATGCGCTTTCTGATCATGGAAAAGGGTACCATGGCACCGTCCCCCTGGTGGTATTCCCAGACAAGGAAGACGATAAACGTGACGGCGGCGCCAACCAGAAGGCCGATGACAACAGAGCTATTCCACGGGTGCACGGTACCGCCATATTGTAATGCAAGCAAAAACATGACTGCAGCGGGGCTGATAAGCATAAAGCCCGGAAGATCCAGAGACTTGACGCCTGTGCTGAGGACTTGTCTGGAGGGCAGCTTGGTGGTCGGCTCGGGAATCTTGAAGAGGAGCAGTAGAATGGCCAAAGCACCGCCAATGGGAAGGTTGATGTAAAAGCCTGGTAGGAAAAGAAGAATATTAGCACAAAGATGGTGGCCATGGAGCTCAATGAAGAAGACGACTAAGCCACTTACACCAACGCCACGTCACATTTTGGGTGAATGCACCTCCAATGATGGGGCCCAAGGCGATACCGAGCTGGCCGATGCCTAAGTTGATGCCCAGGAATTGGGCTTGCTTCCTGGCCGGCAGTATAGTCGATATGATGGTCAGGGCGCCGTTTCCAATACCGGACGAGCCCGCACCAGCAATGGCTCTACCGACAATGAACATGGACGAGGAGACAGCAGCTCCACATATGGCAGATCCGAGCTCGAAGACAAAGAAGAAGACGAGGAAGGACCACTGTCTCAAACGTTAACAAAATTTCACTTTCGTCTCTTTTTAAGGAACCGTAGGATAACCTACCTTGATATTAAAGTGGCTGTAGATCTTGCCGGTAAGAGGCTGGAGGGCGGAGCTGCCGAGCTGGTACGCACCGCCATACCAGCCGACGTCGACCAGAGAGTTGAATCGCTCTGTTATGGCGGGTGTTGCGGTAGACACAATGCACATGTCAAGGAAGACGAGGAAGTAGGCAATTGTAACAGGACCTAGGATAGACCATAAGGCTATGCCGGTGGGAAACTTGCTGTCATCGTCTGCGGCCTCGTTCTTGGAGGTGACGCTATCGGAGCCGTACTTCTCAACATCACTAGTCCCCTCCGGCAGTACTTGGTTCGCGTTAACTGACTTGTTGGAGTCGGTCATGGTTGGGGCTGACTCTTGCTATCTCCGTCCTGATGCCAAGAATTATATTAGTAGTTATTGGGAGAAAAGACGATTAGCTTAGAGTGCAGCCATTGGAAGCTATATAGCATAACTGACTACATGATGCCAGAAAGGGAACAAGAGCTTAGGACAGGAACCGGAATCTTGCGAGTGAGTGCCCTTGAGTTAGGGTTCGTTGCTGTAAGGCGGAACCGGAATCTAGAAGTCCGGCCCTTAATCCTGCCCCTATTGGTCGACGGACTTAAGGGTATATCCGGCCCGCCAATTTAAAACGCACCATATTTCATAGTAATGGGAACAGTTGGAATAGTTACGGTACCTGGTTGGCTATAGTCTCAGAGCAGCTCGGGCTTTTTACGGGCCATTGTAACCCAAAACAGTCATTACCCGGGTATTATTCGAAAGCCCTTTTCTACATGGCAAGAATAAATACCGTGTCAGCCAGGGAAGCGTGATGTAATTTATTGTACATGTGTAATAATGATTCGCGAGGACTATATCCCTTTGTTAACAGTATAAGCATTTCAAGCCATCGTCTGATCTTCATAGTCAAAAAATTGATCCAGCCATAACGTGGGACTCAAGTATTCTGCCTGTTGGCCATTTGCCAAAGCATCTGTATCTGTTTCCGTAGTCGCAACTATAGCCGTATCCGCACCCGCTCTGGTCCATGATATATCTCCTGCTTCTTTTGGTTTATGTACCTCTTCCTGTTGGTTTGGTACTCTGTCGTGATGAGCCGACTGGAACATGCGTAAACCGCGGGCCAGTTGGGTGAATACACCGTCTACCGACACTGAGTGTTCTCCAGCTTCAACAGCAGCGAGCTCTAGCTTGTCTGCCGTGCAAGATAGAAGCACAGGAAGATCAACAAGGCTGTGCAGAGTGGCTAGATCCCAGCCAGGCTCCTGGAGCGTGCTGAGTTGGTGCAGGGTGGCCACGCATCGTGCCAGCTGAGCCCACTGGATAAAAGAAACACCAAGAAGTCCAGACGGCGAGAGGGTTAGAAAAGTTGATGTGCACGACTTAATCGAAAGTGCTGACTGCCAAAAGCAGGAGATGCGCGTAGGCCCACATATCGGCGGTTGCGGGCGAGCGGACTTCTGGATGTGGATGGTCTCGATAATGCACATCTCGGTATAGTATGTCTGAGCGAGGAGGGCTACTTATTGATTAGCAATATATTTTAGATGGAAACCTGTGCTGAGATAAACACCTACCGAAGTGCAGCTGGAATTCCGGAGGGATAGAGGCCCTGAGCTCTTGTAGCTGCCCCATCAGAGTCCTGACGTACGAGAGAGCTTGAGTTGAAAGAGTCTCCGGTGGAGGGTGGTCCGGGAGTTGGGCTCGCTCACGGACCTGGGCAGCCTTCATAGCGAGCAGCTGTAGGCGGACCTGAATAGCTAGGGCAGCATCAGACGGACATTCTGCGCCGGCGCTGTAGCCGCTGGTGATAAGGGCAGCGAGGCCATCGTCCATCTGAGGTATCCACCGCGGCGCATCGATCTGGGAGAAATGTGCCGAGACGGCCGATCCAAGTACAAAGTACCCTAGAATGGCTCGCTGGCGCTCGAGGTAGAACTGGGCATTAGTCACTCCAGCACCCGTCGTGCTTGTCGCTGTCGTTGTTGCCGTAGTTTCCGACGTGCTGCCATACACACCATCAAAGCCGCTTTTTAGTTCGAGCTGGCTTATTGTGTGCGTAATTTCTGGTGCAGCCTGATCCAGAAAATGCAACTCGCCGACTAATGAGATAGCCACCGCCATGAGTCGAGACAGACTGTGACGGCTGTGCAGGTGCTCCCAGCCCCACGACATGTAGACAAGGAGACCTAGTAGCATATCGACTATTTGCTGTGGTTGCTGCTGTTTCTGCTGCGGTGACTGTTTGAGAAATGTTGCCTCGCAGAGGAGACGCTTCAATTCGAGGGAGGTTGCGCTCTTCTCCTCAGCCGATGCCGATGTCACGCAAATAATTGCGCGGAACAGGAACGGCCGGTGTAGCTGCAGCTGCTCGGCCGTGAGATGGACAGGCAAATGAACAATGGGGAAGTGGTGCAGCATACGCGATCTGAACGTGTCAACAGAGATTGATGCAGAGGATGGAGATACAGAGGGCGGCATAACCATGCCCGACACGGTCGAGGACGGAGTTTTGGCGAGAGGAATACCGTTGGCGCTGACGCTGCTCATATTGTTTACCGCCCACCAAGAACCAGATATACCGGTGGCATTAGCATCAGTATCTTCATCGTCTCCGTCAATAGGAGGGGTATGCGAGTCCTCCATAGTGCCACTCTCTTCGGTCCCTTCTGCGACCTCGTCTGGGTATGGAATGATAGGAGGGGGTGGCTATTGTCAATGTTATTAGTATGGTTACAGAATTTATTGCTACTACTACTATAAAACCATACATAGACTCCGTTGCCGTGGACGTTGTTCATGGTGCCCACGTTGACATTGCCCGCTTGAAGCAGCGAGACTAGCTGGCCGAGTGTCCCCTCGAGTTTCGCGATACGGGCGTCCGAAGAGCTCTGCTTTTTAGCGCTGCGACGTAGTGCATCGGCGGGATGACATGGGCGCTTGAGACGGTGACACCTATATAAGATATTGAATGAATACCCACAGGTCGGGGTTTGCAAGCACAGCCCAGACTGACCTTTCGCATCCACTGCCCTCGGCGCGAGGAATACACTTGCATTTAGTCTTGAAACAGCCAAGACACGCTTGGCCATAGGCTGCCGAGTGGCCAGCCATTCTATGTATAGTCGATGTAAGAGCAAGAGTGGGTGCAGTCAACGGGTGTAATGGCACAGCCCACTTTTATTCTCCACCGAACATCCACAGATTCCACACTATTCCATAAGCGGCCCATCCTAAGCCCCACTCCTCAAATCCCCATTATGTTGTACAATCTTATAGATCAACAATTTATTGGCTGAGCTTGAATCGGAGTAGCTCGGCTCATCTGGAGCCATGCGTAAAACATGGCCGTATCTTTCATGAAAATATAATGCCCAATATGAAGATTGGCCCGTTATGTTAGCATAGGAGATTGGAAGTTTGAAGCCAAGATTCGCCGGCAGGGTAATTCTTGAGAGGACAGCAAACCACATTATAGATTGCTTTGATGGTGAAATCCTATGGGGTTTTAGTGAATATAGTAGCGAGCTCTAGCCTATTGCGGTTGCCTTAAGCATGAACCAGTTCTTATACCAAGCTTGTATTAAACTAGCTTCCTCAGTGGATATATGGCACGTGCCCCCTATAAATCCTAAGAAACCCCATAGGATCCTTAGTTAAATATCTGGCGATATACAACATAATTGAACAAAATAGGAAAGTAGCTAGTTTCCGAACGCCCGACCAACGTGAAGGGGTAAAATGCGTAAACTGTATAGAGAACTTTGCCATGTATAACCTCGGGGAAAAGGGAAAAGAGGAAAAGAAGTAAATCAAGACTTACCAATACGAATAATGTCCCCCGCCGGGCTTAGGTGATTGAAGAATAGCCAGTACAAAGCCTTGGATTTTGTGTTATTTTTGCTTCCGGAAGGTTTGATATTGTGGGGTAATACCGAGTACAAAGTTTGATCATACCAATTCCGGTCCCATGCTGAGGCATAAAAACTGGGGTTGCTGAGGCAGAAATGAATAACGCCGATTATTAGCCTAGATGCAAAGAAGTCAGAAGATCGTGGCATCCGAGGAATTTGACGCTTCGAGGGCTTGTGTTTGTGTTTGCACTGTTTGCCTATTCCATCCCTCTTCTCCAGATTTGAGCTCCCAGTGACCTATACGCATAATAGATTCAATACAGACCACAGGCATATGTTTTATATTGATGCCTCGGCGCGTTCTCAAATTCCATTTCTTCACTCCGGTCATTAAATTATGATGTGCATCCAGAGTGATGGTTGTGGGGCAGTGAAATGATGGATACGCGTATGCACTGACACTTGCAAGGGTGACATCTACGAACTTAATGGTTCACAATCAACTTGAGGTCACTCCGAGATGTGGATTTCTATGGAGACGGTCGATCTTAATTCTCATGTGGCGTGATATTCAGCCAGCTGCATAAACCGGGAATGTATAAAGCAGCGTGGTAACCGGGAGGTTCCTTGACTCCCGCAGGCAACTTCAATATGCATTTCAAAGCTCCAGTTATATTTGGAGTGTTGCTCACCGTTTCCGCCCACACGGCACCATATGGGCTGACGAGCCGTGGAAAGCAATTGTTATCACCCCCAGAGCCCGAGCCCATCGAGGTAATCGAGCTTCCACTGCCTCCAGTCACTGCCAAGGAGACCGAGGGTGGCTGTACACTTTCGGTCAATCCACACGGCACTGGTTGTATAGGTGTAACCACTTTCGAGACCCTGAGCGGGAACTTTCTTCCCGACGGCGATCATGTCACAGTTTCTTTGGTGTTCACCGGAGCCCCGGCTGCTCCAGATCCGTCCAGTATTTACACCGGCCTCAATTTGATTATTGTTCGCACGAATGGAACATTGTTCCCCAACGGTGATGCATGGAAGTGTATCACTTGTGGGGTCCCCGAGGACCAACAATACGGTATCACCTCGGATATGGACTACCAGTATCCCCAAGCATTCAACGACGGTACTCGCGTTCTTGTGGGAAGTCATATCGTCGACGGGGTGTACCACCTATCATTGATACACTTACCACCGGTGCCATCTCGTCTATCCGAAACAATGGACGACGGCGGTTCTTTGAGCAGTGGATTTTCGATCGAGAAGTTGCCCCCTATTTGGAGGACAGCGGCTATTACCAAGGCCAGAAGCTAAATGGTGCTGGTGATGGCAACCCAGGCAGTGTGAATGACCCTCTATGGAATGGAGGTGCCGATCCTCGATGGTCCCTGGATGGTACGAAGATTGCATACTTCGAGCTCCTGGTCCAACCCCCGGATTGTGGCGGAGTCAATCCCTTGCCGTGTCCCACGTCCACTGCTCCCGGTGGGCGAAATGTGCGAGTGATGTTGGCAACTCTCACAAGCCGCAAGCCCCTTCCAGTCGTCGCCATGGATCCAGTCTCTGATACTGTGCCCTGGGGTGAACCATATGTCCCAGGGGGCGCGGGACCCAAAGATCCCAGTCTACCATTCGGCAACTACACTTTGGCTGGACAAGTGAGCGGCCATGCCGACGTTATCTTCACACCCGACAGTGCCGGAACTACATTTAAGACGGTCGAGGCCACGTATCACAACTACTCCGACGATGGTCTAAACTTCATCACAGGCAACGAGGAAGTGACAGCGATCTACCCCAATGCTACTCTGATTCATATCGATTGGTATTCGGACCTGTCCTCCACCGGAATTAGCAACAGTACAAAGGTCACAGGTCCCGGTGGGTTCCACTTTGAGGTCGACGTTCAATTGAACAAATTTTACGCGAATGGCACTTTAACCACTACCGTTGATGGCGTGGTCTACAAACAGCCTGAAAACGGATGTTAAGGCTCTCTACGCATATTGTTCATATACACCCGAGATTTCTCAGCTGGTGATATTTTTTATGATACGGATCTCCCAACCAGAATCTCCCATTTACCATTCTTCTACATAGTATGTATTTATTTTAACAATTACACTCATTTTACCTCTTTACCTACACTATATAAGGAGCTGGTATTAGTGCACCGCAGTCGCTATCGTTTAATAGGATTCTTTGTATCTAATTTTCCATTTCTGTAATAGTTTTATCTCCATTTGAACCCAACATTGAATATCTGAGCCAGGTCGTGTATTTAAACACAGCTATCACTGCCGGCAATGAAAGTACCATCCGAGTTCTCGCAACCACACTCTCCGGTGTCGGGAGACTTGATACACGTTGTGCCGTATCCGGTACTCTTGCCACCACTGCCCCAGTAGAAGATCCAGTAGTCCGAGTTCTCCTCCAACTCACTACTGGTCGGGGCAGTGCAGGTATACGCACTGCAGGTGCCGTAGGGAGCGCCCTTAACGGAGTCGTATTTGTGTTCGGTCTGGAAGACGGCGAATGTTTGGGTCTGGGAAGTGCGAGTGTTGTGGGAGCACTCGGCTGCTTGGATGGCTTTAGAGACCTTTGCGGCTATTTTATGACAGTCAGCACAAGAGCACTCCATCTTTGTTTGTTGTCATCACGCACCACTGCAGTTCAGGCTACTCGGTTTGTAACCCTTGGTGTTTGAGGAAGCCGGAGCGAGGGTCGCTGCGACAATAGCTGGTGCAGCAAGCAAGGCGATAAAGTTGGTGAAATGCATTTTGAGGGATGATTGTTTGAAGAAGATGAGGATAGAGAGATTTGAGGAAGGACAAATTAGTTGATGTATGTATATATATACCTACTCATAAGACCCACAACTTTGATACTCCGAAACATATACTCCGTAAGTTAAATTAATATCCAAAGCCATGTCGATGGAAAGGAGGTTAGGAGGGCCTAGAGCTCGAAAGTGAATATCCATGAATGTATTGAGTATAGAGTATGGGAAGATGAGTCCAATATTTTCTTCAGGGGGAGGATCCACTTCAGCCTATCAAATTTCAATTCGAAACAATCATCCGCTGACATTTTGCCCAAGTGACCTGTGGGGGACTTCGTCCATATCAACAAAAAGGAATCGATAATTGAGTACTTCAGTGTCGACATTTTGAAAGCCACGGAAAGTACCATAAACCCATTGCTATTAGGTTAGTTTGAATACACGCAGTACTCACCATTGGAGAATTGAGGTGAGTACGGAGTAGTCGTCATTCAAGTTTCATAAAAATGGATCTGTTTGATTATTTATAATGTATGTCTCAGGTCTACCCCTGGATGTGCCACACCCACGCCATTAGGGAACGTCTAGGATATACCCCGTACAGCACACAAGCTTATTTTGAGGAGACGATCACCCTCATGATCTTCCAGACATGATAAGCTTGATCAAACGGCTAAATAATCTTCCGAAATCTTCCTTTGGGGGAGCTTATTGCACCTAAAAGCAGCTGGGTCTAGGTCAGGGCGTCACGAGTTGTTCCCCTTAATTTGTTTTGCCAGCTCACACTTTCACACTCCAGATGCAAAACAATCTATTCACAACTGCTACCACACCAGTGTTGCTATTTCCGGCGTTGACATACACGTACCGTTGGGGGCTGGTCTTGGGGTTAGCGACTCACTATGTTGTAAGCGCAGTCGGAGTACTCAGCGAGCATCGAATTTCGGAATCTTAGGCCCAAATCTCGACGTGGGTTGGGTTTTATAGGGTTTGTGGGTTATGGTGTAGGCTAGGTACGTCGCCACAAAGAAACCCGTATTATCCGATATCGACTAAGCAATACGACTTGCTTTTGCTCTCGAGCACGCGGATTGGACGTTTGACAGTTAGAAGCGCGTTCTTTGTGCGGACGAGACGTGGGTCAGTTCTGGAGTACACACGCGGGTATCTGTGACTCGATCGAAAGATAAAGAACCTGATCGGACGTGTGTTAATTGATGTATTCGTCGGAAGGTTTCGTGGATGCTCTATGGTTCTATTTTGGGCGGATCTAAAGGTCCGTCGGCACCCTAGGAAGATGAAGGATTAGACCTACATATGTAAGGAATCCCTATGGAGCTGACCGGTAAAGGGGCACTACAGAATCTCCTATAATAAGTGTCGCAGCTTACTCACCGATATCACCTATGTCTCGCTTGATATTGTGAAGTTTTTGAATACCTGGACAGACATTTTTGCCCTGTGCACGTACACCTGGAGAAGAACCAAACGTCGAGGCAACCACACTTGAATCTCGATGACAGGCATGTTAACAAGTGAACCATAGTCTGGAAATCCCCCTAGAGATTCACACCGCTGCGATACGCCCGTAGAAAAAGTCCAAGCTTACCACTAGGACCCGACTCCCCTTTACCTCTTTGTCTTTATTGCTGTCTCGCTTTGGGCTTCTGTTATAATTTGTGATCCGCGAGCTGAGTTCTGACCAAGCACACCCTAAGCATCCATCCATGGATGGATTATATGGACATTACGAATCACATCCTAACCTTGCATCACCTAACCACTGCCAGGTGAGTACATACACTTATCTTTACGAAGTAGTGGTCGATTCTCAAACTGACGGCATTCAACGACCGGCAGAACTACAACCGCATTACCTCAATTCCTTCGTCTAGGATTGGCTCCAGTCTACTCCGTACTTGACATGGGTTCTATACGTCGACAAGCAAGTGCCCTATCGGTTCGTGTTCACATGTGAAGTACAGGCATGGGTAGTTGAGATTTGGATCGACATTTTGGAGGTGGAAGCCCGACGGATAAAAATGGAAGGTTCAATGTTGTTAACGTTGGAATTTCACGGGATACGCGTATCCCTATACGCGTATAGAGAGTGGAAGCATAACCTATCGGGAGATCAGCGCCGATCTAAGGACAATCCTCTCCACTTCTTACAGTTCAAGGTTTAACATATTCTCCACCATCGGCCTCATAGCCGCAAAAGAAATGACGCGGGGGCGGGGGAAAAATACTTAATCCCGGGGATGGCACGTTAATTTTAACTATTCAAGATTGCACACCCAACCTTCAACAATCGACCATGAAGATAGTTGCGATCCTCACCTTGCTTTTGGCAAGTGGGTATCATGTTACAGCCAGCAAGCTGTTGAGTCCTTCTCCCCATTTCAAGCTTGTCATGGCCATGTTACTGATGCCTCAGTTAGTACCTATTTCGACCCTCAACATGCTACAGTGAGCGGGAGCCTCAAAATACCTACGACTTCGTACCGCGATTTCACCTTGACCTCTAGCTCACCTTGGGCTGCCCTAGACTATGGCGCTGAGGTGGCAGGCTTCCCCAGCTTCGAGATCTCCAATATACCCGGACCGACACAGATCGAGGTCAAGTACAGTGAACAGTTTACGGGGCTCCTTGAGCCCTTCAGCGATGGTCCTAGCTTGTTCGTGTCCAGTCTCGCCAACTCGTTCCTAGTGGAAACGTTCAATATCACTCGAACTGGAAAGTTCAGTTCCGAGCTCCTTCAAGGAGGTCAGCGATGGCAAAGAATTCGCCTGCTCACTCACAGCACGGTGGAATTTCGATCGGTGTCCTTCAGGTCTTCAGTGGGTGCGGTGGACACAGAGAACCTTCCCGGCACATTCACTCGTCGAACAAAATCTACAATAAGATCTGGTCCCTAGGTGCGTGTGTAGTCTCGATGGCATGCTTCGACGCGGGGTCGCAGAAGTCGACTCTTACGTCCTATGCTTCCTATATGGAGTACTCCAATGACACCACCTTCGCTCGGGAGCACTGGAGCTCGTGGAAGTCCGCAGTAGATTGGCTTGCCTTGTATCAGAGCAACTCCACTGGTCTCATTGACTTTTCCGTCTTCGGAAATTCCTTCCTAGGCCCCACCAGTGGCTCAGCCATCAACGCTGCCTCCGTGGAGGCATTCAAAGGAATGGCCTCTGTTGCTACTGCTGTTGGAGTTACCTCATCAGCCAAAAGATGGACTGCACTAGCTACATCCGTCAAAGCTGCTCTGAACGCCGCCTTGTGGAGTGAAGAATATGGCGTCTACTCTCTACAAACATCCGACCCAGGAAACTATTCTATTGCTGCACTTGGCTTCGCCATTACCTCTAGCTCGGCCAACCATACCCAAATTCAACGCGCGCTAGCTCACCTACCCACCCTCAAGCTAGGACCGGGATATCGTGACTCTAGCAAAATCGCCTCATCCGACTCAACTACCAACCTCTCGCCGAACACGAATGGATTCCTCCTCTCAGCCCTTTTGCAGCAAAGACAAGCAGCGCCCGCTGCATTATTGCTCAATAATCTCTGGGGTGCAATGGTCGCGAATGAATCAAGCAACTCAGGTGCTAGCTGGGAGCATGTGAGCCAGAAATCCGAGCCGGGCTTGGGGCAGTTCACCTCTCTGAGCCATCCTTGGGGCGGAGTGGCCACATACGCGCTTACCAACTACGTGGCTGGCATTCGGCCGACAAGCTTTGATTATCGCACTTGGATTATTGAGTCTGCTTATGCAGGATTTGGACTAAGCTATATGAATGCCACAGTGCCGACTCCACACGGTAATTTAAGCGTTGCGTGGACAGCAAAGGACTCCGTAGTTACTTTGGGAATTCGTTCACTGGTTGGAACGACTGGGCGACTTGCTCTAAGTAAGGAATAGGCTTGTGAGGAGGAATTTGTACCGAAAGATTGCGATAAGGTACAAGGCGTTGTGTATGAAATTATTGGGGGAGGAGTGTATTCCATCACCCATAGGGTGGAGGCATAAGGGAAATTACCTAGAAGCGTTGGTACAGTACCACGAGAATTAGAACCCTATATATAGTAATAAAGGCAACTGTTCCTAAGGTATTAGGTAGTCTGTATGAAGTGACTGCATATAAACATATACACATGTAGAAAATCCAATTCAAAAGATAGATAATTACAATAAATACAAAACTTCTCCTGTCTAGCATCTTTGTGCCGCCTGTCTATTCAAAATCACGCCGCTAGTTTGTATTGTCCCCATTTACTTGGACAATTGGTATGCAAATTGCGCCCTTATTATCGATTTGACCAACCGCTCAGGATGATTACTTTCTTTTAATATAATGAGTATCATGAAGCTCTATCGCCGGAAGAATACTTGGATCTATGTGATTAATAACCGTTGTTTAGATTCTGGAAAGTCTATCAAAGGCAAACATCTTAAATCTGATATATTGACGCATATATCCAATCCTGCATAGTGGAAAGTCCAATGCCGATATGCGTGGTGTGTTCCAATGGATTGGAGGTATTGCACCTTGGCTCCAATACATGGAAAATTAGCCCAATTAGCCTTTTATCCCTTTAGGCAATATGTTCAGCCTCCTGGAATTCAGTTTTGGCGTTGACTCTTTCCTCGGCAAATGTAGAGTGTGGGCGCCACTTGGCAGAGGTCCGAGGGGTACTTTCTTCCATCATCTTATCAACTTGCTCAAGAGACAGACCCTTGGTCTCTGGGACAAGGAAGTACGCATACACGAAGCAAGCAGTGCAAAGGCCTCCCCAGACGAAGAAGACAGAGGACTTCATGTTGGCCTCACCAGGGTTCTCTCCTACCATGTAAGGAGTGATGACAGCAATGATGGTGTTCCACAGCCAGTTGGAGGCAGTGGAGAGAGCAACACCGCGGGAGCGGATAGGAATGGGGAAGATTTCACCAATGAGAATCCAGGCGCCGGGGCCCCAGGTGGATGCGAAGAAGAAGATGTAGATGGCAATAAGTGCGACTTGGGCATTGACGGCCGAAATATTGTTGGCAATGGTACTACCACTGTCACTGATGTGGGTCTTGTTGAAGCCAATAGTAACGCCGAGGATAGCGACGATGAATTGACAGATGAGCATACCCAAGGCGCCGAAGATCAGAAGAGGGCGGCGACCGAACTTCTCGACAGTGTAGAAGGAGATGGGAGTTGAGAAAACGTTGACAATGGTGAAGATCATCGACGTCAAGAATGTATTGTCGATCGCGCCGGTGCTCTGGAGGAAAGTAGTGGAGAAGTAAAAGATGAAATTGACACCAGTCCATTGCTGCATCATCTGAAGGGAGGTTCCCAGGATGGTACGACGCAAGTTGGACTTCTGGACCCAAAGGCTACCAGTGAAACAATTCTTCCAGCTTCCAAACCAGCCGGCATCGGGGATAACGCTGCGCTCATATTCTTCGTTGGCGATGATCTCAGAGAGTTCAGCCTCAATGTATTCGGAATCGGGAGGCTGGTCGCGGACAATGCAGAGGGCCTTTCGGGCTTCCTCAATGCGGCCCTTCTTGACGAAATAGCGAGGCGAGTCAGGGAGGAATATAAGTCCACCAGCCAGAACGATTGCCCAGACAAACTGGATTGCAATAGGAATTCGGAAGGAACCGGTGTCTTTGCGCTTTTCAGTTCCGTAGACCAAGCAAGACGCCAGCATGAGACCGATGGTGACACAGAACTGGTAGCAAGCGACGATAGCACCTCGAACACTCTTAGGGCACTGTAAACAAAAAAGACAGAATGTTAGCGTGTGGTTCAAAATGCCATCTATCCGAAGGTAGAGACGGCTCTTACAATTTCACTAATATATAGAATGACAATGGCGGATTCGAAGCCAACACCAATACCAGCAATTAGACGACCGGCAGCAATAATACCAAGAGCGTTACCTCCAATGCCAGTGAGCATTTGAATGACAATGCCAATAGCGTAAATCGCACAGCCGGTGATGACGGTCCATTTGCGACCAAACCACTCGGCTACATCGCCTGCAAGGACAGCACCGAAAAAGGTACCAGCGGAGAGAATAGAAACAATGAGGGAGGAATGGGACGCAGTGAGGGTGGTACGACCGGGTTCAATGATGTCCACCCACATCTCGATACCGTTCACACCATTGATATATCCAGAGTCATACCCAAAGTAGATACCTCCGATCGAGGCAAAAGCGCACAGGGCATAGGCCTTCCAGGTAATTGGTGCCTCAATGGAGTTGACATCTGCAGTTCCACGAAGAGACATTTTGGCAACCAGGGAGTGCCTATTGTATGCCCAATGAATCGAGATATGAAGTGGAAAAGAAAAATTCCATTAACATGGGAAGTGATGAGCCTTATTATATAGAGTTTTATCTCTGTGTCAGCCACATGGGGTTCCAAGATTTCCAAGGTTTATGCCAGTGAAGTGCTTTTTCTCCTTTTGGCGCCCTTTGGCCTTTGCCAAGAACGTGATCCCACATGGGCCCAAGCCATAACCCCTCCCCCCCCCCCAACGGGTTTAATATCCAATTTGAGCTCTCACTCGGGATTTTAAAATTGCCGAACCAAGAACAAAGTGATAGCTATGAGGTGGACTGAGAATAAATGTTACAACTAGCTAGAAATGATATCGCAGTTGAGTTTATTCATGGGGTCCGCCTTCCCCAGCTTTTCCACGCTGAGACATAGTTGCAGTCAGGCCACCTTGTTTTCCCCATCCACTCGGAGATACCAAGTGAGAAGGTTACATTGGGGAAACCTTATTGGGTATAAAATAGGCCAAGGTTGTCACGCCTGAGAAAATATACTTTCTCAAAACTTTTAGGTAAGCCGAGTCGACCGAGTTACAAGACGTTCCGAAGTTTAACCGTGTGTCTGTACAGTCCGAGCCGGGGGAATACCGGACAGAAGTGGATTCACAGGTCAAGAATGGCTTAAATTGCCCAGAGACATGTCCGATCTAAATTTCCGCGCCGATACGAAGCCGGAAAGGACAACTGGGGCTTCCTCCTTTCATGGCTTGCGGCCAAATGGCATGCATGATTAGAGACAAAACTAAAACCCCAACTGGGACTACAAATTTGGCATATCACCAAAACCCAAACACTGGGCTCATTCGAAGGTTGAAAATTATTAATATGGAGAAACCCCGGAGAGCGTGGAGCCCCGCTTTGCACTTTTGCGGAGATTTCACCCCGTGGGCTTTCCGCACTGCCGAAGGTTCAGGCCGTGTCGGGAGCTCATTGGCCATAATTTCCGTTCCCCGTGTCTTGGAAGGTTCCCGAGTGAACTGCCCATGTGGTCGGGTTTTAGAACGGAATTGTCTACAGCCACACTTCATTAAAATAGAAAGATCGGAGAGAAAACCTTTCCAAATTACAAAGGTTTATAAAGTAGTGAAGGGCCTTCCAAGGTTGGCATTTTGGGCTATGTAACCTTGGAAGGTGAGGTCTCATTTTTTGTATTAACAATCTTATTTTAGGACCTCGGCAGAGTTTTGACCCGGCAGAACCTTCCAAGGTTACATGTCCACGGATATGTCAAAAGACGGGATGAAAGATTAAGCCAATAGAACAAGAGTGATCACGTGCAGTCGGCCTAAAAGGTCACTTTGGTTTGTACTATAGAGGGATACTAGCCTAATTAGGTAGTCTTAGCTCTATTCCACGGTTCACTATGGTACCATCTAAAGAAATCGATCTTGGTCCACGGGTACGGAGTATACGGAGTACGGAGTACTCCGTTGATTCTCCCAAATTACGAAAGGTTTACAAAAAGGCGGGGTCCATTTTAACGAGGTATGACTGTATCACCGAAAGGATTCGGCGAATTCCACTCGGTACACTCAAGGGATCGGACCTTCCACAGCGCCCGGGACGGGGGTAATCCCCCACGTGATTCGGTATAGGACCGGGGGCAAAGTCAAATCTAAGTCGCTAAAAATGTAAACATTACGCTATCTCCGTGGAAGAAACGGTATTATTAATAAGTAACTACTAATAGACCGTATCTACCACCATAATATATTTTTACTTTATTCTGAGTAGGTTGGTGTTTCTTATTAGAACAAAAAATATTTTTTTGATTTATGTGATGAATCGAGCATGTGATCTCGGATTGTCCATGGATCATCTGACCCTCGAATCTTTAACTTGCAACAAAAATCAGTAGAGGAATCATTCAATGCGCATTTGCCAATGGCCTCGCCATCACCAACCCCCTTGAAAGGCGGTGCCCGGTGATCCCTCGCTGACTCTTTAATCTGGAATGTGTGAAAGGCTAGCGGTCGGGCTCAAGAACTGCGTGGTTGATCGTGTATTCTACCTTTGCGAAGTCGCAATACTCGTGTATAATGTTCGTTAAAACCCTTGCACGTATGCCAAAGTCTTTAGGGCTATACTAAAAGACATCCGGCGTCATATCCACAGAACTCTTTTGATATTGTCTCAGCGCATCGATGAAATGGTCGACGTGGGTGATACATATAGTTTGGCTAATGACCTGCAGCATCGAATCGATACCTCCCTCACCCATGTGTATGTAAGGGTTATACTCGGCGGTCCATTTAGGGTCTGCAAAATAGTATAATGCCTTTCGTATGGAATCGAGGCAGTACAAGTTGTGGAAAACTTTCAAAACGATGAGATAGCCGCTTTCCTCACATGGTACCTCGGGTGATGTCTTGTTGGGAAGTTGAAGGGCTTCCTTGTAGGATATACGAGTCATTTCGTCTTTGGTTAGACATAGCGTCAGTATAAAGTTCTGTTGTAGTGGAGTACTACGTGGGGTAGAAGTAGAACAAGAAGAAGTTGTTAATTTGTCAAACTAGTAAATCAGGGTTTAAATACCCTATCTATGTGAAACCATCCGAAGACTGCTCAGTCTGTCAAACATATATGCCTGCATGTTCAACAAGTCCCTTCCATAGTCGGTTGTTTTCTGTGGTTGGCATTCCCTGACATAGCGTTACATCACTGTTGATGCCGTTTTGGAATTTCACCAACTTGTGGGAGATGACAGTGTCGGCCGGTGCGTTGATGAAATCATATCTCAAGTACAAAGATATCCCAAAAGACGAGGTGCGTATATGGCAAAGTAAATCCATCCCGTCCGTGTCCTGCATCAGACTTCTGCCCCTGGGGAGCATTGTACACAACAATGGCGAGTGTAATATTGATAAGGAATGATGAATGTAAAACAAATACCTAGGACCTCAATAATAGTCATAGAAACAATTTGGAGAAAGATGGGGAACAGATGCAAATTCAATCTGATCGATAAGTGGGGAGATACAACTTTCAAGGTTGGAATTCCCAACGGCCCGGACCGGACCGCCCAATTGAGCGCCTAACTCTAATACATATAATACATACATACCTATCTAGGTACATGCAATTGCCCGAACGCTAGAAACTTGTCCCATATTAGCTAGGGAAAAGAGAAAGTAGAGCCAAATTATAGAGACTAATTACGCACCCACGTCGGTATATAGTACTCTTGTCGGACTCCGATCCCCTCCGTAGCAATAATATAAATTTGACCAGGGGGCATATGGAGCTAGTCCTAAGAATCCATTAGGGGATGCGAAAGGACCTCGCTAGAAACTTGCCCAGGAGTCATGTACTCACATGACTCATCCCTCTTTCAACATAAACCAAGGTCCCTTTACTATTGAACGTTTTGAAATGCGTTGAAAGATTTCCAAGATTTTTGTCCTTTATTAAAAGCTCACCCCACTATTGCCATGAACACGACCGCGGACGCTACGTTTGGCCCCCAACTACGAGGGCATTTCGACTTTACCCTCCTATTTGAGCAAAGCATTTTCTCGGTTGGCCAATCGGCAATCTTACTACCTACCTCGCTTTTCCGGATTACTGTTCTGAGCCGGAGGAAGCCAAGTTTTGAGGCGAGCACCTTGCTCTGGATCAAGCTCGTAAGGCTTTCAACATCCGATGCCGCGTTGCTGCTAACACGGGAAGATTGCCGTATTTATCCTTTTTGGGCTTCAGTTGGCGAATTTGGCGCTATGGAGCATCTTGTCGACCGCACTTACCCAATTCGCGGTGGCAGCTGCTTCTCTCTCGGTCGCTGATGTCATAGTTATAGGTTCGCTGCTCTACGCAGAGCATCGCTACTCTTACTCGCCGTCTTTGCTCCTTAGCGTCTACTTGTCGATTACTATTCTTCTTGACATTGCCTATGTCCGCTCACTCTTCCTTCGGGGAAGTCTAGATGCTATCGGTGCAGTCACCACAGCAATCATTGCAACTGAGCTTCTAGTCCTTGTGCTCGAACAAATCCCAAAACGGGGACCGGCTATTCTCAAGACATCCAAGGAGTTTTCGAGTGGCTTGTGGAACCGCTCTGCATTCTGGTGGTTGAATTCAACATTCAGCAAGGGCTATTATTCTTTCCTCCAGGTCGACGATCTGTATAGCCTTGACCACAATCTAGACTCTTATCGTCTTGCTTCGAAATTGGATCAAACATGGAAATGTGGTACGTTATCAGAATTACTATCCCGCCGTTATGATTATTATTCACGCTGGTTTAAATACCAGTTGATAAAGCCAGGAAACATTGCCTAGCGTTTGCGACATTTACTGCATTCCGGGGTGATTTCTGGAAGGCCGTCATACCAAGGCTGTGTTACACCGGCTTCAGTTTCGCCCAGCCCTTTCTCATAAATAAAATCGTCGATGTTGTCGGGACATCAAAGTCGAATCGCCCCCAGGGTACGGTGGGAGGTCTCGTCGGGGCCACGGCCCTAGTATATCTTGGACTCGCTGTATACTTTTTTTTACTGAACTTGTGAGCCTTTGCTAAGCCTATTTTCACAGTTTTCTAGATGCCACTACACTCATCACACCTACCGTTTGATCACGTCTATCCGTGGTGGACTTGTAGCACTGATTTTTAACAAAGTCATGGATCTGGAGGCGTCCAATGCTAAGGACTCTGCTGCTGTACCTCTGATGAGTACTGATGTTGACGGGGTTGTCAACGGCTTACAGAAGATTCACGACATCTGGGCCAGCGTCATCGAGTTGGGCCTAGGCGTGTATCTGCTGCAACGACAAGTCGGCACAGCTTGCTTCCTGGTACTAGTGCCTAGTCCATTACGGACGACGAGCTTCAAGAAGTCGGCCATGCCACTATCTTGGCACTCATCCAGAGCATCCACAATAAGATATACCTTCAGAAAGTTGCATCGGTCCAATATCTCAAGCAAAATGTTCCAGAGATTTCGCCATGACGTAACGCCCTCATTGAAACGGTCGTTCTTGGTGTCCCACCGACGTCGCAAAGATTCTTTAAGCTCGATTTGCTGGCTCGTCAACTTTAGAATTAAGCCCTTGATTATGAATTCAAGGGTGTTGAGCTCGTTGTCGGCATTTTGGCAGAAAAAATATGTCACCGTAGCTAATTTATGCCGTACGCGTAAAAGCTCTTCAACAAGACCGACCGACATCATGGTCTTCCCTTTCCTAGCACCCCCCTTGATCTAGAGCAGACAGACATCTGATCCATTTCGCCAATTGCGATACTGCGGGTCTTGTAGAATCTACTCGAACGATTGACGGAGTAACTTGTCCTTGGTCTCTTTCAGCCGATTTTTCACGATTAGTGAATCGGGGCAGCGAAGATGTCGGAGGAACAACCGATCGATATCTTCAGTAGTGTTTTCTATGAACGGTGTAAGTTTCATGAATCCAACTCATTAAATAGAAGCCTACCTACACTGATGGAATTCCGCTGTTCCGTAGTTGTTTTCAATCTGAAGCCCATGGTTAGTGCAGGTGAAGTTAATTGATGCCATGATCAGAGTCACTCGGGATGTCGGAGTTTGCGCTCAAGGAAGTTGCAGGCGGACTTGGAGTTTACTATACCCCAGTATCTCCATTTTGTGACCTTGCGGGTAACCGCAGACAAACCGCAGTACGACGTTGTCATCTTGCGTTGCAATAGAGACTATCCTAATTTGGTTTAGCTTGGCCTTCGGGCAGTTTCACGGTCAAAGAAAGAATATGATGTTGCACGCGTAGGTAGGAAAGAGCATTTTATACAGGAGCAACATTTATTCTTATACTGCTTATCCTAATCTCATGAGCTAAACTATCCGTGCAGTTAGTTAGGAAAAGGATAGAACCCAAACCAAAATATGAAATGATGAGGCTAGAAATATGAGCACTATCATGCTAGTTGAATCCGCGCGAACAGCTAAAATGGTGGAAACGATAATACATTCTCAAGCTTTCGTGAATGACTGAGGGGGGAAGCGAGCAAATTAGTCTCGTATGCATGGCTATTGAACAGCAATGAAACCTGCGTTTGAGGGTTGTCCTCTCTATACTGAATGTCTAACTAATTTTCCACAGGAATTAATTTGTTGACTTTACTCAATTCAGGGTGCGCCTAATTTCATGGCGCGAATTGGCGAGGCTCTTTAATATATCCTTTATTATTGACTACATCGGTACGTACTCGCAGTAGTTCCAATCACAGATTTGACCTACTGAGGAGAGACGGAGGGGGAAAGCAATTCAAAACAGACAACTATATGGTGGTAGCATCAATAATCACAAGTCCAAGATTAAAAACCTAGGCGATTGATATTCCCTTTCATCCTTTTTTCATCGCCCTACAGCCATTTCTTCTCATCTGAACCCAGAGGTTTAGGCATTATATCCCAACCAACTTCTACCCCCTCGAGAGACGCAGAGTGCCGAACGGCAGTCATCTTCCCAAAGCCCGTTTCCCGCGTCTCCAAGTATTCTTCAGGGACATCTTTAGTGCATGTGAAGTCCTGTGTCTCGAAGCCTGATTTGCCTTCGAACTGACCAAGAGATCGCAGATACTTCATGACACCTGCCAGAGACACGTCGACCTGCCATGAACCGCCTTCTGTAGCCTGCTTATACAGTGCTGCTTCAATACCAGCAGCAAGGAAATAACCTCCAGCGTGATCCAATATTTGACAAGGAGTGGGACGGGCTGCTTCCTCAGCACCGAAGTGTTCGGCCTCTGAGATGTTCATTCCAGCACAAGTCTGGATCAGCGAGTCAAATCCGCGTTTGTCGGACCAAGGGCCATCGGGACCATAGGCAGACATGTTGGCGCAGATAATGTTACGGTGTTGGAACCGTTTTGAAAGAGCATCAGGCGAGAAACCGCGATGAGCGACACCTCCAGGGCGGAAACCTTGGACAAACACATGGGCCTCTTCAAGTAGCTGCGATAGTTCATTTTGATCCGACGGGGAGTTCAGATCAAGCTGAATTGTACGCTTGCCTCGGCCAAAGTCACGATCCATAGTTGGGAGATCGGGAAGGTTAGGGCTTGTGACCCAGAGAACATCAGCGCCATGAGCAGATAGCGTCTTTCCGGAAAGAGGCGCGGCGATCACGCGAGAGAGCTCGAGAACACGGAAACCGCGAAGGGCTTTATCAGACCGTGATTGCATCGTCGGAGGGAGTCCAATAGGCCCATCACAGAGTTTGCGTAGAGTAATAGGGAAATCAGCAATCTTTCGGGCCTGGGGAAGTACGTCCCACTGGGCATAGGACCGAAGAGCGGAAATGACAAGGCGATTCTCGAAAGCAGCTGCCTCGAGATCGACCGAACACCATTCTTTGATCTTTGATCCTAGTTCCGCACGAGTAGCTTTTGGTTTGCAGCCGACAAGAGCCAAAGCACCGTCACGATGATTGGGGAATGAGTCATGTACGCGCACATAGCCATCGGAAGTCTTGTGTAAACCACCGATGGGACCCCATGGCGACGGGGCGGGCTTGTCTGCCAGAGTATATAGCCTCTCGGACTTGAACTCAATCGCTGCATGTTGCAAGGGAACTGTCACCGTAGGCAAAGCCGAGTGAGATCGATGAGCATGAATCTGCGCGGCCAACAAGGCAGAAAGACCGATTGAAGCTTGCGCAATGTGGGCAATTTTGAATGAAGAAGGCAGACCAAGACCATGACCGGGGAGCTGAAGCTTTTCCAAGGATGCTGCAGGTAGACCCAAGGTCGTCCATAGATGATCTACGCTGTCCTTGGGTGAGAAGTTGGAGCGATCCTGAGGGGTTGCAGATGCGCCTGGGTTGCCAAATACACTGGTGCCAACAGTGCTATCTAGAACAACAGGGACGGCAATGGTCAGAAGAGGTCCGTGTTGCTGGGTACCTAGTGTGTCGCGCTCTCCCACTGTTCCCTGTTCCCAGGGTCGGCGAATGGTGCACTTCCATGCCAACGCAGGCTCGAAGAACATGTTGACGATTATATCTTCGGGTTGCAGGTGGTAGAGAGACATGACGCGCTCATTTGTCAGGATGTTCGCATTCTTGACACGTTCGTAAGCTTCCGTGGTGTCAAACATGATATCGAATGTCATCTCAAAAGGACCTGAGTTCTTGGATCTGATGATTTTGGCAATGTCCATCATTTGACACTCGCCTTGAGGAATAGGCTTGAATGAAAGAGATACGAGGGTTTCTGAGAGTAGCTTTTCTCTTTCAGATACAGAAAGTCCGAGAGGAACGGCATTTTCAGAGGAAGGAGGATTGTTGGCAATCATCCTTATGCTGATAGGGAAGAGGTTGATCTCTTCGCCGGCTATCAGATCGACGAGATGGTAGACATTGAAGCGGAAGACAGGACCCGCGGCAGTCTCATGAGGTGAAAGAGGAGAAGCAAAATTGCCTGTTGTGGCGACCTGGTTCTTGTAGGGCATATGCAGGATTGACGCGCGAGCGTTGTTGGCAATGGTATAAGAAAGTTCCTGGGATGGCGCAACAACTTCTCCTAGAATGCCAAGATCGTGTCCAGCGACTGGGGTAGGTTCGATTGGACCCATCGTTCCGTTCCGACCGTAGAAATGGAACAGAAGCTGACACTGTGGTGATTTGTCCAGTTCGGGAAACAGGTTTTGGGTATAGGCGCGCACATCTGCGAGGAAGGTGTCGATTTGGCCGATGAGAATAGGGTCGCGGACGCCACCAATAAATATCGTGCGATATCCCAGCTTTTCAACTCCCTCCAACTTGACTTGGTAGACAGTCGTGGGGATGAATTCGGCGCCACTGACGCGGACAGTTTTCTCTGTCAACTGCTCGTATGAGGCGTCATCGAGGACAAGGACTCCTCCGGGACCAGGCAGACGATCGGGCCTTGTCTTCTCGTACAACGTATGAGCAGCGACGGAGAGTGGAGTGCATCGCTCTTTGGGTGATAAGGGAGTCAGATCAAAAGAGTCTTCTCGCATGGTAGCGATCATTGATCGTCCTTTCGGAAGTGCGCAAATGCCACCACACTCCATGATCTTGCCCATATGCCAGGCCACACCAGCACGTACACCATGATGCATGGAAAATGCAGCAAAGGGTGCGGGATCGTAACAACGACCACCAAGAATGATGTCAGGGCTCGTTTCCAGAGCTTTCAAGAATCTTGATATTGAGTGTTAACTTGACTCGCGGACAACAGGAAATGTGTAGTAACATACGGCTCAGCGCCCATCTGCGCAACAATATCGATGGCGCGGTCAGCGCTTTCCACTGTCAGTTCTTCCACGGGACCACACGGGCCAACCTTTTGGCTGATAATGCGGTGCTTAAGGAGATCCCTTTGGAAGCCGGCAGAGATAGTGGCGACTTTAAAAGAAAAGCTTTCCTTCGCTGCGATTTCTTGAACAATTTCAAACATCTCTTGGACATGCTTGTCACTACCATCGCCACCCACGGAACCGATCAGAACCTGTATTTTGTTGTGGAAACAGGCCTGGAGAATTGGAGTCAGATCGCGTATGTAAGAATCACGGCCACAGGTCATCTTGTTCAAGCCGAGCTTGTAAGGTCCGCCATCTGTGGACCCGCTGTCGACGATAATCGCCTTGGGGGCGAACTTCTCAATCCCATACCAGAAGTGCTCAGCCCGGTAGCCATACCCGAGCATAGCATTGGGGGTGAGAATATTGAATTCAGACATGGCGAACGAGATGAAGACTGAATTCCGTAAATCAATGAATCGATCTTCATGCAATGCGGGGTGTTCTAATAGTCTCGGCGCTCGGTAAAAACCGAGGAGGCAAGTTCCCAAACCGATGGAGCCAACGGCAAGATACCGAGTGAAGCCCCTTACACAGGACAGCACGGTTATTCGGCTTCGCGTTGTTGGTAACATTAATTGGAACTCTCCCATTTGCCTCTGCTTCGATCAATAAAGTCTCTCATTCTATCAGCCCTGTGGCTGTCTGCAATAACAAACATGAGTCTCACAAAACTACTATCGTCTTTCGGGTGGATCTCGGAGACATTTAGCCAATCTAAACCTCTCCAATACTCTGCGGGAAGCGACACAGCTTCAGTGTCTACGATCTCCATGCCACGGTTCGACGAGCTTCCCTTGAAGCAGGGCGACCCGAAGGGCTCAGCCTGGGGACTCTGGGGAGACCACGATGAGCGCGGGACGTTAAATTTGATCACTGACGATGTCGTGCGCGCTGCTTCGGCGGAGTCCATCGAAGGAAAAGTTGTAAGCTTGAAGTAAACTTGCCTGCGATCGTATGTTTTGTCCGCTGTGCTGACGCAGGTGAAGCCTTCCTTTGGATGTTCCACTTAAGCCTATGAACCCTCGCAGAAAGCCCTGCTCGCACACTCTCATTGCCAAGGGACATGCAAACGACGACGAGGTGAGTATCTCGTCGGCTTGCACAGTAGTGATAATGGAGCAAAGTAGCTGACCGTCCCTCCAGCTCGATTTCAACACGCAAAGCTCGAGTCACTGGGATGGGCTGCGACATTTCCCGTACTCCGATACTCACCAATTCTATAATGGAGTTGTCCAGAGTGAAATCTCCTCTAGTCACAAGATCGGTATTCAGAGTAAGGCATCCTATAAACCAAGATGGCGTACGACCTACTGACGTGGCGATCCTAAAAGACATCGCGGAGAAACCAATTGTGACCCGCGGAGTCCTTCTCGATTGGTATGCATATGCTCAGCGAAAAGGTCTACCCCATCACCCATTCACAAATCAAGCCATTCCTCTTGATGAGCTACTCCAAGTTGTCAGGGAGCAGCGGGTCACTTTCCGTCAAGGGGACGTTCTCGTTATTCGAACAGGTTGGACTGCGGCGTATTCACAGCTGACTGATGCCGAGAAAGAATGTCTAGGGGGACGGGATGATCGTGCATCCTGTGGAGTTGAAGCCACCGAAGCGGCAATCAGATGGCATTGGGAGCAAGGGTTTTCTGCTGTTGCTAGTGATACCGTGGCGTATGAGCAATGGCCATCACCGAAGCACTGGGGCGTTTGTATGCATGAGGTAGGTGACAAGCATTTTTTGGCTAATCATAAAACACGAGAGCTCACCAATATGCGCAGGTTTTCCTGAGTGGATGGGGAATGCCCATTGGCGAGTGCTGGGACTTAGAAGCGCTGAGTGAAACTTGCAGAATGCTCGGCCGTTGGACTTTCATGCTCACGAGCCAGCCTCTCAATCTCCCTGGAGGTGTTGCCAGTCCGCCCAATGCCACCGCAATATTCTGAATTAACAACAAGGGGAGAGAGAGGATTGGAATGGACATTGATGACAGACCGGGAAACCATAACCTAGAGCAATGTGAATGATATTCATCTAGTTAAAGAAGAGTAGTGTACAAGGGAGTCGAAGTAGAGAGAGGAGAGGGCACCTTTGCGCTCTGCGGTTTGGTAGATAGCTCCAGCTCTCGCTCTCTCTCCTTTCTTCTTTCTCCCTCTATCTCCCACTAGCTGTCTCAGCATCAGTTCGTCCTGCTTCTTCAGGCCGCTTGCTGTCAATAGTTACTCTATTATCAAAATGCAGGATTGTCGCCTAAAGCATTCACATCGTCAAAAAGGTTTGATCTGCAGTAGGATATCATTCTTTTTCGCGGCACTTCTACCATGTTTCGATGACCACCTCGATAGAGCTTTTCCGCGACCATTTACAAGTCAAGGAAAAGCAAAACAGAAGCATTGTCAGCACTCTTACCTGCTCCGATGGTTTGGGTTATTTGTCAGCGGCGGTTGACTTCATCCGTTAATCTGATTGATTCGTCGGCCGAATCCGAGGGACTCGCGGAAGATACGAGGGTGGACCACTTCCCCACCCCACCCCCACACCGAAGCGTGCTTGGGGCATACCGCTCAACAGCATTCGGCATTGGCTCGGTATGACTGCGGCATCTAACCGACATTGGTGGCGTGGCCGTTGGTCTTGGCGCCAGAACGACGGCAAACCCCAGTCCAAGTCGATACCCCGGATTGATCAGAGATCCCATGTCCCCGGACAGATAGCGAAATGCGGAGGTGATAGTTCCCCATACTACAGGTCATGCTCGCTCTCCGAATGCATAAAAGCGTCTCCGGTCTCAACAGTTCTCCTTGAACAAAGTTCCCTCGTCTGGCCCATATTTTACATTGTGCCGCTTTCTTGCCTCTCCCCAATTGTTTCTTACCTGTACAAGAGAGCAAGAAAATATGATACACTCCAGCACGGATCCGGAGAAGGCGGACAGTGGCGACCGAAAGGATGTCACAACATTCCTTGAGAACATTCCTGCGGACGAAGCTCTCGCTCAGTATTCGGATGCGGAGAAGACCAAGGCGTTCCAAAAGCTGGACTGGAACTTGATTCCTCTGTATGATCTCATCCCTATCTACATCGACATGTCTGTCCAGCTGCTAAAGCTCATAGCCTCGGTGTTCTCTATATGCTCTCCTACATTGACAGAGGCAATGTTGGAAATGCCTATACGGCCGGTATGGGTAAAGAATGGGGCATCACTTCTAACCAGTATTCCTGGATTATTACCGCATACTACCTGGCTTATATCGCTTTTCACTGGTTCATCCTGCTGTGGAAACTTGTGTCTTTACCGGTTCGTAGTCCTTCCCTTTCGAATCCCTCGGCGACTGACGCGAAGTTCAGTTGTGGGTTGCCCTGATGGCGTTTGGATGGGGTGTGGCGAGTATTCTCCAGGCCGCGACTGTGAATTTTGCCGGAATAGTCGCACTGCGGTGCTTGATTGGACTCTTCGAGGCTGGCTTTGCCCCTGGAGTTGCTTTGTTCCTTTCCTTCTTCTATCATCGATCAGAGATGGGCTTTCGATACGGCCTTTTCATCTCGTTTTCTCCAATTGCCAACTGTTTTGCATCTGCACTAGCCTATGGTATCGTTCATGCCAAAAGCTCGCTCTCCCAGTGGCAGCTTTTGTTTATCATTGGTACGTCAGGGGATTCGATCGACAATTGTGGTCTGCTGTGAGGTTGTGCTAATCCTTTTTCTTACTATTGAATTCAGAGGGTATTCCAACTATTTTGATCGCGCCTCTTGCATTCATGTTCCTTCCGAAGGGGCCCGGTGAATGCCGATTCCTTACCGAGAGAGAATGAGATCGTTCGCCTTCGTGCCCTCTCCGCCCGTGGGCACGAAGAAAAGGGCAAGTTGAACATGAAGCAGGTTTTTGCTGCCCTTTACGACTACAAAAATTATTTCCAAGCCGTGATAATCTTCTGTCTCAATGTGGGCTTCCCTGTCTCTATCTTCAAGTTGCCAACGTTGGAAAGCTAATGGTTGATTTCTATTTAGGCGGCGTTTGCTGCGTTGCCTGCCTTTTTGACCACTATCATTAAGGACATTGGATATTCCTCGATTCAAGCACAAGGCCTCTCCGCGCCACCATACCTGGCCTCTTATTTCATTTGCCTTGCGTCTTCGTTTTTATCCGATAAGGTTAAGAACCGCTCTTACTTCCTAAGTGCACTAAGCACAGTAGGCGCGATCGGATACCTGATTCAAGCCCTTGTCAAAACTAGCGCCGTGCGATATTTTGCCACCTACCTTATTTGCGGCGGCGTCTTCCCCGCCGTGGCGCTCACCTTCACCTGGGTGACTGACAATCAGGGTTCCGCTTCCAAACGAGGCGCGGGATTGATTATATTCGGTATGGTTGGTCAAACCGGCTCGATTGCTGGCTCTCGGTTTTTCCCTAAGGAGGAGGGACCGTTTTATATCAAGGGAATGGCCATTAGTGCAGGACTTTTGTTCTTCGCTGCCATCCTCGCTCAAGTCCTGAGAGTGCTGCTGTCCCGGGAAAACAAGCTGCGGGACCGTATCCATGGCACTGTACATAGCACTGACATGTCAAACGACGTAGCAAACGCGGGGGATCTGCACCCCAGCTACCGCTTCATGCTGTGATCGGAAGTCATTGGATAGAATAATGAAGGGTTACTGGTCTTTTCACGTCCGAAGCAACTGGTTTTGGTTTTTATATATTCAAATTTGGAAGGTCTGAACTAGAGCTCCGCAAAGCCCATAAATGGGCCCGAACCCCGGGCCCAAAGCCCAACCAGCAGTGGGCTGTGGGCCTAACCTTCGAAGCCCAACCCAACCCACATCCCATCAATGGGGGCCCATAAGGCCCCCATTAAAGCCCATTAAAAGGGGTTCAACCGGCATCTTGTAATCGGTATACAATATTGTATTCTGACCCTTTTACTAGTCATATAAAATTCAAATTTAGTGTTTATAATAACAGTAGCTATATAAGTATACATTTTAATTTTAAAGATAATCCGACTAGTAGAGGTCGAGATACTACAAAAAAGGCTGTTTTACTGCTTGATATATAACTATTTAGGATCTAGATAGGAGTACTACTACTTTCTAAGTGAACTTCTATAATTTATAAATTATCTAAAGAACGCGTTTTATCGGGTTTTTAAATGTGATTTAGAGACATAACTATTAATTAATTCTAAACCATTTAAATTAATAAAATATTACCTTTAGAATAAAGCCTATAAACGGGGGTAAAACGAAGGGTAATTAAAAAAACCCGAGACGGTAGTTCAACTTCTGAATTCTTGGCATATTTGTACTATTTTGGGCTTATTTGGGGGCCCATTAACCCGCAGTGGGCTTCTCCTTAGGCCCGTAGCCCACCGGTGGGCCCGAAGGTAGGGCCCAAAGCCCAGCCCATTTGCGGGTTGGGTTGGGCTGGGCTATGGGCTTTATGGGCTTTGCGGAGCTCTAGTCTGAACTAGTAAAATGAAATCTTTTCTCGTACGTGCGAATCTATGAATGATCTCATATATCTCTCTTGAATGGCTTCTTGCTACCTTCCCATAGAAAATGGTAAGTTCCCACCCAAGAAAAACTACCTGGGCACCTTAAGAGGAATGAATATTCGCGGGTCATCGAAAACCTGGGGTGTGTGGGGAAAATCTGATTATGTAACCAAATCCCGGAACGCCGATGTCAAACCGTCGCACTTCCATATCATTCCATTTCCTCCGTCTTACCCTTTCATACCATTGAACTACAATGGAGTCTGCTCCCCGGGAAAAAGGACGGAGGTATGGCTTTGCCTGTTTAGTCTGCCGGCGCCGCAAAGTCAAATGCGACGGCAGATGGCCGACCTGTGTCAACTGTGCACGATTGAAGGAGACCTGCTCATATAAAGAAAAGAATTCCTATGCACTTCACCTAGCCGGTGGATTGCGATCAGAGCAGGCTCGCGTTCAGGAGTTTCACAAGCATATCAGGGAGCTTGCTGCTATGGACAGTGCCGCGCGAGATCGACGCCTTACAGATCTGGTATCTCAGCTTGACCTGAACGGACCAGAGCCCGAGGACCTAGCTCGGAGTACAGATCTTGTATTTCCTTCTGTTATTGGTGGGGATAGACAGCATGACACGGCGAATGATGTTTCTTACGACGGCGGCGCCCAGTTCAGCATAGACAAGGAAGGTAGAGTAAGTCTAGTTGTGGCTCTGCGTTTCATGCAAAGGACAACTTTTTTGACAACTATGCTAGCAGCAGTACTTTGGGGCTACCTCACGGTTTCATCCAATTCCAGAGCATGACCATAGGCTCGATGCCGGGGTCGAATGCAATGGACCTGAGACGCAGGAAATGGAAAGCTACCACCGAAAATGGCTGTACTCGAATGCTCGTTTTCAAAGTCCGTGGGAAAAGACGGCTCATGCGAATATGAGTCATTATACTGATGTTGATCCGAGCATTTGTTCCAGTCTCCTAGAGGTGTATTGGTCATGGCAGGCACCTCTACATAATTGCATATATCGACGTTGTGAGTAAATCTCTTTACGCCGCATATCATTTTCTTCGGAAGGCTAACGATGCAAAGGCTTTTATCGCGATATGGCTCTTGGGGGTCCTTATTTTTCACGATTTTTGTTAAACGTCATCTTTGCTCATGCTTGTCGCCACATGCCCGAAAATGATCTCCGTTTCACTCCATTTGAGCGTGGGGAGACTTTCCTGCGAGATGCGATGCTACTTTTGATTGACGAAATGCAACAAAGCAAACCTCGATTACCCACTATCCAGGGTCTTTTGATTTTGGGGGGCCGCCAGTGTGCAGTGGGAAGGAGCAGCGAGGGATGGCTATACACTGGCATGGTCAGTCTGCTTCTTCAACTGACATTATTATGCCAAACCTGTTCTGATAACTCCAGGCAATCCGAATGATAACCGACCTTGGTTTACACATACCAAGAAGCAAGGCTTCATTGATGAAAGAATTTGAGCCTGATGATCTGGAAGTTCGAAAACGACTGTATCTGTCAGTCTATGTGTGGGACAAGTGAGTTAAGATGATGGCCTTCCAGTGCGCGGTCAGACTGAACATGATGGCTGAATTTAAAAAGATCAATCAGTCTGTCCTTAGGGCGACCCCCATCCCTGAAGAATATGCCTTATGACCCTTCCACCCTCCGTATGTCGCATTCGGATACGAGTTTGCTCCTCGGTGTGGCTAACAATTATCTAGTTGATTTATCAGACGAGGAGGATCTGTGGCAACCTCCCCATTTACTGGAGACAGACAAACTGTATCCAAAGACTAAGTGCCACAGCACCTTGACTTTCATGCATTTTTGCAATTTGGCCCAAGTATGTCATCTGGGGGTTTCTTGGCTTGAGCAGGCACTGACTATCTAAATTCAGATAATCAACGAGAGCTACAATACCGTATATAATAGTCCCGCTCGGAACATCAACCCGAATGTCATCTTTGAATTGGAAGAGAAACTGGTTACATTCCAACAACAATTGCCAGCCACGCTCAGGATTGAAGAAAGGGCCAATCTTCAATCCTGTGTCCCACCCCACATCCTCTGTCTGAAGTAAGTGAGGAATTCCATTCTGAGCCCGGTCACTACTGATTATCATTCGCAGTGTTCTCTGCCATACTCTCTATATCCTTCTATATCGACCTTTCTTCATTTGGTGTTGGGATGAAGAACTACGACAACACCCTCTAGCGCTCCGAGCCCAGACTGTTTGCACGGAACAAGCAGCCGGTGTCAACGACCTCTTTAGAGCATATGGACAGCTATTCAACTTTCAATACCAAAGTTATTTAGTATCATATTGCGTCTACACTGCTGCAACAATTGACGTGAGGCTCGTACGGCACGACGATAAAGCCCTCGCTGAGATGGCCACGAACCGACTAGCGATCACACTTCGGATGCTGGAAACAGAAGTCAAGCAAACACCGGGCATCAGACGAAGTATTGAGATCATTCGATCCCAAATTGGTGCGCCATTAGCGTCAGGTTCACAACGCCAGACCAGGATGTCGTCGGAAGTACCCGATGCGAGTCTCTTGAACAGGGAAAGGCCGACTGGAATACCTCTCCAATCCATGATCGATACACTCCCTCAAGCGGCGCGGCCGCCACAAACCGTGTCAGACACAGGCTTATACGGCCCGTCGGCCGAATGTGTTGTCACAGGGCCATCTCAGTTACTTTCATCGGAAGGATTAAGAGTCGCGATAAATCCAAATCTTCCAATTGATTCAGGGTGGGCTGATTGGAATATGGATGATTCTGGTGGTGGATTTGTGCCAGACATGGCTTACTGGTTCCCCTGAGATCTACCTCGAAATTTTATTCAATAATGGAACTCAGTTCATCCATGGGGCGTACACAGACCAATCGGGCCACTTGATAATGCATGTCAAACATTCAATCTTGTTCAATTCAATTCCCAAGTCAGTCATATCTATCCAGGTTTAGTCGATTCCTCTTCATTGCAAAGCTTGGAACTATTCCAATCCTCGATATCCATCCTACCGATCGGACAGAAGGACCGAATGTGAGCGCAACCCACCCGTCTCTGCGTGGCCTCGGCAAATATTTCGTCTGACAGTGTCCCAATCGGGTGCAGCTCGCTGCTCGTCTGTTTCGCGGGGCATGATCGAGCCCCTCGGCAAGATACCGAGAAACGCAGTGCCACGCACAACACCGAGCATGACCTCCACTTGACTAATCAGCCTTTTGCAATTAAATGGATGCCAAGGACGCAGTCTTCAAATACCCATTTGAAATTTCATGATCTTCGGTAATACACGGTGATCAAAACGGCAGAGTCAGTAGGCACAAAGACGCCCCGCATGCTGGGGATGTGGACTACATTGAGAACGCTGGACAATTCGCAAAGCCCGCAGCTCCTCCGGAGAGAAGTAGTATTCGGCATTCTCGGTCTTTCTGTCTTCTTCAGAGTTTTGATCCACTGGGCTTCCCCGCTTTGCGGGGCTTTGCTAGATGCGAGACCGTCGTCATACCGTGGGTCTGTCTGTCGGCGCAATGCCGAGTGCATGGTTGCCATGGAGTATAGAAAGGAGCCATTGTTCCTCCGCTATATTTTTCTCTCCGTGCCCTTCTGTGTTTGCTTGAATGAAAAGAAGCGATGACTTTGATCACTGCCGGCGCTGTTTTATCTCTGTTTCCTACAATTTCCCTTTGCAAAGACCTCATTGTTGGCCCTTCAGTAGTGGAAATCACTAAGAAATTCAACGATGTCTTTCCTTACGACAACTTCAATCGCAACGTCACCGTGCCTATGTGGGGCACCAACCTTTTGAATGGGAAAGACAAGTCTGCGAGTCAAGAAGTCCTGGACACGATTGCAAATGCTTCTTTCATAGTATATGATTCGGAATTCTATGAGGTTCATATATACCTGATTACCGCGCCCAGACAAAAAGTTCTAGCTAACAGGTCATCATCAGCTACTTGGTATCTCGGGACCTTTCGAGGAGAAGCAGATAGAGGAAATTTTCACCTTCCCTGATCCGCCTCCGTACGCACAACGCCAAATTCATGATGGATCGGTTTTTGTTCCAGAAGAGAATGCTCTATTCGTGGCCGAGCTGTTTTCGCCCAAAGAAGGGTACTCCATGCAAGCTATTCCCTACGTTTGGAAGGTGGATATAACGGACCGAGCATCTCCCAATGCAAGCAAAGTCTATCCGAACCCTCCTTTGACAATTGCCAACGGGGCATATCGCTTCAATGGATCCGTCTACTGGGCCCAGGAAGGAAATATCACCACTCCTAGCTCCATCGTCCGGATGAACCCGAAGACACTAGAGACCGAGGTGGTAAAGAACAACTTTTATGGCCATCGATTCAACTCCATGAATGACATTGTTATCTCTAATGAAGGTGTCGCGTTTTTCACCGATGGATACTATGGCTGGGATAATTTCAACGACACACTCTTCCCTGAATTGGCTAATGGTATCTACCGATGGGATATGCACACGGGAAATATCAAAATGGTTGCTGGCGCAGCCGAGGGTGCGTTCTTCAATCCCAACGGGCTCGCATTCAATCACGATCAGTCCAAACTGTTCATTTCCAATCGAGGAAATTCGAGCTCGGATCCCGACGGTGCCCGCACCATCTATATCAACGATGTTACCGCTGACGGGCTATCAAATCGAAATGTGTTCTCGTACTCTGATGCAGGATTTCCCGATGGCATCAAGACTGATAAAGATAATCGAGTCTACGGAGCCGTTGTCGGATCGGTGGACATATACAATTCCCATGGCACACTACTTGGGCGCATTAAGGTAGCCGACGGTGATGTGACAGTGAATATGGCTTGGGCGGATAACTGGCTCTATATCTTTTCTCGCAGTAAGATTTACCGGGTTGAGCTGAATACTACGGGCCGCTAGTCTCGATTCCTTTATGTTGCTTATACCAAATTCTCCTTGGATCTCAGCTGTTCATCCTTGACATTGTCCATACCTTTCTTTTTCAACAAGCCCGAGTGCCTTTTGAGATGCACTCAAGCAGAAGGGCATTTACTAAAAACGAAAATCTTTGAACTGGGTGTAATAGTAGGAATAACTATATTCAGCCAGCTAGTCACCATGGAGTTTGTGGTTGGAAGATGTGTAAAGCCTCCGGTTGAGGTGGCTCGGCAAACCGACACATGTCGGCATGATGCCGAGATTGAATTGGACCTGCATTTGGATACATCGAACTCAAAACCCGCCAACTAATCTTTCCATTGTTCCAATCCAACCATCATCATCAACTTTCTACGTCATGTCAGCACTAATCTTTCGTGACAGAATTTCAGACCGGGTGGAAAAAGAACAGATTTGAGAGACTAGAGAGTGTCCGCCAGGATGAGGCCTTGGTCACAATTCGAAATTTGCTGCCGGGGCTGCATCCTTTCTATGATCGGATATTGCGCTATAAAGGCATTAGCCAATCGCTGTGCTTCATTTCTAAGGATGCAGGAAAACGACATCGAGTTTGTTCATCAATCTGCTCGAGACTACCTGGCCGGGGAGAGCGGACAGTCCGTGCTTGACGCACATGAGCGTTTCGGACATTATGAAGTTGTATTGGGTTGTCTGTCGCAGTTATCTGAACGGCTTCAGGTCAACCCCATAGGTCTACCGCGACCTAACTCATCTAGAGAAACCTGGAAACCGCTGAAAAACGAGAAGCAAGATATCCAACTAACTTGTCTGGACTATGCGGCTACCTTCCGGGTGCAACATCTTAAGAGTATCAAGCGAAGCACAATAGCATAGAACGGTCTAATTGAGAAAGGGGCTGTTAGTATATTCCTTCGCACAAAGTTGTTGGAATGGCTAGAATGCGTTAGCCTATTGGACAGGCTACCACGGGCCATTGAAACATTACAAACATTGGCAAATATAGCAAAGTAAAGCAAAGGTTAGACTTGAATTTTCTCTGGGTATCTAGGGTCTTTTCTTTCAAATTCGTTAAAGGGTGACCCCTCAACTTTGGCTCTCGTGCAGGATGCTACACGGTTTTTGTTGCGACACTATCACACTCTGTCTCATTGGCTATTATAGATCTACAGCTCTGCTATTATCTTTAGCCCTGAATCAAGAGTCGTGAAGAGGGAAAACTTGGACAAAATTCCAGTATATCTGAGAAAGGTCCCCTTCATGGAGGGCAATTGGTCATCTATAATACAGACCCTAGCAGGTCACTCGGACGCGGTCAATACTGTGGCATTTTCACCCGATCGGAAGTCCTTCTCTGCCTCGACTCGCTTCTCCCACGTGAAAATATCGATCCCTGGCACAATCTCGCGCAGGAACTCAGTTAGACCGCCTACTACCTCGACGAGATCGGGGACGGGGACGGAAACATCCACCGAAGTCGGAATCTATCGGTAGAATCCTCTCTCGCACTTCTAGATCGTAACAAGCTAGGATTAATATAAATTATATCGTTTTAGCTACTAAGGAGTTTAAGGGAATTAGAGAAAAGCTTAATAGTAGAATTATATTATCTACCTTCCTAATTTTCTTCTATATAAGTTTCTCCTTTTTATTCTATTAGTAATAAATATAAGTAAAGATATCTAAAAATAGACCTTAAGAATATCTTCCGGAATATCTTATTCTAGAAATAGGGATAACTCGTTTATAGTAGAGGTCTAAAGACTTCTAAATTTCGTCGTCCTATAATAAGAGCAGGAATAGTCAGTTTATAAATAGTTATAATCATTTGATACGACTTACACAAAGTCGTTATCAATATCTGAGGATTGGACAGGGAAGTCTTCCAATTTCTAGATACGAGCTCTGACTGCCTAGAGCTCTGTGCTCATCGAGGTATTAGCAGTTTCCAGCTCTTCGTTCTTTTTCTGCTATGATAATAACATTGATTTTAATTTCGATCCTACTATCTTCCTTTGGTCTATCATCTTGTCTTTCTCTTTCAAATTAGCTTGTAGAGTACTGATGTCTTTCGGGATTGTGAGACTTTAGCGATCTCCAGCGAGCAAGTCGATTTCAAGTTCGCCATTTCCTGCTGAAGAGCTTCCAAATTCTTGGAGTATTCAGCAATCTTGCTTTCCTTTTCGTCTATAGTAGCATGAATCGATTCGATCTGCGTCGCGGAGTCTCTCTGTTTTGCTCTTTCGGTCTCGTTGGCAGTAAGCATATCATATGATCGCTGACACCATTGGTAATGGGTTGCTATCGAGTGGGGGTGTTGAGTACTGCGGTGGTCAAAGCTTATGGCGGGACTAGTGATGGACATTTAAATAGATGGGGTTCCCACTTTTGATAGCTACTTCAATAAGAACATTACAACTACCTATCTCAACAGGTTATGGATGGTGGTTCGTTTTGTCTCCTGTATATGAAGAATCTCCGTTTGAAGTTCCTTCAACTCTTCATCTTGAGAGTGGATCTTCTCACGCTGTTGAGTGATCTCGCCAAGCACGGCAGATGCAAACTGAGATTCAGAGCTTGACGCCAGTATACCCATATATTAGATTAAGCCTTCTAGGCTACCACTATTGACCAAAGGCAGGATATCACGCTTGCCTGGATTCAAGGATAATGAGTCGATCAGAGACATGACAAAGAATGGCTTAGATGAATTGGCGAGGGCGTGCAAAGTCCGCAAATGACAGAGATGAGATGATCGCTTAGTCTGAAATCAGACTAGCAAGCGAGCATACAAACGGCAGGGATATGATCATCCAACAAAATTAAAATCCAGGTAATATCTCTTATCAGACCTTCGAATTATCCGGTAGCTCGTATGTAGGGGTGCTCTCCAGCTCGCGGATATAAGCTTGACCGTCCAATTCATTCGGTTTGTGTGGATGGCCGTCTAACTCGCTCGGTTCGCCCGAGAGCTGGGTAGGGTCGGATTTTATTATTGATGCTTCCGTGTAGGCCGATTCCGCCTGAAGTGGTTGCTTTTGTGAGCGACGTATGAAATACCAAAACAAGGCGAGAATGATCGCCAACCCAGCAACACCACCAACTACGCCACCTGCGATAGCGCCTGCATTTGAAGTAGACGCCGTGGAAGTAGAAGAGGTAGTCGATGTTGGGACAACGCCTAATTATCATCAGAACTAGGCTCGTGTCGTAGCGGGAAGTAGGATATGAACTTTTGAGTCTTACCAGGAGGGTTTATCGCCGATAGCATCGTATCGGTTTGTGTAATATTTTCTTCATTTGCGCACCCGACCCCGATTTCTGAGCGAACAAACCCAATCTCCCCCTGCTCACAGCAGAAGCGTCCCTCATTACCATTTGGGTTTTGGAAAAGATCCCAATTTTGGTCAGCACAGAGTGCTGGGTTACTGATATCATCTGTACAGTCTTGATCATCCTCCGAGCAACATACGCCATTGCGTTTAATGCCGCAGAACAATTCACCGGGACAGCATCGGTAGAAAGTTCCCGATGTCGCTGTTAGGTTCCATGTAGGACCACAAACTGTTTCTCCCAGGGCACAGGAGCCAAGTCTGCGTAAGGCAAACCCAGGTCGTTTAGTCATGATAGAGGAGGAAATGGAATAGGGGGGAATTGATCCATAAGAGGAGGGGCGTAAATTAAAATCAGGGAAATATTGGAGATAGGAGGAGAGAAGCGAAAGGATGAGGAACAGTGCGGTCAGAAGAGGCTCTGATAAACTAGCTATGCACTAAGGTCTCCAGTGGCAAGTTACCCAAGATCAATTCTTCGTCGACCTATTACGGTGATAAATGGCAAAAAGAGGGGGCCAAAGTACAGTACATAGCCCCAGATAAAGAGGTTGTGGGCTCTCATGGCGTATTGAGAGGTGGTACGAACCCGCGTGGACCCTTGTCAGTGCACGCTAGGCCCCCAAAAGGGCTAATCGCCGGGGTAGGGTGCACTGACACGGGTGAAGGCTGCTAAAAATAGACATAGGCCGGGGGTGGGGGGGGGGGTCCATAATAGAAAAGTCAGCCTAGACTTCCGCAAAGCCCACAAATGGGCCCCCCATTAAAGCCCATCTTAGCAGCCTCTGTAATCGCTGTATTACGACCTTCTACTAGTTGTATAAAGTTCAAATTTGGAATCCAGGCTTATAGTATATATATAAGTATATATTCTAATTTTAAATACAATCTGACAGGTGGAAGTCGAGATATCATAGAAAATGTAAAAGTTGATATTCTAATGCTGGATATATATTTCCGATTTATACGGGAGTACTACCACTTTCTAGAGAACCTCTGTAATTTTAAAAAAATTCTAAATAAACGTGTTTTTCGTATTTTTAAACGTTATTTAGAGAAATAACTAGTAATTGATTCTAGATTATTTAAACTAATATAATATTACATTAGGGATAAGGCTTAGAAACGGGGGTAAAACGAAGGGTAATTAAAAAAGACTAAAAAGGGAGTTCAACTTTAGATTTCTCGGCATATTTGTATTGTTTGGGGCCCATTGGGCCCCTATTAAAGCCCAGCGGGCTTCTACCTTCGGCCCAAAACCCGGCCCATTTACGGGTTGGGTTGGGTTGGGCTTTGGGCTTTGTGGGCCGGTGCGGAAGTCTTAAGTCAGCCCTGGACCCTACCTTCGTCGGAACATATTCGATTAAGAAATCAGAGTGAATTCATGTGTTAAAGCTAAAGATATCCCTCTTGTGCACGAACGGGATGATGACATTACCCAATAGTGTCTATTCTTCCTTCCATTACCACAATCCGAAAATTTGTCATCTTTATCTCTAGACTATCTCAAAACTGAGTTAGGCCTAGAACGATTGGACTAGGAGAGAAGTAGTACCAAGAGCCAGCTCATATGACGTTTTCCGTTCTGTATGGCAGGTTCTCTTCGGTGTGACGCACTGTGACCAATTTCCTCTCAAGAGGATTCCCCCATGAGTAGAGACCTCTTTTGAGAGGTCTCTTATTCTCGGCCTTCCAATTGACCCTCACTCTTGAAATGAGCTAGCTGAAAATAGTCTACTGTCCCCGTCCTTTCATGTTACTACTTCTAGGATACTCTATATAGCTCTATCATAGACAAAAAAGCAGTTTCTTATCCCAATACCACTCCTATTAGATTTCTCTCGAAGTGCTATAAGTCTTATCTGTAGTACGCTCTTATTTCAAGCCACATAGGTCTATATATGTCCTAAGAGGGTAATCTTATAAGTAGTCTCTAAAACAGCTATAAGAGCTAAGACTTCCCTAGTTATAGACTCTTCCTATAGGTTTTTAGAGCTCGACGATAATAAATTCTAACTGTTTTTTAGTCGAGAAATCTCGTTAGGCGGCTGCCCTAGTCAGTTAAACTCTTTATTTAGCTGCTTATTTTCTAACCTCTCTTCCAATTGTTCCTATTCCTCCTAGGCTCTCCTCAAACTAGTAAGGAATTTATCTAAATTTTCCTATAGGGGTCAACTGTTTACTGAGGAATTGTTTGCCTCTAGTTCTGGAGAAACTCGCCGTATGTTACCATCGATCTGTATCTGGTCATTAGGAGTATCGTCTTTATCAGCCTCTTCGACTATTGTTTGCTCTTCTAGGTCCTCTACGAGCGGAACTGCGTCTAAAGAGACTCGTATACAGTCACTCCTACTATCTTTAATATCCGGCACAGTAGAGGCATAGGAAGATTGCGTAATAACCGTCGCTAGTTCGACCGGCTCCGGCTGGCTTGAAGGCCCGACTGAGATAGAATTTTCTTTAGGCGAACTGCTCCGGTCTAACATAACCTGGTTATGATTCACTTTTGGTAGTTCTAACTCTATTGGCTCTTAGTCCATATCCCCCCGCGATATAGGTCGGCGTATTTGAAATTTACGCCTTCGTCGACGCCTCCTATATTCTTCCTGGCCCGTTTGTAATAGCTACTGACTTTCACTGCCTCCTTATCCTACAATCACTTTAGCTGTCTGCTCTTGTGGCTCCCCCTGTTTCTCGTGAGGTAGATAGAGGTCTGGTGCGGGCGTATGAGTAACGGGGAGGTCGTCCTCTTTAACGAACATTGGCGAAGGAGGTATTTCTTGGAGAGGAAGCTATGAAGAGGATCGAATACAATATATTGATATTATTGTGTTGACTAACTGAAGAGAGGAGGAGAGAGGAGAGAGTCTAACTACTAGTCTCACTGGAAGTCCTGGGTCCCAGAGTGTCATATGACAGAATACATGGTAGAAACCAGATATTATACACGAAGTCAGGTGATTTTGAGTACTCGGTTTACCATACGAAAGTGCATATTACAGTTAGACATCGTTACCGCACAGATTGTTGAAATTGCGGGTTTTGTCATTTTAGTGGGAGTTCATATATGCCATTTTTACCCATACATTGCAATACAGACAGATTTCTGTCATAATATTCTAAATTACCCTAGTTGGCATGTCCCATCTGCCAGTCTTTGTACCTTTCAAGGGTCAAGTAAATTGCCACCTCAAAACAAACCCCTTCAATGGCGACTCTTGGAAAACAACCTGAACGGTAATGAAAGTGACTTTCGGACGGCCAAATGCCTATCAAGTCTTTGTTGAATTCTCATTATGATCGATTTATATGCACTGAGCACTAATTAACTGTTCCGTCCACTGTCTAGTTCGGGTATTTCCCTCTTATGATCCACAGGAAGTTCCCAACGCATGTGGGATTCCCCTCGCAACTCAGCGCGCCCATCTCTGGCACCCACTGGAAGCTCAGGCATCGGCTGCACTTGGTGTGTTACAAACTCAGCCTCACCCAATTTCGGCTCAGCCAATTCCGCATTCTTTTGCTTTTTATTCCTTGCAACGAAGAACCATAGCAGGCCTATGATCAGGGCTAGACCAGCTACACCACCGACGACCCCACCAGCGATGGCACCCTTGGTTGATTGGCCTGATGTGTTAATTTCCTGTGGCTCGGATGTGGAAGAGGGTTTGTTATTAGCAGTAGTACTGGTTGTTGCCGCACTCTTTCCAAATAGGGTTTTCAAGGCTGGATCAGCCCACGATGAGGGAGATGGTGAGGTCTTGATATCGCTGGCCGTCGAAGAAGATAGGGAAAATGAAGATAGGGTAGGCTGTTCAGCTATTAATTTTTTGAACTCGACTTTGAAGAGGATAGAGTACTCACATCAAACGACGATCGCGTTACCTCAGATTGAGCGTCATATATGAAGGCTGGGGCATCGTAACAGCCTGCTTGGCCATCCTCTGCCCAGGCAAGTCTTCCGCCAATTCCAAAGATCTGACACCCGTATGTCACACATGTGAGGGTCATGCGAGGGTCGTCAAGAGGAGCAGCAGAATACCACTTGAAAGACGGAATTGATAGGTAATTTCTAAAAAGAAAGTGTCAAGCCAGTGCACAGGGATCATGATAGAAAAGATACCACTCACACATCGAGAATAGTGTCTTTGGATTTGAGATCTGCCCCTCCAAGAACATATATCTGATATGAGGACGAGGATTCGTCGTGCTGCACGGAGGCGCAGAATTGTGTTCGGGACGCTACGGTTCCCATCGTGGACTGGTTATACCATTTCGCCCCAGCAATGTCATATACACTTGAACATGGCTCCATGAGTTCTGAGATCTTTATTAATATTCTGATTTTCATACAGGGATTCCCAAAGCTTACCGCGCTCATCGTAACGTTGATTCCATCCTTAATCGAGGGAACATCACCACCGATATACACTATTCCCTTGTCGCCAACTGGCACGTATGAAAGCGAACCTTCTTCGACAGCTTCGTAAGGCCCATCGAGAGCCCATCGAGAGCTGTGTACTGTCCGGTTGTAGTATTTAATTGAATCATTCCCGTGGCGTAATCTCTTGTTGAGTCTGTGATGGAAGCTGTCGTACCACTAGCCCGATAGCCACCTATCCAGAAGCCGGCTTGGATAGCGGGTGCATTTGTATACACTGTCAGAAAGCTGATGTCAGAACCACGTCTCGGTATAGCGATCGAGATTCAACATACCACCGTACTCCAATCTCGAGGGCTGAATAGTGCCATCCTGCTTGCTCCATGATCTGTCTTTGGTTGTATAGGTCCAGATGGTGTCTTCGGATGTGATGTTTTCCAGAAATCTGCCTCCATATTGGTACAATGTCGAGTTTTCCGCGTTGGACCAGACCGCCATGTCTTTAATCTTGGGAACGTCCGTGTCGATCTTGGCCATCTTATAGTTCTTGCCCTCGGAGGTGGAGAAAGAAGACGTGAGATCGAGCGTCACAAGATAATTGTCTAAGAAACAGCATAAGTAAGTATATCAGGTTAAAATTGGCGAAACAGCTTTTGACTTACTCGAAGCATCTCCATCATCTGGAATGAGTCCCCCATCCAGACCAACCATGTACAAAACATTGTTGGCAATATCCGCTGCATAATAAGCATCCGAGGTCTAGAATGCGTAGACATCTTCTCCACATACCTCCAAATCTGTAACTGCGACAAAATCCCCCAGATAGATCTGACAAAACCGTTTTCTTGGCAAGATTTATGACTCCAGCGTTGGCGAAAGAGGGACCCAATACCCAAAGTAACATAAACCACCAACCCGCCATCTTAGCCGTTTAGTAGCAAGCACCCAAGTGCTAAAGAGAGTGGGGGTTTTTTTTCAGGGTCTAAGCTCATGCGGGCTGAAGAACTCATTTTTTTGTCCAAGACAGCGTAAGAAGCTAGCAGTAAGTCTAGTGGGCTTTAATTTTATTATCAGGGGCGAAAAGAGTTCCAGAACCAGTCGCTTAGGTCTTATGTTTGGGGGCTTTTTTGCCGAACACCGCATGGTGCACGCGCCCTCAAGTTAGCGTGGATATCCTGCTGGGTTGGTTGGTGCATGGTTTCCGATCTGCATACCCGGCCCCTTGGATCGTCAGGGCTTTTCTCTTGAAACGGGGAATCTGAGAAGTGTCAATTATTTTGATTTCAGCCATAGTGCCATAATTCACGTGCAAATGTTTCCAAGGCAAAATGCTGCACAGCATTGACTACCAGGTGCCATATTATGAGTAATCTATGGTAAATTAGGTGAGAATTGACGGGGTTCGGGGACTTCAGGTCTGCAAAAGGACGTATAGCGGGAGGTCGCAGGTCAGGCGGTTCCCGGGCCTAAACACCCTCCTCCAAGCCTCCAAGTCTAATTTATAACAGCTTACTATATAATTGCTGTTTTAATTGCTGTCATATTTTCTGTCTTAACTTCTGTCTTGGATTACCAGCGCTGTATTAAATATAGTCAGTGAATGAGTCTGTAAAACACCAATAGCAGGTGGATGACTTGACCGACATTGAACCCATAGGGAAGAAGATTGATCGATGTGTTGTGGTATGTATCGGGTTATAGACTAAAGGATTAGTATAAGTAGCTTCGTAGAGTGAATATCAAAGCCCAATAGTTACTAGATAACTACATGCCAGTCTCTCTTTCCTTTTACACACTTGAAGTCGTACTTTCAAGTTTTTTCTTGTCCCGTCTTGTCTTTCAACTCTTCTCCGCAAACTGGCACTTTCTTCTCTTTTCTCAAATCTCCACTCATTTCACGAGACTTTGCCCGTTTTCACCTCACTTCAATTTAATAGAAATCAAAATGCCGTCTTCAAGCAGTCGAAGTACAAACGCGCAATTCTCTCCAACGTCAACGGAACGCTGAGTTCACAATTGCGGTCTACAATTACAAAATTGGCGCAACCGATTTCGACTCGCACAATCCTCCTTGAAATTGTCACATCAGAAACAAACTCTCTGCGGTCCTTCAACCCCCACACCCGTCTAATCCAATATGATCGACCCTGCCGGAAGCGGTCCCGGTATCACACTCAAGCTCTGTGTGGCAATCTTGCGCGGTGAGGCAGAAGAAATTGGAGAAATTGGAGAAACCGAAGAAGAATTCTTGGAGTTGAAAGAGAAACGCCTGCGCGACGACCTGCCAGTAAACATCTTTGCGCGTTTACCCAGTCGCCGTGAAATCATTCAACATACCAAGGCTGCATCATACATCATCAGTCAACAAGATCTCACCGAATAAATCATTCATCCTCTTATCGATGGCAACGAACGCATGTGTCGTTTGATCATCAACTCTATACTCTCAAGCTGTGCAGTTTTCTTGTGTACATTGGTGATAAGTTAGAGCACTGCTCTCTTTACATAGAAATTGCTTGCAATACAAGTCACTCGAAGATACGGAGATCTTGATGAGGAGAAACCTGTTACGCACAAGGAACTGGGGGGTTTTCGTTATCTCGGATGCCTATTTCCTCTCACCTTCGGCTTGAAAGCGACATCTTGCAATAGCAAGAGTGGTAGGAACTCTATGATCAAGTCCTACTTAGAAAAAAGAGCGAGGAATATCTGTTGCGGCCTTGAAAAAGAAAGAAAATGAGCAGGTCAAGAATATCCGGCGGACTCCACCTGAATTCCCAGATTCCAAAGCAACAGTCCAGAGCGTTTCAAAGGCCAACAGACAGTGGGTTGGGACGGAAGACACTGAAGGCATCTTTAGTTTTCATTATGTGCCTATTTACGTACATCCATATATGTAGTATATGGACTGTCCATAGAGGTTTCTACTGAGAATACAATGGACTCCGATGGGCCTTGCTTAATATGTTCCAAAAAGGAAAAAGCCAAAATAAAAATCCAAGATTGGACGCCACGCCCGGAAGCTTGTGAGTATGAGCAGAGAGTTAGTAACTCCCCTTAAAAGTAGCAATATATGGATATAAGAACGGTTGATAGCTTATAAGTCCTCGTGGTGCTTTTTTGATGTATATGAAGGCGATAAAAAGCAGTACTTTCTGCAGACAAATTAATAATACCCGAAAAGGGGGTTTTGTCGCATACCACCTATACTGCTACATAGATAAGAAGATTGAAGCTAAGTAATTATTAGGCCACGATGTGCCGTTGATAAGGCTTCCTGGTGCTGTGAGGGTGATCTCGCGCTTTGCGGGGTTAATGTCGTGACAGCCAGCCCATTCTGAGTAACAGCACACCATGGCGCGATCACAAGGTTTGACCACGCAAAGCTGATCAATCTGCGCTATTTAAATGGTCTTTCGTATCTGACATCTGCTGTTCTTCCAATCGCCTTTTACATAACCAATATGTCCGCTCTTCAGACGATCACTGTGCCCGCCCAACCCGATATTCAGTACCACCCTGAATATGAAAAGTACAAGGAGCGTACTCGTCGCCGAAAGGAGACTGAGACACTTCAGACCACTTTGCCGGCGGGGTTCCCGCAGAAATTGGTATCGCCGCTAGTCTGGGAAGGAAAAGATGTTGAGAAGCGGGATGACTGGGTTTATCAGTTGACCGATAATCAGCTGGATGAAATCGACGCTGCTTTAAAGAGCTTCAAAGGTAGGTAATTATGACCGTGGTACTAAGATACCATTGCTAATTTAGTCAGCTCTTAATTTATCTTTGGGACATATCAACCAGTCGACTTTCCCTCTCCCCACCCTTCGACCTGTTCTTCGAGACCTTTCGAAGGAGATCCACACCGGTCGAGGATTCGTCGTTCTTCGGGGTTTGCGCATTGATGATTACTCTCGAGAGGAGAACATCATCATCTATACCGGTGTATCTTCTCACATCGGCAATATTCGAGGACGTCAGCAACACGCTCGACTGGCCAATGGCACTTCACCCGTGATATCCCATATCAAAGACCTCACTATCACCACCCAGAGGGAACTTATCGGGGCCCCCTCGAACACGCCTGATAAGCAGGTTTTTCACACCGACGCTGGCGATATCGTCTCACTCCTTTGTCTGAACCGAGCCGCAGAGGGAGGAGAAAGTTATCTTTCTAGCAGCTGGCATGTGTATAACATCCTGGCCAAGGAAAGACCCGATCTTATCCACACTCTGTCCCAGGATTGGCCAGTCGACGGGTAAGAATTACCAAGTACCAAGGGAGCCTATTTGCAAATTAACACTGTTCAGCTTCAATAACCCGGCCAGTCCCTACACCCTCCGCCCACTTCTATACCACCAACCAGCTACTGCCACTACCCCTGAGAGGGTTCTAATTCAGTACGCAAGACGATACTTCACTGGATTCCTGGCTCAGCCCCGGTCGAAGGATATCCCCCCTATCACGGAAGCCCAAGCCGAGGCACTCGACGCTTTGCACTTCTTGGCAGAAGAGCACAGTGCCTCTCTGGATTTCCAGAAAGGCGATATCCAATATGTGAATAATCTTAGCATTTTCCACGCGCGGAACGGGTTTAGAGATGAGCCCGGTAAAGAGTACGTCCTTGTTCTTTCACATATGCTGTTCTTTTATGTAGATGCTGACGGTATGGCTGTATTAGGCGTCATTTGTTGAGAATCTGGCTGCGAGACCCTGAAAATGCATGGGAAACACCCCAGCAACTCCAGGAACGATGGGATATAGTCTACAAAGATGTTGTAGAGGATCAGCAGGTGTTCCCATTGGAGCCGACCATTCGCAAGAGTGTCTGATCGTGAAAGTAACAGCATGATAAGGTCAAGTTCTAGTCGCCTTTAGCTTAGCATTTGAATTCAATATTCGGCTATATTTATATCGGTTATTCCAACTGTCGAGCTGGTCCTAAACGGAAGAGGCTCCTGCACGGCAATATGCGGTATCATTCCGGGGTACTGTTCCGTCATCTTAAATAGGATCGGCTTCACTGGCCACGAACTTAAACCTCTCAACGCCACGTCAAATCCTAAATTATGAAGGAATACCCCGCTCTTAAACTAGGGCGTTGGGTATGTATAATATCAAGACCTCGATCTAGATCCCTCTAATTCAGTGAATAGGTTCGCAACGGCCCAGCCCTCAACAAACCTGCGATCAAATTCTCGGCATAGACCAAGCCTAGCCTAGATACCAGAACAGACACCAAGCTAGGCACTAAACCGTGCATTCTTGGCATTTCTTGGGGCGGAACCAAATGCCGACTGCGATCAAAGAATGCGGAATGAATCAACACAATGTCTCGTGCGGGGACCCCGGATTTCCCCAGACGGCACTACGATACTATGGAGTAGCTAAATATATTTAAAAAGAGTTTATATTCCACCATATCATCCTGATGGCTGCTTGATTTCATTTAAGGACGATCTGAAATGGACCAGGAAAAGATATACGACGAGACGGTCGAGGACGTCAAGTCCGCGGTTTCCGTGCCAGACATAGATTCAGGGGCAGAGAAACGACTCCTACGGAAACTTGACATCCATGTCGTTCCTATTCTCATGTTTTTGTTCCTACTCGCCTTCCTTGATCGTATCAATATCGGCAATGCGCGAATTCAAGGTCTTGAAAAAGATTTGGGGATGAAGGGACATGATTACAATATCGCTCTGTTTATCTTCTTCATTCCCTATATCCTTTTCGAGGTTCCTAGCAATCTATTCTTGAAAAAGGTATCGCCGTCTTGGTGGTTGAGCGGGATTATGTTCTGTTGGGGTACGTTTAAATTGATGTAAGGTGAAGGGACTGGGACTAACCTCCATCATATTAGGCGTTGTTACAACATGCCAAGGTGTTGTAAAGAGCCTCGGTGGCCTTGTTGCATGTCGATTCTTGCTCGGTTTGTTCGAGGCTGGACTGATGCCAGGTTTGGATAGCCTTTGATCCCTTGATGGCGCAAATGCTAATGTTCTAATGCAGGCTGCATCTACTTGATTGCTATGTACTATAAGCGCCACGAGTTGCAATGGCGATTCAATATTTTCTTCAGCGCTAGTATTATGGCAGGTGCAATCAGTGGCGTATGTATTACCTGCGCGATGATTTGGTTCTATACTAAACCATTATTTCCTAGCTTCTTGCCTATGGAATAGCCCAGATGGACGGCGTCGGAGGATACAGCGGCTGGCGCTGGATCTTCATCATCGAAGGTCTACTTACGGTATTTACTGGAATTGCTGCCAAATTCCTCATCGTCGATTGGCCCGAAACGTCTACTTTCCTAAATGAGGAGGAACGTGCTTTGCTGCTTCGACGTCTATCGGAAGACCGCGGTGAAGCGCAAATGAATCGCTTTGATAAGCCGGCAATCAAGCGCACATTCTCAGATGTCAAGATCTATCTTGGGTAAGCTTGAGTATCTTTCTTCCATGAAGACTGTCCACTAACAATAAATCACCTTTAGTGCTATTATGTACTTTGGCATTGTCAATACGGGCTACGCAACATCATTCTTCACTCCAACCATCCTCCGCCAGCTTGGCTGGACATCTGTCCGAGCTCAAGTGATGAGTATCCCGATCTACGTCGTTGCAACGGTAATCGCACTAGCTACAGCGTTCGTTAGCGACCGACTCCGCCATCGGTTCACCTTCACATTGATCGGATGTGTCATCGCCACAATTGGGTACATTATTCTCATATGTCAGGAGTCAGTGCCAGTCGCTGCCCGATACTTCGCCCTATTCGCGATCACGGGCGGAGGATATATGACGCAGCCGATATTGTTGGGCTGGGTGAGTAACAACATGGCTGGGCACTACAAGCAATCTATCGCTTCAGCCATGCAGATCGGCTTTGGTAACTGTGGCGGTCTGGTGGCCAGCAATGTTTTCTTTGACTCGGAGGCTCCAACATACAGAACTGGGTTTGGTGTCAGTCTAGGGATGGTATGGATCTGTGGTCTGGCATGTACTGTCTTCTTTGGTTATGTATACCGTGAAAATCGGCTGCGTGAACAGGGTAAGAGGGATCATCGGTACCATTGGCCCAGAGAGGAGCTTGAGAATGCTGGGGATGATCACCCCAGTTTCCGGTTTACTTATTAAGTATGGAAATTGAATTTCTACCTAGGTACATTTGAAAGAGTTGTCTACCGTCTACCAGTATAAACGTATATATGTGATAAACTCCGACTGTCACCTGCTCAGTTTGGGTTTTCATAGTGTTTTTTGTATACTTTCCACGCCTTATGGCCTAGCCGACCTTGGATGATTGGTCTATTCAATTTCCTCGTTTCTTATTCGTCGAGAAGAACCCATCTTCCAAAAGGTTCCCTGGGACAATTTATGCCAAGACCATCCTTGATCGGCATCTTCCTCCCGATATGACGTAGTGGTAGTACGCTACACCGGATTTTTGTTGGCCATTATATTATTATTATTGGTGTGGAAGATCATCAAATACCTACCGGTGAGCCCCAATAGTAGATCAGTCTATATTATAAGTTCGTATGCATCCGCCGATCATGACCCAGAAAAACTTGTGGGGGAAGTATAGCGACTAGCGACTAGCGACTATAAAGTACTGCGTGTTAAATGAGGATATAACTGGGGATCCAATGATACTACAAGGCACAACCTCCGCGGGTCCCGCGGAGTTAGATAATATGCCCAGCCGAAGTAAATTACCTATATATTGTACCTACTTAATCAAAATCAATCCCTCTCCACCTATTCTAATCCTCCCAACTCAAATCATCTTAGATGCTGGGAACTCCCTCAATCTCCACAAAATGTCGAGAACACTGTCTCCGCAGAAGAAGGACGTCCAATCCGTGACTCCGGAATACCCATGGAGATCCGACAACCCATTCGGTCCACCTCAAGTACCGCCATCGGTCCCCAGTGGTATCAAACGACTCCGAAACACACTATCAAAACTATCACCATCCGCCCTCGCGGAAAAGGAACTCCTCCGCAAAAAGAGCCAGCGCAAGAGTCGCCTGACGCAGAGAAATGTCCACACCTTAGTCACCGAGCAAGAATGCAACGAAGCCTACAAGCCCAATCTACACTCGCCCCAAATCCAAGTCACTGAATGGTTACAACGAGTCTCCTGAGCCCGGAAGTACCATTTTGCACACAAAGTCTCTATGGGAATGAGCACGAGCACGGGGATGTAAACGTCAATGCGAATACGACAGGGTTCGCTAGGCCTTTTCTCGAACTTTCTCTCTCCTCTTCCCCCTCCCGCCACTCGCGCGCCAGAGCGCCCGTCAAATACGGGGAAACTCAATCCTGGCCCTAAAGTGGCCTTTTTTTTCTGCGGGCCAGAAAAATGACCCGTCATGGGTTGCTCCATGGGGAAATTCATGAACCCCTGGTTGCTGCGGTTTATGCTTGGCGCTAACGTCATGATTTGCTGGTATGCATTCCGAGAGTGATATGCTCCGCCTTTTTTTTTAAGAATTGGAATTTGGAAGAGATGTACAAGGTACAAAGTACATCAATGTATACGTGTCTAAATAATTTTGGATTATAAGTGTTATGCCCGATGTGGGTATAGCGACATGGATGAGGTTTACACCAGTTGGTTAATTATGTACTTAATTTATTATTATTCGCAGAACTTGTAACTAATCATTGCTGTTATAAAATATACTACGTCTTAACTATTCAAATTGATTCTTTATATGTTAAAAATAGAAGGAGACCCGAGCTGTTTCTCAAGTGGATATAAGCGGGGTAAGTTTAGCGACAGCTAGAGTCTGCCTTGTATTACTCCCAGCATTAGTATATTGATTATATTGCAAGGTATATACCAGACACAGAGAAGAAATAGCACTCTCTGTACCTTGAAATCCTCACCTCCAACTCCAAGATGTCACCCAAGAAAGTAGCAATAATCGGTAAGTGTAGAGACCCCGCGGGCACAACTCCAGGTGGTATATCCAACCTAACATTAACATCACATCCTACAGGTGCCGGTCCCTCGGGCCTAGTCACAGCCAAAACCCTGCTTCATAATTTCCCGCCCGGGACATTCTCTCCAATCATCTTCGACAGTCAGGACAAAGTCGGAGGTCTGTGGTCAAGTCACCATCATTCTCCCAATCAGGGCAATGCACCCCCCGTTACACTAGACCCTCGAATGCGGACCAACCTCAGCCGCTTCACGGTTGCGTTTTCGGATCTTGCCTGGGAGTCTGTGATACCTGACACGGATGTTCCGGTTTTTCCTCAGGCGAGACAGGTTGGAGACTACTTGGCCTGTTATGCGGAGCGGTATATCCCAGCCCATGTGCTTCGACTAGGATGTAGAGTAGTAAAGACTATGCGGAAGGTTGAGGATGGAGATGATCCGAAGTGGAATATTCAGTGGGTTCAGGAGAGGTATGTTGGAGCTTATTATCCTCGTGTGTCGCTGTACTCGAGCTGGACATTGACTCACGGCCATATATAGCACGAAGCAAGCTCAGTCGGAATATGGATTACCGGATGATGGGGTATCTTCAGAAGATTTTGACCTGGTCGTCATCGCCTCTGGGTACTTTGCCCAACAGTATGTTCCAGATATACCAGGTCTAAAGCAATTCCAAAGTCAAGGCCAAATCATCCACAGCTCTTCCCTCCATTATGAGCGAGAGCAACCATTTTTTAATGAAACGAAAGATGTGAATGGCCAGGTCGCCGTCATCGGCGGCAGCATGTCAGGCGTCGAAGCCGCATCTGCTGTGGCTCTCCGCCAATCTTCATCTACACTTTCCACACACAGAATTCCATATCCCCAAGAGACAAAAGTGCACCATATACATTCAAGACCCTTCTGGACTTTACCAACTTACCTCCCACATGAATCTTCTAATGGGAGTCCATCCTTTTTACCCTTGGACTTGGCCATGTACGACATAGGCCGCAGACCCCCGGGTCCAATAGACTACGCCTTGGGGCCGATCCCGGAAGAAAAGGCAGTCAAAACAAACAGTTACTTCCATTCATTGCTCGGGAGTGACTATGAGAAATACGCGCACATGGAGTCACCGCATAGCGCCGAAGAATCCAGAACCCAGCCACCATGGGTCGCCATAGGGAATGATTACGCCGAGTTCGTCCGATGCGGAGCGATTCAGACCTCGATGGGCCGGGTGACTTCTGTGGATTCTGATCCAGACACTAAGCAAGCTTCAGTTCAGTACGAAGGGCCCGATGGGGTCGCCAAAACGATAGAAAATGTGACGACGATAGTCATGGCCACTGGATTCACGCCGTATAAGCCCCTGTCATTGCTACCAGATGAAGTGTTGACAATTCTTGAATACTCTAAAACGGATCCATTCTCACCGTTGATTCTCGACAAGGGAGGCACCGTCCGCTCAGAAATCCCCGATGTCGGATTCGTCGGATTCTACCGTGGCCCGTATTGGGGTGTGATGGAGATGCAAGCGAGATTCCTTGGGAAAATGTGGAGTGAGAATAACGGTGCGCTCTGTGAAACAGACGACCAGAAACAAAGTCTTCGCAGTCTCAGATTAGCACACCCGGATCTAGCCCGTGGTCAGTTCCCCATGGGCGACTATGTCGGATTAATGGAGTCGTTTTCGAAGGATCTAGATATTAGTCGCTCGGCACTGGAATCAGACAATGGTCGGTCTGGGCCCGCTATTCCTGCGAGGTATACTTTTGGCGATACCCAAACGCCAGATACAGAGAGCGAGGTGAAAAAGACACTGGGTGATTTACGCGACGTTCTTGTTCCTGGCCACGAGACAGCACAGAAGGCTGCAGCGTCGGCTATCTTTCGAGCTCTGCATGGGACTTGGAAGTCTTCACAGAAGGCAGGTACTACTAGATGTGAAGCATCTAGAACTCTAGCCTTTTACCGGCGGTACCCGACTGGCACAGCATATGATAGGGAGTATGTCTGTGTGGGGACAAATGTGGGCTCGTCCGTGCGGGAACAGCCTTTGCACGACAATGTACGGTTCATCATGCGCTTGGCAGAAGTGAAATTTGAACTTGCCACTTCCCGAATCGAGATATGGTCATCGGGCTTGGCAGATAGGCTGTTAGCTGATCAACTTATCCAGGTTTGGGAGTTGACGCCTCTATGCCAGGAGAGGAAGGAGGGAGGGCCTATTCCTGGGGAATATGTGATATCCGCCAAGAGTGTTGATTCGGGTTCTGGAGTCGAATATTTGTATACATTCCATTTCAAGGGGGTTTCCATCTTATCCTGGGAATGCGTTGAGACGGACACTTTGGAAGCTAGGGGGGAGTTGGCTTCCTATTTCTACACAAGAGACTAAGGATAGAACTAATATTGGAGATTTGAGTACTGAATACAAGAGCAGGCGAGGTGATGCTGAGCTTCCGGCCGAAGGTCAGCACAATAGACATTACAGAGTGGAGAATAAAAAAAATTGGAGACCCTAACACAGAGCTAGAAAATTTGTATTGTAAAGGTAAAGGAAGAAAAAAATTCGAAACCCTAGGGGGTCGAAGAGAAGTTTTATATCAAAATATCCACTTGATGTTCTAGACCGATGTAACCGTCACTTTTCAAAGTGATGTTTTCTCCATTGCAATACAAAAGTTGATCTGACACCTAACAGACATCTAGATTCAATTTTTTTGAGCCTCAAGAGACATCTTGGTCGATCTACAACAATATTTCCCCGGTTTGGCAGGTCAGTAAGAAGAAAACCCCCGTGGGGGGTTCCCGGGTACAGCCATGGTATATGGGGAATGAGGCTATAAGCGAAGGAGTCTAGACGAATCTGTTTGGACGAGGAGGCAAAGGAGTTATGACCCAGCCAATCACTGCTATGAAGACAGAGAGGCTTGATTAGTCTGGGGGTGGATATCTGCTTTTGAATCTCTGGGTCCTCGGTGGGGAGATTTTCTACATTTCTATATTTCTACACTTCGACATATTCTCGATTATATCTTCCTGATCTTCCTGGATACATAAATATTCTAACTAACGCGGTTCAATCACATCTGCACTTCTAATCCGAAGAACCTAAGTTACGGTTGTGAAGCCTTAACTTTTACATATCCGCCACACCCTCCTCTCGACTACATGAAACGTACTTATATTCTTTGAAATCCTCAAAACTACACATACCTCCAACCTAAACCCTACTCCTCAACTCAATGACAATGCCCCCCAGCAAAACCTCAACCTCAACCCCAACCCCAACCCCAGACCCCCTCGACCCAGTCTCCTCATGGCGCGCCTGGCAAACCCTCACAACAATCTACACAATCCTCCTAAATCGCCAAATCCGGCGACGCTGGGCCCTCGAACAAAAAAGCATGCAAAACAAACCACTATGCGAACGCTTCCAACCCTTGATCTTCCTCGAACCAGTCCCAACCCTCCAAAAACCCAACACGACCCCAACCCCAACCAAAAACGCAACCAACAACCCCTTCAACACAACCACAATGAACAAACTACGCACAAAAGCCGCTCTCCTCCGCGCGCGCGTCGAAAAGGGCAAGGAACTCGCCTCCGAGATCGAGCGTCGCATGGCCCAGGACCCGCCTATTAGGTTTCCGACGCATTTCTGTCATACTTGTGTCCAGGATGGGGAGAGGGTTGAGGTTTTGCTTACGAAGTGTGGACATCGGGTTTGTAGGATTTGTCTTCAGTATGGGGTTGATGCGGATGGGGTTTATGAGTGTAGTATTTGTTTTCTGCCTACGGGGTTTGTGGCGCGGAGTCCGTTGGGGTTGGTTAAGGCTTCGGGGAAGGCTTCTGCGGTTGTGAAGGAGGTGAAGGAGGATGGGGGAGATGGGGATGGGGAGTGGGAATTGAGTGAGGTTTTGTTTGCTGAGTGTTGAGTTGAGTATGCGAGGGTTGGAGTGGGAGTTATGTTGCATTATATATGGGCATATCGGTATTTCTAGCGACATCTATCATGCTATATTTCGATGCAGAACTCATAATGAAACCAAAAGTATGAATTTATGTGCAAGGGACAATTTATAACCAAAATAGCCCTCCTGGGCTGGAAGAAGTTCATGTCCTTCTCAAAGATCCAGTCCAGGTCTAAACCAAAAAAAAAAGAAAAATTCTCCCGATGTAGAACACAATCTAGCGAACCTCTATTGACTAGAGTGGACAAACACCAAAAGAAAATCCAAAATGCATCGTGAGCCATAGCCTGGCCGTCTAGGCCATCCAGGCCATGGGAACGCCTTTTTCGCACCAAAATTGAGAAAGAGGAATCCAAAACGTGGGGACATGATGCCACCGGGGAATGAGGGGGGTCATTATACAGTAATTATGAGAGCCAATGCAAAATAAATAAGCACCTACCCCAAAGCGTGCATGAATCCTGGAGATGGCAGGAAAAGAAGAGGGTGTGAGGGACAACGTCCAAGACACGAATTGCAGCAGCAATTCCGAGAGAAATCATATATAATCCCTGTCTTCAGCGGTCCTCTGCTCTCTCTCCACCGTCAATGACCATATTGACTTCTTTGACGGGATGCAATAGCATAGGAGGAAGACACATGCGGCCCTCGCCAGCCAGCTCCTGCTGCTCACCGCCGTCATTGTCAACGCGGAGACCAAGCCAGCGGCGCCAGAGGTTCGGCGAGAAGCCCGCCGAATAGAACCAGGTCGTACCACGGAAGTTATGTTCACGATCGCCGAAGATGGACGTGCGAGCGCCACCAGAAGCTCCGTTGCGACCGGCATTGAACACTGATTCCAGATGGCGGGTCGGCCAGCGGCGGTCGAGGTAGACGGCATGCGGGACGAAGACAGCCTTGAAGCCGTGGTGCAGCGCGGCAGTTGCGGGCCACATCTCCGAGAACATGCTGTGGCGCTTGAGGCTGCACTCGCGGTGCATAGTGATGAGCAGTTTGCGGGAGATTCGCGACGCGGTGATGATTGCGGTGCGTCGTGGTGGCATGCCCTTTTCCTTGTTGTAGCCTGTCACGTCGTCGCGCAGCAGCCAGGTCGTGCCCTCGGGGTCGTAGAGCGGATTGAAAACGACTAGGTCGGCGTCCTCACCCACGCCCCATTGATACTGGTCCTTATCCATGCTTGTGGGTGGGATGCCCTCACCCTCGACCTCAAAGATGTCTCGTTCGTCGGGGCGCTCGGGACCCCAGATGGACTTGTCGCCCTGTTGGTGCATTGTGCTTCGCGTGTTGCCTCCGTTGCCTGCCGAACCCTTGACGGCGCTCCACATGTTGTTGGCGGAGTTGGTACCGCTCTCGGTCTGCACGCGGACCATCTGCCGGAAGTCCTCCCATGAGCCGTGGACGGACGGAACATAGAAGCGGGCATTGCGCTCCCAGAGACCCTTGCGTGGCTGGTTTTTCGCCCACTCGCCGACCTTATCGAAGAGGTGGTACCAGTGGCCGGTGTAACGCGCATCCATCTCCCAGTTCCAGAAGTAATCGTACTCGGGATGTTGGAAAGCGAAGTACTGCATAGGCATATACGTGCTACGGTAGACGCCGTGGATTGGCAACCCGCGAGTCAAGGTCTCCTCCAAACCGGGATACATCAGGGCCATCTGCGGCTCGGACCAGAGAGTTCCCATACCACGGAACTCCTCTGGCAGCGCATCATCAAGCACACGCTGGTATGTCTCGTCATCAGACCAGATCTGAAGGTTGGTATCCTTAACATGAACCAAGAAGTGAATAGTATACTCGCCACCGGACATCAGCGAGAGCTCTGAGATGACAGAGCGCATATACATAATGTCCTCCGGGGTATAGTGGAAGTCGTGCCATGTGCGGATAACCACTGCAGTACGTGGCAGACGCTCAGGTCCAACCTTGGGCGGTTCCTGGCGGCTATCTTCCGCAGGTGGCAGGGTGTTCACTTTGGGAATACCCACAGGCATAGAAACAAAGCGGTTAAGACGCGGCTCCGGCAGCTCGTTAAAGCGATGGCGATTAGCCGCGTGGCAGCGATGTTGCGCAGCAGCCCAATCCACCTGTCGGAAATCCACTGGCGGGATATCCTCCCACACACGGTCGGCGCCCTCACGATGGCCTTCCAAGCCCGCGCCGATGCCGCCTTTCTTGACCCCGTATCCCAACCCGTATGGACCCAATCGACCAAATCGATCAAAGCACATGTCGTCCCGAATACCCAACATCGTATTCGAGCCTAGCGCTGGGTCCGGGAAGCCCTTTGGAACTCCGGGGTAGCTTTGGATAGATGGAACCCGTAGCGAGTTTTCTGCATTGAGGAAGCACTCACGCTTCTCGCCGTGCTTCTCTACGTACTCCGGCGACTGGTAGTCAGGATAAGGATTGAACACATTACTCAACATGCTCGGGGTCAAATCCCTCTTCGTCACCTTGTTGGCGTCCTGCTCTGCCTTCGGCTCTTTGTGCTCCTCGCTCTGGTCCGTCCGCAGACCCAGGTCGTCGGAGTCATCGCCGGGGTACTCGGGGACATTTTCAGAGCGTGGGACCAAGGCAGATATACCGCCCTCATAGCGGTTGAGGAACGGGAAACTCTCCCATAGTGGCGGCTTCGGGGTCCCGACCTTGGGCAGGTCGACGGCGACTTGTTTCACGGAGGTGGAGATGGTAAAGCGGAAGAGGGTGAGGACGAAGAGGACGAGGGCAGCGAAAAGAGCGAAGCAGAGCCAGCGCATAATCCGCTGGGGCACGCGAAAACCGACGTTAGCTTGGGGGCGGCGAAGACTGCCGCCAGCTACGACGGGCGGCGGGTAGGAGTCCGCGACATTGTTATCGTCCAGCGACTCGTCGTCGGAATCGGGGTGATCGCTCAGGTGATGGTGATATGCGTGGCGCCCGGAGGTGGGTTGTTTTTCGATGTCTGTTTCTCGTGTATTATAGGGTGATGGGGACTTGTAGGCTGCGGAATGCCTCCTCGCCTGAACGGTCATGATGCCAGACAAGATGTCAACATTGAATGAGTGGGGTAATTCCAAGGTTGTCCAAAATCACTCAATCAGTGGCCCATCTATTTAACAAGTGTAACAATAGAATAATCGGTCTAATAATTCCCAAATCAGGGGTGGTTGTTGGAGGGAGGGAGAGGCACGCGATGAGCTGTGTTGTTGATCGTCGGCCTGGCAATGGGGCGGCTCGGCCTTGTGTCACGTTAGAGTGATAAAACAGGTAAAAAGAGGTGGGAAAAAAGGCGAAAACAATGAAAAAGAGTATAAAATAGTTGAAACTGCGTCAAACCAGACAATATACCCGAACAAAACAAGAGATAAACAGCCCCAAAGGGCCCAAGCCGGCATTTTCAGCAGGTAAAGTGCCAAGACCGTTGGCGCTCCAAGAAATGAGGGATTACGCAGTTGTCTCCTCAAATGGACTGGTCCTAGCCCTAGCGGGTCACTTCGTTTTTTTAATCTATTTTGGTTTCGATTTTTATGGGTTCGAGGGGTTCGAGGGGTTCGATGGGTTTTATGGGCCTTCTAGACGAATCTACTGCTTCCTACTTGTGTTTATGTTTGGGTTTGAATCATACACATTCTAAGTATCTAGCTACAACACCATTAGGAGGTGAGTATATCTAAAAAGACTACTAAACAGATTGCTAAAACGGAGAGCTGGAGTCTTTGGTACGTAACATCCTGCATAATATCCATAAAAACACTTGACTCCTCAAGGTCAGCCCCATAAGTCCCTAAACTTCATTGACCACAGCACTAACCAACCCAGTCAGACTCTTCTTCACATGAGCCAAGACATAACTAGCCAGTTCTTTATACAACTTAGGCTTTTCCTCTTCCTCGGCATCTTCATACAAATCTTCAAGAGCTCCTCCGTTAACAGCAACATCCTCATAGATTGCCCGGTCATCTTCGTCTACCCCGATACAAGCAATGAAAGCCCCAAATTTCAGTAGCATCGCGTTGAGAATCAAACGGCACATTCGGCCATTTCCGTCAATAAATGGATGGATGCACACAAAAATGTGTGCATACTTCGAAGCCAAGGCGATAGGGTCGATGGTCCCATTTGTTGTAACTTCTTTCAAATCGCGCTTAAGCTCGTGAAACATAGACTGCATCTTGTATGGAACCAGGGAGGGATGTGGGAACGCATGTAGGCCCGCACTAACTTCGTGTGATCGATAAACACCACTATACTCCGTCCAGGGGGTAGTCTCGGCGTCCACTTTATAGGTCAGAATCCGGTGGGCTTTGAGGATGATTTGTTCGCTAAGATCCTGGCCACGGATGCAAAACTGGTCCATCATAAATTTTGCAGCTTGTACATGTTGCACAACCTCTCGGCGACTACGTTGGACAGCCGAAGTGTCTGCGGGAAGGTGTTGGTGGATCAGACTCTCCTTGGGAGATAAGTACTCTTGGTCCTGCTATTCGATCTCTTCGGGGGTTTCTTCACCACGGAAGACCGCAACACAGAGTTTGAGAGTGATATCTGAGCCACTACCAGCTTTCTCAATTTTGTTTGAGCCATACACCATCTATGCAAGGGAGTGCAGGATATGGTTCTCAAATGCCGCTTCTTGGCGAGGGGTGAGTTCGGTTTTAAACAAATCGGACAGCTCGTTTGCGAGGGTAGCAACCTCGTGGAAGACGGTCTCGGGCTCAAAATCTTCGTGGGCTATCTTGAACTCATAGGAGTCCTTCATGGCCACAGTAAAATAGGTCTCGACTCCACGCAGGGCACGAGCAGACATGATTGTTTGACCGAGGGAAAATGTAGTTTCCATGTGTTGAATAGTGTTGAATGGATTTGATGAGGCTTGGAGAAGTTGGGTTGTGATTATGATGAGCAGAAGATGTATAAATGTAGATTTGAACCCAAAAGTATCTAACTATGCCTATTTAGGCAATGTCCTCGGTGTGAGAGAAAGAACCTTTGAAGGAACGAGAAGGGAAAGAACTACCTAGGTACATGTACTATTACTAGTCAAAAATGTCCTCTGTACAGTCTATGACTTTTATCGCCTTCATATGCATCTCAAAAGACATCTAAAAGGGACATTCAGAAACAAATCAGTGTTCTTACATATAACGTTCCTAGTATCGATCGGCCGAGATTAGTAAAGTCTTACGTCGTCAAAGGTTGTACATACCTAGGTAGTAGGTAAGTACAGTCAATAAGGTTGTGAGCCTCCGTAACCGTCCAAGATTAGTGCATTTTCCACCGAAGTTTCCTGCTTTTATAGGCCCTGGGGGGTGCTTAGTAGATATGTCAGCACGGGCTTAACTTAGCCCCTTCCCCAACCTTCGAAGCTCCATCACACTTTCATATGGCACTCCCCAGGTGGCTGTTTTACAAGATGACAGATGACAAGGCCAATTATTGCTAGAATTCCTTGGGTCGGGTTGAAAAGCAACATACACACCTTTCCATGCTCTCGGTCCCCGAATATAAGCTTCTTCTCCATGTCTCGCGTAGGCAGACGACACTTCATATCTCGCTCTCCTGAGCTCTACGCTGAGACACAGAACGGTCAAGGTAATTATATTTTGAAGTGCGCCATGATCTTGTCGAAATGCACCAAAAAGCTGATTATTTCTCTTCCAGGCGAGAAGATTTCCGAGGAAGATCTGCACTGATACACCAGGCACCGATGGCTGTGAGCTGCGCATTTCATTTTCGGCTTTGACGATGATTTTAACTTGACTCGAATTTCAAGGTTCAATGAAGAAAAAGAGTTGTCTAAGCGTTATGTGGACTTTGACCTACAGCAACTCGTTCGGGTTGCCGTCAGTGTTTGCGAGGGAGCCCAATCTTGTGCGTTGCTATCCTTAGGAACTTGCAATATAATAATATGCTAATACTCACACTAGGCACCAGGGTCACAAAGTGTACAGAAGGCCTACACAACAAGGCATTTATCTTAACAATGGATAACGGTTGTGAAGTTTTCGCAAAGCTCCCGAATCCCAACGCCGGGCCTGCTCGTCTCACGATTGCTTCCGAGATCGCCACACGCAAATTGTAAGATTCCTGATTCCCCTTTTCCACGTACAATCTAATTCAACTCTACAGCTTTCCGACGTGCTGAACGTCCCTGTTCCTCGAGTTCTAGCATGGTCCTTTGACTCAGCATAAAGTCCTGTCGGGGCTGAGTATATCATTGAAGAAAAAGCGCCCGGTGTTCACCTCGGCTCTGTTTGGAATCAATGGCCTCGAAAGTCAAAGCTCCAATTGATCACCCAAGTGATTGATATTCAAAACACTTTTAACCGGTGTGACTTTCGATATGCACGGCTGCATTTACTTCAAGGGTGATCTCCGCTCCCTATGCGAGGAGCCCGAAGAAGCCAACATTCAGTCTGCTACGGCCAGCATTCCTGATATATTTGCCATAGGGCCTCTTACTACCGGCGAGTTGTGGAACGGAGTAAGGGATGGCATGAATTTGGACCGTGGTCCCTGTAAGTCAAGAGAGTCGACAAGCTAGTGTAAAGCCCCTAATTTTCTTTCTAAATATAGGGAAATATCCCAGTGACTACATTCGCGCATTGGGGCGCAACGAGATTGCGTACATCAAGTCACACGCCATTCCTCGGATGAACTATTACCGGTCTCTCAAAACCCAGGAACATCCCGACGATGGGCTCACGCTTTTGACCAAATACATGGCAGTTGCTCCTTATCTTATTCCTCAATCTACCAACGAAGCAGCATCCAACAACGTTCTAATGCATCCCGATCTTCATCTGGATAACATCTTCGTCGATCCAGAGACCCTTCAAATTACACGTATTGTGGATTGGCAATCAGCATTTGTTGCACCGCTATTCTATCATGCCGGCGTTCCAAAGATGTGTACCCACTATGGGCCTCTTCAGGAAGGCTGGGTCGTGCCTGAACGACCGGAAGAATTTGATAGCCTAAGTGTAGAGGAACAACGCAAGATTGATGATGATCTAGAGAGTCAGATTCTTCACAAATACTACGAGGTCCAGGTGTACAAATGATCGCCTTACTGGTCTTTCCTCTAAGATGAGAGGATCCCCATCACCCGAAAACCAGTTCGGCTCATCACGAGAGTGTGGGAAAACCGCCATTTATTTTTTCTTCGTGAATCACTCATGTCGCTCTTTGCTCACTGGGAACAGCTTGTCCCAGGCGTACCATGTCCAATCAATTTCACCAATGAGGATGTTGATATTCATTCCAAGAGGAGAATATAACTGGTGTCGGGAAATTGCTGGCATTGTTCCGGGATGAATCCGTGCTCCCGGCGGATGGTATGGTCGATCCCAAAGACTATGAGATAGCGCGGAAGAATAGCCGGAAATTCAAGGACATCTTCATCGGGTTGGCCAAAGATGACGAAGAGAAGGAATTAGTCACGAAACTCTGGCCATATCAGGAACCCGCAGACACCGAGGGTTTGTGATCGATCAACACGGCAACGCGTCAACGCGTCTTCAGCAGTCAGAGTTGTGTATGTTTATCCCGTTCATTCGGGCAGTCACATGCGTTTTGTCCTATAGATCCAGGGCACTCTATGTGAGTCCGCTAGCCCTAATTTTGTAGATAATCGTACTGCAATGCATATTGTACATGTAGCACATAATCCCAAAGTCCTTGGCTAGACATTGCGGTAAGATAGAAGCTACATTCCTGTACTTTAAACATAAGAACTAAAATATAAACAACCTTGGAATGGCTGCTAAACCCTTAAGTGTTATAGTCCATCACGTGATGGTACCTGAGCCCGGACTGAAATTTACTGAGCCCGACTCAGCCCTACAGGCCTCCTAAAGCAGCCAAAATAGGAAAGCAGATGGAAAGCAAATGGAAATTTCGAAGTTTCTGCTCATTTGTCCCTTTCTCGTTCTCTCTTTCTCTCCTTGCCCAATCTGAGATTCTGAGATTTTACAATTTTGGGTACTTATACAGATCTCTGGGGGGTTCCAAGGCAGAGAAGTAATTTTGGAGTGGCGACGCCGGAGAGAAGAAAAAACAAATGAGGCTAATAGCATAGCGTAGAGGAAAAAGAGCCGTTTGAAGAGAGAACATCAAAAGAAGTAGCGAACCAGTTGCAGAACCCCTTTCCTTGCAGAGATCAATGTCATGTGTGGCCAAAGAACTCCCCGCCATCGTCATCATCAATCCATCATTTGCAGATTTCCGGTATTCTCCATCCAGCTACACGTCCGATTCGCATTCGCATTATAGACCTTAATCGCGGTTGGTTTTCCGGAGCGCATCGGCAAGCCACTCCAGACCCTCGTACAGACCATCACCAGTGGTGGCGCAGGTAGATTGGATGAACTAGATCGATCGTTAGTGACTCTGTAGGCATCACAGGCATCAAGGATGTCACTTACCCAAGCACGACGGGTAAGGCTCTGAAGACCAAGCTGCTGCGTGATCTCGGCGGGGCTCATGGCGTTCTAGACAAAAGCGGGGGAGGTCAGCATAACATTTCATCTACCAAACATTCTCCGATAAATCCAAATCCTTACCGGCAAATCCTGCTTGTTGGCGAACACCAGGAGGAGAGCATCGCGGAGCTCATCCTCGTTCAACATGCGCTGCAACTCCTCACGGGCCTCAACGATACGATCGCGATCGTTGCTGTCAACCACGAAGATGATACCCTGGGTGTTCTGGAAGTAGTGGCGCCACAGAGGACGAATCTTATCCTGACCACCGACATCCCACACGGTGAACTGAATGTTCTTGTATTCGACCGTCTCGACGTTGAATCCTGCATTAGGCGTCAGTTTCCGGGAGGAGGCGTTCGACATTTCTCCCCACACGGCCTTATGAAATGGCGAAGAGCGCATCACGGTGTCGGCGGTAAATGGGTCGGGGGAGCGGACTAACCAATCGTGGGAATAGTGGTGACGATTTCACCGAGCTTGAGCTTGTACAGAATGGTGGTCTTACCGGCGGCGTCAAGACCGACCATCAGGATGCGCATCTCCTTGCGACCCCATAGCCGGTCAAACAGCCGCGAGAAAGTAATACCCATATTGTCGGTAGCGAGAAATCCCTCGGATCCTGAGGAGTGGATAGGTCAGAGAGATATCGAGTTGATGTGGTTGAAAGGGGAGAAGCGGAGGGGTTAGAAAACGTGTTGTGGACTTGTCGGTCAGAGATCCAGGGGGGGGCAAGTCTGGGCACGAGCCAGTCAAAACCGGATCAACCACTTACCGGCAGAAAAAGGTATAAGAGTTGATTTGGAAGTAAAGAACACAAGTTCAGGGGAATTATCGAAAAGAGAAGTCAGAAGGGGAAATTTGGGGTTTCGTTTTTTGTTTTGAATACGCAGAAATACGATGGCGGTGGGCGTAGTCTTCGTCACCTGTTTGTTTTCTTAGAGAGCACGCAACACCACCTGGGCACGTTATGGAAAATGAGGCTGAGATACAAAAGAAGACAACTTATGATTTTACGGATTCTTTCAAGTATATATGTATGGTGACTTATTTATAATAGTTCTGCCTATATAGATGGAAACGTATATATTTTCTAGGAAGAGGACACCGTGTTGGCCCCGTGTTGGCCCCGTAAGTGAAATACCAAAGGGAGTCCCCGGGCTAAGACCCTCAAAAAACGGTCCCACTGTGTCTGATAGGCCGACTGATAGGCCCGAACTTCCACACTTATCGTGCCTGCGTAATTTCTCTGGGTCCTCTCTCTTTGGTTCTTCCGTGTCCTCTCCTATTGTTCTGATCGTCGTGACATTTTTTGTCGAGACGTTCGGAAGAACGTTCGTACCATAGACCGGTAAATCGTCTTACCTTCTACGGTATCGCTGGCATAACCGAAAACGGTCAAGAGCAAGATGGATGTAACGAAGATCACCGCAAAACTGACCCAATACTGCGTCTTAGTGTACCCGTTCTTCACACCAATGAGTTCCGTCGAGAAGTATGCACTCATCAAGCTAACTGGCAGGAACAAAATGGTCGCCTTAGCCAGCAGAATAGTGATCCGAGTGAGCTTCTCAACAGCCTGCGAGTCCTTAAGCGCAATCAAATTGAAATTCTAGGCCGTGTCAGCACTGTTCTCGGAATAAAGATCGGCAAAATACCCACCAGGAATGTCAAGGATTCTTTCTCATTGAGGCAGTTCTCAATCTCGCTCAAACAGTACAAATTGATGCGATCAACCAACCGTTCGAAGCGAGCCACAGCCGTCGAGCTCAATTGCACCCCAACCGATTTCTCAGTTGTGTTATGAAAACCGGAATTGCTCACGAGACTCGACTGGCGCATATCCACAAACTCCATCTCGCCAAAGGTGGCTCCATACGAGAGGGGGGCTGGTTGCACCGAACGCGCTTCGTCGCGAAGCATGCGTTGCCGTTGCAAGAGTCGCCGCATGATAAGCTCATAGCTCTGATACAATCGTTTGAGAACCGCGAGTCGTCGGCCCAGCCAGTGCAACTCGTTCACCAAATCCACTATCGGACGATCGAGCATTTGGCCTCTCTGCGCGGAGTTAAGCCACAATCAGAATACATCAACAAAACGTGATACAAGGACGGTACTAACCAATTCCTCCAAAGCAACACCATATTTGTGTTCTCGCTTTGCGATAAGTCCATAACTTGACACCCAGTCATCGAAGATATAATAGAAGAGCAAACTCGGTCCATCCTCTTGCTTGATATTGGCTTGATCCGGCCCGAGGTCACTAAAATGTCGCACCCGAATGGTGATTAGCGACTCGCTCTCGGACATGGCAAAGTGCTGCCTCGAAACGCCAGCGAAAATAAAGCGAATGTTTCTGCGCACAATGTCGAGGACTGGCTTGGCTTCATCTATCGGCACTTCCTGCTGTCTTGCGAACGGGTTCTCTTGGATTGATATTATTGTGCCTGCAAACAAGTCAGCGGCTGCCCTCGAGGTCCGGGGAATGGGGTGTCGCCGTGCGGCTCATACCATCATCACACTGGATCAGCCAGGTCCAAAGCCGTTTTCCGTCCGGGAGATCTTTGCCGTTCGGTTGTGATAGTGTGGGGATCACGAACAACGTATTATAGCCGACACATGTGTCTGATGGATTGTTTAATGTTCATCCGACTCAAGTTTGGTATGATATACTTACATCGAGGACCATGATCCACAGAAGAGAAATGCCAAATTTGATCTGTGACTTGGGCAAAGGTGAGGTTCTTGAATGATGCTGACTCGCGCGATTTATCTGGATCGACAAGATGCTTGAGTGCATTCTCAGCATCATCCACTTCATGCTTGAACGACGGCGCAACACTGGGCGATTGCGAAGTCCTTTTGGTTGGTAATGGTGTAGGTGTAGTTTTGGGTGCAGGATGCACTGGCTCTGTGCACATCATCCCCTGTAGTCGTTCTGACACTCCATAGTGTTTGGTAATTGCCTAAGAACTCCATCCATGGTCAGTCATAACTGCCCATGGGAATGAAATTGAACATCCTACCCTTATACTTTCTTTCTGCTCCTCTGGTGCCCATATATTACTATGATCACGATTAGTATACACTCAACTACATCTGAGTACTTAGCTCTTACATCCACCGTGTACCGAAACATTTGTCTCTCTGTATCATGTCAGGTCTTGACTTTTGAATAGTCTCTACAATCAACCAAGTTGAATGTCGTGAACTTACCGGTTTACTCAGCAATAGTTTGAGTTCATTGGTGCCTAGATCAGATGCACACCATGCCTCTTCATTACCGAAATCGAGCACAAAATTCTGAGTAAGAGGATCCTCTAGGCAGCGCATAGCAGTGTAAAACTGCGTCTTATCGTCGATATCCTTGAACTTTTCCACAAGCAATCCCTCATCGTCAAGACTTGAATAGTAATCCTGAGGCGCAGTTGAGTCGCGCGAATCTGTTGTATGAGACATGATGAAGCAAAGCAAACTACCCAGGTGGTTTTCCAGGCGCTGAATTTGGAGGGAAAGACTTGTAAATAAGCCACAAAATCAATAGCCAATAGTCGAAAGATCTGCTGTCAAATCAGGAGGGGTATCGGATACGGATGTGGTCAAGGGTCCGGAGGTCATATAAACAACCTTATGAATTGTAAACCCGGAGAATATTACAAAGAGAATAAGTAGAAAGTCAAGTTTAAATATTCTAATCCCACCGGGGTGCAGCCTCAATTAAATCAAAATGCAAGGCAATAGTCCTCAACGCCAAAGGGGGGTTGGGTGACCAGTCATCTGAGGCTGACACTGCCGCCGGTCACGTTTAAGCGCTGCGATCATCTGCAGCCCCCGCAGGCCATGTCAAGCTCGTTTCACCTGTCGATATTTTCCTAAAATAGATAAAGTAGCTCCCTATTTGCTCATTTTGTGGGCGGTCGTGTTATGTACCCGTCTACTTAGCGAAAGCTTGTGTGTTTATCAGTCATTCGGACTATTCAATATATATTGTGCTGGGGTCACAAGGTACTAATGACGAGCAGCCTTGAAGATCCTTCTAGGTGAGTATATATGTACTCCGTATTCAATAATCAATACAAGGTAGGGCAGTTTGTGAAAATGATTTTATCCACTCGACTGGGATACTATGTTCCTATTTAATATGGACGTGTGCCTGCGGCTGATCTAGATCTTCGGGGATATCCGCAAAACAATGTAACTTTATCAGTACACATAAGATCAATCCTAACCAATATCGCCAGACAACATTATTATTAAATGACAAAGTTCCTTTCACGAATAATAATGACATATGATAAATAATAAAGTAATGATTGCTACGTATAAGCGGGTCGGCCGTGTGGCGGACCCGATGCTTCTATATTGTACATCCCCAGTACAACAATGAATAAACATACGTACATGAATTGTAGGTAGCTTTGAACTCTGAGTTATGAATTCCGTACGGTCTATGTCTTTATCTAGGGATTGGAATCATTCCCGTTGAGAGTAATGACAAGGATTCCAAATGTAGTAACGGCTAAGGCGTAATAGGCAAGGCCCGGCGGTTACTTGGAGCAGCAGCAACGTTCACATGGCGAAGCAATACTGAGAAATGTCAGGAATACCAATGTTGTTATTCAAGCCGAGCCGACGGCTGCTGATACGATTATTTGTATGAGCGAGTGGAATTGAAGTGAGAATGAAGTATCCGTGGATGTATTGACCCGTCAACGAGATGATGGTGCGAAATTTGCTCGATGTGGTATGTTTTAACAAATTTGTTGAGATCTACCTAAGAATAATCCTATAACACCGACAAACGTTACCTCAGTCATTCAGCGTACGCCTTGCTGAGATTGGATTGGGGAGTGTTTCCTGTTGATGCCTCAGGCCATAAAGCGAGTCAGCAAGCAAAAAAATCACGTCTAGGGCACCGCTAATCCTAATCTAGACTAGCGTATGTCCACACCCACAAGCGGAGAAATTCACGGCCCTCGACAATTTCTTTTCTCAAGCATTCAGCGCAGAGCCATACCATAAGAATTTCAACTTCTTTTGGAAGACTGTAGCAATCATGTCCAAGATCACAGTCGGTACGTTTCACCTCATGCTCCTACCTACATGATCTAGCCACTAACTGCTCTTGTGTCATTACAGCCGGAGTGCGCCAGAATGTCGAGAACCTTCTCAACTACTCTCTCAATGAGAAGAAGCGTAACTTCAACGAGACCGTTGAGCTTCAGATCGGCCTGAAGAACTACGATCCCCAGCGTGATAAGCGTTTCTCCGGCACCATCAAGCTGCCTACCGTCCCCCGCCCCAACATGGCCATCTGGTGCGTTTTCCATCGACAACCCCTCCCGCGGCGCAAAATTTTACATCCGTTTACGATGCGCAACGGCGAAGGAAATCTACACCTCGAATGAACACAGAAGCTAACGGACGAAATATATAGTATTCTTGGTGACCAGCACGATCTTGACCGTGCTAAGCACCACAGCATCGATGCCATGTCCGTTGACGATCTCAAGAAGCTCAACAAGAACAAGAAGCTCATCAAGAAGCTTGCTCGCAAGTACGATGCCTTCCTTGCTTCCGAGGGTCTGATCAAGCAGATTCCCCGTCTCCTCGGTCCCGGTCTCTCCAAGGCCGGAAAGTTCCCTACCCCCGTTTCCCACGCTGAGGACATGGCCGCCAAGGTCACCGACGTCAAGTCCACCATCAAGTTCCAGCTCAAGAAGGTTCTGTGCCTCGGTGTTGCCATCGGTAACGTCGAGATGGAGAAGGAGGCCCTTGTTGCCAACCTGATGCTCGCCATCAACTACCTCGTCTCCCTCCTCAAGAAGGGCTGGCAGAACGTTGGCAGTCTTGTCATCAAGGCTTCCATGTCTCCCCCCCACCGTGTCTACTAGATTATCTGTCGCTTAACTGCGCCGGTGTTTTCTAGTTTGGGCCTGAGAACTGGGTTTATGTCATCGTCTCACGACTGAAAAAAAATATGAAGCTCATGATCGGTCTCAATTTTCTATCTCCATATCGTAATTTTACATTCTAGTACAATGTAGCTGTAGATAAATCTTAAGAATTGTATTGTACATCGCTCATTATGTGAAATAAGTGACTCTATGATACACATACAGGGAATCAAGTTACTCCATGCCTTCCATCAATTCGGTCTTATCCAAAATCATGCCCCGCATGCCAATGAACTCACGAAGGCTTTCCCACTCTTCCCCAACCTCCTCACCTCTCATATAAGGGTCGGTGAAACCCCACGCGACAGCAACTCTATCCATGGCGGCGCGCTCTTCCTCACGCAACCATCTTTGCCGCAGAGGGATACCGGGAATCCAGACCACACGCTCCATCTGATCGTTAGCCGTGGTAATGGCCAAGATGCCCATGGAGGATGTACCGCCAACATAAGCCAGTGTAGCGGCGAACGCTATACCAGTCGCTACGTTTGGATCCATTGTGTTCTGGAACGTTGCGGCCCATGATGCGAGAGCATAGCAAGCAGCCGGGGCAGCCGCAAGGCCGGCTAGTGGGACACCGGCTTTCTTGAAGATCTTCGCGCGGTGGAAGGCGGGGGCGCAGAAAGTGTTATCGATGATGGCTAGCACGAGCGAGAGGTTTTTCTGTCCAATGGCGACCCCAAGAGCCATGTTAGCCAACTCCGCTGGAACGGCGCTGTTGATACTCTTGGGATTAGCCTTCAGCAACTTCACTGGAGAGCTGCCCTCTTCTGGGACAGGCTTGTAGGCGTAAAGGTGGAATATCTCGGGGAAGTGCTCGGCCCGTCGCAGCAGAGTCAGGGTCTCGGTGCAGGATGCCAGAGCTTCGGGCGAAATGAAGACCTTCTCATCCTTCAAAAGTTCAATGGCAATTTGTGAGACTGAGTCTGCCAGTCGTGGGTCCGGGTGTTGTGAGGACTTTGATTTGCCTTTGTTCTTTGCGGCGGTTTGCTTCTCCTCAAGGTCCAGCAAAGAAGAGATCGCACTGCCCTCCCCCTTTGAGGAACCCTCACTTTGATCCCGTTCTCGCGAGACAAGGGACTCGGCGACGCGCTGGCATCTTTGTAGCAATTCTACTACCACCTCGTTGGAAGCCACAGCGTTTGATTGGTGCAGGGCAGATGCATCCTGCGCAATTTCTTTGATTGCAGCCTCTGGGCTTACCTTAGTGGCTGAAGAGGAGGCGTATCGGCGAGAAATGAGCAGAGGAGAGCCCAATGCAAACTTATCGGTTCGTTTCGAGGGCTGTAAGCGGAGATTGGAGGCCGCAGTTCGACTTGCGCGAGCGGGTAGACGCGCGATAGGGAGACCACGACGGGGCGTTGAAGTCGAGAATTGACATAATTGACAGATTGGGCCCTGTAGCCGGGAGCCTTTATTGGCTGTTAGAACAACTCTTTTCATGGCTGTGGTGATGAGTAACGTTGTGAGGCAGCTGTATTTTTCCGATGGGAGAGTCTAGGCGGAGACTTCGCCCCGGCGCTGTCCACTTCCCCGTACTCGTACCCTGACGTCTTCTTACTTCTCTGCCTAACAACTTTAATGTTCCTTTTATTCAAGGAACACATTTTCCCGACCTGACTATTTACTGAATTATATGCAATCGACTACCTGATAATCTCATCATCTGATCCACAACCATGCCACCACCACCTCCTCCCCCGCCGCCGCCGCCGGGAGGTTTGGGTGGTCCTCCCCCGCCGCCCCCTCCAGGAGGTCTCCCAGGGAGACCTCCTAAAGGACAGGCCAAAGACCGGGTATGTAGATTGGGTGCTTAAGTTCCATTGCTGCAAGCAACTTGTCGCTCAAGGAATTTAGTAGCTAACCTATAGATAGGGCGCACTTCTTTCAGATATCCATAAGGGCGCCAGGCTGAAGAAAGCTGTTACCAATGATCGATCAGCACCTGTAATCGCAGGCTCAGGAGGCGCCTCAGCAGCTCCTCCCGTCGCGGGTGCGCCGCCTGTTCCTGGTGCGAGGCCGCCTCCAAGCGGGCTTGCACCGCCTGTACCATCCGGTCCAGCCGCGAATCGATTACGAAGTAACAGCGAAGGAGTTTCTGGGACAGATGGTGCAGCCAGTGCAATGCCACCTCAATTAGGGGGCATATTTGCTGGTGGGATGCCCAAGTTACGCAGTCGTGGTGGTGTCGATACAGGGGCCAATCGAGACTCGCCATACATCTCTGATTCCGAAGGTGCACGTCGACCACCTGCTGCGCCAGCTCCAAAGCCTCCAACAGCTCCCAGGCCTCCTGGAGCCAGGCCGCCTCCTCGTCCCTCATCGACCGATTCACCGCCTGCACCGCCGGTCAATCATTTGGTTGCCGGCTTGAAGAAGCCTCCCCCGAGACCTGCTTCACGATCCTCTACAGTTCCACCGCCAGCTACAAAGGCCCCCGAAGCGCCGCCTCCACGTGCGCCTCCTCCACCTCCAGCACCAGGAAAGTTACCACCACCGCCTGCATCGAGAAAACCGTCCGGACCCCCACCACCTCCCCCATCAGCCCCCGCGACTCGGGCACCTCCTCCCCCGCCGGCTGCTTCTAGATCGACACCACCCCCTCCCCCATCAGCAGCCCCGCCATCAATTGCTGCGCAGGCTGCTCGTTCCGCCCTGGGACATTCTTCGCCTTCGGCACCTCCCCCGCCACCCCCATCAGCTGCCCCAGGTGCTCCACCACCACCTCCTCCCACTTCACTTCCTGCAGCTCCGCCAAGCGAGCCGCCATCCCGACCTTCCCCTGTTTCTTCTCGCCCTGTCTCCCACGAACAATTTACAGCACTAGACCCTAGCGCTTATACACTTTCCAATGGTGGACCGCCTGCACCAAGCTCACGAATCCCTTCAACACAAGGACATGGTCCAGTCCGAATAGAAGACCCGCGATTCAAATTCCAGAGCGATGGGCTGCTCCCCAAACCACGGCAATTTATCGGTGGAGACCGCCGATACCGCGCTGGGAGGGGCAGCAGTGTTCCTTTGGATCTGACTGCTTTGCGAGGCTGATTGGAGTGCATGGGAAATTGCGGGCGATATCGTGCACACATAGTGAATTGCTATACATAAATCCTTTTACACTAGATTCATCTATGTAGCTTATTGTCACTGTAGCGAAGTTTGTAAAAGAAACCCTACCTGGGCATGTTTTCCAGCTTATAAATCTCGTTCATCTCCTTCCATTAAACAGTATAAAATGATGTGGTATCCACCTCTCCCATAAGCTTCGGCACGTGACCAAATCGGGGATGTCAATCGTTCATCGTGGAAAACAACCATGAAGCACCAAGATACGCGCTGCCACCAATCCCTTTGCTACCAGTCGAGATTACCGACTCGCGTTTATTGTTATCAACCAGGAGGGTTCTCGCAATCTTCACTTGAGATTCAGCAAACAGCACAGACCCGCTCCGCGCCATTGCCATCACCTCACATTCAATTGGCCTCGAACTTTAAACGGAGCTCCCACACCTTTGGTTTTCCCTCAGCGAGCTTTACGATTCTCAACAAGTCAGCATTGCCGCGCCACGAACAATCGCGGCCAATCCAGCTCTTTGCCTCGGCGAACACTTTTTGCGCGAAGTGACAGACTCCGAGGATCCACGAACTCTCCTCCGGTCACGGAAAGCAAGATAGCTACCCCAAGACTAGTGTTACAGCAACACCACCGAGCTCGAGACGTAGCTTGATCCCGACTCTGCGGTGCATCTACCTGTACCCGGTCAACCGCAAAATTGAGATACCCTTGCACCTTACCTTGTTGAACCGCCGCTCTCCCATTCACCATGTCTCTCCACTTCTACGTCAATAGTAAGTTTTGCAGTTAGCTGAAATGTTTACACATTCCATCTCCTACATCCATAGACCAAGTGCTGACCACTCTCGACCGAGCAGAAAAAGTCCTCATCCTCACAGTTGATGGCCGCACACTCATCGGCGACCTTCTGTCAACCGATCAAACAACCAATCTTGTTCTCGCTAATACCGTTGAACGCATCATCCGCACCCCAGACGACGACGAGCCCTCTGCCGAAATTGAGCATGGGCTGTACCTGATCCGCGGTGACAATGTCGTGGTGTGCGGTGAAATAGACGAAAAAATGGACGGAGATATCGACTGGTCCAAGGTTAAAGGCGAGGTAATCCGAGACACGAAGAATGCATGAGCGGGCTTTGCACGGTGCTATTTTCTATTGTCATTTTTCGGGCGTTTTGGGGAAACCATTTGCATGCGATACAATGATTCAGCAAGCCGATGAATCCCGGAGTTTGCCAGCGTTGGGTGTGGCCCTTTACTATTGAATCCGCCATTGTGGGCTTGGCCCTTGGCCCTACAACGATGCGCAGATACGCTGGGTGCTGAATGTCAATGCGCCATGTTTTGATTATTTTCCGTTGCGAACCTACAGCGATCTCTCGCGGGTGATGATGTGCTCTCTTGCCATCTCTGATGTGCAATGATGCAATGGCCAAAGCATATAGGAGGGGCTGCACATTGGGATTTGCTATCAACTCGGCATTCTTGCCCCTCGAATGACTTTGCGGGGGCTAGAGCACAGACGGCGCTGGGCACACAGATGAATTTACAACAGGGGCTGGATTCTACTACTACTTGCCTCTCCCAAGTATGAGATGGTGGGGGGCCCCTATGTTTCAGAGGAATGTGAATTTACACCAACAGTATGATTCGATATAGGGGCGTGGATTACCATTCTAATTTTCTACATTCTCTCTTTAAGAAATTAAGAAAAGGAGTAATTTCCTACCGTTTGCAGCCACATTCCTTCTTGACTCCACGCGGGAAGATGCCAAGCCGACCTCGTACAACGGTGTATCAGAGTACCAAGTACCCTTGTAGAAAGAAAGAAAGATAATCCCAAGACAAAGAGAACCAGATATAGAGAACTAGGCAGTCATGTTACAGACATTGTCAATCACCTGGGTAGATCTGTAGTATGACTTTGTACAACGAGTTATGGTCTCATAGGCCCCCCTGTCGGGCCTTGGCGCAGCAAGTTAGGAGGCTAATGTGGCAATGTGAGGTGTACAGAGTACAATGTAGGGTAATAGGCTTGGAAGATTTAGAAAGAAAAAGAAGTCGGTCAGTGAATTTGTTCATATAACCAGCCTTTGCATATACATATGTATGTATATACCCAGGTTAGGCCGCAAACAGTCAAAAAAATCAAAAACTCTCAAGGCGAAACAACAGGCAGAAACTACCGCCCCCTCTCAGCCCTCCCCTAACTGCCATCTCATCTTACTTCAACTTCCCTTTTCTCTCCCCCCCAACTATTTTTTTACCCTCTCTTGGCCCCTACAGATCGCTGGGCGATCTCCAATTCCTACCGTTTACCTCTTTTATCCCCCCTTTCCGCAGTTTCCCCTCCTTATCCGCTCAGCCCTTCATGTGTCCGATAGTATCACTACAACACAACAAGCGAATATTGGGTCAATTCCAACAGTTTTCCCGGGCAAATAGCCCGTCGTGAACGACGGTTTACAACTCTTAGCCACAAGCCAGCCCCAATAAACCGATATTCCCCACTCCCCCCCGCGCCAGCCATGTGGCTCTATCGGGGCGCCCAGTCCGCGGTCTTCTACTATGCCACTTGCACCCCCTGCGCCGAAAATCTTGATCGCCGGAAACGTAGAAAGGATGCTTCTCGGGTCCAACGAGAGAAGGAGAAGGAACGACGCAACAATGAAGTTGTCACCGACCAACCCCGTCCATTCGCACAGCCAACCCCTTTCAGCACCAATGTAGGTTGGCGAGAAGAAATTTCCCTAGGCCCTGGTCCCCCAGCCCGTCGGGGTGGTCACCGCAATATTCAAAGAACCGACAGTTGGAATACCGACCAGAGCTCCCAACTGAAGAAAGACAAGAGTGGTGGCCTGATGCAACCACTCGGCGAGAAGTGGAAGTCGATGCGGTACCAACGGGAAGATGAGCCACTTTGGGGACAACAAGAAGTCCGTGGGTCGTCCATTGGATTCTCTGGACGTGGTCGTGCGGACCCGAATGAAACATCCAAGTACTACATCCCCCGCGTGCCACCTGTGAACGACCTCCACCCGCCCATTGTTAGTGGACCGTGTAGCCGTGCCGAAACCAGATGGATGCTCCAGCCGCCACCAAGTGCCCGAGTGATGGCCGGTAAAGCAGATGTCAGTTCCGTGACTTCACCGACCAGTGATGATTTTAATTTCCGGGGATTTGGCACCGCATCCCGAGCCCCTAAGAACGTGGCTAGGGAGAATTACACTGGAAGAATCAGCGAAGAGACTGGTGACGGCGCTATCGATGACACCACTCAGAACCATCGACCTCGTCGGCCATCGCTGACTCAACTTCGTATCGACGCGGTTACTCCAGACCCAGAATCACACTCTCGAACTGACTCCATGTTCTCCTCCGCCAACTCGGATGATCCGAGTCTTGAATGGAAATACCCCGACACTCCGGCATCCCGTCCTCAATCCAAAGCCACAGATGACATTGATAAGTTCTACCGCCCGCAAATCTCGAAGACTCTATCTACAATGCACCGGGACAACAAGAATGTCCACATGCTACACCTAGAGATCAACGACGACAACCGCGATGAGATTGGCCTGGGTCAATTACAGCCCATCCGCCCATGGCGTTGGAGCATGGACATCTAAAAAAGCCTTTCGAACACAAAATCCACAACACTCGTCCTCGAATCCTTGAAAACCCCCTATCTCCCTTCCATTCAGCTTTCCTGGGTTTCTGCTATACGGCGTTTGAAGCATCAAGACCATTCAGCATTTGCTTTTTTGCGTTTTATTTCCTCAGGGTCCTCTGAGACCCCCCTTTTCCACGTTTGCCGAGTGATACCTGATCTCTCGAAGCAAACACCCTCTCGCTGTCGGGACCTCGCATCCCACATAGGAATGTACCTGGCTGGTCCGGTGCATAAAAGCGAGACGCCTCATATCCTGAAAATGCTTCCTCTGTCGCTTCATCACAACGACAAGAGAACATGCGAGCTTACCATGACAGCGCTCCTTCCTATCCTTTCACAATGCTTTTCCTTTTCCCTTGTTTCCCTCGACACTTTGTGGCCCTGCTGATTTCTCTTTTCTATTCTTCGTCTTTCCTTCAATACTATATATTATCTCTTCCTTGTACCATAATCACTCCCTCTGTTTGGGTTACCAGTACATAGCGTTCGGCCAATGGATGTTTTTTTTCTTTCTCTTTTTAGACATTGAATCAGACTAAACTATATAAATGCAAATTATATTCCAATTCTTTTTACAACTTAGTCTCCTTAGACAAGTCATCCGGCAGTAGATGTCTTTTATCCAGATCTGGGCCATGATGTTCTCGGAGTATATTTGAACACTGACCGTCTATATTAGAAAATTTAATAAACACAACGTATTTATAATAAATCATAGATCTACTATCTAACAGCATACAAAAGGGCGCACGGTATACTAGCCAATAATTCTGCAGCAAATAATATTCCATATAGCAAGATGGAGGTGGATTTTAACAATGGGGCAAAAGAAGGATATATAGAAGGGTTCGTTCGAGCTGGCCTTAGGTACCGTCTCGCTGGACACAGCCATTTTACGCTACGATTATTATATGGCCGAGGCCAAGGACCATGCAGATGTGCGTCCGTCGCATTCAGCGTTAAATTTTCGATTTAACTTGTCTTCGTGATAGATGCAATTCAAATGCACATCAAAAACTTCGTATGCAGAGAACGTGTGTTTTTGATCTCGATAAACAAGAGACCAGGACACACAAAAGTTCGAAGTAGAACAGCTCAAAAACAAAGACGCAAGAGAGTATAGATCGTTGGATCTCCTCGGCGTTTCAAAATTATCCCAAATGCAAACAACGCCCAACCCGGCCTCGCATAGCCTCTGTAAACCAGCCAAGGGTCTAAGGGGGCCTGTATTCAAATGCTCAGAGCCCGCGGAGCACCAGCAAGGCCGTCCTTTGTTAATTTCGTTCCCTCTTCGTTGTGTTTGCTAGATGGATGCAGATGCCGGGAGATATATAGAGAGAAGGATAATCGCTTTTCGATCTCCTTCTGCTCTAGTAGACCTTCTTCTTCTCGTCCATGCTCAATTGGCCGGGGCCCATGTTGACGAGTAGGACCAAGCCACCACTGTAGAATTTATTAGAGTCGTGAATGTTTGACTATTTGGGAGAAGGAACGTACACAATCGACAAGATTTGGAAGAAGTCGTACTTGGCGAAGTCCTTCTGGGGGTGGTGGGCATGCAGCTAGAAGAAATAATCAGTAACCAAACATACAACCAATTGCGTAGAAAACGTACCGTCCAGAAGTTGTTCACAAACACGTTGAACAGACTCAGTAGGACCACGAGAATGATAGCGCTCCACTTGGCCTTGAAGCCAACAACGACCATGACGCAAGCGACAAGACCGAACAAGCTGACCAGAATGCGCCAGAAGCTCCACTCGCCGGAGAAAACGAATCCAACAAAAAGGAAGATCAGCAGCACACGACCAGCGAACTGGACGTACATCTTGCGGTCCTTCTCATCAAGCTGGGGTAGACCGGCGGGAACGAACTTCTTGCGCACCCAGGAATCGGACAGGACCATAAGCAAACCACCCACAACACTCAGATTGCGAAGGAAGAAGTTCAAGTCGAAGATGAGACCGTATCCAAGACCCTGTGTAATGACGACGCCGAGCAATCCCGCGACGGCAAACTCGGTGCGTTTGCGGGCGATGACCAGAGTCGAACAGACAGCCATAGCAATGACATTAACGATAAGGAAGGTGTGCGTGATTCCCCAGGGAACTAAAGCGAGCACACAAAACGCGCGTTAGACAATGATATAGAGGTAGTGTGGGACCATGGACCCCAAGGTCGCGCGGATCAGGGTCCGGGAGCAAGGGCATTATCTTACTCTTGCGGAAATCACGGAGGTAGAGGAGCTGATCGTTCCATTGTGTGAGGATGCGCAGCGAGTCTTCGATGAAGGTCACTACGATCAGGAATCGGCCGATGGCGGGAAGGTAGCTAGAGAGCGAAAGAACAGGGTGTTAGTGCATGCCTCGAATCCCTTGTTTTGAGCTCTCTCGCGGCTCGGCCCACGACACGGGTACAAAAAAAGACCAAAAACAAAGAGTGAAATTATAACATACGGCTTCACTGGATCGGCCAAGGTGTCCAACCAGTCCTCAATCTTGCTTGTCTGCTCGCGAATTGCGTCCAGTGGGCTTGGGTCGCTGGTGGCATCTGCGCTACCGGGCCCGCCAAACGGGTTCTGGTGGCCGAGGTTGTAGCCCGCAGTGCCACGAATTTGGGCCATGGCGGAAGAATGAAACAAAAAGAGAGTGAGGAAAAGGAGAGGAAGAAGAAATTGGAGTTGAGTTCTCACAGGTTGGGGAAGAAGAAGTCTAAGACAGGATCAAATACCAAGGAGTTGTATACAAAGCACCTTCAGGCCACGATAACCGGAACTGGGCGCTAAACCGCTTTTGGAATAGTGACGACACAAGACTGTATGATGTTCTATAACTATAACTACTAACATTGTTAGAAAAGCTCTACATTCTTGCCCTTTATTTTGTTTTAGATCAAGCATTGGTTATGATTTCATTGCAATACAGATTTTGCTAGGTAGACTAACAAAGAAAAAAAAAAACTTGCACAAACACAGCGTCAGACCCATTCCCGCAATTCTGCTTTTGTTTCCGCAGTGCAGTTCTTCCTCCTTGCACAACTTGCAAGGGGAATCTAGCAATTCCGCTCCTAATGCGTTGTGGCAATCTCCCAGGCCCCGATTGTTGAGGGAGGGAGAGTGCTCGAATGATGTGACACCCCCAGAACGCCAAAAAAAAAAAAAAACAAAACAACAAAAACAAAAACAAAACAAAAACAAAAAAAAGGGTAATAAATACATTTCAAGATGAAGAGAGAATATGAGAGAAAGACTTCATGCCAGAGGAAAATGCTCAAGCGGCCCAATCAGAGTCCAGTGGGTGGCCCTTCTCACGCGAGCGCAAGATATCGGGGAGGTAGGTTGGGGTCACGGTCACACGAGGCTCAATGGGGGCAGGAGCGACAGGAGTAGACTGGTTCTCTGAGGCACTGGTCTCGCTGACACTCTCGTCAGACTTGCCACCCTTCTTCTTAGGCTGCTTCTTGGAAACGGTGGTCCATTCATCATCACCGTTGGCAGCTCCCAAGAGGCGCATCTGCTCCTCCTCCGAGGGGAGGTTCTGAGCCCACTTAGTGGGGGCAGGGGCAGCAGGGGACTCGAATGTGTCCAGGAGACCGTGAGAGGTGGGAGCAGCAGGGACGGCGGGAGCAGGGCGGGATCCGCCATTGGTCTTCACCGGTGCAGCGTTCTCCTTGGTCTGCCAAGCGTTGGCAGCGGGCGTGGTTGATCGGGCAGCCTCGCGGCGCTCAGACTCGCGAGCGGTGTGCAACTGCTTCTCAAGCAGCTTCTTGCGCTCAACTTCAGCCTCCTGAACTTGCTGCTTGCGGGCCTCGTTCTTGAGACGCTGCTGGCGCTGCTTCTTGGTCTCTACCTCCTTGAAAGTCTGGACCTTCTGCTTCTTGGGCTGGTTCTCAACATTGCCAGTAACGCGGAGCACAGATGCACCGGGGGCTGGGGCCTCCAGCATGTCGGAAACGTATCCGGCCGAGGGGACAGTGGCGTTCACCGCGGGGGACGCGGCGGGAGACAGATCGTCATCAGCCTCAGCGCCAGTGGTGGAGGAGGCACGGGTGTCGCTGGTCTCGAGCTGCGCAGCCTTCTTCTTGTTCTTCTTCTGGCTCTTGGTGGGAGCGGGCTTGGCGGGAGCGGGCTGAGCAGGGGCGTTGGTCTTGAGGCCGGCCATGCGGCGGGCCATCTCCTTGCGATCGATTTCCTCATCTGGCTTCTCGTCCTCGGTGGTGGGGGGCGAGACGACGGTCTGCACCTCGGATTTCTTGGCGGCAACCGGCTCGGGGGCAGGCTTAGACTTGCGCTTTGACTTCTTGGGTGCTACAGTGGCCTCGGATTTCTCCACGGCAGCTCGAATCACGTTGGCCTTGGGGGTTGTGCCATTGGTGTAGTACCAGCCGAGGCCACCTGCCACGACGAGCAAGATTGCCCAGCTAATGTAGGGATTCATGGTCATAGAGCTGTGCACTCATAAGTCAGTACCATCAATGTTCTCATGGTGGTTGCTAGCGTGGAACTTACTGTCTGATTCAAACCTATGTAGGCGGAGGATGGGTGTGGGTTGAGGGGGGAGGTAGGATCAAAGTTGCCGGGTGAGAGGGTAGGACAATTGCGCACGCGCACTTTGAAATTGACACGCGCACCGAAAGCCGAGACAATTGCGCTCAGCTACAGAAGCTGTATCCGAAGGGAAGGCCTTCAATCACGACGAGACTCCACGTCGGTCAATTGACCGGATTGCGGAGAGGATGCGCGGGGTGACGAAGCCGCGGATAGGAGTGATAGGAATAGCGCAATGGCGCAAAAGGAAAGTAGGATAAACAAGAGAAGAAGTTGAAGAGAGTAGAGAGGATGAGAGAAAGGAGGAAAGGCGAGGAGTAGAGGAAAGGGCAACCGTGGCAGATCCACTCGTACCGTGACCGTAATGGTAAGTTACCAAGCTCTTGGCTTTGGAATTGCACATATTCTGTCCCTTGTCTACTTGGCGTCTTTTGATTTTATTTTATGTCTTCAATTATTGTGGACTTCATATATCATCTCACTGCTGACTTGATTTTCTACTGTACCGTACACTGGTGCTTGGGGATTGAAGAATGTGATGCTCATTACGGAGTATGGAGATTTGAGCATTGCCGTACGGGGTACTGCAAGCTGTCATCATATATTCAAATGTTTTGTATTCAACGTACGGAGTACCTGGGGAACAGTGCCCTCTGCCCAGGCTACAAATGGATTGTGTACTACATATGTATATATGTAATGTATGTAATATTCAAGCTAGTTAACTAATAGCTCCAAGAGAGGACATGACTTTCACTGGGCGAACAGGCCACGTCTCCGCCTGTCTCTCTTCTCTCCGCTTTCTACGTTCTAAACCGATTTATATCTTACTAGCGCGTTCTGGGTAGACCTCCTGAGCATTTGTTTAACATTCGATTAATCGATTTTTCCGGGAGCCGGGAAGCTTGGAGATTGCCGATCCGGCAATCTCTCATCAAATGTTTCTTTTACCCCTTACAGTAGCCCTCACGCCCACCACGAGGAAATGAGTTACTAATAACAGACAACCCGGTCCAATTGGCGGTTCAAGTCGTGCATTGGATGCCTGTGAGGCCTATCGAATCCTGGTCAACGAGTCTAAGACCTGCATTATGCAGCGGCACCTTGAAAGGAAGGCTGGGATTGGTTCGCTGGTCATGCACTCCTTAAATGCAATCTGACCAAGTCTTCGATATCAGACTAGTTTCTAACTCTTTTGTGTCCTATTGGCTATTCTTTCCTCCTTATATTCTTCTTTGTTCCCATTTTCCCCTCCTATTCCACTATTTTTCCAAGACTGGCCAGGCTATACGATTTCTTTGACCGACTGACTACTAATATCTATGAAGCCCCGGAACCATTGTGACTAATGCTAATAGCCCCTCTATGAGTTTCGATTGTCGTAAGAAATAAAGCTGAAATAGTCCCATTATATAGGTTAAGTTATGAAAATAAATATCTGTACAGGTAAAAGCTAAAAAAAATGTACCCATGGATGAAATTGAATTGAAGAAGTGAACATGTCCACCTCTGGTCTATTGAAAGTCATTTCCAAGTCTCTTGATTGGTATGGAGTCATAGTAACACTGAATGGAAGGGTCGCTGATAAATTAGAAACAGCGAGCAATATCGCAGTAATATATGAAGCGGGACACATTCAAACGACATCTATTCTCGAAATTGCATACATTTGCCTCAAGATCCCAGGCTCCCTCGGGGCCGCGCTCGCAGGGTAACAGGGTTCCCCGCCCAATAAATCTTCGTTAAATAGCTCGAACGTTTTATCTTGAACTATCATAAGACGAATATCCTTCTAAAATCTTGACTTCCCACTACTTTGCTGTGCCTTTTAAAACTATTGCCGAAGTCACAATAAGATTCCCCAGAGGCAACATAAACGGTAACCATGCATGGAAACACAGAGCTCACACCTAATGCATCGGCCAAATATGCCGAGGTTGAGCCGCCAATCGCACCTGACCTTACTCCTATTGCTATAGCAGCTCGAGGGAAAGAGATCACTGGTCTAAGAATCTTTCAAAGAACGACAGATGATATCACGGGGCCGAGGATAGAGGAGCTCCTTTCAGCAATGAACACTGACCAGCCAACCGGAGGCGTGGACATAACATATGGAAATGGAGACGCTCAGTATCTCCGCTATTGGAAGCCTAAATCCCCCAACGCTCCGATCGTCCTCTTTGTCCACGGGGGCAGTTGGCGATCAGGGACCTATTTGGACTCGATTGGATCAGCCAAATTTACGCATTTGACCGGCCAAGGCTATGCCTTCGCCACTGTCAACTACACACTCATCCCATCTGTGACGGTGGAAGAGCAGGTGCAGGAGGTGGCCGACTCGTTGGCTTACCTGGTCAGAAATGCAGCCACACTAGGCTTTGATCCCCAACGAATCATTCTGATGGGACACAGTTCTGGTGCACATGTTGCCACGCTACTGGGTACCGACGAAAGATACTCCGAGAAGGCAGGGATCGGTATCCATATCGTGCGGGCAGTTATCTCTCTCGACGGCTCAAATTACAATGCATTGGCGGAGATCACCGACAGTCCGGGGCCGGTAGCGGAGAGCACAACCAGAGGGCTCGGCACTGATCCAAAACGATTGAAAGATGTGTCACCTACTTACCATGCCCGCGCGCCGAACGCAGGCGCTTTTCTGCTCTTTCAAGTCCACAGGCAAGGCGACATCCGCCAGGCCGTCGAGCTATCCGCGGTATTAGAAGCTGCAGGTACCGATGTTGCTTTCCATGTGTTCGAGGGCGAAGGTTTCGAGGGCCATATGCAAATGCTACTACGTCTTGGCGACCCCACCTATCCTGCAACATTGGTTATGGATAACTGGCTCAAAGTGCATGTTCCAGTAACCATCCCAAGTACCTGATCACTTTCATCCCCCCAAAAGTGCCCCACATAGCAAATATCAGTGAAAAGGTAGTATACTGCTACTAAAAAATGGTTTTATATCCCGAGAATCTCCCATTTGGTTGGGCATAGTGAGGCTCGGATTGATAACAGAGGGTTGGGTTGGTAGTCCGGGGGCCGTCGGTCACCGGGATTGCAGTCCTAAGCTGGGATTAGTATGTATTTCTTCAGTCTGTATATATATAATGACCCCCATCGCTTAGAATCGGAACACAACTTCAATATGTTTTAATAACAGTGGAGTCTCTAATATAACCGTTGAAAGTGTTATTTATATGAGTTGCCCACGAGGGGTAAATAGCCAGACGAAACCCCCGCAGCCGATAACATTGATAAGCTCCCACTTCTGTCATTCACCAACATTTGAAGGTCAACAGCATTCACCATGGGAAAGAAAATTATCATTGACACTGATCCGGTATGCTCCTTCAAATTACATTGCTATAGTTTCGGTATTGACCATAACACAGGGCATTGACGATGTCCTCGCTCTTTTGCTGGCTCTGTCCGCCACCCCAGAGGAGGTAGAGGTTCTCCTCATCTCGTTGACATTCGGTAACATCGAGGTGGAGAAGTAAGATATTCTTTTATCTGAAAAAAGTATATTGTCTGACCACATATCTAGCTGTCTCCGCAATGCAGTGTCGATGTTTCACATCCTCGAGCGGGAGATGCAGTGGCGTCGTGAGAACGGCCGGCCTGAAGGCTTTGGTAGCTTGAAAGCCTCCCGTCCTATATTGGCTGTTGGTGCAGAGAACCCCCTCGAAGACCAGAAAATGCTTGCGGATTACTTCCGTATGTATTGCTCTACCATAATATAGACGCCGTTGACTGATATCCCCGCAGATGGAGTCGACGGACTTGGTGGTATTCACGCAACGGTATGTGAAGCCCCATATGAAACTGGGCTTTCGTTATGGCCTAGAAACAAGTAATCCATACTGACTTCTAAATAGCACCCGCATCTCACCGCTGATAAGGCATGGGTACACCTCTTCGCTAAAGAGCTGGACGGCGAGGGAATCAAGCCTGTTGAGGATTGCTCAGGTTCCGACGGCCACGCATTCACTCCATCCAAGCTTCCGGCATATAACGAGATTCTCCGCGCGCTACGTGATAATGAGCCAGATTCAGTGACTCTGGTAGCAGTGGGCCCGCTCACTAATCTAGCTTTGGCTGCAGCAGAAGACCCAGAGACATTCCTCCGCGTCAAAGAGGTGGTCGTCATGGGCGGTGCTATCAACGAGCCAGGAAACGTGAGCCAAGTCCTTTTCAGACATAAGAACTATCGAGACAGATTGGCTGATTTTGTTAATAGGTGACACCAATGGGCGAGTTCAACGCCTACGCAGATGCCGTGGCAGCCGCGCGTATTTTCGCACTCACCTCACCCAACCCGCACACGACAGTCCCACCCACAAAGAGCGACAAACTCCCACCGTATCCTAAGAACCTCAGCCGGCAACTGACTCTCCGTCTTTTCCCGCTGGACATCACCCTCCGCCACAATCTATCACGCGGTCAGTTCCGGGAGGCCATCACGCCTCTTTTGGCTGCTGGCTCCCCGCTCGCCGAGTGGGTGGATGCCTTCATGGGACACACATTTAGGACCTTGGAGCGCCTACACCCTGGACATGTTGGTGATGATGCTCTGCTGAGTCTGCACGACCCTGTGTGCGTCTGGTATGCTTTGACATCAGATGACCCGAAGTGGGTTTACTCGGCGAACTCACCTGAGGATATCCGAATCGACACCCTGGGCCAATGGACTCGCGGTATGTGCGTTGTCGACCGCCGCAACCGTCACCGCATTGAAGGTGAGGAGGAGAGCTCTAATGACCATGGTCTCTGGCTGAGCGGCCGAGCTGGCAATCGCATCTGGCGGATGGATGGGTCACCTGGGGAGGAGAACTTTGGCAATGTCATCATTGAGAGACTCTTCAAGTGATATACGTTTGATAGATAAAGGGGAACACATTTGGTGAGTATAGACGCATATAGTTGTCGATTTCTATAGAGATTGAAACATGCTTTCTCTTTTTGGACTGAGAATATTCCCCAAGCAATCTCAAACATCATTTGCCGTAGCCGGCCTATATTTGGATACGTCGATAGATTCTACCCAGCTATGGGTTAATGAGCTAGACAGTGACTTGGTGAAAGATTTGAGTGTTCGAATGGGCCAGATAATGCCATTTGCGTACCTAAATGCCTTCATATGTACATCCATGGATACATATTTGTAGGATTCAGCCGGTGTGCCGTCTCGCGTTCTTTCCAAATGAGTCTGTTATGAGGTAATTCGAATCATCTTTCTACAGTTCAGGTAGGAGCGACGTCCCCACCTGCGAGTATAACAAACCCCCCTCCCCCTTCCCTCTTCATTTATGCATGTCCTGTATCAACTCCCACTTTAGCTGTTACTAACCTATCAGGAGTAGATAGCTAGTAATTTCTCGAAGTAGCTTTTAGCAATGCCATCCGTGGGAGTTGGTCTGTACTCCTGTCATATCGGTCATATCGGGCCATATGTTCTATCCACTATAACGCCGGAAAAAGTCAAGCGTGATGCCAAGCTTCTCTTCTATTTTCTCCCCTGGAGCATGATTGGGTTAATACCAGGAGATCACCACCCGCTGGAATGTACGGACTATGCGAGGTGTTGATATGAACTACACAACTACACCAAGGCGCGCAAAACATGCCCTATCGCACCACCCATGTAAATAACTGCAATTCCCCACCCATTCAATCCAGAACAGCCAGTTGGCTAGATAATGAACGAATTTGAATTTGTTCGGCACGTAAAGTCAATTATCAAATTGTGAGGCGAGGCGGGGGTCTCCAGAGTCCACAGGAATGTGGAATGTCATAATCTTGGGATCGACCATGGCACTTACTACTATAGTCCTATCAAACTCGTTAATATCCAACGCTGCACAATCCAGGAGGCTTTCCCCAGGCAGCTCGGGGATTGACACCCAGCCCCCAGATCATTGAAGCCGTCAAGCCGTTTCTATATAAGACGGGTCGGTTTAGAGATAATACCCTCATAGCAACTGATCTCACCTTGAATCTCAGCATCAGATCAATATTCACGGAACATCCACTTTCCTGAACTTATTCTTATTCTTAATATCCTTCTCCATCACTTTACAACATGCAGCTCACAACCCTATTCGCCGTTTGTGTGGCTGCCCTGACCAGCACCGCTGCTGCAATGCCCCATCTCTCCGGGCCCTACCACGGTGCCCGCCTCTCTGTCCGTGTCCCTACCAACGCAACTAGTTCCCACAATGCCACCACAACGGGTACACGGGGCAAAGCCCCACTGTCGACGGGATCATCTCACATGAATCGAGTTAATGTCAACCGCTGTCATGAGCTATGCTCATTGCAGTCTCAGACTTGCTCGATTGCTGTTCCGGACGATGATAAGTTTTGGTGAGTTTTTTTGTCTTGTCTTTGGAGATTATTTTTCTTTCTTTCTTTTCTTTCTTCGTGAATTGGGCTAACATACTGTTTCTAGCTGGTCAATTTACTTGCAATGCACGGAGAAGTGCCACCCTGAGAATTTCTACAAGTAAATAGAGTTGGAGAGTTGGACAAGAAAAATATTTGGATAAAAGAGACTGTTGAGTGTTATGGACCATGTGATATGAATGAAGGACCTTTTTTTTTTTGTATATTATATGAAAGTGAATTGAGTGTCTTTATTGCATTTTCTCGTGTCTTGAAAATTATGAAGTCATAAGTATCACCAAATCCACTTGTATATGCAGGCCAAAACACTAAAAATAGAAAGGGTAATGGGTTGGTTTTGTAGGGAGTAAGTGGTCTTAGAGTAATTGCGTAGTTAGTTATTGTAGTTTAATGATGATGATGTAGGAAATGTTGGGACAAGAGCTGTAGCCCCATCTCTCCAGAGCAAATTGAAATGTCAGGGGCATGTCTCTAAACGTTGAAATATTCGAATCCGAGCCCAATGACATAAGATCCTCCTTGAACCAGCTTGCCCAGCATTGGACCCATAATTTGACTATGACAAAGCGCGGCGTCCCCAGAGAGGAAGCACGTGCCATATGTGGATGAGTCGAGAGGAAGCGGGTACCCGAGGGGTGTACGCAGTACGGAGGACGGGGATGAATGCTCTAAAGGAAGACTCTCAAGTTGTAACCGTGGCTTGAAACAGACATAGGAATTTCGTAGCCAATAGGAAAGATATAAACGTTACTGTCGCAAAAAAGGCACATACTCTCGAAGCATAAAAGATGCCCAGGTGTGAGTCCGTGTAATTATCGAGAGCAAGATTGTCCTCCAATTGATGCACGTGCTGGGCTACCTCAATTGATGTAATGAGTACCAAGTACAATGGAATAAGCCCCTTTTCTCACTGTAAAATGAAGTACCAAGTACCTACCAATAAGCTCTCCAGGCCCCACTTGATACTCCAGCGAATGTCCGTTGTTCCTTGAGGCACGAGTCTCCGCTTTGACCAATCAGCGTCGTTCATTGTAGCTCGTGGGCACAACCTTTGGAAGCACGCGACACTATCTATAACCTGGAAAGCCCTGGACGACGTTCACGGTTATATAGTCTGCAGCCCCTTGCTGTACAACTCTACTATTCACAACTTCCCCTAAATCCAATTTTTCACAATGTCACGCCTTCCAACCCCAGCCATGTCCGGTGGCTTCATCATCAAAGACAAGCCCGACGGGGATGCCTTCACATTACCTCCCGCCGCATTGAGCACTGGCAGTCGGAGGTCTTCCCGATCAGACCCTTCCTACATCCCAGCATCCCCGACATCCCCAGAACTCTCTGGCCGCCGTACAAGTCACGCCGCGCGGTCGGGTACATCTATCAAACGCCCACTCGAGGATTTTGATTTGCCCCCGCCACCAACTAGAACTCGCAAGATTATCCAGATGAAACCGAAGTCACCTTCAAAAACCCCTAAGACGAGGGAAAATGGCAAGGGTTCACAGAGCTCAGAAGACGCAATGCCGAACCCCACATCAAACTCTAAAAGAAAACAGCCAAGTGCCACTAGTGCTGCAGGACGCAAGATCGCCCGCAAGACTGCACACAGTCTAATTGAGCGTCGGCGACGGTCCAAGATGAACGAGGAGTTCGGCACGTTGAAGGATATGATCCCGGCATGCACCGGGCAGGAAATGCATAAGCTGGCTATTCTTCAGGTACATTAGTCACATCTCTTTCGGGAATCTACAATATACTAACTATCCCGACAAGGCAAGCATTGACTATGTCAATTACCTAGAGAAATGCATCCGTGACATGAAGACTGGAGGATCAACGCAAACCCCTGCTGCACCACCCTCACCAACATCCCCCGAGTTCATCGCAGAGACGGGCGAGCCCATCCAAAGAGAAAGGGAACGTTCTTCTACTTATTCATACTCCACCTCTGCATCACCGGAGTTGTACGCTGCTCCCACAGAATTTCCTGATACATCCCCGTCTTTCTCTCCACGCACCCAGGTTCCCTCAGCCCATATCCCACAGGATGCTTCGTCTGTCCTTCCTAGTCCGGCACTGGGACCAATTTGGGCATCCAGCGAAAAGATGGTTGAGTTTCGGGGCGTTGATCACGAGGCTTCAGCTGCCTTGCTCATGTTAACTCAGGATCGGAGAGGGACTGCCGATTCGATCAGTGAGAACTTTCCTGGGAGTACAACACTAGCACAGTCTGTGGAAGATACTCCAGCTCTGTCTCCTGAGATTCAAAGGAGGAAGGGCATGAGTGTCCGCGATCTTCTTATTTCATGATCTCACTACTTTTTTTTTTTTTGTTTTGTTTCCTTTGAGATATTGGTGTCAAATGTTTTTGAAAATGGCGCAGAGGCTGCTTTATTAGCGTCATTTATATTTAGCATCGGTTTTCGGGATTGCACTCGGTGGACTAATGTCTACAAGTATTGGTGCGTGTGTTTTGTTACTTGCCCAACCTATGAAGTTGGGATACTTCAACTCGGAGAACAACATGTGAACAAAAAGTATCTGAAGGCTATTTGATTCACACAATAAATTATTTAATTATTTGATTTAAGACAGGAGTTCTCCTGATGAACAATTGCCAGTTGCTACTACCTAAGTAGTTGTTCCGCCCCCACAAATATCGGGCCATCGGCAATTCGCGAATGACCGAACACCGAACTTCCGTCATGGAGAGTCCGATAGTTCGAGACTTGATCGCTAATATATTGCAGAAGCTGAGGATCTGATAAAAGAAATTCTCCTCAACCTTATTACCCAAACCTTGAATTTGCGCAGGCTTCCCTATAGCCGCGCCAAGACAGGACCATGAATCACCAACGCCGGTATAATGTAGAGCGATCATGCTTACGCTGCCACGAGCACAAGATCAAGTGCGACAAGGGCACACCATGCAGCAAATGCATGCGACATAAGGTAGTCTGCCAGTATCCAGGTCCGAGCCGAGTCAAGCGCCAACCTCCGAAGAAGAGCACGACCGATGTTGCGGCACGTGTGGAGCAGCTTGAACAGTTGATCCTGTCGATGGTCAACGAACAACCGACTAGCTTGCACGGTCAAAACCAAGGCCCAAATACAATCACACCGATGCCGAATGGCCGATCCGATTATAGGCCACCATCAAACCACTCAGCTGCACCAGACCGTCATGCCTATCTGGGGTTCCTAGACAAAGACGGCCGGTATATAAATGAGCCTTTCCTCTCGCGGGTACTGGAGAAAGAGCAGGAACTGAAGTCCGCAATTGGATCACCGATCGATGCAACTAGCCCGCGCCGACCACCGGCATTGAGGGCAGATGGGCTCTTCAAGAACCCGCTCTCGGCTCAGCTTGATACCCAGGAGCTGTTTCCAAGTCGCTGGGAGGGGGTTTTTCTCTGGCAGACATTCCTCGGCCGCGTGGAGCCCTTGGTAAAGGTCATTCATGTTCCAACGGCGCAATCGCACATCTTTGCTGCCATTAACCGACCCGAGAGTGTGCGTGCTGATCTACGTGCTTTGGTCTTTGCTATTTGTTTTGCCGCTACGACAACGCTGCTTTCGGATGATATTCAGAATGAAGTTCGGCATTCCAACCTGCGCCGATATCAACAGGGGATGGAATTGTCTTTGTATCAATCCGAGTTTTTGGATGCTCCAACCCTTATTTCGCTGCAAGCGATGGTAATATATCAGGTGAGAGAATGTTTCGTTAACTGTCCTTTAGCCCTTCCTGCGTTTTTGTATCACTAATATATCTTCGGTATCTAGGCATGCTTTCGATTTAGCAATAGCGGCCGGTCTGGCTGGACTTTACACGGCGTAACGATTCGAGCTGCGCAATCAATCGGCCTCCAACGCGACGGGAAAAACTTCAAACTCTCACAATTGGAATGCGAGCTACGTCGACGAACCTGGGGACATATCCAATCGGCTGATAGTCGAGTAGCAGAAGACCATGGTCTCAGCGTCCCGGAAAACGACTACGGCGACACCGAACTCCCGCTGAATATCGATGACCAAAGCTTATCAGAGACGAACATCGTCCCAGCCGTATCGCAGAACCGATGGACCGAGTTGACATTCTCTCTAATCGTAATCGAAATAAACAGGGGGCGGCCTGCTCTAAATCGAAGCCTAGTGGGGGCACCCGATCCAGAGCGACTCATCGCCGAGTTTAAAAGCTCAATAGAGGATAAATACCTGCGACACTGCGACCCAGACATCCCGGTCCAACGGTTCGGCTTCCTGCTCGGAAGACTACTGCTCATAAAGACCGAAGTGTGCATTCGACAGAAACAGCTACAGTCACAGGGACCAGCGGCCTGCTCGCTAAACCACAATGTTATCCAAGAGGCGCTAGCACAAGCTTGCGATGGCGTGGAGATTGGCCTTGAGATGCACAGAAACGAATTACTCCGCGGCTTCCGCTGGCTGATGATGACTTTCACCCAATACCACCTCCTCACCTACATTCTCTGGGCTCTGTGTGTGTATCCCACCGGTCCACATGTCGACCGAGCTTGGCGCGCTATTGATATGCAGTTCGATCTGACTGAGGACCCCTCTTGGCCGGACCCCGGACCGAAGTGGCCGATGATTGCGCAGTTGCGGAATAAGGCACGGTCTATTCGCCTGGCACATGATTCTGTTCAGCGGAGTCAGCAAATTGTTCACGATAATTGTCCTCTTCGTGCTGATGGGACTGGAACTGGGGATTCTCAGCTTGAGGCAGGCTTCGCTATTGATAGTTGGGATCCGAACTTTGTCGATTTTTCAGATTGGAATTTCCTGGCTCACAGTCTTTCTCTCTTGAATTGACGATGTACTGATTATAATGACATCTTAGTATTAATTCATAGTCCATGTATGTGTACATATTGGAGCCAGTGGACATGATATAGTGTGACAAAACCAATAACTAGGCGGGCTCGTTCGCTGCACATATGCCTTTTCCCTAAGGCGCCTGCTTTTGTATAACTATGGGGTTCAGTTTCTCTGTTGCAAAGCGGTATCTCAAAGAAAACATATGATGATTGCCACTTTGGTATCATTTTTACCGCTCTCTCCACCGCTCCAGCGCTTAATTATGTCTGTTCTTTACCCCCAGGACGCGACGCGACGTATCTCAGACCCCCAACACATAAACATGCTGAACACACAACTTCACCCTCATTTCCCCCTGCATTACTTGCACATCCTTCAGAAACCGCCAACATGCCTGTACCTGACGAGGAACCAGATAACCTGCCACTCCTACTGGAAGCAATTAAAAACCAACCTATCCACCGCCTGGAGGGTATCCTGCAGGACATTGTCAAGCACAGCCCAGAAGGCCGCAAAATCGCTTCGAAATGGCTACTAGCAGCGAAGAATGATGTGAAATCCGAGCCAGCTGCCCCCGTTTCTCCCATTACTCCCGTTACTTCTGCCCTGCCTGCCAAGGAAGAGTCCATGGCCAGTGTCCCGATGACATCCCGTTTCGAAAACTGCATCTACTGTCTGGAGGATTTCGAAGTCACTCAAAATTCGGAGACAAGCTGCAAATATCATCTTGGTACGTATATCCCCAAAGCACATTTGCCAATACATGGCACAGATCAAAATGTGACTAATCTTCGAAAAGAACCTGATGTGGTCGACGAGGGGTATTTCAAGGCTGAGATTGCCGCTGGATATGATGTTGACAGTGATGAATATCGTCTGGCTTGGCCAGAGGGGTTTTTCTATCCTTGCTGTGGAATGGGGTTGACCGGGAAGATGTGCCAGGTTGGTTGGCATAAGGCTGCGGACCCGGATGACCGTCCCCGCAAGCGAACTCGTCGGAGCGAGTTCTAATGAAATTAAGGGAGTTTGTTTCTGGAGTTTGGGGTGGGATTTAGGATGTGTCCTTGTTTCCGAGGTCTGATGCCAGCCCTGATGGTCACCCTGACTGCAATGCCTGGAAAGTATTTTGTCTTCTCATGTCGGATCTGTATGTATGAATTTTCTTCCAAGCCAGCCAGCGAGCTAATCCATTTTATCCCATTTTGGGAAATATTCACAATTAAATAAACTCAGCCCTGATTACTGCAATGGGCAGTCCGGCCGATATTCCCCCAAATCCTCCTCATCCTCACCCGGACCATCTCGTCTCCGCTGCTCCTGTCGCTGATTCTCATCGTCCACTAACTGCCGCAGCCGCCCTGCATCCGGTTCCTCGCCTGGCTGAAGACGGAGCAGTTCATCGACCATGGCCGCCCGCCGCGGGTGACCCCGATGGCGTAAGTAGCGCTGAAACTCGGTGAGCATAAATGTGCGGAGGGGGTCGTTGACGGGAGCCTCTTCGGCTGGTGGTGTCGACGAGGGCACAGAAGCGTCGCTGATGGGATCCTGTTCTGCGGCTGGTGCAGATGAGGGCACAGAAGGGGTTACTGGCGCGGCTGTAGATACAGCTACCGTCGGGGACGTTATTGCAGATGTAGCTTGCGCTTGGGGTGGTTGGATCTCCCTCACCGATGGGACTGATGGCACGGCCGTAGATGTAGCTGCAGTGATGGATGTCGTTGTAGATGTATCTTGGGCTTGGGGTGGTTGCGTCGTTACTGGAATTCCCGGGTTGAGCTTTAAATGGTCTATCACCGCTCGAAGGATATTCCAGCGCATCTCACTGTGTTTCTGCCAGATGAATCGCTGCCATGGGACTGTAGGTCCGACATAGACCATGTTCGGGTGCTCGCTTGCTAAAGGCCAGTGGTCTTCGAGGTCTGATGTCTGCGAGGCTAGTAGGGAATAGAGATCACTCCACACAAGACTTCCGAGAATTCGCATCTGACCGCTGTAGCCTGGAGACTCGTCGGGTCGTGTGCTGCCCTCCTCTGGGTCGAAGTCTGGGTCAACGGCGAGAAGGAAGCCGGTGAAGTCACCGGGGTTGAGCCGGGATGTCACGGGACTGTAGGATTTGGTGGTGTATGAGGCAAAGGATGCGGAGTCGACGACGAGGAAAGCGCCATCTTCTAGCTTCGGCCATTCGTCGCTGCCCTTCATTGTGTTTTTGAAGTGTCTGATTGGGTTAGCTTCAAAATGCAAGAGCGAACGGGGGATACTCACTGCTTAGATGCATCGACATCGCCCTCGGGAATACCCAATTCCTTCCCATCGAGCCAGTGGAGCTTCAAATGCTCTTTGATAGCACTGCTTCCTGTTTGGCCTTTGCCCCAATCCGAAACATGAGCTTCGACTTTGCGAACGAATTCTGTCCATTCCGACTCCGTCTGCCCATAAGCCAACCGATACACAGCCAACCCGTACTTTTCGTCCTTTCCCTCCTTCTTTCCAGATTCCATATTGGAGGCACAGCCAGCAATCCAAGGCTCGCGAGGAACAGGTTCAAGAGGTGCACCACGCACCTCTTTCCTCAATTTATTCTGGCCTTGAATCTGGCTCCGGGATGTCCCATGGTACGACTCTCCGGACGTAGGAGTTAAACCTCTCCATGCAGGTGCATTGAAGGAGATAGCTTCTCGAGTAAGCAGCCTCAAACGCTCATGGTATGCTTTACTTCTCGTCAGCAGATTCGCCGCATGAAGAGCTGCCGGGCCGGCCCGCGGAGCGTCCGCCCAGTACCCCTTGTAACCGTTCATGGGGATCATGATGGTAAAATCAGCATTCGCAGTGATTTCCGTCAGCATATGCAGGGAATCAGTAATCTTCCACTGCACAGCATCAGGCTGGGCTAACGGGCCACCATCTCCCCCTGGTGGCCGATACTCCAAAAGGGCTTGCAGTAAGGGAGCTCGCAGTGTATTGACATGCACGGTAACCCATCTATGGGCGCGCTCGGTCATCATCTCGAAATGGGCAGTCATGTACTTTGTCCAGAGACCTGCGACACTAACGGGCTTTTTATCTTGCTCCGCTCTGCGCTTGTTGAGAACAGCGTCCAGCTCTGTCCAATGATCGTAAATGTAATTGAACGTGTCGCGAAGATATAATCGCACGGTTGGTTCGTTAAAATACTGGAACACGGCGACCACGGCCGATAGATGTTGACAAGCAAAATCAAAATGCTCAGGCCGGTCGAGGCCTTTTTCCTGCCACACCTGATCGGTCAGGGGGATGATGCCCTCCCATAGGCGGGACTTGAGGGATTGGATGTTCTTTCCGACCATGCAGAGACGGGTGGAATCTCGCTCGGAGCCAATTCGGGCCATGACACTGACCATGATGGGCTCGCCATTGGTGTCCGGGGGAAAGTTTTGGTCATGTTGGATGAAGGTTGCTTCCTCTGTGGACAAGCGCTCGATATTGGGTTGATTACCATTGGGCAGGGGCTTACCGAACGCAAATTCAAGAAAATGTGCGATGGTTTGAGGCTCAAGAATGCGATCGACTTGATCGGCGTTGTCCGGTTAGTACTATTCTAAGACACTGAGACCTTCGGAATTGGGGGGATCGCGAACCAACTGGCAGGTTCTGTGCTTTACAATGAGCAATAGTGACCGAAGTGCCTTCGGCTTCAAGATGTGAGTACATTGTGAGTGGTGAGGAATAAACAAATAATAAAAAAAACAAAAAGTCACGATCAAGAAAACCAAGACGCGATCCCGGACCTTTTGAAAGTGGAGAGAAGTGATTTTAAAGCCGCGAGGCAACTAGGCATTCTGGTTGGTGAAGTTTCAATTTAGCGCGGGTTATGGGATTGGCTTTAGTTTTCTTTATTCTACTATTCTTTATTATTCTTTAGTTCTTTAGAATTATCTAGTGTTTGCCTAAATGTTGCCTGATAGATTTCTCACATAGTTAAGAAAAAGGGGAACTATCACCGGGAATATACGGAACAGAGAATATATATCGACTGTAAATCATAATCTTCATTATAAATTAGGTATCAAGTCATTATTTCGTACCAAATTATTTTCTGGCCAATAAACCAGAATCCCGAAATTCAAATAAAAAATAACCAAAAAAAGCAAAGAAGACAAGAAATGCTTTTATACCTGCGCAGGTGTACTCGACCCACTAGCCCTGAGTTTTTCCTCCAAGATCAACCTCTGGCAGAAAGGACTTCTCTCCCGAATCCAAGGACCCCATCGCATCAAAGCAAAAGGAATCGGAATGCAAGCCAGACTAATGAATCCAAGGAGGGAAGTAGCCCACGAAACCCCGAAAGATTCATAGAGCGGTTCAGCCGCCAGCGGGAAAAGTGCTCCAGCAATACTCCGCACAATAACGGAAGCTGCCAGGGCGCTAGCAGAGTAAATTTTGTATGCGTCGGTCACGTAGGTAAGAAGCGAAATGAAGATGGTCTGGAATCCGAACCCGAAGATAAACCCTGACATCACGGGCGCTGCCCAATGTGTGGTGGGTGTTGCTGTCCAGGCGAGCCAGAACATGCTTATTGTTAGACAGGGCCCGGCGATGCAGGACATGGGGAGTCGGTGGTACTCTGGGCTGGAGGTCCAGACTTTGTTGAGCTTTTTGGCTTTTTCGTAGATTATGTCGTAGTAGAGGGCGACGAAGCCGGAAGATGCAGCGCCGACGCCAACTGTGATGGATTAGTCGTGATCGCGGAGTATAGATGAGCAGGGACGGACGTACTTGGGATGTATGTGAGGGAGGTTTGTTCGACGGTGAAATCATAGACACCTGTCAATGTGTTGTTAGTATTGTACACGGATCCATGATAATTCCAGGAGTATTACCTCCAAAGATGATGGGATAGGCCTGGAAATAGAAGAAGACCAGACTATATGCGATAGCGATATAGATAGATGTTGAGGTGATGATAGGCTCAAAGAAGAGCATCGTGATGGGACGAGTGATAATCTCCATTGCAGTGAATCTCGAGTCCAGGTTGAGCTCCTGACGCGAGAAGTATCGATTGGACCCCGAATCCTTTCTCAATTTGCCAGCCTGTCGCTTCAAGAGTGCAGGCCCAAAAGTTTCTATTTTGATTTGAGATTAGTTGATGCAACGATTTGCCGGGGCCAAGTGATAATCATACCAGACGTGAAGAGCAGAGCCAGCCAGGTAATACCCGTCAGAATCAGGTCGATCCTAAAAGTCCATCTCCAACCATATTTGACCGAGCATCCAGAGATAATCGGACCTAGAATAGGACCAAAACTGCAAGCCTGGAATAGATATCAGTACTATTCAAACATTCCACGTATGAGGTAAGTGATCACAACATACCGACATATACATCGCCATTGCACGACCACGACTTCGCAGATCAAAAAACAAGTCTGCATAAATACCACCAACAACAGTCTGAGGCGCAGCTCCCACAAGACCACAGATAGTCCGGAATACGAGAAGAGAGGACCAATTTGGTGCCAGAGCACAACCAAGTGTGGCGAGGACAAAAACAGTGAAAGACCAGACGAGAACGGGTTTCCGACCAATTGTTTCACTCAATGGACTGAATAGTAGGGGTCCAACAACATAACCAATGAGAAAGACGGCAGTTGGTAAGACCTTTTGCTGGTCTCCGGACTCGTGGAAGTCCTGCATGATAGCGGGGACTGCATTGCTAGGAAGTGCGGATGATATGCCGCTATTGAGGACAATAAATAGCGCCACAACCGCATTGTAGAACTTTTTCTTCTATTTGGTTTCAATATTGTTAGTAAATATTTCTTCATGATACATATAGACGTGCGTACAAAGGCCCAGTTTGGGGGGTTTTTTGGTGAGTTCTCTTGAAACTCGACAAGTAGTTCATCTTGAGACAGTTCAACTATTTGGTAATCGCCATTTGACTTTTGATTATTCTCCGTCGAAGCAAGGGACCTCTTGTCAGAACTATCATTCTTGTCTAATGTTTGTTAGAGCAGACCGTGAAATATCAGTTCAGGTTGATCGCACCTGAAGAAAGAATGGCGGCTATCTGAGCCGTTAAAGATTGTTTCGTTTCTGACGCCATATTGCACCATCAAATGTGGGGTAAACTAGAACAAAAAGGAAGAAGATTGGAAGTATGCTTTTATTCTGATTCTCAAAAGCTCCGGTAGATGAGGACCGAAGCTCTATATAAGCCATATAGAAATATTTCCGTTCCCATTGCAACAAGCGGACCCATAGTGAAAACCCTGACAATTCTTTGACTCACTATGCCTAGAACCTGTTGGTCTTGCATAATGCCTCTATCTATCACGTTGGAGTAGGGAACAAGCCAATGGGAGACTGGTATACTTCGATTTTTTTTGGCACGGGAACCCGGGGCCGGTACGGGACCGGAGTTTAGGGCAATCCACTCACGGCGCCGGGCATGATGGCTGCTTGCGACGCACAAATTGATTGCTATAACTGCATTTTGAGTGGAGATCTAGACCGATGGGACTAAACACATGTGAATAAAGAAGCATACTACGTTGCGCGTTGCGGCCCAATTTGTTGTTCGTTGAAACATAGTATCAGGATTGATCTACGAGTCTAGAGCTTGGTGCTTGCGTAGTTTACCCAGTTTGAACAGTGGCATTGGAGTGATCTAATACTTCAATAAAAGGTGTATTGGGTATATTATTATTACTGTGGCATCGATGGCATCATAGGTAGGAAATCGAAGATATCGTTCTGCCCCTCTTCAAACAGACCAAAAGAATCAGCAATAGAGTTCGATACAGTCCAATTGGGCGCTTCCATCGTGCCGGATAGCCGAGATACTGGCGCTCTGGCCACTGTAGATGTGTCACTACTTGGCATTGAGACCATATTTGAATCTTTATCGGCCTGGATGGTCGGGCCAGTTCTGTAGCGGAGATCGTCGAGGGGACCCACCCCTGATGGAGGCGGGCCGTTGATCATGGGGTTATTAGACCCCTCGAATGTTGGGCCCTCATTTTGATCAGACATGATGGGTACATCTGCACTATGATTGCTCTGCGGACGCTGGCTGGCAATCAAAGCGCGTGCGTAGTTCACGAAGATGGAGACAGTCCGATGAATGTCGGGATATGGGGGTTGTTTAAGGAAATCACAGATCTTTTCTGCTCGTTCAAGTACAAGGCTTTGATTGATCAGATTCGGACGCCATCTGGCGATACGAAGAGCGAATGTTGCTAAAGCTGTATTAGCAAATTGTATGTAGCTGATTGAGGAAATGATCAACTTACTGACGAAAGCGGTTGTGAGGGCTGGATACGTTGGCGCCCAAGGCAATTGACAGCGATAGGATGGTTCGTTGATCAAAAAGCCTAATTGCTCCATGATGGTCGTCACAAGGGACTGCCACAGGTTCATCACATTCTGGTCGAGCGTTTCGGGGCCTGAATCCATGTACGTAGGTTGTAATTTTTGAATCCTTGCCAGCGAAGCACAGAAAACAAATATCCTGGCATAGTGAAGCATAAGCTTGAGGCTACTGCGTTGAAAGGCCCCTATGTGGAAACCGTTGTCTTCCAGTTTTGTTCAAGTCAGAATTCATCCAGATTGTGGGTGCCCTGAAGCAAGAAAGGAAAGCCTACTTTCATGGATCTCGTCCCACGTCGTCCACCAGTGTTGCAATCTTGTCATAATGGCCGGTAGTTCTGTAGACACAATATCACCAATATTTGAAGCGTTATCAATAATCACACGAGAATTACCTGCCACGTGTTAGCCATTTGACAGACAAATCACACCTGCAGCTTTGTTCGCATTACCTCGAAGTTGATGAAGCTCAATGATACACACAGTGCGCATATCACAGGGCAGTGAGAGTGGATAGTCAAGAAATTTGCGCAACTTTACCACATCGACCTCGGCAATGCGCGATTTGCGTCCCGTACCAGATGCGACGTCCAACTCCAATATGAAAGTGATTAACCAGGTTCTTGTCTTCCATACTAGTTCACGTTCAGCCATAGAAGCTGAGAGCGAACTCCGGGGTATATTTTCTTGGGACAACAGAGTGTCCAAAGATTTCTCTAATCCAGAATCCAAAGCGGTGCGAAGGATGAGAGCAATAGAGAACCATGTCTTTTCGGAATAGGCAGCTAGGAGAATCATTCCTTGGACGGTTTCTAGTTTCGTGGGCCGCTCGAAGAAGCTGTCTTCGGCCAACCGTTGTGCCTCATCTTGCAGCACACGTTGCATATGCGTGTCTCCGCGCAAATCTGTCACTGCACGACTAGCCAGATAGATAATCACCGTAAAGCAAAACAATGATCTTGAACGGACAGAGTCGAATGTGTCTCTGATCGGATCAAAAAGTGGGAGAAAGTTCTTCGATCCACCCGTGAACCTGTAGTAGAGCAGTTAGATTTTGATTATGCAGTTTTGTTTGACTGTTAGTACCATACCTCTCATACATGACACGGGCAAGCTCCTCACTAACGATTCCTCTAGCGACGACATCCCCCCTGGGGTCGCCCTTAGCTGAGTTTTCCATAAATATCTTGCTCTGTTAGATGTATGCCGATTCCGTAGGTGGTCTGACTGTGACTCACATCATTAGTGCCTAGCAGATTCACGGACATAGAGTGTACCGCTGACGCAGGCGCGATCATTTCATTAGGGCTGAGCTGCTGAGAGTCCGGTCCATTCGCATCAGACGCATAAGACCGTTGAAGGCTGCTTAATCCAGTAGAATCGGGTAAAGAATCAATCGGAGTGTCAAAGCCACCATCTTGCACGGTGGCAGGTGAGAACCCCTGATCTCTTGATGCCGGAGTGTGATATCCGGTCCTAGGATCCAGCGGTGAAGCAGTGTTTTGATTTCTGTGACAGTATATTAACTCGCCGCTTTCATACGCAAGATCGATATTTCAGTTGTCACCTTGCGGGGGTTGTTGTTTTCCGCCGACGATCGCTTCGTCGTCGGCCATCATCAATCGGATCCAAAATGCAGTCCCGGCCGGTAGAGCGACAGCGGAAGCAAGGGACTTGGCTACGTGCATCACAGCGCATCTTTTGCCTTCTGCACCATCGGCATGCTTTAAAAAAGCGTATCGGGACATTTTCCGCCCGGTAGACGATTTCCGACCCTCTTTCACTCATGATTGCCGTTTCTTCATAAGATTCTAACAACGCGCCGGCTAACTAAGCCCACTATTAACAGAAGCAAAGATCTGCCGATATGTATCGATCGAAGACTGTGGCTTAGTCCTAATCCATGTTAACTGCCTGTTGGGGATATGTTTGCCGGTTAACGGAAAAGCCGGTCACGTGTCCGGTTAGCTCTTCTCCTTTAGGAAGGTCAACAACAACGCCTCGTGTGGCAGATGTAAGAAGAAATTATCCAAACTTTTCCCAGAATTGCAGCCCCTTAATCTGCACGTAATTTTAAACACAAAAAGAAGGTCATCCCCACTCCGAGAAGAGAACGACGGATCTCTGGCGGATCAACCCGGCCAAGGGAGGACAGCTGGATGGAATACTCCGCCTCGGGATCTTTATTATCTGTCGATCTAGGGGCCAAGCACTGACGGTGGAAGAGCGCCTAGCCAACCTGTGCATCCGTAGCAAATTGCCCTAAATTGCCCCAGACCTTCAAGGGTTTGGCTTCAGTGGTCCATAATCGACTCTTCAACCCCATGTTAGTTAACCCAACAGCAGAGAGACGGAAACCACAATATATATATCGTACATTGTGGTATAGTGTTGTAGACAACCCCTTCGCCCATCCTTGAGAATAACTTCACTCGCTAGGTATCACGCAACTATCCGGGTCATTGAATCTGCCCGACTCACACCCACCGAGCACTCAATATGGTGAGCGTTTCTGGATGAGGCCGTCAATCCGGAATATGCTGCTTGCTATATCTGGAAAAAGATTCACGATCACCCCGCTTGTTCTCTGGAGCAAGCTCTGCACAAGTTAAAAACTGACTGGAAGCGACTGATTACCAAGTGTCAGTCGAACCCACGCGTCCGCAGTGGCGTCTGTGTCGCTGCTCACCGTAGAACCAGTGACCAAGCGAGAGAAAGTCCCATCTAAAGCAGGCACACTCGTTGAAGCTCGAGACAATTTACACTGTTTCACGCTGGACTAGAAGCCATCGGACCCCAACGTATCCGTTCGGTTTGATCATGCCTGGGTGATCCCACCGAGCCTTTTCGATGACAGTGACATGGATCCTCAGGTATGTGGTTATTGTTTAAGCTAAGACTAAGAGACATAAATCCAGCTAAACTGCCAAATTGTTATAGGGTTCTCTTTATCTTCTTTTGCAAGCATTTTTGACCCCTGCTAGAACATCCGAGCTTCAAACCATTTTGCAGACTAACACACCGCAATCTCAACTCAAGAATTTATTCTTGCTCTCTCCTAGCGTTCATTCAGCGTTTCGAAATGGACATATCCGAATATTTCCATCAACTAATACTCCCGACCAGTGGAATGATGAGACCGAGGCCAGAATCAAAACCGCCAGCGAAGTTTATGTCAGTACTTCTTGAAAATTTACCTTCTCCTCGGGACTTCCGATTGACTTCGTGCTAGTATTTTGTGTCTAGACTGTCGCCTGAGCCTTGCGGTTGGCTCTTTCTTAGCGATGGCAGCCGCTGGGACTTAACAATGCAAATGTTCAGTATGGAGAGCCAAGACGCCGATCAGCCTCTTCCAGATCCGTTCTTGTTACGAACGCATCACCGAATTGCAGCTTCCTTGTATTTATTCCATGTCGAAGAACGAATTGCCGAGGGCTGGCCTTCGCCCCCGTTTTGTATGGTACAAATAACCCCTTTACATATATAACTCTAATGCTAATTTGGTCACTTGGTACAGTCCACTTGAACATAGTTACCCAGAAGATAATACGCTCACTCTGGCATCTCGTGCCTCATTTGATACGCGTTCAGTGTTATGGCGCGCTGTTAAAACTAGGCAGCCACCTCTACCCGCGGTATTTTACCGGCCTCGTGCACCGGTTGCCGTTCGGACTGTACGCAAAAGAATGCACTCGCTCTCCTAATGAAGGACAGACACTGAAGCTTATTGAACGGTATACCTCCATCCCTGCACCCCTTTGGGTAGATGAATACCAGGACGCGCACCGCGTTCTTATCATGACGGCGGTGTCTGGTCAAACGTTGGATGTGGTTTTCCACCGACTCTCATACTCGGAGCGCAAGCAACTGTCGAAAGACCTGAAGAACATCCTATCACAACTACGTTCTATTCCAAACCAGACCTTGTACCGCTTTGGCGACAGTCATGGTGGTCCGCTATTTGATTACCGTTTCCCCTCCGGCATCTGTGGTCCGTTTTACCAGATTTCCGAATTCAATTCCTTCCTCGTCCACAAACACGTGCGAAATGAGACAAGAGATAATATTGCTACTGTTCACGCGCGTCAGTACCGATCTGTGTTCACCCATGCAGACCTCAATCCCAGAAATATAATTATTGATCGTGGGCGCCTCTCTGGAATTGTGGACTGGGAGTTCACAAGGCTTTTTTATGGCGCACAGCCACTCCCAGAAATACAATCTGTCATTCATGAGGCGTTCACGGGAGATACATATGAGGAGGAGCTGGAAACCGAGAGGCACCGTTTGGGATATGACGCACCATTGGAGTGTATGGATATATCATAGTGCCGGGTTATACATGGAACAGTCCCCCGTGCAGTTTATACTGTTTACTGCCTTCGTATACATTTAAAAAGACATCTAAAAGGACCTCTAAAAATAGCATGAAAAATACATTGAAGTGTTCCGACATATAACATCCCTAATATCAAGCTAAACTAAATGAACCGGGTCTATATTCCTACATCATCGAGGACAGAGGCCGGATAAGCGGCTAAATATTCTTGCCCTGATATATTACTGGGTCAAAATTGTAGTATCAAAGTTGCAATATCAATCTTCCATTACGCAACCAATGCAATTTACACAATTGCAAAAGCATGTTCGAGTGAAGTCCCCCCTGCATCTACTGTCGTACGCCTTTTGATATTCCATACTCGACAGCCTTGATCTGAAGTGCCAAGAACTTGGAGTAGATCCGACACAAGGCGAGGTTTCCGCCGAAGTACCAGAAGCCCGGATGACCACTGGGGCGCCACATCTGAACGGTTTAATTAGCATGTATTTAGGGAAGATCACGAGTGACAGTCTCGAGATGAGTGAATGGCAGCTTACAGCTTGAACCTCTCCTTCTGCATCCAAATCCCAAACGTCGGAACACCGATCCGCAACCTTGTCACCCAAGACCTTCCTTACTGTCGTGCGCATATTATCGTATCCAGTGGCAAGGACAACGACATCCGCTGGCAGGGAATCACCGTTGGCCAAAAGCAGCTCGCGATTCCCAAAGCCATTAATACCACCCGGGTTGTGACTGACCTTGATCTTGCCATCGATGATAAGCTGACTGCACCCGACGTCGATATAGTAACCCCCGCCACGAGTAAAGTATGCGCGTGCAATACCAGCTCCATCTGGCCCGAAATCAAGTTCGAAGCCAACCCGACGGAGTCCGTCTAGGGTCTCCTTTTCGGCATGGGCAATTTTCTTCGTCATGTGTACACTCAAAGCGAATTGAACAGGCCAGGGGAGACTCTCGCAGGCGATATCACATTCTTCAGTCGGTGGACTACAATGTTGGTGTTAATATGACGTGAATCTGGGAGATGTGAGTATAAGAAAACGTACCCGCCATCCTCGTGCATTCCACTGTGCATCATAAAGACACCTTTGTCGGCAGTTATAACATATGTCCCGCTGCGCTGCAGCATAGTGACATCTGCGCCGTTCTCATAATAGTTCTGCGCGATATCATGACCGCTGTTACCAGTCCCGACAACGATAACTTTCTTACCACGCACATCGCTTTCCGACGCATCGCGGTGCTGGCTGCCATGGTACACCCTGCCCTGGAAAGATTCTTGTCCGGGGAAGGAGGGAATCTTCGCTTCACCTGAGTGCCCTGTGCACCATACAAGATGACGAGGTCGGATGGTGCGTTGGGACCCATCGCCGCGAGCGAGGACAACCGTCCACTGGCCTGCACCTTCGTCGTACTCTGCTGAGACGATTGAGGTCTGCATCCAGATATTCAACTCCATAATGCTGGCGTACGCTTCAAACCAGTCACCCAGCTTGTCTTTCGGTGTAAACTGTGGCCAGTTCTGTGGGAAGGGCAGATAAGCCATGTGTGTGAATTCGGCTGGATCGTGCGTCACAAGTGTCTGCATCGCGATAAATCAGCATTTCTCCCCATCACTTGGATCAAGTTCCTCCGATGTTATTTACCCGGTACCGGTTACGCCAATTGTCCCCAACGCGCTCACTCTTGTCGACAATCAAGCACGACACGCCGATGCTCTGAAAACGCGCACCCATGTTCAATCCAGCTTGGCCTATTGTCTGTTAGCATTTCGATTATAGCTAGTCATCTTTACAAAGGAATCCCCTACCAGCCCCAACAACCAAAGCAGTGGGCTCCTCGTCCAAAAATTCTTTCTGTCGATTCCTGCGCTCAATCCACGTGCCCCCAGCCAGACCACCAGGCATCGACTCTGTCGTCCCCTCAGCCCGACGCTTCCCGAGTGGCTCCTGGGCCGAGCTGAGCTCCTGCAACGACGTGTACATAGAATAAGCCTTCCAAACTCCATCTTCTGTCTGGGTCAGACGCAACATGCCCGTTCCAGTGCCAACGGTAGTCTCGAAGAAGAACATGGAAGATATCCAGCTCAGTCCGTCAACGACCTGCTCCAGGCGTGGCTGAAATTTACCCTTATTTTGGAGTTGGAACTTGGTCAGTTGTGCACTGGCCTGTTGTTTGCTCAGGAAGCTTTGAATCTCGGCGGCTGAGTGTACGGTGCGCATGTCCCAGTCCAGCGCCAGCATGTCGCGCCACCAGGACTCAGCGTGGAATAGCTCCTTGATGTTCAAGTTCTCTGAATGGGAGAGCTGGACTTCGAGAGCTGAGAGCCATTGCTGGGCGATGCTTTTCGGGTCGGAGGGTACGTCGGAGGATGTCTTGGGCAGTTGGATGATGTGTGGATTTCCACCGGTTAATGTTGTTGCCATCCTGAGGGTGGCTCAATGGATTTGTTTAGTTGCCAACTTAAACAGGAGTTATAAGGATATGTTTCAGGCAGCGATTCGGAAAGATGCTTTCTGCTTCAATTGCAGACCCTTGTAGGAACCCTTGTTGGCAGTTCTTATACCCTCTGTCTTCCCCTCTATTGCCATTTTGCCGGGTAAGCCTGCCTTGGGCAACTGAGCCGAGTCCCACGGCGTGCCTCCGAGCGAGGGGCAGCTGGGAAACGTGGAGTACAACGCAATGTTCAGGTGGAGTCGCCTAACGTCAGTCACCCCGGCCTCCTCCCCGAGATTCTGGGGAGATCGGAACAATATCCCCCGAGCTGACCATTTCGAGGCAGGTTTGCCGAGCAGATCGGCCCTAATAGGAAAATCTGGCGATCGGTTCTAGAAATTTGCCAAATTTGGCATCTGCAAGCTCGGCTCATTTACTCTTTTGTAAATATATATCTTGGAACCCTTCATGTTTCATGGGGCAAAGACCCGACTTGTTGCTTCAATTGGAAGAAGCACCTCCATAGCCCTAGTCTACTATTCTGATAATTATGTTATTCGAACTCTCATTGAACTTCGATTGAATTCCGACTGGTTGATTGATAGAGATTGATACAGTTAAATACCCTATCGCCTATACGTCACAAGTCATAGGCTGATTGTGAACGTTCTTCGGGCTTAGGCTTGGCGCTTAACTATTTAAGTGATAAGAGTTCTTCGGTTTATAACTTGCTTTCTAGGTAGAATATCTAGAGCTGGGTTTTTAGTAAAGAGGTTGACTGGCTTTATGGAAACCTTGCGTATCTCGTAGGGCATGACCATCACCACCTTTCCTATAGAGGCCATTATATACACCAACTACGTCATAAATATATATCCAGAGGCAGGAGGTCCAGCTCTTAGACCATGGCTTGCATATGCAACACAATGGGATTTACAACGGGGTATGGGGTCACTCCGTGGTTTAACACGTCCCAGAAATGACAGTGAAAGAGATAAGTAGAGGGCGAGACTCTTAATATATCGGTACTCTTTGTTGATATAGCTGTCGGTAGTACATATGTCCCACTCTCAGCTAAAACAGGCAAATGTGCAACATTTTCAAACTTAAATCCCCCAAGAAGATGATTTATATTCACTCCGAGGTTACTCTTAGTAAACGATGGAGGAGATGATACAAAATTACCCACGTCTATTTTATACAACGTCCTAGCACAGAGCGCCCAATAGAGGATCAATCTTACTCTCACCTCCCTTCTTTTCACTGGAGCTTTCGTCACCTCTCCTCAAACCTGAAAATGGATGATCCAAACCTGGGCTCTTCGAAATACACCTGCAACAGTGTCAGCTGTCTAGGAAATTACAGCACCATTTATGCGGGCTTGATTGTCGATGCCGTGCTTGATTCGGCAATTTTGAGGGGGAAACTCACCGAGTTGGTTAGATTATGGCCAATAATTGGTGGTTATTTTATCAAAGATGTGAGTTCATTCTACCACTACTACGGCCTGCTTATATCCTTTCTAGACAAAACCATGGTCCTTCACCTGTGGCAATACTGTTGATTACGCCAGCAGAGCGATTAACCAGTCACTGGCCACCTATCTTCCAATCGATCACGACCAAGATAGCAATGAGCCAAACATCATGAAAGGCCCAGAAATATCCGCAGTTGACGAGAAATTCATATTCGGCGTCCCTCCCAACCCCGCAAACAGTTTCCGCCTTCGTGTTACTCTCCTACAAGATGCTACTTTACTCTGTTTTGGAATCGCTCACCATATTTGTGACGGCAATGATTGTTGGGAAGTGGTTAAAGCATTCTGTAACCTACTGTCTAATAAGCCAATTCCTTTGTTTGCGCTTCCGCCTGACGCTGGGGGTGTCCGCATGTCTGATCTGATGAAAGTCAAAAATGAGTGCACCGAAACGGAATCCAGTTTTCACTACCAGACACATGCGCAGAATTACGACAGTGGGATATTTAAGCTGGCAATGACTGTGTGGCGCGTGCTACTAACGCTCCTTGCCGTGAAGTTTGGCTTCCTCGAGAAGCTTACAACCAAGTTTATCTACATTCCAGGCGCATGGGTCGACGAATTACGGATCAAATCCCAGAGGGAGCTGAAAGACTGTTCCCCCGATATTCAACTAACACGAAACGATATTATCGCCGCATGGTATCTGAAATCCATCTATTCCCATCAACCTACAGCTACGTCCCTCGATCCAGTGGACTACTTTGGGGTTATCAATTTCCGTCGTTTTCTTGAGCCCCCAAAGGCTGGAACATACTACCTTCGC